>NC_136472.1:104259842-105613056 GCF_902686455.1 Sciurus vulgaris
GAGAATAGAAATTCGGGAATGAAAAGTAGACACACATCAGATACTTTTATTTGGGGAGAATAGGGTAGCTGTAGGTAGAAGATAGGGGTTTATATATAACTGTTTTATTTTCCAGTGTACTCAGGTAAGATCATTTCAGCAGTATTACAGTTTCACTGTATTTACTGGTCTGCATTATGTGGCTCTGAGAGATTTTATGAATAATTTAGGTAGCAAACTGTGATTCCACTAGGGGACAGCAGAGGCCAAACCTTTGCATTGTATACTTGCTGACTGTAGTGTCAATTTCATAAAAATCGAGCTGGAAACAGGTTAAAATTCTTAATGACTTGAGAAGGATTCATGGTTTGTAGAATGTACTAGTACTTTAAAGAATCAATGAGAAAAATTTTTGGTGGAATTTCTAATTAGTTTGTAAATAGAAATCATAGTGAAAAGACCATTTCCATTTGCATTAACTTAAGCTAACTGAATTTCTTAGATATAAGATAGGACCTGCCTTTGTTGGCCAAATTCTCTTATTCCTTAGGTAAGATTTGTAAGGTCATATCTTTGGTCTGTTTTTCCTAGATGGAGGCTGATGCTTCCTGACATGACCTTCTACCGTTGTTGATTTCTAGAATTTAAAGCCTTAATTTTGCCATAAAGCAAATTGATTCTTGTAATTTGTATCTTGGAGCTATGAAGAGCTTGGGTAGAATATAGCTATAGAGGTAGACAGGGGCCGATACTTGTTAAGAGTCTGTCATTTCCTAGTCACTTCCCTCTGCCCTTGTTCCCTTGCTGTCTTCTAAATACATTAGGCAGAGTGATCTTTTACAACATAAGCTAGATCTTGTCACACCTCTGATGACTTCTCAGCTCAGTGAGAGACAGTGACTTTTAGGGTCTGTGCATTCATCCTTCACTCTGTTGGCTGTTCTTCCCTGTTTTTTAAATTTCACACTGGTCTTGGTGTTTCTTCTACATGTGTACTACTACAGGTGTACTCTTCCCTGAGGGCCTTCATATTAGCTCTTCTGCTGGACTGCTTTTCCTGAAGTCTTGACGTGGCTCTTTTTCTGACCCTCCCCCTGGTTACTCCTCCTCACCTTCCTTTTTGTTTTCTTTTTTTCTTAACACTCATCACCTTCAAATATACTTGAGTATTTACTTGATATTTTTTCTTCTTTCTCTTTACTAGATTGTAAGTTCTATAAAGGCAACCATGTTTGCCTTCTTATTGATGTATCCTAAGTGCTTGGGAAATGGCCTGATATATAGTCGAAACTTGAGATAACAAATCAGGCTCATAAATCAGATTCTACCAAACACATTAATTACCATCACTGTTGTAAATTGCCATCTGACTTAGTGGCTTACAGAAATAACCTTTCTTAGTTTCTGTGGGTCAGGAATCCAGGTGTTACCCAGCTGGGTCCTCCAGCTCAAGTCTAACACAAGGGTGTTGTCAAGATGTCATAATGGTACTTGAAGGCTCAGCTGAAATAAATCCATTTCCAAACTCACTGACGTGGTTTGCAGATTCATTTCCTCCCTGGCTATTAGTCAGAGGTTCCTTTTCATGTGACTCCCTTTGAATGGAAGCTCACAAAACAGCAGACCTAATCAAAGAGCAAATGAGAAGGCACAGGAGAGAAAATGGAAGCAGTAGTGTTGTTTATGACCTATACTTGGAATTCAGGCTTCATCTCTCTTGCAGTAATCTAGTGCTCATACATGCCAGCCCTACTCCTTGTGGAGAGACTACAAAGAGGCGAATACCAAGAGGTGCAGATTGTTAGGAGTCGTTTTAGGAACTGCCTACCACATCCAGTGTCAGGCTTCACTGATTTCAAGGATGAATGCAATTCCAAGGGTAGCTGAAACAAATAAGTCTAGGTCCCAAGTATTCATTCACTGGTACATTTGGGGCTTCTTGGGCCCAGATAAACACAGAATACTAAATGATATGTTTGACATATCACTTAAACAAATGATCCATTTGTATACTTGCATATTTGGTCACAAAACTCACTAGAAATATATGTCTTGGATCTTTAGATTGTGAACAACCCTGGTACATCCAGTCCAAAGGTAAGTGCCTCATATATGAAGACACTCATTCTACTAAATACCATGTTTGCTTCCAAAGGGTTCTGTCATTTGTATTTTTGAGGAGATTTGACCATACCTTTAATTTTTTTTTTGTTTCAACTGGGACAACCTCTTTCCTACACACAGGGAATGAATGGATTGTTGTTTAGCCAGTTCCATTCCAAAATTGAATAAATAATTGTTGAGTAAATAAATGAATGGACTCATTTAGCCAATAGAACAAGCTTGTGGAAGAAATTGTCTTATTAGGAAACCCCTTCCCAGAGACTTGAAGGTAAAATACATCTAAGATTACTCAGTTAAGGACCAGGCCTGGGATGTATACTAAGGTCTCTCTAACTTCTTGTTGGAGTGCTAAATCCAGCTGTTTTTACTTAAAGGGTTCTATCGGCTGCTGCTCCCCTGCATGGCTCTTAGAATGTATGAAAGCCAGGAGAAGGAAGGTAGATGTCTTTACTTAAATTTGTAATCATGGAGATCAAATAAAAATATGTGTTTTCCATCTTAATTTGGACTATGAGAGATAGGTATCCCATAGTTGTTCAGTTATTTAAAGTCAGAACATTTAGGTTGGAATTTGACTTGGTACTCTTAGACCAGTTTTTAACTTCTGAGTCTGTTTCTTCTATAAAATGATGTTGATCATATCTGACTCTCACTTGTTTTCTGACAGTACAGTTTTAGGTAGTACAATTTTATTTTTCTTTTTATTCTTAATCTATTAAAATTTAGTTTAGCATTTATGTTTTGGAAATTCATCTTTTCCTTGTCTCTCTCTTACTGAACCTGAACCTACTGAACCTAGGACTGCTTTACTACTGAGCCGTCCCCAGCCTGTTTTTTTTTTTTTTTTTTAAACTTTTCAGCAGTCTTAAGTTGGTGAGACTGGCTTGAACTTGTGCTTCTCCTGCCTTGGCTATCCTAGTTGTAGCAATTATAGTCGTGTGCTAGTGTGCCCAGCTGAAATTATTTTCTGAGAACAGTTGATAGAGTGCAGTGGTTTCTGTTTTTTCCTCTGTGAACCCCTTAAATTATTGTTCTTACATATAGTATATGTCAACCAGCCTGTTTTTTTTTTTTTTTCCTAATTATTTTATGGTAGATGAACTTCATTTGTCATTGAGCCTATCATGATACACCTTTTGGTTGTTTCTAAGATTCTAGGCTGCAGATGACTTTCTTTGTCCCAGAATATTTCCAAACATGTCATTTTTTTTTTCTTTTTAAAATAGAGTAGATGTTGCCAGGTGCTGTAGCCCATTCCTGTAGTTCCTGTGGCTTGGGAGGCTGAGACAGGAGGATTGCGAGTTCAAAGCAGCCTCAGCAAAAGCAAGGTGCTAAGCAACTCAATGAGACCCTGTCTCTAAATAAAATACAAAAAAAAAGGCTGGAGATGTGGCCCAGTGATTCAGTGCCCCTGAGTTTAATCCGTGGTACTCCCGACCCCCGACAAAAAAATAAAAATAAAGTAGAGTAGAATCTTTAGACAGACTATAAGTCAGATAGCCTTTTTTCTGGGGTAGTAAGGTCTCCTTTGTACCACATCATGTAGGAGGATCAGGACTCTTGGACTTGGATTTCTTATGGCTTTCTGCACATGCATTACAGACTGTACTTTTCTAAAAATCTTAGGGATGGTTGTCACAGGTAAGGCTGAGATAAAGGGAGAATAATAGGAGAAACAGGGAGGGGAAAAGAGAAGGACTGTAGAATAGTAAGGGGTAATCAAATGTCTCCCCTTTTCTCTTTTTTTGAGGGGCATGTACCAGGGATTGAACCCAGGGGTGCTTAACCACTGAGCCACATTCCATCCCTTTTTATTTATTTTGAGACAGGGTCTCACTAAGTTGCTGAGGCTGGCCTTGAACTTGGGATCCTTCTGCCTTAGCCTTCAGAGTTACTGGGATTACAGGTGTGCACCACCATGCCTGACTTCTTTATCTCTTGATGATGCTTGTATTGTGAATAATGAATAGTTTATCTAAAAGTCAGAATTGTAGAATTTTTGATCCTAAAGGAAACCTAGATTCAACTGTATAATGTATAAATCAGAAAATGCAATAAATGATGATGTAGTATCTTATCCAATGTTGCATAGCTAATAAACTCAACAGGACTAGAACCTCGTTCTTTCTATTCCAAATCTAGCCTTTTATCTGCTGATAATGTTTCCAGAGGTCATTCGCTTTCATTTACTCACCAAATATTTATTGAAGAACTATTATATCCTCAAACTTAATGGTCCAAATAAAGAATTATATTAATATTAGTGCTAAGATAAGTGATACAAAAGACAGTTTTCAAAATCAGGTAAAGTATGTTTTTTACTTGTTTTTATTATTTATTTGGCAGTACTGGGAATTGAAATCAGGGCACTCTACCACTAAACCACATCCTCAGTCCTTTTTATTTTTTATTTTGAGGTTGGATGGAGGCTGCCAAAGATGGCTGGGACTTGAGATCCTCCTGTCTTAGGCTCCCAAATCTCTCTGACTGTAGGCATGTGCCACTATGCCTGGCTTTTAGTTGTTTTTAGTAACTTCTTTAGTTTATTATAAAAGCAATGCTAATCACTACACAGATACAATAATGGCGGTGATGGCAAAATGGCATTACAGGCAATAATGGCAAAGCAATTAAAAATACCCAAAGTCACTAGTCAGAAGTATTTTTATGTGTGCTGTGTGTATATTGTTTTTTTAAATTACGAAAATGGAATTGTTCTAAATAGACCCTTTTATAACCCAACTTGCGACATGGAGAACTGTAGTGGAATAGGTTTTTGTAAATGGGGTCAGGTTATAGTAGGAAAGTAGTTGGCAGTATGAATGGGCAAAGTTTAAGGGACAGTTAAGAGATTCAACTAGAATGGCATGAATGTGTTGAGTAATCTGTGGAATAGTTAAGGATTATTGTCTCTGGGGGGAAAAGGAACATAATTGCCAAAATATCTGGACTGCTTTCCTCCCTTTGGACATCTTATTTATCTAGAAATACTAGTGAACTGCAGGATTTGAATATGTTCCTGATATGAATTAGACCATCAAGATCAATCTCTTGAGGATACTTGTTTCTGGAGAGTCTCCTGGTATAATTGAAAAAACATGGGTTAAAAGTTTAAATCTTTCAAGCTGTGGTGGCACCTGCCTGTAATCCTGGTGGCTTGGGAAGCTGAGGCAGGAGGATTGTGAGTTAAAAGTCAGCCTCAGCAATAGTGAGGAGCTAAGCAACTCAGTGAGACCCTGTCTCTAAATAAAATACAAAATAGGGCTGGGGATGTGGCTCAGTGGTCAAGTGCCCCTGAGTTCAATCCCTGGTTCCCGGGGGGTGGTAGGGTGGTGCGGAGTTTAGATCTTTGATATGTGGTGACCATCTGACTTGACGCCAACTACTTGGCCTTTCAGGAACTTCATTTGCTTCCTCTTTTGGTTTCTTTCTTTTAGGATTGACAAATTGATATGAATGAAGTTCTTCAAAACTAGAAAGAGTTGCATAAATGCTACATGGAATTAATACTGATGACAAAAATGAAATTTTATTTCAGATACATAGCTTTTTCTTTGGGTGCCTGAAATGTCACTTTAAATAATCTGTCCAGATACATGGAATTTTAAAATGTAGGTCTTTTAAAATGTAGGTTGTGAAAGAACATTTATTTCTCTTATACATATATTTATCTTTGGGCCTGAGATATTGCTTTTGAAATCTAAAAGCTAGCTCATGGGTAAATAGACTTTATTCTTGTAAGCATTAGAAAAATGAAATGTGCTTATGCCTTCTTTGTAAAAGTGCTTTTATTCTTGGAATAAGTTTACTGGAATTTTTTGGGTATTAGCATTTGGAGATAATTTGTGCTTTACATTGTTTCGGGGAATAGATGTATATTTAAAATGGTTTAAGGTTGGTGATGATCTTAATAGCTGCTTGTCTTGTGGGATTTGACCTTGCACATCATTTTTCCTTTTCTTTTTTGAATGTATTTCTTCTAAATGTCACTGATACAGTCTGCCTTAACCACATGTAGCTCTTTTTTTTTTTTTTATTCATTATTGCTTTTATGGAATAAAGAATAAAGTCAAGTGTCTTTTTTTATTATTTAAACAAGTGGGATACATGTTGTTTCTCTGTACAGGGAGTCAAGGCATACCATTTGTGTAATCATAAATTTACATACGGCAATGTTCTTCGATTCATTGTTATTTTTTCCCCTTCCCCCCCACCGCCCCCACCCCTCTTTTCCCTCTATACAGTCCTTCTTTCCTCCATTCTTACCACTCTCCTTATCCCTAACCCTAAACCTAACCCTAACCCTAATGCTAACCCCTCCTACCCCCCATTATATGTCCTCATCCGCTTATCAATGAGATCATTCGTCCTTTAGTTTTTTGAGATTGGCTTATCTCACTTAGCATGATATTCTCCAATTTCATCCATTTGCCTGCAAATGTCATAAATTTATCATTCTTCATGGTGGAGTAATATTCCATTGTGCATATATGCCACAGTTTCTTTATCCATTCATCAGCTGAAGGACATCTAGGTTGGTTCCACAATCTGGCTATGGTGAATTGAGCAGCTATGAACATTGATGTGGCTGTATCTCTGTAGTATGCTGATTTGAAGTCCTTTGGGTATAGGCCAAGGAGTGGGATAGCTGGATCAAATGGTGATTCCATTCCAAGCTTTCTGAGGAATCTCCATACTGCTTTCCAGAGTGGCTGCACTAATTTGCAACCCCACCAACAATGTATGAGTGTACCTTTTTCCCCACATCCTCGCCAACACCTATTGTTGCTTGTGTTCTTGATAATCGCCTTCTAATTGGGGTGAGATGAAATCTTAGGGTAGTTTTGATTTGCATTTCTCTTATTACTAGAGATGTTGAACATTTTTTCATGTATCTGTTGATTGGTTGTAGATCTTCTGTGAAGTCTCTGTTCATTTCCTTAGCCCATTTGTTGATTGGATTATTTGTATTCTTGGTGTAGAGTTTTTTGAGTTCTTTATAGATTCTGGAAAATAGCGCTCTATCTGAAGTATGAGTGGCAAAGATATTCTCCCACTCTGTAGGCTCTGTCTTCGCATTACTAATAGTTTCCTTGCTGAGAGAAACCTTTTTAGTTTGCATCTATCCCAGTTGTTGATTCTTGCTTTTATTTCTTGTGCTATGGGAGTCCTGTTAAGGAAGTCTGATCCTAAGTCAACAAGTTGAAGATTTGGACCTACTTTTTCTTCTATAAGATGCAGGGTCTCTGGTGCAGGGTCTCTGGTCTGATTCCAAGGTACTTGATCCATTTTGAGTTGAGTTTTGTGCAGGCTGAGAGACAGGGGTTTAATTTCATTCTTTTGCATATGGTTTTCCAGTTTTCCCAGCACCATTTGTTGAAGAGGCTATCTTTTCTCCATTGCATATTTTTGGCCCCTTTGTCTAGTACGAGAAAATTGTATTTATTTGGATTTGTGTGTGTGTCCTCTATTCTGTACCATTGATCTACCTGTCTATTTTGGTGCCAATACCATGACATTTTTGTTACTATTGCTTTGTAATAGAGTTGAAGATCTGGTATTGCGAAACCCCCTGCTTTGCTCTTCCTACTGAGGATTGCTTTAGCTATTCTGGGTTTCTTATTCTTCCAGATGAATTTCATGATTGCTTGCTCTATTTCTGTAAGGTACATCATTGGGATTTTAATTGGAATTGCATTGAATCTGTATAGCACTTTAAGTAGTATGGCCATTTAGACAATATTAATTCTGCCTATCCAAGAACGTGGGAGATCTTTCCATCTTCTAAGGTTTTCTTTAATTTCTTTCTTTAGTGTTCTGTGGTTCTCATTGTAGAGGTCTTTTACCTCTTTTGTGAGATTGATTCCCAAGTATTTTATGTTTTTCGATGCTATTGTGAATGGGGTAGTTTTCCTAATTTCTCTTTCTGAAGATTCATCACTTATGTATAAAAATGCATTGGATTTATGGGCATTGATCTTGTAACCTGCTACTTTACTGGATTCACTTATGAGTTCTGAAAGTTTTCTGGTGGAATTTCCAGGTTCCTCTAAATATATAATCATGTCATCAGCGAACAGGGATAGTAGTTTGAGTTCTTCTTTTCCAATTCGTATCCCTTTATTTTTTTTTGGTTTGTCTAATTGCTCTGGCTAGAGTCTCAAGGACGATGTTGAATAGAAGTGGTGAAAGAGGGCATCCCTGCCTTGTTCCAGTCTTTAGGGGGAATGCTTTCAGTTTTTCACCATTTAGAATGATATTGGCCATAGGCTTAGTGTAGATGGCCTTTACAATGTTAAGGAATGTTCCCACTACCCTGATTTTTTCTAGTGTTTTGAGCATGAAGGGATGCTGTATTTTATCGAATGCTTTTTCTGCATCTATTGAAATAATCATGTGATTCTTAACTTTTAGTCTGTTGATATGGTGAATGACATTTATTGATTTCTGGATGTTGAACCAACCTTGCATCCCTGGGATAAAACCCACTTGATCGTGGTGCACTATCTTTTTAATATATTTTTATATGCAATTTGCTAAAATTTTGTTGAGAATTTTTGCATTGATGTTCATTAAGGATATTGGTCTGAAATTTTCTTTCCTTGATGTGTCTCTGTCTGGTTTAGGTATCAGGGTGATATTGGCTTCATAGAATGAGTTTTGGAGGGTTCCCTCCTCTTCTATTTTATCGAATACTTTGAGAAGTATTGGAATGAGCTCTTCTTTAAAAGTTTTGTAGAACTCGGCTGAGAACCCATCTGGTCCCGGACTTTTCTTTGTTGGTAGGCTTTTGATGACCTCTTCTATTTCATTGCTTAAATTGATTTATTTAAATTGTGTATGTCCTCCTAGTTCAGTTTAGGTAATTCATATGTCTCTAGAAACTTGTTGATGTCTTTGAGGTTTTCTGTTTTGTTGGAGTATAGATTTTCAAAATAGCTTCTAATTATGTTTTGTATTTCACTCGTGTCTGTTGTGATATTTCCTTGTTCATTCAGAATTTTAGTAATTTGAGTTTTCTACCTTTCTCTTTTTTAGTGTGGCTAAGGGTTTATCAATTTTATTTTTTCAAAGAACCAACTATTTATTTTGTTAATTTTTCCGATTGTTTCTTTTGTTTCAATTTCGTTGATTTCAGCTCTGATTTTAACTATTTCCTGTCTTTTACTACTTTTGGTGTTGGTCTGCTCTTCTTTTTCTAGGGAGTTGAGCTGTATAGTGTTGTTTATTTGTTGATTTCTACTTTTGTTGAATGCGCCCCATGAAATAAATCTTCCTCTAAGTACTGCTTTCATAGTGTCCCAGAGATTTTGATATGATGTGTCTTTGTTCTTGTTTACTTCTAAGAATTTTTCTATTTCTCTCCTGATGTCATCTGTTATCCATTCATCATATAATCGTGTATTATTTAGTCTCCAGGTATTGGAGAAGTTTCTGTTTTTTATTCTGTCATTTATTTCTAATTTCAATCCATCATGATCTGATAGAGTACAAGGTAGTATCTCTATCTTCTTGTATTTGCTAACAGTAGCTTTGTGACATAAAACATGGTCTATTTTAGAGAAGGATCCATGTGCTGCTGAGAAGAAAGTGTATTTGTTCTTTGTTGGATGGTATATTCTATATAATTCAGTTAAGTCTAAATTGTTGATTGTGTTATTGAGATCTATGGTTTCTTTATTCAATTTTGTTTGGAAGATCTATCCAGTGGTGAGAGAGGTGTGTTATAATCACCTAGTATTATTGTGTTGTGGTCTATATTATTTCTGGAATTGAGAAGGATTTGTTTGACATACATGGATGAGCCAATGTTCGGGGCATAGATATTTATGATTGTTATATCTTGCTGATTTATGCTTCTCTTAAGCAGTATGTAATGTCCTTCTTTATCCCTTCTGACTAGTTGTGGCTTGAAGTCCACATTATCTGAGATGAGGATGGATACTCCAGCTTTTTTGCTATGTCCGTGTGCATGGTATGTTTTTTCCCATCCTTTCACCTTTAGTCTATGGGTATCTCTTCTATGAGATGAGTCTCTTACAGGCAGCATATTGTTGGATTTTTCTTTTTTATTCCAATCTGCCAGTCTATGTCTTTTGATTGATGAGTTCAGGCCATTAACATTCATGGTTATTATTGTGATATGATTTGTATTCCCAGTCATTTGACTCATTTTTGTTTTTTGACATAATTTGGTTTCTCCTTTTTTGGCTATTTCTTTAGGCTAGTTCCTCCCGTTGCTGATTTACATTGTTGTTTTTCATCTCTTCCTCATGGAATATTTTGCTGAGAATGTTCTGTAATGCCGGCTTTCTTTTTGTAAATTCCTTTAGCTTTTGTTTATCATGGAAGGATCTTATTTCATCATCAAATCTGAAAGTAAGTTTTGCTGGGTATAAGATTCTTGGTTGGCATCCGTTTTCTTTCAGGGCTTGGTAAATGTTGTTCCAGGCCCTTCTAGCTTTTAGGGTCTGGATTGAAAAATCTGCTGATATCCGTATTGGTTTTCACCGAAAGTAATTTGATTCTTTTCTCTTGCAGCATTTAAAATTCTGTCTTTATTTTGTATTTTAGGTGTTCTCATTATAATGTGCCTTGTGTGGGTCTATTGTAATTTTGTATATTCGGAGTCCTGTAAGCTCTTGTACTTGATTTTGCATTTCATTCTTCAGATGTGGGAAATTTTCTGATATTATTTCATTGAACAGATTGTTCATTCCTTTGGTTTGTTTCTCTAAGCCTTCCTCAATCCCAATAATTCTTAAATTTGGCCTTTTCATGGTATCCCATAATTCTTATAGATTCTGTTCATGATTTCTTACCATATTTTCTGTTTGGTCAACTTTGTTTTCAAGATTGAATATTTTGTCTTCAATGTCTGAGGTTCTGTCTTCCAGGTGTTCTATCCTATTGGTTATGCTTTCTATGGAGTTTTTAACTTGGTTTATTGTTTCCTTCATTTCAAGGATTTCTGTTTGGTGTTTTTTGAGTATCTGTAACTCTTTATTGAAATGATCTCTTGCTTCCCGTATTTGCTCTTTTAACTGTTGATTGGTGTGATCATTTAATGCCTGCATTTGCTCTTTCATCTCCTCCTTCAATGCCTGCATTTGCTCTTTCATCTCCTCGTTTGATTCTCTGATTGTTTTAATTATGTACATTCTGAACTCCCTTTCTGACATTTCTTCTGCTGTGCTGTCATTGGGTTTTATTGATATAGTTTCTAGGTTTGTTTGGGGCATTTTCTTCCCTTGTTTTCTCATATTGGTCAGATGTCAGTGGGACTCTGTGATATTGCAGATTTCCTGTGTTGGCTTATAGTGTTCCTGTAGATTTGCAGTGTATCACCTCCCAGCCTTCAGTAGCCTGAAGTCTTGGAGTAACTTGATAATGCAGTACTTCCGAAGAAAGCTGCCCGTAGCCCGCTACTGGTTCCAGGGCTTCGAGCTGGCTCTGTGTGGAAAGGCTCTCACTGGGGGGCCTGCTCCAAGAAGCTGGTCGTGTGGGAGGAGCCCACCGCCGGAGGGCACCGGGCTGCCTGGGGAGACTCTAGCTGCCTTGCCCTACTCTGATAAGCCGCCCCTATCTGGGCCTGCACCCAGGCCGAGCTTCACCAGGTGGGGGAGACTCACCCCGTGGCTCTATTTTAGTCCACGTCTCTCAATGTCTCCCCTTCTCGAATCCTAGGTTCTGGAGCGACTGGAGATTAGTCACCCTCTAGTCCGCCATCTTGGATCGCCCCGTGGAAAAAGCCTGCAGCCGGAGTGGGCAGGGCCGCCTGGAGAGGTGTCTGGCTGCCCTGCCCTGGTCCCAGAGGCTGCTTGCAGGTCGGAGCTCTCTGCTGGCTTGGTGACTTGTGGCTGGCTCTGTGTAGAAAGGCTCTCACTGGGCGGTGTGCTCCAAGAAGGTAGCCTAGAAAGGCGCTTCCCGCCGGAGGGAGCCGGGTTGCTTGGTGAAGTCCCTGGCTGCCCTGTCCTGGTCCCTGAAGCAACTTGCGGCTCAGTGACTTGGAGCTGGTTCTGTGCAGAAAGGCTCTCACTGGGGGGCCTGCTCCGAGAAGCTGGAGAAGCTTGCCGTGTGGGAGGAGCCCACCGCGGGAGTGCGCAGGGCTGCCTGGGGAACACATGTAGCTCTTTATGTTTATTAACTGTAGCTTTAAAGGATTTGGGCATGATCCCTTTTGTTACTTGAATCCTGACTCATTCTTTCAGGTTCTCCCTGGATCATGAATGGGTAGAGGATGATAGATCTGGGTGATTAGCCTTATTTTTCCTGCTTATGAGTTACTTGGAAGATCACAGAATGTTTCAGTTCAGCCTTTTTGACCTTCTAGAGATTTCTTGTGCTCCTTGGCCCTGATGCTTACCCTGTGTAAACTTGTGGGCTTGTTTATTACATCTTGCTATCCCTGAATTTGGATGTGCGAGATTGAAAGTGTTAACTCTCCTTAACCCACCATTCTTCCTCCTTCCTAACTGTTCGTATTGGGGCCACAGGATACCTTCAGAGTAGAAAGGCAGTCAATTTCACTTCCAGAGTCTGACTGCTTCAGAGGGCATCTTGCTTGAGAATACTGCTTGGTTAGCTGATTCTGGTCCTCTTTGACTCTTACCCATCCCTGGTACAGTCTTGTTGCTGCAGAAGTTGTGATGTCTCTCAGGTATTTTATCTACTCAGGGTGTCTTCTCGTTACTAATGCCTTCTGCCTTTGTTATCGATTAGTCTAATACTGCTAAGGGGAAATGTTTTAAATTCCTTTTTTCTTTTTAGTAAATGAAGATTAAAAGTTTTTGAGTCATAATTTTGCATTTAAAGTAGAATGAGGAAGGTATTTGGTACTAGTTTTTTAGTTATGAGACAGATAAGCTATTTTCAGTTTTACTAGAAAAAAAATAATTATAAAGACAAATGTATCCACTGGATTCTGAAATTCTACCTTTTCTCTATAAACTTGACTCCTCTATGTCTATCCCTAACCCTAATGTTAGACTAATTCTTTATTCTTATTTTTTTAAAATATATTTTTTAGTTGAAGATGAACACAATACCTTTATTTTATTTATTTATTTTTATGTGGTACTGAGGATGCAACCCAGGACCTGACATGTGCTAGGCAAGGACTCAATCTCTGACCTACAACACCAGCTCTAATTCTTTATTCTTTAAGTCTCAGCTTTGATATCATTTCCTCAGGGCAGTTTGCTTGACACCTATGCTACTTAGAGTTCTGTCATGTTCTTACACCTTCCTTTATGTATATTGTAATACTCATACTCCTGTATTACTGATTTTAATGTCAGTTGCAATAGGACATGAACTTTTAACAGCCAGGACCATGTCTATTTTCCCACTGTTAGCATTGGCACATAGGGTACCTATAATAAAAGGAATTTAAAACTAAAGAATTATGTAAGAAACAATATTTTTATGTGTTTTATTTGATGTTCCTTTTGCTTAGAAGGATTTTTATTTTTTACTGGACTGAAGTTTTTTTTTTTTTTGGGTGCTGGGCATTGAACCCAGGGCCTTGTGCTTACAAGGCAAGCACTGTACCGACTGAGCTATCTCCCCAGCCCCCTGAAGTTTTACCTTATGTTTAGTAGTTGAGTTTTTTTTTTAAATTTATTTTTATTGTAAACAAATGGGATACATGTTGTTTCTGTTTGTACATGGAGTAATATCATACCATTTGGTAATCATACATTTATATAGGGTAATGATGTTTGATTCATTGTGTTATTTTTTTCCTTCCCCCCACCCCTTCCACTCCTCTTTTCCCTCTATACAGTCCTTCCTTCCTCCATATTTGCCCCCCTCCCATGTTTCATCATCCGCTTATCAGCGAGATGATTTGTCCTTTGAGATTGGCTTATCTCACTTAGCATGATATTCTCCATTTTCATCCATTTGCCTGCAAATGCCATGATTTTATTATTCTTTATGGCCAAGTAATATTCATATATATATATATATATATATATATATATATATATATATATATATCACAGTTTCTTTATCCATTCATCAATTGAGGGGTATCTAGGTTGGTTCCACAATCTGGCTATTGTGAATTGAGCAGCTGTGAACATTGATGTGGCTGTATCTCTGTAGTATGCTGATTTGAAGTCCTTTGGGTATAGGCCAAGGAGTGGGATAGCTGGGTCAAATGGTGGGTCCATTCCAAGTTTTCTAAGGAATGTCCACACTGCTTTCTAGAGTGGCTGCACTAATTTGCAGCCCCATCAGCAATGTATGACTGTACCTTTTTCCCCATATCGTCTCCAACACCTATTGTTGCTTGTATTCTTGATAATTGCCATTCTAATTGTGGTGAGATGGAATCTTAGTGTAGTTTTGATTTGCATTTCTCTTATTACTAGAGAGAAGTTGAACATTTTTCCATGTGTTTGTTGATTGCTTGTAGATCTTCTTCTGTGAAGTGTCTGTTCATTTCCTTAGCCCTTTTGTTGATTGGGTTATTTAAATTCTTGATGTAGAGCTTTTGAGTTCTTTATGTATTTGGAAATTAGTGCTCTATCTGAAGTATGAGTGGCAAAGATATTCTCCCACTCTGTAGGCTCTGTCTTTGCATTGCTGATGGTTTCCTTTGCTGAGAGAAAGCTTTTTAGTTTGAATCTATCCCAGTTATTGATTCTTGTTTTTATTTCTTGTGCTATGGGAGTCCTGTTAAGGAAGTCTGATCCTAAGCCAATAAGGTGAAGATTTGAACCTACTTTTTCTTCTATAAGATGCAGGGTCTCTGGTCTGATTCCAAGGTCCTCGATCCATTTTGAGTTGATTTTTGTGCAGGGTGAGAGATAGGGGTTTAGTTTCATTCTGCTGCATATGGATTTCCAGTTTTCCCAGCACCATTTGCTGAAGAGGCTATCTTTTCTCCATTGCATATTTTTGGCCCCTTTGTCTAGTACGAGAAAATTGTATTTATTTGGGTTTGTGTCCATATCCTCTATTTTGTCCATTGATCTACCTGTCCATTTTGGTGCCAATACCATGACATTTTGGTTACTATTGCTTTGTAGTATAGTTGAAGTTCTGGTATTTCAATACCCCCTGTTTCATTCTTCCAGCTAAGTATTGCTTTAGCTATTCTGGATTTCTTATTCTTCCAGATGAATTTCTTAATTGCTTGCTCTATTTCTGTAAGGTACATCATTGGGATTTTAATTGGAATTGCATTGAATCTGTATAGCACTTTTGGTAGTATGGCCATTTTGACAATATTAATTCTGCCTATCCAAGAACGTGGGAGATCTTTCCATCTTCTAAGGTCTTCCTCAATTTCTTCAATGTTTTGAAGTTTTCATTGTAGAGATCTTTTACCTCTTTGGTTAGATTGATTCCCAAGTATTTTATTTTTTTTTGAAGGCTATTGTAAATGGAGTTGTTCTCCTCATTTCCCTTTCAGTTTGTTTCATTGCTTGTGTATAAAAATGCTGTAGATTTATGCGTGTTGATTTTATAGCCTGCTCTTTTGCTGAATTCACTGATGAGGTCTAGAAGTTTTCTGGAGGAGTTTTGGATCCTCTAAATATAGAATCATGTCATCAGCAAATAGTGGCAGCTTAAGTTTCTCTTTTCCTATTCGTATCCCTTTAATTTCTTTAGTCTGCTTAATTGCTCTGGCTAGAGTTTCGAGGACAGTGTTGAATAGAAGTGGTGAAAGAGGATATCCCTGTCTTGTTCCCATTTTTAAAGGGAATGGTTTCAGTTTTTCTCCATTAAGAATGATGTTGGCCATGGGCTTAGCATAAATAGCCTTTACAATGTTCAGGTGTGTTCCTACTATCCCTTTTTTTTCTGGTGTTTTGAGCATGAAGTGGTGTTGTATTTTGTTGAACGCTTTTTCTGCGTCAATTGGAATAACCATATTATTCTTATCCTTAAGTCTATTGACATGATGGATTACGTTTATTGATTTACGGATGTTAAACCATCCTTGCATTCCAGGGATGAACCCCACTTGATTGTGGTGCACAACGTTCTTAATATGTTTTTGGATACGGTTTGCCAATATTTTTTTAGGATCTTAGCATCTATATTCATCAAGTATATTGGTCTAAAATTTTCTTTCCTTGATGTGTCTTTTCCTGGTTTGGGTATGAAGGTGATGTTAGCTTCATAGAATGAGTAAGGTTGGGTACCTTCCTTTTCTATTTTCTGGAATACTTTGAGAAGTATTGGGATGAGTTCTTCTTTGAAGGTCTTGTAGAACTCGGCTGAGAATCCGTCTGATTCTGGGCTTTTCTTGGATGGTAGATTTTTAATGGTTTCTTCTATTTCATTGCTTGATATTGATCTGTTTAAATCATGTATGTACTCCTGGTTCATTTTGGGAGGAGCATATGTCTCTAGAAATTTGTGACTGTCTTCGGTAATTTCTATTTTGTTGGAATGCAGATTTTCAAAGTAGCTTCTCATTATGTTATGTATCTCAGTGGTGTCTCGTGAGATATTTCCTTTTTCATCACGAATTTTAGTAATTTGAGTTTTCTCTCTCCTTCTCTTTGTTAATGTGGCTAAGGGTTTTTCTATTTTGTTTACTTTCTCAAAGAACCAACTTTGGTTTGTCAATTTTTGGATTTGTTTCTTTTGTTTCAATTTCATTGATTTCAGCTCTGATTTTAATTATTTCCTGTCTTCTACTACTTTTGCTGTTATTCTGTTCTTCTTTTTCTAGGCTTTGAGCTTTAATGTTAGGTCATTTATTTGTTGAGTTTCCATTCTTTTCTGGAATGCGCTCCATGCAATAATGAATTTTCCTCTGAGTACTGCTTTCATAGTGTCCCAGAGATTTTGATATGTTGTATCATCGTTCTTGCTGACCTGTAGGAATTTTTTTTTATCTCCTCCCTGATGTTTTTTGTTATCCATGTTTCATTCAATAGCATATTATTTAGTCCCCAGGTGTTGGAGTAATTTCTGTATTTTATTTTGTCATTGATTTCTACTCTCGGTCCATTATGATCTGATAGAACACAAGGCAGTATCTCTATTTTTTTGCATTTCCTAAGGGCTGCTTTGTGGCATAACATATGGTCTATTTTCAAGAAGGTTCCATGTGCTGCTGAGAAGAAAGTGAATCCCCTCGTTGATGGATGGAATATTCAATATAAGTCTATTACGTCTAGGTTATTGATTGTGTTATTGAGTTCTATGGTTTCTTTGGTTGGTTTTTGTTTGGAACATATATCTAGTGGTGACAGCGGTGCGTTAAATTCACCCAGAATTATTGTGTTGTGGTCTATGTGATTCCTGAAATTGAGAAGGATTTATTTGATGTACAGGGATGCACCATTGTTTGGGTCATAAATATTTACTATTGTTATGTCTTCCTGAATTATGGTTCCCTTAAGTAGTATAAAATATCCTCCTTTATCCCTTCTAACTTTGACTTGAAGTCCACTTTAGGTGATATAAGGATGGAAACCTCTGCTTTTTTACTGAGTCCTTGTGTGTGGTAGGTTTTTTCCCATCCTTTCACTTTTAGTCTGTGGATGTCTTTTTCTATGAGATGAGTTTCTTGCAGGCAGCATATT
This sequence comes from Sciurus vulgaris, assembly GCF_902686455.1. NCBI lineage: Eukaryota > Metazoa > Chordata > Mammalia > Rodentia > Sciuridae > Sciurus > Sciurus vulgaris. Next base: position 104,277,503 of record NC_136472.1, read on the forward strand.
GTTGGGTCTTTCTTTTGAATCCATTCTGCCAGTCTATGTCTTTTGATTGATGAGTTTAGGCCATTAACGTTCAGGGTTATTATTGAGATATGATTTGTATTCCCAGTCATTTGGCTTATTTTTGGTTTTTAAGTTGGCTTGGTTTCTCCTTTGAGTGGTTTTTTTCTAAGGTAGTTCCTCTCTTTGCTGACCTCCATTGTTGTTTTTCATTTCTTCCTCATGGAATATTTTGTTGAGAACATTCTGTAGCGCAGGCTTTCTATTTGTAAATTCTTTTAACTTTTGTTTATCATGGAAGAATTTTATTTCATCTTCAAATCTGAAAGTTAGTTTTGCTGGGTGTAGGATTCTTGGTTGGCAACCACGTTCTTTTAGAGCTTGAAATATGTTGTTGCAGGCCCTTCTACCTTTTAGAGTCTGGGCTGAGATTCGGCTGCTATCTGTATTTGTCTCCCCCTATATGTAGTCTGATGCTTTTCTCTGGCAGCCTTCAAAATCCTATCTTTAGTTTGAATGTTAGGCATTTTCATTATAATGTGCCTTGGTGTGGACCTGTTGTGATTTTGTCCATTTGGTGTTTTGTAAGCGTCTTGTATTTTATATTCCATTTCATTCTTCAGGTTTGGGAAATTTTCTGATAGTATTTTATTGAATAGGTTGTTCATTCCTTTGGTTTGTATCTCTGTGCCTTCCTCAATCCCAATAATTCTTAAGTTTGGTCTTTTCATGACGTCCCATAGTTCTTGGAGATTCTGTTCATGATTTCTTACCATCTTCTCTGTTTGGGCAACTTTATTTTCAAGATTAAATATTTTATCTTCATTGTCTGAGATTCTGTCTTCCAAGTGGTCTAGTCTTTTGGTGATGCTTTCCATTGAGTTTTTTATTTGGTTTATTGTTTCCTTCATTTTAAGGATTTCCCTTTGGCTCTTTTTTTTTTTTTTTGAGAATATCTCTTTGTTGAAATGATCTTTTGCTTCCTGCACTTGCTCGTTCAGCTTATTGGTATTATCATTCCTTTCCTGCATTTGCTCTCTTATTTCATCCTTTGCTTTGTGAATCATCTTAATCATGTATAATCTGAAGTCCTTTTTCTGACATTTCTTCTAACATACTGTCATTGGATTCTATTAATATAGAATCTAGATTTGTTTAAGATCATTTTCTTCCCTTGTTCATGTATCTTCCCCTCTAGCAATGCAGATCGGGGTATTGCAGATTTCCCCCTATAGGCTTATAGCGGCCCTATAGGTTTCCAAAACCCTTTGTTTAAAGGGAGATCAATATTAGCAGTTCCCAATTCAGACACTATGCAGTCCTAGACCAAATAGCCCCTATGGGGACAATAACAAAATTGTCATAATAAACAGAATGAGTTCAAATATTATCTTCAGTAAAACAAACAGATTTGCAATAAGGTCTGCAGTTTCTAATGGAGGACAAAGAGGATGCAGAGGGATGTAGAATGTGGCTGTTAATGGGATAAGAAAAGAATATACAGAAGTACTAGATAATAGAAAGGGTGAGCATGTAATCAAAAGAATTGGATGTTAGCATGCAAAAAAGGAAGAAAGAGACTCTGAGGGAACAGGTAAACAAAAGGAAAAGAGAGCAACGAAAGTAAAGAAATAAAAACTTAAACTTTTTCAATAATGAGAAAGAAGAAAATCTACATTATAACAGTCATATAGCAGTGAAACCTCCCAGTATTCAGTAGCGTGATGCATGAGAGGTACCTGACAATGAGCTTCAAGTCTCCAGCAGGCGTCTCAGGATGGGATTTGCCCCACCTAAAGATCGGAGCTATGGCTTCCAGGAGTATTCAAAATGGCTGCTCTGGGTTTGAAATGTGTTGGCAAATGGGGAGCTGCAGCTCAAGGTGTGGACGTGGTCAGCTGGAGGTCCTGGAGGTGGGGTGTGGTTTGTCAGGCAGGGGTCCTGGAGTTCGGGTGTGTTTGTGGTTATGGGATCCTGGAGGCCAGGTGCAATCACTTGGTCTGGGGTCCCGGGTATAAGGCTCAGTCAGTTGGTCTGGGGGTCCTGGTAGCAGGGAGCAATCAGTCGATGTGAGGGCCCTAGAGGCAGAGGGTGATCAGTCGCGCTGAGGGATCCTGGAGATGGGGTTCAGTCAGTCCCGCCAGGGGTCCTACTGGGCCTGGCTGTTGTCTCAAAATGGCAGCAGCCTCGTGTAACCAATCCTGCAGGTACTATCACAGTGAACTTCCAGGCAACAGCAGGCAGCTGGTGTTCCACTGGCGGTCAGCAATCAGTTTGCTGTTGTCGGATGATGGGGAGGCGAACCTCGTGCTTTGGGTGATGGATAGGTGTAAGGCAGGTGTTGGACAGGCGAGAGGCAGGCAAATGGCGGATGATAGGCGCCTGACAGTGAGCAGTCTACACTCAAAAGATGCAGACTGCAGGTGATCACAGCAGACAAATGAGGTAAATAGCTGGTGATCGATAAGGAGCAAAAACTACCTCACCAAGAAACAGATATCCTCTGCTTGAAACCGGAGTTACAGAGCGACAAGGAACGCAGCCTCCCTCTAGTCCGCCATCTTGGATCTCTCAGTAGTTGAGTTTTAAAGGGAACATATAAGTTAAAAATTGCCCGTCAATCTTCAAATGTATGTATACTACCATTGTTGAGTAAGTTAAAGCCAGTTTTCTCCTTCAGCATTCGGGGATTGAATTCTGTAAGCATATAGTTGTTTTGAATCTCTGCAGAGATATCCAAGGTCCTCTAAAATCAGGCTCTAAGTACCTTTCTAGTGCTCTTCTCTGCTCTCCATTTTGTATACCAGCTTTGCACTGCTCCTTTTTTTTAAAAACTGAATTATCCTTGTATTTTTTGGTTTCTACTCATTTGGTCATGTTCTTCTTTCTTGGAACCCCTTAACTTTTTCCCTTTCTGTTCATCTTCAGGACTTACCTAAATTCTGTCTTCTATGACACACACACACACACACACACACACACACACACACACACACACACACTTTTTAAAATAGAAATCTCTGCCCCAGCCCCTTGACTTGCCCTGAGTAGTCTCTTGTGAGTTGGTGGCATTCATTGCCTGTGACTGTCCTTTGCCACTGACTTACTCAGCATTCTGTAAATGTCATCTTGAATCTCTTGCTTGTGTGAGTGTTCCTCTTCCTTAGTCAACTTGAGTGTTAGATTACTGAAGATGGATTTTCACTTTTGGTTTCTTTGTGTTCTTTGATTTATGCTTGGCCCATAGTTTCTCAATAAATAGTTTATTTGATCTGATATAAAGTGAACTGATGTTTTGTAGCTTAGATCTTAGAGGGGTTTGAGTGTTTTTTTTTTTTTTCTTTTTTTGGTTTATTCAAAAGATTTCCCCAAATATCCAGTCTTAATCTTTTTGACTTTTATATGTAACAGTTGACCCTACTTATTAGTAAGATCTGTGTACAAGTAGCACCAGAAACTTGAATAATTATAGGATGCTTTATGACCCATGACAATACAAATTTCTGAAGGTACAGCATGAATAAGATTATTTGGTAAGGGATGAGTACCTGTAAGGATTGGAGGCACATGTTTTACTTGAGTATTGTTCTTCATACTGATGCTTCTGAACAATTTTATTCCAATGGCTTTAATGAAATTCCCAGGGAGATGAATTGATTTCATTAATACATTAGGGTGCTCTGTTTATTAAATGACTAATTTTATTACATTTTTTTAGTTGCTTGTGTGAAAAATTATCTCCTTGCTGTACGGGTAAGGAGCAATTTAAGAAATCACCTAGAATTGATTTCTTTCTTAGAAACTAGCACTTCTGTTGAGGCACAACCTTAAAGTCATTGGGCATTATAACGAGTGATGGAAATTTGATATAAGGGTGGTCAGAGCCCTAGCTTTCTGTTGTCAGAGAAGGTGAAAAAATTGGTATTCTTAATATTTTCAATTGGATGAACTTGACTCCATGTTACTTACTTACACTGTTAAAAGGTAAAATACAGATTGCATTGATGTATAAGTTTTTGTTGTTTGTTTATCTAGGTACAAAGAGGATGGTGAAGCTTTATTAATTTTGCTTCCCTCAGAAGAAAAAGGGATGGTGCAGCAACTTCTCCAGAAGAAAGTACCTGTGAAGGAAATCAAGTAAGAGCTACTGGTTTATATTATGAGGAAAGTGAAGGCATGAAATTATTATGTTTGCTTATCTCCTCTTATTTTCCTCTTCCCCTTAACCCATTTAGTTGTCTGGTTTGTAATTTTAAAATAAAAACAACCTACACTGACACCATTATTACTCTAAGTCCATAGTTTACATGGGGGTTTCTCTTGGTCTTGTGTATTCTGCTGGTTTGAACAAATGTATGAGAATTCGTATTCACTCATACAGTATCATGTATAGTATTTTCACTGTCCTAAAACTCCTCCATGCTAATCTATTTATCGCACTCTTTTCTATTAACCTCTGGCAAACACTGGTCTTTTCACTGTTTTCGTGGTTTTCCTTTCCTCAGAATGTTATATAGTTCAAATCATAGAGTATATAGTCTTTCCAGATTGATTTCTTTCACTTTGTAATATAATACTTATGTAAGTTTCTTCCATGACTTTTCATGGCTTGAAAGCTCATTTCTTTTTAGTGCTGAATAATATTCCATTGTCTGGATGTTCTAGTTTATTCATTCATGACCATAGGACATTTTGATTGTTTCCTAGTTTGGCAGTTATGAATAAAACATCCACAAGCAGAGTTTTGGGTCAATGTAAAATTTTATCTCCTTTGAGTAACTACCAAGGAACACAGTAGCTGGATTGTTGAGTAAGAATGTTTGAGTTTTTTAAAAAGAAAATGTATAACTCTCTTCTGAAGAAAGCCATTTTGCATTCCCACCAGCAATGAGTGAGAATATTCTTATTGCTCCGCATCCTTTTCACTGTTTGATATTGTCAGTGTTTTGATTTTGGCCCTTTTAATAGGTGTGTAGTGATATTTCATTGCTTTAATTTGTATTTCCCTGATGATGCAGTGTGTGTAGTATCTTTTCCTATGTTTATTTGCTGTTTTTGGGAGATGTGTGTTAAAGTCATTAGCCCATTTTAAAATCAGATTGTTTTAAATTTTATAAGTTCTTTGTGTGTATTTGGATAAGCAGACCTTTTCAGATGTCTTCTGCATATATTTTTTCCCATTCTGTGACTGTCTCCACATACTTTTGACATGGTCTGTCACAGAACAAATATTTCTAATTTAAATTGTCTATCTCATCAGGTCTTTCATGGATCAGGCCTTGGGTATTGCATCTGAAGTCATTGCCATACCTGGGGTCATACAGATTTTTTCCGCCCATATTTTCTTTTGGGAATTTTGTATGTTGGTGTTTTACATTTACATTTATGATCCATGTTGAGATAATTTTTGTGAGAGTTGTAAAGTCTGTGCCTAGTTGCATATTTTTGCATCCAGGTATCCAGTTTCAATACCATTTGTTGGAAAGAGTACCTTTGCTCCATTTTGTTTACTTTGTTCGTTAGTTAATGATCAGTCGATCTACTTATGTGTCTTTATTTCTGGGTTCTCTGTTCTGTTCCGTTGATCTACTTGTTTGTTCTTTTGCCAGTACCACATTGTCTTGATTATTGTGACTTTAAACTAAGTCTTGAAGTTGGGTAATACCAGTCCTCCAATTTGTTCGATTTCTTATTGTGTTCAGTTTTCTGAGTCTTTAACTTTTTCATATAAGTTTAAAATTTATTGATATCCACTAAATAACTTGCTGGGATTTTGATTGAGTTTACATTGAATCTGTAGATATAGTGGGGAATGAACTGATATCTTGACAATATTAAATCTCTGTAAACATGGGTTATTTTTCCATTGAGTTACTCTTTGACCTCTTTCTTCAGAGCTTTGTAGTTTTCTTTATGTGACTTTTATTCATATTTTGTTGAATTCATGCCTCAGGGTTTTTTTTTTTTTTTTTGTCCTACTGTAAGTAACACTACGTTAATCTCAGTTTCCACTTGATCATTACTTGTAAATAAGTGATGGACTTCTGTATGTTAACTTTGAATTTTGAAACCTTGCTATTATTGTTACTAGTTCAAGGAGTATTTTCATCCATTTTTTGGAATTTTCCAAATAGATCATGTCATGTGTGAATATATTTTGTTTCACAATCAGTATGCCTTTTTTCCTTTTCTTGTCTCAGTGCATTAATTAGGACTGCCAGTAAAATGTTGAAAGCAATGGTGAGAGGAAGCATCCCTGCCTTGCTCTTGATCTTAGTCAAAAAACTTATTTTCTCACCCTTAAGGATACTGAGAATATCCTTTTTTGTGTGGATATAAAATTTGTAAATTAGATTTCATCAGTTTTTTTTTTTTTTACATCTGTTGATAAAATCCTGTGACTTTTGTTCAAAGACTGTTGATGTGATGGATGATATTAATGTTTTGAATGATGAATCATTCTTGAATACCTGAATTAAATCCCACTTGGTTGTGGTGCAGAATTATTTTTATATATTGCTGGGTTGATTTGCTAATTTTGCATATATGATTATGAGAGATCATTCTATATGTACTTTTTCCCTCCTATAATGTATATGTTTTTTGGTTTTAGGGGGATGTTGGTCTCATAGAATGAGACAAATTCTGAGAGAGATATTGGAGAATTGATATTTTTTCTTTAAGTGATATGTAGAACTTTTAGGTAAGCTCATCCATGCTTAGCACTTTGAGAATCAACTAATTGATTTGACTTCTTTAATTGATATAAGGCTATTCAGAATGTTTATTTCCTCTTGTATGAGTTTGGAGAAATTGTATCTTTCACGCAATTGGTTCATTTCATCTAGATTATCAAATTAATTTAGGTGCATAGAGTTGTTCAGAATATTCCTTTAATTTGTGTACTCTTTTCTTTTGACTGGAGACTTACTGTGGTGAAGTTTTCTTCTTCCTCTATTTAAAAGAAACTTATCAAAGAACCTTTTATTAAATTTCAATTTTGAATGTATTTTTCTCAGTTCCATTAATTTCTACTTTAATTTTTACTTATTTCTTTAGATACTTTGGATTTAATTTGCTCTTCTTTTTCTAGCTTCCTAAATTGGAATCAGATTGATTTTTAGTAATTTGCACTCAATGCTGTGAACTTCCTTTTCTAAGTTTTTCCTAAGTTTTACTTTCATTTTTTTCTTAAATTTATTTTTATTGTAAACAAATGGGATACATGTTGTTTCTCTGTACATGAAGTTGAGGCATACCATTTGTGTAATCATACATCTACATAGGTAATAGTTTCTGACTCATTCTGTTAGTATTTTCCCTTCCCCCCACCTCTCCCACCCCTCTTTTCCTTCTATACAGTTCCTCCTTCCTCCGTTCTTGCCCCCCTCCTACTCGCTATTATGTGTCATAATCTGCTTATCAGTGAGATCATTCATCCATTGGTTTTTTGAGATTGGCTTATCTCACTTAGCATGATATTCTCCAATTTTTCATCCATTTGCCTGCAAATGCCATGATTTTATTATTCTTTATGGCCAAGTAATATTCCATTATATATATATATATATATATATATATATATATATATATATATATATCACAGTTTCTTTATCCGTTCATCAAGTGAGGGGCATCTAGGTTGGTTCCACAATCTGGCTATTGTGAATTGAGCAGCTGTGAACATTGATGTGACTGTATCTCTGTAGTATGCTGATTTTAAGTCCTTTGGGTATAGGCCAAGGAGTGGGATAGCTGGGTCAAATGGTGATTCCATTCCAAGCTTTCTGAGGAATCTTCACACTGCTTTCCAGAGTGGCTGCACTACTTTGCAGCCCCACCAGCAATGTATGAGTGTACCTTTTTTCCTACATCCTTTCCAACACCTATTGTTGCTTGTATTCTTGATAATTGCCATTCTAATTGTGGTGAGATGGAATCTTAGGGTAGTTTGGATTTGCATTTCTCTTATTACTAGAGAAGTTGAACATTTTTACTTATATCTTCTGATTGCTTGTACATCTTCTTCTGTGAAGCGTCTGTTCATTTTCTTAGCCCTTTTGTTGATTGGGTTATTTATATTTTGAGTTCTTTATATATTGTGGAAATTAGTGCTCTATCTGAAGTATTTGTGGCAAAGATTTTCTCCCACTCTGTAGGTTCTCTCTTCACATTACTGATAGTTTCCTTTGCTGAGAGAAAGCTTTTTAGTTTGAATCTATCCCAGTTATTGATTCTTGCTTTTATTTCTTGTGCTATGGGAGTCCTGTTAAGGAAGTCTGATCCTAAGCCAATAAGGTGAAGATTTGAACCTACTTTTTCTTCTATAAGATGCAGGGTCTCTGGTCTGATTCCAAGGTCCTCGATCCATTTTGAGTTGATTTTTGTGCAGGGTGAGAGATAGGGGTTTAGTTTCATTCTGCTGCATATGGATTTCCAGTTTTCCCAGCACCATTTGCTGAAGAGGCTATCTTTTCTCCATTGCATATTTTTGGCCCCTTTGTCTAGTATGAGAAAATTGTATTTATTTGGGTTTGTGTTCATGTCCTCTATTTTGTACCATTGATCTACCTGTCCATTTTGGTGCCAATACCATGCCGTTTTTGTTACTATTGCTTTGTAGTATAGTTGAAGTTCTGGTATTGTGGTACCCCCTGCTTCACTCTTCCTGCTAAGGATTGCTTTAGCTATTCTGGGTTTCTTATTCTTCCAGATGAATTTCATGATTGCTTGCTTTATTTCTGTGAAGTACATCATTGGGATGGATTTTAGTTGGAATTGCATTGAATCTGTATAGCACTTTTGGTAGTATGGCGATTTTGACAATATTAATTTTGCCTATCCAAGAACATCGGAGATCTTTCCATCTTCTAAGGTTTTCTTTCTTTAGTGTTCTGTAGTTCTCATTGTAGAGGTCTTTCACCTCTTCTGTTAGATTGTCTCCCAAGTATTTTATTTTTTTTTTTTGAGGCATTTGTGAATGGGGTAGTTTTCCTAACATCTCTTTCTGAGGATTCATCACCTATGAATAAAAATGCATTAGATTTATGAGCATTGATCTTATATCCTGCTACTTTACTGGATTTACTTATGAGTTCTAAAAGTTTTCTGGTGGTATTTCCTGGTTCCTCTAAATATATAATCATGTCATCAGCAAACAGGGATAGTTTGAGTTCCTCTTTTCCAATTCGTATCCCTTTAATTTCTTTGGTTTGTCTAATTGCTCTGGCTAGAGTCTCAAGAACGATATTGAATAGAAGTGGTGAAAGAGGGCATCCCTACCTTGTTCCAGTTTTTAGGGGGAATGCTTTCAGTTTTTCACCATTTAGAATGATATTGGCCATGGGCTTAGCATAAATGGCCTTTACAATGTTAAGGAATATTCCCACTATCCCGATTTTTTTCTAGTGTTTTGAGCATAAAGGGGTGCTGTATTTTATCAAATGCTTTTCCTCCATCTATTGCAATAATCATGTGATTCTTGACTTTAAGTCTGTTGATATGGTGAATGACATTTATTGATTTCTGGATGTTGAACCAACCTTGCATCCCTGGGATAAAACCCACTTGATTGTGGTGCACTATCTTTTTAATATGTTTTTGTATGTGATTTGCTAAAATTTTTTGAGCATTTTTGCGTCGATGTTCATTAAGGATATTGGTCTGAAATATTCTTTCCTCGATGTGTCTCTGTCTGGTTTAGGTATCAGGGTGATATTGGCTTCTAGAATGAGTTTGGGAGGGTCCCCTCCTCTTCTATTTCATGGAATACTTTGAGAAGTATTGGAATGAGCTCTTCTTTAAAGGTTTTGTAGAAATCAGCTGAGAACTCATCTGGTCCCGGAGTTTTCTTTGTTGGTAGGCTTTTGATGACTTCTTCTATTTCATTACTTGAAATTGATTTATTTAAATTGTGTATGTCCTCCTAGTTCAGTTTAGATAATTCATGTCTCTAGAAACCTGTTGATGTCTTCGAAATTTTCTATTTTGTTGGAGTATAGATTTTCCAAAATAGCTTCTAATTATGTTTTATATTTCACTCGTGTCTGTAGTGATATTTCCTTGTTCATTCCGAATTTTAGTAATTTGAGTTTTCTCTCTCCTTCTCTTTGTTAGTGTGGCTAAGGGTTTATCAATTTTGTTTATTTTTTCAAAGAACCAACTATTTTGTCAGTTTTTTTGATTGTTTCTTTCATTTCAATTTCGTTGATTTCAGCTCTGATTTTTAACTATTTCCTGTCTTCTACTACTTTTGGTGTTGCTCTCTTCTTTTTCTAGGGCTTTGAGCTGTAGTGTTAGGTCATTTATTTGTTGATTTTTTTCTTCTTTTATTGAATGCACTTCATGAAATAAATTTTCCTTTAAGTACTGCTTTCATAGCGTCCCAGAGATTTTGATATGATGTATCTTTGTTCTCGTTTACCTCTAAGAATTTTTCTATTTCTCTCCTGATGTCTTCTGTTATCCATTCATCATATAATAGTGTATTATTTAATCTCCTGGTGTTGGAGAAGTGTGTGTTTTTTATTCTGTCATTTATTTCTAATTTCAATCCATTATGATCTGATAGAATACAAGGTAGCATCTCTATCTTCTTGTATTTGCTAACATTAGTTTTGTGGCATAGAGTATGGTCTTTTTAGAGAAGGATCCATGTGGTGCTGAGAAGAAAGTGTATTCTCTCTTTGTTGGATGGTATATTCTATAAATGTCTGTTAAGTCTAAATTATTGATTGTTTTATTGGGATCTAGGGTTACTTTGTTCAATTTTTGTTTGGAAGATCTGTCCAGTGGTGAGAGAGGTGTGTTAAAATCATCTAGTATTATTGTGTTGTGGTCTATTTGATTTCTGGAATTGAGAAGGATTTGTTTGACGTACATGGATGAACCAGTGTTTGGGGCATAGATATTTATGACTGTTATGTCTTGCTGATGTATGCTTCCCTTAAGCAGTATGAAATATCCTTCTTTATCCCTTGTGACCTACTTTGCCTTGACGTCCACATTATCTGATATGAGGATGGATACTCTGGCTTTTTTTCTGAGTCCATGTGCATATGTTTTTTTCCCATCCTTTCACCTTTAGTCTGTGGGCATCTCTTTCTATGAGGTGAGCCTCTTGCAGGCAGCATATTGTTGGATCTTTCTTTTTAATCCAATCTGCCAGCCTATGTCTTTTGATTGATGAGTTCAGGCCATTAATATTCAGGGTGATTTGTATTCCTGGTCATTTGTTTCATTTTTTTTTTTTTTTTGACACGGCTTGGTTTCTCCTTTATTTGGCTGTTCCTTTAGAGAAATTCCTCCCATTGCTGATTTACATCATTGTATTTCATCTCTTCCTCATGGAATATTTTGCTGAGAATATTCTGTAGTGTAGACTTTCTTTTTGTAAATTCTTTTAGCTTTTGTTTATCATGTAAGGATTTTATTTTGTCATCAAATCTGAAGGTGTTTTGCTGGGTATTAGATTCTTGGTTGGCATCTGTTTTCTTTCAGGGCTTGAAAAATATTGTTCCAGGCCCTTCTAGCCTTTAGGGTCTGGATTGAAAAATCTGCTGATATCCGTATTGGTTTCCACCGAAAGTAATTTGATTCTTTTCTCTGGCAGCATTTAAAATTCTGTCTTTATTTTGTATGTTAGGTATTCTCATTATAATGTGCCTTGGTGTGGGTCTATTGTAATTTTGTATATTTGGAGTCCTGTAAGCCTCTTGTACTTGATTTTGCATTTCATTCTTCAGATGTGGGAATTTTTTTTGATATTATTTCATTGAATGGATTGTTCATTTCTTTGGTTTGTTTCTCTAAGCCTTCCTCAATCCCAATAATTCTTAAATTTGGCCTTTTCATGATATCCCATAATTCTTGTAGATTCTGTTCATGATTTCTTACCATCTTCTCTGTTTGGTCAAATTTGTTTTCAAGATGAATATTTTGTCTTTAATGTCTGAGGTTCTGTCTTCCAGGTGTTCTATCCTATTGGTTATGCTTTCTATGGAGTTTTTAGTTTGGTTTATTGTTTCCTTCATTTGAAGGATTTCTGTCTGATTTTTTTTCAGTATCTGTAACTCTGTTGAAATGATCTTTTGCTTTCTGCATTTGCTCTTTTAACTGTTGATTGGTGCGATCATTCAATGCCTGCATTTGCTCTTTCATCTCCTCGTTTGTTTCTCTGATCATTTTAATTATGTACATTCTGAACTCCCTTTCTGACATTTCTTCTGCCATGCTGTCTTTGGATTTTATTGATGCAGCATCTAGGTTTGTTTCGGACGTTTTCTTCCCCTGTGTTCTCATATTGGTCACGTGTCTACCCTTCTAGTAGTGAAACTCTATTGACTTATAGTGTCCCTGTAGATTTCCAATAACTCGCCTTCCGTAGCCTGAAGTCTTGGAGGAACTTGATAATGCAGTGATACACAAGGAAGCTGCCCCTCTAGGGATGGTGGCCTTTAGGTGGGGTATATTTCCTGCTGGTGGAAAGAGGCATCTCCACTTGTTGACCAATGGTTAGTCAAATGGGGGATTAAACTGCGGGCTGGGGTATGGCTGGTCTGGGCCTGTGTCTCTGGATCTACCACTCTGGTGGAAAGCCTTGTCTGGTGGGGAAGACTCACCCAGTGGGGACGCCTTGCTGGGCAGCTCTCCTCTGAGAAGGTCCCTTCTGTCCAGAACTACCACCTGGACTGGGCAGCCCTCCTCTGTGTCGTTCCCAGGGGTCTGGACCTACCTCCTGGGCCAGGGAGCCTCGCCCTGTGATTGAGACTCTCGATGGGCAGCCCTCTGGGACGTTCCCTGGGGCCTGGAACTACTACCTTGTCTGGGGTCCTGGCCCTGCGAGGGACTCTCTCTCTGAACGGCCCTCCTCTACGACATTCCTGGGGACTGGACCTCCTGCCCTGGCCTGGTACCCTCGCTGTGCACCAAAGCCTCTTGCTGGGAGGTCCTCTTCTACAGTGCTCCCGGTTTTCTAGATTCACGGCTCCAGCGGGGGAGTCTCACTGGGCAACTCTGCTCCATGAAGTTCACTGCATTCCGGGACTAGTGACCTGTCCAGGGAGCTTTGCCCGGTGGGAGAGACTCACCCGGCGGCTCTGAGTTGGTCCTGAGTCTCTCAGTACCACCTCCTCCTTTTGACTCTTGGGTCCTGTCAAAAGGCCTCCAGTCTCCTGTAGGTGTCTCAGGAACTGAGCTGCCCTTCCGATGATGATGGCCATGCCCTCAGGAATAATTCAAAATGCCTGCACCAGCCTCCAGTGAAGCTGGGGAGCCCTAGCAAGGGTGCGCTGAGTCAGGATAGAGGCAAGCGCAGTGCCCCTCAGCAGTAGTGGGGCAAGCAGTCAGGCTCAGCGACGGTGTCTGACCTCTGCTTGGGCGTCAGGTGGGCCCTTACTTTCATTTTGATTTAATTCGACATATTTTAAAGTTTTTTGTAAAATCTGTTCTTTGGCCCATTATAAGTATTTTTAATTGTCACACATCTTGGAATTTTCTGTCAGCTGCTGATTTCTAGTTTAATTCCTTTGTGACTTCTGAAAGTAGACATTGTATGGTTTCTAAATTTTATGGTCTTATAGCCATGAATGCATTCTATATTGGCAAACATTCCATGTGAGCTTGAAGATGTCTATTCTGCTGGTGGATAAAGTAGCCTGTAGACATTCATTATGTCTACATGATTGATGGTACTGTTGGGTTCTACTGACTTTGCCTGCTGAATTTGTCCATTTCAGACTGAGGCTTATAGAAGTCTTTAACCAAAATGACGAATTCATCTTTCTCCTTCCAGTTTATCAGTTTTGCCTCATGTAGTTTGCTCTGTTGTTGGGTGCATGCATGTTTAGAATTATTTGGTCTTCTCAGAGAATTGAATCCTTTACTATGTTATCCACTTTATCCTGTGTAGAATTTTTTAAAAAATTTTTGTTCTTTTTAGTTATACATGACAGTAGAATGTATTTTGACACATCATATGTAAATGGAGTATAACTTCCCATTTTTGTGTGTGTACATGATGTGGAGTTACACTGGTTGTGCATTCACATATGAATATAGGAAAGTTATGTCTGACTCATTCTACTGTCTTTTCCATTCCCATGTTCCCTCACTTCCCCCCACTCCACCTTTTCCAATCCAGTGCAAACCTTCCCCCCATAGTGAGTCAGCATTCGAATATTAGAACATTCAACCTTTGGTTTTTTTGGCGTTGGCCTTATTTCACTTAGCATGATAATCTTCAGTTTATCCATTTACTGGCAGATGCCATATTTTCATTCTTTATGGCTGAGTAATATTCCATCGTGTATATATACACCACATTTTCTTTATCCATTAATCTGTTGAAGGGTATCTAAACTGGTTCCATAGCTTAGCTATTGTGAATTGAGCTGCTATAAACATTGATGAAGCTGTGTCACTATAGTATACTGATAAGTCTTTTGGGTATAAACCAAAGAGTGGGATAACTGGGTCAAATGGTGGTTCCATTCCAGATTTTCTTAGGAATCTCCATACTGCTCTTTATAGTGACTACAGTATTTTGCATTCCCACCAGCAATGTTTGAGGGTATCTTTTCCCCCACATCCTCACCAACACTTATTGTTACATGTATTTTTTTTTTTTTTTTTTTGTGGTGCTGGGGATCGAATCCAGGGCCGCATGCTTGCAAGGCAAGCACTCTACCGACTGAGCTATCTCCGCAGCCCTGTTACATGTATTTTTGATAATTGCCATTCTGACTGGAGTGAAATGAAATGTCAGTGTAGTTTTAATTTGCATTTCTCTAATTGCTAGAGGTGTTGAACATTTTTTCATATATTTGCTGACTGATCATATTTCATCTTCTGTGAAGTGTCTATTCAGTTCCTTTGCCCATTTATTGATTGATTGGGTTATTTGTATTTTTGGTGTTAAGTTTTTTTGAGTTCTTTATATGTCCTGGAGATTAATGCTCTATCTGAGGTGCAGGTGGCAAATATTTTGTCCTATTCTGTAGGCTCTCTCTTCACATTCGTGATTGTTACCTTTGCTGAGAAGAAGTTTGATGCCATCCCATTTATTGATTCTTGATTTCACTTCTTGTACTTTAGTAGTCTTGTTAAGTAATTCAGTTCCTAAGCCAACATGATAGAGATTTGGGCCTTCTTTTTCTTCTATTAGGCACAGGGTCTCCGTTCTAGTGTCTGAAGTCTTTGACACTAGAATTAAGTTTCATGCAGGATGAGAGATAGGGGTCTACTGTCATTTTATTTCATATGAATTTCCAGTTTTCCCAGCACCTTTTGTTGAAAAGACTCTTTTCTCCAATGTGTGATTTGGCATTTTGTCTAGTATGAGATAACTGTAGTTATGTGGATTTGTTTCTGTGTCTTCTATTCTGTTCCATTGGTCTTCATGTCTGTTTGGTTGCCAATACCATGCCGTTTTTGTTACTATGGTTCTGTAGTATATTTTGAAGTCTGGTATTACAGTGCTTCCTGCCTCTCTTTTCTTGCTAAGTATTGCTTTGGCTATTCTAGTCCTCTTATTTTTCTAAATGAATTTCATGACTGTTTTTCAGTTTCTATGAAGAATTTTAATAGAAATTGCATTAAATCTATATAGCACTTTTGATAGTATGGTGGCCATTTACAATATTAATTCTTCCCATCCAAGAGCATGGATCTTTCCATCTTCTAAGTAAGGTCTTCTTCACATTCTTTCTTTAGAGTTCTGTAGTTTTCATTGTAGAGGTCTTTTACCTCTTTTGTTAGATTGATTCCCAAATATTTTACTGTTTTTGAGGCTATTGTGAATGGGATAGTTGTTCAAATTTCTTTTTCAGTTGATTCATCTTTAATGCATAGGAACACAATTGATTATGGGTATTAATTTTGTATCCTACTCCTTTGCTGAATTCATTTATTTTAAAGGTTTTGTAGTGGAGTTTTTTGGGTCTTCTAAATATAAAATTGTGTCGTTGGCAAATCATGATAGTTTGAATTCTTCTTTTCCTATTCATATTCCTTAAATTTCTTTTGTCTCTCTAATTGCTCTGACTAGAGTTTCCAGAACTATTTGTATAGAAGTGGTGAAAGAGGGAATTCCTGTCTTGTTCCAGATTTTAGAGGGAATTTTTCTCCATTTAGAATGATGTTCGCTTTGGGTTTAGAATAGATAGCTTTTACAATGTTGAGGTATGTTCCTACTATCCCTAGTTTTTCTAATGTTTTGAACATGAATCGATGCTGTATTTTGTCAAATGCTTTTTTCTGCATCTATTGAGATAATCATGTGATTCTTGTCTTTAAGTCTATTAATGTGATGAATTATGTTTATTAATTTTTGTATGTTGAACCAACTTTGTATCTTTGGGATGTACCCCATTTGATCATGGTGCACTGTCTTTTTAATTAGTTTTTGTATGTGATTGGCCAGTAGAATTTTGGCATCTATGTTCATCAGGGATTTTGGTCTGAAGTTTTCTTTCCTTGATATATCTTTTTTTAGTTTTGGTATCAGGGTGATGCTAGCTTCATAGAATGAATTTGGAAGGGTACCTTCCTTTTCTATTTCTTGGGATAACGTGAGGAAGCTTGGTGTTAGTTCTTCTTTGAAGGTCTGGTAGTACTTGGCTTAGAATTTGTCTGGTCCCAAGCTTTTCTTAGTTGGTAGGCTTTTGATGGTATCTTCAATTTCATTGCTTGAAATTGATCTGTTTAAATTTTCTATGTCTTCCCCTCCCAATTCAATTTGGGTAGGTCATGTTCTCTAGAAAATTTTTAACATCCTCAAGATTTTCTATTTCATTAGAGGATGCATTTCAAAAGAATTTCTGATTATCACCTGTATTTCAGTAGTCATAGTTGTGATATTTCTTTTTTCATTTTTAGTAATTTAGTTTTCTCTCTCTTTGTTAGCTTGGCCAAGTGCTTATCAATTTTATTTTTTCAAAAACCAACTTTCCCTTTTCCTAGTTCAGTTAGTATGTATATCACCTTTCCTTTCTGGGACAAAATACTTGAGAAAATCAATTTAGAAGGAGGGAAGATTTATTTCATTTCTAAGTACCAGAGGTTTCAGTCCACAGTTGTTGGCCCCATCACTTGGGACTTGTGGTAAAGCAGAGCATCGTGTGGCAGAGGGAAATGACTCACATCCTGGTGGCCAAAAACCAGAGAGAGTAAGGGGTTGGGGACCCAATATCTCCTTCAAAAGGTTCTTCTCAAACTACCTAACTTTTTACACTAGACACTACCTCCTTAAAGGGTCCACCACCTTCCAGTAGTGCCCCAGGCTGGCAACTAAACCTTCAACCCATGGCCTTAGGGACATTTTAAGGTCTAAAGCAGAACAGTTTGGACCCCTGACTGAAACACATTGGCTATGAGGTATAATTGTTGAGACTTGAAGTTTTCTACTTTTAGATGTTTTAAAAATTTCTGCAATAAAAACAGGAAAAACAGTCCCATCCCAACCACCCATCACCATCCTGGCATAGGAAAAAGTGGTTCCAAGCAGTGGAAAATGAGGGAAACAAGTAGAGTCTGTGTTGTGAAGCCTATACCCTTAGAAGAATTTCAGGCTTCCCTGTAGCTTACCTAGGCAGAGTTTTAAGTAATGTCTCTGTTACAGTGTGCCTGATTTCTAAATAGGTAAATCAATATTTATATTTCTTGACTATTTGTTTATTACTTGAAATTGATTTTATTATATATGAAAATGGAAACACTTAAAAATGACATTAGATTTCATTTATTCCATTTTATTAATCTCTCTCTCATGGGAAGCTACTTTCCAGCTTTATAGAGTTAAGTAATCAATGCTAATTATGTTGTTCATCTAAGTATCCTTCACTCACCCAGCATGGGATGTTTAGAGAAAGTATCTGTCATTTCTTTCCTGCTGTATTATTCATGATATGCAGGAGAGAGATTTAGATCAAGTATTAATTTTGGTCTAATTAGGTTCACAGATGAGAAATGTTACATATTTAAAAATACTGAGGAAAATGGGAAAAAGCTATATACTATTTATAATTTCTAAAATTGAGATTTCTTAGTGTAACCATTTTATCTTTTTTTGTTACAAAGAATAAATCCAGAAAAACTTATAGATGTCCAGAAAAAATTGGAATCCTTTTTAGCCCAAGATCAAGATTTAAAAGAAAGAGCTCAAAGGGTAAGTTATGAGTTGGATATCTTTATTGGTGTGAAATACATAATATGTTTAAATTTTGTTATTCTGCTACTTCTGTATTGCATGGTCATGTATCAAATATTCAAATGGGATAAATCTAGATTATTCCTTAGAATTTCAAAGTGTTTCTTACAATAACCTGCATGTAATCCTGTCAGAGATATACAGAAAATTCTAAGATGATTCTTACATGTGTAGTGCCCTTGATGTCTAGTGTACTGGATAAACTTTGCATTTCTTCAATAAAGTGCTTTAAGTCCTAACTGTACTTTCTTGACTGTGAGATTAATATCTTTACATGTTAGGTTAAATTTCTAGAAAGGACAAAACTCTTATCTTCACGGATGAAATTTTAATCTGTAAATATGACTTATTCTCTACTTTTCTGGACTTAAATCTTCAGTAGTAGAAAAATATAATTAAAAAGTGACTTATTTGCAAAACTGACAAATTACATTTATGGTGTACAACATGAGATTTTTGAAACAGGTATACATTTTGGAATGGCTAAATCAAACTTATTAACATGCATTACCTCCCCAGTTATTTGTGATGAGAGGTCATGTTTAGTTATACTTAGTCTTTCAGTTCATAGTGTTCAGCAGTAGATTCTTTGGACAAAGAAGATGTGAAATGATTATGACTTGTGCCTTCCAGTCTACCCAGTGTAATCTTTGAATTAACAATTACAAGCCCTGTTATGAGGCTTTGCATTTTTACTACTTTTTCACTACCTTCTTTGCAGTTATAAGATCTTTGCTTCTCTCATAACCATGAGCTACAGAGGAGTGATTCAGAGGCTGGATTCTATTTCTGCAGGTAGATGATGTGGGAGGAAGAATATAATGAGGAGATAAGGAAAGGGCACCTAGGTTGTTGGAATAGCCTGGGCAGAAAAACTTTGAATAGTCAGGCTCTTTTGTTACTTTGAAACTGTATATTCCCAGCAAAGAAGTAAGTTTTACTGAAGATCGAAGCTTCTATTTATTGCTGACTTATATTTTACCAAATCATTGCTGTGCATAAAATGATGTCAATGACAAAGGCTAAAATTTGAGTCCTTACTATGTGCCACTTAGTTGTGCCAAGCACTTAGTCATGACCATTACTATTTCACTTGAGTTTTGCATGCACTGTGTTATCTAATCTTCCCAAGAACACATGGGGTAGGTGGTAGTGATGTGATTTTTATAGAGATTAGATGCTTCAGAAAATTAAAAATTTTCTAGGGTCATGTTATCAAAAGTCTCAGTCTGATATTCAAATCTATGTCTTTCGTTGTTGAGAACTTCGTTACATCAGGAGAAAGGAATTCCAAAATAATGAAAATCAACTATTGAGCTATGCTAAGTTGAATTTGTATAAGCTCTCTTCACCTGAAATCCAATGAAAACAAATTAGTGATTTTATTTTCTTAATTTTGGGCATGTAACCATTTGTGTATGTGTTTTGTCTAGCACATAGTCAAGCTAAAATGTTTTAGAAGCTTTGGGAATAGTACACACATTGTAAAAACATAACATGAGTTCTGATAATGTCACGACTTTCTGCATGACTAAGAGGTCATTCAGTTATCAGTCAGGAAATAAAAAATATTGGAAGGATGTTGTTTCATTGGTTTGTGCGTACAATGAATGATCCTCTTAGAATAAGGATTTTAGAATAGCACATTGAAATGAATGATGTGATTTATTGAGTGTTACGCGTGGTTTAGCAGATTGGTTGTGTTGCCAGCAGTGGCTAGCTATCTGGCTTCATAGAACTGATTTTCTAACTTTTGATTATAAACTGGATAGAACAAAAATGATACTCAATTTGAGTGGATTCATGTAGGATAGTCATAGGGGGAAAATTATATTGAACTGATGCCATTCATTGTTTTTCATGCCTATAGAGACAAGTGGTGTGGAGATTAATTGGGTAGAAAGGATTAGTGTTAAGCTAGAAGAAAATGTGAAGAAACAATGGAAGGAATGATTAATTAACTTTATAAGAATTAATTTAAAAATAAAAGGCATTAATTGCTTAGATAGATTATTATCTATTTAACTAACTGATAAAGAATCAGGATCATATTTACTTTCCAATTTGTATACAACTGTGGCTTAGTATTTTTGCACAAATGAAAGAAAAATAAGCCAGCTTGATGATGAATTATATGAAATATAGTAAAACAGGAAAAGGTTTCATAGTGTTTATCCTGTCATAATAAAAAAAAAATTTTAGTTGTCAATGGATCTTTGTTTATGTATGGTCTTGAGAGTCAAACCCAGTGCCTCACACATGCTAGGCAAGTGCTCTACCACTGACCTATGACCCCAGCCCCTGTAAAATTTAACTTTATTTAATACAGTCAAATTTTACCAAAAATGTATGTTTTTATGATTACCAATAAGAAGCATTTAGTAGAGTGTCTTCCAGAATGCCGTAAATACTAGGTATTCAGTATGCATATTCCTACTTTATTGTTGTAACACCAAGTTGAAGGTATTATTATTATTATTTTTTTTGATGAGGCAGTTGCCATTTAGAAAGTCCAAGAAATTTGCTCAGCCAGTAAGTAGCTTAGTGTAGATCCTGTTTGTATTATTCAAGCGCCTTTATTGTCCCCATTTTACCTTATTGTAACTGAGTATTAACTCGTGGAGTAGCCTTTTGGGAAGCTGGTATTTTGTGGTTAGTTCACTTGAACAGATGCAGAATCATATCTTCTAATATTCCAGTTCTAAAAGGTAAGTTTCCTTTGTGTGTGTGTGTGTGTGTGTGTGTGTGTGTGTGTGTGTGTGTGTGTGTGTTTGCTACTGTTGAATTTATCCCCTTAGTGGTGTTTGTTCTTCTATTGGTCTTACTTCATTTTCCGTTGCTATGCTGTTGAACTTCTCAACCTTTTATTTTACAGTGTTTTGTCTCCTATATACGTTCAGTATATCTTATGAAGGATAAAGAAGTATTTGATGTGAACAAGTTACCTATTCCTGAGTATGCACTGTAAGTATTCATAATGTAGCTCTGCTAGTGAATCTTCAAAATTAGTTTATTTCTAGCTATGTTCTCTGGTAGTCCTAGTTTAAACCACTCTACCTTAAAAGAATATTATAGATTTACAAAGAAGATGATTAAGTCAACTCTGGAAAATTAGTTCATGTTGCCAGGAAGAAGTTTTGCCTTTATAAATATAAATTCCTTAAAGTGGTATATACCTATGGTTTGATTTATAGGAGACAGAAAGCGACTGATGCTTTGAAATCTTTACATTTGTAGTCTACTCTTGTCCTCTGAAATGCTGGCATAGATTACCATAGACATTTTATGTTTCGAATGCCAGTCTCTTCTCCAGTTCTCTTATGTTAGATTGTTTCCCCCATATTGCTTATTGCCTGAGTATTCTTTCTGAGTTGATATTTCATATGGGTACTTGGAGTCACTGTGGTAAGATGTCCCTGTTTAGTGACTGAGGTTACCATGAAATGGAATGATTGGTTTTGTTTGGCTTAATATTTGAAGGATTTAAAAACCAAAACCAAAACAAAAGCAGCAACAATAAACTGAAGGTTTTTTCACCTATGAAAGAGGAGTGTTCATTCTTCAAGGGAGCCCTGTTTGTGGGAAAATCATTGACAAAAAAATTCTATAGAATCACCAGGAACTTCATCATACTTTGAATATCAGAATGAAATTGCCCAGTTAATGATGAAATGTGTTTACTAGTCAAGATTTGTATTTTTAGCCTGCTCTTCAGGAATTTGAGTGCCTTGACCTTTAAATTGAGTGTAACAAAAACTTTTGTCTGGGCAAGCTGCTATTTTCTATTCTTTATCACTATGTTTTATTGTATGTTTAATACAGTAGATAATTTGTCAGTTTTGTTTTAGAACCCTGCAAATTGCTGGATAGCAGTACAAAGCAACTGACCCTTTAAGTAATGGAAGGATAACATGTTTTTGTTTGCTTATGTTTATTTACCCATTCATGGTTTCACCATTTCTGGGTATGGCCCATGGTTTAGATTTTAGCTGAGTTTTGTGCTCTATGTGAAGTACTATCCTCATTTTTGGATTGACTTAGCTGGATTCTTGGCAAACAAGAATGGCACAAGTCTTTAATACTTTAGGGTCATATGTAGGAGATATTTTGTTTAAGCTGACTCCAGTAAATGTCGCATTTACAGTTGAAGACTGTTTTTTTGTGATGATTGGATGAGTCAGAAAAATAAATTTGATGCTAAATTATTGGTGTTTTTAGTTTTTGTGGATAGATGTGTAATTTCCTTGAGGTGTGTAGTCTTGTAGAAGTCTTGGATGCCTAAAGCTGTGCTATGTATGTAAGATATAATAAAGGTTTTAAAAATTTTACTATAGATACATATTTTGCATGCCTCGTATGTACAGATCATTGTGCTCAATGATAAAATTATATATGAATATGTACTCTTTAAGAACTCAAAGTTTTAGTAGCTAAGAAAACATAAATAAGTGTAACATAATAAGAGAAATCCTTGATGGATACAAGTTCTTGATCCTAACCCCTCATCTCCATGATAGTAATAATGATCATACCAAGTTCTCAGTGGTTGCTTGTGTACCACTACTTTGACTGCATTGTATCTGTCAACTGATTTTTTACAACAAATCTATGAGTTGGAGCTCCTGCCCAATTTTGCAAATAGGAACACTTGGGTCTAGAGAGATTAAATGCTATTCCTGATACCATTGACATGGTCATTGACAGAGGCAGAATTTGAACCTCAACAGTATTATTTCTGAATGTATGCTTTTTAGTACTTTATTTCTTAGTTTCTGATGTTCACCATGCCATACAGGAAAAAGATGTTAGCTTTGATCCCAGCTGGGAAACACCCGATCTTAAGTTGAATCTTGATAATAGATGAAGAAAACAAGATTATTTTTCTTTCTTCTTCTGACTTCTTTTTATAAAAATTCATTTTTAGAGCAGTGATTATGCCATGTTTTGTTTAAGAAGCATGAGATAGGATGGGGATGATTATAGTTAATTCTTTCAGAGAACTGGTTTTTGTCCCCTTCATGGCCATGTCTTTTCCAGTTTATTCAGTAACTCACATTTTTATAAAATGTACTTTAATATAGTTAATTAATTAAATCTTCACAACAACTGAGATAGTCCTGGAACATGGTATTATCCTGTTATGAGGAAGCCAAAGCTGAGAGTTGAATTGGAAATTGATAGGTCTAGAACTTGACCTGTG
Organism: Sciurus vulgaris; assembly: GCF_902686455.1. Classification (NCBI taxonomy): domain Eukaryota; kingdom Metazoa; phylum Chordata; class Mammalia; order Rodentia; family Sciuridae; genus Sciurus; species Sciurus vulgaris. The sequence continues at coordinate 104,300,905 of NC_136472.1, forward strand.
ATCACCTTAGTTTGTTGTAGTGCTCTTTATTTTATACCATATTACTCTAGAAGAAAAACCAGTGTCTAAAATTTTTTCAGACAGCTTCTCAGTGCATTTTAGTTTGCATTTTGGATAATCCAGCATGTCAGTGTTGGGTTTTATTTCAGGAAGATTTTCTTTAAGAAAGCTTTAGAAATATATCTCTATTCAAGAAACTCATAATACTGTACATGTACCATCAGTGTACTGAAATAATTTGTTCCTTTTTTTTCCTCTCATTTTTAAGGTCTCTTGGTCTTGCTGTGGCACCACGGGTAAGATTTCTTCAGAAAATTCAGAAACAGCCTACCAAAGAATTGGTGAAGAGTCAAGGCAATGTGGTAACTGAGCCCAGGGCTCCTTCTCTCACCAGTGATGAGGTGGAAGAATTTAGAGCCTATTTCAATGAGAAAATGTCCATTCTTCAGAAAGGTGGGAAAAGACTAGAAGGAACAGAGAATAGACTGGCTAGCAATATTAGTGAAGAGGAGGAAAAGGATGAAGAAATTGAAGAGAAACTGGGAAAAGCAAAGGGGTCTCAAACTCAGTCTGATCCCAACACGGAGACACAGGTCAAAGAAGTTTCTGTGCAGTTCTTGGACAGAGATGACGAGGAAGAAGATGGGCCTGATAGTGATTTCCTTACGGTGAAACGGTGCAATGTGTTTGGGTTGAACCTTTCAGAGAATAAAGTGTTACAGGTAAGTGTACTCTCCATGGCGGGTCTTCTGTTATGTTTTCTTACTATATACTAGTTTTTGCATAGTGGGATTTTAGGAAAAGAAAGAATTTCAGTGACCCTCCCCCACCCATTTAAGCACAGAGTAAGTGCCAAAGAATTCTTATTTTATTCTAAGAGGTTGTTGACTTTAATTGTATTTACTGATTTTCTGATGCTGTGTTTTGAAAGTAGCCAGAGTCATGATTATGACATGAAGGAAGGCAGTGATGTTCATGGTTTTTGATGTGAGAATCTTTTATTGTGATTGCAGAGATTTTCTGCCATTCTGTAGACTGTCCTCACATTTTTGTTTCCTTTGCTGTGAAGAAGCCTTTTTATTTGATACCATCTCATTTGTTGATTCTTGATTTTAGTTCTTGTGCTTTAGGAGTCTTGTTGAGGAAGTTGGTTCTTGAGCGAATATGTTGAAATGTTGGACCTACATTTTCTTCTAGCAGATGCAGCATTTCTGGTCCAAAAAAGTGGTCTTTGATCCACTTGAGTTGTGTTTTGTGCACAGTGAGAAAGAGGGGTTATATTTCATTTTATTATAAATGAATTGTATAGTTTTCTTAGCACCATTTGTTAAAAAGACTATCTTTTCCCCTATGTATGTTTTTTACACCTTTGTCAAATATGAGAAAACTGTATTTATGTGGGTTTGTCTCTGTGTCTCCTGTTCCATTGGTCTTTATACCTGTTTTGGTGCCAATACTATGCTGTTTTTGTTCTTATATGTCTGTAATATAATTTAAGTTCTGGTATTATGATGCTTCCTGCTTTGCTTTTCTTGCTAAGGATTACTTTGGCTATTCTGGGCCTCTTATTTTTGTAAATGAATTTCATGACTGCTGTTTCTATGAAGAACATCATTGGAATTTTGATGGGAATTGCATCACATCTGTATGGGAGTTTTGATTCTTCAGTTCACCTGTGCATGATATTGTCAGTTTTTATAGCCATTCCTACTAGGTACGGAGCCCAGTGTTATAGTTTTAATTTTCATATCCCTAATGACTAGCGGTGAGCCTCTTTTCATGTATGTATTTGCCATACAAGTATCATTTTTTAGCGAAATGTCTTTTTAGCTTTTGAAAATTGTGTTTCTTGCCTTCTTGACTTTTAAAGAGTTCTTTTTATATTCTGGACCTATATCCCTTATGAGATGTGTTTTGCTAATATTTTCTCCCTGTCTATGGCTTCTTTTACTTAAGTGTCTTGCCAAAGCAGACATATTAAATTTATTTATTACTTTTTATTTTATAATTTATAAATGTGTCATATCTAATAAGTCTGTGTGGTTAATCCAAGGCCATGAAGATTTTCCCTTATGTTTTCTTGTAGAAGGTTGACCTTTTTAGCCTTTATATTCATGATTAGGATTTGCTTAAATTTAATTTTTGAGTATGATGCTAGGTAAGGGGTTAAGGTTTTTACTTATGCATATGTAATTGACCCACTATGCATTTTACATTGAATTAGCTTAACCATTAAAGTCAGTTTACTGTGTATATGTAGGTTTCTTTGTGGACTTAGTTCTGTTCTCTGTATGTGTGCTTTCACCAATAACACCTGTCTTGATTAGTGTAACCTTATAGTAAATCTTAGTGTGTTTTCCAATTTGGTATCTTTTTTTCCTCAAAAAACTTTGGACTATTTTATTCTTAGATCATTGCATTTTCATTGTTTTTTGAATCAGCTAGTTGATTAGTACAAAAAACCTGTTTTATCATCATGGGAATTACATTGACTCTCTAAATCTACTTGGAGGAAACATCAAATCTTTTAATCTTATGAATGTGATATATCTTTGTTTCTTAAGGTCATCTTTAATGCCTTTTAGCATTGTTTCATGATTTTTAAAAATATTAAAAAAAGGGTTTTTTTTTTTAGTTGTGGGTGGACACAATACCTTTATTTTATTTTTATGTGATACTGGGGATTGAACATGGGGCCTCATGCATGCTAGCCTAGTGCTCTACCCCAGTCCCTGTTTCATGATTTTAAGCACACATATCATGCATATTGTTTAGATTCATCTGTTGCTATTTGATATTTTAAATGACTTAAGTAGTACTTCTTAAGATTTTAATTTCTAATTCTTCTTGCCAGTATGTAGAAATACAATTTGTGTTTGTTTACTAATTATTCTAAACTGACCTGTTCTGGTGGCTTCTTTAAAAAATTATTTGGAATTTTCTCTGTAGTTGATTAAAGCATCTTTGTTTGCAAACACCATTAATTTACTTTCTTTACCATCTGTGTGACTTTTATTTCATATTCTTGCTTTGTTACACTGAACAGGCTCTCAAGAGTAGTAGTGTTAAGAGTAGATGTCAATATGTTGTTCCTGATCTCAGGGTGGGAGGAGTGGGGAAGCATTCAGTCTTTTACCATGACATCTGTGGTTAGCCTCCAGTTTTTTTGTAAATACTTTTATCAGGTTATGAAAGTTCCATTCTATTCCTAGCTTGTTTAGTATTTTTATTAAAAAAATAGATGGTGAATTTTTTCGGTTTTCTCTTCTACAGATATTAAGGTGGTCATGTTGTCTTTAGTCTGTTAATAGGGGTGCATTTTTTTCTTCTCCCTAATGTTGAAACAATTTAGTTTCCTTTGAAAAACCTTTCTTAGGCATGATTTGTTTTTCTTTATATTGCAAGATTTTATTTGCTAATAGGCATTTTGTTAGAGATTGTGACTTTTGTTGTCCTGAGTGAAATTGGTTTGTAGTTCTGCCTTTTTAAATTTGCAGACTGAGAATATGGTATATTTTAAAATTTTGGCTATATTTTGTCAAATCCTCTTAAAGAGAGGTCACATTGATCATTGTCCCAGTAGTTTTAATTTCAGTGTCCATTTACTCTTCACTATCACTGAATATGAACATGGGAATAATTAGAAGTGTTGTCTCATTATTGAATTCACCTTTGATTCTAATATTAACAAATATTAATCACTTTTCAGTTGTTTCTCCATATTGCTTACACCCATTTCCCCCCAAGTCTTCTACTCACTGTGTCTTTTTACCAAGCGCCCATCCTTACTGTCTTCCCCATACTGTGTCTCCCGTGATATGTCTCCCACCTTGTTCCTACACCTCCCTTCCCCACCTAGTCTTCCCACATCCCTGCTTTAATGTTTTTTGTCCCCAGTGGCTCCCTTTACCCATGTCTCCCCCACGGTCCCCCCACCTCCATCTGACCCCTATGTTTACTCCATCTTCTATGCTACTTTAGCCTCACTTCTAGTACTGTTTTTTTTCCTCTGTAGATTTGCAAGGTGTTCTCAAACATTACAGTTATTGTCTCTGACTTTTAACTTAATTTTTTTTTTTTTTTTTTAAAGTATTCCCTGATACATAAAAATCTTTTATTTGCCTGCCTTCCAATGACTTACTGATCAGTGTGTGTTCAGGTCCTGGTACAGATTCTGATAGCTGGTGCAAATTTTCCAAGTATTAAATGAATGAAAAAGCAGATTTACTTTGATAGTTTTGTTGGCTATGACTTATCTAGAATTTATTTGTAAGATTTATACTTGGAAATAGTGTATTCTGGAGCTATGTAAAGCTTACCTGATTGACTTACACTGAAAAAGTATTTTTGAATGTTCTGTGAGCATAAACATAAATATATTTTTGTCTCTAAGTGAGAGACCTTTTCCTGCCTAGCTTCATACTTTAGGTAGTCATTGATAATATCTAGTTTTAATGATGTGAAATTCTGTTTTCTAAGACTACATTTATATCACACTAATAAATTCTTTTCTTAAACATTTTTGTTTTTTTAAATTAAATTTAATTTTTATTTGTTCTGTTTAGTTATACATGACAGCAGAATGATTTTGATTCATTGTACACAAATGGAGCACAACTTTTCATTACTCTTGTTGTACACGATGTAGAGTCACACCGTTTGTGCAACCATACATGTGTATAGGGTAATGATGTCTGTCTCATTCCATACTCTTTCCCACCCCCTGCCCTCTCCCCTCCATTCCCCGCATTCTCCTCTGTGTAGTCCAAAGTTCCTCCATTCTTTCCTTACCCCCTCTCCACTATTATGTATCAGCATCCTCCCCACTATAATGTATTAGCATCCACTTACCAGAGAAAATATTTGGCTTTTTTTGGGGGGGGTTGACTTATTTCACTTAGCATGATTTTCTCCTGCTTCATTCATTTACTTGCAAGTGCCACAATTTCATTCTTCCTTTGCAATATTCTATTGTGTGTGTGTGTATATGTGTGTGTATATATATATATATATATCACATTTTCTTTCCCCATTCATCTATTCTATTGAAGGGCATCCAGGTTGGTTCCACAGTTTAGCTACTGTGAATTGAGTTGCTGTAAACATTGATGTGGCTGCATCATTGTAGTATGTAGATTTTCAGTCCTTCGGGTATAAAGTGAGGAGTGGGATAGCTGGGCCAAATGGTGGTTCCATTCCAAGTTTTCTAAGGAATCTCCATACTGCTTTCCAGAGTGTTTCACCATTTTGCAACCCCACCAACAATGTGTGAGTGTACCTTTTTCTCCACATCCTTGCCAACACTTATTGTTGCTTGTGTTCTTGACACTTGCCATTCTAATTGGAGTGAGATGAAATCTTAGAGTAGTTTTGATTTGCATTTCTCTAATTACTGGAGATGTTGATCATTTTTTCATATATTTGTTGATTGATTGTATATCTTCTTCTGTGAAGTGTCTGCTCAGTTCCTTAGCTCATTTATTGATTGGGTTATTTGTAATTTTGGTGTTAAGTTTTTTGAGTGCTTTATAAATTCTGGAGGCTAGTGCTCTATCTGAAGTGTGTGTGGTAAAGACTTTCTCCCATTCTGTAGGCTCTCTTTTCATGTTATTGATTGTTTTCTTTGCTGAGAAAAAGCTTTTTAGTTTGACATCCCATTTATTGATTGTTGCTTTTATTTTTTGTGCTTTGGGAGTCTTGTTAAGGAAGTCTGGTTGAAGATTTGGGCCTACTTTTTCTATTGGTGCAGGGTCTCTGGTCTAATTCCTAGGTCCTTGATCCATTTTGTGTTGAGTTTTGTGCAGGATGAGAGATAGGGGTCTAATGTCATTTGGCTGCATATGGATTTCCAGTTTTCTCAGCACCATTTATTGAAGAGGCTATCTTTTCTCCATTGTATGTTTTTGGCATGTTTGTCTAGTATGAGATAACAGTATTTGTGTGGGTTTGTCTCTGAGTTTTCTCTTCTGTACCATTGGTCTACCTGCCTGTTGATCTACCATGCTGTTTTTGTTACTTTTGCTGTGTGGTATAGTTCAAGGTCTGGTAGTGTGATACCTCCTGCTTTACTCTTCTTGCTAAGGATTGCTTTGGCCATCCTGGGTCTCTTATTTTTCCAAATAAATTTCAGGATTGCCTTGTCTATTTCTAAGATTTACCTCATTGGAATTTTAATTGGAATTGCATTGAATCTGTATAACACTTTTGGTAGTATGGCCATTTTGACAGTATTAATTCTGCCTATCCAAGAACATGGGAAACCTTTCCATCTTCTAAGGCTTTTTTTTTTTTTTTTAACTTCTTTATTTAGTGTTCTGTAGTTTTCACTGTAGAGGTTTCTTATCTCTTTTAGATTGATTCCCAAGTGTTTTTTTTTTTTTTTGACTTATTATGAATGCTATAGTTTTCCTAATTTCTCTTTCAGAGGATTCATCACTTATGAATAGAAATGCATTAGATTTATTTGTGTTGATTTTATATCCTGCTTCTTTGCTGCATTCATTTATTCTAGAAGCTTTCTGGTGGAATTTTTTTGGATTCTCTAAATATAGAATCATGTTGGCAAATTGTGATAGTTTGAGTTCTTCTTTTCCTATTCCTATCCCTTTAATTTCTTTTGTCTGTCTAATTGCTCTGGCTGGAGTTTCAAGGACGATGTTGAATAGAAGGCATGAAAGAGGGCATCCTTGTCTTGTTCCAGTTTTTAGAGGGAATGCTTTCAGTTTTTCTCCGTTTAGAATGATGTTGGGCTTGGGCTTAGCATAAATAGCCTTCACAATGTTGAGGTATGTTCCTACTACTCATAATTTTTTTTTTTTTTTTTAGTGTTCTGAACATGAAAGGGTGCTGTGTTTTATCAAATACTTTTTCTGCATCTGTTGAGATGATCATATGATTCTTAACTTTAAGTCTATTGATGTGATGAATTACGTTTATTGATTTCCAGATGTTGAACCAACCTTACATCCCTGGGATGAACCCCACTTGATCATAGTACACTATCTTTTTAATATGTTTTTGTATGCAGTTTGCCAGGATTTTGTTAAGAATTTTTGCATCTATGTTCATCAGGGATATTGCTCTGAAGTTTTCTTTCTTGGATGTTTTCTTTGTCTGGTTTTGGTGTAAGGGTGATACTAGCTTCGTAGAATGAGTTTGGAAGGGTTCCCTCCTTTTTGGTTTCATGGAATACTTTCAGGAGTGTTGGTATTAGTTCTTCTTTGAAGGTCTTGTAGAACTTGGCTGAGAATCTCTCTGGTCCTAGGCTTTTCTTAGTTGGTAGGCTTTGGATGGCTTTTTCTATATCACTGCTTAAAATTGGTCTGTTTAAATTGTGTATGTCCTTTTGCTTCCATTTGGGTGGATCATATATTTCTAGAAATTTGTTGATGTCTTTGAGATTTTCTAATTTTTTGGAGTATAGATTTTCAAAATAGCTTCTAATTATCTTTTGTATTTCAGTAGTGTCTGTCATGATATTTCCTTTTTCATTATGAATTTTAGTAATTTGAATTTTTCCTCTCCTCTTCATTAGTGTGGCTAAGGGTTTATCAATTTTATTTTTTCAAAGAATCAACTTTTTGTTTTGTCGATTTTTCAATTGTTTCTTTTGTTTCAATTTCATTGGTTTCAGCTCTGATTTTAATTGTTTCTTGTCTTCTACTTTTAATGTTGATTTGTTCTTTTTGTAGGGATTTAAGATTTAATGTTAAGTAATTTATTTGTTGACTTTTTTATTCTTTTAATGAATGAGCTCAATGCAATGAATTTTTCTCTTAGTACTGCTTTTATAGTGTCCCAGAGGTTTTGATATGTTGTATTGGTATTCTCATTTACATTTAAGAATTTTTTATCTTATCCCTGATGTCTTCTGCTATCCATGTGCCATTCAATAGCATATTATTTAGTCTCCAGGTGTTGGAATAGCTCCAGTTTTTATTTTATCACTGATTTCTAATTTCATTCTATTATGATCTGATAGAATGCAGCTCGTATCTCTATTTTTTTGTATTCACAAAGAGTTTCTTTGTGGCATAATATATGGTCTGTGTTAGGGAGGGATCCATCTGCTGCTGAGAAAAAACTGTATTTACTTGTTGATGGATGGAATATTCATGTATCTTTTAATTCTAAATTATTGTATTTTTTAGTCTGTAGCTTCTTTATTTAGTTTTTGTTTAGAAAATCTCTCTAGTGGTGACAGAAGTGTGTTAAAGTCACCCAGTGTTAATTGTGTTGTGGTCTATTTATTTGATTCTTGAGTTTGAGAAGGGCTTGTTTGATGTACATAGGTGCTCCATTGTTTGGGGCATATGTATTTACAAGTGTTGTGTCTTGTTGATATGTGATTTCCTTAAGTGTGAAATGTCTTCTTTATTCCTTCTGACTAACTTTGACTCAAAGTCCACCTTATCTGATACGAGGATGGAAGCCCCTGCTTTTTTATGCAGTCAGTGTGTGTGATACGTTTTTTCCTATCCTTTCACCTTCAGTCTGTGGATGTCTTTTCCAATGACATGAATCTCTGGATTGCAGCATTTTGTTGGGTCTTTTTTCTTTAATCCAATCTGCCAGTCTATGTCTTTTGATTAATGAATTTAGGCCATTAACATTCAGGGTTATTATTGAGATATGACTTGTATACCATGTCATTTTGGCTTATTTTTTGTTTTTTAACTTGACTTAATTTCTCCTTTGATTGATTTTTCTTTAGTGTAGTTCCTCCCTTTGCTGACTTTCATTGTTTTTCATTTCCTCTTCATGGAATATTTTGCTGAGAATGTTCTGTAGTGCAGGCTTTCTGTTTGTAAATTCTTTTAACTTTTGTTTATTATGGAAGATTTTTATTTGTTATTAAATCTGCAACTTTTTCTGGATATAAGATTCTTGGTTGGCATCCATTTGCTTTAGGGGTTTGGTATGTGTTGTTCAAGGACCTCTTAGTCTGTGTTGGGAAATGTGATACCCGAGTTGGTTTTCCTCTATATGTAATGTTATACTTTTCTCTTGTGACCTTTAAAATTCTCTCCTCATTTTGTATGGGCATTTTCATTATAATGTGCCTTGGTGTGGCTCTGTTGTAATTTTGTACATTTGTGTTCTGTAAGCCTGTTGTATTTGATCTTCCATTTCATTCTTCAGGTTCAGGAAATTTTCTGATATCATTTCATTGAATAGATTGTTCATTCCTTTGGTTTGTATCTCTGTACCTTCCTCTATCCCAATAATTCTTAAATTTGGTCTTTTCATGTTATCCCATAATTCTTGGAGGTTCTGTTCATGGTTTATTACCGTCTTATCAGTGTGGTCAACTTTATTTTCAAGATTAAATATTTTGTATTCATTTTCTGAGGTTCTGTCTTTCAGATGATCTAGCATACTGGTGATGCTTTCTATTGAGTTTTTAATTGGGTTTATTGTTTCCTTCTTTACAAAGATTTCTGTTTGGTCTTTTTTTAAAGAATCTCTTATTGAAGTAATCTTTTATTTCTTGAATTTGCCCTTTTTACCTTTTATTGAAGTGATCTTTTGTTGCCTGAATTTGGTCTCTTAAATCATTCTTTACTTTGCAGATCATTTTTATTATGTACACTCTGAACTCTGGCATTTCTTTTGTCTGTTGTCAATGGATTCTATTAATATAGCATCTTGGTTTGTTTTGGGCACTTTCTTCCCTTGTTATTTCATGTTGTTTGTGTGTTTTTTCCTCTAGCAGTGCGGATCTGAGGTATTACAGTTTCCCCTGTATAGATTTATAGTGTCCCTGTAGGTTATCAGTACCTCAACTTTAAGGGGGAGATCAATATTAACAGCACCCAATGCAAATAATAAGTAACATTAAAACAAATAACCCCCTTAAGTCATTAACAGTTTTGTTGCAATAAACAGAGATGGTTTGTTTGATTATTATCTACAACATAAACAGTAGGTTTGCAATAAGGTCTATAGTGTCTAATGGTGGACAAAGAAAATGTGGGAGGGGTGTAGAATGTGATGTTTTTGAGGTGGGAGGTGAGAATATAGAGGTATTAGATCATAGGAAGAGTGAAAGAGAAGCCAAAAGAAGTTGGTTGTTAGCAGGAGAAATGAGAGAAAGAGATTCCAACGAAGCAAATAAGGGGACAATAGAGAATGCCAGTAAAAAAGAAACAAAAGAAAACATGTAAAAAAAATTGAAGACTCTACAACAATACTGTAACATACTATCCAAACCTCCCAGTTTTCAGTAGTCTGATGCATGAGAAGTACTTGTTTTCAAAGATGTTGGGGATGGGAGAGCAGAAAATGAAAAACAAAAAATGAAAAAAATGTGTGTGTGTGCGGGAGAATTGTGAAGCAAAATTGAACAATTGTTTCTGTTGGAGTTCAGTATATTCTCTGCTTCCCTTCTCATCTAATAGGTGGGGTTGTCTAGAATGTGCTGGTAACTGCACTTTTAGTATGGTGAAAGTTACTAAGGTGGGAGGATTAGACTTGGAGGCAGGACTCTTGGAGGTGGGGTATAGTAACTGGCAGTCTCACTGGAAGACTGCACCCCAGGACTCACCTTTGGGTCTACTTGTGTGATGCAGGAGCTTGGTCTTAGCCCCTTCCCTCACTTGTGGACCCCACAATTCCTGGTCTCTAATTTAGTCTCTAAATTGTGTCTCCCTGTGCTCCCCCTTTTGTCTTGCCATTCAGGAACTTCTGTCCCTGAAAGTCCTGAGGACTGAGCTGGGACCTGTGTGCCTTTTGTGGGAAACTGTTCTGTATCAGGCAGATCAGGATCAGGTGCTGAGAACTGTGGGCCAGCTATGTAGCTGCAAGTTTTGGGCCAAGTTGGTGGCTAGGGGTTATTTGGGAGACTTGAGATTGAGGAGCTGGAGGGCCCTGTTGATTGCCAAACTGGCGGGACCAGGTGATTGGTGAATGCTGTATTAGGGAGGGAGTTGTGGACCAGGCTGATGTCAGGTCCCAGCAAGTGCTACCTGTGTTATCTCTGGGATCCAGGTGGGTGCCAGACTGATTGACTGAATGAGTTGGGATCAAGATGCCCTCACACCCTCTTCCAACCTACTGACCCCTTGCAAGACTCTCCTGCCTCTACAGCAAGATAGTGACTATTAGCACATCTAGCAGAGGTACCTCAGATATAATCAAGCCTGTAGGGACCTTGATGATGTTCTTTCAGGTATAGCTGTTAATCCTTTGATGGAAGTGGCCACATCCCTAGTTGGTGGTGGTGGTGGTGGCAGCTAACCTGTAGGTACCTTGATATTGGGCTTCTAGTCTCTGGCTGGTATCCTAAGATGGAAGCTGCCCCTGCTAAAGATGGCAGTGGCAGTAGTGGAGGTAACCCAAGATGGCAGCAGAGGTGTTCCAAGGTAGAGATAATCACTTTCAGAGATGGGGCAGCAAGGGTGGGCCATGTTGGTATTGGGCAGCCTGTTCAGAGATGTGGTGTTTCAGCAGGTGGTGCTTTGGCAGGTGGCTGTCTCCAAACTCTGTCCAGTGTTTCAAGGTGGAAGCTGCCTTGTGGAGGCGTGTACGAAGGTGACTGCAGTGTCTCAAGATGGAGGCTACCTCACGTTGGGAGGTGGGGACCAAAAGTGCGGCAGGGTGTAGCAGATCCACATGGTGGGCAGGTCAGCAGCTGAATGGTCTTATTAAATATTAGTACTTATAGTTCAGATTTCTTTTGGCAAAAAGAAAGTAAATTTTTCAAATGCTGAACTCTTGTAGATCTTGAAGATCTGATATAGGTTTAGATATGTTGGGAATTGGATTATCATGTTCCTTTCTCAGCAGACCAGTTCTTTTATTTTATTTATTTAATTTTTTTAAGCATGTCTTTTTTCCTCTTTTGGGTAATAGCTTTACTGAGATATAATTTGTCACCATGGAGTTCACTCATTTAAAGAGTATAATTCATGTTTTCTTAGTATACTCAATTGGTCAGCCTCATTGCTATCAATTTATAAAATGTTTTTATGACCTCCAAAAAGAAACCCTGTATCCTTTAAGTTATAACTACTTACTCAGTTGCCTCTAGTTATAAGTAGCTATGGATTTGTGTTCCAACTGAATAGATTAACCTTATTCTGTATATTTCATATAAATGGAGCCATCAGTGATCTTTTGTGACTAGCTTCTTTAACTTAGCAGAATGTTTTTTAAGCTCATTAATGCTGTTGCATATTTTCACTGCTTCATGTTTTTATGGCTGAATAATAATTTATAAGGAAACACCACTTTTGTTTACTTATCAGTTGAGGCAATTTGGGTGTTTTTACCCTTTTGACAGCCATGAATAATGCTGTGAACATTGATGTACAAGTTTTTGTTGGATGTTAATATTCATTTCTATTTTTTATGAACACTTATGAGTGCAGCTGCTCAGTCAAATGCTAGTTGTACACTTAAAAATGTGAAGAATTTGCCAGATTGTTTTTCAAAGGGATTGTACTGTTTTGCACACCTACTAGCAGTGTATGAGGATTCCAGTTTGTCTGTATCCTCACATTATGAGTCATTGTCTTTTTGATTATAGCCATCCTAATTGGTATGAAGTAATATATCATTGTGGTTTTGATTTTCTTTTGTCTGATGACTAATGAGGTCCCTATACATGTGTTGTTGTAGTTTGGCTCAGTAAAGACAACATAAGCATTAAAAGGGAAGTAATAACATCTGTTAGGTTGATTATAAGGAGTGAAATGACTGTGAAGATGTAAGTTGAAATGAGTCTCGAACAAAGAACTATGCCAAGAATTGTAGTTATAAGGAGTTTTAATTAAACAAAGGAATAGCATAAACAAAGACCTGAGAAAAGGAACTGGATGAAGGTGTAAATATATATGTAAGGAACTTATAGCTGAATTTGGATTGGTGGGTTTGCTAGATTAAAAAGCCCAGGATATGATTTTGAGCTTAATAGTGTAAACAGGCATCATTTATTTATTTTTTTTCTTTAGTGTGATTGGATATAGAGTCATTTAAGGTGGATCAAGCTGGTCAGTGTATAAATGAGATATAGCAGATAGGTTTCCTCGTATGTACTAAATGAAGGCCCTCTAATTAGAATGATAATTCAACTTAAGCTGAATTGTCCAGAGAATAGTGATTGATGATTAGTGGGACCTACTTTTGACATGGGCTAGAGTTGTTTTAACATGATCACCAGTTTCCCATTTCTGGAGGGTATATGGAGATGATAGCTATGAGTTTAAGAAACATGGAGAGAAGACTTAATTTTGTACTATTTTCAAGTTGAGCATTATGGGTACAGACTATTTGTCACTTCCTTGACATTCTTTTTAGTTTCTTTGAAGCTGCTTGCCTACTAAATTCTGTTTTTTTGGCCATACTGGGGAATGAATGGAGGAGTACTTTGTCACTGAGCTACGGTCTTAGCCCTTTTATTTATTGAGACAGGGTGTCACTTAGTTGCCCAGGCTTGCCTTCAACTTGGAATCCTCCTGCCTCAGTCTCCTGAGATGTTGGGATTACAGATATGTGCCACTGTGCCTGGCACTTACTAATTTTTCTGGCCCTATTCCCTATTCTCTTCATGCCTACTGTTACTCCCTTGTATAACCTTTGGATTATTAAAAGAACCCCTAAACTGATCTTCTTTCTCAAATATGCCTTCCAACATAATTGTCAGAAAAAGCTTAAAAGTTTAATCAGTACTATTAATCTCCCTCTTGTTATTGGTTCATAGAATTTGTTCTAGTTAGTACCATGTTGATAGAATTTTCTATGGATCCTGGCCTGTCTGAATATACTAGGTTTGGTATTATAGTTTGGAGAGACAGTGAAATATATACATACATAGCAAAATTGGAAGAAAAAATTACATAGGTTTTCTGATAAGACAGAGTAAGCACCTAATAGATTAAGCCTCTTGTAGATAATTTAAATTTGGGGCAAGTTATAAATTCTAACTTCTAGAGTGAGCATATAAGTTAGCAGATTATAGAGGGGAACCAAAACTTGGAAGGAAGGATGGGCATAAAGCGGAGTTTTTGTATTAGCTTTGCTCTAAGGATGGGCCATAGTCATAGGGTAGGGAAAAACTTTCTCAAGGGAGAATGCAGTCTTTCTGGTCTGAGGATATGGGAGATGGAGGTAGGGCAATCAAGACTACCAGAGAATGAAGGAGACTTCTGGGAGAGGGAACCAAAGAAGGAGAGCTCTAAACTTTGAACTCGTGAGACTTAAAATTTCTTTTGTAAGCAAATGCTAGAGTATCCAGATGAAAAAAATTAGTAGACATGTGAAGACATGGAGAATCTGGACAATACTGTTAACCACCTTTGCTCATTGATATTTTAGAATACTACATACAACAACTGCAGAATGTTCACCTGGTATATTCATAATGCTCTGTATACTAGGTCACAAAGTTTTTTTAATTTGTTCTTTTTAGATATACATGATATTAGCGTGTATTTTGACACACACATATATATATATGTATACACACACACGGAGTATATCTTGTTCTAATTAGGATTCTATTCTTGTGGTTGTACATAATGTGGAGATTTACTGTTGTGTATTCATATATGAACATAGGAAAATTATGTTTGAAATGGTTGAACTACCAATGGGACATCTAGGAAGACATAAAATATTGGGAAATTAAGTCTGTGTAAGGTCTGAAGATCGTGCCTTTGCTAATTGTTTTTATGTTCTTATGTTGACATGGGTACTCATTGTTTAAAAGTGGGGTAAAACAGAGGAACATAGAATGGGTTGCACATGGATTATTAAAATTTATATCTAGATATTTTTGGAGTCTAGACTAAAAATAAAAATCCATCATTATTCACAATTTGTGAAATAAATTTGTTAGAGTACCTTAATTCTTTCAAATGGTATTTACATTGTTATTGATGGCAATCTTTGCTCACAAAATGGGACATTACTGCGATACTTGACTGTTCAAGTTTGTTAGCTTAGTGACAAGATTGCGTGTTTTATCAGGCCAAAGTTTAAAGTTCTCTTAATCCTTAAGGGTCAAAGACTGATTCTCTTTTTTATGCTAGAAAGAGAAACTGTAATTTTCCTATTAAACACTTCCTTAATTGCTTGGCTTTCTCTCCTCACATTTCTTGGAAGTGTCACTGCTGCAAGTTTTCTTCTGTAAATGTCAGCACATATAGCATATGTAAGACTTTATAAATTAAACTCAAATCTCATTTGACATGTAAAACTTGGTCAATGAAATTGAATTATTCATCACAAAAGAAGTCATATCAAAACTAATCATTTAGATGATACATAATGGGGGTGGAGGGTAAGAGAAGAATGGATGAACTTTGAATTATGTAGAGGGAAATGAGAGGAGGGAGGGGTAGTGGTATGAAAGATGGTGAAATGACACAGACATTACCCTATGTACCCTATGTGTGTTTACCTGAATGGTGTGAATCTACATCATGTACAGCCATAGAAACAAAAAGTTGTACCCCATTTGTGTACTGTGAATCACAATGCAGTCTGTAAAAACTTAAAAAAAAAAAAACAAATAATTTAAAGAGTGCAGGATTTAAACTAGATGCTTTACTTTGATTTAAGCAGAAATACTTTTAATTGCAAAAACTTGTAATGGCCGCTTACATTGCAAAGTGTTTTGCTAATTGGCAAGAACATTAGGTAAAACTAGGAAGAACTATATTTTACTGAAATTTTGTGTGGAATTTTTTGGCACTTTGTTGAGTGTGATGGTCAATCCTATAAATACTGTGTAAAGACGATTTTGTCTTGGATCTGTAATTTCTGTTTAAAAGTTGATTATAATTTAGTTGTGATCAAAGCTAAAATTAAATTGCAAAATTTGTATAAAGTCCAGCTGTTGCTTTGAAAGTTGTAGTTGGCGGAAATGAGAAACCATATTAAGATTCTGTTTTGAAAGATTCCATTTGAGCAAACAGTGTTGGAGTGTCACTTTTTTCTTCTTGGGAAACAACCAGAAAAGCTAACTTGAAAGATTTTTGTTTTAGGGTTTTTATCAGTAAATGATGCTACAGTACCCGATGCCAGCTAGTTTGTCTTTCATTTAGTACTGTAAGCAGGTGTAGTTCAGACTGAAAGTCACTTACATGGTTGACTTATACATAACATTCATTTTTCAATATAATATTAAGAAGCTAATGGCAGATGTGAGTTCTGTTTTTTGCTAACTAGCTAAAGGATACTGAGCTATTAACACAATTAAACTGTAAATCCATTGCCCTATTATACTTGAGTTTCTAAACCCTTTCTCTTTGAACCTCACTGTCAGAGATCCCTTTGGCACTCTGATAATTCTGTAGGCTACTTCTCAGAGTAATGTTTCAAAAGCAAAAACTGTTATCAGATTATAGTAGTTTCCCCTTATCCATGAATTTGCTTTCCAAGATTTAAATTACAAGATCAACAAGCCTGAAATTATTTAATGGAATTGGATGCTGTTCTAAGTAGTACGAGGAAATCTTGTTTCATCCTACTCTTTGCCGCCTAGTTGTGAATGATCCCTTTTTCCAGTGCATCCACACTGTGTATTCTGTCTGCCTGTTAGTCACCTAGTAGCTGTCTCAGTTATCAGGTCAATTATAGCAATATCTCAGCACTTACTTTCAAGCAACACTTATTTTATTTAAGAGTAACCCCAGAAGTGGAGAAGTACTGTTGTTGCTGGCAATTTTCTTAGATTATAATTGTTGTGTTTTATTATTGTTGTTAATCTTTGCCTAATTTATAAATTTTCTCATAGGTATTTATATGTAAGATATGTACTATCCAGGTTTCAGGAATCCAGTGGGAGTCTTGGGACATATCCCCAATGGATGGGGTGTCACTAGTGTACTTGGTACTATATTTATGGACCCCTCTGTCAACTACAGATTAAGAGCTTTTGTAGTGAAAGAAATTAGATAATTGACTCTTCTTAGACTTTGATTCTAAACTTATGGGAAGTTTTCTTTTATTATAATGGAATATCTTTAATGTAAAAATCTCTTGCTCTACAATTTATTTTGTTTCCTTAGATGTCTGCTACCTACTCTTCTCCAAACCGTTTTTTTTTTTTTTTTAATGTTAAATTACGTGGCCCGTCAAGGGGTTATTTTAATAAATGTTGAGACATTTATACTAGATGGTGAATGTATTAAACTCAGTGGTGGAGATAATAGGAATATCACACACACACACACATACACACGCACGCACGCACATACAAAGTTCTTGCATGGACATTTAAAACAATTAGGGAAACCCCTATATCTTTGTTTTATATCTTAAAGCAACAATACAAGTCTTAAAGAGATTCAGAAACTAGTGATAATACAATTTTGAGCCAGGATGTGAATTAGGAATATCTTACTCTAATGCTAAATAGATGTTTTTTCATTATATTGGGAAGACTTAACATACTGTGAAGTTTCCAGCGAGTGTTAGTCAGTTTAAGGTTCTAGAGTTCCCTTTCTCATGGGGTGAGGGGTAGAGAGAGGGAAGACATACAAAGGGAAAATTATATAGATGTGAAGAATGGGGCACGTGGTAAGTTACATTTTGAGAATGATCATGCTAGTTTGTAGTGACTAGTTTTATATGGAGGTATGAGAAATATATTTGCAGAGGACCTTCAAGCCTAATCTGAGGTTAAATCTGCTACCTTGCCTCTTGATTTTGATGCATACTTACCACATTGTGGAGTACACAGTGGAGGTTGACTGTCTTTATGCTGCTCTGCTCACTTTCTCTTGGGATGAATTGGGGAGGAGGTGGCTCACCAAGTAATTTATATGGAACCTTAATTAAATTCACAGCTCTTCCCCACCTGATAGCAAGAACATACAGTAGTGTTTTACCTGGCATGTTTTATATCACTATTATAGATCCATGGATCCATCTTGTTGTACTTATGAATGTCTGTTCTGAGTAGGTAGCTGATGAATGTCATGAATCAGTGGGCACAATTTTGTTGTACGAGTCTAACAGCCAGATTGGATTACCACATGCCTTGTGGTAGTCATGGTGGAATGATCAGAGAGAAGAGATCTTATGATATTTATTTGAAGTGGTTTGTATATATCATATTCATATTATATATACTTTTAAAGTAGAATTGATAAGTGATTACAAAGCAATGTTCTTCTAGCACCAAATTGTAAACACAGTCTAGCCTAACATCTTTTACCATTGTGAGCAGTGATGCTTTAGATTTTTATATTTGCCAGGAGATTGAATGTTATCTTTTTGATGCTTGATTTTGAGCTACTTTTAGGCAGTTAATGTCATTTGATTTTCATTTTTCTCTCTTGGTCCTGGTACATAGTAAGGGATAAATAAATGTTTGTTGAACTGAATTCTGTTAACCAAGTTATAATGTTAGAAAATGTACAGTTCTGTATCATAAGTTGGAAATAGATTTATAACCAGTTTTTATTTATAAAGAGAAAATTTTATAATGCATAATAATTTGTACAAGCCAGGTGTGTGAAACTGATCTCTGTAGATGAACTAACAACACAATTGAGTGCTCATTAAAAATGTCTTAGAATCTCAGTGAGTCTGGAGGCTGAAACAGGAGAATCCCAAGTTGAAGGTCAGCCTCAGCAACTTAGCGAGGCCCTGTATGAAAATTAAAAATTAAAAGGGTGAGGGATTTAGTTCAGTGGTAAAGCACTCTGGAGTTCAATTCCTAGTAACTCCTC
Organism: Sciurus vulgaris; assembly: GCF_902686455.1. Lineage (NCBI taxonomy): Eukaryota > Metazoa > Chordata > Mammalia > Rodentia > Sciuridae > Sciurus > Sciurus vulgaris. The sequence goes on from NC_136472.1 coordinate 104,319,588, forward strand.
TCAAAATATATATATATATGGTACAAACTTTACATAATTACTTAGTGCTTGTCCTTGTTTAGATAAAGACTATTTAAATCGAACTACAGTTTTTAATTTAATATTTGCTTATTTTTAGATTAAAAGAAATAACAGGCATCTTAAAATATAGATTGTTCTTAAATATATAAACAATTCTACAAGACAGTCATTTACTCCAGTGCAGGTAAGTGTTTACCAGAGGAAACAGCATTATCCATGGATATAGTTGGCAGCCTCTATATTCATGGATTTCACATGCACAGGTTCAACTAATCAGAGATTTAAAAATATCTGGAAGGTGCTGGGATTGTAACTCAATGGTGGAGCACTCGCCTTGCATGTGTGAGGTACTGGGTTTGAGTCTAAACACCACATATAAATAAATGAATTAAGTAAAGTTCCATCAACATCTAAAAAGATATAAAAATATTTGGAAAAAAAATTTCATTTGAACTGAATATGTGCAGACTTTTATCTTGTCATTATTCCAAAAACACACAATATAACAACTGTTAACCTAGCATTTACATTTCAATAGGTATAAGTAATCTAACTATGACTTAAAGAATATGAAAGGATGAGTCTAGCTTACATGAAAATATCAGATCATTTTACTTAAGGTACTGGAGTATCCATGGATTTTGGTATCCATTAAACATCATGAACCAATCCCGTTAAGATAAGGTGGGATTACTGTATTACACTTAAATGCTTTATAAAGTAAAAGTTTTGATGAATGTTAAGAATACTCTCAATTACTCCTTTGGCATGTTTTCATTAGTTACACTTTTATTTTTATGGTGCTGAGGATTAAACCCGGACCTTGAGCATGTTAACCAGGTGTCCACCACTGAACTACATTCCCAGCCCTGCTTACACTTTTTTTCTTTGGTACTGGGGCTTGAACCCAGGGTTGCTTAACTACTGAGCCCCTTCTCAGCTCTTTTATTTTATCTTATTTTATTTTTATTTAGAGACAGTTTCATTAAGTTGTTTAGGGCCTTACTAAGTTGCTGAGGCCATCCTTGAACCTGTGATCCTCTTGCTTCAGCCTCCAGAGTCATTGGGATTTCAGGCTTGCACCACTATGCTGAGTATGGTTACACTTTTTATATATCATTAATGGAAAGGATTCTTTATTCATTGATTCTTACAAATTCCTGGTTCAGAACAAAGTAGGAAGCAAGAGTACGCATTTAAGACATGATTCCTGTGATGTATTTTCATTTGAGAATTGAGAAGCATCATGAAAAATTGGAAATATGGGACGTAATAACACATAAGCAAAATTATTCTTCTGAAATAAATCTATAAATTTTTAGTTAGATTTTATATGAAGAGTTATACATGAGAGTTTAATTTTTAACTTGGTATTATGTGAACCATATGGTGCTTACTTTACAAAAGTATTGAGAAGATTAATCAATTCAAAATTTCTTAGGCTTTTCTTTATCTTAAGAATACAAAGTGCTAAATACAGAATGTTTTGTGTGCGTATTAAGTAACATTTATATATTATTTTTGTTCACTGTGATTTCCCTTTCAAAACAGCTCATTCAAAACATCAATTTCTCAGTTTACCTTTTGTATTTGGTGTTGATAGGCCATTCATTGAAGAGTTTGTTTCTACCATTTATTTTTGCTGCTGATTATGTTGCAGTGAAGTAGTGGACTGCTCATAGTGGCCTGTTTTCTGTTTAGATCGATGGTACTGTTTTGTCTGGAGTGCATTATTTCACCAGTGCATTTACTGTTTACAGTGTACAGTCTGGATTTCAAAGTCCTAGCCTTAATGACCTTCTCTGTTTGCCTTCCCTGGTGGTTTGTTCAAGCACAGTGAATCATCTCCTCATTGGTGTTCTTATAGTGCTTATACACTATAGTTCTTATAGTTAATATAGTGAAGTGTAGCACTCATTTTATGAAGTCTATTTTGGTAGTGTCAAGTGTAGATCCTTTTGCTATAATGCAGTTCACAAGAGGAATGTGTTTGACTATTGGGGTACAGGTATAAAATATTAGAACATGAAGGTGCTTAATCCTTCATACTTTTCTGTGTATTTGATTTTATATATACCCACAAAATACAGTTTTTATTGTCAATAAGAGTGTATTGGGACACTTTAAAGTATTTGCTAGGGTTGAACCATTTACTGGGGAGTATAGGTTATTAGAAACACTTAGAAATAAAAAAAAAATCAGTGATTAAGAGTGAAAATTAGAGGGGTAGCACTAGAAATATAAGAAGAGTAGTAACTCTAGATATATTTGCACATTTAGTTCCAGGTGAAAGAGAAGGTTCAAAAAAGATTCCATATTCTTGTTCATAACTTCCCTGAGCCTAGAAATCTGTAATAGCAGACAGCAGATGTTAATTCCTGTTTTCTTACCTAAATGAATGGGCAACCAGGACAACAGCAGGTAACAAGGAGGAAGTCAGAGTATCCGAAAAGGTTGAATTTTCAAACTGATATATTTACATCTAATTTGCATTCAGTAGCTCAAGTAAACACTCTTCTGTTTCCTGCCTTCTCTGTTCCAGGAAATCAGATTTCATTGGTTCAATACCATGGGCCCTCAACCTGACAACAGATGCTGTTGATGGGGTATAAATGTGGGACAGGAACAAGTGTAGGCTGTATAACAGTGCTGGTACACATTGCTGTGGTTTTTGTAAAATATGTCTGGGAGGCGCTGCTTTCCTTGGGGATTTAGAAAAGCCTAGAGGAGGCCATGGAAGCTGCAGAGAAAGAACCTGCTTTTAACTCTAAAACCATGTGTTTCAGTAGCATAATTAAACAGTACAAATCCTTCCTGCAAATAAAAGTATTTACCCTGGAGAAACTCCTTGAAATTATGTCTTAAAGATACATGATGATTTTTCTGTAATTTATATAGAATTTAATCATGAATTCTATATTGTACTCAAACTATTAAAATGTGTTTCTGGTTATGAACTAATCTGGGGTTAGCAAAGTAAGACAAATCTCTTTAGGGCCTGTGCTTGTAGAATAAAGTTTTACTTTGTTTTCAGACTGCAACAGTGAAGTTGAGGAGTTGGGACAAAGACCCTGTGGGCCATAAAGCCTAAAATATTTACTACTTGGCCCTTTACAGGAAAAAAAAAAATTGGCAATTTCTGAGCCATTCAAGCTTGTAGATACTTTAGAGTAGTTTTTTGTTTGTTTTTTTTCCTTTCCAGTTAGATGACTTTTCAGGTCATTCCATGGAGAAGCTTATTTTTATGAGACAATATAGTGGAATAGTTAATATTGACTCTAGAGTAAAACTTTGAGTTCAGATCTTGCCTCAGTCATCTCTAAACTGTATGACTTGGGAAATATTACTTCTCTTATAGTTTCTCCTTTGGAAAGTAGGCTAATAATAATGCTAGTTCAAAGGGTTCTGAGAATTAGTGTCTAGTATATGTGACAGATACTTAATAAATATTGGCTGTTTTCACTTTAGATTGGTTTTCTTTAAAATCTGAAATAAAGAAAAAGGTAAAAGGAACTACTGTACTCCAAGACCATGCCTCGTATGAGAAGTTGGCTCTTCCTTCTTACTTAACTTCTGGCTATACTGATTCTGTTAGCACTCCTACAGTTTTCTTCTTTATTTATTTTTTTTTTTTTTCTCAGTTTTCTTCTTTAAAGATTCTTATTCCTTCAAACCACAGAATTGTTAGTTTGCAGTAAGCTTTATTGAATGTGATTTGGGTTGGTTAATCTGTTTATTTTTCATGTATGTATCAATTAGTGAAATTCAATTTAGGGGTTTTTCAGTAGACTAAGAATGGTATCCTGGGTAATTCTTAGAAGAGGATTTACTTGTGCATACACTAGTACCATATGTATCTGAATGTCAAACTGATTGAGATGAAAATATATTCTTTATCTACTTTATTCAGATTGCAAGTTTAATGAACTTACATTTATAGTTGTCTTGAGAATAGGCCCCTGAATAGATAAGAGATAAATTTAAATTGATTCTATGTTTTCACTCATACATTTACTTCAGTGGACTATTATTTAGCTTTTAGGTTGCTGCATGTAGTTAGATTTGTCCGTTGATTTAAGATTGGTAGACCTCACCTCATCTTTGTCTAACATAGTACTAAACTAGTAACTTTGTTCCTGTAACATCTTTATAGGTTTCTGTTACAGCTGAAGATAGACTAGAGCTGTGAATAATATTCTGTGAATTTCAGATTGGCTTCTTTTAGAAGCCCCCTTCAATGCAGCCTGACTAAAGCAAATAATGTAGTATTCTTATAAAGTTTCAGGATATCTATGCTTTTTTTCTTGTTGGATTATGATGTTTGTTAGTCTTTGGCTAGTCCTACAGGGAGTAAAGTGCAGTTATGTTTTAGTAAATTACAGTCAACATCTACCATATCTTCTTTTCGATTCTTTTGGGTTTATTGAAAAGTGCTAAGTTGTAAAGTCTTTTTTTTTTTTTTTTTGCGTAGAATCCTCTCTTTTGTAATTCTTCAAACACCCTGACAGACAGTAACCATTCTGTCTGACCTAGGAAAGATTCTAACAAGTACAGTAAACAGAACATTTAAGTGTTGAACATTTCAGGAAAGTAGGTTCTTCCTGTGGAGTGGAGAGAAGAAGGAAGCTGTATGACCTTTTGTAGCCTGTTGTCTGGGGCTTCATTACATTACCACTGGCATAATTTTAGCAGCGCAATTACAGCAGATATCTCCCTTCTCTCCCAAACCACAAAGAATTCCTTAAACCACGATGTTAGCATGCCTATGCTCATCTTCATCTCTATTTTCTTCTTCTTTTCCTATCTCTATAAAATGTTTTTTTCTTTCCAAAATTCATGTTGCATGTAAAACCATTTGATTTATAAAAACTCAGTTGTCAACTTTCATGTACCTAATGTAAACTCCATCTGTTAATTATAATTTTAATTATAGTTAGCTGTAATTATTAAAATATTTACTGTAATTATATTTTTGTAATTGGAGACTATTTATGGGGATTTAGAAGAAGATGTGTGTACCCAGCACTCTTTATTATGATAATTTCCATATTTATAAGGTCCAAATTTCCAAGAGTTCTGCCACCCGTAGTATCCCTCAAGGAGTTTTCTCTAGAAGTGTAGTTAACTTCCTTGGTGTCAACCTTAAAATTAAGCAGACTTAGTAATCCAACTTCTCTTCCTAATCTGTTATGCTTAGATTTGATTGAACTAGTTCACCCCCTTACTTCCTTCCAGAACTACTTGTTGGTTTCCATCCTAGAAACTGTCATTCTCATCATGTGTAGTGACCACAGGCCTGTAATCCTAGCAACTTGGGAGAGTGAGGCAGGAAAATCCCAAGGCCAAGGCTAGCCACAGCAACTTAGTGGGGTCCCTGTTTAAAAAACAAATTTAAAAAATTGCATGTAGCTTAGAGGTAGAGTGCCTCTGGGTTTAATTCCCAGTAGGACCACTCCCCTGCCCCTGGCCAGTACAAAAAAACAAAACTCATTTTCTATGACCTTGTTTTTTTTTTTTTTTTTTTCTTGGTAACTCATCTTCATGGAGGAGCATCCTTTTACAAATTTCATTTAAAGACAATTGTACATATTTATATAGGGGTTCAGTGATACTTTGATGTATATAATAGTATGTAATAATCAATCAGGATAATTAGCATATTCATCACCTGATTAGGATCACTTTTCTTCTGATCTTAATTTATTGACTTTCTGACCCTTATAATCTGTTATTCCTCCCTATGTTTGTTTTAATGTCTTTTTCCTCATCATTGCTTTATTTTTCTTTGCTGTCTATCTGTCTTGGCTGTCTTTCTGCTTACTAGTGCCTGGGCTTCCTACTATCACAGTCTTAGCTGGACCCCTTTGTTTCTGCTTCCTTATACCCTGGAGTGGTAACATCAAATCTTACACCTCCTAACTAGTCATTGTTGTGCCCAGTTTCTTCTAATGATGCCAAAGAGAAAGTTATATACCATCTGGTCGAAAACCAGGTTCATGGTAGTGAGTGAGGGGATAAAACTATAATTGACTTACTGTATTCTCTAACATCTAGTGCAAGTTCATGGTCAGTGGTATTCAGGATCTTGCTAATGGTGATATTATTCATTTTTAGAATTTATACTTTTTGCAAGGAACTTGAAATAGCTCACAGGAAATACATATCAAATAGTGAAGCAAACTTAAACTTCTGGCTTTGTAAAATGTTGGGACGTGTATAGAGTATGAGGAATATGGAAGACTAAAGGGAGTATATGAACTTTCTGTGGCTCCTGTGACAAACATCACTACAAACTTAGTGGCATAAAGCTACATAAATTTATTATCTTAGAGTTCTGTAGGTCAGAAGTCTTAAATGAGTCTCACTGTGGTAAAAGCAAAGGGTCAGCAGCAGTGTTGTCTGGAGGCCTGGGGGTAAATCCCTTTCTTTGCCATTGTTAGCTCCCAGAGGTCACCCATGTTGGCCTTTTTCTCTGTCTTAACAGCTAGCAGCCATGGGTTGCTAGCCTAGTTCTTCTTTTTACTGCATCACTCCGGCTGCATCTCTGCTTCCCTTTTCACTTTTAAGGATCCTTACGATTGCATTGACTCCACCTGGATTATTCAGGATATTCTCCTTTAAGGTTAACTGATTAGGAACCTTAATTCACATTTCCATGCAACCTAATATTACAGGATATGGGTATTAGCATGTGGACATATTTGGGGGCTGATTTTCTATTTGGCATGGCCATAAGTTCCACTCATGTGCTCTAGTTAAGTCATAATTATTTCTCTAGGTTGCCTTTATGAGGCCAGAAGAATAATAGAAAATGTTGCTTGTTAGGTGCTTCTTTTTTTGTGCACACTAATGAACATACCAGCTGGTAGTGGTACCTACTACAATGCATTCCATTGATTCTTTAAATTGTTCTGTGTTTCCGCACTACTGAAAGTTAATACTAGGATGCTTTGCAAATTGTAAATGGATATAATTAACTCATTTATCAATAATGAATCATTTATTCTCAGATTCTTTAAAAATTAAGTACTTATTTGAAGTATAACAACATAAAATTATGTCTAAGTTCTTTATTTTAAAAGATCTCATGGCTGTAAATCAAAATAAAATAATAAAGCAAAAATCAACTTCAAATAAATAGCATTTGTTTTATGGAACAGGTAATAACTTTCTTTAATGTGTCATGCGTGGGTGGTTGTGTTGTGATTCAGATTGTGCTCCATTTGAGCTTGGGCTGACCTTTGCTCTTAAGGTACCAGGAGTTTTGGCCTGTGTCAGCGCAGTGTGCTTTACTCCACTGAACTCTGGTGATTGATTTGGTTTTAATTTATCATAGCCACTTGATCCAGAAAGTAAATAAAGAATTTCAGATTGTCATTATCAAACAAGTGAAAAATTTAAAAATTGTTACAGGAAACCTTTGAGACTTCTTAAAATTATATAAATATCTCAGGACTTTGAAGGTTCGAATCTTGACAAATGCTAACCTAGGCAGAATTCACTTTTGAATCTCATCACTTTGTACCATTTTTAAAACACTTTCTATATCCACTTTTTTCATATCTCATGACTTCAGTTTTTTGTGAATTCCTTTAATAGCTCATTTTAGTGATACCGCCGTTTATCGGTGACGAGTTCTGCTCCTTCTAATGTTGAAGATTGAACACTAGAGAAGCACGCCAAGGCAAGCAGATTTAAGCGGGTTTTATTTAAAGGTAATAATACAGACTTCTCCTGGCAGGAAGAAGGGGGCCATGGCTGATGTTCTAAAGTCCCCCAGAAGTGTGCTCACCCTACATCTTTTATAGGTTAAAGTCTTTTGTTCTCCAGTTCTCTCCCCTCTTATCTCTCCTTCCTGCCTACTTAACTAGGCCTGGTTTTTCATTAAGTGAGAAACCATGGGCAGGGGGAGGGCCAGGGTGATTCAGGCAGATAAGGGCCCAGGGGACACCAATTAGCAGCCCCTTGTTTGCAGTCCTTGATAAAGGCAGGTAAATTTGGTAATCAATGGCCTCCAGAGATCCTTCACATTCCATTCTTCCAGGGGCAGTCTCCAACTTCCAGAGGCAGATGGCTTTATGGCCTCCATTTCCTGGATTTGATCCGATCCCCTATTTCTACACTAACTACCTGTTCTTAATTCTGGCTTCATTAGGATGTGGCAGTAAGACTTATTCTAAAATGTTGCCTCCATTAGATATCATTTTATCAGGAATATTTAGTATTACAAAACCAGGTAAGGAAGAAATTGTATACGCATCCATGCTATGAATTCATTCATCCTGGAGACATTTTTGTGTAAGATGTGTTTTTCTTAGTCTCTTGTATTTCATTGTGTTGAATTTGCCAGGACAGAAAAATGTTTAGCTATATTTTAGAAACAGCCTATGTTGATTCATGTGAAAACAGAGAAAGAGTAGAATACAGAAATTAAAAAAAACCTCCTTTTGACATTTTTGTATTTTTAAATGATTCACTATGTTCAGTATGTGTGTGTGCATTTATATTTAAAACTCCCAAGTTTGTTGAAGTTCCTACCTGTTTTCCTATGAGTTCATATCAGAACGTTCTCATGTTGATTGTGTACAATTACAGATGGTAAGTTTTGGGGGCAGCTTGACAGACTCATCAATTTGTGAATAACTTCCTTGATACTGCTTTTTAGTGCAATACATGTAAATGAAATTATGATCATGTCTTTGGGACAAATATAAGATCACGTTGGGATTTGATTTAGGATATACTTTTACTAAAGTAAAATATGATTTTATTTTTAAAAATTGGAGTTCTGTAAGGCCCCCAAAAAGGAAACCCCAACTCTGTCCCATGGATGGATGGCAACCCCAATCAACCACAGGAGGCGTCACTTGATGCAAACCGCAAGAGGTGTTTATTCCAGCGCGCTGGGACCCAACTCCAGGAGTCGAGTCCCTAGCAGAAAATCTTGTAGGTTTATAAAGGCAGAAACCACACATCGGGAGGGGTCGCACATGAAAGGGAAAAGGGGGACAAAGCTGCCGGGAAATTTCAAAGGGGGTCTGGGTTTGCTGATAACATACAACATGTTTCACAATGTTTTACAACAGGGCGTAGATTCTGGTCAATAGTTTCTGGTAATCATTCTGTTTGATCACTATCTGGCTATCTGGCTCAATTTACCCTTTTATTCTCTGTTTGGGGCTGTTTCTTGGAACAGCTTTAAGGGCTTTGTTCCCATTCCTGGGAGGGTGACCTTAGGGAGTTGAGATGACTGGGAGGGTGACCTTAGGGAGTTAAGATAACTGGGAGGGTGACCTCAGACAGCTTAAAAAAATGTCCATTCTTTCAGTTCACAGCTTATAGAGGTGATTACCTACTGTACTCTTGCTAATTTACTGATGAGTGACCTGTGGAAATAGAAGGCTAGAGTTTGGGAATGGGAAAACTATTGATGGTTTTCTCTGAAAGCAGTTTTACATTTGATTTTAGCTATTGCCGTGTATTATTTTCTCTGATGACCAGAGCTATTCACCTAAATTTTATTTGCTGTGAAAAGTCATAGGGAATAGAAGACTGAATAAACAAAGTAATTCAGTCAGTAAGCATGTGCTAGTGGATTTCCCACTCTGTATCAAAACCTATCTTGTATATAGTTCCAACCTGTGTTGGAACAAATGATACAGATGTAAAATGAAACAGTTTCAGATTCTCATCACTTCACATAGCTTTTATGGAATTTGATTTGATCTCCAAGAACCTATTTGTTGCTTTTTTTCTTAACGTGAAACAGTGAGAACATTCCTCAAGGAATGAGAGCCTGTGAGCCTGTGGATCTCTTTTCAACTTCTTCGGGTACTCAAAGCAGGGAAGTTGTTCAGGAAGACAGACTCTATTTTAATTCTATTATGTAAATAATTTTGTTACGTACTTGGGTCTTTCTCTTTCCTTTTGGGCAACAGTAGTCTAGAGGGCATTCCTCAATTACTTATTTTTGTAATCTTGAGACAATTCATTTTGTATGGCAGTAATTGAATTGGAATTGAAGTCATAATGATGTTCCTTGTGATTCTGACCTTTCTAAATGGCTGTAAATGTTGAGTTTTAAAGACCTTTAGATTTCAAATTCCCTCTAGTAAAAAGTTTCTTGATTAATAATGCTGGTACTTCTGGCTTGGTGAGATTATTTCCCTGTCATTGTGTTGTCCTTAGTGATTACTGATTAGAGCTCCTTTGTTAGCTGGGAAGCTGAAAAAACATGAGTAGACCATGTATTGACAAGATAAGAACTTCAGAGAAAGGGCCAAGTATAAATTCAGACCCATTTTCTTTATAAGACATTCCAGCAACCCTAGTAGTGAAGTTTTTGTTCCACCTTCTGTATCTCAGCCTCCATCATTTGGGGGAATACTTAAAAGGATCATTAGATGGAGAAAGTATATCTCAAGAAGTGAAATTTATTGGTATCATGGAGATCTGTAGACTTAAATTTCTTGCTAGTATACATTAGGTACAATGTAGACAAATCTTATGGAAGCCACAGGAGATACCCTATAGAAATTGGGTTGATAAATCATTAAGTACATTTATATAATATTTTCCACTAGTAATGTATGAAAAATCAAAGTTTGACTTGGTACTATAGTTAAAAGTGAACATGATTGATGTTTATTGCTCACTGGGACTTCTCAGGCTCAATTCTGGCAGTGGAATTAGAACAGTCTTTTGGACTGAATTTTCTGTTCCTGATTTTCTTAAAATTACTTAAAAAATGAAGGCCTAGGCAGAGCAGTTCAGTTCGCGCACTCTTCGCCCGCTGTTTCTCTTTCGGCTCGCTTCGCCTCACCTGAGCTATGTCCTTCGTCGAAACCAACCGGGCAGCTTCCTCTGCCCAAAGGTGACTGCGGCCGTCCCAGGGCGCGGCCCGGAGGGAGCCGGGTGACCTAGTGCTCCTAGTGCTCCGCGCGCAGTGGGGCGATGAAGGCAAAGGAAATGTGGTGGATCTGCTGGCGCAGGATGCCGACATCGTGTGCGCTGCCAGGGAGGAAATAATGCTGGCCATACAGTTGTTGTAGATTCTGTGGAATATGATTTTCATCTTTTACCCAGTGGAATAATTAATCCAAATGTTACTGCATTCATTGGAAATGGTGTGGTAATTCATCTACCTGGATTGTTTGAAGAAGCAGAGAAAAACGTTCAAAAAGGAAAAGGTACCTACTCCCCACCCCACATCCATCAAAAATATTTTCTTACCATTTGCTTTTTGGATTCCTGGAAGTATCTTATGTGAATATAACTGAATTTAGACTAGAGTTTTCTAGAGTAAAACATTTGGAGAGATAAGAGAGTAAACGAGTTGTATATTGAAGGAGTGACAGGTCTAGAAGGCTGGGAAAAGAGGCTTATCATATCTGACAGAGCTCATATTGTATTTGATTTTCATCAAGCGGCTGATGGTATCCAGGAACAACAGAGACAAGAACAAGCAGGAAAAAATTTGGGTACCGCAAAAAAGGGAATTGACCCAGTTTATTCTTCTAAAGCTGCTTGGAGTGGACTTCGGATGTGCGATCTTGTTTCTGACTTTGATGGCTCTCTGAGACGTTCAAAGTTCTGGCTAACCAGTACAAATCTATATACCCAACTTTGGAAATAGACCTTGAAGGTGAACTGCAAAAACTCAAGGGTTATATGGAAAGATTAAACCAATGGTGAGAGATGGAGTTTATTTCCTATATGAGGCCCTACATGGACCACCAAAGAAAATCTTGGTAGAAGGTGCAAATGCAGCATTGTTAGATATTGATTTGGGAACTTACCCTTTTGTAACTTCTTCAAACTGTGCTGTTGGAGGTGTTTGTACAGGTTTGGGTATGCCGCCTCAGAATGTTGGTGAAGTATATGGAGTTGTGAAAGCTTATACTCACGCCCCAAAAAGGAAACCCCAACTCTGTCCCATGGATGGACGGCAACCCCAATCAACCACAGGAGGCGTCACTTGATGCAAACCGCAAGAGGTGTTTATTCCAGCGCGCTGGGACCCAACTCCAGGAGTCGAGTCCCTAGCAGAAAATCTTGTAGGTTTATAAAGGCAGAAACCACACATCGGGAGGGGTCGCACATGAAAGGGAAAAGGGGGACAAAGCTGCCGGGAAATTTCAAAGGGGTCTGGGTTTGCTGATAACATACAACATGTTTCACAATGTTTACAACAGGGCGTAGATTCTGGTCAATAGTTTCTGGTAATCATTCTGTTTGATCACTATCTGGCTATCTGGCTCAATTTACCCTTTTATTCTCTGTTTGGGGCTGTTTCTTGGAACAGCTTTAAGGGCTTTGTTCCCATTCCTGGGAGGGTGACCTTAGGGAGTTGAGATGACTGGGAGGGTGACCTTAGGGAGTTAAGATAACTGGGAGGGTGACCTCAGACAGCTTAAAAAAATGTCCATTCTTTCAATACCACTAGAGTTGGTATTGGTGCCTTTCCTACAGAGCAAGACAATGAAATTGGAGAATTATTACAAACAAGGAGTAGGGAGTTTGGTGTAACTACAGGAAGGAAAAGAAGACGTGGCTGGTTGGACCTTGTTTTACTCAAATATGCTCATATGATCAATGGATGTACTGCGTTGGCCCTTACCAAGTTGGATACTTTGGACATGTTTATGGAAATCAAAGTTGGAGTTGCTTACAAGTTAGATGGTGAAATCATACCTCATTTCCCAGCAAACCAAGAAGTCTTAAATAAAGTTGAAGTTCAATATAAGACTCTCCCAGGATGGAATACAGACATATCAAATGCAAGGACATTTGAAGAACTACCTTTTAATGCACAAAATTATGTTCAATTTATTGAAGATGAGCTTCAAATTCCAGTTAAGTGGATTGGTGTAGGTAAATCCAGAGAATCTATGATTCAACTGTTTTAAGGATTTCCAGAACACTCCTTGAGGAGAGGGGAAAGACTTTCTTAAATATTTCTTTATGACCTGCAAATTCAAGAATAAGACATTGATGTGAGTTTTAAGCCCTACAGTTGTTTCCAGTCTTAGGAAGAATGGCTATTGTGGAGATAGACTTTGGCATATTCAGTGTCGGCTCTCCTCTGCTGGCATAATTGCCGAATCATTTGTTGCTCCTGCTGCTCATGGTGCCACGTTTTCTTTCAATGTTTAGGAATACTAAATCCATGTTATTTGAAATCTAAAATAGTTACTTTAATGTAGTTTTTCTGTATTATTGTCATTGTGTGTTCTTAGGTTTTACCATGGTAAGAACAATTAATGCAGTTTTGCACAAATATTTTTACATTCTGATCATTCAGTTCTGTCATTGTAATCTTTGTGTCAGGAAAAAGGATGAAGAGAGAGGGTTCTGTAAACTTTTGCAATGCTATAAATTCAGTTTAAATTGTGAGGTATTATTTTTGCTGAAACCATTACAAAATTGAGCTTTTGGCAGGGGGAGGGAGCTTATTCATGGGCTCTTTATTTTGTACAGAATACAACTTATTTCTCTTTATAAATTATTTAATATAGTGAGCATTTAATTGAAATGTTCAAAGAAAAAAAAAAATGTTCCCCCCAAACAACAATCTTAATATTTTAAAAAGTCATTAAAAAAATGAAGGCCTACATATTTAAATGAAAAATTATTAGTAAATCATAGCCACCAGTACTTTTGGCTGTCACAGTAGTATACATGGATAAAGGTTCATGTACTAAATCTGGTTCATTTACTGAATCCCTTAATATTGACACTTGTTAATATTATAGCCTACCAGGTGTGAGCCAGAGGTAACCCCTCTTTAACTCCTTATTCCAAATCTCTCCTGGTTTGTCGTTATCACTTTATAGTGGGCATAATATACTCCTGCTAGAGAGTAAACAACTTGATCTTATTCTAAGTATTAGATAGTATTCATACAAAGTTGCAGAAAGGGACATTTTGTATATTAAAAACAAACCCTGTTGATTTTATTGTAAGTTCTATGGTAATGGGAAAAGTTTTTACCCAGTACATTATAAAAATCAATCTTATAATTCATTAAGGGACTTTAATGGTATGAAGTGTGTGGGCATTTAATTCTCCAGTAACCCCTGTAAGAAATTATTCAAATGAATAGTGAGTTCCTGTGATCTTCCTGTTAAAAATGCTTAAATATGTCAAAAATGACAGTAGTTCTCAGTGACTTCTGTACTTCATAGTAAGCTCAATGAATTACAACCGAAGTGAACATATAAGCACTTGGATTGATGCATTATTCAAGGAACTTGTTAGTCTTCTGTGTATGAGCCAAACATGGATTTATTTTCCTCCTTAATATCATCCACTTCTCTCTGTATCCCTCTGCCTGAAACAGTGAAGAGTTAATTTTAGAATCATAGAATTATATGCTTGACCTCTAAAGAGAATAGTAATGTTCATAGAGTTGCTGAATAATATTTGAAGATTTCAAACAAAGTGCTAGAAGTTAGAAGAGAGACACCAAGTGATTGGATTTTAATTTTATTAAAGCTATGAGATAAATTTTGGAAGTGAAAATTGGCAAGCTAGCTTCGATCCTTGGTGAAAACTCTGGAGCTTATTAAATAGATGTGAGCAGCACAGGGTGAGAAGGAATGAACAGTAGAACCCAGTATAGGTTATTCACTTTAAATTTTCATTTTATTTTCTGGATAGACTTGCCAAAGGAACAAATCCAGGGGTACTTTAGATGTGTCACGTGCTCTGCTTGATAGGTACTCCCAGAGCATTTTTTGGTAGCAAGATGAAGAAACTTGGAATCTTTAGTATGTTTTTTTTTTATTGTGTTTTTTTTTTGGGTTTGTCTCTGAGTTTTCTCTTCTGTACCATTGGTCTACCTGCCTGTTGATCTACCATGCTGTTTTTGTTACTTTTGCTGTGTGGTATAGTTCAAGGTCTGGTAGTGTGATACCTCCTGCTTTACTCTTCTTGCTAAGGATTGCTTTGGCCATCCTGGGTCTCTTATTTTTCCAAATAAATTTCAGGATTGCCTTGTCTATTTCTAAGATTTACCTCATTGGAATTTTAATTGGAATTGCATTGAATCTGTATAACACTTTTGGTAGTATGGCCATTTTGACAGTATTAATTCTGCCTATCCAAGAACAGGGAAACCTTTCCATCTTCTAAGGCTTTTTTTTTTTTTTTTAACTTCTTTATTTAGTGTTCTGTAGTTTTCACTGTAGAGGTTTCTTATCTCTTTTAGATTGATTCCCAAGTGTTTTTTTTTTTTGACTTATATGAATGCTATAGTTTTCCTAATTTCTCTTTCAGAGGATTCATCACTTATGAATAGAAAGCATTAGATTTATTTGTGTTGATTTTATATCCTGCTTCTTTGCTGCATTCATTTATTCTAGAAGCTTTCTGGTGGAATTTTTTTGGATTCTCTAAATATAGAATCATGTTGGCAAATTGTGATAGTTTGAGTTCTTCTTTCCTATTCCTATCCCTTTAATTTCTTTTGTCTGTCTAATTGCTCTGGCTGGAGTTTCAAGGACGATGTTGAATAGAAGGCATGAAAGAGGGCATCCTTGTCTTGTTCCAGTTTTTAGAGGGAATGCTTTCAGTTTTTCTCCGTTTAGAATGATGTTGGGCTTGGGCTTAGCATAAATAGCCTTCACAATGTTGAGGTATGTTCCTACTACTACTCATAATTTTTTTTTTTTTTTTTTTTAGTGTTCTGACCATAAAAGGGTGCTGTTTTTAATTTTATCAAATACTTTTTCTGCATCTGTTGAGATTGATCATGATGATTCTTAACTTTAAGTCTATTGATGTGATGAATTAGTTTATTGATTTCCAGATGTGAACCAACCTTACATCCCTGGGATGAACCCCACTTGATCATAGTACACTATCTTTTTAATATGTTTTTGTATGCAGTTTGCCAGGATTTTGTTAAGAATTTTTGCATCTATGTTCATCAGGGATATTGCTCTGAAGTTTTCTTTCTTGGATGTTTTCTTTGTCTGGTTTTGGTGTAAGGGTGATACTAGCTTCGTAGAATGAGTTTGGAAGGGTTCCCTCCTTTTTGGTTTCATGGAATACTTTCAGGAGTGTTGGTATTAGTTCTTCTTTGAAGGTCTTGTAGAACTTGGCTGAGAATCTCTCTGGTCCTAGGCTTTTCTTAGTTGGTAGGCTTTGGATGGCTTTTTCTATATCACTGCTTAAAATTGGTCTGTTTAAATTGTGTATGTCCTTTTGCTTCCATTTGGGTGGATCATATATTTCTAGAAATTTGTTGATGTCTTTGAGATTTTCTAATTTTTTGGAGTATAGATTTTCAAAATAGCTTCTAATTATCTTTTGTATTTCAGTAGTGTCTGTCATGATATTTCCTTTTTCATTATGAATTTTAGTAATCTTGAATTTTTCCTCTCCTCCTTATTGTGGCTAAGGGTTTATCAATTTTATTTTTTCAAAGAATCAACTTTTTGTTTTGTCGATTTTTCAATTGTTTCTTTTGTTTCAATTTCATTGGTTTCAGCTCTGATTTTAATTGTTTCTTGTCTTCTACTTTTAATGTTGATTTGTTCTTTTTGTAGGGATTTAAGATTTAATGTTAAGTAATTTATTTGTTGACTTTTTTATTCTTTTAATGAATGAGCTCAATGCAATGAATTTTTCTCTTAGTACTGCTTTTATAGTGTCCCAGAGGTTTTGATATGTTGTATTGGTATTCTCATTTACATTTAAGAATTTTTTATCTTATCCCTGATGTCTTCTGCTATCCATGTGCCATTCAATAGCATATTATTTAGTCTCCAGGTGTTGGAATAGCTCCAGTTTTTATTTTATCACTGATTTCTAATTTCATTCTATTATGATCTGATAGAATGCAGCTCGTATCTCTATTTTTTTGTATTCACAAAGAGTTTCTTTGTGGCATAATATATGGTCTGTGTTAGGGAGGGATCCATCTGCTGCTGAGAAAAAACTGTATTTACTTGTTGATGGATGGAATATTCATGTATCTTTTAATTCTAAATTATTGTATTTTTTAGTCTGTAGCTTCTTTATTTAGTTTTTGTTTAGAAAATCTCTCTAGTGGTGACAGAAGTGTGTTAAAGTCACCCAGTGTTAATTGTGTTGTGGTCTATTTATTTGATTCTTGAGTTTGAGAAGGGCTTGTTTGATGTACATAGGTGCTCCATTGTTTGGGGCATATGTATTTACAAGTGTTGTGTCTTGTTGATATGTGATTTCCTTAAGTGTGAAATGTCTTCTTTATTCCTTCTGACTAACTTTGACTCAAAGTCCACCTTATCTGATACGAGGATGGAAGCCCCTGCTTTTTTATGCAGTCAGTGTGTGTGATACGTTTTTCCTATCCTTTCACCTTCAGTCTGTGGATGTCTTTTCCAATGACATGAATCTCTGGATTGCAGCATTTTGTTGGGTCTTTTTTCTTTAATCCAATCTGCCAGTCTATGTCTTTTGATTAATGAATTTAGGCCATTAACATTCAGGGTTATTATTGAGATATGACTTGTATACCATGTCATTTTGGCTTATTTTTTGTTTTTTAACTTGACTTAATTTCTCCTTTGATTGATTTTTCTTTAGTGTAGTTCCTCCCTTTGCTGACTTTCATTGTTTTTCATTTCCTCTTCATGGAATATTTTGCTGAGAATGTTCTGTAGTGCAGGCTTTCTGTTTGTAAATTCTTTTAACTTTGTTTATTATGGAAGATTTTATTTGTTATTAAATCTGCAACTTTTTCTGGATATAAGATTCTTGGTTGGCATCCATTTGCTTTAGGGGTTTGGTATGTGTTGTTCAAGGACCTCTTAGTCTGTGTTGGGAAATGTGATACCCGAGTTGGTTTTCCTCTATATGTAATGTTATACTTTTCTCTTGTGACCTTTAAAATTCTCTCCTCATTTTGTATGGGCATTTTCATTATAATGTGCCTTGGTGTGGCTCTGTTGTAATTTTGTACATTTGTGTTCTGTAAGCCTGTTGTATTTGATCTTCCATTTCATTCTTCAGGTTCAGGAAATTTTCTGATATCATTTCATTGAATAGATTGTTCATTCCTTTGGTTTGTATCTCTGTACCTTCCTCTATCCCAATAATTCTTAAATTTGGTCTTTTCATGTTATCCCATAATTCTTGGAGGTTCTGTTCATGGTTTATTACCGTCTTATCAGTGTGGTCAACTTTATTTTCAAGATTAAATATTTTGTATTCATTTTCTGAGGTTCTGTCTTTCAGATGATCTAGCATACTGGTGATGCTTTCTATTGAGTTTTTAATTGGGTTATTGTTTCCTTCTTTACAAAGATTTCTGTTTGGTCTTTTTTTAAAGAATCTCTTATTGAAGTAATCTTTTATTTCTTGAATTTGCCCTTTTTACCTTTTATTGAAGTGATCTTTTGTTGCCTGAATTTGGTCCTCTTAAATCATTCTTTACTTTGCAGATCATTTTTATTATGTACACTCTGAACTCTGGCATTTTTTCTTGTGTCTGTTGTCAATGGATTCTATTAATATAAGCATCTTGGTTTGTTTTGGGCACTTTCTTCCCTTGTTATTTCATGTTGTTTGTGTGTTTTTTCCTCTAGCAGTGCGGATCTGAGGTATTACAGTTTCCCCTGTATAGATTTATAGTGTCCCTGTAGGTTATCAGTACCTCAACTTTAAGGGGGAGATCAATATTAACAGCACCCAATGCAAATAATAAGTAACATTAAAACAAAATAACCCCCTTAAGTCATTTAACAGTTTTGTTGCAATAAACAGAGATGGTTTGTTGATTATATCTACAACATAAACAGTAGGTTTGCAATAAGGTCTATAGGTCTAATGGTGGACAAAGAAAATGTGGGAGGGGTGTAGAATGTGATGTTTTTGAGGTGGGAGGTGAGAATATAGAGGTATTAGATCATAGGAAGAGTGAAAGAGAAGCCACAAGAAGTTGGTTGTTAGCAGGAGAAGAATGAGAGAAAGAGATTCCAACGAAGCAAATAAGGGGACAATAGAGAATGCCAGTAAAAAAGAAACAAAAGAAAACATGTAAAAAAAATTGAAGACTCTACAACAATACTGTAACATACTATCCAAACCTCCCAGTTTTCAGTAGTCTGATGCATGAGAAGTACTTGTTTTCAAAGATGTTGGGGATGGGAGAGCAGAAAATGAAAAACAAAAAATGAAAAAAATGTGTGTGTGTGCGGGAGAATTGTGAAGCAAAATTGAACAATTGTTTCTGTTGGAGTTCAGTATATTCTCTGCTTCCCTTCTCATCTAATAGGTGGGGTTGTCTAGAATGTGCTGGTAACTGCACTTTTAGTATGGTGAAAGTTACTAAGGTGGGAGGATTAGACTTGGAGGCAGGACTCTTGGAGGTGGGGTATAGTAACTGGCAGTCTCACTGGAAGACTGCACCCCAGGACTCACCTTTGGGTCTACTTGTGTGATGCAGGAGCTTGGTCTTAGCCCCTTCCCTCACTTGTGGACCCCACAATTCCTGGTCTCTAATTTAGTCTCTAAATTGTGTCTCCCTGTGCTCCCCCTTTTGTCTTGCCATTCAGGAACTTCTGTCCCTGAAAGTCCTGAGGACTGAGCTGGGACCTGTGTGCCTTTTGTGGGAAACTGTTCTGTATCAGGCAGATCAGGATCAGGTGCTGAGAACTGTGGGCCAGCTATGTAGCTGCAAGTTTTGGGCCAAGTTGGTGGCTAGGGGTTATTTGGGAGACTTGAGATTGGGAGCTGGAGGGCCCTGTTGATTGCCAAACTGGCGGGACAGGTGATTGGTGAATGCTGTATTAGGGAGGGAGTTGTGGACCAGGCTGATGTCAGGTCCCAGCAAGTGCTACCTGTGTTATCTCTGGGATCCAGGTGGGTGCCAGACTGATTGACTGAATGAGTTGGGATCAAGATGCCCTCACACCCTCTTCCAACCTACTGACCCCTTGCAAGACTCTCCTGCCTCTACAGCAAGATAGTGACTATTAGCACATCTAGCAGAGGTACCTCAGATATAATCAAGCCTGTAGGGACCTGATGATGTTCTTTCAGGTATAGCTGTTAATCCTTTGATGGAAGTGGCCCACATCCCTAGTTGGTGGTGGTGGTGGTGGCAGCTAACCTGTAGGTACCTTGATATTGGGCTTCTAGTCTCTGGCTGGTATCCTAAGATGGAAGCTGCCCCTGCCTAAAGATGGCAGTTGGCAGTAGTGGAGGTAACCCAAGATGGCAGCAGAGGTGTTCCAAGGTAGAGATAATCACTTTCAGAGATGGGGGCAGCAAGGGTGGGCCATGTTGGTATTGGGCAGCCTGTTCAGAGATGTGGTGTTTTCAGCAGGTGGTGCTTTGGCAGGTGGCTGTCTCCAAACTCTGTCCAGTGTTCAAGGTGGGAAGCTGCCTTGTGGAGGCGTGTACGAAGGTGACGCAGTGTCTCAAGATGGAGGCTACCTCACGTTGGGAGGTGGGACCAAAGTGCGGCAGGGTGTAGCAGATCCACATGGTGGGCAGGTCAGCAGCTGAATGGTCTTATTAAATATTAGTACTTATAGTTCAGATTTCTTTTGGCAAAAAGAAAGTAATTTTTCAAATGCTGAACTCTTGTAGATCTTGAAGATCTGATATAGGTTTAGATATGTTGGGAATTGGATTATCATTGTTCCTTTCTCAGCAGACCAGTTCTTTTATTTTATTTATTTAATTTTTTTAAGCATGTCTTTTTTTCCTCTTTTGGGTAATAGCTTTACTGAGATATAATTTGTCACCATGGAGTTTCACTCATTTAAAGAGTATAATTCATGTTTTCTTAGTATACTCAATTGGTCAGCCTCATTGCTATCAATTTATAAAATGTTTTTATGACCTCCAAAAAGAAAACCCTGTATCCTTTAAGTTATAACTACTTACTCAGTTGCCTCTAGTTATAAGTAGCTATGGATTTGTGTTCCAACTGAATAGATTAACCTTATTCTGTATATTTCATATAAATGGAGCCATCAGTGATCTTTTGTGACTAGCTTCTTTAACTTTAGCAGAATGTTTTTTAAGCTCATTAATGCTGTTGCATATTTTCACTGCTTCATGTTTTTTATGGCTGAATAATAATTTATAAGGAAACACCACTTTGTTTTACTTACTCAGTTGAGGCAATTTGGGTGTTTTTACCCTTTTGACAGCCATGAATTAATGCTGTGAACATTGATGTACAAGTTTTTGTTGGATGTTAATATTCATTTCTATTTTTTATGAACACCTATGAGTGCAGCTGCTCAGTCAAATGCTAGTTGTACACTTAAAAATGTGAAGAATTTGCCAGATTGTTTTTTAAAGGGATTGTACTGTTTTGCCACACCTACTAGCAGTGTATGAGGATTCCAGTTTGTCTGGTATCCTCACATTATGAGTCATTGTCTTTTTGATTATAAGCCATCCTAATTGGTATGATAAGTAATATATCATTGTGGTTTTGATTTTCTTTGTCTGATGACTAATGAGGGTCCCTATACATGTGTTGTTGTAGTTTTGGCTCAGTAAAGACAACATAAGCATTAAAAGGGAAGTAATAACATCTGTTAGGTTGATTATAAGGAGTGAAATGACTGTGAAGATGTAAGTTGAAATGAGTCTCGAACAAAGAACTATGCCAAGAATTGTAGTTTATAAGGAGTTTTAATTAAACAAAGGAATAGCATAAACAAAGACCTGAGAAAAGGAACTGGATGAAGGTGTAAATATATATGTAAGGAACTTATAGCTGAATTTGGATTGGTGGGTTTGCTAGATTAAAAAGCCCAGGATATGATTTTTGAGCTTAATAGTGTAAACAGGCATCATTTATTTATTTTTTTTCTTTAGTGTGATGGATATAGAGTCATTTAAGGTGGATCAAGCTGGTCAGTGTATAAATGAGATATAGCAGATAGGTTTTCCTCGTATGTACTAAATGAAGGCCCTCTAATTAGAATGATAATTCAACTTAAGCTGAATTGTCCAGAGAATAGTGATTGATGATTAGTGGGACCTACTTTTGACATGGGCTAGAGTTGTTTTAACATGATCACCAGTTTCCCATTTCTGGAGGGTATATGGAGATGATAGCTATGAGTTTAAGAAACATGGAGAGAAGACTTAATTTTGTACTATTTTTCAAGTTGAGCATTATGGGTACAGACTATTTGTCACTTCCTTGACATTCTTTTTAGTTTCTTTTGAAGCTGCTTGCCTACTAAATTCTGTTTTTTGGCCATACTGGGGAATGAATGGAGGAGTACTTTGTCACTGAGCTACGGTCTTAGCCCTTTTATTTATTGAGACAGGGTGTCACTTAGTTGCCCAGGCTTGCCTTCAACTTGGAATCCTCCTGCCTCAGTCTCCTGAGATGTTGGGATTACAGATATGTGCCACTGTGCCTGGCACTTACTAATTTTTCTGGCCCTATTCCCTATTCTCTTCATGCCTACTGTTACTCCCTTGTATAACCTTTGGATTATTAAAAGAACCCCTAAACTGATCTTCTTTCTCAAATATGCCTTCCAACATAATTGTCAGAAAAAGCTTAAAAGTTTAATCAGTACTATTAATCTCCCTCTTGTTATTGGTTCATAGAATTTGTTCTAGTTAGTACCATGTTGATAGAATTTTCTATGGATCCTGGCCTGTCTGAATATACTAGGTTTGGTATTATAGTTTGGAGAGGACAGTGAAATATATACATACCATAGCAAAATTGGAAGAAAAAATTACATAGGTTTTCTGATAAGACAGAGTAAGCACCTAATAGATTAAGCCTCTTGTAGATAATTTAAATTTGGGGCAAGTTATAAATTCTAACTTCTAGAGTGAGCATATAAGTTAGCAGATTATAGAGGGGAACCAAAACTTGGAAGGAAGGATGGGCATAAAGCGGAGTTTTTGTATTAGCTTTGCTCTAAGGATGGGCCATAGTCATAGGGTAGGGAAAAACTTTCTCAAGGGAGAATGCAGTCTTTCTGGTCTGAGGATATGGGAGATGGAGGTAGGGCAATCAAGACTACCAGAGAATGAAGGAGACTTCTGGGAGAGGGAACCAAAGAAGGAGAGCTCTAAACTTTGAACTCGTGAGACTTAAAATTTCTTTTGTAAGCAAATGCTAGAGTATCCAGATGAAAAAAATTAGTAGACATGTGAAGACATGGAGAATCTGGACAATACTGTTAACCACCTTTGCTCATTGATATTTTAGAATACTACATACAACAACTGCAGAATGTTCACCTGGTATATTCATAATGCTCTGTATACTAGGTCACAAAGTTTTTTTAATTTGTTCTTTTTAGATATACATGATATTAGCGTGTATTTTGAACACACACATATATATATATGTATACACACACACGGAGTATATCTTGTTCTAATTAGGATTCTATTCTTGTGGTTGTACATAATGTGGAGATTTACTGTTGTGTATTCATATATGAACATAGGAAAATTATGTTTGAAATGGTTGAACTACCAATGGGACATCTAGGAAGACATAAAATATTGGGAAATTAAGTCTGTGTAAGGTCTGAAGATCGTGCCTTTGCTAATTGTTTTTATGTTCTTATGTTGACATGGGTACTCATTGTTTAAAAGTGGGGTAAAACAGAGGAACATAGAATGGGTTGCACATGGATTATTAAAATTTATATCTAGATATTTTGGAGTCTAGACTAAAAATAAAATCCATCATTATTCACAATTTGTGAAATAAATTTGTTAGAGTACCTTAATTCTTTCAAATGGTATTTACATTGTTATTGATGGCAATCTTTGCTCACAAAATGGGACATTACTGCGATACTTGACTGTTCAAGTTTGTTAGCTTAGTGACAAGATTGCGTGTTTTATCAGGCCAAAGTTTAAAGTTCTCTTAATCTTAAGGGTCAAAGGACTGATTCTCTTTTTATGCTAGAAAGAGAAACTGTAATTTTCCTATTAAACACTTCCTTAATTGCTTGGCTTTCTCTCCTCACATTTCTTGGAAGTGTCACTGCTGCAAGTTTTCTTCTGTAAATGTCAGCACATATAGCATATGTAAGACTTTATAAATTAAACTCAAATCTCATTTGACATGTAAAACTTGGTCAATGAAATTGAATTATTCATCACAAAAGAAGTCATATCAAAACTAATCATTTAGATGATACATAATGGGGGTGGAGGGTAAGAGAAGAATGGATGAACTTTGAATTATGTAGAGGGAAATGAGAGGAGGGAGGGGTAGTGGTATGAAGATGGTGAAATGACACAGACATTACCCTATGTACCCTATGTGTGTTTACCTGAATGGTGTGAATCTACATCATGTACAGCCATAGAAACAAAAGTTGTACCCCATTTGTGTACTGTGAATCACAATGCAGTCTGTAAAACTTAAAAAAAAAAAACAAATAATTTAAGAGTGCAGGATTTAAACTAGATGCTTTACTTTGATTTAAGCAGAAATACTTTTAATTGCAAAAACTTGTAATGGCCGCTTACATTGCAAAGTGTTTTGCTAATTGGCAAGAACATAGGTAAAACTAGGAAGAACTATATTTTACTGAAATTTTGTGTGGAATTTTTTGGCACTTTGTTGAGTGTGATGGTCAATCCTATAAATACTGTGTAAAGACGATTTTGTCTTGGATCTGTAATTTCTGTTTAAAAGTTGATTATAATTTAGTTGTGATCAAAGCTAAAATTAAATTGCAAAATTTGTATAAAGTCCAGCTGTTGCTTTGAAAGTTGTAGTTGGCGGAAATGAGAAACCATATTAAGATTCTGTTTTGAAAGATTCCATTTGAGCAAACAGTGTTGGAGTGTCACTTTTTTCTTCTTGGGAAACAACCAGAAAAGCTAACTTGAAAGATTTTTGTTTTAGGGTTTTTATCAGTAAATGATGCTACAGTACCCGATGCCAGCTAGTTTGTCTTTCATTTAGTACTGTAAGCAGGTGTAGTTCAGACTGAAAGTCACTTACATGGTTGACTTATACATAACATTCATTTTTCAATATAATATTAAGAAGCTAATGGCAGATGTGAGTTCTGTTTTTTGCTAACTAGCTAAAGGATACTGAGCTATTAACACAATTAAACTGTAAATCCATTGCCCTATTATACTTGAGTTTCTAAACCCTTTCTCTTTGAACCTCACTGTCAGAGATCCCTTTGGCACTCTGATAATTCTGTAGGCTACTTCTCAGAGTAATGTTTCAAAAGCAAAAACTGTTATCAGATTATAGTAGTTTCCCCTTATCCATGAATTGCTTTCCAAGATTTAAATTACAAGATCAACAAGCCTGAAATTATTTAATGGAATTGGATGCTGTTCTAAGTAGTACGAGGAAATCTTGTTTCATCCTACTCTTTGCCGCCTAGTTGTGAATGATCCCTTTTTCCAGTGCATCCACACTGTGTATTCTGTCTGCCTGTTAGTCACCTAGTAGCTGTCTCAGTTATCAGGTCAATTATAGCAATATCTCAGCACTTACTTTCAAGCAACACTTATTTTATTTAAGAGTAACCCCAGAAGTGGAGAAGTACTGTTGTTGCTGGCAATTTTCTTAGATTATAATTGTTGTGTTTTATTATTGTTGTTAATCTTTGCCTAATTTATAAATTTTCTCATAGGTATTTATATGTAAGATATGTACTATCCAGGTTTCAGGAATCCAGTGGGAGTCTTGGGACATATCCCCAATGGATGGGGTGTCACTAGTGTACTTGGTACTATATTTATGGACCCCTCTGTCAACTACAGATTAAGAGCTTTTGTAGTGAAAGAAATTAGATAATTGACTCTTCTTAGACTTTGATTCTAAACTTATGGGAAGTTTTTCTTTTATTATAATGGAATATCTTAATGTAAAAATCTCTTGCTCTACAATTTATTTTGTTTCCTTAGATGTCTGCTACCTACTCTTCTCCAAACCGTTTTTTTTTTTTTTTTTAATGTTAAATTACGTGGCCCGTCAAGGGGTTATTTTAATAAATGTTGAGACATTTATACTAGATGGTGAATGTATTAAACTCAGTGGTGGAGATAATAGGAATATCACACACACACACACATACACACGCACGCACGCACATACAAAGTTCTTGCATGGACATTTAAAACAATTAGGGAAACCCCTATATCTTTGTTTTATATCTTAAAGCAACAATACAAGTCTTAAAGAGATTCAGAAACTAGTGATAATACAATTTTGAGCCAGGATGTGAATTAGGAATATCTTACTCTAATGCTAAATAGATGTTTTTTCATTATATTGGGAAGACTTAACATACTGTGAAGTTTCCAGCGAGTGTTAGTCAGTTTAAGGTTCTAGAGTTCCCTTCTCATGGGGTGAGGGGTAGAGAGAGGGAAGACATACAAAGGGAAAATTATATAGATGTGAAGAATGGGGCACGTGGTAAGTTACATTTTGAGAATGATCATGCTAGTTTGTAGTGACTAGTTTTATATGGAGGTATGAGAAATATATTTGCAGAGGACCTTCAAGCCTAATCTGAGGTTAAATCTGCTACCTTGCCTCTTGATTTTGATGCATACTTACCACATTGTGGAGTACACAGTGGAGGTTGACTGTCTTTATGCTGCTCTGCTCACTTTCTCTTGGATGAATTGGGGAGGAGGTGGCTCACCAAGTAATTTATATGGAACCTTAATTAAATTCACAGC
The DNA here is from genome assembly GCF_902686455.1 of Sciurus vulgaris. Lineage (NCBI taxonomy): Eukaryota > Metazoa > Chordata > Mammalia > Rodentia > Sciuridae > Sciurus > Sciurus vulgaris. The sequence goes on from NC_136472.1 coordinate 104,346,276, forward strand.
TCTTCCCCACCTGATAGCAAGAAACATACAGTAGTGTTTACCTGGCATGTTTTATATCACTATTATAGATCCATGGATCCATCTTGTTGTACTTATGAATGTCTGTTCTGAGTAGGTAGCTGATGAATGTCATGAATCAGTGGGCACAATTTTGTTGTACGAGTCTAACAGCCAGATTGGATTACCACATGCCTTGTGGTAGTCATGGTGGAATGATCAGAGAGAAGAGATCTTATGATATTTATTTGAAGTGGTTTGTATATATCATATTCATATTATATATACTTTTAAAGTAGAATTGATAAGTGATTACAAAGCAATGTTCTTCTAGCACCAAATTGTAAACACAGTCTAGCCTAACATCTTTTACCATTGTGAGCAGTGATGCTTTAGATTTTTATATTTGCCAGGAGATTGAATGTTATCTTTTTGATGCTTGATTTTGAGCTACTTTTAGGCAGTTAATGTCATTTGATTTTCATTTTTCTCTCTTGGTCCTGGTACATAGTAAGGGATAAATAAATGTTTGTTGAACTGAATTCTGTTAACCAAGTTATAATGTTAGAAAATGTACAGTTCTGTATCATAAGTTGGAAATAGATTTTATAACCAGTTTTTATTTATAAAGAGAAAATTTTATAATGCATAATAATTTGTACAAGCCAGGTGTGTGAAACTGATCTCTGTAGATGAACTAACAACACAATTGAGTGCTCATTAAAAATGTCTTAGAATCTCAGTGAGTCTGGAGGCTGAAACAGGAGAATCCCAAGTTGAAGGTCAGCCTCAGCAACTTAGCGAGGCCCTGTATGAAAATTAAAAATTAAAAGGGTGAGGGATTTAGTTCAGTGGTAAAGCACTCTGGAGTTCAATTCCTAGTAACTCCTCTCAAAATATATATATATATGGTACAAACTTTACATAATTACTTAGTGCTTGTCCTTGTTTAGATAAAGACTATTTAAATCGAACTACAGTTTTTAATTTAATATTTGCTTATTTTTAGATTAAAAGAAATAACAGGCATCTTAAAATATAGATTGTTCTTAAATATATAAACAATTCTACAAGACAGTCATTTACTCCAGTGCAGGTAAGTGTTTACCAGAGGAAACAGCATTATCCATGGATATAGTTGGCAGCCTCTATATTCATGGATTTCACATGCACAGGTTCAACTAATCAGAGATTAAAAATATCTGGAAGGTGCTGGGATTGTAACTCAATGGTGGAGCACTCGCCTTGCATGTGTGAGGTACTGGGTTTGAGTCTAAACACCACATATAAATAAATGAATTAAGTAAAGTTCCATCAACATCTAAAAAGATATAAAAATATTTGGAAAAAAATTTCATTTGAACTGAATATGTGCAGACTTTTATCTTGTCATTATTCCAAAAACAACACAATATAACAACTGTTAACCTAGCATTTACATTTCAATAGGTATAAGTAATCTAACTATGACTTAAAGAATATGAAAGGATGAGTCTAGCTTACATGAAAATATCAGATCATTTTACTTAAGGTACTGGAGTATCCATGGATTTTGGTATCCATTAAACATCATGAACCAATCCCGTTAAGATAAGGTGGGATTACTGTATTACACTTAAAATGCTTTATAAAGTAAAAGTTTTGATGAATGTTAAGAATACTCTCAATTACTCCTTTGGCATGTTTTCATTAGTTACACTTTTATTTTTTATGGTGCTGAGGATTAAACCCAGGACCTTGAGCATGTTAACCAGGTGTCCACCACTGAACTACATTCCCAGCCCTGCTTACACTTTTTTTCTTTGGTACTGGGGCTTGAACCCAGGGTTGCTTAACTACTGAGCCCCTTCTCAGCTCTTTTATTTTATCTTATTTTATTTTATTTAGAGACAGTTTCATTAAGTTGTTTTAGGGCCTTACTAAGTTGCTGAGGCCATCCTTGAACCTGTGATCCTCTTGCTTCAGCCTCCAGAGTCATTGGGATTTCAGGCTTGCACCACTATGCTGAGTATGGTTACACTTTTTATATATCATTAATGGAAAGGATTCTTTATTCATTGATTCTTACAAATTCCTGGTTCAGAACAAAGTAGGAAGCAAGAGTACGCATTTAAGACATGATTCCTGTGATGTATTTTCATTTGAGAATTGAGAAGCATCATGAAAAATTGGAAATATGGGACGTAATAACACATAAGCAAAATTATTCTTCTGAAATAAATCTATAAATTTTTAGTTAGATTTTATATGAAAGAGTTATACATGAGAGTTTAATTTTTAACTTGGTATTATGTGAACCATATGGTGCTTACTTTACAAAAGTATTGAGAAGATTAATCAATTCAAAATTTCTTAGGCTTTTCTTTATCTTAAGAATACAAAGTGCTAAATACAGAATGTTTTGTGTGCGTATTAAGTAACATTTATATATTATTTTTGTTCACTGTGATTTCCCTTTCAAAACAGCTCATTCAAAACATCAATTTCTCAGTTTACCTTTTGTATTTGGTGTTGATAGGCCATTCATTGAAGAGTTTGTTTCTACCATTTATTTTTGCTGCTGATTATGTTGCAGTGAAGTAGTGGGACTGCTCATAGTGGCCTGTTTTCTGTTTAGATCGATGGTACTGTTTTGTCTGGAGTGCATTATTTCACCAGTGCATTTACTGTTTACAGTGTACAGTCTGGATTTCAAAGTCCTAGCCTTAATGACCTTCTCTGTTTGCCTTCCCTGGTGGTTTGTTCAAGCACAGTGAATCATCTCCTCATTGGTGTTCTTATAGTGCTTATACACTATAGTTCTTATAGTTAATATAGTGAAGTGTAGCACTCATTTTATGAAGTCTATTTTGGTAGTGTCAAGTGTAGATCCTTTTGCTATAATGCAGTTCACAAGAGGAATGTGTTTGACTATTGGGGTACAGGTATAAAATATTAGAACATGAAGGTGCTTAATCCTTCATACTTTTCTGTGTATTTGATTTTATATATACCCACAAAATACAGTTTTTATTGTCAATAAGAGTGTATTGGGACACTTTTAAAGTATTTGCTAGGGTTTGAACCATTTACTGGGGAGTATAGGTTATTAGAAACACTTAGAAATAAAAAAAAAATCAGTGATTAAGAGTGAAAAATTAGAGGGGTAGCACTAGAAATATAAGAAGAGTAGTAACTCTAGATATATTGCACATTTAGTTCCAGGTGAAAGAGAAGGTTCAAAAAGATTCCATATCTTGTTCATAACTTCCCTGAGCCTAGAAATCTGTAATAGCAGACAGCAGATGTTAATTCCTGTTTTCTTACCTAAATGAATGGGCAACCAGGACAACAGCAGGTAACAAGGAGGAAGTCAGAGTATCCGAAAAGGTTGAATTTTCAAACTGATATATTTACATCTAATTTGCATTCAGTAGCTCAAGTAAACACTCTTCTGTTTCCTGCCTTCTCTGTTCCAGGAAATCAGATTTCATTGGTTCAATACCATGGGCCCTCAACCTGACAACAGATGCTGTTGATGGGGTATAAATGTGGGACAGGAACAAGTGTAGGCTGTATAACAGTGCTGGTACACATTGCTGTGGTTTTGTAAAATATGTTCTGGGAGGCGCTGCTTTCCTTGGGGATTTAGAAAAGCCTAGAGGAGGCCATGGAAGCTGCAGAGAAAGAACCTGCTTTTAACTCTAAAACCATGTGTTTCAGTAGCATAATTAAACAGTACAAATCCTTCCTGCAAATAAAAGTATTTACCCTGGAGAAACTCCTTGAAATTATGTCTTAAAGATACATGATGATTTTTCTGTAATTTATATAGAATTTAATCATGAATTCTATATTGTACTCAAACTATTAAAATGTGTTTCTGGTTATGAACTAATCTGGGGTTAGCAAAGTAAGACAAATCTCTTTAGGGCCTGTGCTTGTAGAATAAAGTTTTACTTTGTTTTCAGACTGCAACAGTGAAGTTGAGGAGTTGGGACAAAGACCCTGTGGGCCATAAAGCCTAAAATATTTACTACTTGGCCCTTTACAGGAAAAAAAAAAATTGGCAATTTCTGAGCCATTCAAGCTTGTAGATACTTTAGAGTAGTTTTGTTTGTTTTTTTTCCTTTCCAGTTAGATGACTTTTCAGGTCATTCCATGGAGAAGCTTATTTTTATGAGACAATATAGTGGAATAGTTAATATTGACTCTAGAGTAAAACTTTGAGTTCAGATCTTGCCTCAGTCATCTCTAAACTGTATGACTTGGGAAATATTACTTCTCTTATAGTTTCTCCTTTGGAAAGTAGGGCTAATAATAATGCTAGTTCAAAGGGTTCTGAGAATTAGTGTCTAGTATATGTGACAGATACTTAATAAATATTGGCTGTTTTCACTTTAGATTGGTTTTCTTTAAAATCTGAAATAAAGAAAAAGGTAAAAGGAACTACTGTACTCCAAGACCATGCCTCGTATGAGAAGTTGGCTCTTCCTTCTTACTTAACTTCTGGCTATACTGATTCTGTTAGCACTCCTACAGTTTTCTTCTTTATTTATTTTTTTTTTTTTTCTCAGTTTTCTTCTTTAAAGATTCTTATTCCTTCAAAACCACAGAATTGTTAGTTTGCAGTAAGCTTTATTGAATGTGATTTGGGTTGGTTAATCTGTTTATTTTTCATGTATGTATCAATTAGTGAAATTCAATTTAGGGTTTTTCAGTAGACTAAGAATGGTATCCTGGGTAATTCTTAGAAGAGGATTTACTTGTGCATACACTAGTACCATATGTATCTGAATGTCAAACTGATTGAGATGAAAATATATTCTTTATCTACTTTATTCAGATTGCAAGTTTAATGAACTTTACATTTATAGTTGTCTTGAGAATAAGGCCCCTGAATAGATAAGAGATAAATTTAAATTGATTCTATGTTTTCACTCATACATTTACTTCAGTGGACTATTTATTTAGCTTTTAGGTTGCTGCATGTAGTTAGATTTGTCCGTTGATTTAAGATTGTAGACCTCACCTCATCTTTGTCTAACATAGTACTAAACTAGTAACTTTGTTCCTGTAACATCTTTATAGGTTTTCTGTTACAGCTGAAGATAGACTAGAGCTGTGAATAATATTCTGTGAATTTCAGATTGGCTTCTTTTAGAAGCCCCCTTCAATGCAGCCTGACTAAAGCAAATAATGTAGTATTCTTATAAAGTTTCAGGATATCTATGCTTTTTTTCTTGTTGGATTATGATGTTTGTTAGTCTTTGGCTAGTCCTACAGGGAGTAAAGTGCAGTTATGTTTTAGTAAATTACAGTCAACATCTACCATATCTTCTTTTCGATTCTTTTGGGTTATTGAAAAGTGCTAAGTTGTAAAGTCTTTTTTTTTTTTTTTTGCGTAGAATCCCTCATCTTCCTTTTGTAATTCTTCAAACACCCTGACAGGACAGTAACCATTCTGTCTGACCTAGGAAAGATTCTAACAAGTACAGTAAAACAGAACATTTAAAAGTGTTGGAACATGTCAGGAAAGTAGGTTCTTCCTGTGGAGTGGAGAGAAGAAGGAAGCTGTATGACCTTGTGTAGCCTGTTGTCTGGGGCTTCATTACATTACCACTGGCATAATTTTAGCAGCGCAATTACAGCAGATATCTCCCTTCTCTCCCAAACCACAAAGAATTCCTTAAACCACGATGTTAGCATGCCTATGCTCATCTTCATCTCTATTTTCTTCTTCTTTTCCTATCTCTATAAAATGTTTTTTTCTTTCCAAAATTCATGTTGCATGTAAAACCATTTGATTTATAAAAACTCAGTTGTCAACTTTCATGTACCTAATGTAAACTCCATCTGTTAATTATAATTTTAATTATAGTTAGCTGTAATTATTAAAAATATTTACTGGTAATTATATTTTTGTAATTGGAGACTATTTATGGGATTTAGAAGAAGATGTGTGTACCCAGCACTCTTTATTATGATAATTTCCATATTTATAAGGTCCAAATTTCCAAGAGTTCTGCCACCCAGTAGTATCCCTCAAGGAGTTTTCCTCTAGAGAGTGTAGTTAACTTCCTTGGTGTCAACCTTAAAAATTAAGCAACTTAGTAATCCAACTTCTCTTCCTAATCTGTTATGCTTAGATTTGATTGAACTAGTTCACTCCCTTACTTCCTTCCAGAACTACTTGTTGGTTTCCATCCTAGAAGAACTGTCATTCTCATCATGTGTAGTGACACAGGCCTGTAATCCTAGCAACTTGGGAGAGTGAGGCAGGAAAATCCCAAGGCCAAGGCTAGCCACAGCAACTTAGTGGGTCCTGTTTAAAAACAAAATTTAAAAAAGTGCATGTAGCTTAGGAGGTAGAGTGCCTCTGGGTTATTAATTCCCAGTAGGACCACTCCCCTGCCCCTGGCCAGTACAAAAAACAAAACTCATTTTCTATGACCTTGTTTTTTTTTTTTTTTTTTTCTTGGTAACTCCATCTTCATGGAGGAGCATCCTTTTACAAATTTCATTTAAAGACAATTGTACATATTTATATAGGGTTCAGTGATACTTTGATGTATATATAGTATGTAATAATCAAATCAGGATAATTAGCATATTCATCACCTGATTAGGATCACTTTTCTTCTGATCTTAATTTATTGACTTTCTGACCCTTATAATCTGTTATTCTCCCTATGTTTGTTTTATGTCTTTTTCCTCATCATTGCTTTATTTTTTCTTTGCTGTCTATCTGTCTTGGCTGTCTTTCTGCTTACTAGTGCCTGGGCTTCCTACTATCACAGTCTTAGCTGGACCCCTTTGTTTCTGCTTCCTTATACCCTGGAGTGGTAACATCAAATCTTACACCTCCTAACTAGTCATTGTGTTGCCCAGTTTCTTCTAATGATGCCAAAGAGAAAGTTATATACCATCTGGTCGAAAACCAGGTTCATGGTAGTGAGTGAGGGATAAAACTATAATTGACTTACTGTATTCTCTAACATCTAGTGCAAGTTCATGGTCAGTGGGTATTCAGGATCTTTGCTAATGGTGATATTATTCATTTTTAGAATTTATACTTTTTGCAAGGAACTTGAAATAGCTCACAGGAAATACATATCAAATAGTGAAGCAAACTTAAACTTCTGGCTTTGTAAAATGTTGGGACAGTGTATAGAGTATGAGGAATATGGAAGACTAAAGGGAGTATATGAACTTTCTGTGGCTCCTGTGACAAACATCACTACAAACTTAGTGGCATAAAGCTACATAAATTTATTATCTTAGAGTTCTGTAGGTCAGAAGTCTTAAATGAGTCTCACTGTGGTAAAAGCAAAGGGTCAGCAGCAGTGTTGTCTGGAGGCCTGGGGGTAAATCCCTTTCTTTGCCATTGTTAGCTCCCAGAGGTCACCCATGTTGGCCTTTTTCTCTGTCTTAACAGCTAGCAGCCATGGGTTGCTAGCCTAGTTCTTCTTTTACTGCATCACTCCTGCTGCATCTCTGCTTCCCTTTTCACTTTTAAGGATCCTTACGATTGCATTGACTCCACCTGGATTATTCAGGATATTCTCCTTTAAGGTTAACTGATTAGGAACCTTAATTCACATTTCCATGCAACCTAATATTTACAGGATATGGGTATTAGCATGTGGACATATTTGGGGGCTGATTTTCTATTTGGCATGGCCATAAAGTTCCACTCATGTGCTCTAGTTAAGTCATAATTATTTCTCTAGGTTGCCTTTATGAGGGCCAGAAGAATAATAGAAAATGTTGCTTGTTAGGTGCTTCTTTTTTTGTGCACACTAATGAACATACCAGCTGTAGTGGTACCTACTACAATGCATTCCATATGATTCTTTAAATTGTTCTGTGTTCCGCACTACTGAAAGTTAATACTAGGATGCTTTGCAAATTGTAAATGGATAATAATTAACTCATTTATCAATAATGAACTCATTTATCTCAGATTCTTTAAAAATTAAGTACTTATTTGAAGTATAACAACATAAAATTATGTCTAAGTTCTTTATTTTTAAAAGATCTCATGGCTGTAAATCAAAATAAAATAATAAAGCAAAAATCAAACTTCAAATAAATAGCATTTGTTTTATGGAACAGGTAATAACTTTCTTTAATGTGTCATGCGTGGGTGGTTGTGTTGTGATTCAGATTGTGCTCCATTTGAGCTTGGGCTGACCTTTGCTCTTAAGGTACCAGGAGTTTTGCCTGTGTCAGCGCAGTGTGCTGTACTCCACTGAACTCTGGTGATTGATTTGGTTTTAATTTATCATCCACTTGATCCAGAAAGTAAATAAAGAATTTCAGATTGTCATTATCAAACAAGTGAAAAATTTAAAAATTGTTACAGGAAACCTTTGAGACTTCTTAAAATTATATAAATATCTCAGGACTTTGAAGGTTCGAATCTTGACAAATGCTAACCTAGGCAGAATTCACTTTTGAATCTCATCACTTTGTACCATTTTTAAAAACACTTTCTATATCCACTTTTTTTCATATCTCATGACTTCAGTTTTTTGTGAATTCCTTTAATAGCTCATTTTAGTGATACCGCCGTTTATCGGTGACGAGTTCTGCTCCTTCTAATGTTGAAGATTGAACACTAGAGAAGCACGCCAAGGCAAGCAGATTTAAGCGGGTTTTATTTAAAGGTAATAATACAGACTTCTCCTGGCAGGAAGAAGGGGGCCATGGCTGATGTTCTAAAGTCCCCCAGAAGTGTGCTCACCCTACATCTTTTATAGGTTAAAGTCTCTTTTGTTCTCCAGTTCTCTCCCCTCTTATCTCTCCTTCCTGCCTACTTAACTAGGCCTGGTTTTTCATTAAGTGAGAAACCATGGGCAGGGGGAGGGCCAGGGTGATTCAGGCAGATAAGGGCCCAGGGGACACCAATTAGCAGCCCCTTGTTTGCAGTCCTTGATAAAGGCAGGTAAATTTGGTAATCAATGGCCTCCAGAGATCCTTCACATTCCATTCTTCCAGGGGCAGTCTCCAACTTCCAGAGGCAGATGGCTTTATGGCCTCCATTTCCTGGATTTGATCCGATCCCCTATTTCTACACTAACTACCTGTTCTTAATTCTGGCTTCATTAGGATGTGGCAGTAAGACTTATTCTAAAATGTTGCCTCCATTAGATATCATTTTATCAGGAATATTTAGTATTACAAAACCAGGTAAGGAAGAAATTGTATACGCATCCATGCTATGAATTCATTCATCCTGGAGACATTTTTGTGTAAGATGTGTTTTTCTTAGTCTCTTGTATTTCATTGTGTTGAATTTGCCAGGACAGAAAAATGTTTAGCTATATTTTTAGAAACAGCCTATGTTGATTCATGTGAAAACAGAGAAAGAGTAGAATACAGAAATTAAAAAAAAACCTCCTTTTGACATTTTTGTATTTTTAAATGATTCACTATGTTCAGTATGTGTGTGTGCATTTATATTTAAAACTCCCAAGTTTGTTGAAGTTCCTACCTGTTTTCCTATGAGTTCATATCAGAACGTTCTCATGTTGATTGTGTACAATTACAGATGGTAAGTTTTGGGGGCAGCTTGACAGACTCATCAATTTGTGAATAACTTCCTTGATACTGCTTTTTAGTGCAATACATGTAAATGAAATTATGATCATGTCTTTGGGACAAATATAAGATCACGTTGGGATTTGATTTAGGATATACTTTTACTAAAGTAAAATATGATTTTATTTTTAAAAATTGGAGTTCTGTAAGGCCCCCAAAAAGGAAACCCCAACTCTGTCCCATGGATGGATGGCAACCCCAATCAACCGCAGGAGGCGTCACTTGATGCAAACCGCAAGAGGTGTTTATTCCAGCGCGCTGGGACCCAACTCCAGGAGTCGAGTCCCTAGCAGAAAATCTTGTAGGTTTATAAAGGCAGAAACCACACATCGGGAGGGGTCGCACATGAAAGGGAAAAGGGGGACAAAGCTGCCGGGAAATTTCAAAGGGGGTCTGGGTTTGCTGATAACATACAACATGTTTCACAATGTTTTACAACAGGGCGTAGATTCTGGTCAATAGTTTCTGGTAATCATTCTGTTTGATCACTATCTGGCTATCTGGCTCAATTTACCCTTTTATTCTCTGTTTGGAGCTGTTTCTTGGAACAGCTTTAAGGGCTTTGTTCCCATTCCTGGGAGGGTGACCTTAGGGAGTTGAGATGACTGGGAGGGTGACCTTAGGGAGTTAAGATAACTGGGAGGGTGACCTCAGACAGCTTAAAAAAATGTCCATTCTTTCAGTTCACAGCTTATAGAGGTGATTACCTACTGTACTCTTGCTAATTTACTGATGAGTGACCTGTGGAAATAGAAGGCTAGAGTTTGGGAATGGGAAAACTATTGATGGTTTTCTCTGAAAGCAGTTTTACATTTGATTTTAGCTATTGCCGTGTATTATTTCTCTGATGACCAGAGCTATTCACCTAAATTTTATTTGCTGTGAAAAGTCATAGGGAATAGAAGACTGAATAAACAAAGTAATTCAGTCAGTAAGCATGTGCTAGTGGATTTCCCACTCTGTATCAAAACCTATCTTGTATATAGTTCCAACCTGTGTTGGAACAAATGATACAGATGTAAAATGAAACAGTTTCAGATTCTCATCACTTCACATAGCTTTTATGGAATTTGATTTGATCTCCAAGAACCTATTTGTTGCTTTCTGTTTTCTTAACGTGACAACAGTGAGAACATTCCTCAAGGAATGAGAGCCTGTGAGCCTGTGGATCTCTTTTCAACTTCTTCGGGTACTCAAAGCAGGGAAGTTGTTCAGGAAGACAGACTCTATTTTAATTCTATTATGTAAATAATTTTGTTACGTACTTGGGTCTTTCTCTTTCCTTTTGGGCAACAGTAGTCTAGAGGGCATTCCTCAATTACTTATTTTTGTAATCTTGAGACAATTCATTTTGTATGGCAGTAATTGAATTGGAATTGAAGTCATAATGATGTTCCTTTGTGATTCTGACCTTTCTAAATGGCTGTAAATGTTGAGTTTTAAAGACCTTTTAGATTTCAAATTCCCTCTAGTAAAAAGTTTTCTTGATTAATAATGCTGGTACTTCTGGCTTGGTGAGATTATTTCCCTGTCATTGTGTTGTCCTTAGTGATTACTGATTAGAGCTCCTTTGTTAGCTGGGAAGCTGAAAAAACATGAGTAGACCATGTATTGACAAGATAAGAACTTCAGAGAAAGGGCCAAGTATAAATTCAGACCCATTTTCTTTATAAGACATTCCAGCAACCCTAGTAGTGAAGTTTTTGTTCCACCTTCTGTATCTCAGCCTCCATCATTTGGGGGAATACTTAAAAAGGATCATTAGATGGAGAAAGTATATCTCAAGAAGTGAAATTTATTGGTATCATGGAGATCTGTAGACTTAAATTTCTTGCTAGTATACATTAGGTACAATGTAGACAAATCTTATGGAAGCCACAGGAGATACCCTATAGAAATTGGGTTGATAAATCATTAAGTACATTTATATAATATTTTCCACTAGTAATGTATGAAAAATCAAAGTTTGACTTGGTACTATAGTTAAAAGTGAACATGATTGATGTTTATTGCTCACTGGGACTTCTCAGGCTCAATTCTGGCAGTGGAATTAGAACAGTCTTTTGGACTGAATTTTCTGTTCCTGATTTCTTAAAATTACTTAAAAAATGAAGGCCTAGGCAGAGCAGTTCAGTTCGCGCACTTCTTCGCCCGCTGTTTCTCTTTCGGCTCGCTTCGCCTCACCTGAGCTATGTCCTTCGTCGAAACCAACCGGGCAGCTTCCTCTGCCCAAAGGTGACTGCGGCCGTCCCAGGGCGCGGCCCGGAGGGAGCCGGGTGACCGTAGTGCTCCTAGTGCTCCGCGCGGAGTGGGGCGATGAAGGCAAAGGAAATGTGGTGGATCTGCTGGCGCAGGATGCCGACATCGTGTGCGCTGCCAGGGAGGAAATAATGCTGGCCATACAGTTGTTGTAGATTCTGTGGAATATGATTTTCATCTTTTACCCAGTGGAATAATTAATCCAAATGTTACTGCATTCATTGGAAATGGTGTGGTAATTCATCTACCTGGATTGTTTGAAGAAGCAGAGAAAAACGTTCAAAAAGGAAAAGGTACCTACTCCCCACCCCACATCCATCAAAAATATTTTCTTACCATTTGCTTTTTGGATTCCTGGAAGTATCTTATGTGAATATAACTGAATTTAGACTAGAGTTTTCTAGAGTAAAACATTTGGAGAGATAAGAGAGTAAACGAGTTGTATATTGAAGGAGTGACAGGTCTAGAAGGCTGGGAAAAGAGGCTTATCATATCTGACAGAGCTCATATTGTATTTGATTTTCATCAAGCGGCTGATGGTATCCAGGAACAACAGAGACAAGAACAAGCAGGAAAAAATTTGGGTACCGCAAAAAAGGGAATTGACCCAGTTTATTCTTCTAAAGCTGCTTGGAGTGGACTTCGGATGTGCGATCTTGTTTCTGACTTTGATGGCTTCTCTGAGACGTTCAAAGTTCTGGCTAACCAGTACAAATCTATATACCCAACTTTGGAAATAGACCTTGAAGGTGAACTGCAAAAACTCAAGGGTTATATGGAAAGGATTAAACCAATGGTGAGAGATGGAGTTTATTTCCTATATGAGGCCCTACATGGACCACCAAAGAAAATCTTGGTAGAAGGTGCAAATGCAGCATTGTTAGATATTGATTTTGGGACTTACCCTTTTGTAACTTCTTCAAACTGTGCTGTTGGAGGTGTTTGTACAGGTTTGGGTATGCCGCCTCAGAATGTTGGTGAAGTATATGGAGTTGTGAAAGCTTATACTCACGCCCCCAAAAAGGAAACCCCAACTCTGTCCCATGGATGGACGGCAACCCCAATCAACCGCAGGAGGCGTCACTTGATGCAAACCGCAAGAGGTGTTTATTCCAGCGCGCTGGGACCCAACTCCAGGAGTCGAGTCCCTAGCAGAAAATCTTGTAGGTTTATAAAGGCAGAAACCACACATCGGGAGGGGTCGCACATGAAAGGGAAAAGGGGGACAAAGCTGCCGGGAAATTTCAAAGGAGGTCTGGGTTTGCTGATAACATACAACATGTTTCACAATGTTTTACAACAGGGCGTAGATTCTGGTCAATAGTTTCTGGTAATCATTCTGTTTGATCACTATCTGGCTATCTGGCTCAATTTACCCTTTTATTCTCTGTTTGGGGCTGTTTCTTGGAACAGCTTTAAGGGCTTTGTTCCCATTCCTGGGAGGGTGACCTTAGGGAGTTGAGATGACTGGGAGGGTGACCTTAGGGAGTTAAGATAACTGGGAGGGTGACCTCAGACAGCTTAAAAAAATGTCCATTCTTTCAATACCACTAGAGTTGGTATTGGTGCCTTTCCTACAGAGCAAGACAATGAAATTGGAGAATTATTACAAACAAGGAGTAGGGAGTTTGGTGTAACTACAGGAAGGAAAAGAAGACGTGGCTGGTTGGACCTTGTTTTACTCAAATATGCTCATATGATCAATGGATGTACTGCGTTGGCCCTTACCAAGTTGGATACTTTGGACATGTTTATGGAAATCAAAGTTGGAGTTGCTTACAAGTTAGATGGTGAAATCATACCTCATTTCCCAGCAAACCAAGAAGTCTTAAATAAAGTTGAAGTTCAATATAAGACTCTCCCAGGATGGAATACAGACATATCAAATGCAAGGACATTTGAAGAACTACCTTTTAATGCACAAAATTATGTTCAATTTATTGAAGATGAGCTTCAAATTCCAGTTAAGTGGATTGGTGTAGGTAAATCCAGAGAATCTATGATTCAACTGTTTTAAGGATTTCCAGAAACACTCCTTGAGAGGGAGGGGAAAGACTTTCTTAAATATTTCTTTATGACCTGCAAATTCAAGAATAAAGACATTGATGTGAGTTTTAAGCCCTACAGTTGTTTCCAGTCTTAGGAAGAATGGCTATTGTGGAGATAGACTTTGGCATATTCAGTGTCGGCTCTCCTCTGCTGGCATAATTGCCGAATCATTTGTTGCTCCTGCTGCTCATGGTGCCACGTTTTCTTTCAATGTTTAGGAATACTAAATCCATGTTATTTGAAATCTAAAATAGTTACTTTTAATGTAGTTTTTCTGTATTATTGTCATTGTGTGTTCTTAGGTTTTACCATGGTAAGAACAATTAATGCAGTTTTGCACAAATATTTTTACATTCTGATCATTCAGTTCTGTCATTGTAATCTTTGCTGTCAGGAAAAAGGATGAAGAGAGAGGGTTCTGTAAACTTTTGCAATGCTATAAATTCAGTTTAAATTGTGATGTATTTATTTTTTGCTGAAACCATTACAAAATTGAGCTTTTGGCAGGGGGAGGGAGCTTATTCATGGGCTCTTTATTTTGTACAGAATACAACTTATTTCTCTTTATAAATTATTTAATATAGTGAGCATTTAATTGAAATGTTCAAAGAGAAAAAAAAAAAATGTTCCCCCCAAACAACAATCTTAATATTTTAAAAAGTCATTAAAAAAATGAAGGCCTACATGTATTTAAATGAAAAATTATTAGTAAATCATAGCCACCAGTACTTTTGGCTGTCACAGTAGTATACATGGATAAAGGTTCATGTACTAAATCTGGTTCATTTACTGAATCCCTTAATATTGACACTTGTTAATATTATAGCCTACCAGGTGTGAGCCAGAGGTAACCCCTCTTTAACTCCTTATTCCAAATCTCTCCTGGTTTGTCGTTATCACTTTATAGTGGGCATAATAATACTCCTGCTAGAGAGTAAACAACTTGATCTTATTCTAAGTATTAGATAGTATTCATACAAAGTTGCAGAAAGGGACATTTTGTATATTAAAAACAAACCCTGTTGATTTCTATTGTAAGTTCTATGGTAATGGGAAAAGTTTTTACCCAGTACATTATAAAAATCAATCTTAATAATTCATTAAGGGACTTTAATGGTATGAAGTGTGTGGGCATTTAATTCTCCAGTAACCCCTGTAAGAAATTATTCAAATGAATAGTGAGTTCCTGTGATCTTCCTGTTAAAAATGCTTAAATATGTCAAAAATGACAGTAGTTCTCAGTGACTTCTGTACTTCATAGTAAGCTCAATGAATTACAACCGAAGTGAACATATAAGCACTTGGATTGATGCATTATTCAAGGAACTTGTTAGTCTTCTGTGTATGAGCCAAACATGGATTTATTTTCCTCCTTAATATCATCCACTTCTCTCTGTATCCCTCTGCCTGAAACAGTGAAGAGTTAATTTTAGAATCATAGAATTATATGCTTGACCTCTAAAGAGAATAGTAATGTTCATAGAGTTGCTGAATAATATTTGAAGATTTCAAACAAAGTGCTAGAAGTTAGAAGAGAGACACCAAGTGATTGGATTTTAATTTTTATTAAAGCTATGAGATAAATTTTGGAAGTGAAAATTGGCAAGCTAGCTTCGATCCTTGGTGAAAACTCTGGAGCTTATTAAATAGATGTGAGCAGCACAGGGTGAGAAGGAATGAACAGTAGAACCCAGTATAGGTTATTCACTTTAAATTTACTTCATTTTATTTTCTGGATAGACTTGCCAAAGGAACAAATCCAGGGGATACTTTAGATGTGTCACGTGCTCTGCTTTTGATAGGTACTCCCAGAGCATTTTTTGGTAGCAAGATGAAGAAACTTGGAATCTTTAATGTATTGTGTTTTTTTTTTTTTTCCCTAAAATAGTACTTCTCAGTATAATCTGCTGACACGTGAGAGCTCACAAATTGTTTATTAGACCTTCATCAAATTGTTAAATTTATAAACTTGTAGTTTCTCTTTTTATGTAGTAACTAAGAGGGAGAGATTGGGCTAGTTCTCTTCTCAAATTCTGATATGTTGGGATATTCTAACTCCTTATAGTTCTGTTTGATTCACTTGTTTTTGAATGAAGTGATCAAATAAAATTTTGCCAAAAACAGGTACTAGTAAGGTAGAAATATGCCGGCAATC
Organism: Sciurus vulgaris; assembly: GCF_902686455.1. Taxonomy (NCBI): domain Eukaryota; kingdom Metazoa; phylum Chordata; class Mammalia; order Rodentia; family Sciuridae; genus Sciurus; species Sciurus vulgaris. The sequence continues at coordinate 104,362,321 of NC_136472.1, forward strand.
CCTATTTAGGTAACAAATTAAAAAAAAAAAAAAACTTGAAAAATTGGATAGTTATTTCTCCTTGAGTTACTTTGCCATTTAGGATGGTTGAGCTGTCAGAAATATTGTGGTTCATTTTTTGTTTTGCTTGTGAAAATAAGCACACAAAGCAGGAATTACAGGAGGATAGATTCTTTCCTGTTCCTGATCTGATATTAGGCATTATCAATGTAGATCGGGAACTCAGGCTGAAAATCTAGGACATAAATATTAAATACTTAGGAGGGAGTTCCTGAAAGCATAATCTTCTAGTCAAGCAGAGGTTATCTAGATTAAGGGGAACTTGGTAGTTCGTTGAAGGTCATATGACTATGAGGTTTTCAAACATCTTTATACTGGTCTCTCAGTAGGCAAGGCAGATCTTGTTGGAAGTAAGTAATCCTAATTAAAGTGAGGGGGAAACAAAAATAATGTCTAGATCCATGGTATCAAAGTTCTTTTCATATATATAAAGTTATATGCATTTCTACCTTCATGTGATATATTTTTTCCTATGTCCTTGGGAATTCTTGTCCATTTGGTTAACAGTAGTGTTCTTTTCCTTCTTTACTTTTTAAAAATTTTTAAAATTTATTTGTTCTAATTAGTTTTACATGACAGTAGAATGCATTATACATTTTGATAGATCATACATAAATAGAGTGTAATCTCTTATTTTTCTGATTATACATATTGCAGGATCATTGGTCATGCAGTCGTACACATACATGAGGCAGTAATGTCTGTTTCGCTCTACTATCAATCCTTTCCCCATACCCCTTTCCCTCTTTTCCTCCCTTCTACCTAATATAAAATAACTCTATTCTTCCCTGTTAACCCCCGCCCACCCCTTATTGTGAATTAGCTTCCGCACATCAGAGAAAACATTTGGCCTTTGGTGTTTTGGGATTGGCTTCTTTCACTTAGCATGGTATTCTCTAACTCCATCCATTTACCAGCAAATGCCAGAATTTCATTCTTCTTTAAGGCTGAGTAATATTCCATCATATATCTGTACAAAATTTTCTTTATCTATTCATCTGTTGAAGGACATCTAGGTTGGTTCCACAGTCTAGCTATTGTAAATTGAGCTGCTATAAACATTGATGAAGCTGTGTCACTGAAGTAAGCTGATTTTAACTCCTTTGGGTATAAACTGAGGAGTGGGATAGCTGGATCAAATGGTGGTTCCATTCCAAGTTTTCTAAGGAATCTCCATACTGCTTTTTCCAGAGTATTTCACCAAGTTGCAACCCCACCAACAATGTATGAGTGTACCTTTTTCTCCACATCCTTGCCAACACTTATTGTTGCTTGTATTCTTGACATGCCATTCTAATTGGAGTGAGAGGAAATGTTAGAGTAGTTTTGATTTACATTTCTCTAATTACTGGAGATGTTGACCATATTTTCATGTATTTGTTGATTGATTGTATCTCTTCTGTGAAGTGTCTGCTCAGTTCCTTAGCCCATTTATTGATTGGGTTATTTGTAGTTTTGGTGTTAAGTTTTTTGAGTTCTTTATAAATTCTGGAGGTTAGTGCTCTATCTGAAGTGAATGTGGTACAGATTTTCTCCCACTCTGTAGGGTCTTTTTTCACATTATTGATTCCTTTGCTGAGAAAAAGCTTTTTAGTTTGAATTCATCTCATTTATTGATTCTTGATTTAACTTCTTACACTTTAGGGGTCTTGTTAAGAAGTCAGGTTCTTTTCTTTTTAGAACAATAAAATTGTTTATTTTGTTGGTGCATTATAATTAAATATAATAGTGGGATTCACTATGCCATATTTATAGAGACAAATAGCGTAATTTGATTAATTTCATTCCCTAGTATCTTCCCTTTTTCTCCTCTTCTCCTTCCCCTATCTCCTTGCTCTGTCTCTCTTTTATTTTTAATAGAATGATATTAAAATAGTATAATTGTAATAATTAGTATGTTGTAATTAAATGTAAAAATTGGATTTGTTGCAATGTATTTGTACATGGACATACGGTAATTTGGTTAATTTAATTCCCATTGTATCCCCATGTGCTCCCCTCCTCCTTCCTTCTCAGTTCCCTTCCTCTACATTTCCTTCCTCTACTCTGTTGGTCTCCTTTCTGTTTTTATGAGATTCTTTTTTCATTTTTATTTTTTTCTCTTTAGCTTCCACATACAATAGAAAATTTTTGACCCTTCACTTTGAGTCTGGCTTATTTTACTTATTGTTCTCCACTTCCATTCACTTGCCAGCAAATGCCTTAATTTCCTTCTGTATGTCTGAGTAAAACTCCATTGTGTGTGCAAACACACACACACACACACACACAGACACACACACACACACAACATTTTCTTTGTCTTTTCACCAGTTGATGGACACCTGGGCTGGTTCCATAACTTGGTTATTGCAAATTGCATTGCTATAAACGTTGGCATGCATATATCACTACAGTATGTTGATTTTAGTTCTTTTCAAAAATTTTTTTTAGTTGTTGAAGGACTTTTATTTTTATTTATTTATGTACACTGTTGAGAATTGAACACAGTGCCTCACACATGGCTAGGCAAGTCCTCTATCACTGAGCCAAAACCCCAACCCTTGATTTTAGTTCTTTTGGATAAATACCAGGGTGTGGAATAGTTGGGTCATACGGTGTTTCCATTCCTAGTCTTTTGAGGACTTGCCATACTGATTTCCAAAGTGGTTGTACTAATTTTCAGTTCCACTAACAGTGTGTAAGTGTACTTTCCTCCCTTCATATTTGCCAGGATTTATTGTTATTTCTATTTCTGGATGATTGTTATCAAGTGAAATGAAATCTCAGGGTTGTTTAGATTTTCGTTTCCATGATTGTTGAGGGTGTTGAAATTTTTTTTTTCATAAATTCATTGGCCATTTATATTTCTTTTGGGAACAATAGGATTGTTGTAGGTATTTCTTAAGAGGTTGATAATAAGACTGTTCTGGCTCTTTCCTTCAGTTGTAGAATATCTGATTCCTATTAATTATCTTTGAGTTTCTGTATCATGCTTCAACTTCTAGTCACAAAATGACTAGAATATATGGATCCTCTCTTTATCTTCCTCTTGCCCTGTACTCCTTGATTCTTTTTGTTTCTAGCTTAAAAAAAAAAAAAAAAAATTACATGTCATGATTACATTCTGAGTGATTCTTGAGCAGACTTCACTATAATACATGTTTCTTGTGCACAGCAGAGACAGGGCATCCATACTATATGTTGCTGTAACTGGCACAGTTTGTGATTAGTTAACAGATTCAGAGAAGAGTCACGTGGTGGTTCTGCCTTTGGTTTCAGTCCACTGCAGCCAGATCAGACTGTCCTCTGCAGCAGTAGTACTGAAAAATTGGTACTTCTCTAGTGGAGGATCATGCTACTGACACCTTAATTTCATAGGCCTTTCAGAAAGTCATCCTCATTTGGACTTATTTTTATCTACTCTCTCCTCTTACCTTAAGGAGAATCCATAAGCTTTTGAGAACAATTACCCACAGGATATACTTAAAAAATCAAATTGTGATTTAAGACATCTGTACTCATAGAGATGTGGGGAATATTTCACATCTGAGTATACATATGTACCAAGGATATCTTGGTTTTTAGTGAGCTCCATGCTTTTTCCAGTGTTGAATGCAATGTGCTTCTTTTTAAATGGACTTAGAAAACTTTGTATTTTCAAAGTGTTTTATCATTGTGCTGTAGTATAACCAAAGTCATTTGCTGAAAGAAGAGGTAAATTAATTCAACCAATGGGTATTATATTGTATTTTAATTGGAATATATGGTGGGTATAAAATTTGATTCTGCTCAGAATGTATGTATGGAGAAAAGCAAAAGGTTTTATTCCCAGAATATTCTGTACCTTGTAATGCTACATTAAATAGTTGAGGTTTTAAAATTTTACGTAAGAATAGCTGAAATTGCTATTAGCATTCAAAGGAAATGTTCTTTTAACAGATTTCAAATTATTTGCAGAAAATACAGATTGACAAAGGTTTACCATTCCAAATATGGGGCTTTCATTTTATTTTCCATGTTCAAAGAAAAATCAAAATTAGGAAAACTGCAGAAATAGATCACTTTTGTTTTAAGGTAAAACTTCTGAAACTTTTAGTAGCTGTTGACTAGAAAGTCTGAATTTTAGTGACTGGTTCTAACCCAGATCGTGTTGTACTACATGTTGTGTTGGATCAGCAGCAAGATGAAGTTGGCCTACAATTGTTAAAAAAAAAACTTTTTACCATGGAATCATCAAACACAACGTCAAAAGAATATCACCTCTTTCAGTGAGATTTTGGTTTAACCAAGCAGAATGAAAATAGAGCAAAAGAGATGGTTATAGAGCTTTTTAATTAAATTTTTTTGTGGAGGGAATTTAGGGGAGAAATAGCAATCTGAGGTTGCTTTTAAAGAATAAAGTTCTGTACAATGAAGATTAATTTAACTATGTTTGCAATTAAACATTGTAAATCAGGAGGACCTTCCAAGGACAAACTCAAAAAAACAAAACAAACCTTCAGAAGAAAGAAATTTTCCTGATCCTACAAGTATAAGAAATAAGTGTAAATGTCAAGTGAGGTTTGGCATAGGATGTATTAATCTTATTTCCTTGACTTGGTGTCTTAAAAATCCATAATAACTTGAAAACTGATCATAAAACATAAGTGCTTCAGTATAACCACTTTTGAATTGTCATTGGTAATGATTCTGGTATAAATTACAACATAAAACTTTGGAATAAAAAGAACATTGGAGTAACAAGCCTTTTCTTTAAAAATACATTTTTTATATAAGACAATTAATTAGGTCATGCAAATGAAAACAGATTCTCATGCTTTGCAATTTATGATTCATTTTCTTGATTTTGCTAAGTAGCTTTTATGCAAGATTTTAATGGACCTTCAAATTAAGTAATACACTGAATGAGCAAAATTTCTTCATAGATCTGAAACAGAGGCAGAAGAATCTATAGTAATAATACTCTGTGCCAAAGGGAATTGGCATCCTGACTTTAAGAAAACAAATATTAACTGTCTATTACTTATTTAAAATAATTGGGAGCATTACATCAAGTGGTAGTGGTTTTGAAATTAAAAGATAGGTTGCTTCTGTTTATCCTTAATTCCCATCCTTTTCCTCCCTTGGATTCTTAAACCTAAATAAAATAAAATTAATCACAATATTTTTCTTATCCCTATTCACATACTAACATTGAAGTTTCATATACTGTAGTTTTAGAAAATTACTTACAGCTCTTTCAGAAACATTACTTAGGTCTTGATGACAAGATGCTATTAGTTTTTAAGTAAATTAGGTGCTCTGTTTTTAAATTTGTCTCAGAAAAATATTTGTAGCCTTAATTTCACTTCAGCTGCCGAGATGAAATAAAATATTTTGACTGCATTTTGAGAAATTTGACAACCTCATATTAGATTCAGGAGTTATTTTGTATTTAATACATGTCAGTTTATTTCTACATTGCAAAATATATTGCTAGTCATGATATTTGTCATTTGTTCATGTACTTTTTATCAAGTGAGCACTACAAAGTGATTTTGATCTGCATCTAAATAAATGAGATTGAAAAAAATTAAGCCAAAGGTACAGTTCAGTTATTTAATTGCCCACTGTGTGCTTTATATATTTGAAGTGAGAGGATGTAAAATGATGTAGAAGACTAGACTAGGTGATTTTGTAAAGAACCTTAATTTGTTAAGTTTTGACATGTTCTAAGCAAATTTAAAGTTTGTCATTCATATGTTGAAGTATTGAATTGTAAGTACCTATAAAACTTAAAACAGTGATACATAATTTTATTTCTTTTCAGCAAATTTTTATTTGAATTTCATTGATGCTGTATTACCTTTTAAAATGTTTTGAATTGGGCATTTTCTCCATATAATAATCAATAGACCTCTACATTTGTAGTTCTAGTATTTTTAATATTTTCATTTGGTTTTTGGATGCTATCTTTTTCCACTGTAATAAGCTTACAAAGGCAGAACTGTTTTGTAAACTTTTTCAGATCTTTCTATAATATTTAAAAATATTTGGAGCCCAAATTTTACCTCAGCTGTTGAAATGGAGATAACATCATATTAGATCCAAGAGTTACTTAGTATTTAATGATTTAGTGGCTATTAATATATGTTTATGGAGGACCTACTATTGAAGATTTTTTTTTTCTTCTCATTGCAACTATTTAGATTTGGAGCAAATGTGTGTTATGGTGATACGGATGTGAGTCTTATTTGTGGTCCTGAGAATTTTAAAACAATGTGAATGAAACGATGGTGTGATGAATATCATGACTCCTGAGATTAAATAACCAGGGAAATGCTGTTGTACTGGGCAGGAGCATCTGATTTTATAACAGCATACTGTGTACCAATATTTGGTATGTACTTAATAATACTCATTAATGGTTTGAACCAATGATTGAGTGAATGAATAAGTGAATACAGTTATATAGGATTGTTAGAAACAACCAGCTAGGCTGGCGTGCAAGCAATTAGGACTTGAGTTATTTGGTGATAAGAAGCTTCAAGTTGATTTCAAGATGTGGAAAACTTATTTTGAGAGTCTTTTATTAAGAAATCTGTGTTGGGGCAAGGGCCTCTTCCACTTTGGGGATGATGGCTGTTTCAGCTCTCACGTTGGAGCGTCAAAAAGAAGGCAGTGTTATGCACAAAACAATGGGTACTTTATGATGAATATTCTCAGCAGTCTTTGTCACCTCTACATTTTGGTTGCCAGTAAATAATGAAATTACTCTTACTGCTTACTGGAAGATAGCAGCATGAATACTTGTTTTATACTGAGATTCTTTCTGAGTAGAAGCAGTATAAAAGTGCATCTGTGCTAAGGAAATTCATTTTCTCCAATAAAGTGAAAGTCAGATTTCATGTTCCTTTGCAGCCAAACAATAAAGCCCTGTCTATTTTCTAATTCAGGCAGATATATCCAGTCATCTAAGACTTGATAACATGTTAGTATGGGGCATTGATTTCTGTGAAGAAAGGAAGGTGAAGATTAGACTGCCTCACTCAGATCCACTGGCAGCATTGTCTCCTCTTAGTCTTTAGGAGTGAATCAGGGATTGTGCTTTAAGCCCTAGCAGTTCAGAACTACAAACTTCAAAACAATTTTTAGTTTTCCACATAGATCATACCATTTTGTACCTTTAGTTTTGTTCATGAGGTTAATGTGTTTGGGGCACTTTTCACTTGGCTCTTTCTTTGCTTAATTAACTTATGTTTTATGATGTTAAGGGTTGTTTTGGGGGAAGAACCACATATGGAATCCAGGGCATATCTATTTCCCTGTGGTTTCCAAAGTGAAGTGCAGGGTGATCCTTCAGTATATAAGAAAGAAAATAATAGATTTTCTATTTATATATAGTTACAGAGAAAACTAAGCGTTTCTAGTGTTTATTGGTTGAACTGATGCCAATACCCCCCCCCTTATCTCATACAACAAGTGGACACTTGTCATATATAATATGAGAAATATTCAGAGTAGTAGTGGGAATTGGTGAAACACACAGGGTTTTATATCTGTATCCACCCTTGTTGATTTTCTGCAGAATGCAGTGTGTTTCACTTTGTGGTGTATATTTGGTTATCTTAAACATCCACATTTTGTGATCATCTTTGATATAGTATAAAAGCATAGTGACACAACTGAGCTAAAGTTAAACAGTATTTCTACGTACCATTTGTACAACATGAATCCTTGAAACTCTTTAATTCGCTTTTGCAACTCAGATTCTGAGTATTATAGTTTATAATTTTTTAGGCCTGGAACATAAGTTGTGATCCCCCCACCCTCTCTTGGATAACAATGCTTATTTAAAAACATAGCTGCACATCTTCATATTTTGCAAGTCTTTCTGGTACCCCACTTTTTTCTTTTGAATTTAGCTTTCTTCTCAAAGTGGTGTGTTTTTAGTGTCTCTTTTTGTTAAGGGTGTGTTAGTAACGTTGTCTGAAAATGTGTGTTTAACCCACAAATGTAAACTTATTTGTGTAATTAATGGGTTATCTTAAGTTATTACTCATTGTCTTCTAGCATGTTCTGATTGATACTAATCTCATTGTCATTGGTTTATAATAATTTGTCTTTGTGATTGCATTTAAAATTTTGTCTGCATATTCACTGATTGTTATTCATCCTTCCTGCATCTGAAGATTCATCTCTTTAATTTGTACTGGAACATTTTCAACATCCTTTTTTCTTTTGCAATTCCAATTTGACATATGTTGCCTTTTTACTTTATCCCTATTTTATAATCCTTTAATATTTTCCATCTTTTATCTGTCTGTGCTATCTTCTATTTTTGTACTTTTCTTTTTTTTTATTTTATTATAAACAAATGGGATACATGTTGTTTCTCTGTTTGTACATGGTGTAAAGGCATACCATTTGTGTAATCATAAATTTACATAAAGTAATGTTGTTTGATTCATTCTGTTACTTTTTCCCTTCCCCCCACCCCTCCCACCCCTCTTTTCCCTCTATACAGTGCCTCCTTCCTCCATACTTGCCCCTTCCCTAACCCTAACACTAACCCTTCCCTCCCCCCATTATGTGTCATCATCCACTTATTAGCGATATCATTCGTCCTTTGGCTTTTTGAGATTGGCTTATCTCACTAAGCATGATATTCTCCAATTTCATCCATTTGCCTGCAAATGCCATAATTTTATCATTCTTTATGGCTGAGTAATATTCCATTGTATATATATATACCACAGTTTCTTTATCCACTCATCAATTGAAGGGCATCTAGGTTGGGTCCACAGTCTGGCTATTGTGAATTGAGCAGCTATGAACATTGATGTGGCTGTATCTCTGAAGTATGCTGATTTTAAGTCCTTTGGGTATAGGCCAAGGAGTGGGATAGCTGGGTCAAATGGTGGGTCCATTCCAAGTTTTCTGAGGAATCTCCACACTGCTTTCCATAGTGGCTGCACTAATTTGCAGCCCCACCAGCAATGTATGAGTGTACCTTTCTCCCCACATCCTCGCCAACACCTGTTGTTGCTCGTATTCTTGATAATCACCATTCTAATTGGGGTGAGATGGAATCTTAGGGTGGTTTTGATTTGCATTTCTCTTATTACTAGAGATGTTGAACATTTTTCCATGTGTTTGTTGATTGCTTATAGATCTTTTTCTGTGAAGTGTCTATTCATTTCCTTAGCCCATTTGTCGACTGGATTATTTGAATTCTTGGAGTAGAGTTTTTTGAGTTCTTTATAGATTCTGGAGATGAGTGCTCTATCTGAAGTATGATTGGCAAAGATATTCTCCCACTCTGTAGGCTCTTTCATCACATTGCTGATAGTTTCCTTTGCTGAGAGAAAGCTTTTTAGTTTGAATCTATCCCAGTTATTGATTCTTGCTTTTATTTCTTGTGCTATGGGAGTCCTGTTAAGGAGGTCTGGTCCTAAGCCGACATGTTGAAGATCTGGACCTACTTTTTCTTCTATAATCTGCAGGGTCTCTGGTCTGATTCCGAGGTCCTTAATCCATTTTGAGTTTATTTTCGTGCATGGTGAGAGATATGGGTTTAGTTTCATTCTGTTGCATATGGATTTCCAATTCTCCCAGCACCATTTGTTGAAGAGGCTATCTTTTCTCCATTGCATATTTTTGGCACCTTTGTCTAGTATGAGAAAATTGTATTTATTTGGATGTGTGTCCGTGTCCTCTATTCTGTACCATTGATCTACCTTTCTATTTTGGTACCAATACCATGCCGTTTTTGTTACTATTGCTTTGTAGTAGAGTTGAAGATCTGGTATTGCAATACCCCCTGTTTTACTCTTCCTGCTAAGGATTGCTTTAGCTATTCTGGGTTTCTTATTCTTCCACATGAATTTCATGATTGCTTGCTCTATTTCTGTAAGGTACGTCATTGGAATTTTAATTGGAATTGCATTGAATTTGTATAGCACTTTAGGTAGTATGGCCATTTTGACAATATTAATTCTTCCTAACCAAGAACATGGAAGATCTTTCCATCTTCTAAGGTGTTCTTTAATTTCTTTCTTTAGTGTTCTGTAGTTCTCATTGTAGAGGTCTTTCACCTCTTTTGTGAGATTGATTCCCAAGTATTTTATTTTTTTTGAGGCTATTGTGAATGGGGTAGTTTTCCTAATTTCTCTTTCTGAAGATTCATCACATGTATAAACATGCATTGGATTTATGGGCATTGATCTTGTAACCTGCTACTTTACTGAATTCACTTATGAGTTCTAAGAGTTTTCTAGTGGAATTTCCAGGTTCCTCAAAATGTATAATCATATCATCAGCAAATAGGGATAGTTTGAGTTCTTCTTTTTCTATTCGTATCCCTTTAATTTCTTTGTCTAATTGCTCTGGCTAGAGTTTCAAGGACGACATTGAATAGAAGTGGTGAAAGAGGGCATCCCTGCCTTGTTCCAGTTTTTAGGGGGAATGCTTTCAGTTTTTCACCATTTAGAATGATATTGGCCATGGGCTTAACATAAATGGCCTTTACAATGTTAAGGAATGTTCCCACTATCCCTATTTTTTTCTAGTGTTTTGAGCATGAAGGAGTGCTGAATTTTATCAAAGGCTTTTTCTGCATCTATTGAAATAATCATGTGATTCTTGACTTTAAGTCTATTGATATGGTGAATTACGTTTATTGATTTCCTGATGTTGAACCAACCTTGCATCCCTGGGATGAATCCCACTTGATCATGGTGCACTATCTTTTTAATATGTTTTTGTATGCGATTTGCTAAAATTTTGTTGAGAATTTTTGTGTCGATGTTCATTAAGGATATTGGTCTGAAATTTTCTTTCCTTGATGAGTCTCTGTCTGGTTTAGGTATCAGTGTGATATTGGCTTCATAGAATGAGTTTGGGAGGGTTCCCTCTTCTTCTATTTTATGGAATACTTTGAGAAGTATTGGAATGAGCTCTTCTTTAAAGGTTTTGTAGAACTCGGCTGAGAACCCATCTGGTCCCGGACTTTTCTTTGTTGGTAGGCTTTTGATGACTTCTTCTATTTCAGTACTTGAAGTTGGTCTATTTAAATTGGGTATGTCCTCCTCGTTCAGTTTAGGCAATTCATATGTCTCTAGAAACCTGTTGATGTCTTCGAAATTTTCTATTTTGTTGGAGTATAGATTTTCAAAATAGCTTCTAATTATGTTTTGTATTTCAATCCTGTCTGTTGTGATATTTCCTAGTTCATTCCGAATTTTAGTGATTTGGGTTTTCTCTCGTCTTCTCTTTGTTAGTGTGGCTAAAGGTTTATCAATTTTGTTTATTTTTTCGAAGAACCAACTATTTATTTTGTCAATGTTTTGTATTGTTTCTTTTGTTTCAATTTCATTGATTTCAGCTCTGAGTTTAACTATTTCCTGTCTTCTACTACTTTTGGTGCTGTTCTGTTCTTCTTTTTCTAGGGCTTTGAGCTGTAGTGTTAGGTCGTTTATTTGTTGAGTTTTACTTCTTTTTTTAAATGCGCTCCATGAAATAAATTTCCCTCTAAGTACTGCTTTCATAGTGTCCCAGAGATTTTGATATGATGTTTCTTTGTTCTCATTTACCTCTAAGAATTTTTTAATTTCCTTCCTAATATCTTCTGTTATCCATTCATCATATAATAGCATATTGTTTAATCTCCAGATGTTGGAATAGTTTCTGTGTTTTACTCTTTCATTTATTTCTAACTTCAATCCATTATGATCTGATAGAATACATGGTAGTGTCTCTATCTTCTTGTATTTGCTAACATTAGCTTTGTGGCATAATATATGGTCTATTTTACAGAAGGATCCATGTGCTGCTGAGAAGAAAGTGTATTCACTCTTGGTTGGATGGTATACTCTATAAATGTCCGTTAAGTCTAAATTATTGATTGTGTTATTGAGATCTATGGTTTCTTTGTTCAATTTTTGTCTGGAAGATCTGTCCAGTGGTGAGAGAGGCGTGTTAAAATCACCTAGTATTATTGTGTTATGGTCTATTGGTTTCTGAAATTGAGAAGGATTTGTTTGACATACATGGATGAGCCAGTGTTTGGGGCATAGATGTTTATAATTGTTATATCTTGCTGATTTATGCTTCCCTTAAGCAGTATGAAATGACCTTCTTTTATCCCTTCTGACTAACTTTGGCTTGACGTCCACATTGTCTGAAATGAGGATGGATACTCCAGCTTTTTTGCTGAGTCCATGTGCATGGTATGTTTTTCCCCATCCTTTCACCTTTAGTCTATGGGTATCATTTTCTATAAGGTGAGTCTCTTGCAGGCAACATATTGTTGGATCTTTCTTTTTAATCCAATCTGCCAGTCTATGTCTTTTGATTGATGAATTCAGACCATTAACATTCAGGGTTATTATTGAGATATGATTTGGTTTCCCGGTCATTTGGTTCATTTTTTAAATTTTATTTATTTATTTGTTTGACACAACTTGTTTCCTCCTTTATTTGACAATTCCTTTAGGATAATTCCTCCCTTTGCTGATTTGCTTCTTTATTTTTCATTTTTTCCTCATGGAATATTTTGCTGAGAATGTTCTGTAATGCTGGCTTTCTTTTTGTAAATTCCTTTAGCTTTTGTTTATCATGGAAGGATTTTATTTCATCATCAAATTTGAAGGTAAGTTTTGCTGGGTATTAGATTCTTGGTTGGCATCCATTTTCTTTCAGGGCTTGAAAAATGTTGTTCCAGGCCCTTCTAGCTTTTAGGGTCTGGATTGAAAAATCTGCTGATATCCGTATTGGTTTCCCCATGAATGTAATTTGGTTCTTTTCTCTCACATTCTTTAAAATTTTGTCTTTATTTTGTATGTTAGGCATTTTCATTATAATGTGCCTTGGTGTGGGTCTGTTGTAATTTTGTGTATTTGGAGTCCTATAAGCCTCTTGTACTTGATTTTCCATTTCATTCTTCAGATTTGGGAAATTTCTGATATTATTTCATTGAAGAGATTGTTCAGTCCTTTGGTTTGTTTCTCTAAGCCTTCCTCAATCCCAATAATTCTTATATTTGCCTTTTCATGATATCCCACAGTTCTTGTAGATTCTGTTCATGATTTCTTACCATCTTCTCTGTTTGTTCAACTTTGTTTTCAAGGTTAAATATTTTGTCTTCAATGTCTGAGTTTCTGTCTTCCAGGTGTTGTATCCTACTGGATATGCTTTCTGTGGAGTTCTTAATTTGGTTTATTGTTTCCTTCATGTCAAGGATTTCTGTTTGGTTTTTTTTCAGTATCTCTAACTCTTTATTGAAATGATCTTTTGCTTCCTGTATTTGCTCTTTTAACTGTCAATTGGTGCGATCATTCAGTGCCTGCATTTGCTCTTTCATCTCATCATTCAGTGCGTGCATTTGGTCTTTCATCTCATCGTTTGCTTCCCTGATCATTTGAATTATGTACATTCTGAACTCCTTTTGTGTCATTTCTTCTGCCATGCTGTCATTGGGTTTTATTGATGTAACATGTAGATTTGTTTGCAGCATTTTCTTTCCTTGTTTTCTCATATTGTTCAGGTATCAGTGGACCGCTGAGATATTGCAGATTTCCTCTATTGACTTACAATGTCCCTGAAGATTCTATATATATCCCCTTAGCCTTCAGTAGGCTGAAGTCTTGGAGGAAGTTGATAGTGCGGTGCTCCACAAGGAAGCTGCCTCTCTAGGAGTGGTGGCCTTCAGGTGGGGTATATTCCCTGCTAGTGTGCAGAGGTGCCTCCACTTGTTGACCAGTGGTCATCCAAAGGGGAACTAGGCTGCGGGCTGAGGCAAGGCCTGTTTGAGCCTGTGTCTCTGGTTTTACCGTCCTTGTGGGGAAACCTCACCCGGCAGGGAAGACTCACCCGGTGGGGAGGTCTCACTGGTCAGTTCCCTCCTAGAGGTTCCCCTCAATTTACTGCTACTGCTTGGGCTGGGCTGCCTTCCTCTGCAAAGTTCCCAGGGGCCCGGCCCTACCTCCTGGGCCTGGGAGCCTCACCCTTCGCAGATGAATCTCCTTAGGCTGCCCCTCCTCAGAGAATCTGCCTGCAGTCCTGGAACCTTCGCTCCGCCCCTAAGCGTGTCTCTGTGGGGCTCTTCCACCAAGAAGCCTCCTAGATCCTTGGACCTTGCTCTGCACCTAATCGCCTGGCTATGTGGCCCCTCCTCTGAGCAGCCACCTGGGGCCCCGTACAATCGCTCCGAGTCCCAGAGACCTGCCGCACACCTCTTCCTCCAGACAGCCGCCCAGTATTCCGGTGCGGTCACTAGGAGTCCAAGCAACTCACTGCGTGCCCCCTCCTCCCACCAACCACCCATAGCCCGGGGCAATCAATCACTCTGAGTCGAAATGACCCTCCCCGTTCCTCCTCCTCCTCCAGGTAACCCCCCGGGTGTTCAGGAGCGGTTGCTCTGAGTGGCTCTGAATCCATGTGACCCGCTGCACGCGTCCTCTGGGCAACCGCTTGGAGCTCTGGTGGGGCCACTCCAGACCAAGCCACCCACCGCGCTTCTCCTCCAGGCAACCCCCCGTGTTCAGGAGTGGTCGCTTTAAGTCCAAACAACTCCTCACTCGCTTCTTTCTCTGAGCAGCTGCCTGGAGCTCCAATGTAGTCACTGCGAGTCCAAACAACCCGCCGCGCTCCTCCTCCTCCTCCTCCTCCGGGCAGGCCCCGGTGTTCAGAAGCTGTCGCTCTAAGTGCAAACAGCTCGCCGGGCAGCTTCTCCTCTGGCAACTGCCTGTAGCTCTGGTATAGTCACTCCGAATCCAAGCGGCCACGCTCCTCCTCCTCAGGGCAGGCCCCGGTGTTCTGAGTCCACACAGCTCTCCTCGCCGCTCCACCCCTGGGCAGCCACCGGAGCCCCAGTGGTTGCTCCGAGTCCCAGCGCTGTGCTGAGCGGCCTCCTCTACGATGCTCCCAGTTGTCCGCGTTCACTGCTCCAGCGGGGGGAGGGGTATCTCGCCGGCAGCTCTACTTCACAAATTTCCCTGCTTTCCGGGACTACTGCCCCATCCGGGACGCCTCCCCAACGGGAGAGACTCACCCGGGTGCTTTGAGTTGGTCCCAAGTCTCTCAATATCTCCTTTTTTGAATCCTGAGTCCTGTAGCAACATGAAATGCAGCCACCCTCTAGGCTGCCATCTTGAAAACCGCTATCTTCTATTTTAATTCCTCATTTTTCATTTAACCTCTGCCATCTTTTCCTGTATCTGATTTGCAGTTGTAACACAGTCATTGAGATTTTAATTCTAGTACCCCCCCCTTTTTTTTTTGGTTCCAGTAAGTTGTGATTTGTTCATTTTCTAATTAGCCCTACAAAAAGGCACTATGTCATTTTTTTCTTACAGTTTTGATTACTTCTCTTGTATCTTTAGAAATGTTAAACTTGATTGTTTTGTAATTATCTACCCTGTAATTTTATTATCTCAATTTTGTGGCAGTATGAGCTTATGTGTTTTGTGTGTAGTGATTCTTTTCACAATGATGGTAGTGACCGTGTGTTTTTGTATAGTTTGGGGTACTGAACTTACCTTCATTATCTTCTGTGGAAATTCTGTGGTTTCTTCAGACCCATTTAATATTTGTATGCTGCCTGAGATATTCCAGACTTGACATAGGTCAGTTTTCTTGGCTTGAAAGTTCTTAAATAAACTATGTAAATCACTTCTCATCCTATTCTTTAAATTGTTCTGAAATGACTTTTTTTTCAAAATTTTTATCCATGCCTTTAGTTTCATAATTTTGAGGCCTGGAACGTTTAATTGATAGGAATTAAATTATAGTGCAGTTCTGTTTTAGATGATTATTGTGTTGAATAAGCTTTGAATAATGTCATTGTAGATTCTTTGTCAAAAAGACAAAGGAATGCTGAGGAATGCTTTCACATAGCAACTCAAACATTTTGGTCTTAGGACCATGAACTATCTTAGAAATTGAGGGCTTTGAAGACCTTCTGATTTGTATACTCTATCTGTTGATATTTACTGTATTAGAAATTGACACTGCAGAATGAATCAAAAACTATTACCCTAGGTAAATGTATGATTACACAAATGGTATGCCTCTACTTCATGTACAGAGAAACAAGATGTATCCCATTTGTTTACAATAAAAATGAATTAAAATAATAATTAGACTGAAAAAAAGAAATTGACTCTGCAATTTTTAAAGCTTGGTTTATTAATTTAAAATAATAGTAAACTTATTAAATGCTAACAGAAAATAACTTTTTAGTGAAAAATAAGTCTTCCAGAACAACAACAAGAAGAACAAAAATAGTGACATAATTACATATAGTTTTGAAATCTCTTTAATGTCTGGCTTAACAGAGTCATAGCTAGATTATAATAATAGTTTCTGAGTTTATTGTAACATGTATCTTTTTTTTTTTTAATTTTATTGTGAACAAATGGGATACATGTTGTTTCTTGTATCTTTACAGAATATTAAGAAAACCTGGCTTCACAGAAATTTGTAGTTGGAAAGTGAGGAGTATTTTAATATTTATTTCACAATATTGTGCGTTCTTTTTTGGTAATGCACCAAAGTTCAACCAGTGATAATTTAATAAAGATCAATTGCAATGTAGATATGTTCAAGAACCTCTTTTCTTTGATATAATAAAACCCATTGGCCTGCCTCATATTCCAGAAAGACCTTTACTCCTGTATTATTGCTCAATTTATGTATGTTTTGTTTAATTGGAGAATTTTGTTCTTCAAGATGTGCAGATCTTCCAAATATTCTCTCACTTTATAGTATCAACACTACATTTGTTAATATAACCAATGGTTTCATTAGAATTATTTGGAAGTATTGGGAAGCTGTCCAGTGCATAGTGGATAAACATTTTCCAGAAAGGTAATTTTTTTCTTGAGTCTTGAATTTTAACATTGGCAACAAATGCCATCAGTTTTCTTTGAAATTAACAGGCTGACTTTGCGTTTTTGAGGAAATATCTGACATCCTTTTTTTTTTTTTTTGAGGTCTGTGGACCATATTTTCAGGACCAGTGGCTAGGAGAACCTGAGAGAGTTGCAGAATCCAGATAAAACTTTCTTCTCTGAGGCTCTTTTTGGGGTTCAGGTTATAGTAAGCATTTTATTATTCTTCATAACTGACTCAGATATAAAGTGTAGCACTGCTTTGTAGACATGTTATTTTTTGAATTAGAACTTGTTAATATTATGAGCCTTCTGATACTTGAATAAATGAGCTATTAAGAATGATCTCTTACATCCAAGTGAGAGATGTACAAGTTAGAGGGTAGATCTTTTACTTGTAAGTGGCAAAAATTGACCCTAAACCTAATCTTACTTTCTGCTCACTCAAGATAATTGGCAATTGTTTTTATATTTTACCTATCAAGGTAGCACCACTTACTGTTGGTATCTTGTCTTTTAGAGTAGTCTGTGCTCTTTAACTATCATGGCTTTGCTTGGGAGTTTAATTTTTCTCATGAATTTATGTCTAGTAAATTCATGAACCTTTCTCTTCTTCCATTCTTCCTACTGTCTATGCAGTGCACACACACATACATATACATACTCGAACATATCTTTCACTTAGTTATCTAGTTGTTTGTCAGCCTTTTCATGGAATCAGGTTCTATTATTGCAGAATTGTTCTTAAAAGTATTGATTTCCACAGGTGTTATGGGTTAGCATTAGTTTATTTATAGCCAAAGTAAGGGGTACCAAATATGGTAAAGGCTTTTAGTTTTTATCTTAGAGTTGCCTGTGAAAAGGAATTTTAAGCATAAGTTGCTTAAAACAACAACAACAACCCTATATTCTCATTAAATTGTTTTGGGATGTGGCCATAGTGGTGAGAAGGGAGACTCAGTTCTGCAGCTCCTAGAGGGAGGATGAGAATTGGGTCCAGAGAAACATTAAAGATTCTATTTGTCAAATGTAAACAATGTTAAATACTGGTTCTCAGAGACACATAAAGAATGCTGGGCTGAGGAATGTTTCAGAGATTCAAGGCCATCCATGAACACTTAGTGGGTGAATAGAATAAAGGTGTTCTCATTAACAACCATCACAGCAAAACAAAAAGTTGTATAGGCAATTAAGGAAAATACTTACTAGTACAGAAGTTCCCTCTTTTCCATAGTTTCACTTTCTGTGGTTTCAGTTACCTGTGGTTCACAAATATTTAATTGGCAATTCTAGAGATAAATAATCTATAGGTTTTAAAGAACTTTTATTATACTATAGTATTCTATCTATTAGTTATTGTCAATTTCTCACTGTGCCTAACTTATAAATTTTATCAAATATGTAACAGGAAAAATATAGGGCTTGATACTATCTGTGGTTTCAGGTATCCACTGGGAGTCCTGAATATGTGATAAGTAGAAGCTACTGTGCTTATGCCTCCCCCACTCCCCCCAATTGGTTTGTAACTAATGGACAACCAGAAAGGTTAAATCAGAATTGTTGTCTTGTTGCTAGTAGGAAGTATGGAGTAATTAAATTGATTTCTGTGTTTTGTATGCAACAAGGGAATAAATTTTGCCTTGGTGTATTATAACTTGGTGAGGTGAGAATTATTGTCCATTGACAGTATGACTAGGTGGGTCCTTACGGCATTGCCCTGTGCAGGCCCTTTGGTTACAGTTTTCTTATATTGATTAACTATTTATCCTTGTTAATACACTTAATGCAGTGTACTATTTTGTTAAAATCTGTTGTTTGCTGCTGTCTTCTTTCTTTTGGTCCTTGGGGGTTTATATTTAAATTATTGATATTTGCAGTACTAGGAATTGTGCCCAGGGGCTCTCTACCACTACATTACCCTCCACCCCTTCTCTTTTTTGAGAGAGCGTCTTGCTAATTTGTCAAAGCTGACCTTGAATTTGTGATCCTCCTGCCTTAGCTTCTGGGTTGCTGGAATTACAGGTGTTTGCCATCTCACTGGGTCTAAATTTTTTCTTATATATTTTTAAATTTATTCCTTGCTCGAGAAAGCAGATGGGATTCAATCTTCTGGCAAGATTTAACTGGAAATTCCTCCCTTGACTTGAACCTATTCCTTAAGTTATATCTCATTTATTTTAGTTATACCTAGAAAATCTTGTAGCATTTCCCCCCCCCCCCACCAAACTCCTTGTGATCTTTCTTACACTGTGTTCTGTTTTCCCCAGCCAAGAAAATTTTTGATTTGTTTTATAGTGTGTATTGTGGAAAAATATAGGGATATTAAAAATGCTGTTTCATACTGTTCATTGGTGAGCTTTGAGGATAGATTTAGGTATGTAATCCCCCTCCTGTCCAGTGAAAATCACATACTGCTCACTCTTAAGAGATCACTACCTCTTAAGATCATTATCTAACTTGGTAGATATCCAGAAGACACATAATTTAACTGAATGACCAGTAGCATAGAATGCTTTGGTAACTTTTCTTACCAGTCTGCACTTTTATTGAAATCATCCAGTACCAGGTGGTTAAAATGTGCTGAAACATTTTCAGAATTATTCAGAGTTAGACACTGGCTCATTTAAATGGTTGGAATTGCCAAATGCATCCAGTTTTGAAGGAAGTGAAATAAATGTGAAAGCCGTCTAGCTCATTAGTGAAATGAAGGAAACATTGTGACTATGAGGGTACAGTTGTCACAGGAAATTAAGTGGAAATGAAAAAGTTAATAATCTTAAATTGGTTTTTCTCTGCATACTGACTTGTAAATGTGACAAGTTACATTGGTGGATAAATCTGTGAAGACTTTGACCTTCCCAAGGAAGCACATAATTCATTTGACAGTTGAGTGAGTATATAAACAAATGAGTGCAAGACTGTCTATTTAATTCAGGAATTAGTGACCAGCTTACTGAAAAGAGTAAGAGGAATTTATGTTAGGCCTTGATATTTGTATCAATTTAGGAAAATGTAAGCATCTGTTTAGTTAAGTGCAACCTCTCAAAGCAATGCCTTACTATCTTGATTTGTTCCTGTGGCAGGTGTTAGCAACGAATGCTTGTTGGCTTTCTCGTTTCCTTCCCTAAATATTGTTTAAAATTTAAATATATAACTATGACATCAAAAGCTATTGTGATCTCAGAATTACTTTTATGGCTTTTTTATTTTCTCAACATAAATATGCATATTTACCATTTTAGCACAGTATCACAATTGTCTCCCTTTTGAATTAGAATTTACATGCATCGAATGCCCAGATTTTAAGCAAGTTCCCTTATGCCTTTTCCAGCCCCTGACCTTATCTTAAACAACCCCACTAGTATTTTACTTACCATAGTTTAGCATTGCCTACTGAAGAACTTCATAAATATACTCATACAGCATGGTTTCTTTTATGTCTTCTTTTGTTCTGAATAACTTTAAAATTCATGTTACTTGATGTATCAGTAGTTTGTTTTTATTGTTGAGTTGTCTTCTATTGTGTGAATATACAATTTATTTGTTTACTTTAGATGGACGTTTGGATTATTTCCACTTTTTGACTTGTACAAATGAAATTGTTACAATTATTCATGAAAAAATCTTTTATGGGTATACCTGTTCACATATTTTGAATAAATAGCTGGGGATGCTTTATGTTTATAAAGCAGAGGGTCTTAACTGTGGGTTGGTTAGAAACAGCCCCCCTTCTCTGGAAATGTAGTAATCTCGAAACATTTTCCATTATCTTGATTGGTGAAGAAGGATTGAATTTAGGGAGACTGTTAACCGTACAATGAGTATACTGGTTCTTCACAAGAAAGAATTATATAGTTCAGCATTTTAGTATGTGGGTTTGAAGAATTCGGTTTTAAACAATTGAGTGTTTCAAAGTGGCTATATTCTTTTTTTTTTTTCATCTTTTTTTAAAATTTATTTTAATTAAAAATCATAAATTTACATAGGGCAATGTTGTTTGATTCATTCTGTTATTTTTTCCCTTCCCCCCACCCCTCCCACCCCTCTTTTCCCTCTATACAGTCCTTCCTTCCTCCATTCTTACCACCCTCCTTATCCCTAACCCTAAACCTAACCCTAACCCTAACGCTAACCCCTCCTACCCCCCCTTATATGTTCTCATCCGCTTATCAGTGAGATCATTCATCCTTTAGTTTTTTGAGATTGGCTTATCTCACTTAGCATGATATCCTCCAATTTAATCCATTTGTCTGCAAATGCCATATTTTGTCATTCTTCATGGTGGAGTAATATTCCATTGTATATATATGCCACAGTTTCTTTATCCATTCATCAACTGAAGGGCATCTAGGTTGGTTCTACAATCTGGCTATAGTGAATTGAGCAGCTATGAACATTGATGTGGCTGTATCTCTGTAGTATGCTGATTTTAAGTCCTTTGGGTATAGTCCAAGGAGTGGGATAGCTGGGTCAAATGGTGGTTCCATTCCAAGCTTTCTGAGGAATCTCCATACTGCTTTCCAGAGTGGCTGCACAAAGTGGCCATATTCTTATACAAAGGCAATATATCACAGTTTTCTTTGTTCTGTATACTCTCCTAAATTTTTTTATTATCAGTCTTTTAATTTAGCCATTCTAGTGGTATCTTATTATGACATTTTCTGATGACAAATGTTATAAAATATCTTTTTTATGTGCTTTTTCATCATTTTCTTTATCTTTTTCAAGAGCATCTGATTAAGTCAATTTTCTTAATGACGTTTTTGGAATTTGAGAGAATTTTAACTTTGGAATCCAGTGTATCATTTGAATTTTGTTTGCCAGTGTTTATTTACTTTTTAAAATTTTTTTTGTGCTCTGTGAAGGCATTGCCTTTTGAAAGGTATCATTGAGATTGTATTCCTAGTTATAGGAATCTTATAATTTTATTTTTTTATAACATGTTGGAATGAATTTCTTCAGTAAGGTAGGGGTTGAAATGTATTTATTCCTATGTAGATTTTCAGTGTTTCTATGTAATTTCTTTACCAATCTCTTTACCCAAATGAGTAAGTTTGGCTTCTGCCTAAACTCCATTTTTCGACTTTCTATTCTGCTCTGTCATCTATATTTATCCTTATTATCAATATCATGAGCTGCTTTAGTTACCATGGTTTTTATATTAAGTCATAGAAACAGTTCAGGTAAGGCCTTCAACTTTATTCTTCTTCAATATTGTTTTGCCTATGCTAAATCTTTTTAACTTCTATTAAATTTTAAATTGTACTTATTGAATTTTATGAAAAAAACACATGGGGATTTTAATTATAAGTGAATTGGTCAGCTTTGGATTTGATATCTTATCAGTCAATTCACAAACATGGTGTATTTCTCCACTTGCTCCTTCAGATCTTCAGTGTCTGACAGTGATATTTTAGATTTTTCTGTTATTGTGTTAGAGTTTTGTGTTTCTTCCTAAAAAAATTGACTTTTGATAACATGTAACCTACTTTCACACTGTTGCTAGTACAACAAACTTGAAATACAGTTGATATTTTGTACTTATATTCTGGAGCATATGTTTATTTATTTGTTCTGTTAGAGTTTACTTTTTGGTTGAAGGCTGAGAATTTTCTACATAAATAATTGTATAATCTGTGAGTAAACTCATACTATTTATTTATTTATTTAGGTACTGAGGATTGAACCCAGGGGTGCTCTACCCCTGAACTGTATCCCCATCCCCATTTATCTTAATTTTGAGACAGGGTCTAGCTAACTTGCCTAGGCTGATCTTGAACTTGTGATCCTTCTGCTTCCTGAGAATTGCACCCCACATTCCTTTCTGATATTTTATTCATTTTCCTTGTCTTAGTGCAGTGGTTAGGACCTCTAGAATAATGCTTAGTAGGAGTTATGATAAGCAGACATTTGTGCCCTCCTCTAGTCTTAGGGGAAAAGCATTTAATGTTTTACTATTGGTATGATGCGGAATGTAGATATTTCAAAATATTTTGTCTACCCAAGGGTCTTCTTAGCTTTGCTGAAACATTGATGTGATTTCCATTTTTGGTTTCAGAGTAACTTCAGGTTTTTCTCTCTTGTGGAAGCATTGCTGCTTTATTTTAGCTAATTTTTGCCCCCCAGGGGAGAGTTCAGGTGCAGGGAGACAATATACACATTGAGTGTGTGGCTGAGCCACCCTGTCAGAAGCCTCATGGTCCTTTGGAGATACTGTGTCTTGTAATAACTATGTAAGGTGTCTTTTCCAGGGTTCCTTCAAGGAACATGTTCATTACAAAGAAGCCTTAATTTATACTTTGTATCAGATTATTAGTAGTTCTGAATCCAGATGAAGTCTTCCAACTGGGGGTCATTTTTACTATAAGAATAAAAGTATGGATATGCTACTTTTATCAGGTTGCCAAGGAGATAGAGGAGCTAGAAAGTTAGTGAAAGTTCTCTTTACGCACATCATAGCTGTCTTTCATCAAACTGAGGAAGTTGCCTTCTGTTCCTTCTTTCCTGAGTGATTTCTTTTTTACATTATGAAGGGGCATAATTTAGTAAAGTACTTTTATACATTGATTAAAATGATAAGAGTTTTCTCCTTTAATCTGTTAATGTAGTGAATTATATTAATTGGTTTTGTATTCCTGGACTATATTCAAATGACTCATTTGATTACCTTTTTACTTACATTTCTTGGTTCAATTTCATAATACTTTGTTTAAAATTTTGCTTCTATATTCATGAGTGATACTATAATTTTCTTTCATAGTGTCTGTGGCAGGTTTTGATGCCGGGGTTATACTTGCCCTACATGAGGAGGGCAAAAAAACAAAAATGTTTTTTGTAAGTTTTTTTTTGTTTTAAATCCTTAAAAGTGTAGTAAAATTCACGAGTGAAGCCAACAGTGCCTGGAGAACTTTTGTGTGAAAATTTTAAATTATGAATTTAGGTTCTTCGGTATGTATAGGGATATTCAGTTTTTTTTTCCCCTCTTTTCCTTTGTGTTAATAAGTCTGGTCAGTTTGGGGTTCTAAATACTTGCCCATTTAATTCTAACTTGTAGTGCAGATAATTTGTTTGCCTGTGTTCAGGTTTATTGGTTATTCATTTTGTGTCCAATTTCCAGTTAGTTTTCTCTGAAATTTTCATTTTAGAAATTGTCTTTTTTTTTTTTTTTTAAATGTGAATTTCTATTTCTCCATTGGGATTTATTTCCCTTTAGTATTCCAATCTGTTCTGAAATAACACCCTCTTTCTAACCCACCAAATCCATCTTTTCCTATAGGTTCTTCCACATATTTGTTAAAGAAAGTCCTTGTGTATTATTAATTCCAATTTGTGATTTGCAAATTTGTCTCTATTGATTTCTTTCTCTTGACTGTGAGGCACATTTTCCTATTTCTCCATTTCTAATTTTTTTTATTAAATGCTTCAGATGCTATGTTCTAGAGATGTGATTTTATCTTCCTTTGAAGAGTATTTTAACAGATGATTAAATTACTGATAGACTACCTGAAACTTGTGGAAGCTTTACTTTCCATCTTAATAAGTCAGATCTGTTTTGGTTTCACCTTCAGTTTTGAGAAACTGAAGTTCTAGAAATTTCCTGGCATTTTAACGAAAAGCCCAAGGGGTTTACAAAGTTCTTCTAATTTGCTGGGACTCAAACTTCAGCCTTTGTCTTTGTTTCAGTGAAGGACAACTGCAATCTCTGCCATTTCTTCTTGAGCTTCTTGGAGTTTGGCTATTTGCATATGCATTTCAATTGTCAGCAAAGGATTTCAGGAGAGTTACACTTAGATTTGAGCTACCTTCTCTGTGGCTCCCTCTGTTTTGAGATTTCTCTTAATATCTATGTTCTCTGGACCATTGCTAAATATTCTGACTTCTCAGATTATTGGACAGTATCTTTCTGTTTTTAGAGCTAACAGTCCATAGTGGGTAGATTGGGGAGTGTCTTCAGGAAAAACAAAAAACACAAAAACATGTTAGTGGGTCAGATAGGGAGAATACTGAAAATGATCCATAATCCCTGGCATTTGTGAATATGATATCACTCCCATGATGATGTTTAACTTAATATTGACATAGAGAGATTTTCTTGGTGGGCCTAACTACTTCTGTGACCTCCCCACTCTCTGGCCAGTGACAGAAGTGGCACAAGGAATATTTGGCCCTCAGATGGAGGACACTGTGTGAGAAGGGGATCCAAAAAAAAAATGAGAAGTCCCTGCCTGATAGGAAGGAATGTGGGGGGGGGGGGGGGTCTCAGTTCTACAAATAGGAGGAGCTAAATTCTGCCAACAAACCTTAAGGAGCTTGTAATTAATCTTTCTCCAGAGCTTTTAGATGAGGAGTTTGCCTAGCCACCATTTTGATTTCAGATTTCTAATAATCCCAAGCAGAAAATTTAGCTACATTGTGTCAGATTTCTAATTTAACAGGATTATGAGCTAATAAATGGTTGTTGCTTTAAGTGGCTAGGTTTCTGGTAATTGGTTATGCTGCAATAGAAAACTAGTACAACATAACTAATACAGCATGATTTACTTCTTTCCTGAGAATTCCGTTTAATTTCTGCTTGATACTGCTTTAGTTCAAGTAGTTGTTTTATATATTTTATGTTGATTTTGTAATTGTCATCTGTGGGACTGACATCTGATACAAATTGTTAAGCCATTACTTGGAGCTGGATCTTCCTGTCCACATCATTTTGTGGACTTTAAAATTATTTATTTATGTGGATTTCATGTTAATTGCATAACATCTCAATGTGTTGGAGTACCATCCTTCTGATGTTAGGTATTCTAGTTTGGCTGTAAAAAATCTGCAGATATCTCCTTCAGTCCTGTTATTTACTTAGGATACATTTGGAATAGAATTCTGTGGCTGAAGAAAATAGAGGAAATGAGCAAAACCTTTGGAGTAAGACATGGTACAAGTTCACTTTCTTTTGGGCCACTTACAAGCTATGAGAGAGTAGGGCAAGTTAAAGTAGTCTCCTCATTTCCCCCTTATGAAAGGATAAGAAAGTCTATTTCTCACAGTTGCTTGGTGATAAGATTACATTATTTATAGAAACTGGCAAGAAGTACTAGCTGAGGAGATAAAGATAATGATTATAGCTATTGATGTGTTTTGCCACCTTGTTTTCCAAGTAAAATGCCCATTTACAGTTGGATTGCTTTTCAAAGTAGATCTATATAAATAATGAAAAAGACAACTACAAATGGCAGAACACAAGACATGCTGACTGAAGTTACAGATGAAAGTACAGAGTTTAGCTTTTACATATTGAGTACTGAATCCAAAAGATAAAAATTATTCTATTCCCTTCAGTTTGTGCATCAAAAGGAAATCCTGTTAAGATGATTTACAGGTGTGGCTTCTGGGGACTCCCCAGAACATGCTTGCTTTGGTATAAATCTTATCTGTCAGGTAAGGCCAGCAAATACCCTGGTTGGGGTTGTTTCCAATATGAGTGTCTTTTAAATAAACCCGTTTTAAAACCTTGCCACTGAAACTTTATTGGTGCTAATTTGATTTGTAGTTTTCATAGTTTACCACATCTTCCACAAATACACTTCTCTGTGTCCCAAAGGATGCTAATTTATTATAACACATTAAAATAATATATTCTAAATATTCTACTTAAGTACTTTATTAATGTACATGCCTGGGTTTTATTATTGCAAAATATTTCTATTGACAACTTCTACTTTTTTTTCCTCCTTTGAGGTAGAAAAGGTACTTAATTTATATAAGCTGACTAAACTAAAATTCTCAAGAGGAAGGAAAATTAAGTGTACCTTAAAATGTGATGACAACTAATGTACTTACAAAAAAGCTTATCTAGTGGAATTGGATTGACTGAAAAAATTTTATAGTTTATAATGATATGAGGTATATCAAATGATATGCATAATTTTAAACTGTATGAAAAGGATTAGCTCAGTTCCTATGGACCCTTCCCCCTCCTTATTCCCATAGAGTAAAAGAAGGTGATTTTTGCTAGTCTTTTTGAAATGGTTCTAGCTTATAGATAAAATAGTCTTTCTTTAAAAGTTAACAAAGGTTACCAGGGGTTCTAAAAATGTAAAGTTGAAAACCAAAGAATTATCCCCTCCTCCCATTAGTTGTTTTTTGTTTTGATGAACAGTTTACAGAATATATATATATATTTTTGGTAGAAATAGCAAAAGAATATGACTAAGATAATTGAATCATACTATTTAAAATTTCTCTTTTAAAAATTGAAAAACTTCTATAGTATAAGTAAAGGGCCATGTTTCCTTGGTTGATTGGAAACTAAGCACAGCCCTCAGAAAGATTATTGTCAGATATTCCCCCTTTTCAGCTAGTACAAAATATGGAGTTCATTTGTTTAAAGGGTTGCAGCTTTAGGCACAAATTAATTTTCTGACAAGCTCAGGTGATGACTGTGGTATGTAATGTAGGCATGGGCCTTGGCTACTTAGAAACCATTTCTTTGCTTAGGTTTCTGATTAGAAATTGCACTTGCCATGGGCAGTTCTGCAGAGCATTTTCAGATTTGAATTTTAATGTAGAGGACCCCACTTGTTTTGAAGGAAGCACAGACTTCCATTTCTTCTATCATTTCATTTAGCAGTCATTTTTTAGTGTCTTGTGGATATGGTTGAAATTGACATGATCAATTTTTCCTGTCTGCAGTTAAATTCTACTTAGATTGTTTCTAAATCACTTTAGACTCTTGAGTTCAAATGTCTTTTGGATGTGGTTGAAATCTATGATTAATTTTTCTCATCTGCAATTAAATTCTACTGAAGGCTATTTCTAAAACACTTTAGACTCTTCAGTTTCATACCTCTAGAAATGCTTCTGCTTGTTTCTGATCAGTACATCTTAATTTATTGTATTCTAACTTAGGCCATTCTTCATGTATCATATTGTTCTCATAACTGCTATTTTTAAATTTTAGTTTGTATAGTACTTTTATCAAAGCAAATAATTTAGTAAATTCTATAAGGAGAACTTAATCTTCTTTTGCTTATAGGTACCATAATTAAAGTTAAAAATGAATGTTTTTATTCCTTTATAGTAATACTGTTTGCAGTATCTACCAAATTACCAGCCAGTAGTAAACTTTGATCAGATCTTCGTGATGCATTTAGAAAGAGAGGAGGATGAGGGCGGACTGTAATGAATAGAAAGAGAATCCAGCAAAACAGGGATAGGAGGAAAGCCAGAGAGAAGCCTATTATGAGGGAAGTCAGTGGCACCAAATTGTGTTGCTGAGACCTACCCCTCTTCCATGTTCATGGCCATGGCCTGAGTTCAGGTCATTTCTCTTTTCTTCACATACATATGCTTTCCCTGGAATATCCACACTCCTAGTGTTACTGATTCCTTTTTAACTTTTTAACAACTGAGATTATTCGTCACTTCACTGGAACCATTTTTCTATAGACTATTTTCTGTGATTTCTCTATCACATATAAGCCTCATTCATTGAATTTACTCCTGTATCAGAATTGTCTCTCTAGGCCTAGCTTCTTAGAAGACTGAAGCAAGAGGATCACTTTGAGCCTAGGAGTCTGACACCATCTTGGGTAACATAAGACCCTGTCTCTGAAATAAAGTAAATAAATTGGGGGCTGAGGGTGTAGCTTAGTGATAAAGTGAATACTCAGCATGGGTGAGGCCCATGGTTTGATCCCCAGCATCACAAAGAATGAAGACAAGGGCTGGGGAGATAGCTCAGTCGGTAGGCAGCACAAGGCCCTGGGTTCGATCCCCAGCACCAAAAAAAAAAAAAAAAGAATGAAGACAAATATTCTCTTTGACTGTTAGACCTATTAGATTGTGAACTTTTAAAAAATACAAGACTCTTTTAATCATCTTTGTACATCAAGTAGCTAGCATAAAGTTTGACTTTAATGGAAGCTTATAAATTGTTAAGAAAGAAAGAGACTCAACAGTTCATTATTTTTAATGGTGAGGCAACAATTGGTGACCTTTCCCTTTCTCAGAATATTTTATTCACTGGTGGAGGCAAAAAGCCATATTGAGATAGGTTGATGAAATGAATGGAAGAAAGGATGAGTGGGTCATAATTCAAGAAGGTTGACTATGAAAGGCAGAAAGGGTGAAGAGCAGAGGCAGCAGCTGACAGGGAATGCTTTAAAATAAATGTGAAAGCTGGGACGTATGAACATCATAGTCTCAGGAAAGGAGCCCCAGAAGAGGACCTCTTTGAGGAGATGGGGATTTGTGAGGATTTGAGAGAGTCAAATCCAGAATATGAGTTGTGGTGGGGGAGGTGCACTTTTGAAACAACAAGCTTTCTGCTTTTGAGATTAAAACAGAAGTACTAAAAATTGACTTAGAATTGAATTTTGGGGCAGAACCCCTTAAATCAGTTGCTTCCTCCTCATGTTACACCTTATATTAGAACCAAAGTTGAAAAGTATTCACCATCAGTGATGGAATTGGTAGCAGTTACTTTACTTTTAGTTATTTTTAGATGAGCCATCTGTATGTGCAGGTACTGCGTCCATGAATTTAACCAATATGGATACAAAATATTTTAAAAAAATTGTATCTGTACTGAAATATACAAACTTTATCCATTATTCCCTAAATTCAGTTTAACCATTATATGCATAACATTTTTCATTGTGCAGATATTGTAGGTAATCCAGAAATGGTTTAAGGTATAGAGGGAGGTATACATAGGTTATATCCAAGTTATATTCCATTTTATTAAAGGGACTTTAGAGCAGCTTCAGATTTTGGTATCTTAAGAGGCTTTGGAACCAGCCTAGTGGATACAAAAAGACTATGTAAAATTGATGAACAGGACAAAGAAGGACATGTCATCTGTTTGTTTTGTTTTTGAAAATGTTCTTATTTATTTCAAATTAATTTTATAGGTATACCTGGGAGGTAGCTCTTGAAAAGTTGGTGCTGTATATACTACCACATCATTCAGTTTCAAAGAAGAATGTCTAGCTATTTGGAGAGGCAATTGAATATACACATGCCTAGTTTTTCAAATATTCAACATTAGATCTATTTTATAAGCTGTGAGAAAAAACATTTTCACGTAGAGCAATCTGACATCATTCTTGGCTGACACATATAAAATGGACTTGTCTTTTTTCAACAAAATGACTGAAGTCTGCTTCTTATTTATAAAACCAACCTTTAATCCTGAAGGTTGTATTGCTGATGTCATCTGCATACAGTACTTTACACTGCGACTAAAAAGAACACAACCAGAGGTGGCATATAGAACAAGGAAAACTTGTTTATATAATGAGAAGCATGGGTGTATTTAATACAAGATCAAGATTCTGTCTTTTTGCTCTGACACTCTGACTTCCTTACTGAGTTGACTTTTATCCTCAGATTTGTCCTCTCATGACTAAAAGACACTATAACTCCAAAGTAATTAAATCTTCCCTCATAATTCTTATTTAATTACTTTGGAGTTATAGTATGTTTTAGTCATGAAGAAGACAAATATCTTAGATGATTCTATTGTATAGCTAGTTAGGATCAAGAATGCTGTGTTACACCAATTAAGATTAACCAGGGAGTTTATAAACCCAGCTCCCCTGGAGCAGGTCATTTGATAACTGAAGAAACCAGGAGTTCTTATACTAAAGAATGAGAGGAAGGAATTCAATTAGTGGTATCTACCCTTTGGTAGCTTAAAGTTCTAGAAAAATTCCCTTATGCTTTGAATTTGTGGTATTCACTATTATCACTTAAGGAAGAGTTACATAAATGGCTCACCTTAGAGACAAGTCTCCAGACAGGAAGTTTGATTAAACTAGTGAACTGTAATGAGAATATTTTGGCCAGGAAGGAAGCTGGGGTATTAGAACACACTTTGGTTATTTGGTGTGCAGACATATATTAGTCTTTAAGGTAAATGTAGTTATTTATATTGGCTTACCTTAGAAGGATTATAGTCAACTCATGATTAATCAAAATTGATTCCATTATCCACAGATGACATAAAATCTGTTCTTTGTTGTGGCTTTCTCCTTCCCCTTGTTTTCAAATGCATTGCACCTTGACAAGCACATGTCCCAACAAAATTTTTTGGTCCTCCTGATCTTTGTCTTGCTTCATGGCATGACCAGTTTCCAAAGGATGCTGTATAGGTTTACTAGGATGCATCAATTGATCACCAAGACATTTCATTTCTACTCAGAGTCTTTGGCAGGCATATCTCCCTCCCCCCCCCCCCCAACTCCAATTCAGATTTGTTACTTCACAGACTTTTGCTTTTGACTCTTGAAATGGTACTTCCCCCACCTAAGCTGAACACATCTTCTTTACTCTTTTTTTTTATCCAAAAAATTGTTTCTGTAATGCAGTATAAATATTTAAATTTTATTATGATTTGTGTTCTTGTTAATATTCTTCAGATGATTCTGGTCTCATTTTTTTGTTGCTGCTTTTTTTGGTTTGTGAAAGGAGTTTTAATATGTGGTTTGAATGTATCCCCCAAAGTTCATGTGTGGGAAATGTGATCCTGTAAGCAATGGTATAGTGAGGTTGGTCCTGTTAGAGGTGATTGGGTTAGGGAGCCCCTCTCATGAATGGATTAATGCTCTTATGAGGGAATGGGCTCTTGATAAAATGTGGAGTTTGGCCTCCTCTTGTGCACACAGAGCAAACCCTTTCTCTTTTCCCTCCTTTCCATGTGGTGCCTTCCACTATGTTATGATGCAACAGTAAGGTACTCACCAAATGTAGGAGCTTGATCTGGGATTTTCTAGTCCTTAGAACTGTGAGGAAATTTGTTCCTTATAAGTTACCAGTTAGTGGTAGTCTGTTGTAGCAGCACAGTAAGAAAGTCCTTTTATCTGATTTAGTGCTTTCTTTTAACCTCACTCCGAGCCTTCCTCCCAAGCCATAGTGGAGTTGACTATTATGAATCCACTGTAAGGTATAACAGATAAATTATTTCTATTACCAAAAGAACCACTTGTGGAGACAGAGCTCTGTGTAGTAGATAGGGTTTGTGTAGTACATTTAACATGTGAGTAGAGTTTCCATAATTTCTTTATGAAACCTTTCAGAATTGCATCTGTTGTACAATTTGCAGTGAGAACTGTGTTTTTATCATAGCAGGTAAAATTCTGGGGAGTGTAAATATTCCTGTTGTGCTTGGTCAACAGCAAGTAACAGAATAGTGCCTTTTGCTGACTTTTTCAGATTTTTTTCAAATGAGGAAAGGCATAAATAAAACAATTCTTTGATCCCTGATAAATGGCCTTGAGACTGAAGAGCAACAGAAAGGGCCTCATTCTGTACCTTTTGCTGTGTATTGTCAATTTATCTGCTTGCTCAGCCTTTCCTCTGTAATGATCGCAAAAGTGTAGGATGCAGGCTGCATCCTTCCTCTTATCCGTGTTAGAAACCTTGACGTAGACATTGAACTCATCCTTTGCGTTCTCTTAATCTCTTTCAGGTTTGCTTACTTTAGTCCCTACCTCTTGTTCCCATTTATTTTAGTATTTTACTGTCACATTTATTTACCTCCAAACCATTTCAGTTGCATCATTGTTTTGACCCCTTAAACATTCAGGGCTTACAGAATTAATGACTATAAACCTTTTTAGTCTTTAGTAATATTCCTTTGATCTCACTCTCTTGAGACATGGACTACTTCCTTAGTTATTTACTATTTCAATCTTAATGGATTTTCTTCTGATCTCTCATTTTTATTTATTTATTTTTGCTTTTTAAGTTTTAGTTTACAATTTTCATTGTGACAAACATAAAATGTACCTTCTTAACCATTTCTAAGTGTACAGTTTATTGGTTTATGTGTATCTATATTTTTTTTTCTTCTTTTTTTACTGTAAACAAATGGGGTACAACTTGTTTCTCTGGTTGTACATGAAGTAGAGGCGTATCATTTGTGTAATCATACATTTACATAGGGTAATGGTGTTCGATTCATTGTTATTTTTTTCCTCCCCCCCACCCCTCCCATCCCTCTTTTCCCTCTCCCCCACCCCTCCCATCCCTCTTTTCCCTCTATACAGTCACTCCTTCCTCCATT
Organism: Sciurus vulgaris; assembly: GCF_902686455.1. Classification (NCBI taxonomy): domain Eukaryota; kingdom Metazoa; phylum Chordata; class Mammalia; order Rodentia; family Sciuridae; genus Sciurus; species Sciurus vulgaris. The sequence goes on from NC_136472.1 coordinate 104,395,294, forward strand.
CTTGCCCCCTCCCACCCCCTATAATGTGTCATCATCTGCTTATCAGTGAGATCATTCATTCATCCTTTGGTTTTTTTGAGATTGGGTTATCTCACTTAGCACGATATTCTCCAGTTTCATCCATTTGCCTGCAAATTATCTATATTGTTGTACAACTAATCTCCAAAACCTTTTCATCTTGCAAAAATTAAATTCATTAAAAAAAAAAAAAAGCAAAAAACAACTCCCATTTTCACCTTCCCACAGTCCTTTGACAACTACCATTCTACTTTCGGTATCTATAAATTTGGCTGCTCCTGATACCCTATATAAAGAGAATCAAATAGTATTTTTATTTTCATTACTGGTTTATTGGATTTACCTTAATGTCTTGTGTTTTAGTACGTGTCAGAATTTCTTTACTTTTCAGTTCGAATGTCAAACCTTTAAGAGTTTTTTGTTGTTGTTGTTGTTTTTTTTAATGAGAAGAGGGTTGAGGATGTTAGAATATTGGATTTCTGAGAAGAATTGTTATAGTTTTCAGGTAAATTTAGGGAAAAAAGATTTTGGGCCTTCCGAAGTTTTAATTTTACATTATATTTCAATAATTGTATATACTATGTGAGGAATCATTTTTTCTTTATAATCTTTGTGATAGGTGTTTCAATCAAAGACCTGTTAAAACTGTAATGTAAATGTCTTTTTCAACTCCTGATAATCCAGATAATCTGAAAATTAAATTATTTCTTTGGAGTTCTGTTAGTCATTGATAGAAATGGAGATGACAACTTTTACTTGTTATATTATTTAAATAGAAAAATTCTCAGGCTCAAATTTGTTTTTTGGTTTTTTAATTTGTTCTTTTTAGATATATGTGACAGTAGAGTGTATTTAAACATATTTTATATACATGGAGTATATCTTATACTAATTGGGATCCCATTCTTGTACATGATGTTGAGTTTCACTGGTCATATATTCATATATGAACATAAGAAACCTATGTCCAGTTCATTCTACTGTCTTTCCTATCCCATCCCCCACTTCTTTTCATTCTCCTTTGTCTAATTCACTGAACTTCTATTCTTCCCTCCCCTCCTTACTGTGTGTTAGTATCCATAAATCAGAGAGAACATTTGGCCTCTGATTTTTTTGGGATTGGCTTATTTCACTTCGCATGATAGTCTCCAGTTCCATCCATTTACTGGCAAATGTCATGCTCAAGTATGGGTAGAACATTCAGTTTTCTGTTTACTTAGTGATGGATATGTAGCCTTCTAAAAGGGTTAAGTCTTGGCCTTTGTGTACTGCAACCATCCAAAGAAGTTCTTTAAGAGAAGTCTGAGCACATCGCCAAAGTATTCTTCTGCCCTTTTGTGTGCATGAATTCCAAAGTCCTTAACCTGATATCTTTTTGTTTTTTTTTTTGTACTGGGGATTGAAGGCACTTGACCACTGAGCCACATCCTCAGCACTATTTTGTGTTTTATTTAAAGACATGGTCTCTCTGAGTTGCTTAGCAACTTGCTTTTGCTGAGTCTGACTTTGAACTCGCCATCCTCCTGCCTCAGCCTCCTGAGCTGCTGGGATTATAGGCATGTGCCACAGCGCACTGGTGATTAACATGCCATCTCATGTACCTCACAATTTGATGTAAAACTCAATTTATCTTTGCCTAGTTTGCCTAATTTGTTCACTCACCCCTTACCTTTGCTTCCATTTCTACCAAATAACTGAGAATTTTCCAAATTTAGCATATATCTTTTCCTTATCAGAACAAATGTTCTCCTTCTTTGGGATACCTTGTCCTTATTTGTCTTTATCAGGTGAAGCCCCACTAGTTAATGAAGCCTTTGTTTTCTGCCAGGGTTTCTCATCAGACAATGATTTGAGTGACTGTTTTCTGTTTCTTGAAGAGAGATACATGATACTAACATCTTACATGTGTAAGAGAAGTTAATTTATTACCTTCAGTGGATACATAGGGCATTAGGGATTAATTTTTGGTGGGGGGACCCCAGTGAGAAAGGACTAATCTTAAATTTGTTTTCTTCTTTTGCTCTTGCACAGATCTCAGACTCCTGAAACATTTATCACATTGTAATTATTTGTATATTCACCTTCTGTATTGTTTATGTTTGGACACTACAGAACAGAGATAATGTCTGCTTTATTCTTTTATCTTAGGATGTAGCACTATACCCTATGTAGAGTTGATTAGTGGAATATGTGTATAGATATTGAAGAGGATTATATTGACTTCCTACGAGGAGTTCAGCTTTATTTTTCAGTTTCACTATCCATGTTGTTCATTCCCTTTTTTAACTTACCTTTGCATTCATGTTCTTTCTTAAAATGAGTACCTTACATTTATTGTCTTGTTCTCCAGTTGGCTGTGTCAGCCTTGAGTGCTTGTTCCCCCCCTGCCCCTTGTTACCTGTGTGGGTGCTTTGCCTGCCTAGCTAGAGTTAATGCTCCTAATGACCTCCTAATGATGTGGATATTTGGAACATCAAGTGCAAGGCTGACAATGAATTAAATTCTTGTTGATTAATGAACAGTCATGGGGAAAATTATATAAGATGATGCTTTTGCCTAATTTTATTGGGCAAAAATATGGTCAAACTGTTTATTTGAATAGTAATGTTCTTTCTGTGGAATTGCTATCTGTTCCCATTTTCTCAGTTGATGATTTTCACTGTACCTTATTACACTTACCCTTAGAATGTCTGATCTATAAATTGGCTTCTTGTCATCATGATAAAGGAATTTTCTCCCACTTTTTTGCATCCCTGTCCAGTATGTACAGATGGAAATGTGTATTGTTGTTATGTGATATATTGTTTTGTCAAGTATATACTGAAGTTGATAAAAGGTAAACCTTTGGGTTGGCAGAACCACTGACTGTGCCTGAGTACCAATTCTCACATTGTCAGACTGAGCAAGACGAGATGTTAGTGCATCTCCTATGCATCAAAGAGAAACTGTAGTTTGTTATTAGAGGATGCACTTGGATTTTTGGAATGGGGGTTTTGAATGCCAGAGTGTGATTGTTCCAATTTTGTTAAGAAGATGTTTAATGGAACCATAGTTTTTAAGACAGTATTATGATAAAATAAAGACTCTGCCTTCTTCTCTACTTAGCTGCCTACCCTTTGAAGAGAAATGGCATATTTGCTAATATGCAAACTATCGTAGAATCAGCAAGTAGATCTGTGTACTGTCAGCTTATCTCTTCCCTTCCCTAAAACTTGAGCTGAGTGTATACTTTAGTGTGTTTTAGGAACATATTTCAAAGTGTCCGAACTTGTGAAATGTTATACTATTTCAAGACTGGAAGTAGCCCAGTGTGTGTAGAGAAAGTTTTGCTCGACTAGATATCAGAAGGCCTGTGAATCCTGAATATACTGTGCTCTGTTTTCTGATTATTAGCAAATTTCCTCACTTCTTAAAGCCTGAATTTTATCAAGTACTCTTTCGTGAGAATAATTTAAAGTAATTTAAAGTAATAATTTTAGTCTGTTTGGTACACGTGTGGTGGCACTAGTTTTCTGGTTTGATATGGTAGTACTAAATCAGTTTCCGTTTTCTCCTGGGTGAAGATGCCCTCTACATTCTTCTCACCCCTTTAAAATGAATTCAGCCCCCACCTCCTAAACAGTGTCCTTGTTACCTCTTACTTTTTTTTTTTTTTGCATGAGCACATAAATGCTAGGCACTTTCCTAAATTAAAAACACACAATTAGTAGCAAAGTTAGAATTCATCATCCAGTCCCTTTTACTCCTGAGACTGGACCTTTAACCATTATGTGTGTAATAAAGTATTTCTCACCACAATGAACAGAATTGTTACCTTGTAAATATTAATATTTAGAAATAGTTATTAATGAAAACGGAGTTATGACAGCTTTAAAAAGAAAAGATAGGCATATAAATTCTCAATGTGGCATTATTTCAGTAAGGTTGTGTGTGTGTGTGTGTGTGTGTGTGTGTGTGTGTTTATGCATGCTTTTTAAAAATATTCAAATAACAAAGAATTTAGAGTGTGGATGTGAGTCCTGTTATGGCTAATCAATTGGAACCCATCATTACTTCAGAAAACTCAGAAGTATATGTAGGTCTGGAATATCCAAGTAATAGTTCATTTATATAATTTAGAGTGTACTAAATTCAACAATACTGTGATTCTAAAGATGTCAGTTATTTGTTTTCTTTAAAGCAATCTTTTAGATTTTTATGAACCCTCTTTTCTTGATATATAAGAAAGATGAGTCATCTTATTTCTTTAACAAAGTCTGTGGTTATGATATACAAGCAAATCATTTTCTCTCAAATATGGTTTTCATGCTTATGGGACATGCTATTCTTTTGTAATGTGCTGAAATTTTAGTTTCTATGAGACTTTATTATCTGAAACTCCCAAAACAAAAACAAGATGATTCCTAGAGTTGTTTACCTTACACGGAGATATTTATGTACTCTTTTAAAAAAAAATTCTATGCACTTTAGTGAAAATCCAGCTCAACTCCTTGTTAACAATTTAAATTGAGAAGATACCAATGTGTGACCTTTCTAATAAATTTTTATCCAGATTTGACCAAAACCAGTTTTGTTTGTGGAAAGTAAATATATCAATCCTCTATTTGAATGTAACTACAACTCCTAAATATTATCAACAGAAGTAACCTAATAAAACTAATGACTACTGCTGTAATTAAAAAAAAAAAAAAAAAATCCAGCATAGCAAAGGCAAACAAAAAAGCATAGTTCCAAGAAAGAACAATTGAATTTGAATTTTCTCCTGGACCTGTTACTCAAGTATAGATAGATGCCATCTCCAGCAAACTCTAATTTTTTTTTTTTTTGACCACTATTTCAGTTTCTTTACCTTTTTCAAATAAATGATTCTTTGCCAACAGCCTTCTTTCAATATATCACTTGACTCAATATCCCAAATTTTGTGCTACCTTTGTTACTCAGGGTCATGTCTACTAGACGAATAGTATTTCCCAGGAGCAGTAATTTAGAACCTTGCAACATTTAAGAATCTTTATTTTTATCATTGCTGTTCTCATTATATCTTGGGCATATAAGTCTGTTATCTGTTGAACTCGTGTAAAGTATATTTAATAGGTAATTTCATATTCTCATTTTTACTTTTTTTAAGTGAATTTAAGAAACTACTTTTAAGCAGAAACCATTTGATTTTTAATAGTGTTTTGTTTAAAACGTAATTTCTAGGTAAGGGGATCTGAGAAATAAATGTTCATGTATTAGAAATGGATGTCTTTGTTGGTTGCCTCTGGACTTCTTTTTTTCACTGCTGTGTGGGGGTTTCGTGAGATAAGTGCATTCCTTTGAATTGAATTTTTCCTCAGTTTTGGGTTCTATAGCTTCTCTATTCTTTTTAGAACAAGGTGCTCCTGCTGGGTCTATTTCAAAGACAATTTCTAGTGCTCTTGTTTTTCATTTTTGCTTGTTTCATTGTCATAGGATCAAAATGTAAGAGAACCATAAAGATCTGGGTATCAGTTAATTCAACATTTATTGAGGACATTGCATATTATGTTAGTCAAAGTATATCAAAGAAAAATAAAATCAAACTAGAGAAAAGTTCTAAGGCAGTGAATTAGTTTCCTATTGTGTAAAAAAATGCCACAAATGTAGCAGCTTAAGACAAAGTATTAATTACCAGACTTTATTTCTGTCAGTTGTCTGGGCACAGCTTAGCTGGAACTTGGATGCATTGTTTCAAAGCACTTTCAAGTACCAGCCATTTTGCTTTATCATCTTGGGGCTGGACTGGAGCAGAATGCATTTCTTAGGCAGCTATATGACTCAGGGTTCTACTTTTAGGGGGGGACTCTTGGTTGGAGGCCATCTGCTATGAATTGAATGTTTACCTCCCAAATCTGTATAATGAGTCCTAATTCCCAGTTTAATGGTATTTGGAGGTGGGGCTTCTGGGAGATAATGAAATCATGAAGGTAGAGCCCTCATGAATGAAAGTAGTGCTCTTGTAAGAAGAGACCGGAGAAAGATGATATCCTCTCCCCTACCCTCCTCTTTAGTCATATGAGGTTATAGTAGGCAAAAGTCACTAAGGAGGAAGAGGACCATCACCGGGGATCTAATTGAAAGGCACCTTGATCTTGAACTTCCCCGTTTCAGAACTGAGAAATAAATTTCTGTTGTTTAAGCCACTGTGTGTGTGTGTGGTACTTTTGTTAAAGTAGCCTGAACTGCAATCCTTAACACCTAGAGACCATCTGTAGTTTCTTGGCATGTGAGCTTCTCCAGCATGACTGCTTACGACATTAAGCCTAAAGGAGATTCTGTAGCTCCCATGTGCTAATAAGATGAGGTCCCGTGTTAAAATATAACACAATCAGTTATTTCTTTAGCTATATAATGTAACCTGGCCATGGGAGTGGCATCCAGTCACTGTTGCCATGTTCTATTTATGAGAAGAAAGCACTGTCCACACTGAAGGTAAGGAGGTTACACAAAGGCATTAACACAGGGAGGCAGGATCTTTGAGTCACCTTCGGTGACCTTAGGGTCTTTCTGTCACAAACAAGATATAAATAGATGGATTGTAAGTAAACCTGAAGTGATTAAAAGTGGTATATGTTGTTGCTTTCATATTGTGTTCATATCAAGACTAGGTTGAACAGAAGGTTGAAGCATAACTGCTATTTTGGTTGAACTTTATGCAAGCTAAGGAAGAGAGCTGTTTCAGGTGACTCAGCTGTCTCTGTCCCTACCATCCCCTAAAATATACTCACAGTGGAGACCAGAACTCCCTCCTCCCCAAATTATTTTCATTAAGATTTTCATAAAACTATTAATATACTGTAGTTGTTTTTTGTTGAAAGTAGCAAGCAGTATAGACATCAAAGATAAATTTCTAGTTAGTTTGAATAATAGTCATCAAAGGCATAGTTTAGGCATAGATAGAAGATAATTATTTTTTAGATTTACATGTTCATAGGCGCATTCCGTATTATAGATTTCACAATAACAATTTTTTTTTTTTTAATTCAGTTTGTGAAGACAGTGAGCTGTTGGACTTTAAAGTTCTTTAGGCACTCTCCCTTCCTCACCAATTTTTTTATTTCACTCCTGCAGTTCTATGTGTTATTATTATTTAGTCATTTCTATGGAGGAAGATAAACCTACTGCTCCACTTTGCTTTCAGGACATCCCTTCATATCATTATAATATCTCATTTGGTATATTACGTACTCAGGAATAGACTGTAGGACCTTAATAGAAGTTTAAGCTAAAATAATTTAGCTATGAGGAAGTTACTTATTTTACTGTTTTCCAATAAATATGCAGTTATAAAATTCTCTTAGGTCTTATTTAGGCTGGAAAAATTTAAGTAGGTTTGTTTTAGATTATACTTGAACTTTCTTTAGAAAATGGATTTCTACCTGATTGATGCCTAGGCCCAGCATTAACCTTAGATTGTTATTAAACCACCGCCGAGGTAGTAGATATATATATTAGGTTCTTCACACTAGGTTCTTCACACATTAACTTTGATGGTTGGGACAAGTCCTGGTTTGCTGAAGAGATCATCTAAAGCCCTTTCCTTATGAATAGCCGTTGTAAGCAACCATTAGTTGTATTGATTACTACTGATTTGTTTCAAGCATTACCACTTTCTGTTCATAGTGGGATTATTCATTTTATAAAAAGTTTGATTTATGCATTTTTCTCCCTGTATTTATTTCTTAAATTTATCCCCTTTTATCAACTTTTCTAAAGTCTTCATGTTCTGTTTCTGTTCATGCATTGATTGATTTCATAAGAGCATAATGTCACAAACAAATTTTATCTTTATGGCCCTACTTAATTTCACAAAGGACTTGGGTGATTTTTTTGGGCGTGATGGAAAATTTTCCTTTTATGAATGTAGAGTTGTACTTATTAACAAATCTTCCTTATCTTTATGAATGTGGAATGGTATGTGCTATGAACTTCTGAACAGTGAACGATTGTGAACAGCAATATTATGCAAGCAATGTGTACAAAGCAAAATGTTATCCCAGTCTTTAGTCTGAACAAAGTAATCAACTGATTTTTAAACTTTTTTATAAGTACACTGTAGGTATATATAATAGTGGGATTCATTTTGACATCATTATATAAGCATGGAGTTATAATTTTTTCCAGTTCAGTCCCTAGTATTCCCCTTCCCCTCTCCTACTCCCTCCACCTTTCAGCTAATGTTTTTATTCTTTGTGGGTTCAATTGCATAGGTAAATGGTTCAGTTAATAGAAATATATAAATTATCAAACCAAATCAGTTTTGTTTCTAAAGCTGCTTCTGGCGCCTCAAGTTATACCCTCATACTACCAGTTATTTCTCTCTGGCAGTAAGTGATTTATTCATCAGAATCTGGTCAGTCTTTGGGGATTTTTGTCTTAATTACTCTGCAGTGTTGTCTCTTTGATATATATTAGTGCCTCTAGGATTGATTCTTACTGAAAGTATAGTCATGAATTTTGTTTCTTTTTTTGAGATGGGAGTCTCACTATGTTGCCTGGTCTTGCCTTGAATTGGGCTCAGGTGATCTTCATGTAGCCTCCCAAGTAGCTGGGACTACAGGTGCATACCCCACTTATGATTTTTTTCCCCACTCAACATTGTTGTACATCCTAAAAGCACACAGATTGTTATGGTTTAGATCTGAGGTGTCCCCCAAAAGGTCCTATATTAATGCAGGAATGTTTGGAGATGATATTATTGGATTATGAGAGCTGTTAATCAGCCCATCCTAGTTCGAACCGACTGACTGGGTGGTATCTATAGGCAGGTAGTCTGTGGCTGGAGGAGGTGAGTCACTAGGGGCATGCCCTGGAAGGGTTCATCTTTCTTGTAGCCCCTTCCCCATTCCTTCTCTCTGCTTCCTGACCCTGCCATGAGCTGAGCAGGTTCCCTTCACTGGGTGTTTTCCCAATGATGCGCTGTCTCACCTTGGGCCTAGAGCAATAGAGTCAGCTACTGAGACCTCTGGAACTGTGAGCCCCAAATAAACTTTTCCTTCTTTAAGTTGTTTTTGTTGAATGTTTTAGTCACAGTGGGGGAGTGGGGTGGAAAGCTAACTGAAACAGAGGTATACTAATAGTACTGTGGAATTTAAAGTGAAATTTCCTGTCATGGCAGTATGTAAATGCTATTGTGCAAATCAGAAGATGAGTGATTGGTCTGTAATGTTGTTCCCACCTTCAATTAATATTACAGTCATAATGCACTAGATGGAAACGTGGCAGTCTCCATTTTGAACAAGTTTTACTCATCTAACCAACATCTGTTCTTATAGGGATGCTCAGGTCTCATCTAGCAACGTCAGCTCACTTTAGAAAAGAGTTACAAAATAAAAAAGAATTAATAAACAAAATTAGGGAAAATATCTTGTTGGATATGAAGTCAAGGGAAAGTATGCACAGCCACAAAGAACTAAGTACCTGCAGTTATGGGTATGTGTGTAGTTTGTATCATTGAACATGAAGTTTGTCTCTAATATTAATGGGCAAGTTGAAAAGGAAGGCTCTGACTTCATTCTAACCATAATAGTAGTAACATGTTTTCTCAGAAAAGGCTAATTTTTCCTAGCACTGATTTTTAAGAATATCATTTGGGACAATGTTGATATATCAGTAGATGTTAAAATAGTTAAAAAGAGACTTTTACAAGACCATTAAAGCTCACTTCAGATACCCTTTGCATATTCATTCAGAAACATTTAGTGGGTATTTTTGTTGATTCGGTGGAGTAGTGGGGAGCAAAAACATTGCTGTAGATCGAGAGGCAAATAAAAGGTGTAGATGTGGAGACATACACAGGTTAGACTTTTTTTTGGTCGTTTCTGAGAATCAGATGGAGGGCCTTGCACATGCTGGGCAAGCACTCTCCCATTGAACTGCATTTAGATCTTTAAAAGTAGTTTTGTTTGGATAACAAGAAGGTGGTAACGGGTTGTGTTGTTGAGGAAAGGCTTGCTCTGTGTTGGCTGACTTTGAACATGTGTTTTCTAAACTGAAGACTGAAACAAAAGGAACAAGCTATGCTGTAAATTTCTCTGCAGAGGTGAAGCATTTGCAGGTAGAAGTTGATATTTTTGAGATAAGAATTGGAAGGGGAGAAACAGATTCAAAGGATAGAAGTGAATACATTTTCATTCATTCATTATTTAACTGCCTACATATACTGGGCAATGTGTAAAGCTGGCTGGAGATGAGACATGGTGCTCACCTTCTAGTGTAGTTGTCTTTGATTTGAGTCATTGGAATGCAATTCCATGTAGTGGTGACTGACCTGGTGCTTGACAAACCTCCTAGTCACCCAACAAATGAATTAATCTCTTTTGCACCTGTTCTACCGTTTTGGAAACTAATACCTGTTTATATAGCCTTGGCTTGTCTTGGGCTTAGAAGCACCTCAAAAATTGTTTGAAATATTAATAATGTAATTTTTAAGAGTTGGTGAAAGAGATTTAAAAAAAATTGTCAGACTTTTTAAATGAATAGCTGTAGTATGCGAAGCTTCTGTAGCCCAGAAACCTTGATTCATAGGTTATTTATAAATGTTCATTTGAGTGTTCTTCATATTCCAAGCGCTTGCCTGGAAATAAGGGTTGGGTGAAGTCGCATTGACCTGAATATTTGAGCATTTTCACAGCAAGATATAAGATAATAAAAGATATAAAATAATAAAACAAGTGTTAGGATAAGTTAAGTGCAATGGTATGGGTGCAGGAAGTGGGATAGTTAGCTAAGAATGGCTATTTGTTTTCCTTCTTAATTGATAAAAATCCGTTCTACCTGTAATGAAATGGAATTTTTAGATCCTAGAGGGACACTAGATTCTTCTTTGGGAACTCAGATTCTTAAAACTTTTGATATTATTTGGTATTCGTTTGTAACATGTTTCGTGAAAGCCATGATGACAACCCATGTAGAACAAAGTAGGAGGTGTATCTAACTGTATTTATTGATTATCAATTTGATTTGAAGGGCATGTGTAGAGGGGGAAGCAAGAAGATGATTGAAAGGTAGAGATACTGATGAGAGTGTTGCTACGTTTTCTTTGGAATCTGTTGATTTGGCACAAATCTTTAAAATGAGAGCACTGGATTATATATATCTAACCATTTGAAGTATGAATTATTATGTTTCCATGAAATCTGTATTTTGTTTTGGATAATTTTCTCACTTTAGTGATATATGTGCACACATAAGCATGGTTAGAAATTCTAGAAATTGTAATTGCCACCAACCCCAAACATATATACCACAATGCCATTCCTCTTTACTTGACTGAAAATTATTTCCTATAGTACTTCAACATTCTAATTATTGTTCTTCATCTATCTACAAAGGAATATAATCTCTCCACGGGAGATCTTTTTTTTTTTAACCTTCTGTAGTTTTTTTTTTTGAAGATTACTAAATCTTTTTAAATAACTATCATAATTTGATACTTGATACACTATGTAAATCTATATGGATTATCTTTTTTGTGTGTCATGTCCAGTATAGTATGTATGTATTTTGGGATGGTGTTGGTGGTGGCTGTGGCCTTCTGTGTGCTTGTTTTACCTGTCATACTTCTCAGGGTTATATCATGGAGATAAATACTAGTGTAAAAATTAGGAAATGATCCACAATCCTATAAATTTAAGCACTAGTTAGATGGTAGGAATTGTTTCAAGATCAGCATATATAATATGCTGGGTACAAGTTGGCTTCTTGAAATAGGCGGAACTTAAAAACTGGACTTCGAAAAGGTTGTGGCATAGATAGAGAAGGCTATTAAGAAATGAGTCCTCGTGTATCTCCTCTGTGCACTTTCTCTAATCTTGATTCCATCCCTCAGGATTTGTTTTTAAAATGTTTTTCACCATCTCATGGTCTGGTGTATAGCACATAATTAAATGTTACTTTGTAATGTAACTATTGGTACACCTTTACTCAAAAAAGTGAAAAAAATTGTAGGCCAATAGTGTAACTATTGGTACACCTTTACTCAAAAAAGTGAAAAAAATTGTAGGCCATATTATTATCTCAGTTATGTTGTCAAAAACAAGCACAGAATGTTTCCTTTTTCAGTGAGTAAAAAAGAATCCTTCAAGACTAACTGTAGTTCTGTGATTTACTGCCCACCAGTTTCCCATTGCCTTTATATCCTGGAAACTACTAGTGATCCTGTTGAATTTTATGTAGTTGTGACAAATAGGACAAAGTACAGTTCTCATCAGGAAAGATAGGGAATGGAAATTACAAACATAAGGGGAGAGATCTGACTAGTTGGTAGGATTAACATTATTATAACACTTTCCCCATACTATCTTTTCTATATTCCAGTTCTACATACATGGAAAAATTCTCCCTTTTTAAAAAAAAAAAATTCTTTTATCCTAGAAATCCCTTTTCATTTTGATGGTAGTTAAGTGTAAGCTTGTTAGTATGTTCTTGTTTTTCTTCTAAGAAAATGATTGATCGCTTTGCATTAATGGCCTGCAACCAGCCTGTTCATTAATTTCCCCATCTCCATTAGAGACTTTGCCCAACACACTAAACACTATTGTGGAGTGGACAACAAAATCAATAATTAATACGTTAAAATAAACCTAGTTATCTTTCAGAGTTTGTTAAACAAATCATTAACACTAATAGTGCCTTTGAAATAAACAATTTCTGCCACCCAGCATCAGCAAATCCTACTGTAATTGGTATGTGTAGTCAGTTAATTATCTACCTTTATATTCAATTCACTTTTGTCTTTCTGAATATTTATTTTAAAGGTATTCTATCTTAGAAAGTTACACTTGAAGGAGAGTATTACTATTTCATAGGCTTTTGATAACATATGCATATCAGCTCTTTACCTACATTTTGCTGAAACACAGCTTTGTAGTTCTTAAGTATTACTACTCTTTATTTTTTTGTTCTTTGTATTTTGTTTTATTTTTGTTGTTGCTGGGGATCAAAACTAGAGGCTTCACAACTGAAATACATTCCCAGCCCTTTTATTTTCTATTTTGAGACAGGGTCTTGCTAAGTTTTCAAGACTGTACTTGGACTTGTGTGATCCTCCTGCTGCCTCAGCCTCCCCAAAACAGTGGGATTATGGAGGTGCACCACCATGCCAGGCTTACTTGTACATATTCTTCAAAAACTTTGCTAAATGGATTGTAGCTTATGTAAAAATGTATAAAATGGAGATACTTGAAATTATAATAAAAAAGCAGTCATAAAAATTACATGAAAAGGGCTGAGGTTGTGGCTCAGTAGTAGAGTGCTTGCTTAGCATGCATGAGGCACTGGGTTCTATTCTTAGCACCACATATAAATAAATAAATAAATAGTCCATCAACAACAACAAAAAATTTTAAAAAGTTACATGAAAAAGATCTGTTTATAAGCAGATTTTCCAAGGTGTTTCTAAATTGGTATAAAATTCATGATACTGGTTTTCGAAAACACACTATAGTCAAAATTATGTGTGTTTCTTTCTGACACTGAAAAAATTTCAGAGTATATACATCCCTTCATTAAAAAAAAAAAAACCTATGGAATACATTTCTCAAATTGAAACTGCTGAGTCAAAGAATGTAAATTTTAAATTTTGGTAGCTATTGAGTTGTGTTAATTCACATTTCCTTTCATCCTACATGATACTACCTTTTCTCCTAACACAGCATCTTTTCAAATATTTGATTTTTTCCAATTTGGTAGGAGGGAAATAGTATCTTAGTGGAGTTTACTTTTACATTTTTCATATTATGGGTGAGCTATTTAATATATTGGCTCTTTTGGGAACTGAAAACATGTTTGTTGTGTTGGGCTGTTGGTCTTTTTCCTTATTCTTTATATTTACTCTTTATTTTGGGAAAATTTGCCTTTTGCTTCCAATCTGATGAGTTGTAAGTAACTTGCTTTTCTGGTGTATGTGCGTATGTGTTTAAACTGTTGTTTGTTTTATTGACTTTTGACAGAGTTTTCTTTTTTAAAAATTTGCCACTTTTTTACTGGTACATTATATGAGTCATGTTTTAAAAATTTTAGATAGGTGAATTTGCCAATTTTGTCTTCAGTGGTTGCTGAGTTTCATGTCACAGTTTAAAAATTTTAAAAGAATTCTCCCAGGGTTTATTCTGACACTTCTAAGGCTTAATTTTTTGCATCTAATTGCTTGGTCTGCTTGGAATTCAGTAAGTTGTGAAGTATGAAATATAGATCCAACTTTATTTCTGTATAAGTACACAGGTGTTCCAACACCATTTATTAAACTCTTTTGTATTGATTTAGCAAGCTACCTTTATTCTATCTAAAATCTGTCTGATTTGGGACTTTTAATGTGGTTATTTTGATGTAGTTCCTTTATAGTATGCTTAAATATTTCAGAATATTGCTCATTACTTTTCTTCAACTATTTCTAAAATTTTGAATTTAAACATAAACTTAAAAAAATCATTGACTTGGAGATTTATGATGGTATAAATTTAGGTAACCTTGCAGTTTTGTTTTGGGATTTTTTTCTTTGAAAAATTTTCCTCCCCTTACCCTCTACCTTGTACCAAAAATCAGATCATAAACTACTTATTTGTTGACTTGTTAGGACTTATAGGGCATATTTTTTTCTGGTCCTTCTTTTATGGAAAGTGTAGAGAGTTGCATAGAGCTTTAATAGTTCTCATTGAACATTACCTCTATCCAGTTATGGGCATTATACACTCAGTACTATAGCTCTGGGCATACTTCTGTTCAGGTATGAGCATAATACTCAATACTTTAATATTTATTTGGGTTGATAGCACACCTCAGAACTACCTAATTCCCCTTTTCTGACTCTAGGGATTCTCTCATGTAAAATTTGCAATATATTTATTGAAAACCTTTTTGATTGTATTTTATCAGTTTATTGATGTCTGTGGGGGGGAGGGTTTCAGCATGTTGCCCAAACTGTAAGTCTCCAAATAGTATACACTTAAAACCATTGGTGTTATAAGTAGTGATTTATGATTTTCTGTTATGCTGAGCCTAGTTGTTGTATAGAAAGGTTGAAGAACTTTTAGTTATCCTTTTGATATTTGTACTCATCTCTTAGCTATATGTAATGAGTAAGCAAAGGTTTATTTAAAAAAGAAAAAAAACCCAAGTTGCATGTTGGTATTTCTTAATTGACATTAAACCAATTGTTTTCTACATTTTCTTGATCACAATTTATGAAAGCCAGAAGTTTGTGTAAGCTTATGACTCTTACTTTGGGTCAAATCTGTGGCATGTGGCCTTCTACCAGGGAACTGACATAGAGGGATCAGGTCTGGTATACGGAAGAGAGTGTATCTTCATGTTGCCACAACAAAATACCTCCTTATAAAGAGTGAGAAATAGATTTCTGGTGTTTAGAGATTACTTAGTGTATGCTGTTTAGTTTTAGCAAACTGAATCAACTAAGACATAACAGTGGGATTCTAATGGGAATTGCATCACAATCTTAATGTTTACAGGATGTTAACATGAGCACTTACCTTTTCTGAGCAAGTTTCTCCACTGGATTTTATCTTATTTGCTGTATTTAATAAAGATTTTGTAAGTTTTTTTCATATAGGTCATATGCTTTATTATCTAAAATATTTTAAGGGCTGGGGATATAGCTCAGTTGGTAGAGTGCTTGAGTCGCATGCACAAAGCCTGGGTTCAATCCCCAGCACCACAAAAAAAAAAAAAAAAAAAAAAAAGTATGTAAAATATGTTAGCCATTGTGGTTTTATTTTCATTTTAAAAAGATATTTCAAATTTAAAATTATATTGTTGAATACTATATTCTAATATGTAGACAAGTGTAGAAGGTAACATCAAGGCAACATGTGTCTCCCTCTCATACTCATTGGAGCATTAACATTTTGACATCTTTGAGATTTCCTTATTTAACATATAAAGGAATAAATAATATGGTAACATTCCTTCATCTTCATTCTTTTTAGAACTATTATCTGGAAGTTACAGTATATAATTCTTGAGCAGTTTAAACTTTTGTTACCTATATGTGAATACTTAAATAATATATAATGTTTCTGTAATAGTTAAAACATTATTGTTCATCTTGAGAAAGATCAATGATTATTTTGTATATACCTTTTTTGAAATACTTTGTCAAATTTTTCTAACCATAGTAGTGTTTATCTTGTTAGAATCTTAGGGGTTTTGCTCATAATCACATCATATGCAAATATATCTAAGTTTACCTTACCTTGTGAAAAAAAATAAAAGTATAGACGTTTATTTGGATCCCGGTTCTGGAGGCTGAGAAGTCTAAGAGCTTGGTTCTAGAGGTGTGGGAAGTCCAAAAACAGAATTCCACTTACTGGGCTCTGGTGAAGGCCTTACTGTACCATAACATGACAGAGGTCATTATAGGGAATTAAGATTGATCAAGTGTGTTTCTTCCTCTTCTAATAAAGTCATAAAAGCTATGATGGGGACCCATCTTCATGTTTTCATCTAATTTTAATTACTTCCCAAAGGTTCTGCTTCCAATTCAAATCAACATAGGAATTTTGGATTAATTTTCTAACATGAACTTTGGGAGACATATTAATACCACAGAAAAGTATAAGGGTGGCAGGACACCGATGTGAAATAGAAGAGTAAAAAGTCAATGTCAGAGTGACACTGCTAGATGCCATCCTCAAGGTATTGGTACAGTGCCAGAGACAGAGTAAGGAACTGTCTTTAGGACCTTTGAGGTCAGAAAACTAGACGAGTGGAGATAAAGCTTCTGGCCCACTTCCATCCTTTGCTGGTCTCTGAGTTGGACGTTGATGCTCTAACATCCTGACACATTTTGCTTTGTGATTGCCTTCGTATGGTGACAAGAAGAAAAAGAAGACATGGACCATTTATTGTGGGAGGCAGTTTGCTGAGCATTTTACTTATATTTTAACTTTCATGCTTGATCTCTGTTCTGCTGTCTTATTAATGAAGCAAATCTTTTGAGTTGATTTTTATTTATTTTTATTAATTTGTTAGATTTAAACTAACAAACTGGATTCCTTTAATATAGGGAAATAGTGACTGGCTAGGTCTAATCTGGGTTGCACAATGTTTTTATGAATTCTTTGCATGCATCATCTAGAGGGGACTCTACTGCATGCTTATTTAGTAACAATAAAAAATTAACAAAACATCCCTGAATAAACATTGTATTTTTAGACTAGGATTTTTATGGCAGTAGATTTTTTTTCTCACTGTATCTGAAGATTATTCTTTTGTTAGGAATTTTTAATACAACACTGCTAGTGATACAAACAAACTAGCTCTTAAACTTGGGACGAAGAGAACATATACCTGTTTCAGTGCTCTGCCAACCTTCTTAGGTTTAGGAGATAGCAATCTTCTGATTTGACATTAGAGCAGTCTGTGCTTAATCACATTTGTGTGTGTTTGTGTTTCAGAATGATTCTTGGAGGTATTTTAAAATATACAAGGTAAACGCAATGAAAATGTACCATTATTTTTGGATAAACTAGATTTTTAGAATAGTGAGCAAAGCTCACTATTAATGATCCAAAGCTTCCTGAGAAATGGTATTTAATACTGCTTAAGATTTTCAGAAGATTTGGATATCCTTCTGTAAAATGGGTTTAATTGCTTTCATGGTTTTAAAATCAAATTAGGGACCATGAATCAAATCTGACTTTAAAAATGAGATTTCTTTGGGCTCACTTAACTTTGTTCTTTTTCTTATTAACTTGTATCTGAATCATAATAAACAGATTTTCATTCCCTCCATCACAGCATGGAGATGAGGTTAAAGGAGCATGTTATATTTTGCTTTAAAGTTTTATAATTTAATTTTATTTGCTTAGAAATTGGTCTAAAATGAAATAATACCATGCTTGGGCAATTAAATTCCAGTGTATTTAGAATTTTAGGATTTACTCTTTGTCTTCAAAATAGCTTTTTTTTTTTGGGTGCTGGGGATCGAACCCAGGGCCTTGTGCTTACAAGGCAAGCACTCTACCGACTGAGCTATCTCCCCAGCCCCCAAAATAGCTTTTTAATGTAATACTTCTTTGGGAAGGTCTTTGGGAAGACTTTTGGGAGGTCTTTGCTGATTAGGAATCTATCCCTCAATGCTGTAATGAACCTATATTCTTTAGATAATTTCATAAAAGTTTAATAAAATCTCCTTCATTACCCTTCTTTTTGTCACTTAGCATAAATTGTCTTCTGTAAGTTTCATCAGGAGGTATAGGATAATATGGACACACATACCAGAAAAGTTGCCTTTCTAGCTGATTTATAAAAGAATAAGAAATGGTGACTTTGTCTTTGTATCATGAAACATGGCTTTTAATTTTACTTTTTATGTAAAGATTATTCATAGGCTGATCTAGAGGGTGAAACTTCCTTCTTCGTATATCAATACCTATTTATAAACGTGTCAGTTGTTCATTTTTAATTAATAATAATTGTAAAATGTTGATTTTTAAAAAATTTGTTTAGGTCCTAAACCAGATGTTACTTATTGCACATCCTTACAACTTAATAAGCCCCAGATGTAGGAAATTCATTCTCAGTTCTGATCTTCAGAGTTTAGGGTGACAGATCATCACTCTATAATCTATACCTTTTTAATGCATCAGAGGTTACTGTGTTATACTGAATATAATAAAGAAGTAAAATGTTTTGTATAAATGTTAAAACAGGATCAGAGATTTTGATTGATAAAATTTTGAACTTAAAAATCTAGAATTCTAGAGTTAAAAAAAAAAAAGTCTCAAATTTTTGAAATGACTATTCAAACAGCAATTAAAAAAAATTATCCCTAACAATACATTAGTGACCATTGGAGGAAAAAGTTGCAATACATCAATGAATTTGTTACAGGCATAAATGAAACCAACTAATATTTACCGAATGTCCACAGTTTCTTGTTTATAGCTATTAATTGATTTGGCAAATAATAAATCCTGAGAAACTGACAAGTAATAATAAAGTCTCTTGGAACATAGGTGAAGTTACCTCATCTAGCCTATATGGATGATGAAGAAAAGGGGAATCAGGAAAGACTTCTTTAATTGATATTAGAGCTAATCTAGAAGGTTAAGTAGGAATTTTATCTTTCATTATTTTAACTTTTTTTTCTCAGCCAACAATTTTATTTTAATGAGTCATTTTTTGCTAGTTATTTGCTCCTCTGCTGCAAATTTGAACTACAGTGTAACATACAACAAAGAAAATAAAGATCAACCATAGCCATGTTCTGTGGTTTGTATTTCTTAACCTTTTTTCCTTCATGAACATAGTCATATTCTCCTTCTCCCAAATCATTTTAGGTTACAGAGCACATGTAATATCATATTTTGATTTATAACTTTAATTTTTTTTAAAAAGTCCATATTAGGGAATATTTCTATTTCAATAAATGTATTTGTATAATGAAGTAATTTAATAGCTATTATACCTCAGTATATGAACATTATTTAATACATTTTACTCAGATAAGTCATGATACTTTTGGGTTCCTTCTGACTTTACCCTAATAAATAGAATGATTTATTGAAAATATTTCATTGATAATCCTTAATTATTTTCTGGGAAATGTAAAATCTGATGATTAAATATTCATTCTAGCATATTGAAAACATAACCCATTATGTAGATGAATTCCATTAACACAAGACTAAATTCTGAAGCTTCACCATGACAGGGGATAAGGAAAAGAATTCCTTGAAAGAGTAATCTATACTTACAGTTTCACTATCTCACTTCTTATTTCCTTTTGAATCTATACTGGTCATATTTTTGTACCTTACATACTGTTAAAACTTCTCTTGCTTAGATCAACAACAATTTCTATTTTTCTAAATTCAATAATTAACGGTCAGGACTCTGGCACTCTATCTAGATCATTGCAGATTTTGTTCTTTCACGTCTTTTGGATTTTTTGCTCAAGTGCTTCTTTTTATAGAGGCCTCCCCTAACTGTCTAACACTATTACATTGTATTGCCCAATCAGTTCTTGCCTTCATTTGTCTCTAGCACTGAAAAGTTCCTTGACATCCTCATTTTGTGAGTTGTCTCCCCACTAGAATGCAAGCTTCATGGTATCCAGGTGCCTAGTGTGGTGTGGAGTGCTATGGTTGTGGATAGATATCCTAAAGGATCATGTGTTAAAGGTTTGTTTCCCTGTCCAACATGCTATCGGAAGGTGGTGGAACATAGAGAGGTGGGACCTAGTGGGACAAGTTAGATCACTGGAGACATGCCTTGAAAGGTAGTTGTGGGATACAGATCTCTCCTTTTCTCTTTCTGCTTCCTGGCCACCATGAGGTGTTCACTGTGTGTTTCCATCTTGATATACTACTGCCTTGCCACAAGCGCAGAGCCACAAAGCCAGTCAGTCATAGACTAAACATTTCAAGCTGTAAGACAAAATAAACCTTTTCTCTTTTTAAATGAATTAATTTCAGGTATTTATTACAGTAACAGAAAACTATTATATAGAGTATAGTAGACAGTGTCTGTTGGATAAATGAGTGAGCTTGCTTTTTTATTATTTTATTCTTTCTAATTCCAAAAGGAGTTTAAAGTAGTTTAAAATACTTTTGATATGTTCTATTAAAATAGAAAATGTCAGGGTATGCAAAATGTAGATAGAATAGAAGAGAGTGGTAGGAAATTTGATATTTGGGTCATGCAAGATTTTATATCTTTCTTAAATATAGATCAGAAATTTGGATCTAAAGTCTTTTTACTGCCAAAATGAGAAGAGAAACAGCTTGTCTGTAAGGAGAAAGCATTCTTTGCACTCCAGGATCACAAATTTTCCTAGCATTTCAAACTGTTCAACAAAACATGAAATAGCAAATTTTGTTTGGTAATGATAAATACTGTTACTGGGGTGTGAATCCAGCAGTGCTTACCCACTGAGCCACATCCCCAGCTGTTTTTTGTAATTTATTTAGGGTCTCACTGAGTTACTAAGTTGCTGAGACTGACTTTGAACTTGTGATCCTTCTGCCTCAGCCTCCTGAGCCACATTACAGATGTGTGCCACCATGCCTGGCTGCACTCTGGAGACTAATAAATTCTCAAGCACATCATACATACTCATATTTCCTCCTATTC
The DNA here is from genome assembly GCF_902686455.1 of Sciurus vulgaris. Taxonomy (NCBI): domain Eukaryota; kingdom Metazoa; phylum Chordata; class Mammalia; order Rodentia; family Sciuridae; genus Sciurus; species Sciurus vulgaris. The sequence goes on from NC_136472.1 coordinate 104,416,429, forward strand.
TGCATCCCTCTTCCCCCACACCAGTATGGGTGCATACTCCTGTATAAGGTAGAGCTTGTTTTAATATCAAGGTATAGTACTTTTCCCAGTGACAGAGTAGTGAGAGACAGTTTGTGCATTGTTCCTAAACTGGGCAACTCCGTCCAAGGCAGGTTGAAAATTAGCCATACAGTATGCCTTTAGTCTAATGAGGCTGCCAGAAGATGCTCAAATAGCTGCTTATAATGACTTTTTTTTTTTTTTTTTTTTTTTTTTTTAAGGTACTGGAGATTTAACCCAGGGGCACTTTATCACTGGACTACATACTCATTCCTTTTTATTTATTTTGAGATAGGGTCTTGCTAAGTTGCTGAGAGTCTCAGACACCACATTGCTGGTACTGGCTTCGGACTTGGGATCCTCCTGTCTCAGCCTCTCAGGTTGCTGGAATTATAGGTATAAATCACTGTGCCTAGCTAATAGTGACTCTTTTTTATCAACTTAATCCATAGCAATTTGGGGCCTTTATTAGGAAATTTTGACATGTGGTATCATAGTTTTGAAATTGATGAGGCGAATTAGCAATTTCATAATATCATTACCTCAGAAATTGTAATATAGTAGTGGAGAATGAACTGCATTTTAATAATCTTTATCAGTTCAGCCTGTTTACCTCATTTGATTAAAGTTGAGTATCTTTAAAATTAGTTCGTTATAAATCTTTTATTAGGATCATCTTTTTTTTTTTTTTTTTTTAATTTGTAGTTGTAGGCCGACAGCATGCCTTTATTTTATTTTTATGTGGTGCTAAGGATCGAACCCAGTGCCTCACACATACCAAGGAAGTGCTCCATCACTGAACTACAGCCTCAGCCCCCTATTAGTTAAGTTCAGTGTTTTCTGTTATTAAATAGTCAACAGAATCCTTCAAATTATTATGTCTTAAATAATTGAAGTATTTGGAAAAGAAGCAGTGTAGAATATGTTGCAAACAATATTAATTTGGATGCAACCACACTGAGTACCAAAGGTTCATCTTTATGCTCTGATACAGTCTTCTTCTTCTTCTTTTTTTTTGGACTTAACCACTCCTAGATTTGTTATCTTCCTCCATGTTTGTATAATATAGAAGATATTTAGGACATGGCTAGTAATTGTTTTGTGTCCTGTTTAAGAAGTTCTCAAATTTTCTCAGTGTTATTTTAATTTATTTTCCTGATATAAAGTTGACAGTTTAAAAGTCTGTTTGTGGGGAAATACAATTTGATGGGATGGGGCAGTGTTTTTGCAACACATCAGTAATCATGGGGGAAGTTTGTTTTCACAGAGTTTTCCTTTTCCTTTGTTCCTTCCTTCCTTGTGATTTTGTTTTCTGATTGTCTCCTTTTATCACTGTAAATGTCTTAGCTGTCCCTTTCCCTGTCTATTTTGTTTGGCATATGCTGTCTTTTGACTCATAGTTATCCTTGAAGCTTGTCACTGAATTCTTATTACTTTTCCTGGTTTTTTTCCTCTAACTTTATTTCACCTGTGTCTGTAATTACTGTTGTCTTCTTCCTAGAATGGCAGAAGATTCAATCTGTCTTTGTTTGTAGTACCAGCATAGACATTTCCAGGATAAGGTAGATCTTGGGGTATGGGAAGGGGGGATTTGGAATGGAATTTTGACCAATATCAATTTCCTATTCTTGTGGAGATAACATACAGCACCCCCCCCCCATTTTTCAGTAAAAAAGAATAGTGTTCCTCTTTGTTTTTTATTGATATATTTCTTTTAAAAATACACAAGAAAAGTAGGAATGGATGTCTGAGACCAACATGTTTTCTCTTTTTTGTGAATTCTCTGTTGAAGGATTTATTCAAGTAGATACCATGTGTATTTTTGAGGGAGATTATGGGATCCAGCATTTAGGAAATAGACTAAATAAATCTTTCTGTTAACAGTGCACATGAGTTTATTTTAATCAGTGGAATTTTTGACTCCAGAGAATACTGTCCTCATATTTGGGGAGTTTAAAGTTTGATAGACCTGTGTTTAGAGTCAACCTCTGTCCCTTCTACCTTAATAGTTTTTAAATCATATGTAACATGTAAGTAGTTCCCTCAAAAGGGTAGTTGTGATAAGTAAATGAAATATGAAAGATCTAGTGTGGTGTCTTTCTGGTATATGACATCTGTAGTTAACTGCTGTTCTGTAAGAAGTTTAGTGACCTCTTGCTTGTTAGTTAAGTAGTACCTAGATTGGGACATATCATGTATCACAGTTTAGGACAGATTTCATGGTTTCATATGGTGTGGATTAAGGAGTAAGCTTTACTGGGAAAAGAAGGGATGCCAGAGTTTTGACAACCTATTGGACATGGCAGAGATTTTCATTCTCTTTGAGGTTTCCTGTCCTCTCTCTTTAGAGAACAAGTGGCAGACTAATGGTATCAGTGTATGATCACAGACACAAACTGCTTGGGAACCAGATGTTATACTTGTGTGTTCCTGCAATCATCTGAGCTATTCATGTGGGGACTTAGGGCCTGTGGAGGTTGAGTTTGCTTTGCTGAGGGAGGAAGCTATGGTTCTGTCAGAAGGGAGGTGTTTGGAGCTTTCCTGGCTGGGAAAATGAGCATAATGGAGTGATTATTCAATTATGTAAACTCACTGTTGAGGCAACCCAGAGTGACTCCTGATGTCATTTTCAGGCATGTCTGCTTCTCAGATTACATTTTACCTTCCCCAAGGCCATTGAATTCATTTTCTCAAGTAATTGTCAAATGAAATGTGCAGTATTATGTGTTTATTTCTGTACTATTTAAGCAAGTTGATAAGAGACTAGGTAACAATAGAATGTATTTCTGAGTATTTCAAAGAAAATTGGTCTTGATTAGCCCAGACTCAAGTCAGCTTTATGATTTTTGGTCTGTTAGGCATTATATGTGTGCTTGCTCTAGGAATTAGAAGGTAAGTACAACAAAGTTCATAACTTTTAAGGAGCTGAATGTCTAAGAGGCATAAAATACAATACTTAAAAATTCACAGAGTCAAAGAAGTACCACAAGAAACCTCACCAGTGGGGTGAGCTTAGTAGGTGATAAGAATTCTCAAAAGATCGCCAGTGATGAATCTTAACTTTAAGCTGCTTTTGAAGGAATAATTTGAAGCTCGTTGATAGCTCCTAAATTTTCTAGTCTATATGGGACAGGAAAGTGAATGATTTATTCATTTTTAAATTTTTATTTGTTTCTTTTTAGTTATCCCTGACAGTATATTTTGACAATTTTTATACAAACAATTTTTATAAATATTTATACAAACATGGAGTACATCTTATTCTAATTAGGCTCCCAGCCTTGTGGCTGTGCATGATGTAGAGATTAACTGTGGGGTATTCATATGTGTACATAGGAAAGTTATGTTAGATTCATTCCACTGTCTTTCCTATTCCTGTTCCCCCTCCCTTCCCTTTATTTTCCTTCGTCTATTCAACTGAACTTCTGTTCTCCCCCACCACACACCTCCTACTTTTGTGTTAGCATTCACATATCAGAGAACATTGGACCTTTGGTTTCTTTGGAATTAGCTTATTTCACTTAGCAAAATAGTCTCCAGATCCATCCATTTACTAGCCAAAAGTCATAGTCATTCTTGGCAATATAGTATGTGGAATTTGGAGACTAGTAAAAGTTTCACTTAAATTCTTTGGGAATTGTGATTTCTTTAAAAGTAGTTTGTAGTGAAACCTGTACTTCCTCAGTATTTTAGTGTGACTGATTTACTGAAAACAGCAAGGACTTTAAGGTGGAAGAAAAACTAATGAGCTCGAATCAGCAGTTTCCAGTGACTGTCAAGCTTTTAAAAATAATTAAGTGCTAAGGGGGACAGATAGAAATTGTATTAATTGCTACAGGCTCAGCATATAATTTGTGAGAAACAAAAGTAGAAGAGCATTGAGGAATAATTTTTTTTTTCATTTTTCTTCTATGAGATAATACTCTTTTGAGAAAAAAAAAATTAGAGGTTAGATTTAGAATCACATCTATGATCCCATGAAAAAATTTAATTCCTGGAAGGATTCCTGTCATCAAAACAAAAACAAAAACAAAAACAAACAAAAAACCAAAAAAAATCAGCTTTTTCTTCTACATTTCATGAGGTCTCAATAATGTTTAGGAAGGAGAGCTATGATTCCCATAGGAAGGTCTAGTCTGGAGAAGGTTCTATTTAAAATAGTTATTTTGCATTGTGTCGGGTTAAGAACACAGACTAGGTTTTTGAATGATATGAAATTCTATCCCCAGCTTTGCTGGTACCAGTTGTGATAATGAAATTCTCTTTGAACTCCCCACTGTGTTGTGTGTGCTTGAGTCTGCATGAGTCTCTGTGTGTATATGCTCATTCACACTTGTGCATGGTATCATCTAATTCTCAAGGTGATCTTGACTCTTTGATTCTTATAAGTTTTGCATTTAATAATGCCAGTACTTTAGTTTGCCATTGTTCAGCTTTACTATTTTACAAATGCTTTTTTTTTTTTTCCCTTGGTATGGGGGATTGAACTCAGGGTTACTCGACCACTGAGCCACAGTTAAAAGCCAGCCTCAGCAATAGTGAGGCACTAAATAAAATACAAAGTAGGGCAAGGGATATGACTCAGTGGTTGAATGCCCCTGGGTTCAATCCTGAGTACCCCCTTCCCCCCAAAAATGATACAGTCTATATGTCTTATGATTTCATAATGTCAGCCGTTATAGAAAATTGCCATATATGGAAATCATGCACAACTAGTAACAGTGATTATTTCATCTTGGGGATTAGGAAGATAACTTCAGTATCTCCTACCTGTCTTAAAATACTATGTCAGACTATTTCCTTGTGAAGACTTTAAATCATATAGAGATTCTGTTTCTCTAGTCTAGAGTGTACATGCATGTGTATATTTGTATGTACTTTTAACATGTGGTGGTTCACTGAATAGCCAGTACTATGTTGCATTTGTTTATTAGATTTTCATGATGAATGGATTTATAGACTTTAAACTGCACAGACCAAACCAACAATTTGTTTTTCTTATAACTGAAGCCAACTCTGGAATTCCCAGTTAAGCCATAGTTAATTGTTGTTAAATGTTATTTTAATACTGTTCCATGTTGTTCAAGCAAATTTATGATACCTTCATAACTGGTATCGCTTGGAAGGAGGATTGTAGAGGTGTAGATGACTTAGGGGCTACCCCAAGAGAAAAGCATTTCAGAGTCATATTGTTTACAGTAGTTTCATGAATTCTGCCTCAGGTCTTTTAGTTCTTTACCTCCTTATTGTCTCTCACTATGTAGTTCATTTGTTAACCAAGTGGCTATATCACACAAATTAGCATCTCTTTCTGTATTGTTATTGATTTTGGTATGTAGCTTATCAGATTTATGAATTCAAAAAGAGTTCCAAAAATAGTGGGAGACAACAGAAATTGATATGGCCAATTTGAACACAAGTTAGAAATAAAATCAATACTGTCATTTTTTGATACCTAAAAAAGAAGCAAAAATGTATCAGACTGTTTCTCTAAATTGCTTCCAGCTGCCTGCTTCCTAATATAGAAATATTTATTAAAAGTGGCAGGTTAGAAATTGGATTCTTAAGGCAAAATATGACTGATTCCATAATTTTGTTAAACAGTAGAAAATATCTGAGATTTTTGTCACTATACTGGCTTTTTTTTCTCCCCTTTGGGGAGCATGGTGTGGAGCAAATATATATTTCCTGGACTTGAAACACTATACAGTATAGGCAGCTATTTTGGAAAAATTTGAACCTAGTTCCAGCGTAATGAGAACCAGCAGCAGGGTGGCTCAATCTCACCCTGAGATTGAAGAAAGAAGCAGACTGATGCAGGTTTGCACAGAGTACAATTTAATGGGGACTTCAGAACAGAAGTGTGTCTGGGGTGTTATTAAGACCAGTGAATGAATCCCTTGGAGTTAGGTCTAAAGGAGGGAGCTTATGTAATGGTCAGGACAAAAGCGAAACCAATCCAAGCTGTATTGCACCTGGTTTATGTCAAGCTCATATCAAAGATGTGAGGGACATTCCTGGCATTGACACCACCATAGTCTAGTCATAATGCTCCACATGCCACACCAACATTTTTGTCTACATACAGTGTGCTGGAAAACTTTGTGGGGAAGAACAGACAGGGATACTCTGAATCAAGATGGCTACAATCAGGTGAAGCCAAACCCATACAATAGTTAGAATGAAGCAAAGATGTCCTAAGGCTATGAATAAATAGAAGACAATGAAAATTTCCCTCATGTGTTCCAATGTTATAAATGTTTGCAAAGGTAAAAAAGCCATTCAAGGCAGACCATTGTAAGGCCCCCCAAAAAGGAAACCCCAACTCTGTCCCATGGATGGATGGCAACCCCAATCAACCGCAGGAGGCGTCACTTGATGCAAACCGCAAGAGGTGTTTATTCCAGCGCGCTGGGACCCAACTCCAGGAGTCGAGTCCCTAGCAGAAAATCTTGTAGGTTTATAAAGGCAGAAACCACACATTGGGAGGGGTCGCACATGAAAGGGGAAAGGGGGACAAAGCTGCCAGGAAATTTCAAAGGGGGTCTGGGTTTGCTGACAACATGTTTCACAATGTTTTACAACAGGCTGTAGATTCTGGTCAATAGTTTCTGGTAATCCTACTGTTTGAGCACTATCTGGCTATCAGGCTCAATTTACTCTTTTACTCTCTGTTTGGGGCTGTTTCCTGGAACAGCTTTAAGGGCTTTGTTCCCATTACTGGGAGGGAGACCTTAGGGAGTTGAGATAAAACAGACAGCTTAAAAAAATGTCCATTCTTTCATTTCCCCATTTTCTTTTCTGGTAAGTTCTAATCATGGAACTTCTGTTTCTATATACTCTTCTCCAAAGCTATTTCCTTGGCAGAGGGACTGGTATTGTTGCCTGAGCATTAGTACCTGTACAGCACTTACTCTTTCCCTGATGAAGGTGACTAGGTGATTTCAGGCAGGCAAGAGCCCAGGGGGCAGGCCACCAATTAACAGCCCCTTGTTTGCAGTCCTTGATAAACAGTCCTTGATAAAGGCAGGTAAATTTGGTAATCAATGGGCTCCGGAGATCTTTGACATTCCATTCTTCCAGGGGCAGTCTCCAACTTCCAGAGGCAGATGATTTTATGGCCATTTCCTCGATTTGACCCGATCCCCTATTTCTACACTAACTACCTGTTCCCAATTCTGGCTTCATTCCCCCCTCTAATCTCAGGAACTCCATGCTGCTGGGGAAGGAGGTCGATGACCGCTCTAGCTTCTTCGAGCTGGAAGTGGGTGGCGTGGGGCAAGCAGCTTGGAGTTCCTTTTCTAAAAATCGGGTTAATCAAGGGGTCCCAGGAAGAAGCCTGGTTGGGGAAGAGCAGGTTGTAAAGTCATCTGGGGGCGGCTGCTTCTATGATAGAAGAACAAAAAGACATGAGTACTGAAATGAGATTAGCACAAAGTAAATGTTGCAGCATCTGAAACATGCCACTGAGTATCATGAAAATGACAGAAGTTAATCTCTCACCAGGATGTGGAAGAACTGAGAAATTGTTCCCATAACTAGGCCTAGCAAAGGCTGGAGAGAACAAGGCCTTTATTTGGGGACTTTAACATTGTCATAGATGTCCCCAGAAAATATAGTTAAGCTACTTAATGTCATCTGATTTTGTAAAATATCCCTTTATTGGTATAACCTGTGTTTACTAGAGATCTCTATACTTCTGTTACTTAGGAATAGATAATCATACTAACAAACATAGATTAAGTCTACCTGTGTAGCTTAGGAAGGTCTTAAACTGACTAAAAACTTCTGACTCTGGCAGTTTCTCTTGATAGTTATCAGGCACATTTGCTGAAGAATCTTTCTTTCATTTGTAGCTTCCAGCCTTTATTCTAGTGGGCTAATACAAGTGTACATCTTAAGTTACATTTAATTATTATTTCCTTTAAATGCCCAAGAATGGCTATATTTTGGTTTTAACTGTTTTGCTGGGTATCTAAGATCAAGCTGGTCAAATTGACCTGGTTCCTGTCTTGTTAAAGAGTCAGCTGAGTTCCCACAGGGGTCACTCATACAGAACTTAAGAGCGGCTCCTTAGCTCCACCAGTGACTTTGATTAGGCAGGGTCTCTTGATGAGGTGACTTGCTTTAGAAACATCAAGGGATGTTTCCCCTTTTCCATGACCCTCCTCTGCAGCAGATGCACTGGATAATTTTTCATCCTCTAGTCTCAACAATCTCCTTGATCAGGAGGTTGTGTGACCCAGAGTTGCAACGCTCCTTAGAGAAGTTCTCTTACTCCCTGGGTTCAGGCTAACGTTGAGGGCAAGACCCAAATATGGACTTTTCTTGACCTCTGTATTTGACTCCAATTTCTAAGTTGGATCTTAATTATCCAGCAAGCCAGTCTCACCAGTCATAAATTAAGAGTAATGGGCTTTAACTTTAATGTCCATAACTTTACAGTTATTTACCCTTTTATCTAACTGGAGTCTGCATTAGTACTGGAAGTTACCACTATCTATTCTATAGGTGATGGCTTATTATCACAAGTTACCTAGGTTGTTTGTTCTTGGAGCAGCTACTTCTGCAAAACATTAACAGGTAACAGTTTTACAAAATGAAATTAGCAAGAGTAAAAATATATTCAGCTTGTATAATAGCTCTCTTGAATTTTGATTGAGAACTACATTCTATCCCCTATTTGAGATCACAGTACTTTTACAACAAGAACCAATCTTTTGACTATAACTTTAAATAAGCTGAAGTCTGGCTTATTTTGGAGTCACTCTAACATGCAGTGAGATGGGAGGCAGAGCCTTATCTCAGGTAAGGCAGGGCTCTTTACAGATCTTAAGTGTTCTAATTCTGATGTTGATCTTTGCTTCTTTTCCTTAAATACCATTAAGTAGTTTACATATACTGTTTCCTGAGTCTATATAAACTTTATAATTAACACAATTTAACATAGTATCTAAAACATGAATCAAAGAAAGGCTGAGAGAGCTTTTAACTTTCCTTTTGTGTGATTAAGTGGCAAAATGTTTTCATGTTTCTTTCATATTTCACAATATTTACCTTTAAACAAATCAGACTCTAATGTTTAGAAATACATTTACACTTGAAATTCTTTATCTCAGTGTAAAAAGTAACAAATTTTACACATACCCTATTGATAGCAGGTCCTATAATAGAACATTAAATGATAGAAATAAATCCCCAATAAAATTTACTCTTTATAAGTTTAAGATTACCATTACAGACAAGTTTAATCTGGAGGATAGCAGAGCTTAATAAATTCCTTGCTTTAAAAACTTGTGGTCCTGAAAAATATGAACACATTTAATATACAACTAGTGACCATTTCACAAATACCTTGACACTTTTACCAAATTGAGTTTTTAAAGAGAAATGTATACTCTGTAACAAAGTACAATACTCTATAATAGTTGTTTAACCATAATTGTATACACCCCAATTTTTAAGACTAATTGTTCTAAAGAATAAACTTAATAGACACAAAGTTAAGAGTAAATTAGTGTTTCAAATCCTTGTCATTTTACCATGTCATTCTACCATATAGATTAAACTTTGGTTTATATCAGAACGTTAGTATTTCACCTTAGGAAAAACCTTCAATAGTTTTAGCTGTCTCACATACATATAACCAACTTAGTTACACACAAACTTATTGAAACTTGCCCTTTATTTACACCGACTTTCTTAGCACTTACTTAGACCCTCATGTATTTCATCAAACAAGCACTTTCTTACCCAGAAACATTTCCTTTTTCCTTTTACTAAATGTATTTCCATACCCAGAACCTTCTATTTTCTCTTTCCTATTCGTTGTCCCCTTTTTGTTCACATTCTGAAACAACTCTTATGAAATTTCTGAATTTAGATAAATTACTCTATTTTAATAAGATTAAATATTCTGTTGTTTATAGTACTCTAATTGAAACACAGTTGAAACTTTTGGGACCCTTTGTATATAGAATTGCACTTGTTAGGACATAACTCTTAGTAACCTTGTTTTTAGTTTAGTGATGACACAAAGCAAGTTTAAACCCTTTTATTTACCAACCTATGAAAACACCAATAATGTTTAAGTATGATACCCCATGGAATTTAAGGAGTCAAAAGTACTCGATGTTATTTAACAATTAGCATTTTAACTTTGTAAATTAATCAGATGTCTCTACAAACACATTAGAGTAATCCCATACATGTTGACTCTAATTCACTTTTTCTGTAAAAAACCAAGATATCAGACAAGTGTCCTGAACAGTATTTGCTGTCTCTTCCCTGTTGAAGAAAAGTCCTAGAAACAATTGATATTAGACATTTTATTAACATCAATATTTTATTAGCTTGACCACCTAGAGACTTGCAAGTTATTTTCAAAGACATTTTACTTTTATTAGTTTACCCAATTTGAACCTTTTTTAAATCACGTGAATTAAAAGTATCTGGATCCATTTTTAAATTTTAATTTTAGGAGCGCTCAGCTTTGATACAGACAAAACATGACATCAGACAGCACAACATACAAATAACACAAAATCAAGCCCTTGTAACTTTATAGGTGAATCTCCATTGCAGTGTAACAGATGTTCAAAAACTCTAGTTGAATAAAAAATAGAACTGATCAAAAAATCATGAGCTCAAAAAAACATATAATTAAAAATATAGCATTTACTTTGCTGGAGTTTTAAAGACTCTTTTTACCTTTTCTTTCCCTGGGTTTGAGACCGGTCTCCTACTGAGCCTTTAGGCTTCTTTTATTTATATTTCAGTGTAAGCCTGGACTGAGATCTGGAAGGATCTAACAGGTTTTAACAGAAACTCTGTGTCTAAGGCATTTTAGCCATCTCATCCGGACAGGTTGGATGTTAAAATTATGAGACCTTATTTTTCATTGCTTTTGAGACTGAAGCTACTTTGCTAAGTTACCCTTCAGGGCTGTCGGGAGGGGGAGTCCAGAGAAGGAACCTTTGGGGTCCACCCGAGAGTAGCCCGGTCCGAGAACCCCCCAGTTGTTCCAACCCTTCCTCCACCTTGTCCACCACAAACACACAACAGAACCAGATACAGACGGGCACCAATCTCTGATCCACCAATTGAACCCCATTAGCGCCCTTACCGACGGAGACTACCAGGCGTCCCTGGCTCTCCTTCCACCCTTAGGGCGTCCCCCAGGGCTGCAACCTGTGGCCCCCCAGGCACGTCTGCCGGCCACTGTTCGGCCACTCTCACGAGTCACCGAACGGCTGCCACCGAAACCGAAAGCGCGCTCACAGAACCAGACCAACTAACAAAACACAAGACAAAGACAGACAACTTCGGGGTACCCCTTCTTACCTCCAAGGTCGACTCCGCGGATGAGGAGGGGCCATCTTATCCCGGACGAGCCCCCAAATGTAAGGCCCCCCAAAAAGGAAACCCCAACTCTGTCCCATGGATGGATGGCAACCCCAATCAACCGCAGGAGGCGTCACTTGATGCAAACCGCAAGAGGTGTTTATTCCAGCGCGCTGGGACCCAACTCCAGGAGTCGAGTCCCTAGCAGAAAATCTTGTAGGTTTATAAAGGCAGAAACCACACATTGGGAGGGGTCGCACATGAAAGGGGAAAGGGGGACAAAGCTGCCAGGAAATTTCAAAGGGGGTCTGGGTTTGCTGACAACATGTTTCACAATGTTTTACAACAGGCTGTAGATTCTGGTCAATAGTTTCTGGTAATCCTACTGTTTGAGCACTATCTGGCTATCAGGCTCAATTTACTCTTTTACTCTCTGTTTGGGGCTGTTTCCTGGAACAGCTTTAAGGGCTTTGTTCCCATTACTGGGAGGGAGACCTTAGGGAGTTGAGATAAAACAGACAGCTTAAAAAAATGTCCATTCTTTCACCATGATGAATTGGGCTGATCCTGACAGATGGGGATGAGCCTTAAAGTAAGGAAATGGTATGAAAACAAAGTCTAATGTGGCTTATGGAAATTTTTTTCTAGATTAATTGGAGGCAATGAAATATTCAAAGAATTATTAGACTGAAATCCTATAGAGTCTTTTTAAAGTAAGGAAGAAATTTGTTCATTCTGACAAGAAATTAGCTAGGCACAGTGGTGCATACCTGAAGTCTCAGCAGTTTGGGAGGGAGAGACAGGAGAATCACGTTTGAGGTCAGTCTGGGCAACTTAGCAAGACCCTGTCTCGAAATAAAATTAATAAATAAAAAGAACTGAGCATGTAGCTCAGTAGTAGAGAGTTCAGTCCCCATGATGGGGGTTGTGAGGGTGGGGCTGATTAGAGAAGGCAGACAAATATGTTGCAGTTGTTTAAGGGGTTGATGGGGAACGTGAATCTGGAAAAGGAGGGAAACAACAGAAGAAAATAGGAATTGTATTGGAGATAAATTTAAATGTTATTTTTCTTAAGGTATTCGATAGTTATGATAGCACATACGCTCAGAAATGTAGGTTAAAAAGCAGCTTCTGGAAAGTACTCCAAAACAAGCCTATGAATTTAGGTACTAGGAATCTAGCAATCAGAAAACATTGTGTAGAATGTTTGTATTGGAAATGCCAGGTGAGATTGTGCCTTTATCCTTAACCAGAAGGAAGGAAGTCCCTACCAACTTCAGATCACTACATAATTATGTAGTGTTTGGTCTGGGTTGGGGTGGAGAAAAAGTTGAAAGAAACATGCAAGAAAAAATGATCTGTTTGCCTATTCACGTTTGCCTGTTGAAGATTATTCTAAAATGAATTACGAACATTAATAAATATTTTGGCATTGTTGCTCAATATCTTGTATTCTCTAATCATTTTCATCACATTAAACATTAGATTTGCAATTTAGAAACTACAAGAAAAATGGGCATGGCCCTATTAACCATACAGAAGAGGAAAATTAACATTCACTTACAGCTTTCTTCATAATATAATCAGGACTAATCAAATCTTTGAAGAGTGACTTTAACAGTAAATGCAGACACTCATGTTTGCTCTTGTGCTTAGAATAAATATGAATTCTAATATGCAAAATCTGGAAAGCTTTCTATGTGATCTAGATGTAGTTCATGAAGTATTGTAAAGTTACAAGTACTTCATAACAGCTGCAGTATTCATCAGAAGAGAAAAAAGCAATCTTACTAGATGACAATTTAAAAAGTTTCAAAAACTTAAGAGTGTCTTGGCAATTCTCAAACATTTTTGCTTAATTGATAAAAATTTAAATGTGAAATGCAGTCAAATTACAATGGCACAGTCTCCTCTATGGCAGTTTGAACAGAAATCAACTAAGCATTGTAGAATGTGAGTGTCAAACACTTCGGCTGACATGATGTAACCTTGAACAGTTGCTGGATTATTCCAAACTTTGGCCTTTTAATTAAAAACAAAAAACATCAGTAGGGACAAGATTTGAAAAAGAAGCAATGCTTACATTGTTTATTAATGAATTCTTTCAAGAGCTATTTCTTAAATGTTTCCTGTTTGCCACCTTCTCTGTGATACACTGTGGATACAAATGTAACACAAATGTTCTTACCCCTTCTGGAGATTGCAATCTATTAGAAACAAAGCAAAGAAATACTGAATTTCAGTGAGTTAACTGTAGTGGGATCAAGAATGAGGCCAGGTGTGGTGGTGCTCACCTGCAATCCCAGCGGCTCTGGAGGCTGAGACAGGAGGATGGCAAGTTCAAAGCCAGCCTCAGCAAAAGTGATACCCTGTCTCTAAATAAAATACAAAATAGGACTGGGGAGGTGGCTTAGTGGTTGAGAGTCCCTGAGTTCAATCCCGTAACCAAACCCCCACTCCAAGAAAAAAAGATGAAATGAAGGGAAGGAGAGGGGAGGAAAATAGGAAAGACAATATTAATTGGACATAACTTTCCTAACCTTGTATTTTTATATACAACCAGGGTAACTCCACATCATATACGACCATAAGAGTGGGAACCTAAATAGAATAAGTTACACTCTTTATGTATGTGTATTCTGCCAAAATACATTCTACAGTCAAGTATAACTTAAAAACAAAAACAAACCAAAAAAGTATACAAAGAGTCAGCCTAAAAAGGCTGCTGTAATAAGCAGTTAATTCCAGAGATAATAGTAACTAAGAGCTGGGTGGATGCAGATAGGACTTTTCATCTTTCTCTTGAATCCTTGTATTTCCAAATTTATGCATATGGCCATAAATATGGTTTATTATATTGTGTCTTCTGTAAATCTTACATGGGTAAATGTAAACATTTCTAAAAAGAAAAATCTTGACATTTCTTAGACTACTCTAAGATTATTTCTATAATTTCATAATTTATGTGTTCTTGTTTCATATAGTTTTAGTTTATCTTATTTAACAATCTTTAATCCTTCTTGTGTGCCTCCCACATACTGCCACACCATACTGCTTCCTGTCCTCCTCCTTCTCCTCCTCCTCTAGTGTTCTGCAGTTCTGTAGCTGTTACTATAATGTGTTTGTTTCAACAAGTTTATGTCTGCAGGAATTCTGAAAAGACAAACTTCATTCCTTTAACATTTAACCTGATGGCCTGATTGTATGTGGGACTTAACTTTTTTAATAGTCTTTTTAGTTGTGGTTGAAGACACAGGAAATAAAATTGACTATTTTAACCAGTTCAGTAGTGTTGAGAATATATTCACATTGTTGTGCAACTGATCTCCATAATGTTTTTTCATCTTATAAAACTGAAACTCTAAATCCATCAGGTGACCCATAATTTTAAAACTAGTTTTAAAAAAGATTTCACAAACATAAAGATTTAGCTACTTGATGGGAGCTTTAATTTTTTTAAGGATTTCATACATAACTTTAAAATGTCAAATGTTGCATATGTAATTTATATTGTGAAACTGGAGAATATTTGTATTATTTTAATTCACTAGATGATGAGGAATTATGCTTATATAACATGCACATTTTTAAAAAATCATTAATGAGTTCTAGTAGTGCTTGGTTAGTTAGCCAATGGAAATGTCTATAGTTAAGGACATCTGATCTTTTGGGAAGCAGTGTTTATCAATATGTTAAGAAATAGACTCTAAGGAATCTCTACTTTCCAGAGTGGCTGCACTAATTTGCAAACCCACCAGCAATGTATGAGTGTACCTTTTTCCCCACATCCTCTCCAACACCTATTGTTGCTTGTATTCTTGATAATCACCATTCTAATTGGGGTGAGATGGAATCTTAGGGTGGTTTTGATTTGCATTTCTCTTATTACTAGAGATGTTGAGCATTTTTCCATATGTTTGTTGATTGCTTGTAGATCTTCTTCTGTGAAGTGTCTATTCATTTCCTTAGCCCATTTGTCGACTGGATTATTTGAATTCTTGGAGTAGAGTTTTTTGAGTTCTTTATAGATTCTGGAGATTAGTGCTCTATCTGAAGTATGTGTGGCAAAGATATTCTCCCACTCTGTAGGTTCTCTCTTCACATTGCTGATAGTTTCCTTTGCTGAGAAAAAACTTTTTAGTTTGAATCTATCCCAGTTGTTGATTCCTGCTTTTATTTCTTGTGCTTCGGGAGTCATGTTAAGGAAGTCTGGTCCTAAACTGACATGATGAAGATTCGGACCTACTTTTTCTTCTGTAAGGTGCAGGGTCTGGTCTGATTCCAAGGTCCTTGGTCCATTTTGAGTTGAGTTTTGTGCAGGATGAGAGATAGGGTTTAGTTTCATTCAGCTGCATATGGATTTCCAGTCTTCCCAGCACCATTTGTTGAAGAGGCTATCTTTTCTCCATTGCATGTTTTTGGCCCCTTTGTCTAGTATGAGAAAACTATTTATTTGGGTTTGTCTCTGTGTCCTCTCTTCTGTCATTGATCTACTTGTCTATTTTGGTGCCAATACCATGTTGTTTTTGTTACAGTTGCTCTGTAGTATAGTTGGAAGTTCTGGTATTGTGATACCTCCTGCTTCACTCTTCCTGCTGAGGATTGCTTTAGCTATTCTTGGTCTCTTATTCTTCCAAATGAATTTCATGTTTGCTTGCTCTGTTTCTATGAGGTACCACCATTTGACCCAGCTATCCCACTCCTTGGCCTATACCCAAAAGACTTAATATCAGCACACTACAGTGATGCAGCCACATCAATGTTCATAGCTGCTCAATTCACAATAGCCAGATTGTGGCACCAACCTAGATGCCCTTCGTTTGATGTATGGATAAAGAAACTGTGATATATATATATATATATACAATGGAATATTACTCAGCCATAAAGAAGAATAAAATTATGGCATTTGCAGGCAAATAGATGAAGTTGGAGAATATCATGCTAAGTGAGATAAGCCAATCCCCAAAAACCAAAGGCTGAATGATCTCTCTGATAAGCGGATGATGATACATAATGGGGGGTGGGAGGGAGGCAAGAATTGAGGAAGGATGGATTGTACAGAAGAAAGAGAGGGGTCGGGGGGCAGGAAAAATAACAGAATGAGCCAAACATCATTACTCTGTGTACATGTATGATAACACAAATGGTGCGACTCTACTTCATGTACAACCAGAGAAACAAGTTGTACCCCATTTGTTTTCAATGAGTCAAAATACATAAATTATAAAAAAAAAAGCACCCTTAATTTGGAACAATAGACTGAATTTAAATTTATCGTCCTCTAAAATGCACCTTTAGTTTGCTTTCATTTTAGAAATGAAATAATTGAGTACCAAAAACAACAACAAAAAAGAAATAGATTCACGGTGACGTGAATGGTTTAGTTTATAACAGGTACTCTCTAAAGACTTCACCAGGATTGAGTTCCTTATTTTGATAGGTATTTCTCAACCCCCTCACTTTACAGTAGTTTTCATCATAAACTATTAGTGGCACATGTAGGAATCACTTGAGACATAAAATCTAATTTCATTGGTTTGTCTTTCAGTTTAATTCTAATACTGATTTCTCTGATGGGGTTGCTTTTCCCTAAAATACCATTTAAAAAAAAAAAAAAAAACCCTTTATTTTCTCTTCTGTAATACCTATTGATAATGCTTAGCATTAATAAGGTGGTTGTTTTTCATTGATTGTGCTTTAGATATTTTCAAGCCACTGTTTGGCACTGGTGGTGGTTCTTTTTATTTTCTAAATTATTTGAACAGCAACTTCCTATGGCTAACACTGTATCTTAAAGATGATTTGAATCTTTATCAGTTTCATATTTTACATTTTCTGTTTAGCTTTTAGTTTATAAGGGCTAGGATACATGTTGTGGAAGAATTGGAAATTGAAACAAACATGACATTTTGATGTTTAATGTCTTTGTCTGAAAATGTTTTATTATACTTCTTGGTTGCTTCAAATTTTATTCTTATAATACAGTTTTGTAGTTATAATGTAACTCCTGTCTAACAATAAGTATACTTTTATAGTTTTTATGTCTTAACAAATAGAAATGCCAAATATCAATTAACACTGACTACTGTCTAGGAAGCATTGTTGAAACTACCAAAGTGGGGTTTCCTGCTTTTTAAAAAGGTAAATTAATATAAAAAAAATCTGTTAGTTCGAAAAGTATAAAACGTGACACAAACCAAGAGACCATTTTAAAATGATTTAAATTGATTGCAATTTAAAATTAATTTCATAAAAATTAAAAATTAAAAAGAATTTTTAAAATGTCCTTATGGCAAAGGTGACTGATGGCACAGAGGAAATATTGAATCATCTTTATGAAGTGACATTACAAATTGATAAATAAAATACCACGGATTCATTAGAAACATGAACAAAGAATATAGATGATGTATAGAAAAATAAGGCTTTTGAATAGCTGTTCTGTCATGCTTGAATGAAAAAGATTACATTTGTGATTAGTTTATTTATTTTTAAAATTTTTATTTTTGCTTAATATTCTTTTCCAAGGATAAATTTAGGATCCAAGAGTGTTAACAGCCCACTGATCTTATCCTGCTGGGTCCCCAGTTTGTTCTGCAGTGGTGCTGTAGTTTGGATCTTAGGTGTTTCCCAAATGTCTGTGTGGTAAAGTCTTGGTGCAGTGGAGCTGCTGTTGGGAGGCCATGGAACCTTTAAGAGGTGGGACCTCATGGGAGGCATTGAAGTCATTGGAGGCATACTCTTTGAGGAGATAGTGGCACCCTAGCCTCATCCTGTTCTTCTCTTTTGTTTCCTGGCAAAAGTGACAAGCAGATTTGTTTGTTTGGTGTGGGGGTGGGGGGTGGGGGAAGATAAGTAGTTTAGCTTTGCCCTGTGCTCCCACATTCCCACCCTGTGCTGCCTTGCTCAAAGCAACAGGGTCAGCCCATCATGATCTGAAATGTTTTTCTAAACCTGTGAGCCAAAATAAATCTTTTTCCTTTATAAGTTGATTATCTCCTATTTTTGTCAGTGACAAAAGGATAACAGATGTCTTGTGTGTAGTTGACATACAGTGTATATTTGAATAAGTGAATAATTTTACAGTTTCAGATAAAAACCACAGCCTATCAGGAAAGTATATTAAGTCTGTTCTCATGTATATGGCAGTTGTGTTGCTTTTTTTCAGTGATTTACCTAAATTTTTAAAATAATATTTTTTTCCAGGGGTGGGGGAGGTACAAATCCCTTTTAGAAATCAAGGTAACCCAGTTATCCCACTCCTCAGTTTATACCCAAAGGACCTAAAATCAGCAAACTGCAGTAACACAGCCACATTAATGTTTATAGCAGCTCAGTTCACAATAGCTAGATTGTGGAACCAACCTAGATTCCCTTCAACAGATGAATGGATAAAGAAACTCTGGTATATATACACAATGGAATACTATTCAGCCATAAAGAAGAATAATATTATGGCATTTGCAAATAAGTGGATGGAATTGGAGAATATCATGCTAAGTTGAAATAAGCCAAGCCCAAAAAACCAAAGGCCAAATGTTTTCCCTGATAAGTGGAGGATGATATATAATGGGGGTGGGGGTGTGGAAGAGAGAATAATGGGGGAACTTTAGAATAAGTAGAAGGAAATGAAAGGGAGGGGGGTATGAAAAATGGTGGAATGAGACAGACATCATTACCCTATGCAGATGTACGATTACACAAATGGTATGAAATCTACATTGTGTGCAACCATAGAGATGAAATTATGTACCCCATTTGTGTACAACGAATCAAAAAGCAGTCTGTAAAAAGTTAAAAGCTAAATAAAAATAATAAAAAAACTTAAAAAAAAAGAAATCAAGATAAACCATAAAAAGACAAAGATACACATATCTCCAAATGTTGTCACACAATTTCATTGATTTCATGGACTTCTTTGAAGCCCTGCAGCTAGACCCTTTCTCTAAAGTTTCCTTCTGAAGCATTGTTTCTCTGAGTGATGTTAATTCTATTCTGACAGTTTTTGGTATCATTACTCTAAGACTTTCTTCTTCTGTCTGTAGGAATGGGCTATTGTGTTTTATAAAATTTAAATGGATTGAAGATGTTAGTAGCTTATTAAATATAAGTTGATTATTGTCTGAGAAATAAATAAGTTGTGATTAAATGCTATAGCTTTCATGCACTAAGAATCAGGAATACAAAGACAGTGTTGTTAGTAATACATAAGAGAACCAGGGTGCCAAAACAACTTTATTGTACTTATACTATCATTGCAGATGCACTGACTGATTTTCTAACAAACTTCATTATCTAAAAATAGAATACATTATGAAGTTTTCACAAACCTCTATTTTAGTAAGTTGTTTATAATTTTATGGCATTTTATTTTTAAGCATTTGATCTATGCATCATTATCAATATCTATTAAATGAATTGTTTTTTATGCATATGTATTACCATAGCATAATGGGTTGTAACTTGTCTATGTCTTTTCAGAGCTTCTGATAATTTTTGATTCTCTAGATCAGACCCTTTTTACTTTTCCTTGAGTGGTTCCCTATGGTATGGAATTAAAAACTAGAAAGCTTAGGGTCTGTTATTTTGTGAAGTAAGGGCCTATCCAGTTGGCACATTCTCTTCATGCAACATAAAATCAATATGTGATGACGATATTTTAAATTTATTGAACACTTCTTTTTATGTTTTACATCTACTACCTAGTTCTCCCAACACACCTAGTAAGTAGTACAGCTTGAGTGCAAATTCATTTTTTTTAAATTTATTTTTATTGTACACAAATGGGATACATCTTGTTTCTCTGTACATGAAGTAAAGGTATACCATTTGTGTAGTCATACTTAATCCGTTTTCTTAACCACTGTACCAGTGACTTCAACTCATTCTGTCTACCAGTTTAGTGGAAGCTGTGTTAACTAAACACCACTAATGAGAACTTTTCAAGGAGATGAATAAAAATCCTCCTGAGATGCAGGTTGCTTCTTGTTATCTTCTCATCACAAGCAGACTATGCTGTGATCTCTTCCACTTAGCATTATTCAGCAATGACTGAATTTTTAATACCTTTCTATGGAGGTTTTAGGACATTAGCTGGGTCCTGATCAGTCTATCTTGTTTAGTAGTTATTTTGTTTCACCTTCTGGCATCGCCCAGTTGTTACAGATGTTTTCCTGGGCAGGAAAGTTACTATAATTGGTGGAAGAATGTCGAGTTGCAAACAGTGCATTAATCATTTTGTTTTCCAAATATACATTTTCCTAGCCAAGAAATTTAAGTTTGTGCTTGGGAATTTAAAAATATATTTTGTAATTTTTATCTAGGAGAGACAGCTATATCTTATATGTCCATTTATTACATTGTCATGTGGTTTCTGGTGCTTCAACATTTTCAGATAGCCTGGTGCTAGCAATAGAAGAAAATGTTAAATTTATTTATGTCTAATACCTATCAAATTCATATTTAAATCCTTTTAGCATTGGGGGAGTCATTAGTTAATAAGTCTAATAAATTTATTTCTGTTAAGTGTTTTTTGTGCTTCTCATCGCCAACAATAGCAAGCAGTATTGCAAAGTAATTGCCAGAGTTAAATTAAAAAGCAGTCTTTTCCCTAATTGTCTTTTTTTTTTTTTTTTTCTGTTGTTGTTGTTGTTTATCTTATAGAAGAAAGAACCTTCCAAATCTGGTGTCAAGAAAAAAGTAACTAAAGTTGCAGAAGCAAAAAAAGTAATGAAGAGAAATTTTAAAGTGAATAAGAAAATAACATTTACTGATGAAGGGGAGGTAAGAGTCTGAAAGCTTCTTTTCTGAGACACATTGCAAATATTAAAAAGTTTGACCCTTCTGATGACTACTTCTGGAAAAAGCCAATGTTTTTACATAGCACTTGTCAGTTCCTTTAGCTACTACTGCAGGTATTTGATCAGCTCTACAGCTCTGGACAAGGATGACTTCCTGGCAGTAAACTGAGATACTTCTTGGTGATACTGACACAAAAATGGTTTGGAACTTTCTGAATTCTGATTTTATAAGATTTTCTCATCATGGCTGTCATCAAATTGTTGTATGGGAACAACTGTAAAAATTGTAGCAGTTACTTGCCTTGCCAGAGTTTCTTTCACTTTAAATGCTGTTCTTGTACGTTCTTGCTTGGCTGGCTACAGGAGGAATTCTCTCTCTTTAAGGAATCTGAGACACACACATGCCTTTATCTCAACTTCACTGTGGCCTGATTTTAAATAAATAGTTACATCTTAGGGAAGGGATTATGACCCCCAGCTTTGTACAGGAAGGTCATCATGTTGCATAATGATTATTTTGTTTTTAAATGATGGAACAGATCCAGAACATCGAGTGACTTAACCTAAGCAGTTAACAGTATAGGAGGTTCTTCTGAATATTTCCAGTGACCTCATTCTCACCAGCCTGCAAGTTTTCCTGACCACACAGCAACTTATACCCATCATGATCTTATTTCATCTTTTCTTACTTTTCTTCACAGTGCTTGGTTTATAACCTCAGTCTATTTGTTTGATTGTTGTCAATTTCTTTTCCACTTTCTGTGCAGGAAAAATGAATGTGAAAAAAGGCATTTATTTTGTTCACTTTGTTCACTTTCAGTCCCAGTAGCTATAACAGTGCCTAACATGAATTAAACCCTCAGAACAATTTGTTGAATGAGTCATTTATTATTCCAATAAAATAACAGCTTTTCATATTGACTAAAGTATCATATCATATATTTTATCATCACTAATATAAATGCTGCTTAAGCAGTCTAT
Organism: Sciurus vulgaris; assembly: GCF_902686455.1. Taxonomy (NCBI): domain Eukaryota; kingdom Metazoa; phylum Chordata; class Mammalia; order Rodentia; family Sciuridae; genus Sciurus; species Sciurus vulgaris. The sequence goes on from NC_136472.1 coordinate 104,438,595, forward strand.
ATCCAGTGTTTTCTTTTTGTTTTGAAATTACTAAAGATGTGAATGTTATTTTGGGATATATGAATCAGATGAAAAATAACACAATACATTGTGACTCAAAGTTGCTGGAAGTGCAAGAGACTATATTTGATAATTAATTTTCCCAAATTACTAAACCAAGATTAACATCTGAGAAGCAGGCTAAACTAGAATGTAGACCTATTACATCTGGTGGTCACTGTAAAATAAAAAGAGTATTGTTATGGTAATGAGGTTCCTTAGTGTGCTACTTGGTTTATGTGCACAGATTACACCAATTAGCTTCAAGATAAATATAAATCTTTACTGTAAAATGTTTCAGTGTATGTCTATTGCTAAATAGGAGCTGTTTGTGGTTATCTACCACACTGAAACTTCTGATCTAGAACTCTAAAAGTGCTGCTTTTAGTGTAGCCCATAGAAGGGCACACATTTTATCTTCTTTAATACAAATTGGGATGAGGAGTCTGAATAATTGATGGTGTTCTTGTGACAAGTGATCCCTCTCATGGCAGCTTTAGGCTCAGTAACTGCTAGTATTGCCTGTCATTCAGTAGTGTTCGTCACCCCCTTTGGTTGCCAGAAGTTGAGACTGTAGGTATCTCACCTCAAAGAATACCTGTGGTGGCTACAAGAGTGAGAGGAGTCAACGATGCATGAGGTTCTGTGAGGTGTGTGCCTCCAATTTTTGGGTGTCTGCATGCTAATTAATCTTTCCAATGCTTGGTTTGTAACCTCAGTCTATTTATTTGACACCTACTCAAATCCTTGTGGCAATCATTTATCAAATAAGAGAATCATTTTTGTCTAAATTGTTGAGTTTTATATTTTTATGTTGGACCTAGAAATTTTTGAGTAATGGCTTTTTTTTTTTTTTCAAAGATACAAACTTCTGGAGTGATTGATTAATTTATTCATTATTATGCAGTAGGCTAGTGAAAGTCAAGACATTCAACAAGGACTCCCAGCTCTTAGATTAGTACCCTGCCTGTCAACTTGTTCCTGTCCATAAATTATGCATATAGAATCATGTGACTGTGAACAGTTCATGAAATCCAAATGAATTTTCTCCTTTACATGTATTTCATTGCTTATGTGTAAAGTTAGCTGACATGTGATTTGTTGATCAATTTTGAGCAAATGTTTGGTATGTACCCCATACTGTACTGGGGTACAACTGTCCTCAAGGAAATTAATTCTAGTAAGAGAAACAAGAAATTAAACCAGTACAGTGTGATAAGATATAGAGGTTCAGGTGCCTAAGGGAGGTACATATCGGTCAGCTCAGGTCCTACTCTACGCAGATAATTTTTACCTGAGTTGTATGGAGAATAAGATATTAGGAACACTATTAAGAAACATGTCTATTTGCTCCTCCCTTCTCCAAATACTTTGTAAAATTTTCCTTTTATCATGTTCTTACTGGATATGGCAGCATTACTTTACCCTCACTGGGCCTTTGGCAGCGGGACTTGCTTACTTCAATTATGAACTTTGTGGGAAAGTTTAAGAAATGCAGTTAAAAGGCAATAAATGAGTATATGTCTCTTTTAAAGTCGTTACACAAAAGCAAAGGGTTTCTTTGAATATTCCCTGTTTTCCATTCCATGCTTATCTTTTCTTATCTGTAGTTGGTTCAGCAGTGGCCACAGATGCAGAAATCTACCATGAATGATACTGAGGAAGACGATGACACTGGTGGTATCAACTTAAATAAAGCAAAGGAAAGGCTTCAGGAAGAGGACAAATTTGACAAAGAAGAATATAGGAAGAAAATTAAGGCAAAGCATCGGGTAAGCATTCCATTTTGAATTAATACTGAGTGAAATTTATTATGTCATTAAATATAAGTATTCAGGAAAAAATGATATGGCTTTCTTTGTTGTTTTCTGATGCTTTTTTCCCTGTGGTTATCTTATTTTATCTGTTCCTTTGGTGCTTCTATTGGGGGAGTCTTTGTAGTACTGACTTCTCTTTGTGTCATATAAGTCTGCTTTTGGTTCAAGGTGACTCATATAATATTAGTGGGTTTTTAAATTATAGTCACACCCCAAATAACATAACATTGTTTCTTTTTCTTTCTTTTTCCTTTTTTTTTTAAATAGTGCTGAGGAAATGATGAGCCTTGCACATATGAGTTAAGTGCTCTACGCATCCCCAGTTCTATAATGTTTCAGTCAATAATGGATCACATATATTACAGTGGTTCCATAAGATTTGTTGCTGGCTCTTTGCGGTTCCAAAATCCGTGGATATTTGTCACCGCTTGCAGCAACAACTTGCACGGGTCTTATGGGTGGTGGAGTGGAAACTGAGGCACTTCTATCTTTCTCTTTAGTGCACTGCTTTCTTGCTTGTTTGTTTATAGAGGATAGAGGAAATGAGGTTTACTTGCTTTGAGAGGAGAGAGAGAGAGAGAGAGACTCTGCTTATCAGAGAGAAAGAAACTTTGCTTAAGAGAGACCTTGAGAGGAGGACAGGGTTTGCTTAGAGCTTAGAGGAAGAGAGACTTGCTATGCCTCACTTAAGGTCTGCTATTTCTTACTGGTGCATCCTGCATCCTGTGAACTAAGGGTGTGTCTACCTAAGGTGGTTTAGTGATGCGTCTCAGTTCTCCGTTCTGCGATCTGCCTTCCGCCGCTTTTCTTTCTTCTTGCCATTTCTTTTGCTAGCTGCTGTGTGTCCCTACTAGCTGCTGTCGCACGTGTGTCTTCTGCTTCCATGCGTGTGTCTTCTTCTACTGCTTTTCTGCTGATGGCTGCTGTGTGTCCCTACTAGCTGCTGTGTTCTTTCTTCTGGCTGCTGCCGTCACTTTTCCCTACTAGCTGCTGCCGCGTGTTTTTCCCTCTGGCTGCTGCCGTGCATGTGTCCTAGCTGCTTCCATGTGTGTCTTCTACTGCTTTTCTGCTAATGGCTGCTGTGTCTGTCTCGCTCAGCCTATGCTTATATCACCTCCAGGAGGCGGAGAGCAGGGCCACGCCTCTTACGCAAAGATTAGGCAAGACGCTTCGAGCAGGCAATTAGTGCTCGAGAACACATGCGCATACATTGTGTGTGTGGACGATAAAATCACCTGAGTGTGCTTATGTCAATTAACCTCTTCGCTGCTGATGTGATCAACATGGCACAGCCCCCAACAAGATTGCTTTGGGTAGTGATGTTATAGCCATCTCCGTTTGTGTGAGTGTATCTATAATGTCTGCACCATAGTGAAACCATATAGTGACACCTGACTGTATTAAAATTTTTATTTTGAGATAATTCTTATTCCATATGTAGTTGTAGAAAGTAATATAGAGAGATCTCATGTTCTCCATTTCTACAATTTTGTCACCACAGAATGTTCTGTGTATGAAACTATACAGTATATAGCCTTTTGTACTTTATCCCCCCAGTGCTGGGTCTCAAACATAGGGCCTTATGTTGCTAGCATTTGCTGTACTACTGAGCTACATCCTTAGTCCCAATACATAGCCTTTAGGGATTGACTTTTATCGTTTGACATTTTTTCCTTCAGAATTGTTCAAGGAGTGTGAATCAACACTTTATTTCTTATAATACTGAGTAGTATTCCATTGTTTGGATTTACCAAGGTTTGTTTCACCACTTACCCATTGAGGGACATTGCTGTTATTTCCAGATTCAATTAAATTCAACTAAATTTTTTTCCATATCAATTACTTGATAATAAATATAAAATTAAATTCACTGTATTAAAAAACAGTGGAAATCTTTTAAGAGGGAATACTTCTGAATAGGCATGTTCTTGGTAGCCTTAAACTTGGCAGTTTCTATTATTCTCGATTGTGGTCATGCATATTATTGCCCTGTCATACATACTACTTAATTCCCTAAAAGTGATCATTTCACTAGATTAATCAATTAATTAAGGCAGATTTACATTTTAAAATAAGTTTATGTAGCATGCTTTTGAGACAGCGATTTCAGCATAGCACAGTATCATACCTGAGAATCACTGCCATAATACTAGATTCTGTGTTAAGAACCTCTGAACTCTTTGGATATGGACCTTTTTAGCAGCATCTGAAGAGAGATTCTTGTAGTTTTTCACTCTTTTTTGACCTTATCACTCTTTAATGGACCAGAACACTTTTTTTTTTTTTAAGAGAGCAATAATTATAGCTTCTTGACAATTTGATTCAATTTCACAATAGCATTTAGTGAAAAAGGAAAAAGTAGATGTTAAACATTGTTTGAGGGAGAGAAATGTGGAGAACAAATCAACTGACAATGTCATGGTTGTAGTTTTCAGATATTTTTGTTATTGAGAGAAACATTTCTTACATTGCTTCCTTTGAAATTTGATTGAAATTCCTTTGAAATTAAATTGAAATTTGGTGTTAACAAGTTGTTAAAATCTTTGGAAATACTACGACCATCAGCAACTTGCCATGTTTTGGCTTATATTCTACTTAGAGTACTTACCTTGGGACAAATAGGGCACAAGAATGTTTTACCATTATATTATTTCTAAGTTATAGTCAGTGGTAAGAGAAATATGAAGAATATACATAAAGTAAGATTATTCCTCCTTCCCCTTCCTTTCTTTTCTCTCGCATTTGTGGAAATTATACTATTTCTAGTTTGTAGAATATTGTTTCTGAAACTTTTAGAAAGTTAGTGTCAAATGGGCTAATTGTCCTTGTGTTACACACTTTCAATTATGAAGGTGATCTGTTAAAATATGAGGCCCCTTAGAAAGATTATAAATAGATTATTGTTAACTGTGGATATATTGGCACTGTTCAAAATCTGTATCTTTATTTTAATTTTTTTTGTAATGAATAATATATTTACATAATTCCAAAATCAAGATGTAAAAAAGAATATTGAAAAATTTTGCTTGTGCCTATAATTGTCTTTCATGATAGCTGTTTTTTATTTCCTTTTAATTCATCCTTCTCTTTATGTAAAGAGGAGTAAATAGAAATACATATTCTTAGTTCTCCTTTTATTACCTGAGAGATAGCCTACTGTATATACTGTTTATACTTTTCTTCTTTCACTTATTTTTGAGTTTTTAATTTTAATTTTCTTTGCACCATTGTTAAAATATACCATAGTTTTAAACAGTCTCATTGACTGTCTCACAACAAGGTTGAAGAAAGTAGTTTTGAGCTGACATACTTCAAAGAGAAATCACCAGATCTTTCCATAGTACTGGTACTAGGAGGGAGTGAAGTCTTTTAAAAAAAATCAGTGGAAGGTTTCTATTTCAGATAAAAAAGGTATATCCTACATATGGTAGCCCGTGGCATAGCTTATAAATGGGAGCCAGAAAAGAGCACAAAGAGATAGCTAGAATAGTTGCAACTTGAATGTAAATGCTATCCAATACTCAACTCACATGGTTTCTCGGTAGTATTTTCAGCAGTAACATTTACGTACACATATTTGTGTTATCAAAGTAGAGAAAAAAACATTTGTGAGCACTTCTGAATTAGTATGTTTATTACAATAACATGCATAAAATACAGTGTGTGTATTCAAAATAGTTGTGCACCAAACTGTCATGGAATGAATTCTGCCCAGAAGATATGTGAAATATAGTTTGAAATGGTAAATTGTATTGTTTGGCATAGTGAAGCAGTAGTGGTGTTCAGTGGAAAAAGTACTGGATTGTCAGGGAGAATACTTGTATTTGATTGCTGAGTATCGCATTACCTAGTCTAATTTGGGTAACCAGTCACTAATTTGGACTTTACTTTGCTAAAAATAAAAAGAGAATAGGAGTTAGCCTTGATGATCAGTGAGAGCTTCTGCCTGTATAGATCCAGTCAAGACATGGAAATAAAATTGCCTTTACTGTTTGGGAAAATAAAGTTTTTATTTATAATTTTTCCTCCATGACAAATCATGTTACTTTTCTTTGACATTTCCTTTTTGTTCACTTATTTCCCAGTAGTTACAAAATTTCACTTAAAAAATTAAATTATTAGTAATCCTGAACAGATTATTTTGTTTCAATTAATTGCTACTTAAACACATTGTTGATTTTGAAATAATATTATGATACTAATTGAGAATATTGCCATGATGGCAATACTGGTTCTTCTGGTATGACGTTTTGATTTGGGCAAATATAAGTGTGTCTCCCTTGGAGATTGTCACTCATAATTTTGTTACCTCTGTGAAAATGTACTAAGAAGAGTTGTATGTCCCCCCAAAATTGTGAAAATACTAACATTAGAATCTGGGAATAAGCTTTATTTCATGAAGATAGAAAAAGGCGAAGAAACTTCTGACACAAAATCATGAATAATGATTTGCCTGATGAATTTTACATGGAAAAAAAGAAATTCCATAAAACTGATGGCATGATTCTCTATTTCACATATAGTTTTTAATTGTGTGTTGATTTTAGGTTACATAAGCTTTTAGAATTTTTTCCCCAACTTGCTCAAAGTATTTCATTATGATATTTTTTGTTTAAAAAGGTCTTTAATATGTAAATGCATTTGTTCTTAATGATCCTGACACTAGTTGTTTCTTCTAGCTTATAAAGTTAACAGTCTTAAATCATAGTTTTAGATGTGTTCTCAGCCTTTGTAATGTAGGACTCAGATATTCATTTTGTTTCTCTTATTTTTTCCTCCCTCTTATCACACCTGTCTTTGACTTGTATTTTCGCCTACCAAATTCTGGAAGCTATGTAATTTCTACTGTTATTCTAATATTTATACTTTTCTTAAAATATTAAACTGGGATATAAAGATTTTTTTCATTAAAAAATTTTAACTTATGTTAAGATTTTTATTAATCTGTATTATTTGTGTTCTAATACAAATGGTATATTTAGGGGATACATTGTTATTTGTTACAAGAATACATTGAACATTGATCAGATCAGGCTAATTGATTTACCATGTCAAATGATTATTATGTGTTTTGTGGTGTGACCATTTAAAATCATGTCTACCTTGAATTTATAACACACAGTATTATCAGCCATAGTCACTATGTTGCACAGTCCCTAGAACTCATTTCTGATGTCTAATTAAAACTTTGTATCCTTTGACCAATGTCCCTTCCCTATCCCCATTGGTTCTATCAACTTTGTGATAAGTCTTTGAGATTTTTTAAACTTCCACTTCAATTTTTTTGTTTTACGAATTATTTGAAATACGATATGATGTTTAGGAGGTGGGTTGATGGCTATATTGATGGATAATAGTTGGAGACTTGGATTTAGGAGCACCGAGTAGTTTGGTGCTAATGGTATCCAATTTGATAGGATAAAGGGGTGATAGACAACAAAGGTCACAGGAGGCTCAACTGTCTGTTGCTTTATGCCTAGAACCACATGGCACAGGGCAGCTCATCAAATATTCAAAGAAATTAACTAGTGAATCATTGTTTCCAAACTAATTTGTGTTTTTCTACCTATCTTCATATTTTTATTATAATTGTTTTAGATTTATATATATAAGACTACTTTTTTATGTTGTTCAAATGAAACTTCATAGAATAGGTAACAGATCAAAGAATATCATTGTGTTCTGAGTTGCTGGGAAGGGTTTTATGTTTTCTAGGATTTTGTCCTTGGAGAGCAGGGAATCTCTTTAGGCTTCAAAATTCTGATAAACATTCTTTTAGGCACTTTTATTGAATCAATTTTCTTACCTGTACTTAAATAAAGCTAGATATCCTCTTGACCCCTGTGTGATAGTTTCTGCTTTACTCCTTTCCAAACTGTCACAGTGACCTGAAACTCTCCAAGTGGGTTATGTTTCCATTACTTCCTGAAAAATGAGTTTTATTTTCAGATCTACAAATAGATCTAGGTACTGTCAGAGAATGAAAAAGGTTTAGATACATTGTCATGACTGCTGATGAAATTCATATTACATGGTTCTTCCTTTTCTGGAAGATAAGGACCTATAGTGTGTGTGAGCCCAAAAGCTTTATAATAGCTATAAAGGGAGTATTTTGTACCTTGAAATGTGATTTTCTGTTTTCCTCTTCCTTGTGAATTTGATTTTCATTATTGAATTTCATGCTCTCCTTATATTTATCATTTGAAGCATGGTAGAACTAAAGATAAAATTTTGTCTACCTTTGTGTGGCATAAAATAGTTTTTGGCATTAGTACTCTCCTAGAAATAGGAAAATAGTTTTTGGTGACATTACTCATTTAGAAATAAAATTGAAAAATAAAAGATTTAAAACATTTAAACCATATTGAGGGGGGAACCTAAGTTACTGAATATAATAAAGTTAAATTATATTTTGGCCTCAAGTACTCTGACCTTTTTATCTTTGACATGTCATATATATATATATATATATATATATATGTATGTATATATTTTACCTCAGTAATGAAGAAAAGGTATTTTCTTCCCTATATCTTTTCCAAAATCTTGAATTCCTGTAATTTTACTTCCTTTTCTTTTAATTTTAAAGAGAACTGTTTACTCTTGTCTGTTTTTCAGGCAGAGTACTAACATAACATTTTACAATAAAGTTTTCTAATGATGTACTTCAAATTATTTTTCTTTTGTTTCATCCAGTATTAAAAGATGGTTGTCTTTTTTTTTATTTATTTATTTTTTATTGTAAACAAATGGGATACATGTTGTTTCTCTGTACATGGCGTAAAGGCATACCATTTGTGTAATCATAAATTTACATAGAGTAATGTTGTTTGATTCATTCTGTTATTTTTTCCCTTCCCCCCACCCCTCCCACCCGTCTTTTCCCTCTATACAGTGCTTCCTTCCTCCCTACTTGCCCCCCTCCCTAACCCTAACTCTAACCCTAACACTAACCCTTCCCTCCCCCCATTATGTGTCATCATCCACTTATTAGCGATATCATTCGTCCTTTGGCTTTTTGAGATTGGCTTATCTCACTTAGCATGATATTCTCCAATTTCATCCATTTGCCTGCAAATGCCATCATTTTATCATTCTTTATGGCTGAGTAATATTCCATTGTATATATGTACCACAGCTTCTTTATCCACTCATCAATTGAAGGGCATCTAGGTTGGTTCCACAGTCTGGCTATTGTGAATTGAGCAGCTATGAACATTGATGTGGCTGTATCTCTGTAGTATGCTGATTTGAAGTCCTTTGGGTATAGGCCAAGGAGTGGGATAGCTGGGTCAAATGGCGGGTCCATTCCAAGTTTTCTAAGGAATCTCCACACTGCTTTCCAGAGTGGCTGCACTAATTTGCAGTCCCACCAGCAATGTATGAGTGTACCTTTCTCCCCACATCCTCGCCAACACCTGTTGTTGCTCATATTCTTGATAATCGCCATTCTAATTGGGGTGAGATGAAATCTTAGGGTGGTTTTGATTTGCATTTCTCTTTATTACTAGAGATGTTGAACATTTTTCCATATGTTTGTTGATTGCTTGTAGATCATCTTCTGTGAAGTGTCTATTCATTTCCTTAGCCCATTTGTTGACTGGATTATTTGAATTCTTGGAGTAGAGTTTTTTGAGTTCTTTATATGCACTTGCCTTTCATGTTTTGACCATTTTGTAAGTGTCTGTGGATGTCACTCATCAGTTTGAGACTAGAGTAAGAAAAATGTCAGAAGGCAAAAATGATTGCTTTTGCATTCACATGTGAATGCTGATATTGAAATCTGAAACATAAGATACCTTTTAAGGACTATAATGAATTAATATTGAACTGTGGTAGAAGTAGAAAATCGCCAATATTTTTTCTGCTGTGATTCAGACAGCTAGATGAAATGCTCAGAATATAGATTGTCTAGTTGGATAGACAGGGCTTTTCTGATGGTGAGGTTATTTGCAAATTGAAGTGTCATTTTCAGGTATTCTAATGTGTTAGCAGAAAGCCATTTTTTGAATAATTACAACCAAAAATTTTGTGACTGTTAAGCGTGGTCAATTATGTGTTCCGCGTAGGAGACTGGCAAAAATTAATTAGGTAAAATCCATAAAATGCCACAAAAAATGCTACCAGAATGAAAAGATTCATAGTAGCAGACTATCAGTAATAAAAGAAAGAGCACTACTTGTCTAAACCATATTGATGGGATAAAAACACTACATATGACTCTACAAAGTTAAATGAACATTCTACTGAAGGAATATGGAGTGTAGTAGTATGTTACAGTACCTCCATGAACTCAGGCTAGTCCCAGGCTTGTCACTGTCTACATGACATCAGCCAAGTGACCTCATTATTTTGGCCTTCCATTTTTTTCCACTATAAAATGGGGAAACTAATATCTCATAAATTCTATTAGATAGGTTTTGAAATACAAGTTTATAGTGAAATGCATAGCACATTGCTGATAATTCTTGAGAACTGTTACTGTTGGTGAGAAAATAACAAAAGTGGTAATGTACTTTTGGACAAATACATATTGTAGAAAGTACAATTTTATTGATCTTTGTAATTAGTATTTAATATAGCTGTAGATTTAAAAGTAGGTTAAGCAACAAAATCTTGAAAGTCATTCTTATTGTAGAATGGCATAAAATTAGTGTTATGTTCAATTTTAGCATCTTTTTTTTTTGATAATAGGCTTAAATTGTCCTTTTTTGAGTCGTGGAAACAGAAGAGAGATAAAATTATAAATGCATGCATCCACAAACTAGAGCCAGCAACTAAGCAAAAAAATAATATTATTTCATTTTTTCCTAATACTATTTTGCTGCTGTATGTATTTTGTAGTCTGCTAATATTCAAAGAAAATCAGTAATTGGTGCCAACTTTATGAAAAATTGGGGTGCAAATTATTTAGAAATAGTCATCCATTAACCTATTTTTTTCCCACAAATTGAAGAAACTTGGAGTTTATTTCAGAGGCAGTACATTTGTCATAATCTCATTAGAGAACCCATTCAGGGATAGAGTTTGGGATAATAACTACAGCATTAATTGGCTGCTTGTTAAAATACTGGTACTATTTTCTTGGGTTGTTAAAGTCACACCTGTTAACTATTTAACCCCAAATGTGAACATTTTTATTTTTCTTAGAATGTATTGGAAAAAGCTCTAGATATGGCATATGAAGACCCAACTTTGAGATTAATCTCCTCATAAAAAATAAACTCTTTACAATAAGTAAAATCCTTTTTGAGTTTTTGTTTAACTCTCTTGTTCCTGTTGATTTCTACAACTTCCATATAATCTTTAGAATGTTATGGTGTAATTGTGTAATAATAGAATGTCCCTGCTAGTTGTATATTTTATTTGGAAATCAGAGTACTAACCATCATTTCCAAAGCTGGGAAAGAAAAAGAATAGTCACAGAAAAATAATTTCATGGTAGGAATTACTTAGGAACATAACACATAACCAACAGCCATTTTAATTTGAATTTTCAAGTTCACTTAGAATTTAATTTTTCTACTGTGTAATCTGAAGCTATAGAAACTGAATCTACAAGCCTGGTGAACTCCATTCTTATTGACATTAGTGTTTGATCCTCTTGTAGACTTTTAACATTTATGTTCTTACTTTATCTTAAAGAAGTCTGTAAACCTAGCAACATATAATTTAGCAATTCTACTTTCAGAGTAATGGATTGGGATTGTTTTATGAATCTGAAGGAAGACATTTATGTGTAAAATATAATGGAATGAAACAAGGCCCAATGTAGAACCCTTATTCACTTTCATGTTAACGACATAGTTTAATGCAATAGTGAATCATGATTGTGTTTTCTTCTTACTACATGAAAACTATTTATTTACTTTTTTCATTGACCTAGTAGTTCATTAACATTTAAAAAACAAACTACGAGGAGTTTAGGATTAAGAATAACTTATTTGGACATGAAGGTGATCTGGATGGCTAGGCAGGTGTCCCTATCATTACTGTTCTAGGTCCACCCCTCCAGAAATGTGCTCAGTTGAAGAGAACCATCTTCCTAGTTGGAGGAAGGACAATTTTTAAGATAAGGGTTTACTAGTAGCTGTGCTTTCCTGTTAGAACCTCCAAACAGGCTCTCAGGAATAGCCTCTTCGTTAATACTTTGTTTGGAGAGGAAGATAGATTTTTCTTTGTTGGTTTTTAGATTTTAAAATGGCTTTTTTTTTTTTTTTTTTTTTTACTATTTAGCTAAGTAATTTTATTGTTTTGAATTTTAATATCATGTATGTTTCTTTTTCTTTTTTTAAAAAATCCTGTTATGCATTTCCAACCTACTTTGTGATTGGTGGAAGACTAATGAGGAAATTATAAAATATGAAAATAACACATCTTGCAAGAATGTTTCTTTCTGAAGAACCCCCAGGATTTCATATCTTCTTTAAATTCCATTTCAAATAGAGGACAAGGGAAATAGTCAAGACTGTATGTTTTTCTTCCTTTTATTCCTTTGCTGGCATTGTTTATCAGTCATATATCAGACACTGTGCTAACCACTTAGGTATTTTCTGGAATTGTTACTTCAACCTTACAAATGTGTGCTCTAATTATTTCCACTCTGTTTTGAGTTAGAAGGTATAAGGAACTCAAGACTGCACAATAAGTTGCTAGTAAGTGTTGAAACTAGCATTTGATTTCAGATCTGTCTGACATGTACTTAATGATTTTTAATACTTACGCCAGTTCCACAACAAGTGTTTCAGTGTTTACTGAAAAATGAATGACACATATCAGTTGACTTTAAAAAATAAAACAGTAATAACTGTGTAATCTGTTTTATGTATAATAGATAAAAGTTCATATGTTGCTTATTCCCCCCATCCTTCTTATAGGAGAAGAGACTGAAAGAAAGGGAAGCCAGAAGAGAAGCCAACAAGAGACAAGCAAGGTAAGGATTTATATATATGGATTTTTTTTTCTTTTCAACTCTCTTAAAATATAATTGAAGGGAATTTGTATTTGATAAAAACAATGTTTATAATTTTGAAATAGAGTTTAAATCCCTTTCTTTGGTATGCCTTTTGTATTTATTTATGCATCAGGACATTCTAGTTGGATTTAAGCCTTTGTAGCCTGTTTACTTTCTTATATTCATTTGTTTCCTCTGTGATGCAGCATGAAACATGCCTAAATAATTTGTTCATTGGGCTCTGCTATATATATCTACCATTTTTCCCATTGTATTTTATACCTCCATACATACAGAATACAGTTGACTCCATGGTCCAGGCCTGATAGGATTTTCATCTTTATTATCATTAGAGTAGGTAGATGATCTATTTGAACTTAATAGTAAGTAATTCTGAGAGCTTTGGTTGCTACAATTCAGCTCCCAGAATATAGTGAAAGCACTCTATATTTCTCATCTTAACTGTATTCTGCAAATAATATTCAGCAAATATTTATGAACAGTTTCCCTGAAATATATATGTATAATTATAAACAACATCCATGAGCTGATATGATTTTTTTTATCTGGGGTGTTTCATACCAAGAAGGGTGTAGTTCTGCATTCTAAAGACATTTTGTACAAATGATGTCCTAGAACCAGGGCCCAGTAATGTATGTCATTTCTCATGCTGTATCTCATTGTGCTATGCCTGACTAGCCATGATTTCTTCTTGGCAGTTAGCAAAGATCCGACTCCCTTGAGTAAGCCCATAAAGTTCTTTGTCGTTTTTTTTCTATGCTGGCCATAGCACTTAGAAAGCAAGTCAGAGATGATAACTCATGCTATAATTCTGAAGTGAGAAGCAATTACTCTATAGTGTAAGATGAAAAGACTGCTTATATTCAGTATTTTTTTTTTTTTTTTTTGGGTACTGGGGATTGAACCCAGGGCCTTGTGCTTACAAGGCAAGCACTCTACCAACTGAGCTATCTCCCCAGCCCTATATTCAGTATTTAATATCACTATTTTCAAAAGTGCCCCAAAATGAAAGTCCCAGTATGTATAACCTGACTGCTAAAGCAGGTGGTGACCTCTGCATATGCTTTTAAAATGGAGATGTGAACTACTATGCCAGGAAAATGAGATCTTCGGGCCTGTGTTTGGAAGAACTTAACAAGAAAATCTTAACCCTAATGAAAATCACTTGATATTTAGGAATATTGCATGTTCAGCATAAAAATAAGCTTTTTTTTTTTTTTTTTTGTTTCACTAATGCTCCTTTCTGGAAATAAAAGTATGAAATGAAAGATACAATCTAGAGTCAAAAGAAAGCCCTGTTACATATTTCCTTTATGTATATTTGTGCGTGTTTGCTCATGTAGTCAGCTCTCTGTGTCCATGTTCTGTATCCATAGATTTTAACCAACCAGAGATGAAAGCGTAGCAAAGCTTATGGTTATATCTGTATTGAACATATAGAGAATTTTTCTTGCCATTATTCCCTAAAAATGCAGTTTAATAATTTATATAGAATTTACATTGTATTGGGCATTATATGTAATCTGGAGATGATTTAATTATATAGGAACAGTTATGTAGGTTTCATCCCATTTTATATAAGGGACTTAGATATCTTCCACACCTAAGTACCAAAGGTACTTTGGTATTTATGGGGTGTTCTGAATACAATTTCCCTTTGATTTTAAGGGAAGATTGTATTACTCAGTACAGTTTATTTTTTTATGCTCGTTGATGTTGTGTGCCTGATCTTTCATAATTATTTGAACTGTAAGAAATCATACTCACCACTGAGCCTACTCTCTGAATTTGTTTTCTTTCATTCCCTACATATTTGTGTGTGTGTGTGTGTGTGTGTGTGTGTGTGTGTGTGTATGTATGTATGTGTTACTTGGGATTGAGCACGAGACCTTGTGCGTGCTAGGCAAGACCTCTGTCATTGAGCTACACCTAGCCCATGATTGGTTGGCTTGTTTATGAGACAGGGTCTCATTAAGTTGCCCAAGCTGGCCTCAACCTTCCAAGTTGTGGATTATAAGCATGCACCATCCTGCTCAGCTGTATTTGTTTTTAATATTGTGTCAGTTGGGGAGATAAACTGTGAAAGCCACAAGAGTTCGGTTTTTCCATTGGGGCTGAACTCAAGTGTGAACTGCTTGAGTTAAGTCCCTGCCTTCTCTCCTCTCCCCCTTTCATGTTTTTCCTGTGTGTTTATTTTCTGGCATCCAGAAAATTAGAGGGATTTTCTTGTCAAGAGAAGGTCTAATTTCTGTATAACCACTAAGGATTGTACTGCAGATAACATGGCTTTGCTTTTTAGCCAGGAGCTTTGGAATGAGGCTTTGCTTTGTCATTCTCTGAATAGTTCAGCTGCCTCCATTTCACAACCCTTCTCTGAGTGTGCAGACAGGTGGCCTCTAGTAAGAGTGATGTTACCAGATGACTGACTGGCCAGTTTGTAGTCAGGACTAAAAACATTCTTCAAGACTCTGAGAACTGGCAGCAGTGATAGGTTCAGGTTCACTGATAGATCCCAAGGATATAACTTGAACAAATTTTTCTACACCCAGCTTTTTCTCAAATGAAAGTGATGGGAGATCAGAACTCTCCTAACTTTTCAGTTTCCCCTTGGAAACTGATCTATTATTTGAAGAGAATTGGCAAAGGGGTGAGGACTCAAAGTTTTATGATATGTAAGAAGAAATATATGATGGAATGGTCAGGTTTCTCTACAGTGTCAGTCCTTTAAATGGCTCATGTGACTTAATACTAAAGTATACCTTTTAATCTTATTTAAACATAATTATTGTGTGGCTTGAGGATGTTACCTTCTGAGGCACTTGAATCAGATTCAATCTAGAGCATTTCTTTGAGCCCTGAACCTGTAAGATATCCAAAAGATATTTTAATGATAAAGTGGTATTTGCAGACTGAATATGCCAGTGAGTGTGGTTGTCTTACCTCTTGATAAGCTATTTTAAAGAATTAGCATGTAGAAACTGAAAGTGTGAGAAAGGGTGGGTTCACTGTCTTTATTTCTTGTATCATACAGTAAATGTGTTATTATATAGGAGGAATATAGAGGACATGGTATTTTTTAAATTTGGGAGAAGTGTTAACAATGAAAGCTAATGGAAATATCTTATTTTCCAGAAAAGTGAAGACTTAGTGATGTGGGTTCTCAGTTTTAGAAATGATGATTACTGGTTAGCTTTTTCTTAGCACATTGTAGTTCTAAAAATAATATATTGTCTTTAAGTATGAGTACAGTAAAATAAAGTTGGAATGGATCTCTCAAGAACCTGATTCAGCTAGGTAAGGTGGTGCATACCTGTAGTTCTAGCAACTTGGGAGAATAAGACAGGAGGACCAAGTTGACGCCAGCCTTGGCAAATTAGGGAGAACTTGTCTCAAAATAAAAGCAAAAAAGGACTGGGAATATAGTTAAGAGATAGAGTCCTTGCATAGCACGTGTGAAGACCTTGGGTTCAGTCTCTAGTACCACATAAAACAAAGAGCAACAACAACCAAAACTAATATAGCTTTTTGTTAAAATTCACATCTAAGATCTGCCTAGAATACATTATATACAGTATCCAGAATGGAAGAGAAATATGAAGGTGAAATTCTTAGGAACATTTCCTAGAGACCCAATATTTAGTGGTTTGAGGAATTATGGTCTTTTTTAAAATCAAAACTTTCTTTAGCAAGGAAATACTTGAACTGTACAATAGAATTACTTCTACTTTAGCTAAGAGAATATCAAATATTCTTATAACTTAGATATTTTAAACTGAGATATGAAAAACTATTTGTAGCAATGATCAGTGGACTATATTGCCTTTTGGTTCATAGAAGTTACATAATCCGGGAAATGTAGCTTCACCTCATTATCCAGCTAGATTTTCTGTTGCTTTGATAGTCACACCTGCTTGTTCTAATCTCTTGTGGCTGTAAGGATTTAGAAGAAATATGAAGAAAGTGAATAACCACGCTGAAATTTGAGGAAATAGATCCTCAGAATTATCTTGGGGCTATGCTACTTTGGAAATAGAGTAGGATTTATTAAAAGTCTGATGTCTGAGATCTAGAAAGCGTTGCCATGTCTCAAAGTTGCTTGGTGACCTGGGGGCACATCATTAACCTTTCCGGTCCTCTTCTCAACATGTACAAAATGAAAGACATTTTTTTCACAGCCAATTTCTTACTTTTAAAATTTTTTTCCACACTTTTAATCATGATATTGTTTGTGTGTTTCCAGTATGATCTTGATCTGAGCTATGTTATGAAAGGCACAATTGTGCTGAACGGTTCCTAGTGAAGGTCCTCATCCTCTCCATATTTGAAGATATTTTTTTTCTTTCTTTGCTAGAAGCTTATTTGCTAAATGATGATTTCACATAAAGCTATAAATAGGACATTAAAGGTTGTTGATGGTTTAGTTCCTCAAAGAATAAAAGCCTTTGCATTTATTCATTTTTGACAGTGCATTATTGATAAATACCAAATTAAGATTTTTTTTTCCATTTTGGTAGGCAGAAATGCCATGTTCTAATACAATCACTTACTGAATAGTGCCCTAAACAAGTCATTTGGTTTCTCTAAGTGAACTCTTTGCATAATACCTTGTTTTAATACTGTAATAAGATGAAATATACTGTCCTATTTTAATAATCAATACTCTTTTAGATAACTTGCTCTTTCCCTTTAATATCTACCAAAATTAGCTATGAAGACCCTGTTTTGTCTTTGTGTTTCTAGTGTTGGTATGAATTGCTTGGGGATTAATATAGTAGTCTGTTTTTCTCTTTCTTGGTGATAATGAATAAGAAGGGGATTACTATGCTGGAACTCATAACTATCTTGAATTATTTAAGTCATGCTTGCAGTGCTCCCTTCTTGAGAATTGTTCTTCTCTAGTCATGATTATTTATAGTTAACTTCAGGAAAGGGAGGAATATGGTCATACCATCATGAATACCTGCTCTTCTTTTGAGGACTAAGCAAAAATAATTTATGAAGATTTTTCTGACCCTTCTTAGGTGTTTATGGACTCTTGCTTTTGAAACTCCTGCTGTGGTCTCCTCTACAGAGACCTCTGATCTTTTATGCACTTGTTTATTTGGATATGCATCTGCTTCTCCTGCTCATTTCTAAGTCTTGTTTTCCCTTATATCTCTATCACTTGTCATGGTTTTGACTCATTATATGCACTTAGAAATATCTAAGTGAATGAGTGTGTGAATGAATAAATCAATGACTTGAAGGGATGTAGATCTAGCACAAACTTGAACAAAATTCCTTCAGTACAGTAAAACTCATAGCATAAAATTGCCATTTTAGTCTTCCTTAAGTGTACTATTAATTTACATTAAGGGACATTCATACTGCTGAACAGCTGCTATCACTAGCCATTTTTAGACCCTTCTCATCCTCCCAGACTCTGTATTCATTAAACAAAAATTCCCCATTCCCTCCTCCCCAGAGCTCAGACTTGTAAGAGAAAATTTTATATTTCAAATAACAATTTAGCAGATGAGGAAGTGAAGCTTTTGAGGAACAGATCATTTTTCCAGTGTCCTACAACTGAATTGTAGCAAAACCGGGCTAGAACTTGGGTCTTTAGGTGCTCATATATATGCTTTTTATCCTACCTTACACATTGCCTACAGTGATGTAAAAGATACTAAAGAGCACAGTATAGGTTTATGGTTTTACTAGCTTTATTTTATTTACAAGGTCATATATTAAACTATGTGGACACTATAATAGTGGCCACTATCATTTATTGACTTCTTACCATGTTATGAATATTGTGATGGTCTTTGCCCATTTACAGTGTTATAACAAAATACTAGAGGCTTATAAATAACAATTTATTTCTCACAGTTTGGGGCTGGAAAGTTCAAGATCATATCAATAGTTTGGATTACTGTCTACTGAGGGTATGCCTTCTAAAGGTTCATCTATGGTCATCTTCCTGTGTGGTCATGTGGTAGAGAAAGCAAGACAACAGCAGTTCCCTCAGTACTTTGATAAGTGCACTAATCCCATTCATGAGGACTCAGTCCTCATGACTTAATCAGCTCCCAAAGACCCCCCAATCCTAATACTATCACATTGGCTATTAGGATTTTTGGTATATAAATTTGGGGAAAACATTTAGACCTTAGCCATAATTGAAGCTAATCCTCACTGACAGCTCTTTGGGGTCATTAGTATTATCTCCATTTTGTAGATGAGCAAATCAAGGATTAAAAAGTTTAAGTAACTTATCCAAAGCCACACAACTAAGAAATGGCAGAGCCAGGACTCAAATGTACTTTCGGTGACTGAAGCCTTGACCCTTAAGCTTCAGGCCTTCGTCTTTTCCAAGGCAGTCAAACAGTCACCTGTGAGAGTTCTTAAAAGCAGAAAAAGCAATTGCAAATAAATTGCTCTCTGTTATAATTAGTTCCCCTTTATAGGTAACTACACAAAGAAATAGATACAAAATATTAGGAATTTCCTATTGGTTATGATGAAACATCCTTTACTCCCAGTAGTCATGATTTTAAAGTATTTTATTATTTTCCAGCCTATGAAGATCAGTAAAGCAGACATATTTCCCTATTGTTTTGATTTTTTTTAACCCTAATTTTTAGGCTACTCTATGCTTCTACCTCTTTGCAGTAGTTTGGTTTTGATGCCTTCTTGCCTCCTTCAGGTAGATCTAGAATTTATTTCTGCACTGCTGTATTTGTACATTATTCTGTTGTGGTACTTAGTGATTGTCTCATTACTAGACTGTAAACTTGAGAGCAGGAATAGAGGTCCTCCCCATGTCTGACATATAGTTATTGTTCTGTAAATATTTATTGACTGAATTAATGAAATGTAGGTATATTCTTACACTTAACATTTTATATGTTAGTGGTAGGTCAGTAATAGACACCTTCAGATCAAGCACTTGGGCTTCTAGACTGCACTGGACCTGCATTTATGCATTTCAAGTTCGTTTTTTGTTTTTGTTTTTGTTTTCTTTTGGTAACAGGAATTGAACCCAGGGGCTCTTAACCATTGAGCCATATCCGCAGCCCCCACGTCCCATTTTTAAAATTTTTAATTTTCAGACAAGGTCTTGCTAAGTTGCTGAGGCTGGCTTTGAACTTGAGATCCTCCTGCCTCAGCCTCCCAAGTCACTGGGATTGGAGGCATGTGCCACCACACCCAGCTGCATTTCAACTTCTATGAGATGGGGTGTATCTAATACACTCAGTCCTTTCCAAGTTGCTCTCCTCCTCCCCTGTTTGTGTTAAAAAAAGTTGATGAACTTGGCATTAAGGTTATAGATCCTTAATATTCAAATGTAGTAAACACTGTAGGCAATCAGGTTCCCTTTAGAATACTTGACTCATATTGTACTTACTAAGAAATTAATACTTTTTTAAAAACTTTTTCTATTTTAGATATATGTGACTAAGAACTCTACTAACATGTGCTTACTGGTTTTGCTTTTCCTCCCCCCTAATTTAACTTATAAAGTCCTCATACTATACTATGGTTTGAATACACAAAACTATATACTTTTACTTGTACTATATATTGTACTTTATGGATGATATTCTAGGGTAACTTGATTGTGTTCATTTTTGTCCTTCTTGTTCACTTTGGAACCTAACACTTCACTCTGCAATCTAGGTCCTTATTCATCAATATTTGATTGACCAAAAAAAGAGGATCCTGCTAAAATCTCTGACAGTGTCATGGTAATACGCATTTTATGCCATTGAGCATAGGTTGCCTGAATGAATTATTGTAACAAATGTGATAATCAGATTATAAAAGAGCTAGCATTCTACTCCAGGCCTTTCTCTGCCACCCTACTTTTACCACTGATGCAGTTCATGTTAAACCTGTCCTAGATAAGACTTTAACTCTGAAAACAAGAAATTTTTCAGAATACAAGATCTGTTACTTTTTAAACTTGCAGTGTAATGTCAGATTGAGGCAGAATTTTAATGATTAGTATTTCAGGAGGTATTTCTTCTAATATTCTTGGAGAATGTTGCTTCTTAAAGGTAACTTTCATAATAAAACATTGTAACCAGATAAAATTGGGGGAAAATAGACTCATTCCACATTTGAGTATGGTGCCCCAAAAACTGTATGTGTATCTGTTTGCATATTCCATATGTTTCTTGTGTTAGTTAGTAAATGACCTAATGCACTCTGCTCCATTCGGTGGTCCTTTAGGTTCAAATAGGGTAAATCAGTCCCCATCATGCTTTTTATACTTAGTCATGATTTATTCAACTTATCTCAAATTAGAGGAAACTTGTCATTTCATGCATTATATAACAATGTTTTAGTCAACAACAGAAAGTATATTATAACCATAGTTTCATAAGATTACAATTGAGCTGAAAAATTCCTATAGTTTAATGATAATTCAACTGTTAATGTTGTAAAGCAACACATTACTCATGTGTTTGTGGTATTATTGCCAGTCATATGAAAGCATATCACATACAGCTACTTACAGTGTATAACACTTGATAAGAAATGATTCTGGTGATGGTCTATTTACTATACTATGCTTTTTGTATTGATTTAAAATTTTTTTTTTTTAATTTAGCTTTTAATTTTTTACAGGCTGCATATTGATTCATTGTTCACAGATGGGCTACCTCATTTTTTTTATCTTTACTTTAGAGTGTAATCCTTCTAATTAAAAATTACTTAAAACAGTGTGCCATGTTACATAGGAAGAAAGCAGTCTCATCTCATGTTTACTGTGTCTCCTGATTGCATCAAGAGACCACATCAAGTGTTTGACCTGTGCCATCTAGGTTTGTGTAAGTATGTTCTGATGTTTGTACAGTGTCCCATTTGACTAACGATGCCATTAAATGACATGACTGTACCATAGTTTGGGATTTATAGACAGATTTTCTGTAATAGAACACATTATGTTTATTTGAATCTTTGTGACCATTTGGTAGTTATGTGGCCATGTGTGTTGTTCTGATGTTTACACATATGTAGACACTGTGTATGTGGGAGTGTGATATGTATATGTGACCATCATGCTTGTAAGACTGGTCTGTAGAACATTCGTCCATATTTTTGTATGCATCACCATGTATTGATGGTCTGCATGATGAGGTCATTTTTGCTATTCATAAATTTGATATTAGCTGTTGAGAAATTATACCTTCATAATTTCTGCCTTAGGACACAAAAAAATTTCAAATTAAAAAAAAAGCATGTGGATCGTTTACTCCTTCCTTAAGATTTGCTAAACAACTCAGAACCCTTTCATTTATATGAGAAAATAGAAGGCTTGAGAATTACCAAAAGACTTGATTTTAGTAATTCTCAGTCTATGGTACAAGAATCTGTGTGGGTCCTCTAAATTACTAGAAATTTCTAAAATTCTTACAACTATTTATTAACTATATAATATCTACACTGTACATAATATTATCATTGCTTAAAAGTAGGTAAAGGCTGTTAAGATTAACAAAATATCAATTTGTTTCTTTACTAAATTTATAGTGTCTTTTGTCTTTTATTTTCTTAAATGACATGCCAATTGTAAAATTATTATCTTGTAAATAATTTAATGCTGAACATCTTGTTATACCAGAAAAGATCAAGAATACTGTCATATAGCGTATAAACAGAAGCAGCCATATTCCTGAGACAGTGGAGCACAGGGAGAAAGAAAAGAGATGGGGGAGAACACTGTTTCTTAAAAGGAAGAAGAGGCTTTGCTCTCTATCTCTTCAAGGAGGAAGAAGTCAATAGAAAAGGAAATACCTGAAAGATGGAACATAGAAAAAAGAATGACAAAAATTTTGTACTAATTCCTAAATGCCTTTTTGAGTTTGGAGATGGGTCATACAGTATAACTGATGCTAAATTTTAAGTAATCATAATATTCACTAACTCCTGTGGTAATGGCAATAGTTTTTGTGGATAAGGAAAACTCTTGGGGGATAAGCCTTTACACTGCTGTGTATGGCTACAGAAGGGGGACTAACAAAGCTTTATTGCCTCTTCTTTAAGCCATAAAGACTTCTTTGGAGAGCACCATAAACTAGTGTTTCAAAGAGTGTAAAATTTAGTGGCTATAGGAATTTGTCCCTGGCATAATCACACACACCTAAGATAACATTGAAAAGAACTTGTTTTCTCACTAGCTTTTTTTTGTCTCAAGAATTATAGGTGAAAATGTTCAGTATCTGTAAAGCCATATTTAGGTAATCTTATTACTTCTATTATTAATATGAAATAATTCATCTTTGCTATATTTCTTGCTTTAGGGAAAGATATTACCAGGTGTCAGCAGCATTTTTTATGGGGATATTTTTTCCTTTGCCTAAATCTTTATTGGTAGAGGATTCAAAGATTTCTTTCATTGGTGAGAACTCTGGAATTCCTTGTTTGTAGAGTGTATTGTTGTAGATGTTCTGTAATGTCATGTAGAGTGTTTTATCTGTTCATTGTATTTTCATCAAGATTATCCTATTTACTCAATAAGTTTATGAAATAAGTGAAAGGATTTATAGTCACTCAACAATTGAAGAAATTTTGGCATTGCAAATCGGTTACTTGGCTTAGCTTGTAATGGTAGAAAAATAAAATTGGTAGAAAAATAAAATTTCCTCAAATTTCTGTCTCAGGATCTAGTATGCAAAAGTTTTAGCTTATTTAGAATGTGTCTGTTTTCTCTCTTTCACTTTTTTCAAATAATAAGTCTTCTCACTTGGATTGGCCTAAGCATTATCTAGAATGTTTAGAAGGGAGTAGTAGTAGCACATTAGAAGTCTCAGAATTTCCTCTGATTCTAAATCATTATATATTTATGTGCAAAATCACTTTCCCTAAGCTCTCTCTTTCTTTGTTGGTATAGCCATTTTGGAGACAAGTTTGGCAGTATTTACTAAGCTACACATTTATCTACCTGGTCTTACTATTACTCTTTTAGGTGTACATTTAAGAGAAATGCTTCCATGTCTACATCAAAAGCTATTCACACAGCAGCACTATTATATTCATTAAAGACTGGGAATAACCTAAACTGTAAGGTGGATAAATTGTGATATAGTCATGCAATGAAATATACCCGTGGAAGAAATACTGCTACAAATAGTAAGAGAGACAAATTACACAACATAATATTAAACAAAATTAACCATACACTAGAGTAAATAGCATTGTATCCCATTTATTATGAAGTCTTAAAAAATAAATGCAAAACTAATGTTTGAGTTTATGTCATGATGGTAGGATCACCTTTGGGAAAAAGAAGAGATCAGTTACTGGGAAGGAAGAGGAGAAGGGTGGCTTCTAGGGAATTTAATAGTGTCCTGATTTCTTCATGAATAGTAGTTATACAGCTTATATTTGTGAAAATTCATCAAACTATATGCTGTGATTGGAGTACTTTTCTGAATGTATGTCTATTTCAATGAAAAGATTTTTAAAAAGGGGTAGATTAGACTTCTCTGTGTGGTTTCAGCATAGAGGTTTTAATGTGTAGATTCAGGAATATAGGGCATTATGGATATCTCTTGTAACTCCTGAAGTAATAGGAACCTTAGTCCTTTGGAGTCATTCATGTTTTATGAAAGCTATGAAAGAAAATTAATAATTTATATTCTTCAAGTACACATTTCCTTTTAGATCCACTTATTCAAAGAGAGGTGATGTTTTGCCTCCTAAAACTTATAAAATTATTTCTCCCAAATGTGAAAATAAATGTTACTTTGTTTCTGCAGCTTGGAAAATGATGCAGAAATAGGATATGTAGGATTCAAAAATTCCCTTATCAAGAATCATATTGCTTATCTGTCTTTTGACTGTAAGATGATCTTGGCTAAAATTAGGAGCAATTGTATTGTTTTACCCATCTTGATCTTTGGCTATGTATATTAATTTCCCCCCTTACTAGAGACAAATTTGATTTTTATTACATAAAGTCATCATTTTTCTTCATTTGAAAGTGATAAACACTTTCAAGCTCATCCATTTATTTATACTGATAAAGCTTCTTTGAAAACTATAAAGTATATTGTCAGAGGCTTCAGCCTAATTGAATTGCCTTTAACATGAGCTGTGTATAAATTCTAAACATGACTGCTATCAATCCTTTGTCTCCTGACATCTATCTAATCTTAAGATTTTTGCCCCTCTTAGTACAATTGGTACATGGCATTTTTGTGGTGCTCCTTTGAGAAGAACAGAGTGAAAGAAGGAATATAAAAGTATTAAGTCATTTCTGAGCAAAAGACCAAAATGCACTATAAGAACAACTGAGAGGAGAGAAAGTGTATTTGGGGCTCATGGTTTCAGAGGTCTCAGTACATAGATAGCTGATTCCAGTGCTTTGGGCCCAAAGTGAGGCAGCCCATTGTGGAAGAAGGACCTAGCAGGGGAAAGCTACTCAGCTCCTGGTGGGTCAGGAGACAGAGTGGGAGGGGAAAAAAGTCATAGGGAAGATGCATCTTTCTAGGGCATGATCCTACTGACCCGCCTCCTCCAGCCATGCCTGCTTGCCTATAGTTACTGCCTAGGCCATTCAGATTGGGATAGACTGATTGGATTATAGCTCTAATAATCTGATAATTTTGTAAGATATGGAACATGACAAACCCCAAAATAGCTTGGCCTGGGAAGAAGGAGTGGGGAAGAAGGCAACACATTGATAACATTGATCTTTTCCCAGTACATCCTTTTCCAGTGACAGGACAGTCCCTGGGAAGAAAGCAAACATCACCCAGTGACAATTCCTGGGAAGGAGATATCCATCAAGTCTAAAATGGGAGTCTCTGGGAGGAAGTCAAAGCATTACTCTTTCTCCATATAAATCCTTTCCCAGTGACAATACAGTGGGACCCTGAAGGGAAAGAGATTAGCAATAAACTGACCTCAGATCCTCCATTCTTCCCCAAGTTAAAACATTGCCCAGTAAAAACAAAACTTCGAATTCTTACAACAGTCTGTTTCCTGAAGTGCCCAAACTGACATGCTCTGTCAGTAATTGTCACCTCTCATTGTAACATATATAAGCACAGATTCCTCCTTGGGCCACTGGCTCATTTTTCATCAGGAAACTGCGTCTGCCAGAGGTACATCTCCACTGCTGAATAAAGGCTTTGCTGATCCATGAAGTTTGCACCCGGGTTGGTCATTTTGTGCTAACCAATTTCACCTCTGAATATTCCTCCATAAATACAGGAGCTTTTGGGGGACACTTCACATCCAAACTGTAACAGCCTAATGTCAAAATAGAATTAACTTGCTCTTGAGGAACTAACAATCAAATGGAAGAAA
This sequence comes from Sciurus vulgaris, assembly GCF_902686455.1. Taxonomy (NCBI): domain Eukaryota; kingdom Metazoa; phylum Chordata; class Mammalia; order Rodentia; family Sciuridae; genus Sciurus; species Sciurus vulgaris. Next base: position 104,464,728 of record NC_136472.1, read on the forward strand.
TTTGTAAGCAGTACAATTTATAAAAACTATGTGGGACTGAATGTGCCACACTGACATCAAGGTCATCAGGGTAAGCAAGGGAGCATCAAGTCTCATGTTATTACCCATTGATTTTTTCCTAGAGCGTAGAGAGTCAAGTGGAGCAGCACAACTTGAAATAGAGGACCTTGACTATATCACAATAAATATAACAAGTATTGAGTTTTATTTAGTAGGTAAATAAACACTGAAGAGTAGAAATAAGAATACACACACACACACACACACACACACACACACATACAGAACATGTTTAAGTATTTTTGCATATTCATGTGGTGGTTTAGTATGAACTTTGAACTTTGAAGAATAAGCCAAAATTTCACTTAATACTTTGGGAGATTTCAGTATAAAATTAAGCCAGTAATTTTAGAAAATTGAGACCTAGTCTCATTTATGACATGCTTAACTGTTTTGAAAATTAACTACCATAGTCAAGAACCTGGAAGTGAACAAAAAATTTACCGGGTCAGTGTGTAGGATACAATACCTGTGAGGCAAGGTATGCCTCTGCCTCCAGGCAAGACCCACACCCATATGCCTTGCTTGATTGCCACTTCAGTCTCAGCCCTGTCCATCATGATCTAAGGCTACAGACGATATAGTAAATAAGAATAGGTGGTTTGTTAAAGCCAGTCCCTCTCAGCAAAGCAAGATAACCAACAAGCAAGGAAGATTAATAGGGATTTACTAATAAAACGGGTCTCATTGATTGATGAAAGCACTGTGGTACAGTCCCAAAGGACAACATTTTGTTATAATACCTGTAGTTGCAGTGTTTACCCTCAGGTATCAAGAAGATAATAAGGTAAATTTTGTCTTCAGGCAATGCTCCAAAAAAGGTTTGACTTATAGGCCTTTTTCATATGAATAGTAGCTTGGGACCCAAAGTAATAGGAAATTGTTAGTTGTTTGTGTTAGTTGTGGCTTTGTACACACTAGGTTCATTTTTCCTTTTGCCTACAGTGCTTACTGACCTTACTTTTTCACTTTGTCCTATAGGTTTGCAGTCAAAAAGAAGGAACCCAGAAAATCTTTTGATACCTCATGCCTTTTAGTACCTAATAACAAAGGACTTCCATTTGCTTTTTTATAGCAGTGTTATAAGTCTCTATATATGTTATCTCCGTCCTTTAAATGAGGAAAGGAGACCTGAAAAGTTTAGGTAGAGGTCAGTCTGGGTGGTAGGAATTATCTTTGTATGGCTGGATGATTGAAGATCATAAAGGTCTGGGTGTGAAAGAGTGAGTAGTTCAGTTTAAAGGATTTTTACACATTTTTTGCCTGTCTCTTAGAGTAAGAAATACATTTTACATTCCTTTCCAAGACATGTATACAGTATTAAATTTTTTTTTTTCACAAAGTGATATCTAGTTCTACTTTGTCATTCTCCTATCCTATCCTAAACAAGTGGTAGTCCTACTTCATTCATAACTTCAGGATACTGAGTTAATGATACATAAATGAATGAAGATAAGTAATTTGACAAAACAGTGTTCTTCTGTAACATGAAAGTAAATTATCTTGTGGAGAGGTAAAACTACAAGGGTATGTTGTGGTTATATTTCAAGTGTTCTCCTGTGCCAGGCCAAGGAACTATATCTAATCTGGGCAACAAAAAGTTCTTGATTTTGTGTTAGGATGCTAACATAATTATGTCTTTGTACGAGTAATTTGATAATACTGTAACAGAGCTCCTTACAATTTTTAAAGAACATTCACCTGCCTTATTTAATTTGTTCCCCATAATAACCTTGAGAGGAAGATTAAAGAAACTGAGGTTTTAAAGAAGCAAAGCCTCTTAACTTTATAGTCCCATTTAGGAAATAAAAAAATGCAGGGTTTCTGACAGCAAGGTTAGTGAGTAGGATAAAAAGTTAAACTAACAGGCCTTATCAGAAGTCTGGGTGGAAATAATGATAGTTATAGAAATGGAAGGGAGGGGTCAAATGGAGGGCCTAAAAAAACTCAAGTAATTGCTTGAAAAATTTACTTTTATGTTGAAAACCATTGACATGCACTCCAGAATTCTGCTATTTGTTCTTAGTTATAAAATTCCAGCCCATTTACCCAGCAAGGCCAGGGTATAAAATTGCCATTATGTTCTGTCATGGCATATGATAGTTTTCATCACTTGTCTTCCCTTTGTAAGGAACTGAATTGAGAAAGTATTTTTCATTGTTTAATATCCAAATCTGAAAATATGATATTTAAGTTTCAGAAACATATAATTTAGAATAAGACACATGAGCACTCTTTTACCAAGTGTGAATTGGTACAGATGAACCTAGTTTTCCTTTTTGATATAGATATTCTGTATTTTCATTACCTTTTGAAAATCATTAAATGTTTATTGCTCCAAATTTCACTGTGAACAGACTGGATCATCAATATTAGACTGAAATACAAGAATGAAACAAGTCCTTAATATATTTTATACAGGTAAATTTATAAAATCTCAATTTTGTGTTTTCCTGATTTCCTGCAATTTTGAAAAAAGTATTTGTTTCTTTTACCAAGAAGGGTTTGTTAGGTCTTATTTTTAAAATGATGCTTTCTATAAAATGTGTTAATATTTTTACTGACATTTTGGTTGAGATTTTTACCTTTATTATAGAGCATTGGGGTAAAATATGGATATTAGGACTTGGCTGAAATAGAAAGACTTGTATCATTTATGTCTTCTCCTACCTGGAAACCTGGGATTTATTTTTAGCATCTCCATATTTATACAAATCAAGTGTCAAGTGTCAGTTTCTTGTAACTATGTTAAAAATTTGTCTCAGACTAATATGTACAGTCCAGACTTCCTCCTTGAACTCTATATCCATATAGCCAGTTGCCTATTAGACATCTCCACTTGGATATTTAGTGGGAAATCAACCTATCCAAATTCCAACTTCACATTTTTGTCTCCCAAGTAAGTTCTTTCCATGGTCTTCATTGTCCTAGGAAATGACACTTCAGGTTGTTCAGGAAAAATCTTAGGGATATCCTTGACTTCACCATGTCTCTTCTACTTATTAATTTATTTTGATACTAGGGGTTTAACCCAGAGACAGTTTACCACTGAGATATATCTCCAACACTTTTTATTTTTAAATTTTGAGTCAGGATGTCTCTAAGTTACTTAAAGTCTCTGAAATGCTGGCCCTGAACTTGTGATCTCAAAGAACCTGCTGTCTCAGGTTCTTGAGCCACTTGGGATTATAAGTATGTGCCACTGATCCTGGCCACTTCTCTCTTTTAACATTGTACCGCACTTGATCAGTAAATGCTATTGACCTATCTTAAAAATAGATCCAGAATATCTGATGTAGTCCAAATGAGGTCTGGAGTTAATATACCACTGTTGGTTTCTCAGTTGTGACAAACATACCATAAAATGTTAAAAATAGGAAAAAAAACTTGTTGAGTAGTTTATGATACTCTCTACTGCCTCTGCAAATTTCCTATAAATATAAAATTATTTAACACTCCCATTACTATCACTTGGATCCAAATCACTATCATCTCTATAAAGGATTATTAACTGTAAGAGCCTTCTAGTCTACTAGTCCCCTTTCTCTTACCTGCTCCCCCACATTATTTTTAATAAAGTGGCCAGAATGAGCCTTTAAAATTAAGTCACTTGCTGGATATGGTGGCATATACCTGTAATCCCAGTGACTCAGGAGACTGAGGATCACAGGTCCCAAACTCTAAGCAACTTAGTGAGACCATGTCACAAAATAAAAAATAAAATGGGCTTGGGATGTAGCTCAGTAGTAAAGTGCTCCTGGATTCAATCCCCAGTCCTAAAAAAGTTGAAAATCACATTATATAATTCCTCTGCTCAGAAACTAAGCCTCCAAGGGTTTCCCATCTTAATCATAATAAAAGCTACAAAGTCCCGAATACTTGATCCAACTGCCTCTCTCATTTCCCACAGTTCTCTGATTAACTCGTTGAACTTCAGGCTCTCATTACTCTTCAAATACAAGAAGCAGATCCTGGCTTTTGTCCTTGATACCGCCAGATAGCTAGCATGATTTATTTCCTTATTCCCTTCAGATTTCTGACAAAATTTCATTGAACACCAAACTCCAGTCCTGTAGTCTCTTGCCTTGATGTATTTTTTCCTTAGTACTTCTCTCTACCAGACAACATTTTAATACATTTTAGTTTGTTGTTGGTTGACTTATCCCAACAACCCCATGACTTTTTGTTTACTGCTATATCACTAGTGCCTATATTGATAGCCAGTAAATAGTAGGCATTCAGTATTAGAGTGAATTAAGCAGTAATTATTTAACATAGTTACTTGTTTTTGCTGTTCTATTTCCTAAACAGTGATATAGCAGTACTGTAGTGCGTTATTAAAAGGTATAATAATTTTTGAGAGTTTCATAATTTTTTGTAAGGAAAAATAGTAAAACAAGACAGATGATGGGTGGGGGTTGAAAGCAGTGTTAAAATTAGTATGTATTTTGTAAATTAGTGCACCTTTTTTTCCATAGAAAAGATGTTATACATTGTGGCTGATTTCCAATTATTTAGGGTGATCATAAAAAGTACCATGCAAACAGGGCATTTTGGAGAATGAAAGGGGATACAGTGAATAATTATACCCACACTACTGGTCCTGGACAAACTTGGGCCGTATTGTCACCTTAATTATACAACTGAAAGATACTCTTACCTTAACTTCTGGGAAATACAGTCATCCTGATCTCTCCTGGAGGCTTGGAAATCTGGAACATGTTAAGCTCTTGCTGTAGAAAACTATGAATTACGATACAATTCCTATTATGTTCATTTGTTCCCTTTCCTTTCTAGCATACACTACTGTCTAGTAGCACTGAGAAAATACCTTTTTTCTCTACCACCCATTTGTCCACATCTCAAAACCATTTTTCTCCCATGAATTAAAAAAGTAAAACATTTGATCTTTAATATAAAGAGTTTTTATAAAGTACTAAGCAACTTAAATTCACAAATAATGGCAGTAACAAGAGTGATTTGCTAAAATGACATTCATTGTGACATTGTGAATTTGCTCTGAGTTAACTATTTTGCAGTTAGTTTTATCTTTTATACTGTGTGTTCTTTGAAACTTGTCTTGTCAAATGTTCCCTGTGAACACCCAACACTAGGGTAATGTTTTATCAACAAGATAAATTACAAGTGCATAAAAAGATTGATTACTAATTGTAGTCAAAGTCAACTTAATTTTATGTAATTGGTTTTCCCTTTAAGTGGTTATTTACTTTGAATATCCTTTAAGATCATTTTGTTCTGTTTTGTTGTCTTTAAAACAAGCAGTTTCTTCATTGTTTGATCCTCTCAAAGAAAACCAAATTGGTATAAATATAAAATACTTAAGAAAACATTCCTCATTCCCTTAAAATTAGTACTTATATAAGTCAGCGTAGGGGGCAGAATGGGGGTGTAGCATGTAAAGAATATTTTGAGTTGCAGAAAATCCAGGGACACTTTGAAATTATTCATCCAGGTTTAGACAGCTTTGGTTTGCAAAACAGACTTGTTTTGACAGCAAGAATATGAGTCCATTTTACTTCAATGTACTAGCTTCTCAACTGACTCCTATTTTCTGGCACCATTGTTATTCTGTTTCTCTTAGAAGAACTTCTGAGCTAATTGTGCCATTTTCATGGTATGTGCGTGTGTATGTCGGCATATGTGAAAATATTTGGCAATATTTTTCAGAGTTTTTGGGTACAGATACAAGTCTGTTTTTATAAAAATATGAATGCTAATTTCTATCAACCTGCCCTCCTATTTCTCTTTTTTCTATTTTCTCTTTCACATCCTTTTTTACTCTCCCTCTCCTACCCCTTCTTTCACTTCTACTCCGTACTATAAAGGCTTATGAAAACTAGCAATTGTATTTGTTAAATGTGGGCTTTGCTGTGATTTGAGTTTGGGAGTTACTGCTCAGAAGGTACCCTGAAATGAAATCTGTGAGTAAATGTTTGTAGAATAAATATAGTGGTCGTAATTCATAATTAAATCATTCTAAATAACTCAACACATTTTTGTCACTCATGAATCATTGGAAGGCTAACGGTATTTAACATTGTCATTTTGCATTAGCATAATTATAATGGTATTTATGTTTGAAAAAATTGTACGTATACCATTTTTTTTTTTTCTGGTTCAAAAACTGAGCCAATATGTGCTCCTCTTCTAAAAAGGTAGACAAGGATGTCTTTACTGTCTGAAGGTCAAACTTGGGGAAAATTTGGGACTTTGTTCCTGATTAGCATATTTATCAAGGATGAACATGTTGTCTTAGTCCTTAAGGGGATAAAAGTTGTTAATCTCTTTCTTCCTTTTCACTGTCAGCTTAGATCTCTAGACTTGTTATACCTGATAGTTCTGAAAGCCTTTTTTTCTTCGAATTTTATTGGTTGTTTTTAGTTATCCATAACATAAGGATTCATTTCGATATAATTATAAAAGTATGGAATATAATTTGCTCTAATTCAGTTCCCAGTATTTTCCCTTTTCCTCCCCTGAGATTTACTGTGTATATTCATATATGTATACAGGAAAGTTAGGTCAGATTCATTCTGTTGTCTTCCCTTATTCTATCCCTTTTCTCCCCTTCATTTCCCTTCATTTTTTATTTTGATGAAGTCTCCACTCCCCCTTCTCTTTCTCTCTTTTCACCCCTCTTAACTGAATGACTGAATATCCTTTTTGTATAGGAGTGAACCATTATAGCACTTTTAGTCCCATCTGTGGTTACCTTTGTCTTATAATGTCGCTGTGGGTGTTCCAACCCAGAATCTTTTATTCTCATGAGAACATTTCCTTTTGAACAAATTATTTTGTGCTCTGGATCGTCTCTGTTTTTATCTTACAAAGATCAAATTCCTTTCATAAAATCTCTTCCCAGAGAAGTTAAATGATTGGCCACAAATGAGAACTCAAACTTCAGACCATCTGGTGTGTACAATGCCTTTGTGTTTTGTTTGACCTAGAACATCCCTTAAATATTTTGTTCATGATACAAGGCTATCATGTAAGAAAGAAAGTATAGATGTCATAATAGTTTTATCAAAACATGAACTCTACAATACCTATACCAAGTAAAAATGTTACTAGTCTTTCATACTTCTAGATATTAGACTCATTTGGATCAAGCAATACATGAGCTTTTTCATTTACATAACTCCACAGGATCTATCTCTATTAGGTCTTTTCACTATGCATAGCCTCCTTAACTTAAAAGAGATATTTTATATAACCTTCAAGAAAGCTAAGAGTCAGAAGGGCTGTTGCTTATTGATAGTGTTTTCACTGAAGCAGGGGTAGGGGTGATCCAGTGTTTTACAGCCTCAAGATATACAGTGAAATCAGCGATTCACCCAGGATATTAGGATTTATGAGGGAAAAAATACTACCTGTGATGAAGATTGAAAGTTGTCTGATGGAGGAACTTCATGACAAAACTGTTGAGAAATGGAATGAGCTCCCTCTTGAGGGAGATAATGCTGAGCAGTCTCCACTTTGAGATGCCACACTCACTGAGGCAGGGGATTTCTGCCTTTATTGGGAGCTTGAATGAGACAGATTCCAAGGCCTTTCAAGATACTCAAAAGCTCATAATTCTGTTGATATTTACTTTGAGAGTAATCAGAGGAAGCAAACAACATATTATCTAGCAGAGAGCTATCTGTTAGCATGACAGTTGCTTTGAGCGTGGGTACTTTGAAATGTTGGAAGATGCTTGAGGTAGTTTTATTTCCTTAATAGCTAAATCTTTCTACCATCTTAACAAGTCCAGCATTGTTTGATTTCTGAAAAGTTAATTTCAGCTAGACTTTTAAAACTGCCAATGCCAGAGTCATAGGAACTGAATTATTGAAGTGGTGCAGTAGTTCAGTTGAGTTCCTTTGTTGGTGGCAGCAGAATAGAGTGGTAAAGAGGAATGACTTTGGAATCAGACAGTCTGGCTTTGAATTCTTGCACAGGTTATTAAAACCCTAAGTTTCCCACTTATAAAATGAAGGTAATAAGGTTACCTATTGCATAGCACTATTTGGGGGATTAAATGACCTAATGAATGTAAAGTTACCATAACCAAAGTTAAATAATTGATACATTGTGATTGTTGAATGAGGAAGAAGTTTTAAGACAGTTACTTATTTCAAGAAATAACCCTAAACCAGGAAAGGACATAGTTTCTAATAATGACTTTATTACCATGCATGAAAGGAAAAGACTGACTGACTTCAGTCAATCTGTTGGTTGTCTGTTGATACATGGATGTTTTGCAAAGTTCTAATACACGTGCTTTTTAAATTAGCCTTCTTGTGTCTCAGGCCTTTGTCTCTGCTGAGATCCTAATGAGTCATGATTTCTAAGTGCAGATCCTGCTAGAAACCAGAGGGGCAGATGGGTCACAAGCTTTTGAAAGATCGCAGGTACTTCTAATCCCATTTTAGAACTCCCTGTGGCCTTATTCCTGTCATTATGGAAGAACAATTTCAGGGACTGTAAACTCAGAAGGGGCTCTCAGCAAGAGATTTGTTGTTCCAGTTTTGTGGCTCTCATCCAAATGCCTCTTGCAGCTGCTGAGGTGATAAGTGCACAGATGCAGAGTGGTGCTGCTGATGGTCCAGCGTTCATCCAGAATAAAGGATCAGGTGCCCAGGGAGCAGTTTGAAGAAGGGTTGGTCTCTGTTTCCACAGGAAAAATACAGAGCTAACATCCTGCCTGATGTGGTCTGCATGGACTTCCCACTTCTTGAAACACTTCCACATGTCATGATTCTGTAGGTTAGCTTCTAATTGCCTTTCTTTGCAATAAGGTAGCTGGGCATTACCTTTATACAAGTAGTAACTGGAGGTGGAAAATAAGACTGGAGAGACAAATGATGGATTTTTAGCACATATTTATGGATTTTACTGTATATTTTCTTAATGGTGATCCATAGCTTATTAACCTCATGGAATCTGACCCAGTGCAGCTATAGCAGTTATGTGCCCTAGATCATGTAATGTTCTTAACAAACCTATGATGTACTGTTCTCCTAGATCTGCACGAGATAAACAGAGCCTCAGAAAGGTTAAATATGAGGTTGAATCTCAATAAGTTAGTAATATCTGATCATTTCTTATTGACAAAAGCAGTTATGATAGTCTCCCACCCCCCATAATTGCTGGGGCTCAAATCCAGGGCCTCATGAATGCTGTGCAAGTGCTTACTACTGAGCTACACCCTCCAGCACATGATAGATTGAATCTAATAATTAAAAACACTTATGTTAGTCAGCTAACAGAAGCTGTTGCTGTGTCAGAATACCTGAGAAAATTGACTTAAGGGAGAAAAGTTTCATTTGGGCTTATGGTTTCAGAGATTTCAGTCCTTGGTAGTTTGGCCACACCAATCGGAGCTGTGGGGCACATTTCTTCATGATGGTTGGAGTGTGTGGAGGAGGAAGCTGCTCACCTTATGACAGCCAGGAAGCAGGTAGAATAGGGCCGATATTCCAATATCCCCTGCAAGGGTACACTCATGATCTAACTTCTTCCCACTAGACTCCAACTCCCAAAGTTTCCACTACCTCCGAGCAAACAGGCTGGCAACCAAGCCTTTATCATATGAGACTTGGGACAAATTCCTGATTCAAACTATAACAACACTAAATAGGTATAGTTATGCTTTTCTGATGTTATTCAACTTATATTGATTTTACTGATTTGATTTTTGGGGTATAGTCTTATTTCACTCATTTTTAGGTCATTTGGGGCTACCTTCCTGTTGTTACCATGTTATACCTGACAGTTATTTTCCCTCACCAAATGAGGAAACTAAAGATGAGAGAGCTTAAGCGTCAAGTGTAAAGTTGCAGAGGCCAAATAAGTCCACAGACTCTAAACTCTTTTCCCTCTGTATCATATCAAAGGACAAAATGGTGAGGGCATTTTGGAGCCAAGAGATATGAGAAACAATTATAAAGCAACTGTAGCTACTTTCCTGACTCAAAATGCTTTGGAAGGGAAAATAGCATTAACTTTAGAGTCATATGGACTTGGATTGAAATCCATCTCATTTACTTAGTATGTGACTGTGAACAAATTTCTTAAACTATCTGAAACCAAGTTTTTTTCATCTGTAATATGGGACTGTTGGTACCTAAATCCTGAGTTATTGGGAAAAATATGTAAGATAGCATTTGTGTAGCACATATTAACCCTCAGAACGTAAGATCTTCTCTGCAAGTCAGTTCCCTCTCATAGCACACTTCTTTTAATAGATAGAAATTGCATCCTTTTTCCTTGATTATTGTTAATCTTATCAAAGACTGGGATATGGACTTTAAAACATGGCAGATGTCATTGCAGGTTCTCAGACATACTTAAGTTATTTCACCACCACCGGCAGCTATATCCAAATAAAGTCAAAAGTACCCTTTATTAAGGGAATTATTGGTTTGATAATGGTTAATCCAGTTAACCTCCCCACACTTTACTAATTTTTAGGCTCTTTGAAAAGATCACTATAAGCACAGAGGAAAAAACCCAAAATTTGTCCTGTCTTCATCAACTATCAGAATATTTTGAGGAATTAAAAACTTTTGATACATTTATAAGTTGGCTTTTTTAAAAAAATAAATCTGGAATATATAGCCCCCATTTTGAAAAAGTATAAATGACTGCTGCTTTGTGGCTGTTTTTATATACCGTATTTAACTTTTCAAAAGAATGTTCTCAAAAAACCATGGTGCAAACTTGTGTACCACGTGGTTGCTTTTTTTTTCTTTTATGATTTTTTGAAAGTCATTAGCACCATTTGTCTCTTTTCATGATCTAGAGATTATTCTGGCCAAGTAAAAAGCCTAGTAAATTGTGTACATTTTTAGTTTTAAGTTTATGTCACACTTTTGGTTATAGAGCATCAGATGTTCTCATTCTGATGATCTGAAGACTTTTCAAGTATCCTTTTGTATCTAAATCTAAACCACAGTTTGAAGCCTATTGTTACAGAATAGTGACTACAAAGAACTTCATTGAGGGGCCTGGGATTGTGGCTCAGTGGTAGAGCATTTGGTAGCATGTGTGAGGCACTGGGTTTAATTCTCCGCACTGCATACAAACAAATAAAATAAAGGTCCATCAACAACTAAAACTATATTTAAAAAAACTTCATTGAGTTTCTAAATATTTATCTAAACAAGCTTTTGTTAGGTATTTATTTTGTCACTAAGGGTGTTGATTAGGATGGGGAAGATGCCTTCTGAAGGTAAATTTATATTGTTCACATTATTGTGTAAAATTATGTTAATTATGTTCCATAATTAAACTTTTGGACCTGATAAAAGGCATTACAATGGAAATCCTGTAGAAGATCCTCAAATAATATCATGCTAAGTGAAATAAGCCAATCCCAAAAACCAAAGGCCGAATGTTTTCCCTGATAAGTGGAGAATGATATATAATGGGGGTGGGGGGTGGGGAGGGAAAGAAGAATGGGGGAACTTTACATTATGTAGAAGGAAATGAGAGGGAGGGGGTATAAAGAATGGTGGAATGAGACAGACATCATTACCCTATGTACATGTAGGATTACATGAATAGTATGAATCTACATTGTGCACAACTGTAGAAATGATGTACCTCATTTGTGTACAATGAATCAAAATGCAGTCTGTAAAAAATTAAAAGATTTAAAAAAAAGGTCCTCATATGCTTCCCTGGCTTGGAGAATTTTGTCTCCTTACAATAACTGAGAAGCAGAAAAAGTACAGTTTCCTTTTGTTTCAGCATTTTGTTGTAGCTTTCCATATTTGGCACAGGGCATCTGATCACCTGAAGTGAAACAGTCTAGCCCAAGGAAAATAAATTCACATCAAGAAAACTTATTAAGGCACAGCTGGATGAGGCTAGCTAATTTTTTTCCTTATCTTGTTTCTGTTTATACTTTGGTGATTTCTTTTTCCTACTCTCCCTTTCTTCCTCACTTTGAGACCAAAGAAGATATTTAAAGGAAGTTTTTTTCCTTTGATTTGAAAATAGCTTTAAAGACCAAAGACCAGATTTGACTACCTTTGAATCTCCATATTATTCAAAATTAGGCATATTAGAGTTGTAAGCAGGCATTTATTAAGATAACTTTCCCATCTCCAAATATGGAAAAGGATAAGAATAGGTAGATTAGACCAAAATCTGTTTTATTCACTTTTATTTGTTTCTCCTTGGAAGAAAAATCAACTAAGTTGAGAAGTACTGAGACATCCCCTTATAAAGAACTAATTACTCTATGAGGTTCGTTCTAATTGATTCCAAATCTTTAGAACAGAAACCATGGCCCTTTTATCCTTATCCCCAATGCCTGGCATAATGACACTTAATAAATGTAAGAAAAATTAAAAAAAAAAAAAAAAGAACTAGTTACCCAGTTACCTTTAGCTTATATTATAACTGATTTATGGAGAAAGATGTGTATCAAACAATTGCCACAAGAACAAAGTTTTAAAAAAATCTTTCACCCTTTTCTTTTGGCTAGCCACTGTTCTTTCACTGAAGTATAATATTTATGCTGATTCTTTTTTCTTTCTCCCTTAATGTGACAATGCAATTTTCCTTTTAAATGGAATTATGAATACTTACAAAGCATTCCCTCTTTTCTGTAGTGCTTCTCTTTCATTCTTGCTCAGGAAGGTCTTCATTTGACAAGTTGATTTCATGTAATTATCTATCTCAAAAACTTCTTATTTTTATTCAGTAATGAACTGCTGTGATAAATGTTTGCCTCCCTTTGTTATTTAGTTGCAAAAACCATGTTTTAGTGCAGAGAACTTGGGCATTATAGAAATACTTTTTTTTTTTTTTTTTTTTGGTAACTTCTTGGTATGTGAACTTGGGAAATTACTTCACTAAATCTCAGCTCATTGGTATACAATGTGAGGATAGCTAAGAAATGGAACTAAAATACTTCTGTTTTTGTTGTAGCTTCCCTAGAGTTCTATGTTTGATTCTAACTGGGTAGGAATATGATTTGTTTCTTCATTGGAATTTTCTAAGGCTTCTAAACATTGAGATTGATCAATTTGCTGCATTCTTGCTAAGATAAACAATTAGCTTCCTATTTATATACAGTATGGGTTAGATCTTTTTTCAGATTCCTGTGACAGAACTATATCTATACTGTTGACTACAACTTTCCTGGAATTATTACTTCTGCATTGCTTTTTACTAAAGAAAGAGGGGGAGAAGGATAAAAAGGGGAGGGGCGGAGTAGGGGAAGATGATAATGAAAAAAGATTGGCAATAGGTTTTAGGAGCATTTAGTAACATATGGTTACATAACATTTGGATTGACTATTTTGAAACAGGAACATTCTTGAAATGAATAAGAGTCAGTGTTATCTCGTACATAATTGTTCCTAATGAAAAAATTGGTTTTGCATTCTAATAGGGTCATTCTGACATAGCTACTTCAAATTAACCTCGTCAGAATGTCGTATATTTCAAGGTGGCCATGTCAAAATGTTCTGCTGCTTACACGTTCAAGACCAGGCTTTACAGGTATAATTACATACGCATTCAACCTGAAGACATGATGTTCAAAAACTATGTGCTGGTAATTGAAGGCAGTGTCCTAACTTGGGTTTTTTTTTTTAAAGACTAACTGAATAACACTCTACTTAACAAATACTTTTTTGGCCTTTGCACTGGTTCACTTAGGCTTCCATAAAAAACCCAGTCTTACTCTCTCACTGTTATGGACTACAAGTCCAAGATGAAGGTACTCTGGATTGGTTTCACGTGAAGCTGTCTTCCTGACTTGTAGATGGCCTCTGGATGATCTCATTATCCTCTACTAACCCTCTCTCCAAATAGTCACATTAGGGGTTAGAACCTCAAGATACAAATTTGGGGCAACACAAAATTTGGTCTGTACCCACATTGCAGTTGGTATTGGATATATGAGAATTAGATATCATCTTAATCTCTAAAGGACTCTAGTGCGGAAGTCCAACATAAAAACTGATTAACACAGGTTAGTCTGGTAAGCATGATAGCAGATACAGTCAAAAAGCAGTTGATTTTAGCTGATATTGAAAATATGTGGAAGTTGGCATGAAAAAGGAAAATATAGGTGTACTAGCAAAAGCATCATGCTTGAGTGTGGAGCTATTACTTAATAGGAAATGCTGAAGAGTTCTATTGGGAAAATGATGTAATCCGGGGTTGTCTGATCTAGACTGTAAACACATGTAGAACTAACTTCTAGCACTTAGATATATATATTCCCAAGCTTTATTTCTGGGACGGATCTTCTTCTGTGCTATTTGGAGCCTTTGGAACATTTACCTAGACGTTTTCTTCTGTAGTTTTCAGGTTTTGTTTTTTTTTTTTTTTTTTTCATTGTTTCTCCATTGACTGATGAAACAAAAGCCAAACCTTATTAGATGGATTTTTATGCACCTTTTTGCTTTTGCTTAACTAATCCATATGTACCAGCTACCTAAAACATCCCTTGAATCACTTTAGAAGTACTTCTTTTTTTTTTTTTTTACATCCAGCAGGGTTACTTTTCCCATTCTTTTTCTTTATTTTTATTTTTTAAAAATTGTTTTTCAATTAAAAATCATAAATTTACATAGGGCAATGTTGTTTGACTCATTCTGTTATTTTTTCTCTTCCCCCCACCACTTCCACTCTTTTCCCTCTGTACAGTCCTTCCTTCCTCCATTCTTACCACCCTCCTTATTCCTAACCCTAAACCTAACCCTAACTCTAATGCTAACCCCTCCTACCTCCATATGTACTCATTAGCTTATCAGTGAGATCATTTGCCATTTAGTTTTTTTAGATTGGCTTATCTCACTTAGCATGATATTCTCCAATTTCATCCATTTGCCTGCAAATGCCATCATTTTATCATTCTTCATGGTGGAGTAATATTCCATTGTATATATATGCCACAGTTTCTTTATCCATTCATCAACTGAAGGGCATCTAGGTTGGTTCCACAATCTGGTTATGGTGAATTGAGCAGCTATGAACATTGATGTGGCTGTATCTCTGTAGTATGCTGATTTTAAGTCCTTTGGGTATAGGGCAAGGAGTGGGATAGCTGGGTCAAATGGTGGTTCATTCCAAGCTTTCTGAGGAATCTCCATACTGCTTTCCAGAGTGGCTGCACTAATTTGCAACCCCACCAGCAATGTATGAGTGTACCTTTTTCCGCACATCCTCGCCAACACCTGTTGTTGCTTGTGTTCTTGATAATCGCCATTCTAATTGGGGTGAGGTGAAATCTTAGGGTAGTTTTGATTTGCAGTTCTCTTGTTACTAGAGATGTTGAACATTTTTTCATATATTGTTGATTTCTTGTACATCTTCTTCTGTGAAGTGTCTGTTCATTTCCTTAGCCCATTTGTTGATTGGATTATTTGTATTCTTGGTGTAGAGGTTTTTGAGTTCTTTATAGATTCTGGAAATTAGTGCTCTATCTGAAGTATGAGTGGCAAAGATATTCTCCCACTCTGTAGGCTCTCTCTTCACATTACTGATCTTTTCCTTTCCTGAGAGAAAGTTTTTTAGTATGAATCTAAAAAGTTGTTGATTCTTGCTTTTATTTCTTGTGCTATGGGAATCCTGTTAAGCAAGTCTGATCCTAAGCCAACAAGTTGAAGGTTTGGACCTACTTTTCTTGTATAAGATGCAGGGTCTCTGGTCTGATTCCGAAGTCCTTGATCCATTTTGAGTTGAGTTTTGTGCATGGTGAGAGATATGGGTTTAGTTTCATTCTGTTGCATATGGATTTCCAATTCTCCCAGCACCATTTGTTGAAGAGGCTATCTTTTCTCCATTGCATATTTTTGGCCCCTTTGTCTAGTATGAGAAAATTGTATTTATTTGGGTTTGTGTCCGTGTCCTCTATTCTGTACCATTGATCTACCTTTCTATTTTGGTACCAATACCATGCCATTTTTGTTACTATTGCTTTGTAGTAGAGTTGAAGATCTGGTATTGTGCTACCCCTGCTTCGCTCTTTCTGCTGAGGATTGCTTGAGCTATTCTGGGTTTCTTATTCTTCCAGATGAATTTCATAATTGCTTGCTCTATTTCTGTAAGGGACATCATTGGGATTTAATTGGAATTGCACTGAATCTGTATAGCACTTTTGGTAGTATGGCCATTTTGACAATATTAATTCCTGTCCAAGAACATGGGAGATCTTTCCATCTTCTAAGGTTTTCTTTAATTTCTTTCTCTAGGGTTCTGTAGTTCTTTTGTAGAGGTCTTTCACCTCTTTTGTGAGATTGATTCCCAAGTATTTTATTTTTTTCGATGCTATTGTGAATGGGGTAGTTTCCTAATTTCTCTTTCTGAAGATTCATCACTTATGTATAAAAATGCGTTGGATTATGAGCATTGATCTTGTAACCTGCTACTTTACTGAATTCACTTATGAGTTCTAGAGTTTTCTGGTGGAATTCCCAGGTTCCCCTAAATATATAATGATGTCATCAGCGAACAGGAATAGTTTGAGTTCTTCTTGTCCAATTCATATTCCTTTAATTTCTTTGGTTTGTCTAATTGCTCTGGCTAGAGTCTCAAGAACGATATTGAATAGAAGTGGTGAAAGAGGGCATCCCTGCCTTGTTCCAGTTTTGGGGGAATGCTTTCAGTTTTTCACCATTTAGAATGATATTGGCCATGGGCTTAACATAAATGGCCTTTACAATGTTAAGGAATGTTCCCACTACCCCAATTTTTTCTAGTGTTTTGAGCATGAAGGGATGCTGTATTTTATCGAATGCTTTTTCTGCATCTATTGAAATAATCATGTGATTCTTAACTTTTAGTCTGTTGATATGGTGAATGACATTCATTGATTTCCGGATGTTGAGCCAACCTTGCATCCCTGGGAAAAACCCACTTGATCGTGGTGCACTATCTTTTTAATAAATTTTGTATGCGATTTGCTAAAATTTTGTTGAGAATTTTTGCGTCGATGTTCATTAAGGATATTGGTCTGAAATTTTCTTTCCTTGAAGTGACTCTGTCTGGTTTAGGTATCAGGGTGATATTGGCTTCATAGAATGAGTTTGGGAGTGTTCCCTCCTCTTTCTTTCATGGAATACTTGAGGAGTATTGGAATGAGCTCTTCTTTAAAGGTTTGGTAGAACTCGTCTGAGAACCCATCTGGTCCCGGAGTTTTCTTTGTTGGTAGGCTTTTGATGACCTCTTCTATTTCGTTGCTTGAAATTGATTTATTTAAGTTGTGTATGTCCTCCTTGTTCAGTTTAGTTAATTCATATGTCTCTAGAAACTTGTTAATGTCTTCGAGGTTTTCTGTTTTGTTGGAATATAGATTTTCAAAATAGCTTTATGTTTTGTATTTCACTCGTGTCTGTTGTGATATTTCCTTGTTCTTTCTGAATTTTAGTAATTTGAGTTTTCTCCCTCTTTCTCTGTTGTGTGCTAAGGGTTTATCAATTTTATTTATTTTTTCAAAGAACCAACTATTTATTTTGTTAATTTTTCTGATTGTTTCTTTTGTTTCAATTTCATTGATTTTGGCTCTGATTTTAACTATTTCCTGTCTTCTACTACTTTTGGTGTTGGTCTGCTTTTTTTCTAGGGCTTTGAGCTGTAGTGTTAGGTCGTTTATTAGTTGATTTCTACTTCTTTTGTTGAATGCGCTCCATGAAATAAATCTTCCTCTAAGTACTGCTTTCATAGTGTCCCTGAGGTTTTGATATGATGAGTCTTTGTTCTCATTTCCTTCTAAGAATTTTTTAATTTCCCTCCTGATGTCTTCTGTTATCCATTCATCATATAATCGTGTATTTAGTCTCCAGGTATTGGAGAAGTTTTTTTTAATTCTGTCATTTATTTCTAATTTCAATCCATCATGATCTGATAGAGTACATGGTAGTGTCTCTATCTTCTTGTATTTGCTAACAGTAGCTTTGTGGCATAAAACATGGTCTATTTTAGAGAAGGATCCATGTGCTGCTGAGAAGAAAGTGTATTCGCTCTTGGTTGGATGGTATATTCTATATAAGTCAGTTAAGTCTAAATTGTTGATTGTGTTATTGAGATCTATGGTTTTTTATTCAATTTTTGTTTGGACGATCTATCCAGCGGTGAGAGAGGTGTGTTAAAATCACTAGTATTATTGTGTTATGGTCTATTTGATTTCTGGAATTGAGAAGGATTTGTTTGACGTACATGGATGAGCCAATGTTTGGGCCATAGATATTTATGATTGTTATGTCTTGCTGATTTATGCTTCCCTTAAGCAGTATGTAATGTCCTTCTTTATCCCTTTTGACTAGTTTGGCTTGAAGTCCACATTATCTGAAATGAGGATGGATACTCCAGCTTTTTTGCTGTGTCCGTGTGCATGGTATGTTTTTTCCCATCCTTCACCTTTAGTCTATGGGTATCTTTTTCTATGAGATGAGTGTCTTGCAGGCAGCATATTGTTGGATTTTTCTTTTTAATCCAATCTGCCAGTCTGTGTCTTTTGATTGATGAGTTCAGGCCATTAACATTCAGGGTTATTATTGTGATATGATTTGTATTCCCAGTCATTTGACTCATTTTCGTTTTTTGACATGATTTGGTTTCTCCTTTAATTGGCTATTCCTTTAGGCTAGTTCCTCCCGTTGCTGATTTGCATCGTTGTTTTTCTTCTCTTCCTATGGAATATTTTGCTGAGAATGTTCTATAATGCCGGCTTTCTTTTTGTATATTCCTTTAGCTTTTGTTTATCATGGAAGGATCTTATTTCGTTGTCAAATCTGAAAGTAAGTTTTGTTGGGTATAAGATTCTTGGTTGGCATCCATTTTCTTTCACGGCTTGGTAAATGTTGTTCCAGGCCCTTCTAGTTTTTAGGATCTGGATTGAAAATCTGCTGATATTCTTATTGGTTTCCCCCTGAATGTAATTTGATTCTTTTCTCTCACAGCCTTTAAAATCCTGTCTTTATTTTGTATGTTAGGTATTTTCCTCATAATCATGTGCCTTGGTGTGGGTCTATTGTAATTTTGTATATTTGGCGTCCTATAAGCCTCTTGTACTTGGTTTTCCATTTCATTCATCAGATTTGGGAAATTTTCTGATATTATTTTATTGAATAGATTGTTCATTCTTTGGTTTGTTTCTCTAAGCCTTCCTGAATCCCAATAATTATTAAATTTGGCCTTTTCATGATATCCCACAGTTCTTGTAGATTCTGTTCATGTTTTCTTACCATCTTTTCTGTTTGGTCAGCTTTGTTTTCAAGATTAAATATTTTGTCCTCCATGTCTGAGGTTCTGTCTTCCAGGTGTTCTATCCGATTGGTTATGCTTTCTATGGAGTTTCTAACACGGTTCCTGTTTCCTTCATTTCAAGGATTTTGTTTGTTTTTTCAGTATCTCTAACTCTTTATTGAATTGATCTCTTGCTCCCCGTATTTGCTCTTTTAACTGTGATTGGTGCGATCATTTAATGCCTGCATTTGCTCTTTCATCTCCTCCTTCAGTGCCTGCATTTGCTCTTTCATCTCCTCGTTTGCTTCCCTGTTTTTAATTATGTACATTCTGAACTCCCTTTCTGACATTTCTTCTGCTGTGCTGTCATTGGGTTTTATTGAGATAGTATCTAGGTTTGTTTGGGACATTTTCTCCCTTTGTTTTCTCATATTGGTCAGATGGCAGTGGGACTTTGTGACATTGTAGATTTCCTGTGTTGGTTTATAATGTCCCTGTAGATTTGCAGTGTATCACCTCCCAGCCTTCAGTAGCCTGAAGTTTGGAGTAACTTGATAATGCAGTGCTTCTGAAGAAAGCTGCCCCTAGCCCGCTCCTGGTTCCAGGGCTTGGGGCTGGCTCTGTGTGGAAAGGCTCTCAGTGGGGGATGCTCCGAGAAGCTGGCCGTGTGGGAGGAGCCCACCGCTGGAGTACCCAGGGTTGCCTGGAGAAGACTCTAGCTGCCCTGCCCGACTCTAATTAGCCGCCCTAATCGGGCCTGCTGCCTGGGCCGCTCTTCACAGGTTTTGGGAGACTCACCCCGTGGTTCTATTTAGTCCGAGTCTCTCAATGCTTCCCCTTCTTGATTCCTGGGTTCTGGAGCGACTGGAGATGCAGTCACCCTCTAGTCCGCCATCTTGGATCACCCCGTGGAAAAAGCCTGCGGCCAGAGGGGGCAGGTCCTCCTGGAGAGGTCTCTGGCTGCCCTGCTCTACTCCCAGAGGCTGCTTGCAGGTCGGAGGTCTCCACTGGCTTGGGGACTTGTGGCTGGCTCTGTGTAGAAAGGCTCTCACTGGGCTGTCTGCTCCGAGAAGCTAGCCTAGAAAGGCGCTTCCCGCTGGAGGGACCGGGCTGTTTGGGGAAGTCCCTGGCTGCCCTGTCCTGGTCCTTGAAGCAACCTGTGGACTGGAGCTCGCTGCATGCTGGCTCAGGGACTTGGAGCTGGTCCTGTGCAGAAAGGCTGTCACTGGGTTCCTGCTCCGAGAAGCTGGAGAATCTGGCCCTGTGGGAGGAGCCCACCACCGCAGTGCACAGGGCTGCCTGGGGGGACTCTAGTTGCCCTGCCCTATTCTAATAAGCCGCTCCAATACGGGCCTATGTACCGGGCCAAGCTTCACCGGGGGGGGAGTCTCACCCCGTGGCTCTATTTTAGTCTGAGTCTCTCAATGCCTCCCTTCTTGAATCCTGGGTTCTGGAGCGACTGGAGATGCAGTCACCCTCTAGTCTGCCATCTTGGATCGCCCCTGGTATTCTTTAAACTCTATGTAGCACATGCATTGTGAGCACAAAATTTTACACCATCACAAAAGATTCAGTATATTTATCCTCTTAAAAGCTATGAATGGTTGTAAACTAGTAGCTCAATGGTAGTTTTCCCCTCCCCTGTAAAATGAGGAGGCTTTTAGGCTTTATGACTGCTTTCCATAGGATGATTGATTTTCTGCAAATTTTTCTCAAAGATCAGTTTGGTGATTTGGAAGCCTTACATGTAAATTAAATATGAGTAGGTGCAGTGTGGTTACAAAGGCAAGCCTGATATTTCAGGTGAAGTGATCTGGGAAAAAAATCTCACGAAATGATTCACTTCCTCTCTCCCTTTCCCCTCTCCTCCCCCCCCATCTTCTCTCACTCCTTCTCTCCCTTTTCCAGCAGAGTAATAATTTGATAGTGTTAACCTTTTCAATCAGTAACACATGGTAGTCTTTGTGGTAGTAAGGATCATATCTTAAAGTCTTATGTAGAGTTGCCCAATATTATTTATCTGATGGTAATCTCCTTCAAGAGTAAACCATTAGGAGATTCATGAATGAGTAACTTATCCCATATTTATTTTCTTTTCTTTTTTTTTTTTTTACATCAAGTATCACAATGTTTATATAAAATCAGGGCATGAACATGACTTGGTAAATTAAGTAGACTTAATTTCAATAATATAATACGAGGAACCAATACAAATTCTCACCATTTGTTTCACACCCACAAAAAGCACTTCATGGGCATTAACGATCTCTCAAAACTGATCAGATTTGTGCATGTAGACCATGTTTCTTTAAAAAAAAAACCTGTGCACTTGCCCAGGCTCAGGGATATTAAAATCTAGAACATAAAGCCCATTACTAGAGGTAGAAATACAGGCAATGTAGTATTATGGCAACAACCATCAATTATAGTTAAGAATTTTTCTGTAACAACCAAATGGGTAATCACATATTGCAACAACTGAAGTATTACTGAGCAAAGTGCATTTCTACAGTATTCCAGTGTTGCTATTCAGTTTTCTAACTTAAAACAGCCTATGATAACTGGCAACAAAGAAGGTCCTTGCAATAGACTGCCTCCGCTTGAGAACTTACGATGTAATTATTGCATGCTGCTAATATACTTTCTAACATTAAAGATACTCCTAAAACAAATATTTATTTTCTAAAATTGCGTTTACTTCCTATTAGAGAACTGAGAAGCATCAGGGTTGTTTGCCATGAAATAATTATGCATTGTGGGAAAAAGTTATGAAAGAATCCTATCCTCCAAATTATATAATCAGTCAAGGGCTAAGGGTGTGTCTCAGTGGTAGAGCACTGCCTTGCATGGGTGAGGTTCTGGGTTCAATCACTGGCACCATGAAAAACAAACAAAAAATTGAAATTTTTCAAGAATTCTCTGATTTTATTGTTTGCTTTTCTATGTAGTCCTCCATGAAGTAGTCCTTATTAATATATGCCCTACCTTCTTCATCTGGGAACAAGCAGAAGCATTCACCGTTTTTGTCCTGATTTTAAGATAATTCTTACTCCCGTGTTGTTCCCAACTTAGAGGAATGGGCAGTGGTTGGAAGAGTGAGCACCACATTAGTGGAAATTGAGGTAAAGTAAGCTCTACAATCATGTTTGACTTAAGACTTGTGTTGATTCCATATTTTGAAGAAATATTTTTTAAAATTCCATAATGACTTCATGGTAACATCTATGATGGAAGCAGTGAATCCTCAGTTATGTAAAAAGGTAATTTGGAATATGTTTTAAATCATTATGTACTTATAGAATAAAATTTATTGCTTTTCATTGATGAGAAAATTTATAGTTTGTTAACTTTGATTTTTATTCTGTTAATATTTTAGAAAATCACAGAAAATGTATTTTGGTAATAATGTATAAAAGTGTTATATGAAACAATTTGGGGCTGTGCTTCTTTTCTGGGCTTGTGATATGACTGAGCAAATCATTTCGAATCTCTTGGTCTTAATCGTTTCTTCATTTATTTCCAAAATATTGTTTTCATATCTAAAATTCTATGATTAATAATGTCTGATTTCTTCCTTTTTTTCTTTGCCTTTTTGAATAAGATTATTCATATCTTCTAACATTGATTTTAAAGAATAGGTGCTATGTTGTTATTCCCGCTCTCAGGTGATTTCTCTGCTTACAGGCATTTTGTGCTAATGCCTTTAAAACTTGAATTGTAAGGAATCACTTGAGACATAAAATCTAATTTCATTGGTTTGTCTTTCAGTTTAATTCTAATACTGATTTCTCTGATGGGGTTGCTTTTCCCTAAAATACCATTTAAAAAAAAAAAAAAAACCCTTTATTTTCTCTTCTGTAATACCTATTGATAATGCTTAGCATTAATAAGGTGGTTGTTTTTCATTGATTGTGCTTTAGATATTTTCAAGCCACTGTTTGGCACTGGTGGTGGTTCTTTTTATTTTCTAAATTATTTGAACAGCAACTTCCTATGGCTAACACTGTATCTTAAAGATGATTTGAATCTTTATCAGTTTCATATTTTACATTTTCTGTTTAGCTTTTAGTTTATAAGGGCTAGGATACATGTTGTGGAAGAATTGGAAATTGAAACAAACATGACATTTTGATGTTTAATGTCTTTGTCTGAAAATGTTTTATTATACTTCTTGGTTGCTTCAAATTTTATTCTTATAATACAGTTTTGTAGTTATAATGTAACTCCTGTCTAACAATAAGTATACTTTTATAGTTTTTATGTCTTAACAAATAGAAATGCCAAATATCAATTAACACTGACTACTGTCTAGGAAGCATTGTTGAAACTACCAAAGTGGGGTTTCCTGCTTTTTAAAAAGGTAAATTAATATAAAAAAAATCTGTTAGTTCGAAAAGTATAAAACGTGACACAAACCAAGAGACCATTTTAAAATGATTTAAATTGATTGCAATTTAAAATTAATTTCATAAAAATTAAAAATTAAAAAGAATTTTTAAAATGTCCTTATGGCAAAGGTGACTGATGGCACAGAGGAAATATTGAATCATCTTTATGAAGTGACATTACAAATTGATAAATAAAATACCACGGATTCATTAGAAACATGAACAAAGAATATAGATGATGTATAGAAAAATAAGGCTTTTGAATAGCTGTTCTGTCATGCTTGAATGAAAAAGATTACATTTGTGATTAGTTTATTTATTTTTAAAATTTTTATTTTTGCTTAATATTCTTTTCCAAGGATAAATTTAGGATCCAAGAGTGTTAACAGCCCACTGATCTTATCCTGCTGGGTCCCCAGTTTGTTCTGCAGTGGTGCTGTAGTTTGGATCTTAGGTGTTTCCCAAATGTCTGTGTGGTAAAGTCTTGGTGCAGTGGAGCTGCTGTTGGGAGGCCATGGAACCTTTAAGAGGTGGGACCTCATGGGAGGCATTGAAGTCATTGGAGGCATACTCTTTGAGGAGATAGTGGCACCCTAGCCTCATCCTGTTCTTCTCTTTTGTTTCCTGGCAAAAGTGACAAGCAGATTTGTTTGTTTGGTGTGGGGGTGGGGGGTGGGGGAAGATAAGTAGTTTAGCTTTGCCCTGTGCTCCCACATTCCCACCCTGTGCTGCCTTGCT
Organism: Sciurus vulgaris; assembly: GCF_902686455.1. Classification (NCBI taxonomy): domain Eukaryota; kingdom Metazoa; phylum Chordata; class Mammalia; order Rodentia; family Sciuridae; genus Sciurus; species Sciurus vulgaris. The sequence continues at coordinate 104,489,129 of NC_136472.1, forward strand.
CAAAGCAACAGGGTCAGCCCATCATGATCTGAAATGTTTTTCTAAACCTGTGAGCCAAAATAAATCTTTTTCCTTTATAAGTTGATTATCTCCTATTTTTGTCAGTGACAAAAGGATAACAGATGTCTTGTGTGTAGTTGACATACAGTGTATATTTGAATAAGTGAATAATTTTACAGTTTCAGATAAAAACCACAGCCTATCAGGAAAGTATATTAAGTCTGTTCTCATGTATATGGCAGTTGTGTTGCTTTTTTTCAGTGATTTACCTAAATTTTTAAAATAATATTTTTTTCCAGGGGTGGGGGAGGTACAAATCCCTTTTAGAAATCAAGGTAACCCAGTTATCCCACTCCTCAGTTTATACCCAAAGGACCTAAAATCAGCAAACTGCAGTAACACAGCCACATTAATGTTTATAGCAGCTCAGTTCACAATAGCTAGATTGTGGAACCAACCTAGATTCCCTTCAACAGATGAATGGATAAAGAAACTCTGGTATATATACACAATGGAATACTATTCAGCCATAAAGAAGAATAATATTATGGCATTTGCAAATAAGTGGATGGAATTGGAGAATATCATGCTAAGTTGAAATAAGCCAAGCCCAAAAAACCAAAGGCCAAATGTTTTCCCTGATAAGTGGAGGATGATATATAATGGGGGTGGGGGTGTGGAAGAGAGAATAATGGGGGAACTTTAGAATAAGTAGAAGGAAATGAAAGGGAGGGGGGTATGAAAAATGGTGGAATGAGACAGACATCATTACCCTATGCAGATGTACGATTACACAAATGGTATGAAATCTACATTGTGTGCAACCATAGAGATGAAATTATGTACCCCATTTGTGTACAACGAATCAAAAAGCAGTCTGTAAAAAGTTAAAAGCTAAATAAAAATAATAAAAAAACTTAAAAAAAAGAAATCAAGATAAACCATAAAAAGACAAAGATACACATATCTCCAAATGTTGTCACACAATTTCATTGATTTCATGGACTTCTTTGAAGCCCTGCAGCTAGACCCTTTCTCTAAAGTTTCCTTCTGAAGCATTGTTTCTCTGAGTGATGTTAATTCTATTCTGACAGTTTTTGGTATCATTACTCTAAGACTTTCTTCTTCTGTCTGTAGGAATGGGCTATTGTGTTTTATAAAATTTAAATGGATTGAAGATGTTAGTAGCTTATTAAATATAAGTTGATTATTGTCTGAGAAATAAATAAGTTGTGATTAAATGCTATAGCTTTCATGCACTAAGAATCAGGAATACAAAGACAGTGTTGTTAGTAATACATAAGAGAACCAGGGTGCCAAAACAACTTTATTGTACTTATACTATCATTGCAGATGCACTGACTGATTTTCTAACAAACTTCATTATCTAAAAATAGAATACATTATGAAGTTTTCACAAACCTCTATTTTAGTAAGTTGTTTATAATTTTATGGCATTTTATTTTTAAGCATTTGATCTATGCATCATTATCAATATCTATTAAATGAATTGTTTTTTATGCATATGTATTACCATAGCATAATGGGTTGTAACTTGTCTATGTCTTTTCAGAGCTTCTGATAATTTTTGATTCTCTAGATCAGACCCTTTTTACTTTTCCTTGAGTGGTTCCCTATGGTATGGAATTAAAAACTAGAAAGCTTAGGGTCTGTTATTTTGTGAAGTAAGGGCCTATCCAGTTGGCACATTCTCTTCATGCAACATAAAATCAATATGTGATGACGATATTTTAAATTTATTGAACACTTCTTTTTATGTTTTACATCTACTACCTAGTTCTCCCAACACACCTAGTAAGTAGTACAGCTTGAGTGCAAATTCATTTTTTTAAATTTATTTTTATTGTACACAAATGGGATACATCTTGTTTCTCTGTACATGAAGTAAAGGTATACCATTTGTGTAGTCATACTTAATCCGTTTTCTTAACCACTGTACCAGTGACTTCAACTCATTCTGTCTACCAGTTTAGTGGAAGCTGTGTTAACTAAACACCACTAATGAGAACTTTTCAAGGAGATGAATAAAAATCCTCCTGAGATGCAGGTTGCTTCTTGTTATCTTCTCATCACAAGCAGACTATGCTGTGATCTCTTCCACTTAGCATTATTCAGCAATGACTGAATTTTTAATACCTTTCTATGGAGGTTTTAGGACATTAGCTGGGTCCTGATCAGTCTATCTTGTTTAGTAGTTTTTTGTTTCACCTTCTGGCATCGCCCAGTTGTTACAGATGTTTTCCTGGGCAGGAAAGTTACTATAATTGGTGGAAGAATGTCGAGTTGCAAACAGTGCATTAATCATTTTGTTTTCCAAATATACATTTTCCTAGCCAAGAAATTTAAGTTTGTGCTTGGGAATTTAAAAATATATTTTGTAATTTTTATCTAGGAGAGACAGCTATATCTTATATGTCCATTTATTACATTGTCATGTGGTTTCTGGTGCTTCAACATTTTCAGATAGCCTGGTGCTAGCAATAGAAGAAAATGTTAAATTTATTTATGTCTAATACCTATCAAATTCATATTTAAATCCTTTTAGCATTGGGGGAGTCATTAGTTAATAAGTCTAATAAATTTATTTCTGTTAAGTGTTTTTTGTGCTTCTCATCGCCAACAATAGCAAGCAGTATTGCAAAGTAATTGCCAGAGTTAAATTAAAAAGCAGTCTTTTCCCTAATTGTCTTTTTTTTTTTTTTTCTGTTGTTGTTGTTGTTTATCTTATAGAAGAAAGAACCTTCCAAATCTGGTGTCAAGAAAAAAGTAACTAAAGTTGCAGAAGCAAAAAAAGTAATGAAGAGAAATTTTAAAGTGAATAAGAAAATAACATTTACTGATGAAGGGGAGGTAAGAGTCTGAAAGCTTCTTTTCTGAGACACATTGCAAATATTAAAAAGTTTGACCCTTCTGATGACTACTTCTGGAAAAAGCCAATGTTTTTACATACATTGTCAGTTCCTTTAGCTACTACTGCAGGTATTTGATCAGCTCTACAGCTCTGGACAAGGATGACTTCCTGGCAGTAAACTGAGATACTTCTTGGTGATACTGACACAAAAATGGTTTGGAACTTTCTGAATTCTGATTTTATAAGATTTTCTCATCATGGCTGTCATCAAATTGTTGTATGGGAACAACTGTAAAAATTGTAGCAGTTACTTGCCTTGCCAGAGTTTCTTTCACTTTAAATGCTGTTCTTGTACGTTCTTGCTTGGCTGGCTACAGGAGGAATTCTCTCTCTTTAAGGAATCTGAGACACACACATGCCTTTATCTCAACTTCACTGTGGCCTGATTTTAAATAAATAGTTACATCTTAGGGAAGGGATTATGACCCCCAGCTTTGTACAGGAAGGTCATCATGTTGCATAATGATTATTTTGTTTTTAAATGATGGAACAGATCCAGAACATCGAGTGACTTAACCTAAGCAGTTAACAGTATAGGAGGTTCTTCTGAATATTTCCAGTGACCTCATTCTCACCAGCCTGCAAGTTTTCCTGACCACACAGCAACTTATACCCATCATGATCTTATTTCATCTTTTCTTACTTTTCTTCACAGTGCTTGGTTTATAACCTCAGTCTATTTGTTTGATTGTTGTCAATTTCTTTTCCACTTTCTGTGCAGGAAAAATGAATGTGAAAAAAGGCATTTATTTTGTTCACTTTGTTCACTTTCAGTCCCCAGTAGCTATAACAGTGCCTAACATGAATTAAACCCTCAGAACAATTTGTTGAATGAGTCATTTATTATTCCAATAAAATAACAGCTTTTCATATTGACTAAAGTATCATATCATATATTTTATCATCACTAATATAAATGCTGCTTAAGCAGTCTATATCCAGTGTTTTCTTTTTGTTTTGAAATTACTAAAGATGTGAATGTTATTTTGGGATATATGAATCAGATGAAAAATAACACAATACATTGTGACTCAAAGTTGCTGGAAGTGCAAGAGACTATTTGATAATTAATTTTCCCAAATTACTAAACCAAGATTAACATCTGAGAAGCAGGCTAAACTAGAATGTAGACCTATTACATCTGGTGGTCACTGTAAAATAAAAAGAGTATTGTTATGGTAATGAGGTTCCTTAGTGTGCTACTTGGTTTATGTGCACAGATTACACCAATTAGCTTCAAGATAAATATAAATCTTTACTGTAAAATGTTTCAGTGTATGTCTATTGCTAAATAGGAGCTGTTTGTGGTTATCTACCACACTGAAACTTCTGATCTAGAACTCTAAAAGTGTGCTTTTAGTGTAGCCCATAGAAGGGCACACACATCTTCTTTAATACAAATTGGGATGAGGAGTCTGAATAATTGATGGTGTTCTTGTGACAAGTGATCCCTCTCATGGCAGCTTTAGGCTCAGTAACTGCTAGTATTGCCTGTCATTCAGTAGTGTTCGTCACCCCCTTTGGTTGCCAGAAGTTGAGACTGTAGGTATCTCACCTCAAGAATACCTGTGGTGGCTACAAGAGTGAGAGGAGTCAAGGATGCATGAGGTTCTGTGAGGTGTGTGCCTCCAATTTTTGGGTGTCTGCATGCTAATTAATCTTTCCAATGCTTGGTTTGTAACCTCAGTCTATTTATTTGACACCTACTCAAATCCTTGTGGCAATCATTTATCAAATAAGAGAATCATTTTTGTCTAAATTGTTGAGTTTTATATTTTTATGTTGGACCTAGAAATTTTTGAGTAATGGCTTTTTTTTTTTTTCAAAGATACAAACTTCTGGAGTGATTGATTAATTTATTCATTATTATGCAGTAGGCTAGTGAAAGTCAAGACATTCAACAAGGACTCCCAGCTCTTAGATTAGTACCCTGCCTGTCAACTTGTTCCTGTCCATAAATTATGCATATAGAATCATGTGACTGTGAACAGTTCATGAAATCCAAATGAATTTTCTCCTTTACATGTATTTCATTGCTTATGTGTAAAGTTAGCTGACATGTGATTTGTTGATCAATTTTGAGCAAATGTTTGGTATGTACCCCATACTGTACTGGGGTACAACTGTCCTCAAGGAAATTAATTCTAGTAAGAGAAACAAGAAATTAAACCAGTACAGTGTGATAAGATATAGAGGTTCAGGTGCCTAAGGGAGGTACATATCGGTCAGCTCAGGTCCTACTCTACGCAGATAATTTTTACCTGAGTTGTATGGAGAATAAGATATTAGGAACACTATTAAGAAACATGTCTATTTGCTCCTCCCTTCTCCAAATACTTTGTAAAATTTTCCTTTTATCATGTTCTTACTGGATATGGCAGCATTACTTTACCCTCACTGGGCCTTTGGCAGCGGGACTTGCTTACTTCAATTATGAACTTTGTGGGAAAGTTTAAGAAATGCAGTTAAAAGGCAATAAATGAGTATATGTCTCTTTTAAAGTCGTTACACAAAAGCAAAGGGTTTCTTTGAATATTCCCTGTTTTCCATTCCATGCTTATCTTTTCTTATCTGTAGTTGGTTCAGCAGTGGCCACAGATGCAGAAATCTACCATGAATGATACTGAGGAAGACGATGACACTGGTGGTATCAACTTAAATAAAGCAAAGGAAAGGCTTCAGGAAGAGGACAAATTTGACAAAGAAGAATATAGGAAGAAAATTAAGGCAAAGCATCGGGTAAGCATTCCATTTTGAATTAATACTGAGTGAAATTTATTATGTCATTAAATATAAGTATTCAGGAAAAAATGATATGGCTTTCTTTGTTGTTTTCTGATGCTTTTTTCCCTGTGGTTATCTTATTTTATCTGTTCCTTTGGTGCTTCTATTGGGGGAGTCTTTGTAGTACTGACTTCTCTTTGTGTCATATAAGTCTGCTTTTGGTTCAAGGTGACTCATATAATATTAGTGGGTTTTTAAATTATAGTCACACCCCAAATAACATAACATTGTTTCTTTTTCTTTCTTTTTCCTTTTTTTTTTAAATAGTGCTGAGGAAATGATGAGCCTTGCACATATGAGTTAAGTGCTCTACGCATCCCCAGTTCTATAATGTTTCAGTCAATAATGGATCACATATTACAGTGGTTCCATAAGATTTGTTGCTGGCTCTTTGCGGTTCCAAAATCCGTGGATATTTGTCACCGCTTGCAGCAACAACTTGCACGGGTCTTATGGGTGGTGGAGTGGAAACTGAGGCACTTCTATCTTTCTTTAGTGCACTGCTTTCTTGCTTGTTTGTTTATAGAGGATAGAGGAAATGAGGTTTACTTGCTTTGAGAGGAGAGAGAGAGAGAGAGACTCTGCTTATCAGAGAGAAAGAAACTTTGCTTAAGAGAGACCTTGAGAGGAGGACAGGGTTTGCTTAGAGCTTAGAGGAAGAGAGACTTGCTATGCCTCACTTAAGGTCTGCTATTTCTTACTGGTGCATCCTGCATCCTGTGAACTAAGGGTGTGTCTACCTAAGGTGGTTTAGTGATGCGTCTCAGTTCTCCGTTCTGCGATCTGCCTTCCGCCGCTTTTCTTTCTTCTTGCCATTTCTTTTGCTAGCTGCTGTGTGTCCCTACTAGCTGCTGTCGCACGTGTGTCTTCTGCTTCCATGGTGTGTCTTCTTCTACTGCTTTTCTGCTGATGGCTGCTGTGTGTCCCTACTAGCTGCTGTGTTCTTTCTTCTGGCTGCTGCCGCCACTTTTCCCTACTAGCTGCTGCCGCGTGTTTTTCCCTCTGGCTGCTGCCGTGCATGTGTCCTAGCTGCTTCCATGTGTGTCTTCTACTGCTTTTCTGCTAATGGCTGCTGTGTCTGTCTCGCTCAGCCTATGCTTATATCACCTCCAGGAGGCGGAGAGCAGGGCCACGCCTCTTACGCAAAGATTAGGCAAGACGCTTCGAGCAGGCAATTAGTGCTCGAGAACACATGCGCATACATTGTGTGTGTGGACGATAAAATCACCTGAGTGTGCTTATGTCAATTAACCTCTTCGCTGCTGATGTGATCAACATGGCACAGCCCCCAACAAGATTGCTTTGGGTAGTGATGTTATAGCCATCTCCGTTTGTGTGAGTGTATCTATAATGTCTGCACCATAGTGAAACCATATAGTGACACCTGACTGTATTAAAATTTTTATTTTGAGATAATTCTTATTCCATATGTAGTTGTAGAAAGTAATATAGAGAGATCTCATGTTCTCCATTTCTACAATTTTGTCACCACAGAATGTTCTGTGTATGAAACTATACAGTATATAGCCTTTTGTACTTTATCCCCCCAGTGCTGGGTCTCAAACATAGGGCCTTATGTTGCTAGCATTTGCTGTACTACTGAGCTACATCCTTAGTCCCAATACATAGCCTTTAGGGATTGACTTTTATCGTTTGACATTTTTTCCTTCAGAATTGTTCAAGGAGTGTGAATCAACACTTTATTTCTTATAATACTGAGTAGTATTCCATTGTTTGGATTTACCAAGGTTTGTTTCACCACTTACCCATTGAGGGACATTGCTGTTATTTCCAGATTCAATTAAATTCAACTAAATTTTTTTCCATATCAATTACTTGATAATAAATATAAAATTAAATTCACTGTATTAAAAAACAGTGGAAATCTTTTAAGAGGGAATACTTCTGAATAGGCATGTTCTTGGTAGCCTTAAACTTGGCAGTTTCTATTATTCTCGATTGTGGTCATGCATATTATTGCCCTGTCATACATACTACTTAATTCCCTAAAAGTGATCATTTCACTAGATTAATCAATTAATTAAGGCAGATTTACATTTTAAAATAAGTTTATGTAGCATGCTTTTGAGACAGCGATTTCAGCATAGCACAGTATCATACCTGAGAATCACTGCCATAATACTAGATTCTGTGTTAAGAACCTCTGAACTCTTTGGATATGGACCTTTTTAGCAGCATCTGAAGAGAGATTCTTGTAGTTTTTCACTCTTTTTTGACCTTATCACTCTTTAATGGACCAGAACACTTTTTTTTTTTTTAAGAGAGCAATAATTATAGCTTCTTGACAATTTGATTCAATTTCACAATAGCATTTAGTGAAAAAGGAAAAAGTAGATGTTAAACATTGTTTGAGGGAGAGAAATGTGGAGAACAAATCAACTGACAATGTCATGGTTGTAGTTTTCAGATATTTTTGTTATTGAGAGAAACATTTCTTACATTGCTTCCTTTGAAATTTGATTGAAATTCCTTTGAAATTAAATTGAAATTTGGTGTTAACAAGTTGTTAAAATCTTTGGAAATACTACGACCATCAGCAACTTGCCATGTTTTGGCTTATATTCTACTTAGAGTACTTACCTTGGGACAAATAGGGCACAAGAATGTTTTACCATTATATTATTTCTAAGTTATAGTCAGTGGTAAGAGAAATATGAAGAATATACATAAAGTAAGATTATTCCTCCTTCCCCTTCCTTTCTTTTCTCTCGCATTTGTGGAAATTATACTATTTCTAGTTTGTAGAATATTGTTTCTGAAACTTTTAGAAAGTTAGTGTCAAATGGGCTAATTGTCCTTGTGTTACACACTTTCAATTATGAAGGTGATCTGTTAAAATATGAGGCCCCTTAGAAAGATTATAAATAGATTATTGTTAACTGTGGATATATTGGCACTGTTCAAAATCTGTATCTTTATTTTAATTTTTTTTGTAATGAATAATATATTTACATAATTCCAAAATCAAGATGTAAAAAAGAATATTGAAAAATTTTGCTTGTGCCTATAATTGTCTTTCATGATAGCTGTTTTTTATTTCCTTTTAATTCATCCTTCTCTTTATGTAAAGAGGAGTAAATAGAAATACATATTCTTAGTTCTCCTTTTATTACCTGAGAGATAGCCTACTGTATATACTGTTTATACTTTTCTTCTTTCACTTATTTTTGAGTTTTTAATTTTAATTTTCTTTGCACCATTGTTAAAATATACCATAGTTTTAAACAGTCTCATTGACTGTCTCACAACAAGGTTGAAGAAAGTAGTTTTGAGCTGACATACTTCAAAGAGAAATCACCAGATCTTTCCATAGTACTGGTACTAGGAGGGAGTGAAGTCTTTTAAAAAAAATCAGTGGAAGGTTTCTATTTCAGATAAAAAAGGTATATCCTACATATGGTAGCCCGTGGCATAGCTTATAAATGGGAGCCAGAAAAGAGCACAAAGAGATAGCTAGAATAGTTGCAACTTGAATGTAAATGCTATCCAATACTCAACTCACATGGTTTCTCGGTAGTATTTTCAGCAGTAACATTTACGTACACATATTTGTGTTTATCAAAGTAGAGAAAAAACATTTGTGAGCACTTCTGAATTAGTATGTTTATTACAATAACATGCATAAAATACAGTGTGTGTATTCAAAATAGTTGTGCACCAAACTGTCATGGAATGAATTCTGCCCAGAAGATATGTGAAATATAGTTTGAAATGGTAAATTGTATTGTTTGGCATAGTGAAGCAGTAGTGGTGTTCAGTGGAAAAAGTACTGGATTGTCAGGGAGAATACTTGTATTTGATTGCTGAGTATCGCATTACCTAGTCTAATTTGGGTAACCAGTCACTAATTTGGACTTTACTTTGCTAAAAATAAAAAGAGAATAGGAGTTAGCCTTGATGATCAGTGAGAGCTTCTGCCTGTATAGATCCAGTCAAGACATGGAAATAAAATTGCCTTTACTGTTTGGGAAAATAAAGTTTTTATTTATAATTTTTCCTCCATGACAAATCATGTTACTTTTCTTTGACATTTCCTTTTTTGTTCACATTATTTCCCAGTAGTTACAAAATTTCACTTAAAAAATTAAATTATTAGTAATCCTGAACAGATTATTTGTTTCAATTAATTGCTACTTAAACACATGTTGATTTTGAAATAATATTATGATACTAATTGAGAATATTGCCATGATGGCAATAATACTGGTTCTTCTGGTATGACGTTTTGATTTGGGCAAATATAGTGTGTCTCCCTTGGAGATTGTCACTCATAATTTTGTTACCCTCTGTGAAAATGTACTAAGAAGAGTTGTATGTCCCCCCAAAATTGTGAAAATACTAACTATTAGAATCTGGGAATAAGCTTTATTTCATGAAGATAGAAAAAGGCGAAAGGAAACTTCTGGACACAAAATCATGAATAATGATTTGCCTGATGAATTTTACATGGAAAAAAAGAAAATTCCATAAAACTGATGGCATGATTCTCTATTTCACATATAGTTTTTTAATTGTGTGTTGATTTTAGGTTATCTATAAGCTTTTAGAATTTCTTTCCCCAACTTGCTCAAAGTATTTCATTATGATATTTTTTGTTTAAAAAGGTCTTTTAATATGTAAATGCATTTGTCTTATGATCCTGACACATAGTTGTTTCTTCTAGCTTATAAAGTTAACAGTCTTAAATCATAGTTTTAGATGTGTTCTCAGCCTTTGTAATGTAGGACTCAGATATTCATTTTGTTTCTCTTATTTTTTTCCTCCCTCTTACTCACACCTGTCGTTTGACCTTGTTATTTTTCGCCTACCAAATTCTGGAAAGCTATGTAATTTCTACTGTTATTCTAATATTTATACTTTTCTTAAAATATTACAACTGGGATATAAAATTTTTTTCATTAAAAAATTTTAACTTATGTTAAGATTTTTATTAATCTGTATTATTTGTGTTCTAATACAAATGGTATATTTAGGGGATACATTGTTATTGTTACAAGATATACATTGAACATTGATCAGATCAGGCTAATTGATTTACCATTGTCAAATGATTATTACTTGTTTTTGTGGTGTGACCATTTAAATCATGGTCTACCTGAATTTATAACACACAGTATTATCAGCCATAGTCACTATGTTGCACAGTCCCTAGAACTCATTTCTGATGTCTAATTAAAACTTTGTATCCTTTGACCAATGTCCCTTCCCTATCCCCAATGGTTCTATCAACTTTGTGATAAGTCTTTGAGATTTTTTTAAACTTCCACTTCAATTTTTTTGTTTTACGAATTATTGAAATACGATATGATGTTTAGGAGGTTGGGTGATGGCTATATTGATGGATAATAGTTGGAGACTTGGATTTAGGAGCACCGAGTAGTTTGGTGCTAATGGTATCCAATTTGATAGGATAAAGGGGGTGATAGACAACAAAGGTCACAGGAGGCTCAACTGTCTGTTGCTTTATGCCTAGAACCACAGGGCCACAGGGCAGGCTCATCAAATATTCAAAGAAATTAACTAGTGAATTCATTGTTTCCAAACTAATTTGTGTTTTTCTACCTATCTTCATATTTTTATTATAAGTGTTTTAGATTTATATATATAAGACTACTTTTTTATGTTGTTCAAATGAAACTTCATAGAATAGGTAACAGATCAAAGAATATCATTGTGTTCTGAGTTGCTGGGAAGGGTTTTATGTTTTCTAGGATTTTGTCCTTGGAGAGCAGGGAATCTCTTTAGGCTTCAAAATTCTGATAAACATTCTTTTAGGCACTTTTATTGAATCAATTTTCTTACCTGTACTTAAATAAAGCTAGATATCCTCTTGACCCCTGTGTGATAGTTTCTGCTTTACTCCTTTCCAAACTGTCACAGTGACCTGAAACTCTCCAAGTGGGTTATGTTTCCATTACTTCCTGAAAAATGAGTTTTAATTTTCAGATCTAACAAATAGATCTAGGTACTGTCAGAGAATGAAAAAGGTTTAGATACATTGTCATGACTGCTGGTATGAATCAATATTACATGGTATCTTCCTTTCTGGAAGATAAGGACCTATAGTGGGTGTGAGCCCAAAAGCTTTATAATAGCTAATAAGGGGAGTATTGTGTACCTTGAAATGTGATTTTCTGTTTTCCTCCTTCCTTGAATTGAATTTGATTTCATTATTGAATTTCATGCTCTCCTTATATTGTATCATTTGAAGCATGGTAGAACTAAAGATAAAATTTTGTCTACCTTTGTGTGGCATAAAATAGTTTTTGGGCATTAGTACTCTCCTAGAAATAGGAAAATAGTTTTTGGTGACATTACTCATTTAGAAATAAAATTGAAAAAATAAAAGATTTAAAACATTTAACCATATTGAGGGGGGAACCTAAGTTACTGAATATAATAAAGTTAAATTATATTTTGGCCTCAAGTACTCTGACCTTTTTATCTTTGACATGTCATATATATATATATATATATATATATGTATGTATATATTTTACCCTCAGTAATGAAGAAAAGGTATTTTCTCTTCCCTATATCTTTTCCAAAATCTTGAATTCCTGTAATTTTACTTCCTTTTCTTTTAATTTTAAAGAGAACTGTTTACTCTTGTCTGTTTTTTCAGGCAGAGTACTAACATAACATTTTACAATAAAGTTTCTAACTGATGTACTGTCAAATTATTTTTCTTTTGTTTCATCCAGGTATTAAAAGATGGTTGTCTTTGTTTTTATTTATTTATTTTTTATTGTAAACAATGGGATACATGTTGTTTCTCTGTACATGGCGTAAAGGCATACCATTTGTGTAATCATAAATTTACATAGAGTAATGTTGTTTGATTCATTCTGTTTATTTTTTCCCTTCCCCCCACCCCTCCCACCCGTCTTTTCCCTCTATACAGTGCTTCCTTCCTCCCTACTTGCCCCCCTCCCTAACCCTAACTCTAACCCTAACACTAACCCTGCCCTCCCCCCATTAGTTTCATCATCCACTTATTAGCGATATCATTCGTCCTTTGGCTTTTTGAGATTGGCTTATCTCACTTAGCATGATATTCTCCAATTTCATCCATTTGCCTGCAAATGCCATCATTTTATCATTCTTTATGGCTGAGTAATATTCCATTGTATATATGTACCACAGCTTCTTTATCCACTCATCAATTGAAGGGCATCTAGGTTGGTTCCACAGTCTGGCTATTGTGAATTGAGCAGCTATGAACATTGATGTGGCTGATCTCTGTAGTATGCTGATTTGAAAGTCCTTTGGGTATAGGCCAAGGAGTGGGATAGCTGGGTCAAATGGCGGGTCCATTCCAAGTTTTCTAAGGAATCTCCACACTGCTTTCCAGAGTGGCTGCACTAATTTGCAGTCCCACCAGCAAGGTATGCTGTGACCTTTCTCCCCACATCCTCGCCAACACCTGTTGTTGCTCATATTCTTGATAATCGCCATTCTAATTGGGGTGAGATGAAATCTAGGGTGGTTTTTGATTTGCATTTCTCTTATTACTAGAGATGTTGAACATTTTTCCCTATGTTTGTTGATGCTTGTAGATCATCTTCTGTGAAGTGTCTATTCATTTCCTTAGCCCATTTGTTGACTGGATTATTTGAATTCTTGGAGTAGAGTTTTTTGAGTTCTTTATATGCACTTGCCTTTCATGTTTTGACCATTTTGTAAGTGTCTGTGGATGTCACTCATCAGTTTGAGACTAGAGTAAGAAAATGTCAGAAGGCAAAATGATTGCTTTTGCATTCACATGTGAATGCTGATATTGAAATCTGAAACATAAGATACCTTTTAAGGACTATAATGAATTAATATTGAACTGTGGTAGAAGTAGAAAATCGCCAATATTTTTTCTGCTGTGATTCAGACCAGCTAGATGAAATGCTCAGAATATAGATTGTCTAGTTGGATAGACAGGGCTTTTCTGATGGTGAGGTTATTTGCAAATTGAAGTGTCATTTTCAGGTATTCTAATGTGTTAGCAGAAAGCCATTTTTGAATAATTACAACCAAAAATTTTGTGACTGTTAAGCGTGGTCAATTATGTGTTCCGCGTAGGAGACTGGCAAAAATTAATTAGGTAAAATCCATAAATGCCACAAAAAATGCTACCAGAATGAAAAGATTCATAGTAGCAGACTATCAGTAATAAAAGAAAGAGCACTACTTGTCTAAACCATATTGATGTGATAAAAACACTACATATGACTCTACAAAGTTAAATGAACATTTCTACTGAAGGAATATGGAGTGTAGTAGTATGTTACAGTACCTTCCATGAACTCAGGCTAGTCCCAGGCTTGTCACTGTCCTACATGACATCAGCCAAGTGACCTCATTATTTTGGCCCTTCCATTTTTTCCACTATAAAATGGGGAAACTAATATCTCATAAATTCTATTAGATAGGTTTTTGAAATACAAGTTTATAGTGAAATGCATAGCACATTGCTGATAATTCTTGAGAACTGTTACTGTTGGTGAGAAAATAACAAAAAGTGGTAATGTACTTTTGGACAAATACATATTGTAGAAAGTACAATTTTATTGATCTTTGTAATTAGTATTTAATATAGCTGTAGATTTAAAAGTAGGTTAAGCAACAAAATCTTGAAAGTCATTCTTATTGTAGAATGGCATAAAATTAGTGTTATGTTCAATTTTAGCATCTTTTTTTTTGATAATAGGCTTAAATTGTCCTTTTTTTGAGTCGTGGAAACAGAAGAGAGATAAAATTAATAAATGCATGCATCCACAAACTAGAGCCAGCAACTAAGCAAAAAAATAATATTATTTCATTTTTTCCTAATACTATTTTGCTGCTGTATGTATTTTGTAGTCTGCTAATATTCAAAGAAAATCAGTAATTGGTGCCAACTTTATGAAAAATTGGGGTGCAAATTATTTAGAAATAGTCATCCATTAACCTATTTTTTTTCCCACAAATTGAAGAACTTGGAGTTTATTTCAGAGGCAGTACATTGTCATAATCTCATTAGAGAACCCATTCAGGGATAGAGTTTGGGATAATAACTACAGCATAATTGGCTGCTGTTAAAATACTGGTACTATTTTCTTGGGTTGTTAAAGGTCACACCTGTTAACTATTTAACCCCCAAATGTGAACATTTTTATTTTTCTTAGAATGTATTGGAAAAAGCTCTAGATATGGCATATGAAGACCCAACTTTGAGATTAATCTCCTCATAAAAAATAAACTCTTTACAATAAGTAAATCCTTTTTGAGTTTTTGTTTAACTCCTCTTGTTCCTGTTGATTTCTACAACTTCCATATAATCTTTAGAATGTTATGGTGTAATTGTGTAATAATAGAATGTCCCTGCTAGTTGTATATTTATTTGGAAATCAGAGTACTAACCATCATTTCCAAGCTGGGAAAGAAAAAGAATAGTCACAGAAAAATAATTTCATGGTAGGAATTACTTAGAACAACACATAACCAACAGCCATTTTAATTTGAATTTTCAAGTTCACTTAGAATTTAATTTTTCTACTGTGTAATCTGAAGCTATAGAAACTGGAATCTACAAGCCTGGTGAACTCCATTCTTATTGACATTAGTGTTTGATCTCTTGTAGACTTTTAACATTTATGTTCTTACTTTATCTTAAAGAAGTCTGTAAACCTAGCAACATATAATTTAGCAATTCTACTTTCAGAGTAATGGATTGGGATTGTTTATGAATCTGAAGGAAGACATTTATGTGTAAAATATAATGGAATGAAACAAGGCCCAATGTAGAACCCTTAGTCACTTTCATGTTACGACATAGTTTAATGCAATATGTGAATCATGATTGTGTTTTCTTCTTACTACATGAAAACTATTTATTTACTTTTTTCATTGACCTAGTAGTTCATTAACATTTAAAAAAACAAACTACGAGGAGTTTAGGATTAAGAATAACTTATTTGGACATGAAGGTGATCTGGATGGCTAGGCAGGTGTCCCTATCATTACTGTTCTAGGTCCACCCCTCCAGAAATGTGCTCAGTTGAAGAGAACCATCTTCCTTAGTTGGAGGAAGGACAATTTTTAAGAAGGGTTTACTAGTAGCTGTGCTTTCCTGTTAGAACCTCCAAACAGGCTCTCAGGAATAGCCTCTTCGTTAATACTTTGTTTGGAGAGGAAGATAGATTTTTCTTTGTTGGTTTTTAGATTTTAAAATGGCTTTTTTTTTTTTTTTTTTTACTATTTAGCTAAGTAATTTTATTGTTTTGAATTTTAATATCATGTATGTTTCTTTTTCTTTTTTTAAAAAATCCTGTTATGCATTTCCAACCTACTTTGTGATTGGTGGAAGACTAATGAGGAAATTATAAAATATGAAAATAACACATCTTGCAAGAATGTTTCTTTCTGAAGAACCCCCAGGATTTCATATCTTCTTTAAATTCCATTTCAAATAGAGGACAAGGGAAATAGTCAAGACTGTATGTTTTCTTCCTTTTATTCCTTTGCTGGCATTGTTTATCAGTCATATATCAGACACTGTGCTAACCACTTAGGTATTTTCTGGAATTGTTACTTCAACCTTACAAATGTGTGCTCTAATTATTTCCACTCTGTTTTGAGTTAGAAGGTATAAGGAACTCAAGACTGCACAATAAGTTGCTAGTAAGTGTTGAAACTAGCATTTGATTTCAGATCTGTCTGACATGTACTTAATGATTTTTAATACTTACGCCAGTTCCACAACAAGTGTTTCAGTGTTTACTGAAAAATGAATGACACATATCAGTTGACTTTAAAAAATAAAACAGTAATAACTGTGTAATCTGTTTTATGTATAATAGATAAAAGTTCATATGTTGCTTATTCCCCCCATCCTTCTTATAGGAGAAGAGACTGAAAGAAAGGGAAGCCAGAAGAGAAGCCAACAAGAGACAAGCAAAGGTAAGGATTTATATATATGGATTTTTTTTTCTTTTCAACTCTCTTAAAATATAATTGAAGGGAATTTGTATTTGATAAAAACAATGTTTATAATTTTGAAATAGAGTTTAAATCCCTTTCTTTGGTATGCCTTTTGTATTTATTTATGCATCAGGACATTCTAGTTGGATTTAAGCCTTTGTAGCCTGTTTACTTTCTTATATTCATTTGTTTCCTCTGTGATGCAGCATGAAACATGCCTAAATAATTTGTTCATTGGGCTCCTGCTATATATATCTACCATTTTTCCCCATTGTATTTTATACCTCCATACATACAGAATACAGTTGACTCCATGGTCCAGGCCCTGATAGGATTTTCCATCTTTATTATCATTAGAGTAGGTAGATGATCTATTTGAACTTAATAGTAAGTAATTCTGAGAGCTTTGGTGTTCTACAATTCAGCTCCCAGAATATAGTGAAAGCACTTCTATATTTTCTCATCTTAACTGTATTCTGCAAATAATATTCAGCAAATATTTATGAACAGTTTCCCTGAAATATATATGTATAATTATAAACAACATCCAATGAGCTGATATGATTTTTTTTATTCTGGGGGTTTCATACCAAGAAGGGTGTAGTTTCTGCATTCTAAGGACATTTTGTACAAATGATGTCCTAGAACCAGGGCCCAGTAATGTATGTTCATTTCTCATGCTGTATCTCATTGTGCTATGCCTGACTAGCCATGATTTCTTCTTGGCAGTTAGCAAAGATCCGACTCCCTTGAGTAAGCCCATAAAGTTCTTTGTCGTTTTTTTTCTATGCTGGCCATAGCACTTAGAAAGCAAGTCAGAGATGATAACTCATGCTATAATTCTGAAGTGAGAAGCAATTACTCTATAGTGTAAGATGAAAAGACTGCTTATATTCAGTATTTTTTTTTTTTTTTTTGGGTACTGGGGATTGAACCCAGGGCCTTGTGCTTACAAGGCAAGCACTCTACCAACTGAGCTATCTCCCCAGCCCTATATTCAGTATTTAATATCACTATTTTCAAAAGTGCCCCAAAATGAAAGTCCCAGTATGTATAACCTGACTGCTAAAGCAGGTGGTGACCTCTGCATATGCTTTTAAAATGGAGATGTGAACTACTATGCCAGGAAAATGAGATCTTCGGGCCTGTGTTTGGAAGAACTTAACAAGAAAATCTTAACCCTAATGAAAATCACTTGATATTTAGGAATATTGCTATGTTCAGCATAAAAATAAGCTTTTTTTTTTTTTTTTTTGTTTCCACTAATGCTCCTTTCTGGAAATAAAAGTATGAAATGAAAGATACAATCTAGAGTCAAACGAAAGCCCTGTTACATATTTCCTTTATGTATATTTGTGCGTGTTTGCTCATGTAGTCAGCTCTCTGTGTCCATTGTTCTGTATCCATAGATTTTACCCCACCAGAGATGAAAGCGTAGCAAAGCTTATGGTTATATCTGTATTGAACATATAGAGAATTTTTCTTGCCATTATTCCCTAAAATGCAGTTTAATAATTTATATAGAATTTACATTGTATTGGGCATTATATGTAATCTGGAGATGATTTAATTATATAGGAACAGTTATGTAGGTTTCATCCCATTTTATATAAGGGACTTAGATATCTTCCACACCTAAGTACCAAAGGTACTTTGGTATTTATGGGGTGTCTGAATACAATTTCCCTTTGATTTTAAGGGAAAGATTGTATTACTCAGTACAGTTTATTTTTTTTATGCCTCGTTGATGTTGTGTGCCTGATCTTTTCATAATTATTTGAACTGTAAGAAATCATACTCACCACTGAGCCTACTCTCTGAATTTGCTTTTCTTTCCTTCCCTACATATTTGTGTGTGTGTGTGTGTGTGTGTGTGTGTGTGTGTGTGTATGTAGTATGTGGTACTTGGGATTGAGCACGAGACCTTGTGCGTGCTAGGCAAGACCTCTGTCATTGAGCTACACCTAGCCCATGATTGGTTGGCTTGTTATGAGACAGGGGTCTCATTAAGTTGCCCCAAGCTGGCCTCAACCTTCCAAGTTGTGGATTATAAGCCATGCACCATCCCTGCTCAGCTGTATTTGGTTTTAATATTGTGTCAGTGGGGAGATAAACTGTGAAAGCCACAAGAGTTCGGTTTTTCCATTGGGCTGAACTCAAGTGTGAACTGCTTGAGTTAAGTCCCTGCCTTCTATCCTCTCCCCCTTTCATGTTTTTCCTGTGTGTTTATTTTCTGGCATCCAGAAAATTAGAGGGATTTTCTTGTCAAGAGAAGGTCTAATTTCTGTATAACCACTAAGGATTGTACTGCAGCTAACATGGCTTTGCCTTTTTAGCCAGGAGCTTTGGAATGAGGCTTTGCTTTGTCATTCTCTGAATAGTTCAGCTGCCTCCATTTCACAACCCTTCTCTGAGTGTGCAGACAGGTGGCCTCTAGTAAGAGTGATGTTACCAGATGACTGACTGGCCAGTTTGTAGTCAGGACTAAAACATTCTTCAAGACTCTGAGAACTGGCAGCAGTGATAGGTTCAGGTTCACTGATAGATCCAAGGATATAACTTGAACAAATTTTCTACACCCAGCTTTTCTCAAATGAAAGTGATGGGAGATCAGAACTCTCCTAACTTTTCAGTTTCCCCTTGGAAAACTGATCTATTATTTGAAGAGAATTGGCAAAGGGGTGAGGACTCAAAGTTTTATGATATGTAAGAAGAAATATATGATGGAATGGTCAGGTTTCTCTACAGTGTCAGTCCTTTAAATGGCTCATGTGACTTAATACTAAAGTATACCTTTTAATCTTATTTAAACATAATTATTGTGTGGCTTGAGGATGTTACCTTCTGAGGCACTTGAATCAGATTCAATCTAGAGCATTTCTTTGAGCCCTGAACCTGTAAGATATCCAAAAGATATTTAATGATAAAGTGGTATTTTGCAGACTGAATATGCCAGTGAGTGTGGTTGTCTTACCTCTTGATAAGCTATTTTAAAGAATTAGCATGTAGAAACTGAAAGTGTGAGAAAGGGTGGGTTCACTGTCTTTATTTCTTGTATCATACAGTAAATGTGTTATTATATAGGAGGAATATAGAGGACATGGTATTTTTTAAATTTGGGAGAAGTGTTAACAATGAAGCTAATGGAAATATCTTATTTTCCAGAAAGTGAAGACTTAGTGATGTGGGTTCTCGTTTTAGAAATGATGATACTGGTTAGCTTTTTCTTAGCACATTGTAGTTCTAAAAATAATATATTGTCTTTAAGTATGAGTACAGTAAAATAAAGTTGGAATGGATCTCTCAAGAACCTGATTCAGCTAGGTAAGGTGGTGCATACCTGTAGTTCTAGCAACTTGGGAGAATAAGACAGGAGGACCAAGTTTGACGCCAGCCTTGGCAAATTAGGGAGAACTTGTCTCAAAATAAAAGCAAAAAAGGACTGGGAATATAGTTAAGAGATAGAGTCCTTGCATAGCACGTGTGAAGACCTTGGGTTCAGTCTCTAGTACCACATAAAACAAAGAGCAACAACAACCAAAACTAATATAGCTTTTTGTTAAAATTCACATCTAAGATCTGCCTAGAATACATTATCTACAGTATCCAGAATGGAAGAGAAATATGAAGGTGAAATTCTTAGGAACATTTCCTAGAGACCCAATATTAGTGGTTTGGGAATTATGTCTTTTTTTAAAATCAAAACTTTCTTTAGCAAGGAATACTTGAACTGTACAATAGAATTACTTCTACTTAGCTAAGAGAATATCAAATATTCTTATAACTTAGATATTTTAAACTGAGATATGAAAAACTATTTGTAGCAATGCTCAGTGGACTATATTGCCTTTGGTTCATAGAAGTTACATATCCGGGAAATGTAGCTTCCCTCATATCCAGCTAGCTTTTCTGTTGCTTTGATAGTCACACCTGCTTGTTCTAATCTCTGTGGCTGTAAGGATTTAGAAGAAATATGAAGAAGTGAATAACCACGCTGAAATTTGAGGAATAGATCCTCAGAATTATCTTGGGCTATGCTACTTTTGGAAATAGAGTAGGATTTATTAAAAGTCTGATGTCTGAGATCTAGAAAGCGTTGCCATGTCTCAAAGTTGCTTGGTGACCTGGGGCACATCATTAACCTTTCCGGTCCTCTTCTCAACATGTAACAAAATGAAAGACATTTTTTTCACAGCCAATTTCTTACTTTTAAATTTTTTTCCACACTTTTAATCATGATATTGTTTGTGTGTTTCCAGTATGATCTTGATTTCTGAGCTATGTTATGAAAGGCACAATTGTGCTGAACGGTTCCTAGTGAAGGTCCTCATCCTCTCCATATTTGAAGATATTTTTTTTCTTTCTTTGCTAGAAGCTTATTTGCTAAATGATGATTTCACATAAAGCTATAAATAGGACATTAAAGGTTGGTGATGGTTTAGTTCCTCAAAGAATAAAAGCTTTGCATTTATTCATTTTTGACAGTGCATTATTGATAAATACCAATTAAGATTTTTTTTCCATTTTGGTAGGCAGAAATGCCATGTTCTAATACAATCACTTACTGAATAGTGCCCTAAAACAAGTCATTTGGTTCTCTAAGTGAACTCTTTGCATAATACCTTGTTTTATACTGTAATAAGATGAAATATACTGTCCTATTTTAATAATCAATACTCTTTTAGATAACTTGCTCTTTCCCTTTAATATCTACCAAAATTAGCTATGAAGACCCTGTTTTGTCTTTGTGTTTCTAGTGTTGGTATGAATTGCTTGGGGATTAATATAGTAGTCTGTTTTTCTCTTTCTTTGGTGATAATGAATAAGAAGGGGATTACTATGCTGAACTCATAACTATCTTGAATTATTTAAGTCATGCTTGCAGTGCTCCCTTTCTTGAGAATTGTTCTTCTCTAGTCATGATTATTTATAGTTAACTTCAGGAAAGGGAGGAATATGGTCATACCATCATGAATACCTGCTCTTCTTTTGAGACTAAGCAAAAATAATTTATGAAGATTTTTCTGACCCTCTTAGGTGTTTATGGACTCTTGCTTTTGAAACTCCTGCTGTGGTCTCCTCTACAGAGAACCTCTGATCTTTTATAGCACTTGTTTATTTGGATATGCATCTGCTTCTCCTGCTCATTTCTAAGTCTTGTTTTCCCTTATATCTCTATCACTTGTCATGGTTTGACTTCATTATATGCACTTAGAAAATATCTAAGTGATGAGTGGTGTTAATGAATAAATAAATGACTTGAAGGGATGTAGACTCTAGCACAAACTTGAACAAAATTCCTTCAGTACAGTAAAACTCATAGCATAAAATTTGCCATTTTAGTCTTCCTTAAGTGTACTATTAATTTACATTAAGGACATCATACTGCTGAACAGCTGCTATCACTAGCCATTTTAGACCCCTTCTCATCCTCCCAGACTCTGTATTCATTAAACAAAAATTCCCCATTCCCTCCTCCCCCAGAGCTCAGACTTGTAAAGAGAAAATTTTTATATTTCAAATAACAATTTAGCAGATGAGGAAGTGAAGCTTTTGAGGAACAGATCATTTTTCCAGTGTCCTACAACTGAATTGTAGCAAAACCGGGCTAGAACTTGGGTCTTTAGGTGCTCATATATATGCTTTTTATCCTACCTTACACATTGCCTACAGTGATGTAAAAGATACTAAAGAGCACAGTATAGGTTTATGGTTTTACTAGCTTTATTTTATTTACAAGGTCATATATTAAACTATGTGGACACTATAATAGTGGCCACTATCATTTATTGACTTCTTACCATGTTATGAATATTGTGATGGTCTTTGCCCATTTACAGTGTTATAACAAAATACTAGAGGCTTATAAATAACAATTTATTCTCACAGTTTGGGCTGGAAAGTTCAAGATCATATCAATAGTTTGGATTACTGTCTACTGAGGGTATGCCTTCTAAAGGTTCATCTATGGTCATCTTCCTGTGTGGTCATGTGGTAGAGAAAGCAAGACAACAGCAGTTCCCTCAGTACTTTGATAAGTGCACTAATCCCATTCATGAGGACTCAGTCCTCATGACTTAATCAGCTCCCAAAGACCCCCACATCCTAATACTATCACATTGGCTATTAGGATTTTGGTATATAAATTTGGGGAAACATTTAGACCTTAGCCATAATTGAAGCTAATCCTCACTGACAGCTCTTTGGGGTCATTAGTATTATCTCCATTTTGTAGATGAGCAAATCAAGGATTAAAAAGTTTAAGTAACTTATCCAAAGCCACACAACTAAGAAATGGCAGAGCCAGGACTCAAATGTACTTTCGGTGACTGAAGCCTTGACCCTTAAGCTTCAGGCCTTCGTCTTTTCCAAGGCAGTCAAACAGTCACCTGTGAGAGTCTTAAAAGCAGAAAAAGCAATTGCAAATAAATTGCTCTCTGTTTATAATTAGTTCCCCTTTATAGGTAACTACACAAAGAAATAGATACAAAATATTAGGAATTTCCTATTGGTTATGATGAAACATTCCTTTACTCCCAGTAGTCAATGATTTTAAAGTATTTTATTATTTCCAGCCTATGAAGATCAGTAAAGCATGACATATTTCCCTATTGTTTTTGATTTTTTTTAACCCTAATTTTTAGGCTACTCTATTGCTTCTACCTCTTTGCAGTAGTTTGGTTTTGATGCCTTTCTTGCCTCCTTCAGGTAGATCTAGAATTTTATTTCTGCACTGCTGTATTTGTACATTATTCTGTTGTGGTACTTAGTGATTGTCTCATTACTAGACTGTAAACTTGAGAGCAGGAATAGAGGTCCTCCCCATGTCTGACATATAGTTATTGTTCTGTAAATATTTATTGACTGAATTAATGAAATGTAGGTATATTCTTACACTTAACATTTTATATGTTAGTGGTAGGTCAGTAATAGACACCTTCAGATCAAGCACTTGGGCTTCTAGACTGCACTGGACCTGCATTTATGCATTTCAAGTTCGTTTTTTGTTTTGTTTTTGTTTTCTTTTGGTAACAGGAATTGAACCCAGGGGCTCTTAACCATTGAGCCATATCCGCAGCCCCCCACGTCCCATTTTAAAATTTTTAATTTTCAGACAAGGTCTTGCTAAGTTGCTGAGGCTGGCTTTGAACTTGAGATCCTCCTGCCTCAGCCTCCCAAGTCACTGGGATTGGAGGCATGTGCCACCACACCCAGCTGCATTTCAACTTCTATGAGATGGGGTGTATCTAATACACTCAGTCCTTTCCAAGTTGCTCTCCTCCTCCCCTGTTTGTGTTAAAAAAAGTTGATGAACTTGGCATTAAGGTTATAGATCCTTAATATTCAAATGTAGTAAACACTGTAGGCAATCAGGTTCCCTTTAGAATACTTGACTCATATTGTACTTACTAAGAAATTAATACTTTTTTAAAAACTTTTTCTATTTTAGATATATGTGACTAAGAACTCTACTAACATGTGCTTACTGGTTTTGCTTTTCCTCCCCCCTAATTTAACTTATAAAGTCCTCATACTATACTATGGTTTGAATACACAAAACTATATACTTTTACTTGTACTTTATATTGTACTTTATGGATGATATTCTAGGGTAACTTGATTGTGTTCATTTTTGTCCTTCTTGTTCACTTTGGAACCTAACACTTCACTCTGCAATCTAGGTCCTTATTCATCAATATTTGATTGACCAAAAAAAGAGGATCCTGCTAAAATCTCTGACAGTGTCATGGTAATACGCATTTTATGCCATTGAGCATAGGTTGCCTGAATGAATTATTGTAACAAATGTGATAATCAGATTATAAAAGAGCTAGCATTCTACTCCAGGCCTTTCTCTGCCACCCTACTTTTACCACTGATGCAGTTCATGTTAAACCTGTCCTAGATAAGACTTTAACTCTGAAAACAAGAAATTTTTCAGAATACAAGATCTGTTACTTTTTAAACTTGCAGTGTAATGTCAGATTGAGGCAGAATTTTAATGATTAGTATTTCAGGAGGTATTTCTTCTAATATTCTTGGAGAATGTTGCTTCTTAAAGGTAACTTTCATAATAAAACATTGTAACCAGATAAAATTGGGGGAAAATAGACTCATTCCACATTTGAGTATGGTGCCCCAAAAACTGTATGTGTATCTGTTTGCATATTCCATATGTTTCTTGTGTTAGTTAGTAAATGACCTAATGCACTCTGCTCCATTCGGTGGTCCTTTAGGTTCAAATAGGGTAAATCAGTCCCCATCATGCTTTTTATACTTAGTCATGATTTATTCAACTTATCTCAAATTAGAGGAAACTTGTCATTTCATGCATTATATAACAATGTTTTAGTCAACAACAGAAAGTATATTATAACCATAGTTTCATAAGATTACAATTGAGCTGAAAAATTCCTATAGTTTAATGATAATTCAACTGTTAATGTTGTAAAGCAACACATTACTCATGTGTTTGTGGTATTATTGCCAGTCATATGAAAGCATATCACATACAGCTACTTACAGTGTATAACACTTGATAAGAAATGATTCTGGTGATGGTCTATTTACTATACTATGCTTTTTTGTATTGATTTAAAATTTTTTTTTTTTAATTTAGCTTTTAATTTTTTACAGGCTGCATATTGATTCATTGTTCACAGATGGGCTACCTCATTTTTTTTATCTTTACTTTAGAGTGTAATCCTTCTAATTAAAAATTACTTAAAACAGTGTGCCATGTTACATAGGAAGAAAGCAGTCTCATACATCTCATGTTTACTGTGTCTCCTGATTGCATCAAGAGACCACATCAAGTGTTTGACCTGTGCCATCTAGGTTTGTGTAAGTATGTTCTGATGTTTGTACAGTGTCCCATTTGACTAACGATGCCATTAAATGACATGACTGTACCATAGTTTGGGATTTATAGACAGATTTTCTGTAATAGAACACATTATGTTTATTTGAATCTTTGTGACCATTTGGTAGTTATGTGGCCATGTGTGTTGTTCTGATGTTTACATACTATGTAGACACTGTGTATGTGGGAGTGTGTATATGTATATGTGACCATCATGCTTGTAAGACTGGTCTGTAGAACATTCGTCCATATTTTTGTATGCATCACCATGTATTGATGGTCTGCATGATGAGGTCATTTTTTGCTATTAATAAATTTGATATTAGCTGTTGAGAAATTATACCTTCATAATTTCTGCCTTAGGACACAAAAAAATTTCAAATTAAAAAAAAAGCATGTGGATCGTTTACTCCTTCCTTAAGATTTTGCTAAACAACTCAGAACCCTTTCATTTATATGAGAAAATAGAAGGCTTGAGAATTACCAAAAGACTTGATTTTAGTAATTCTCAGTCTATGGTACAAGAATCTGTGTGGGTCCTCTAAATTACTAGAAATTTCTAAAATTCTTACAACTATTTATTAACTATATAATATCTACACTGTACATAAATATTATCATTGCTTAAAAGTAGGTAAAGGCTGTTAAGATTAACAAAATATCAATTTGTTTCTTTACTAAATTTATAGTGTCTTTTTGTCTTTTATTTTCTTAAATGACATGCCAATTGTAAAATTATTATCTTGTAAATAATTTAATGCTGAACATCTTGTTATACCAGAAAAGATCAAGAATACTGTCATATAGCGTATAAACAGAAGCAGCCATATTCCTGAGACAGTGGAGCACAGGGAGAAAGAAAAGAGATGGGGGAGAACACTGTTTCTTAAAAGGAAGAAGAGGCTTTGCTCTCTATCTCTTCAAGGAGGAAGAAGTCAATAGAAAAGGAAATACCTGAAAGATGGAACATAGAAAAAAGAATGACAAAAATTTTGTACTAATTCCTAAATGCCTTTTTTGAGTTTGGAGATGGGTCATACAGTATAACTGATGCTAAATTTTTAAGTAATCATAATATTCACTAACTCCTGTGGTAATGGCAATAGTTTTTGTGGATAAGGAAAACTCTTGGGGGATAAGCCTTTACACTGCTGTGTATGGCTACAGAATGGTGGACTAACAAAGCTTTATTGCCTCTTCTTTAAGCCATAAAGACTTCTGTTGGAGAGCACCATAAACTAGTGTTTCAAAGAGTGTAAAATTTAGTGGCTATAGGAATTTGTCCCTGGCATAATCACACACACCTAAGATAACATTGAAAAGAACTTGTTTTTCTCACTAGCTTTTTTTTGTCTCAAGAATTATAGGTGAAAATGTTCAGTATCTGTAAAGCCATATTTAGGTAATCTTATTACTTCTATTATTAATATGAAATAATTCATCTTTGCTATATTTCTTGCTTTAGGGAAAGATATTACCAGGTGTCAGCAGCATTTTTTATGGGGATATTTTTTCCTTTGCCTAAATCTTTATTGGTAGAGGATTCAAAGATTTCTTTCATTGGTGAGAACTCTGGAATTCCTTGTTTGTAGAGTGTATTGTTGTAGATGTTCTGTAATGTCATGTAGAGTGTTTTATCTGTTCATTGTATTTTCATCAAGATTATCCTATTTACTCAATAAGTTTATGAAATAAGTGAAAGGATTTATAGTCACTCAACAATTGAAGAAATTTTGGCATTGCAAATCGGTTACTTGGCTTAGCTTGTAATTGGTAGAAAAATAAAATTGGTAGAAAAATAAAATTTCCTCAAATTTCTGTCTCAGGATCTAGTATGCAAAAGTTTTAGCTTTATTTAGAATGTGTCTGTTTTCTCTCTTTCACTTTTTTCAAATAATAAGTCTTCTCACTTGGATTGGCCTAAGCATTATCTAGAATGTTTAGAAGGGAGTAGTAGTAGCACATTAGAAGTCTCAGAATTTTCCTCTGATTCTAAATCATTATATATTTATGTGCAAAATCACTTTATTTCCCTAAGCTCTTCTTTTCTTTGTTGGTATAGCCATTTTGGAGACAAGTTTGGCAGTATTTACTAAGCTACACATTTATCTACCTGGTCTTACTATTACTCTTTTAGGTGTACATTTAAGAGAAATGCTTCCATGTCTACATCAAAAGCTATTCACACAGCAGCACTATTTATATTCATTAAAGACTGGGAATAACCTAAACTGTAAGGTGGATAAATTGTGATATAGTCATGCAATGAAATATTATATACCCGTGGAAGAAATACTGCTACAAATAGTAAGAGAGACAAATTACACAAACATAATATTAAACAAAATTAACCATACACTAGAGTAAATAGCATTGTATCCCATTTATATGAAGTCTTTAAAAAATAAATGCAAAACTAATGTTTGAGTTTATGTCATGATGGTAGGATCACCTTTGGGAAAAAGAAGAGATCAGTTACTGGGAAGGAAGAAGAGAAGGGTGGCTTCTAGGGAATTTAATAGTGTCCTGATTTCTTCATCTGAATAGTAGTTATACAGCTTATTATTTGTGAAAATTCATCAAACTATATGCTTGTGATTGGAGTACTTTTCTGAATGTATGTCATATTTCAATTGAAAAGATTTTTTAAAAAGGGGTAGATTAGACTTCTCTGTGTGGTTTCAGCATAGAGGTTTTAATGTGTAGATTCAGGAATATAGGGCATTATGGATATCTCTTGTAACTCCTGAAGTAATAGGAACCTTAGTCCTTTGAGTCATTCATGTTTTATGAAAGCTATGAAAGAAAATTAATAATTTATATTCTTCAAGTACACATTTCCTTTTAGATCCACTTATTCAAAGAGAGGTGATGTTTTGCCTCCTAAAACTTATAAAATTATTTCTCCCAAATGTGAAAATAAATGTTACTTTGTTTCTGCAGCTTGGAAAATGATGCAGAAATAGGATATGTAGGATTCAAAAATTCCCTTATCAAGAATCATATTGCTTATCTGTCTTTTGACTGTAAGATGATCTTGGCTAAAATTAGGAGCAATTGTATTGTTTTACCCATCTTGATCTTTGGCTATGTATATTAATTTCCCCCCTTACTAGAGACAAATTTGATTTTTATTACATAAAGTCATCATTTTTCTTCATTTGAAAGTGATAAACACTTTCAAGCTCATCCATTTATTTATACTGATAAAGCTTCTTTGAAAACTATAAAGTATATTGTCAGAGGCTTCAGCCTAATTGAATTGCCTTTAACATGAGCTGTGTATAAATTCTAAACATGACTGCTATCAATCCTTTGTCTCCTGACATCTATCTAATCTTAAGATTTTTGCCCCTCTTAGTACAATTGGTACATGGCATTTTTGTGGTGCTCCTTTGAGAAGAACAGAGTGAAAGAAGGAATATAAAAGTATTAAGTCATTTCTGAGCAAAAGACCAAAATGCACTATAAGAACAACTGAGAGGAGAGAAAGTGTATTTGGGGCTCATGGTTTCAGAGGTCTCAGTACATAGATAGCTGATTCCAGTGCTTTGGGCCCAAAGTGAGGCAGCCCATTGTGGAAGAAGGACCTAGCAGGGGAAAGCTACTCAGCTCCTGGTGGAGTCAGGAGACAGAGTGGGAGGGGAAAAAAGTCATAGGGAAGATGCATCTTTCTAGGGCATGATCCTACTGACCCGCCTCCTCCAGCCATGCCTGCTTGCCTATAGTTACTGCCTAGGCCATTCAGATTGGGATGGACTGATTGGATTATAGCTCTAATAATCTGATAATTTTGTAAGATATGGAACATGACAAACCCCAAAATAGCTTGGCCTGGGAAGAAGGAGTGGGGAAGAAGGCAACACATTGATAACATTGATCTTTTCCCAGTACATCCTTTTCCAGTGACAGGACAGTCCCTGGGAAGAAAGCAAACATCACCCAGTGACAATTCCTGGGAAGGAGATATCCATCAAGTCTAAAATGGGAGTCTCTGGGAGGAAGTCAAAGCATTACTCTTTCTCCATATAAATCCTTTCCCAGTGACAATACAGTGGGACCCTGAAGGGAAAGAGATTAGCAATAAACTGACCTCAGATCCTCCATTCTTCCCCAAGTTAAAACATTGCCCAGTAAAAACAAACTTCGAATTCTTACAACAGTCTGTTTCCTGAAGTGCCCAAACTGACATGCTCTGTCAGTAATTGTCACCTCTCATTGTAACATATATAAGCACAGATTCCTCCTTGGGCCACTGGCTCATTTTTCATCAGGAAACTGCGTCTGCCAGAGGTACATCTCCACTGCTGAATAAAGGCTTTGCTGATCCATGAAGTTTGCACCCGGGTTGGTCATTTTGTGCTAACCAATTTCACCTCTGAATATTCCTCCATAAATACAGGAGCTTTTGGGGGACACTTCACATCCAAACTGTAACAGCCTAATGTCAAAATAGAATTAACTTGCTCTTGAGGAACTAACAATCAAATGGAAGAAATTTGTAAGCAGTACAATTTATAAAAACTATGTGGGACTGAATGTGCCACACTGACATCAAGGTCATCAGGGTAAGCAAGGGAGCATCAAGTCTCATGTTATTACCCATTGATTTTTTCCTAGAGCGTAGAGAGTCAAGTGGAGCAGCACAACTTGAAATAGAGGACCTTGACTATATCACAATAAATATAACAAGTATATTGAGTTTTATTTAGTAGGTAAATAAACACTGAAGAGTAGAAATAAGAATACACACACACACACACACACACACACACACACACATACAGAACATGTTTAAGTATTTTTGCATATTCATGTGGTGGTTTAGTATGAACTTTGAACTTTGAAGAATAAGCCAAAATTTCACTTAATACTTTGGGAGATTTCAGTATAAAATTAAGCCAGTAATTTTAGAAAATTGAGACCTAGTCTCATTTATGACATGCTTAACTGTTTTGAAAATTAACTACCATAGTCAAGAACCTGGAAGTGAACAAAAAATTTACCGGGTCAGTGTGTAGGATACAATACCTGTGAGGCAAGGTATGCCTCTGCCTCCAGGCAAGACCCACACCCATATGCCTTGCTTGATTGCCACTTCAGTCTCAGCCCTGTCCATCATGATCTAAGGCTACAGACGATATATAGTAAATAAGAATAGGTGGTTTGTTAAAGCCAGTCCCTCTCAGCAAAGCAAGATAACCAACAAGCAAGGAAGATTAATAGGGATTTACTAATAAAACGGGTCTCATTGATTGATGAAAGCACTGTGGTACAGTCCCAAAGGACAACATTTTGTTATAATACCTGTAGTTGCAGTGTTTACCCTCAGGTATCAAGAAGATAATAAGGTAAATTTTGTCTTCAGGCAATGCTCCAAAAAAGGTTTGACTTATAGGCCTTTTTCATATGAATAGTAGCTTGGGACCCAAAGTAATAGGAAATTGTTAGTTGTTTGTGTTAGTTGTGGCTTTGTACACACTAGGTTCATTTTTCCTTTTGCCTACAGTGCTTACTGACCTTACTTTTTCACTTTGTCCTATAGGTTTGCAGTCAAAAAGAAGGAACCCAGAAAATCTTTTGATACCTCATGCCTTTTAGTACCTAATAACAAAGGACTTCCATTTGCTTTTTTATAGCAGTGTTATAAGTCTCTATATATGTTATCTCCGTCCTTTAAATGAGGAAAGGAGACCTGAAAAGTTTAGGTAGAGGTCAGTCTGGGTGGTAGGAATTATCTTTGTATGGCTGGATGATTGAAGATCATAAAGGTCTGGGTGTGAAAGAGTGAGTAGTTCAGTTTAAAGGATTTTTACACATTTTTTGCCTGTCTCTTAGAGTAAGAAATACATTTTACATTCCTTTCCAAGACATGTATACAGTATTAAATTTTTTTTTTTTCACAAAGTGATATCTAGTTCTACTTTGTCATTCTCCTATCCTATCCTAAACAAGTGGTAGTCCTACTTCATTCATAACTTCAGGATACTGAGTTAATGATACATAAATGAATGAAGATAAGTAATTTGACAAAACAGTGTTCTTCTGTAACATGAAAGTAAATTATCTTGTGGAGAGGTAAAACTACAAGGGTATGTTGTGGTTATATTTCAAGTGTTCTCCTGTGCCAGGCCAAGGAACTATATCTAATCTGGGCAACAAAAAGTTCTTGATTTTGTGTTAGGATGCTAACATAATTATGTCTTTGTACGAGTAATTTGATAATACTGTAACAGAGCTCCTTACAATTTTTAAAGAACATTCACCTGCCTTATTTAATTTGTTCCCCATAATAACCTTGAGAGGAAGATTAAAGAAACTGAGGTTTTAAAGAAGCAAAGCCTCTTAACTTTATAGTCCCATTTAGGAAATAAAAAAATGCAGGGTTTCTGACAGCAAGGTTAGTGAGTAGGATAAAAAGTTAAACTAACAGGCCTTATCAGAAGTCTGGGTGGAAATAATGATAGTTATAGAAATGGAAGGGAGGGGTCAAATGGAGGGCCTAAAAAAACTCAAGTAATTGCTTGAAAAATTTACTTTTATGTTGAAAACCATTGACATGCACTCCAGAATTCTGCTATTTGTTCTTAGTTATAAAATTCCAGCCCATTTACCCAGCAAGGCCAGGGTATAAAATTGCCATTATGTTCTGTCATGGCATATGATAGTTTTCATCACTTGTCTTCCCTTTGTAAGGAACTGAATTGAGAAAGTATTTTTCATTGTTTAATATCCAAATCTGAAAATACTGATATTTAAGTTTCAGAAACATATAATTTAGAATAAGACACATGAGCAGTCTTTTACCAAGTGTGAATTGGTACAGATGAACCTAGTTTTCCTTTTTGATATAGATATTCTGTATTTTCATTACCTTTTGAAAATCATTAAATGTTTATTGCTCCAAATTTCACTGTGAACAGACTGGATCATCAATATTAGACTGAAATACAAGAATGAAACAAGTCCTTAAATATATTTTATACAGGTAAATTTATAAAATCTCAATTTTGTGTTTTCCTGATTTCCTGCAATTTTGAAAAAAGTATTTGTTTCTTTTACCAAGAAGGGTTTGTTAGGTCTTATTTTTAAAATGATGCTTTCTATAAAATGTGTTAATATTTTTACTGACATTTTGGTTGAGATTTTTACCTTTATTATAGAGCATTGGGGTAAAATATGGATATTAGGACTTGGCTGAAATAGAAAGACTTGTATCATTTATGTCTTCTCCTACCTGGAAACCTGGGATTTATTTTTAGCATCTCCATATTTATACAAATCAAGTGTCAAGTGTCAGTTTCTTGTAACTATGTTAAAAATTTGTCTCAGACTAATATGTACAGTCCAGACTTCCTCCTTGAACTCTATATCCATATAGCCAGTTGCCTATTAGACATCTCCACTTGGATATTTAGTGGGAAATCAACCTATCCAAATTCCAACTTCACATTTTTGTCTCCCAAGTAAGTTCTTTCCATGGTCTTCATTGTCCTAGGAAATGACACTTCAGGTTGTTCAGGAAAAATCTTAGGGATATCCTTGACTTCACCATGTCTCTTCTACTTATTAATTTATTTTGATACTAGGGGTTTAACCCAGAGACAGTTTACCACTGAGATATATCTCCAACACTTTTTATTTTTAAATTTTGAGTCAGGATGTCTCTAAGTTACTTAAAGTCTCTGAAATGCTGGCCCTGAACTTGTGATCTCAAAGAACCTGCTGTCTCAGGTTCTTGAGCCACTTGGGATTATAAGTATGTGCCACTGATCCTGGCCACTTCTCTCATTTTTAACATTGTACCGCACTTGATCAGTAAATGCTATTGACCTATCTTAAAAATAGATCCAGAATATCTGATGTAGTCCAAATGAGGTCTGGAGTTAATATACCACTGTTGGTTTCTCAGTTGTGACAAACATACCATAAAATGTTAAAAATAGGAAAAAAAACTTGTTGAGTAGTTTATGATACTCTCTACTGCCTCTGCAAATTTCCTATAAATATAAAATTATTTAACACTCCCATTACTATCACTTGGATCCAAATCACTATCATCTCTATAAAGGATTATTAACTGTAAGAGCCTTCTAGTCTACTAGTCCCCTTTCTCTTACCTGCTCCCCCACATTATTTTTAATAAAGTGGCCAGAATGAGCCTTTAAAATTAAGTCACTTGCTGGATATGGTGGCATATACCTGTAATCCCAGTGACTCAGGAGACTGAGGATCACAGGTCCCAAACTCTAAGCAACTTAGTGAGACCATGTCACAAAATAAAAAATAAAATGGGCTTGGGATGTAGCTCAGTAGTAAAGTGCTCCTGGATTCAATCCCCAGTCCTAAAAAAGTTGAAAATCACATTATATAATTCCTCTGCTCAGAAACTAAGCCTCCAAGGGTTTCCCATCTTAATCATAATAAAAGCTACAAAGTCCCGAATACTTGATCCAACTGCCTCTCTCATTTCCCACAGTTCTCTGATTAACTCGTTGAACTTCAGGCTCTCATTACTCTTCAAATACAAGAAGCAGATCCTGGCTTTTGTCCTTGATACCGCCAGATAGCTAGCATGATTTATTTCCTTATTCCCTTCAGATTTCTGACAAAATTTCATTGAACACCAAACTCCAGTCCTGTAGTCTCTTGCCTTGATGTATTTTTTCCTTAGTACTTCTCTCTTCCAGACAACATTTTAATACATTTTAGTTTGTTGTTGGTTGACTTATCCCAACAACCCCATGACTTTTTGTTTACTGCTATATCACTAGTGCCTATATTGATAGCCAGTAAATAGTAGGCATTCAGTATTAGAGTGAATTAAGCAGTAATTATTTAACATAGTTACTTGTTTTTGCTGTTCTATTTCCTAAACAGTGATATAGCAGTACTGTAGTGCGTTATTAAAAGGTATAATAATTTTTGAGAGTTTCATAATTTTTTGTAAGGAAAAATAGTAAAACAAGACAGATGATGGGTGGGGGTTGAAAGCAGTGTTAAAATTAGTATGTATTTTGTAAATTAGTGCACCTTTTTTTTCCATAGAAAAGATGTTATACATTGTGGCTGATTTCCATTATTATTTAGGGTGATCATAAAAAGTACCATGCAAACAGGGCATTTTGGAGAATGAAAGGGGATACAGTGAATAATTATACCCACACTACTGGTCCTGGACAAACTTGGGCCGTATTGTCACCTTAATTATACAACTGAAAGATACTCTTACCTTAACTTCTGGGAAATACAGTCATCCTGATCTCTCCTGGAGGCTTGGAAATCTGGAACATGTTAAGCTCTTGCTGTAGAAAACTATGAATTACGATACAATTCCTATTATGTTTCATTTGTTCCCTTTCCTTTCTAGCATACACTACTGTCTAGTAGCACTGAGAAAATACCTTTTTTCTCTACCACCCATTTGTCCACATCTCAAAACCATTTTTCTCCCATGAATTAAAAAAGTAAAACATTTGATCTTTAATATAAAAGAGTTTTTATAA
The DNA here is from genome assembly GCF_902686455.1 of Sciurus vulgaris. Taxonomy (NCBI): domain Eukaryota; kingdom Metazoa; phylum Chordata; class Mammalia; order Rodentia; family Sciuridae; genus Sciurus; species Sciurus vulgaris. Next base: position 104,524,188 of record NC_136472.1, read on the forward strand.
AGTACTAAGCAACTTAAATTCACAAATAATGGCAGTAACAAGAGTGATTTGCTAAAATGACATTCATTGTGACATTGTGAATTTGCTCTGAGTTAACTATTTTGCAGTTAGTTTTATTCTTTTATACTGTGTGTTCTTTGAAACTTGTCTTGTCAAATGTTCCCTGTGAACACCCAACACTAGGGTAATGTTTTATCAACAAGATAAATTACAAGTGCATAAAAAGATTGATTACTAATTGTAGTCAAAGTCAACTTAATTTTATGTAATTGGTTTTCCCTTTAAGTGGTTATTTACTTTGAATATCCTTTAAGATCATTTTGTTCTGTTTTGTTGTCTTTAAAACAAGCAGTTTCTTCATTGTTTGATCCTCTCAAAGAAAACCAAATTGGTATAAATATAAAATACTTAAGAAAACATTCCTCATTCCCTTAAAATTAGTACTTATATAAGTCAGCGTAGGGGGCAGAATGGGGGTGTAGCATGTAAAGAATATTTTGAGTTGCAGAAAATCCAGGGACACTTTGAAATTATATTCATCCAGGTTTAGACAGCTTTGGTTTGCAAAACAGACTTGTTTTGACAGCAAGAATATGAGTCCATTTTACTTCAATGTACTAGCTTCTCAACTGACTCCTATTATTTCTGGCACCATTGTTATTCTGTTTCTCTTAGAAGAACTTCTGAGCTAATTGTGCCATTTTCATGGTATGTGCGTGTGTATGTCGGCATATGTGAAAATATTTGGCAATATTTTTCAGAGTTTTTGGGTACAGATACAAGTCTGTTTTTATAAAAATATGAATGCTAATTTCTATCAACCTGCCCTCCTATTTCTCTTTTTTCTATTTTTCTCTTTCACATCCTTTTTTACTCTCCCTCTCCTACCCCTTCTTTCACTTCTACTCCCGTACTATAAAGGCTTATGAAAACTAGCAATTGTATTTGTTAAATGTGGGCTTTGCTGTGATTTGAGTTTGGGAGTTACTGCTCAGAAGGTACCCTGAAATGAAATCTGTGAGTAAATGTTTGTAGAATAAATATAGTGGTCGTAATTCATAATTAAATCATTCTAAATAACTCAACACATTTTTGTCACTCATGAATCATTGGAAGGCTAACGGTATTTAACATTGTCATTTTGCATTAGCATAATTATAATGGTATTTATGTTTGAAAAAATTGTACGTATACCATTTTTTTTTTTTTCTGGTTCAAAAACTGAGCCAATATGTGCTCCTCTTCTAAAAAGGTAGACAAGGATGTCTTTACTGTCTGAAGGTCAAACTTGGGGAAAATTTGGGACTTTGTTCCTGATTAGCATATTTATCAAGGATGAACATGTTGTCTTAGTCCTTAAGGGGATAAAAGTTGTTAATCTCTTTCTTCCTTTTCACTGTCAGCTTAGATCTCTAGACTTGTTATACCTGATAGTTCTGAAAGCCTTTTTTTTTCTTCGAATTTTATTGGTTGTTTTTAGTTATCCATAACATAAGGATTCATTTCGATATAATTATAAAAGTATGGAATATAATTTGCTCTAATTCAGTTCCCAGTATTTTCCCTTTTCCTCCCCTGAGATTTACTGTGTATATTCATATATGTATACAGGAAAGTTAGGTCAGATTCATTCTGTTGTTCTTCCCTTATTCTATCCCTTTTCTCTCCCCTTCATTTCCCTTCATTTTTTTATTTTGATGAAGTCTCCACTCCCCCTTCTCTTTCTCTCTTTTTCACCCCTCTTAACTGAATGACTGAATATCCTTTTTGTATAGGAGTGAACCATTATAGCACTTTTAGTCCCATCTGTGGTTACCTTTGTCTTATAATGTCGCTGTGGGTGTTCCAACCCAGAATCTTTTATTCTCATGAGAACATTTCCTTTTGAACAAATTATTTTGTGCTCTGGATCGTCTCTGTTTTTATCTTACAAAGATCAAATTCCTTTCATAAAATCTCTTCCCAGAGAAGTTAAATGATTGGCCACAAATGAGAACTCAAACTTCAGACCATCTGGTGTGTACAATGCCTTTGTGTTTTGTTTGACCTAGAACATCCCTTAAATATTTTGTTCATGATACAAGGCTATCATGTAAGAAAGAAAGTATAGATGTCATAATAGTTTTATCAAAACATGAACTCTACAATACCTATACCAAGTAAATTATGTTACTAGTCTTTCATACTTCTAGATATTAGACTCATTTGGATCAAGCAATACATGAGCTTTTTCATTTACATAACTCCACAGGATCTATCTCTATTAGGTCTTTTCACTATGCATAGCCTCCTTAACTTAAAAGAGATATTTTATATAACCTTCAAGAAAGCTAAGAGTCAGAAGGGCTGTTGCTTATTGATAGTGTTTTCACTGAAGCAGGGGTAGGGGTGATCCAGTGTTTTACAGCCTCAAGATATACAGTGAAATCAGCGATTCACCCAGGATATTAGGATTTATGAGGGAAAAAATACTACCTGTGATGAAGATTGAAAGTTGTCTGATGGAGGAACTTCATGACAAAACTGTTGAGAAATGGAATGAGCTCCCTCTTGAGGGAGATAATGCTGAGCAGTCTCCACTTTGAGATGCCACACTCACTGAGGCAGGGGATTTCTGCCTTTATTGGGAGCTTGAATGAGACAGATTCCAAGGCCTTTCAAGATACTCAAAAGCTCATAATTCTGTTGATATTTACTTTGAGAGTAATCAGAGGAAGCAAACAACATATTATCTAGCAGAGAGCTATCTGTTAGCATGACAGTTGCTTTGAGCGTGGGTACTTTGAAATGTTGGAAGATGCTTGAGGTAGTTTTATTTCCTTAATAGCTAAATCTTTCTACCATCTTAACAAGTCCAGCATTGTTTGATTTCTGAAAAGTTAATTTCAGCTAGACTTTTAAAACTGCCAATGCCAGAGTCATAGGAACTGAATTATTGAAGTGGTGCAGTAGTTCAGTTGAGTTCCTTTGTTGGTGGCAGCAGAATAGAGTGGTAAAGAGGAATGACTTTGGAATCAGACAGTCTGGCTTTGAATTCTTGCACAGGTTATTAAAACCCTAAGTTTCCCACTTATAAAATGAAGGTAATAAGGTTACCTATTGCATAGCACTATTTGGGGGATTAAATGACCTAATGAATGTAAAGTTACCATAACCAAAGTTAAATAATTGATACATTGTGATTGTTGAATGAGGAAGAAGTTTTAAGACAGTTACTTATTTCAAGAAATAACCCTAAACCAGGAAAGGACATAGTTTCTAATAATGACTTTATTACCATGCATGAAAGGAAAAGACTGACTGACTTCAGTCAATCTGTTGGTTGTCTGTTGATACATGGATGTTTTGCAAAGTTCTAATACACGTGCTTTTTAAATTAGCCTTCTTGTGTCTCAGGCCTTTGTCTCTGCTGAGATCCTAATGAGTCATGATTTCTAAGTGCAGATCCTGCTAGAAACCAGAGGGGCAGATGGGTCACAAGCTTTTGAAAGATCGCAGGTACTTCTAATCCCATTTTTAGAACTCCCTGTGGCCTTATTCCTGTCATTATGGAAGAACAATTTCAGGGACTGTAAACTCAGAAGGGGCTCTCAGCAAGAGATTTGTTGTTCCAGTTTTGTGGCTCTCATCCAAATGCCTCTTGCAGCTGCTGAGGTGATAAGTGCACAGATGCAGAGTGGTGCTGCTGATGGTCCAGCGTTCATCCAGAATAAAGGATCAGGTGCCCAGGGAGCAGTTTGAAGAAGGGTTGGTCTCTGTTTCCACAGGAAAAATACAGAGCTAACATCCTGCCTGATGTGGTCTGCATGGACTTCCCACTTCTTGAAACACTTCCACATGTCATGATTCTGTAGGTTAGCTTCTAATTGCCTTTCTTTGCAATAAGGTAGCTGGGCATTACCTTTATACAAGTAGTAACTGGAGGTGGAAAATAAGACTGGAGAGACCAAATGATGGATTTTTAGCACATATTTATGGATTTTACTGTATATTTTCTTAATGGTGATCCATAGCTTATTAACCTCATGGAATCTGACCCAGTGCAGCTATAGCAGTTATGTGCCCTAGATCATGTAATGTTCTTAACAAACCTATGATGTACTGTTCTCCTAGATCTGCACGAGATAAACAGAGCCTCAGAAAGGTTAAATATGAGGTTGAATCTCAATAAGTTAGTAATATCTGATCATTTCTTATTGACAAAAGCAGTTATGATAGTCTCCCACCCCCCATAATTGCTGGGGCTCAAATCCAGGGCCTCATGAATGCTGTGCAAGTGCTTACTACTGAGCTACACCCTCCAGCACATGATAGATTGAATCTAATAATTAAAAACACTTATGTTAGTCAGCTAACAGAAGCTGTTGCTGTGTCAGAATACCTGAGAAAATTGACTTAAGGGAGAAAAGTTTCATTTGGGCTTATGGTTTCAGAGATTTCAGTCCTTGGTAGTTTGGCCACACCAATCGGAGCTGTGGGGCACATTTCTTCATGATGGTTGGAGTGTGTGGAGGAGGAAGCTGCTCACCTTATGACAGCCAGGAAGCAGGTAGAATAGGGCCGATATTCCAATATCCCCTGCAAGGGTACACTCATGATCTAACTTCTTCCCACTAGACTCCAACTCCCAAAGTTTCCACTACCTCCGAGCAAACAGGCTGGCAACCAAGCCTTTATCATATGAGACTTGGGACAAATTCCTGATTCAAACTATAACAACACTAAATAGGTATAGTTATGCTTTTCTGATGTTATTCAACTTATATTGATTTTACTGATTTGATTTTTGGGGTATAGTCTTATTTCACTCATTTTTAGGTCATTTGGGGCTACCTTCCTGTTGTTACCATGTTATACCTGACAGTTATTTTCCCTCACCAAATGAGGAAACTAAAGATGAGAGAGCTTAAGCGTCAAGTGTAAAGTTGCAGAGGCCAAATAAGTCCACAGACTCTAAACCTCTTTTCCCTCTGTATCATATCAAAGGACAAAATGGTGAGGGCATTTTGGAGCCAAGAGATATGAGAAACAATTATAAAGCAACTGTAGCTACTTTCCTGACTCAAAATGCTTTGGAAGGGAAAATAGCATTAACTTTAGAGTCATATGGACTTGGATTGAAATCCATCTCATTTACTTAGTATGTGACTGTGAACAAATTTCTTAAACTATCTGAAACCAAGTTTTTTTCATCTGTAATATGGGACTGTTGGTACCTAAATCCTGAGTTATTGGGAAAAATATGTAAGATAGCATTTGTGTAGCACATATTAACCCTCAGAACGTAAGATCTTCTCTGCAAGTCAGTTCCCTCTCATAGCACACTTCTTTAATAGATAGAAATTGCATCCTTTTTCCTTGATTATTGTTAATCTTATCAAAGACTGGGATATGGACTTTAAAACATGGCAGATGTCATTGCAGGTTCTCAGACATACTTAAGTTATTTCACCACCACCGGCAGCTATATCCAAATAAAGTCAAAAGTACCCTTTATTAAGGGAATTATTGGTTTGATAATGGTTAATCCAGTTAACCTCCCCACACTTTACTAATTTTTAGGCTCTTTGAAAAGATCACTATAAGCACAGAGGAAAAAACCCAAAATTTGTCCTGTTGTCTTCATCAACTATCAGAATATTTTGAGGAATTAAAAACTTTTGATACATTTATAAGTTGGCTTTTTTAAAAAAATAAATCTGGAATATATAGCCCCCATTTTGAAAAAGTATAAATGACTGCTGCTTTGTGGCTGTTTTTATATACCGTATTTAACTTTTCAAAAGAATGTTCTCAAATTAAACCATGGTGCAAACTTGTGTACCACGTGGTTGCTTTTTTTTTTCTTTTATGATTTTTTGAAAGTCATTAGCACCATTTGTCTCTTTTCATGATCTAGAGATTATTCTGGCCAAGTAAAAAGCCTAGTAAATTGTGTACATTTTTAGTTTTAAGTTTATGTCACACTTTTGGTTATAGAGCATCAGATGTTCTCATTCTGATGATCTGAAGACTTTTCAAGTATCCTTTTGTATCTAAATCTAAACCACAGTTTGAAGCCTATTGTTACAGAATAGTGACTACAAAGAACTTCATTGAGGGGCCTGGGATTGTGGCTCAGTGGTAGAGCATTTGGTAGCATGTGTGAGGCACTGGGTTTAATTCTCCGCACTGCATACAAACAAATAAAATAAAGGTCCATCAACAACTAAAACTATATATTTAAAAAAACTTCATTGAGTTTCTAAAATATTTATCTAAACAAGCTTTTGTTAGGTATTTATTTTGTCACTAAGGGTGTTGATTAGGATGGGGAAGATGCCTTCTGAAGGTAAATTTATATTGTTCACATTATTGTGTAAAATTATGTTAATTATGTTCCATAATTAAACTTTTGGACCTGGATAAAAGGCATTACAATGGAAATCCTGTAGAAGATCCTCAAATAATATCATGCTAAGTGAAATAAGCCAATCCCAGAAAACCAAAGGCCGAATGTTTTCCCTGATAAGTGGAGAATGATATATAATGGGGGTGGGGGGTGGGGAGGGAAAGAAGAATGGGGGAACTTTACATTATGTAGAAGGAAATGAGAGGGAGGGGGTATAAAGAATGGTGGAATGAGACAGACATCATTACCCTATGTACATGTAGGATTACATGAATAGTATGAATCTACATTGTGCACAACTGTAGAAATGATGTACCTCATTTGTGTACAATGAATCAAAATGCAGTCTGTAAAAAATTAAAAGATTTAAAAAAAAGGTCCTCATATGCTTCCCTGGCTTGGAGAATTTTGTCTCCTTACAATAACTGAGAAGCAGAAAAAGTACAGTTTCCTTTTTGTTTCAGCATTTTGTTGTAGCTTTCCATATTTGGCACAGGGCATCTGATCACCTGAAGTGAAACAGTCTAGCCCAAGGAAAATAAATTCACATCAAGAAAACTTATTAAGGCACAGCTGGATGAGGCTAGCTAATGTTTTTTTCCTTATCTTGTTTCTGTTTATACTTTGGTGATTTCTTTTTCCTACTCTCCCTTTCTTCCTCACTTTGAGACCAAAGAAGATATTTAAAGGAAGTTTTTTTTCCTTTGATTTGAAAATAGCTTTAAAGACCAAAGACCAGATTTGACTACCTTTGAATCTCCATATTATTCAAAATTAGGCATATTAGAGTTGTAAGCAGGCATTTATTAAGATAACTTTCCCATCTCCAAATATGGAAAAGGATAAGAATAGGTAGATTAGACCAAAATCTGTTTTATTCACTTTTATTTGTTTCTCCTTGGAAGAAAAATCAACTAAGTTGAGAAGTACTGAGACATCCCCTTATAAAGAACTAATTACTCTATGAGGTTCGTTCTAATTGATTCCAAATCTTTAGAACAGAAACCATGGCCCTTTTATCCTTATCCCCAATGCCTGGCATAATGACACTTAATAAATGTAAGAAAAATCTTAAAAAAAAAAAAAAAAGAACTAGTTACCCAGTTACCTTTAGCTTATATTATAACTGATTTATGGAGAAAGATGTGTATCAAACAATTGCCACAAGAACAAAGTTTTAAAAAAATCTTTCACCCTTTTCTTTTGGCTAGCCACTGTTCTTTCACTGAAGTATAATATTTATGCTGATTCTTTTTTCTTTCTCCCTTAATGTGACAATGCAATTTTCCTTTTAAAATGGAATTATGAATACTTACAAAGCATTCCCTCTCTTTTCTGTAGTGCTTCTCTTTCATTCTTGCTCAGGAAGGTCTTCATTTGACAAGTTGATTTCATGTAATTATCTATCTCAAAAACTTCTTATTTTTATTCAGTAATGAACTGCTGTGATAAATGTTTGCCTCCCTTTGTTATTTAGTTGCAAAAACCATGTTTTAGTGCAGAGAACTTGGGCATTATAGAAATACTTTTTTTTTTTTTTTTTTTTTGGTAACTTCTTGGTATGTGAACTTGGGAAATTACTTCACTAAATCTCAGCTCATTGGTATACAATGTGAGGATAGCTAAGAAATGGAACTAAAATACTTCTGTTTTTGTTGTAGCTTCCCTAGAGTTCTATGTTTGATTCTAACTGGGTAGGAATATGATTTGTTTCTTCATTGGAATTTTCTAAGGCTTCTAAACATTGAGATTGATCAATTTGCTGCATTCTTGCTAAGATAAACAATTAGCTTCCTATTTATATACAGTATGGGTTAGATCTTTTTTCAGATTCCTGTGACAGAACTATATCTATACTGTTGACTACAACTTTCCTGGAATTATTACTTCTGCATTGCTTTTTACTAATAAAGAAAGAGGGGGAGAAGGATAAAAAGGGGAGGGGCGGAGTAGGGGGAAGATGATAATGAAAAAAGATTGGCAATAGGTTTTAGGAGCATTTAGTAACATATGGTTACATAACATTTGGATTGACTATTTTGAAACAGGAACATTCTTGAAATGAATAAGAGTCAGTGTTATCTCTGTACATAATTGTTCCTAATGAAAAAATTGGTTTTGCATTCTAATAGGGTCATTCTGACATAGCTACTTCAAATTAACCTCGTCAGAATGTCGTATATTTCAAGGTGGCCATGTCAAAATGTTCTGCTGCTTACACGTTCAAGACCAGGCTTTACAGGTATAATTACATACGCATTCAACCTGAAGACATGATGTTCAAAAACTATGTGCTGGTAATTGAAGGCAGTGTCCTAACTTGGGTTTTTTTTTTTTAAAGACTAACTGAATAACACTCTACTTAACAAATACTTTTTTGGCCTTTGCACTGGTTCACTTAGGCTTCCATAAAAAACCCAGTCTTACTCTCTCACTGTTATGGACTACAAGTCCAAGATGAAGGTACTCTCTGGATTGGTTTCACGTGAAGCTGTCTTCCTGACTTGTAGATGGCCTCTGGATGATCTCATTATCTCTCTACTAACCCTCTCTCCAAATATAGTCACATTAGGGGTTAGAACCTCAAGATACAAATTTGGGGCAACACAAAATTTGGTCTGTACCCACATTGCAGTTGGTATTGGATATATGAGAATTAGATATCATCTTAATCTCTAAAGGACTCTAGTGCGGAAGTCCAACATAAAAACTGATTAACACAGGTTAGTCTGGTAAGCATGATAGCAGATACAGTCAAAAAGCAGTTTGATTTTAGCTGATATTGAAAATATTGTGGAAGTTGGCATGAAAAAGGAAAATATAGGTGTACTAGCAAAAGCATCATGCTTGAGTGTGGAGCTATTACTTAATAGGAAATGCTGAAGAGTTCTATTGGGAAAATGATGTAATCCGGGGTTGTCTGATCTAGACTGTAAACACATGTAGAACTAACTTCTAGCACTTAGTTATATATATATTCCCAAGCTTTATTTCTGGGACGGATCTTCTTCTGTGCTATTTGGAGCCTTTGGAACATTTACCTAGACGTTTTCTTCTGTAGTTTTCAGGTTTTTTGTTTTTTGTTTTTTTTTTTTTTTTCATTGTTTCTCCATTGACTGATGAAACAAAAGCCAAACCTTATTAGATGGATTTTTATGCACCTTTTTGCTTTTGCTTAACTAATCCATATGTACCAGCTACCTAAAACATCCCTTGAATCACTTTAGAAGTACTTCTTTTTTTTTTTTTTTTACATCCAGCAGGGTTACTTTTCCCATTCTTTTTCTTTATTTTTATTTTTTAAAAATTGTTTTTCAATTAAAAATCATAAATTTACATAGGGCAATGTTGTTTGACTCATTCTGTTATTTTTTCTCTTCCCCCCACCACTTCCACTCTTTTCCCTCTGTACACTCCTTCCTTCCTCCATTCTTACCACCCTCCTTATCCCTAACCCTAAACCTAACCCTAACCCTAACGCTAACCCCTTCTACCCCCCATTATATGTCCTCATCCGCTTATCAGCGAGATCATTCGTCCTTTAGTTTTTTGAGATTGGCTTATCTCACTTAGCATGATATTCTCCAATTTCATCCATTTGCCTGCAAATGCCATCATTTTATCATTCTTCATGATGGAGTAATATTCCATTGTATATATATATATGCCACAGTTTCTTTATCCATTCATCAACTGAAGGGCATCTAGGTTGGTTCCACAATCTGGTTATGGTGAATTGAGCAGCTATGAACATTGATGTGGCTGTATCTCTGTAGTATGCTGATTTTAAGTCCTTTGGGTATAGGCCAAGGAGTGGGATAGCTGGGTCAAATGGTGGTTTCATTCCAAGCTTTCTGAGGAATCTCCATACTGCTTTCCAGAGTGGCTGCACTAATTTGCAACCCCACCAGCAATGTATGAGTGTACCTTTTTCCGCACATCCTCGCCAACACCTGTTGTTGCTTGTGTTCTTGATAATCGCCATTCTAATTGGGGTGAGGTGAAATCTTAGGGTAGTTTTGATTTGCAGTTCTCTTGTTACTAGAGATGTTGAACATTTTTTCATATATTGTTGATTTCTTGTACATCTTCTTCTGTGAAGTGTCTGTTCATTTCCTTAGCCCATTTGTTGATTGGATTATTTGTATTCTTGGTGTAGAGGTTTTTGAGTTCTTTATAGATTCTGGAAATTAGTGCTCTATCTGAAGTATGAGTGGCAAAGATATTCTCCCACTCTGTAGGCTCTCTCTTCACATTACTGATCTTTTCCTTTCCTGAGAGAAAGTTTTTTAGTATGAATCTAAAAAGTTGTTGATTCTTGCTTTTATTTCTTGTGCTATGGGAATCCTGTTAAGCAAGTCTGATCCTAAGCCAACAAGTTGAAGGTTTGGACCTACTTTTTCTTGTATAAGATGCAGGGTCTCTGGTCTGATTCCGAAGTCCTTGATCCATTTTGAGTTGAGTTTTGTGCATGGTGAGAGATATGGGTTTAGTTTCATTCTGTTGCATATGGATTTCCAATTCTCCCAGCACCATTTGTTGAAGAGGCTATCTTTTCTCCATTGCATATTTTTGGCCCCTTTGTCTAGTATGAGAAAATTGTATTTATTTGGGTTTGTGTCCGTGTCCTCTATTCTGTACCATTGATCTACCTTTCTATTTTGGTACCAATACCATGCCATTTTTGTTACTATTGCTTTGTAGTAGAGTTGAAGATCTGGTATTGTGCTACCCCCTGCTTCGCTCTTTCTGCTGAGGATTGCTTGAGCTATTCTGGGTTTCTTATTCTTCCAGATGAATTTCATAATTGCTTGCTCTATTTCTGTAAGGGACATCATTGGGATTTTAATTGGAATTGCACTGAATCTGTATAGCACTTTTGGTAGTATGGCCATTTTGACAATATTAATTCTTCCTGTCCAAGAACATGGGAGATCTTTCCATCTTCTAAGGTTTTCTTTAATTTCTTTCTCTAGGGTTCTGTAGTTCTTTTTGTAGAGGTCTTTCACCTCTTTTGTGAGATTGATTCCCAAGTATTTTATTTTTTTCGATGCTATTGTGAATGGGGTAGTTTTCCTAATTTCTCTTTCTGAAGATTCATCACTTATGTATAAAAATGCGTTGGATTTATGAGCATTGATCTTGTAACCTGCTACTTTACTGAATTCACTTATGAGTTCTAAGAGTTTTCTGGTGGAATTCCCAGGTTCCCCTAAATATATAATGATGTCATCAGCGAACAGGAATAGTTTGAGTTCTTCTTGTCCAATTCATATTCCTTTAATTTCTTTGGTTTGTCTAATTGCTCTGGCTAGAGTCTCAAGAACGATATTGAATAGAAGTGGTGAAAGAGGGCATCCCTGCCTTGTTCCAGTTTTTAGGGGGAATGCTTTCAGTTTTTCACCATTTAGAATGATATTGGCCATGGGCTTAACATAAATGGCCTTTACAATGTTAAGGAATGTTCCCACTACCCCAATTTTTTCTAGTGTTTTGAGCATGAAGGGATGCTGTATTTTATCGAATGCTTTTTCTGCATCTATTGAAATAATCATGTGATTCTTAACTTTTAGTCTGTTGATATGGTGAATGACATTCATTGATTTCCGGATGTTGAGCCAACCTTGCATCCCTGGGATAAAACCCACTTGATCGTGGTGCACTATCTTTTTAATAAATTTTTGTATGCGATTTGCTAAAATTTTGTTGAGAATTTTTGCGTCGATGTTCATTAAGGATATTGGTCTGAAATTTTCTTTCCTTGAAGTGACTCTGTCTGGTTTAGGTATCAGGGTGATATTGGCTTCATAGAATGAGTTTGGGAGTGTTCCCTCCTCTTCTCTTTCATGGAATACTTTGAGGAGTATTGGAATGAGCTCTTCTTTAAAGGTTTGGTAGAACTCGTCTGAGAACCCATCTGGTCCCGGAGTTTTCTTTGTTGGTAGGCTTTTGATGACCTCTTCTATTTCGTTGCTTGAAATTGATTTATTTAAGTTGTGTATGTCCTCCTTGTTCAGTTTAGTTAATTCATATGTCTCTAGAAACTTGTTAATGTCTTCGAGGTTTTCTGTTTTGTTGGAATATAGATTTTCAAAATAGCTTCTAACTATGTTTTGTATTTCACTCGTGTCTGTTGTGATATTTCCTTGTTCTTTCTGAATTTTAGTAATTTGAGTTTTCTCCCTCTTTCTCTTTGTTAGTGTGGCTAAGGGTTTATCAATTTTATTTATTTTTTCAAAGAACCAACTATTTATTTTGTTAATTTTTCTGATTGTTTCTTTTGTTTCAATTTCATTGATTTCGACTCTGATTTTAACTATTTCCTGTCTTCTACTACTTTTGGTGTTGGTCTGCTCTTCTTTTTCTAGGGCTTTGAGCTGTAGTGTTAGGTCGTTTATTAGTTGATTTCTACTTCTTTTGTTGAATGCGCTCCATGAAATAAATCTTCCTCTAAGTACTGCTTTCATAGTGTCCCTGAGGTTTTGATATGATGAGTCTTTGTTCTCATTTCCTTCTAAGAATTTTTTAATTTCCCTCCTGATGTCTTCTGTTATCCATTCATCATATAATCGTGTATCATTTAGTCTCCAGGTATTGGAGAAGTTTCTTTTTTAATTCTGTCATTTATTTCTAATTTCAATCCATCATGATCTGATAGAGTACATGGTAGTGTCTCTATCTTCTTGTATTTGCTAACAGTAGCTTTGTGGCATAAAACATGGTCTATTTTAGAGAAGGATCCATGTGCTGCTGAGAAGAAAGTGTATTCGCTCTTGGTTGGATGGTATATTCTATATAAGTCAGTTAAGTCTAAATTGTTGATTGTGTTATTGAGATCTATGGTTTCTTTATTCAATTTTTGTTTGGACGATCTATCCAGCGGTGAGAGAGGTGTGTTAAAATCACCTAGTATTATTGTGTTATGGTCTATTTGATTTCTGGAATTGAGAAGGATTTGTTTGACGTACATGGATGAGCCAATGTTTGGGCCATAGATATTTATGATTGTTATGTCTTGCTGATTTATGCTTCCCTTAAGCAGTATGTAATGTCCTTCTTTATCCCTTTTGACTAGTTTTGGCTTGAAGTCCACATTATCTGAAATGAGGATGGATACTCCAGCTTTTTTGCTGTGTCCGTGTGCATGGTATGTTTTTTCCCATCCTTCACCTTTAGTCTATGGGTATCTTTTTCTATGAGATGAGTGTCTTGCAGGCAGCATATTGTTGGATTTTTCTTTTTAATCCAATCTGCCAGTCTGTGTCTTTTGATTGATGAGTTCAGGCCATTAACATTCAGGGTTATTATTGTGATATGATTTGTATTCCCAGTCATTTGACTCATTTTCGTTTTTTGACATGATTTGGTTTCTCCTTTAATTGGCTATTCCTTTAGGCTAGTTCCTCCCGTTGCTGATTTGCATCGTTGTTTTTCTTCTCTTCCTCATGGAATATTTTGCTGAGAATGTTCTATAATGCCGGCTTTCTTTTTGTATATTCCTTTAGCTTTTGTTTATCATGGAAGGATCTTATTTCGTTGTCAAATCTGAAAGTAAGTTTTGTTGGGTATAAGATTCTTGGTTGGCATCCATTTTCTTTCACGGCTTGGTAAATGTTGTTCCAGGCCCTTCTAGTTTTTAGGATCTGGATTGAAAAATCTGCTGATATTCTTATTGGTTTCCCCCTGAATGTAATTTGATTCTTTTCTCTCACAGCCTTTAAAATCCTGTCTTTATTTTGTATGTTAGGTATTTTCCTCATAATCATGTGCCTTGGTGTGGGTCTATTGTAATTTTGTATATTTGGCGTCCTATAAGCCTCTTGTACTTGGTTTTCCATTTCATTCATCAGATTTGGGAAATTTTCTGATATTATTTTATTGAATAGATTGTTCATTCCTTTGGTTTGTTTCTCTAAGCCTTCCTGAATCCCAATAATTATTAAATTTGGCCTTTTCATGATATCCCACAGTTCTTGTAGATTCTGTTCATGTTTTCTTACCATCTTTTCTGTTTGGTCAGCTTTGTTTTCAAGATTAAATATTTTGTCCTCCATGTCTGAGGTTCTGTCTTCCAGGTGTTCTATCCGATTGGTTATGCTTTCTATGGAGTTTCTAACACGGTTTCCTGTTTCCTTCATTTCAAGGATTTCTGTTTGTTTTTTCAGTATCTCTAACTCTTTATTGAATTGATCTCTTGCTCCCCGTATTTGCTCTTTTAACTGTTGATTGGTGCGATCATTTAATGCCTGCATTTGCTCTTTCATCTCCTCCTTCAGTGCCTGCATTTGCTCTTTCATCTCCTCGTTTGCTTCCCTGATTGTTTTAATTATGTACATTCTGAACTCCCTTTCTGACATTTCTTCTGCTGTGCTGTCATTGGGTTTTATTGAGATAGTATCTAGGTTTGTTTGGGACATTTTCTCCCTTTGTTTTCTCATATTGGTCAGATGGCAGTGGGACTTTGTGACATTGTAGATTTCCTGTGTTGGTTTATAATGTCCCTGTAGATTTCCAGTGTATCACCTCCCAGCCTTCAGTAGCCTGAAGTTTTGGAGTAACTTGATAATGCAGTGCTTCTGAAGAAAGCTGCCCCTAGCCCGCTCCTGGTTCCAGGGCTTGGGGCTGGCTCTGTGTGGAAAGGCTCTCAGTGGGGGGCCTGCTCCGAGAAGCTGGCCGTGTGGGAGGAGCCCACCGCTGGAGTACCCAGGGTTGCCTGGAGAAGACTCTAGCTGCCCTGCCCGACTCTAATTAGCCGCCCTAATCCGGGCCTGCTGCCTGGGCCGCTCTTCACAGGTTTTGGGAGACTCACCCCGTGGTTCTATTTTAGTCCGAGTCTCTCAATGCTTCCCCTTCTTGATTCCTGGGTTCTGGAGCGACTGGAGATGCAGTCACCCTCTAGTCCGCCATCTTGGATCACCCCGTGGAAAAAGCCTGCGGCCAGAGGGGGCAGGTCCTCCTGGAGAGGTCTCTGGCTGCCCTGCTCTACTCCCAGAGGCTGCTTGCAGGTCGGAGGTCTCCACTGGCTTGGGGACTTGTGGCTGGCTCTGTGTAGAAAGGCTCTCACTGGGCTGTCTGCTCCGAGAAGCTAGCCTAGAAAGGCGCTTCCCGCTGGAGGGACCCGGGCTGTTTGGGGAAGTCCCTGGCTGCCCTGTCCTGGTCCTTGAAGCAACCTGTGGACTGGAGCTCGCTGCATGCTGGCTCAGGGACTTGGAGCTGGTTCTGTGCAGAAAGGCTCTCACTGGGGGGCCTGCTCCGAGAAGCTGGAGAATCTGGCCCTGTGGGAGGGGCCCACCACCGCAGTGCACAGGGCTGCCTGGGGGAGACTCTAGTTGCCCTGCCCTATTCTAATAAGCCGCTCCAATACGGGCCTATGTACCGGGCCAAGCTTCACCGGGTGGGGGAGTCTCACCCCGTGGCTCTATTTTAGTCTGAGTCTCTCAATGCCTCCCCTTCTTGAATCCTGGGTTCTGGAGCGACTGGAGATGCAGTCACCCTCTAGTCTGCCATCTTGGATCGCCCCTGAAGTATTCTTTAAACTCTATGTAGCACATGCATTGTGAGCACAAAATTTTACACCATCACAAAAGATTCAGTATATTTATCCTCTTAAAAGCTATGAATGGTTGTAAACTAGTAGCTCAATGGTAGTTTTCCCCTCCCCTGTAAAATGAGGAGGCTTTTAGGCTTTATGACTGCTTTCCATAGGATGATTGATTTTCTGCAAATTTTTCTCAAAGATCAGTTTGGTGATTTGGAAGCCTTACATGTAAATTAAATATGAGTAGGTGCAGTGTGGTTACAAAGGCAAGCCTGATATTTCAGGTGAAGTGATCTGGGAAAAAATATCTCACGAAATGAATTCACTTCCTCTCCTCTCCTTTCCCCTCTCCTCCCCTCCCCCATCTTCTCTCACTCCTTCTCTTCCCTTTTCCAGCAGAGTAATAATTTTGATAGTGTTAACCTTTTCAATTCAGTAACACATGGTAGTCTTTTGTGGTAGTAAGGATCATATCTTAAAGTCTTATGTAGAGTTGCCCAATATTATTTTATCTGATGGTAATCTCCTTCAAGAGTAAACCATTAGGAGATTCATGAATGAGTAACTTATCCCAATATTTATTTTCTTTTTCTTTTTTTTTTTTTTTACATCAAGTATCACAATGTTTATATAAAATCAGGGCATGAACATGACTTGGTAAATTAAGTAGACTTAATTTCAATAATATAATATGAGGAACCAATACAAATTCTCACCATTTGTTTCACACCCACAAAAAGCACTTCATGGGCATTAACGATCTCTCAAAACTGATCAGATTTGTGCATGTAGACCATGTTTCTTTAAAAAAAAAACCTGTGCACTTGCCCAGGCTCAGGGATATTAAAATCTAGAACATAAAGCCCATTACTAGAGGTAGAAATACAGGCAATGTAGTATTATGGCAACAACCATCAATTATAGTTAAGAATTTTTCTGTAACAACCAAATGGGTAATCACATATTGCAACAACTGAAGTATTACTGAGCAAAGTGCATTTCTACAGTATTCCAGTGTTGCTATTCAGTTTTCTAACTTAAAACAGCCTATGATAACTGGCAACAAAGAAGGTCCTTGCAATAGACTGCCTCCGCTTGAGAACTTACGATGTAATTATTGCATGCTGCTAATATACTTTCTAAACATTAAAGATACTCCTAAAACAAATATTTATTTTCTAAAATTGCGTTTACTTCCTATTAGAGAACTGAGAAGCATCAGGGTTGTTTGCCATGAAATAATTATGCATTGTGGGAAAAAGTTACGAAAGAATCCTATCCTCCATAAATTATATAATCAGTCAAGGGCTAAGGGTGTGTCTCAGTGGTAGAGCACTTGCCTTGCATGGGTGAGGTTCTGGGTTCAATCACTGGCACCATGAAAAACAAACAAAAAATTGAAATTTTTCAAGAATTCTCTGATTTTATTGTTTGCTTTTCTATGTAGTCCTCCATGAAGTAGTCCTTATTTAATATATGCCCTACCTTCTTCAATCTGGGAACAAGCAGAAGCATTCACCGTTTTTGTCCTGATTTTAAGATAATTCTTACTCCCGTGTTGTTCCCAACTTAGAGGAATGGGCAGTGGTTGGAAGAGTGAGCACCACATTAGTGGAAATTGAGGTAAAGTAAGCTCTACAATCATGTTTGACTTAAGACTTGTGTTGATTCCATATTTTGAAGAAATATTTTTTAAAATTCCATAATGACTTCATGGTAACATCTATGATGGAAGCAGTGAATCCTCAGTTATGTAAAAAGGTAATTTGGAATATGTTTTTAAATCATTATGTACTTATAGAATAAAATTTATTGCTTTTCATTGATGAGAAAATTTATAAGTTTGTTAACTTTGATTTTTATTTCTGTTAATATTTTAGAAAATCACAGAAAATGTATTTTGGTAATAATGTATAAAAGTGTTATTATATGAAACAATTTGGGGCTGTGCTTCTTTTTCTGGGCTTGTGATATGACTGAGCAAATCATTTCGAATCTCTTGGTCTTAATCGTTTCTTCATTTATTTCCAAAATATTGTTTTCATATCTAAAATTCTATGATTAAATAATGTCTGATTTTCTTCCTTTTTTTCTTTTGCCTTTTTGAATAAGAATTATTATTCATATTCTTATACATTGATTTTAAAGAATAGGTGCTATGTTGTTATTCCCGCTCTCAGGTGATTTCTCTGCTTACAGGCATTTTGTGCTAATTGCCTTTAAAACTTGAATTGTATGTAGCTCAGCAGATAATGAATTATATTTGGTTGGAATACAAAAGAAAATTGAAGATAACTTTTCCCCCCTATATATTATCTATGTGACTCATAAGAGCAATGATCGTATTTCAAGTCTTTGTTTTCTCCATAATATTAGTAATTATGAATACACTTGAAAATTAAATTTTCTTCCCTCATTACAGTCTATAATGGGATGAAGCTCCAGGTATGATAGTGCTGTTTTCCTGTTTACTTTGAGAGAGTACATAGTTTTGGAGAGTACCAAGATGCAAATAATTTTGTAGTTTTTCATTCTTGCAGTAAAATTTCCAAGTCACACCTTATTCCAACTTGCTTTATCATAAGATGTGTTGTACAAAACAGTGAAGAAGTAAAATGAACCTAATATGTTGTTCCAACTCTGTAGTAATGGGTTTCTTTTTTCTTTTCTTTTCTCTTCTTTTTTTTCCCTTTGGTACTGGGGATTGAACTCAGGGGCACTCAACCACTGAGCCACCTACCTAGTCCTATTTTGTGTTTTATTTAGAGACAGGGTATCACTGAGTTGCTTAGCTACTTGCTTTTGGTGACCCGGACTTTGAAATTGTGATCCTCCTGTCTCAGCCTCCAGAGCTGCTGGGATTACAGGTGTGTGCCATCACAACAGGCAGTAGCAGGCTGTTTTAATCAGCTTTTGCATCACTGTGACCAAAACACTCAACAAGAACAACTTAGAAGAAAAAAAGTTTATTTGGGGCTCACGTTTCAAGGTTGTAGTCCATAGATGGCCAACTCCATTGCTCTGATCTCAAGGTGAGCCATGACAGAAGGACTCAAGGGAGTATCCCACCTGTTCCGCTCATGGAGGGATCAGGAAGCTGGGGTGCTGGGTAGGAGGGGCACACAGGGAAGATAAATACTTCCAGGACATGTCCCTAGTGGCCCACCTCCTCCAGCTATGCCCATCCTGCCTACAGGTACAACTCGGTTAGTCCATTCAAATTAGGATGAACTGGTTAGGTCTAATCATTTCACCTCTGAATATTTCTGCTTTAACAGGAATTTTATATCCAAATCATAACATGGACTGTGTGACAGTGAGCTTGGGGAAGATTCCCTTCTCCCAGTATTCTGACTCCTTTATACTGGCAGGAAGTTGAACTAAGTTATCTTTGGTAACAGTCACAATTATTGAGCATTTTCTGAAATGTGCGACTGAATGGGACAGATTCTGCTATCACTGCTGCTCAGAGATAAAGAAATTAAGGTCTATAGTAGAGTACAGAAAGCGGGTAGGTGAGGGGATGGGGAGGTGTGGGTGAAATAGAACAATTTATGCCATGCACATGTCCTATATCATAATGAATCTCACTATTACATATAATTATAATGCACCAATAAATTTTTTTTAAAAAAAAACAGATCTGGTGGAGATTAAATAATTTCCTTCAGTGTGAGGGGCATAACTGGTATTCAGCCAACATCCCCATCCCTACCTGCCTGTAACACTCATGCTTTGAACACTTGAATATTCTCCCTACCACCTTAAGCAGTCTGTGATTCTGTGAATTTCTAATGTAGAAGTCTCCATTTTAAGCAACATTCAGAATTTCAAGATATTGTCCATAACATTTTCTAAGTATTCCTATGCACTAACCCACATTATATAATGATAGGTTTTGTGATACTGACTGCTATTCCTAAATAATGTTAAAATGGTCAGCAATTACATGGACATCACTTTGGATGGTAAATTGGGCAACTGAAATATAATAATATAGTTGAGTTAAAAAAATGGTGATATTTAGGTGGTGAACTAGCAGATTCATATCTATAACTTACTTCTTGGTTGATGGTGTTTTCAGTAGATCATATTACCTGCAAAGATTGCTTTTAAAGGTATGTAAAAATCGTTCACTGGAAAAATCTCTCGGCTTACCTACTGAGAAATCAGTGGTAATTCATGATATTTTGTGTTCTATCATATTGCTTCCTGATTATGTGTTTCCTTTATTGTCCGAACTCCAAGGCCAGCCTATTTGGTATCTATCCTGCTTCTTGTTTCTACTCAAGGATTTTGCTTCTGAATTATCTCATTTCTCTTAGTAACCTTCATCTTTACTAGATCCTTCTTATTAGTATGCGAACGTGCCATCTCTTAGGAGGGGGAATCCCTTTCTTTAGTGTAGAGTTACTGGTTTTACTTTATAGTAAAATGCTAGTTTACTGTGGTTGTATTACTTTGTCCTCATCTTTCATCCCTCATCCCTTCAGTCTACTTAACTCAGATGTTTTACTTCCACTTCACAGAAACCTTTCTTTTACCATCAATAGCAATTTCTGGTTTATCAAATCACATGGTTGATTCTCAGTCTTTATTTTCCTGGACATCTCAGCACTGAAACATTTGTTCATTCTCTTCCTCAAAACCTTTCTTCACTAAGTTTTCAGGACATTAAGTTCTCTTGGTTTTCCATTTACTTCTGAGGAAATTCTTTTTCCATCATCTTCTCAAACTTATAGTTCTGAACTTCTAGTTGTTAGAATGCTTTAGACCTCTTTTCCCTTTCAGTCTTCACTTACCTCTGGATGATCTTGTCTATTCTCGGGGCTTTAAATACCTTTTTAATGCTGATGAATTCTAAGTTTATATCTTTAGCTGTGACCTCTCTCCTGAACTTCTGGTTCATATATTTAATGACCTACTTAATATTTTAACTTGGGTGTCTATTAAGTATTTCAAATTTATCACAGCTGAACACATCCATGATTGACAAATCTCTGTCCCAGTTTCTACTGAACCCTCCCCTCTCTGAGACTTCCCCACCTTCAATATATGCCATCATTATTTACTCAGTTGATTAAGTCCAAACCCTGGAAGTTCCTTGAACACAATAAGCTCATGGTTACATTTGGAGCTTTATGCTTGATTGTCTGTCTTCCTAGACTGCTCTTTCCTCAGATCCACATGTTGATCTGTTAAGAACGGGACATTTTGCCCACTGCACAGTATGCCAATCACTGAAATGAGTTTTGCAAAAGAGTTCATTCATAAGGTGAAGAGCCCCATATCTCAAACACAGGGTTTAAGGGTGCTAATGGGATAAAGAAACAAGTGGTCTGAGGTGTGAGAAAAGGTAATTAATTAGAAGCAGGGAAAACTGAAATAATCAGTGCATCGGAACATAGGTAGTTAAACTGTACATTGGTGGTCAAACTTCATACAATGTATCCTCAGAAAATGACAGTGTTAGAATGATTGGAGGGAGGAATTTTTGGTCCTCTGACATCAAAAAGTTACTCACTCCATACCTGGACAGGTCCAAGGGAAGGATTGGTGGTTTCAGTCAGTTTGATATAGACAAAAGTGGCTTCTGGTCATTACTAAGGTGACTATCCTTCAGAGGTAAAGCTAATGGTAGCATACTGTTTTAGCTATGTGACCCCTGAAATTGGCGATAAAAGAGAATAACTGGAAAGACAATGGAATGAATCTGACATAATTTCACCTTGTACATATATGAAAACAGCTCAGTGAATTCTACCACCATGTACATCCATAAGAATGGGACTCTCCATACTTGGATTCTGATATTTAAAAAAAGTAACTAAAACCAAGTGAAGCTAGGGGGTTTATTCAGATTTTCCCCTGGTTTCAGATCTCTCTGCCTCTCTTCCCCGTCTACCTCTTTTTGTCTCCCCATTAGCTGCTGATTAGGAGATTTTTTTGACCTTTGTGTGGTTTATCTCTGCCTTCACTCTCCTCTGCCCTTTTTGCCTTTCTGTGACTCAGAAATGACAACACTTTCACATTTCAACTTGTATATTTTATTATTCTCTTCTGTCAAACCCTTCTCCCTGAGTCTGCCCTACCCAGTTTGGAATTACTGATCTTATTTGTTCAGTTGTCTGATTTTTAGAACTTTGCTCTAAAGGCTGTCTTCCAATTATAATGAGCCCTATACAAATTAAGTGAAAATTCTTGGAGGAAAAAAGTTTCTTATCACCAGCTTTTTAAAGGATAGTAAGAAACCTTTTCTTATGCCCTCAAAAATCTAGGTTTTCCCAAAAGTCCTATTGAAAATTTAATGAAAAATCCATCCACATCTGAGTGCAATTTTTAGCATTGCTTTACTTTCTTGGACATCTACGAATATTGGTGAAATTTAGAACACAACATACCAGAAACGAGTAGCTTCGTTTATTTGGAACGGAACAAATCAGAACCTCCTAATAGCAGTTCAGAGAGAGATTTCCCCAAGACACAGTTAATGAGCATTTTTCAATTGTTTAACTACCAAATCGTTAATTTGATCTTTTTTTTTTTTTTTTTTTGAAAACGTGTTCATAGAAGTGGTGAAAGAGGGCATCCCTGCCTTGTTCCAGTTTTTAGGGGGAATGCTTTCAGTTTTTCACCATTTAGAATGATATTAGCCATGGGCTTAGCATAAATGGCCTTTACAATGTTAAGGAATGTTCCCACTATTCCTATTTTTTCTAGTGTTTTGAGCATGAAGGGGTGCTGTATTTTATCAAATGCTTTTTCTGCATCGATTGAAATAATCATGTGATTCTTGACTTTAAGTCTATTGATATGGTGAATTACATTTATTGATTTCCTGATGTTGAACCAACCTTGCATGCCTGGGATGAAACCCACTTGATCATGGTGCACTATCTTTTTAATATGTTTTTGTATGCGATTTGCTAAAATTTTGTTGAGAATTTTTGCGTCGCACTTCTATTCAACATCGTTCTTGAGACTGTAGCCAGAGCAATTAGACAAACCAAAGAAATTAAAGGGATACGAATTGGAAAAGAAGAACTCAAACTATCCCTGTTCGCTGATGACATCATTATATATTTAGAGGAACTTGGAAATTCCACCAGAAAACTCTTAGAACTCATAAGTGAATTCAGTATAGTAGCAGGTTACAAGATCAATGCTCATAAATCCAATGCATTTTTATACATAAGTGATGAATCTTCAGAAAGAGAAATTAGGAAAACTACCCCATTCACAATAGCATCGAAAAAAATAAAATACTTGGGAATCAATCTCACAAAAGGGGTGAAAGACCTCTACAATGAGAACTATACAACACTAAAGAAAGAAATTAAAGAACACCTTAGAAGATGGAAAGATCTTCCATGTTCTTGGATAGGAAGAATTAATATTGTCAAAATGGCCATACTACCTAAAGTGCTATACAAATTCAATGCAATTCCAATTAAAATCCCAATGACGTACCTTACAGAAATAGAGCAAGCAATCATGAAATTCATCTGGAAGAATAAGAAACCCAGAATAGCTAAAGCAATCCTTAGCAGGAAGAGTAAAACAGGGGGTATTGCAATACCAGATCTTCAACTCTACTACAAAGCAATAGTAACAAAAACGGCACGGTATTGGTACCAAAATAGAAAGGTAGATCAATGGTATAGAATAGAGGACACGGACACAAACCCAAATAAATACAATTTTCTCATACTAGACAAAGGTGCCAAAAATATGCAATGGAGAAAAGATAGCCTCTTCAACAAATGGTGCTGGGAGAATTGGAAATCCATATGCAACAGAATGAAACTAAACCCATATCTCTCACCATGCACGAAACTAAACTTAAAATGGATTAAGGACCTCGGAATCAGACCAGAGACCCTGCATCTTATAGAAGAAAAAGTAGGTCCAGATCTTCAACATGTCGGCTTAGGACCAGACTTCCTTAACAGGACTCCCATAGCACAAGAAATAAAAGCAAGAATCAATAACTGGGATAGATTCAAATTAAAAAGCTTTCTCTCAGCAAAGGAAACTATCAGCAATGCGAAGAAAGAGTCTACAGAGTGGGAGAATATCTTTGCCACTCATACTTCAGATAGAGCACTAATCTCCAGAATCTATAAAGAACTCAAAAAACTCTACTCCAAGAATTCAAATAATCCAGTCGACAAATGGGCTAAGGAAATGAATAGACACTTCACAGAAGATCTACAAGCAATCAACAAACATATGGAAAAATGTTCAACATCTCTAGTAATAAGAGAAATGCAAATCAAAACCACCCTAAGATTCCATCTCACCCCAAGTAGAATGGCGATTATCAAGAATACGAGCAACAACAGGTGTTGGCGAGGATGTGGGGAGAAAGGTACACTCATATATTGCTGGTGGGGCTGCAGCCACTCTGGAAAGCAGTGTGGAGATTCCTCAGAAAGCTTGGAATGGAACCACCATTTGACCCAGCTATCCCACTCCTTGGCCTATACCCAAAGGACTTAAAATCAGCATACTACAGAGATACAGCCACATCAATGTTCATAGCTGCTCAATTCACCATAGCCAGATTGTGGACCCAAACTAGATGCCCTTCAATTGATGAGTGGATAAAGAAACTGTGGTATATATATACAATGGAATATTACTCAGCCATAAAGAATGATAAAATGATGGCATTTGCAGGCAAATGGATGAAATTGGAGAATATCATGCTAAGTGAGATAAGCCAATCTCAAAAAGCCAAAGGACGAATGATATCGCTAATAAGTGGATGATGACACATAATGGGGGGAGGGAAGGGTTAGTGTTAGGGTTAGAGTTAGGGTTAGGGAGGGGGGCAAGTATGGAGGAAGGAAGCACTGTATAGAGGGAAAAGAGGGGTGGGAGGGGTGGGGGGAAGGGAAAAAATAACAGAATGAATCAAACAACATTACTCTATGTAAATTTATGATTACACAAATGGTATGCCTTTACGCCATGTACAGAGAAACAACATGTATCCCATTTGTTTACAGTAAAATAAATAAATAAATAAATAAAGATTGAAAAAAAAAGAAAACGTGTTCATGTTTTGCTGTCACTGTTATCCAGCAAACACTCTTCTACTAGTCATATAAACCTAATCATATGAAAATGTAAGTTATACTAGACTTTGAAGATTATCCTTTATATTTATTAAAGCTGTTCTAGCTTATTGAAACATTTCCATATATTGTCTTCTGACAGTATATTTCCATAAATTGTCTTTAATCATCAGCCTTCTATTTTTTTCCCCATTTGAATTTCAGGCATCTGACTGAGAATACTTTAGTGCCATGTTATATAAAAGCTGTTTAGATATCATGTAATATGTTGCTTTATCTGATAAAAGAGATAAGACTAGTAATCACCAAGTTAAAGAATCTCTATACTTCAGATAGAGCGCTAATTTCCAGAATCTATAAAGAACTCAAAAAACTCTACACCAAGCATACAAATAATCCAATCAACAAATAGGCTAAGGAAATGAACAGACACTTCACAGAAGAAGATGTACAAGCAATCAACAGATATATGAAAAAATGTTGAACATCTCTAGTAATAAGAGAAATGCAAATCAAAACTACCCTAAGATTTCACCTCACCCCAATTAGAATGGCGATTATCAAGAACACAAGCAACAACAGGTGTTGGCGAGGATGTGCGGAAAAAGGTACACTCATACATTGCTGGTGGGGTTGCAAATTAGTGCAGCCACTCTGGAAAGCAGTATGGAGATTCCTCAGAAAGCTTGGAATGGAACCACCATTTGACCCAGCTATCCCACTCCTTGGCCTATACCCAAAGGACTTAAAATCAGCATACTACAGAGATACAGCCACATCAATGTTCATAGCTGCTCAATTCACTATAGCCAGATTGTGGAACCAACCCAGATGCCCTTCAGTTGATGAATGGATAAAGAAACTGTGGCATATATATACAATGGAATATTACTCCACCATGAAGAATGATAAAATGATGGCATTTGCAGGCAAATGGATGAAATTGGAGAATATCATGCTAAGTGAGATAAGCCAATCTCAAAAAACTAAAGGACGAATGATCTCGCTGATAAGTGGATGAGGACATATAAGGGGTTAGTGTTAGGGTTAGGGTTAGGTTTAGGGTTAGGGATAAGGAGGGTGGTAAGAATGAAGGAAGTAAGGACTGTATAGAGGGAAAAGAGGGGTGGGAGGGGTGGGGGGAAGGGAAAAAAATAACAGAATGAATCAAACAACATTGCCCTATGTAAATTTATGATTTTTAATTAAAAAAATCTATTATAATAGCTAAAATAAAAAAATACTGATTGTACCAAGTACTGTCATGCATATTCAAAAAGTGAACACCAAATCACAGCTACGGGGAGTTTGAAGTGGTAGAGCCATTTGAGAGGACAGTTTTACAATTCCCTAAAACCATTAAATATATAACCACTATCTGAATCGGCCATTCTATGTACAGATATTTACCCATTGGAAAAATGAATATCTATGCATACAAAAAAAAAAAAAAAGAATCTCTCAAATTAGGTACTTCTTTCCAGAAAAAGTATATAAGGATTTCTTTAAAAAAAAAAAAAAAGAAGAAGAAGAAGAAGATCTGTGCAGCAAATTAGTTGATTGGGAAAGGATCATTCTTTGTTTTGTTCTGGATTTGTCATTGATTTTTTTTTTTTCCTGACAAAAAGATATGGTAGAGTTCTGAGAAAATCACCAGTGAATTCTCTTGTAAGAATAAATCCATATCTGAATTAACTTGAAAATCAGTCTGCTGTAAAACAGAAGTTAGAAGTATATTAGTTTTTTTCTTTTGTTGTCTTTCTAATTACTAATTTGCCAGAGGAAATGGATATTGCTTTGTTTTAGTGTTCTTAATGCTTATAGGTCTTATTTTTAAGATTAGGTGACTCATAGATTTTAATAACCCCCTCAATCATTTCATAAAGTCCTATCAGATAAATAGCAACTAAAATGAGAATAAGATCCCAGATTATTTATATTTTCTGTAGGCTCTGAACCTTACAAATAACCTATTGGTGTGAAATGTCAAATTCAAAAAAGGGATGACTATGAAATTCAAACATGAACACTTATTTATTTATTTATTTATTTTTGAAGTACTGAGGATTGAACCAAGGGATGTTCTACCACAGAGGTACATCCCAGTCTATTTTTAGTTTTTATTTTGAAACTTTGTTTCACCAAGTTGCTGGTTGACCTCCAAATTGTTATCCTATTTCAGCCTCCTGAATCACTAGAATTATAGCTATGCTCAACTGCATCTAGCCATAATGTGAATTTATTGATAGCCTGTTTGCAAACATGCAGATGACTTCAATTATCTTAAGACTTAGACATATTCAACATACACATTTAACCTGTTAGTAGTTATATTGACCAAAGTGGCCTCTAATTTCTTCCTAAGTAAAATACACTGTCTTCTGATTGTAAAGTTCATATGCCATTTTGCTTTCTATAGATGCATGTAGTTGTTAATATTTTATGTCCTGACTACCTGTCTATATGTCTTGCCTGACTTCATTTTGCACACACAGATTCTAAAAGACCGCACAACTGTACCTTTATTCTTGGCTAGGATTTATGCTGCAAAATCATTGTTACTTTCTTATTTGGTAATATTTCCTAACTGCTAGTATTGGAAAACATTTCACCAGTAATGGACAACTATACTTCACTGGTTCTAGAATAGGAATTGGGATATATATGTGTGGATTGTTCTGACAAGATTTATCAAATCCCATCCCCTCAATTTTTATCTTGAAAGCTAACTAGTAGGCCTTCTTGGTGTTCATTTCTGCAGATGAAATCCAGTTTGCTGCAACACAAGATAATATAAAGTATTGATAAAAACATCAAAATTGCAGTTGACATACATGATTCTAGTGTAGACTCTGCCACTTACCATCTATATGACCTTAAACCATGGTGCATAAGACCTGAACCCTAATTTTGTTGTCTATAAAATATAAATGCCTATCAAAGTTTTTTTTTGTTTTGTTTTGTTTTTTTTTTTGAGAACTGAGAGTCAGCATAGTGTGCTTTGTGAAATGCATTGATTATACAGATATCAGAATTCTCATTCAAGGATCTTACAGTGTTTCTAGGTTTTCTTGAACTTTTCTGAACCCATAATTTTGTAGATGTCAAAATCACAAGAAAATGAAGCTGAATCTGTAGTAACACATAACATAATTACTACTTTTTAGAAAGTTCATAATTTTCAAATTTTTATATAATTGAAAATTCTACCTAATTGAGTTTGAGCAATGGCAATTTTAATTTATTTATGACCTACAAGTCCTATCAGCTTACAAAACTTTTGGTAAGTCACAGATAATCTTAGTAAAAATACTAAATTCTGTTGCCCACATTATCACTTGACTTATAGCAATATATAGGGAAACCTTATAAAGGTTATTTAGTTAAAGCAATAGCCATTTACCTGTGTGCATTTAGTGTTATTATGAGACAGGCAAACCAGAATTAAAGAACAAACCAAACATTTCAGCAGCAACGCCAGGAATAGGAAAAGAGAATCATGAGAATGAGGAATATTTTTTGCTCAGAAGTTTGGTTTGAATAGCCACATCACAAATAGGAAGAGAAGAATCTTTATCTCAACTATGGTTTGTCATAGTGAGATGTATTTTTAAGCACAGAATGTGGGAACCATACTAAATCTTTATTCTTTTTTTCAGTAGATTGTGATTCTCTAAGAAACTTCTATTAAACTATATTTATTGTAATAGGAGGTACAGTAAAATTCCACTCAGAATAGTGAAATTCCCAAGGTCTTTGTCTAAGACAAGCAGTGTGTCTATACTTTAACAAGATACCTAAGCTCCAAGTCTTTTCTGTAATATCTGATCCTATGTCAAGTTCCATATATTTGATATTTATAAGGAGCTTAAGTTCACAATTTAGAAATCTCTGCTACAAAGAAATTAAATTGCCATTCCTTAGCATATTTAATTATAGAAAACTGTTAAGGAAGTCTGGTCCTAGATCAACAAGGTGAAGATTTGGACCTACTTTTTCTTCTATAATCTGCAGGGTCTCTGGTCTGATTCCGAGGTCCTTAATCCATTTTGAGTTTAGTTTCGTGCATGGTGAGAGATATGGGTTTAGTTTCATTCTGTTGCATATGGATTTCCAATTCTCCCAGCACCATTTGTTGAAGAGGCTATCTTTTCTCCATTGCATATTTTTGGCCCCTTTGTCTAGTATGAGAAAATTGTATTTATTTGGGTTTGTGTCCGTGTCCTCTATTCTATACCATTGATCTACCTTTCTATTTTGGTACCAATACCATGCCGTTTTTGTTACTATTGCTTTGTAGTAGAGTTGAAGATCTGGTATTGCAATACCCCCTGTTTTACTCTTCCTGCTAAGGATTGCTTTAGCTATTCTGGGTTTCTTATTCTTCCAGATGAATTTCATAATTGCTTGCTCTATTTCTGTAAGGTACACAATTGGGATTTTAATTGGAATTGCATTGAATTTGTATAGCACTTTAGGTAGTATGGCCGTTTTGACAATATTAATTCTTCCTATCCAAGAACATGGAAGATCTTTCCATCTTCTAAGGTGTTCTTTAATTTCTTTCTTTAGTGTTGTATAGTTCTCATTGTAGTTGGTCTAGGACCAGACTTCCTTAACAGGACTCCCATAGCACAAGAAATAAAAGCTAGAATCAACCACTGGGATAGATTTAAACTAAAAAGCTTTCTCTCAGCAAAGGAAACTATCAGCAATGCGAAGAAAGAGTCTACAGAGTGGGAGAATATCTTTGCCAATCATACTTCAGATAGAGCACTAATCTCCAGAATCTATAAAGAACTCAAAAAACTCTACTCCAAGAATTCAAATAGTCCAGTCAACAAATGGGCTAAGGAAATGAATAGACACTTCACAGAAGAAGATCTACAAGCAATCAACAAACATATGGAAAAATGTTCAACATCTCTAGTAATAAGAGAAATGCAAATCAAAACCACCCTAAGATTCCATCTCACCCCAATTAGAATGGCGATTATCAAGAATACGAGCAACAACAGGTGTTGGCGAGGATGTGGGGAGAAAGGTACACTCATACACTGCTGGTGGGGCTGCAAATTAGTGCAGCCACTATGGAAAGCAGTGTGGAGATTCCTTAGAAAACTTGGAATGGAACCACCATTTGACCCAGCTATCCCACTCCTTGGCCTATACCCAAAGGACTTAAAATCTGCATACTACAGAAATACAGCCACATCAATGTTCATAGCTGCTTAGTTCACAATAGCCAGACTGTGGAACCAACCTAGATGCCCTTCAATTGATGAGTGGATAAAGAAACTGTGGTATATATATACAATGGAATATTACTCAGCCATAAAGAATGATAAAATTATGACATTTGCAGGCAAATGGATGAAATTGGAGAATATCATGCTAAGTGAGATAGGCCGATCTCAAAAAGCCAAAGGACGAATGATATCGCTGATAAGTGGAGGATGACACATAATGGGGGGGAGGGAAGGGTTAGAGTTAGTGTTAGGGAGGGGGGCAAGTATGGAGGAAGGAACTACTGTATAGAGGGTAAAGAGGGGTGGGAGGGGTGGGGGGAAGGGAAAAAATAACAGAATGAATCAAACAACATTGCTCTATGTAAATTTATGATTACACAAATGGTATGCCTTTACGCCATGTACAAACAGAGAAACAACATGTATCCCATTTGTTTACAATAAAAAAAAATTATAGAAAACTATTATTAAAGAATTAGTATGTCATGCTTATTTATGATATATTGAAGTGTCAAAGAAGTGGTGACACTACTTCTTGCACTAGTAACTTGTTGGGAAAGACAGTGAAGCCTTTGTAGGATCTACTTACAACATGTTGTAAATGTCCTCTGACATTTTAGAGCTGCTGCTTTGCTCTCACAATCCTGAGTGCCCCCTTCCCCTGTAGTGCTACAGCACCCCTGCCAACTTCTTTTATTTTTTAACTATTGTTGTTGAAGTTGAAATTGCTTTCACATGGTTTAGTCCTAACATGAGTTTTTCAAATACCACTTTTTTTCTAAATAAGAGTCACTCATTTGTTTAAGAACTCATGTAGACCTCCTCATTCGACTACCCTCAATGTATTCTGAACTCATACTATAATCCCACTACAAATGTTTACCTCTTTTTTTTTTTTTTTTTTTTTTTTTTTTTTTTTGTCCTGAGTTCTATTCCACAGAGGATTGGGGAGCCTGTGAGTACATTTATAATAAAATAATGGGTCAACAAATTTAGAAATAAGAGACTGCCAGGCATGGTAGCACTTATCTGTAATCCCAGTGGCTTGGTAGGCTGAGGCCAGAGGATCACAATTTTAACTTAGTGAGTCCCTTAGAAACTTAGATACTGCCTCAATATAAAAAATAAGAAGGGCTGGGAGTGGGCAATGTAGCTCAGTGGTAAAGTGCCTCTGGGTTCAATCCCCAGTACAAAAAATGGAAGAACATCAAAAAAGAAAGAAAAATAAATGAAAGATATGGAAATACTGAAGTAAAGAGCAGGATATTGGAACAAGAAAACTCAAATGTCACGCTTGCAAGTTAAAGTTAAGCTCCGACTTGCTAGGGATGACCTGAATTCCTACTTTCTTCTCGAACATGCAACTGTTCTAGTGTAACCTTTCTCCCCACTCTTCTACTAACAGGTACTTTTATATAGAAGTCATTTATTTATTCATTAAACTGACATGTTTTAGGTTATCAAAACATACTTGCTTAGAAGGATAAAGATGATATGCACATGAACATTCATAAGTTTATGTTAGTAGCTTATTAGTCTAGTAATTGTTTAGCATTTGTTTGAAGATTACTATTGACTTCATTGACCTGCTGAATGTAGTGCTGATTTTGAATAATAAATTTGGTTAAATTATCTTTTATGAAATGAATTTTGTATTAAAAATAATTTTATATTAAAAACTGAAAATTCAGGTTTTAACTCTACCAGGATATTGAAGTTCTGTAAAACCTGTTATTTCCTTATCTATGAAATGTGAAATTGTAACACATTTTCATTCATCTCTTCATTCATTTCACTAATATATGCTGGACATTAT
The DNA here is from genome assembly GCF_902686455.1 of Sciurus vulgaris. Lineage (NCBI taxonomy): Eukaryota > Metazoa > Chordata > Mammalia > Rodentia > Sciuridae > Sciurus > Sciurus vulgaris. Next base: position 104,556,265 of record NC_136472.1, read on the forward strand.
TATCTTTAAATTTTAACATTGAAATAATTACATTGGTCTTTTTTTTTTTTCTTTCTTTTCTTCCTCTTTTTATTTATTTATTTATTTTTGACATGGGGTCTTGATGTGTTGCTCCTGGCTTGGTATTCCTACTTATATTGCCTAATGGTACTTTATTTACTGTTTCTTCTTATCCTTTTGGAAAATTTATTCTTTTGAAAAACTGCACAAAATAAACTGACTTTCAAATAGAGTCACTAGGGATCCTAGTCCCAACTATTTATCTATGTAATTATGTATGGATAAGCGATTTCATATTAGTTCTTAACACCTGAATGATATTTGGGAATTGCTTTTGTCAGTGTCTTAGCAGGGGAACATTGATTGCTAAGTAGAATATTAAAGAGATTGATATGTAAGATTAACCTTTTTTTTCTTAACAGAGAAAGTAATAGAAGATAAGAAATTACATGCAAATATATGCAGTGAATAAGTTAGCTATGATTTCCAAGTGTTCATCTTAAAATGTTTCTCCTGTGTAAACAAAACTTTTCTTTGTTTTGTCTTGCTCAATGGAAAATTGATTATCTTACTTGGACCTCTATACAAATCCAATTGTAAATGACTATGTGACAAACTGTGGAGATAAAATAGAGAATTTCAATTCTTGGTTTTCATTGTAAAAGTAAATTTTATGAAAATCTAATTAGTGGGCATAAAAATTTGAACTAGTTAATTGATTCTTGGTTAAATAAAGGAAAAGTTGCAAGTGAGAATTTGAGGATAATATCCTTCCACTTTTCATATTATGTTTTAGGAATGAAGGCCCTAAGTTGGTGCTGAGTTGTTCTATAGATCAGCAGGAGGACTAAGAATTAGGAAATTGTAAATGAAATTGATGCTTTCTTGTCTTTAAGGTGCTAATATAGGAAACTGGTACTAACTGAAATTTTCATCTTTTCTAGTATACAGTGTACTTAAGCACAATGCTGAAGAATGAAGTTTCTTCAGTAGATTTTTTTTCTTTTTTTTTTTTTTCAGTAGAGTTTTTAAAGGTGTATTTATATGATTTTATGAGAGTTATCAATCTTTTCATGATTATGTCATTGTTTATTATTTGATGCCAGTCATGGCCTTTTTAATATTAATGTGTTATTCAGATCAATTAAATTTGAAAATATAAGATTAAAATGAATAATGGAGCCGATTTAGGAAAATGTTGACTGAAAACAAAGTTAATTGGACTCAGAATGCAAAACATCTTTAAAAAAATGGCATTTTGTTCATACAGGCATGTTCTTTTGTACTCTTCTGTAGAATGCTTTCTCAAAAAAAAATCCTGTAGTAGCTATGTGACTTTTCAGTTAAATAATTACTATGAAATCTTAAGGGAACTTGGGGACAATTTATATTTCATTCATACTTTTTTGGAAAAAAAACACCACTGAATTTACTGCTATGAGAATATTAAGTTATTGCTTTCATCCTTTTTATTTTCTTAATGAAAATTTCTCATTTACCTTAGGTAGAACTTTGGTAGAAAATTGGATTTGTAGTTGGCATTTATATGCTGGCCTATATTTCAGATCATAACTTCATTGCTTATTTTCAAAATAAGAAAACTGGAATTTTAGACAACTTCTCATTTCATTCAGTCAGGTTTGAAATATCTGCTTTGATTAATAGAAGCAAGCTTTGACCTAGGCAGTTAAAAAGTGCCTAGTGGGAAATGTTTCCGTAGTATTAAATACCATCATTGAATGATTGGATTTTTGTTGTTGTTCTTATTATTGTTTATTTTGGGGTTTTTTGCTTAGTGCAAATGATATGATTTTTCTGAGTTATGAGTTCCATTGCATTATAACCAAGTATCCTTGGAGTGTAAACTTGAAGTTAGAAAACTTCTTATTAATATCTTAAGTGATCTTTTCCAAAAATCTGAATATTATTTCTTAATAACAGATTATTAAGAATTCACTATTTTCTTATTACTTGTTATAGGGCAGTTGGACCCTTTTTAGCTTTCATTCCATAAAAAAAATATACTTCTGTCTTTCAGGAATATATTAATAGTGATTTTAACATCTTAAAAATTATCACACTTTCTCTATATCCTTATTGAGATTTATTTCTATAGGACATAAATAATAATATAGGCTGAATTGATAATATTGTTCTAGCCCTTGGCTTTAATAATTATAACCAAAACTATTTCCAGAGATTGAGTAGTTCTGGTTAATACCAAGGTAATAGCAGAGGAAATTCAAAGTTTCATTTTCATAGAGTAGATGCTTAGACACCAGCCATGTGTGATGCTTCTGTTCTAGCTATCTTGCATTCAGAAAATTCACTATAACATTTCCACATAAACAAAAGTTATCAGCCTATTGTTCAGAATATCAAGTCTTTTTCTTCATTTTTGAGAAAAAGAAAGTTCCATCAATTTTCTCTTAGGAACACTTCAGAATTTACTGAGCAGAATTGGAACGTTTCTATGTGTCATACCACTCAAATGAAATTATTCTTCAGCAATTCAGGACATTAACATGGAAGTTAATTGAAAGTAACTTTGCAAGACTAAAAATGACTTTGCTGTGGCTATATTATTCATCTTAGAATGTATAAATAAGAACACATCTACCAAGAAGAATTATTTGTGTGTGTGTGTATATATATATACACACATACACATACATACATACATACGTATACACACACACTAAGAAATACTGATTGTGTCCACAACTGTTCAATTAAGACAAAACAATAACAAATGTACTGGTAAATCCAGCCTCAGAAATCTCTGCAGCCCTTTGATGAGTTCTGTACTGATGATTTATGAGACAATAGTCTTTCATGTTATCTTCTTCCTACCAACGTGTATTTTAGTGCTGTCTTTCCAGACCTTTTAGGGAAGGAATTAGTCCAGGTACATTGCCTGTGGTGTGTTATTAGGAGTGATAATAAACACATGCATGGTGGGTCTATCCCCCAGTCTCCCTTAGCCTAAGATGCTGACCTGTTTTCAAGTTGGAAGCAGAGTCTGGGCTTTATTATTAAAGCAATATCACATTTGATTTGTACCACAGTTATCACAAAGTTCTATTTTAAATCATACCTATTCTATAATTGATACACAGAGGAGTTCAAGCAAGTTTTATATTAGAAGTCAATGTCTTTTCCCAGTTGTCTCTGGTGAGAAGATCATTTTTATCTTTTTAGTTCTTACTTCTTATCATATACCTTGTATACATGCAGTCCTTTCATGAGAGTGATATTGTCTAGCCTTGACTGGAAAACTGAGAAACTAAAGATTCTGACTTGGTTCTGCCACTGTTTTGTGGTCTTGGAAAATTTTCTTGGACTCCATAGTTTTCATGTGTGTGCTTGTTTGTGGTGTGTGTGTGTGTGTGTGTGTGTGTGTGTATGAAATCTGCAAAGTGAAGGTGTTAGCTAGTCTTTTGTTGTATGTGGTAAAATACACATAAAAGTTACCATGTTAATCATTTTAAATGTACAACATGATAGTATTAATGTATGCATATTGTTAGGCAATAGATCTCTAGAACTTTTTCATCTTGCAAAATTGAACTTCTGTACCCACTGTACAAACTTTCTTTACTCCCTGAACCCAAACTGCAACCACTATTCTTTGTATGAGTCTGAATGCTTTAGATACCTCATCAAGTGGAATTATGCAGTATTTGTCTTTTTGTAACTAGTTTATTACTTTTCATAATGTCTTCAAGGGTCATCCTTGTTGTAGAATGTATCCAAATTTCTTTTTAAACTGAATAATATTTCCTTGGATGTATATTTTTAACCTTTCCTGCCCCGATGCTGGGGATGGAACTTATGGCCTTACACACTCTAGGCAAGCCCTGTACTGCTGAGCTATATCTTCAGTCCACTTTGGATGTATATGCCAATGTTCATTTACCCATTTATTCAGGGATGGACGTTTCTCTTGCTTCAGATTCTTGGTTATTGTGAATAATGCTTCAAAGAACATGAGTTTGCAAATATTTTTTTGAAATCCTTAGATAATATTCAGCTTAACTTCCATTTCTGAGGGAGAAGCTGTATTCCCAAACTATTTTGTTCTTATCCTAACTACTATCCTATTTAGTGAAGACAAAATTGGAACAGGTAAAGATAATGAACAGTTTCAAGAGCATGTTTGTTTTGTTTTGTTTTCTGGAGGGTGTTCTTGGTATAACAATCAGTATGACAACAGCATTATATTTACAGCATACCTAGCAAATAGAAAATACGGGATGGAGATGTTGTTAAGGTATATTGATATTTATAAACTAGCATGAATAACAAGTTGCTTAATAGCTTCTGAAATACTAGGTAAGTGAAAACTACCAAATTACACATGATTTGTATGCCATATAAGCCTGAAAATACCACAGCAATTTTATTACCCTATTGATGGTGTGTGGCAGATTATTTAAATAATATAGACCATCAAAGGTGTAATATTACCAGAAGCATCACTGTATATGAAACTAAAGGAAAACACCAGTGTTTATATAAATGTACTTGTTTGGAAAGTTATATGCCCCAATTATGCAAAATGCATCATTTTTTTCTGTAAAATTAATGAATTCAGTTGACAATGAAAAAACTAAATTAACAAAATTTAATCACTGAAGTAAAGTAATAATTGAACCTTGTGACTAACCTTATTCTGAATTAATGAATTCAGTTGACAATGAAAAAACTAAATTAACAAAATTTAATCACTGAAGTAAAGTAATAATTGAACCTTGTGACTAACCTTATTCTGATACCAAGGTGACCTTTAATTTTTGAGTAGCTGATTTTAGTTATCCCTAATTTTGATAGGTTCATATTAAGTAACCTTTAGAGCTGTGTTTGTATCAGCAGGGGTGGGGACCTAGAAGTCCAAAGAATTGTTCATCATTCACAGTTTTGAATGAATTTGTGACAAGTCGAGGCTCACTGGTGGTCCTGGACCATTTGTACATGAGAATCACTGCTCTAAGACAGTTGTTCTTCAAGTACTTGACCTCTTCAAGGATGTACTGCCCAATTAGGATAGTTCCAAAAATCTCATCTTCTTTTACAACTGTAATATACAGTTCATTATAGTAGTGGCTGCCAGAAAGTTGAATAGAGTTGGTGTGTGTGAATGGATAAAAAGGTATTACTTGCTGGGTATAGTGCCACATGCTTGGGAATCTGAGGCAGGAGGATGGAGAGTTCAAAGCCAGTCTCAGTAACTTAATGAGGTGCTAAGCAACTCAATAAGCAAACCACTGAGACTGTATCTCTATTGAAATACAAAACAGGGCTCGGTATGTTGCTCAGTGATTAAGTACTCCTAAATTCAATCCCCCCAGTACCAAAAAAAAGGTATTACTTGCTGCAAGTGAGTAGCAAAGCCAAGCCAGTATCTAAGTGAAACTTTGTTGGAGTGTCAGCAACTTCACAAGTATATACAGCCACAATATTGTCTTATTCAAACCTGATACAGTGTCAGAGAGTAACCTAGTCAACAATGAAGGTTATGGATATTTTGTATGTGAATCCACAGTGTCTTATACTTTTTTAAATAAAATGTGAGGCATGATTCTATAGTGTCTCTCCCTCACATTCTCCCCTCCCTCCTTCCCCCCTTGGCCCCTCCCTGGAACCCAGGGGTGCTTTACTACTGAATTACAACTCCATTCTTTTTTATTTTTTATTCTGAGACAAGGTCTGTCTAATTTGCTGAGAGTCTCACTAAAGTGTTGGGGTTGGCCTCAAATTTGCAATCTTCCTGCCTCAGCCCCCCAAAACACTGGGATTACAGGCATGTGCCACTGTGCCCATCCCTAATAAATAATTCAGTTGTAATTATTGATGACTCTTTGTATATTAATCTTTTAAGTCAAACCACCAGAAATCTTAATAATCTCAATATGCTTTGAACACAAGAAACTTAAAAAATTCTGCGACAAGTTCCTATCTCTGGGTAACTCCTTAATCTGTACATTCAGTCTCATTTTTCACGTGCCTTCAGTTAAATTCCTGGTCCTCACAAATGCTTTGGTGTGTGTGTATGTGTGTGTGTGTGTGTGTTGTTGTTGTTGTTGTTGTTATAAATTATACTGACTTTTGAATAGATGTTTTTAAACATAGTTTGTAATCTTGGACAGAAATTCATGACACTTTGAAGTAGATTTAAAACCATTTACAAAGATCTCAGGAGTGCGTTAGATATAGTGATTACCATTCCTTGGCATTTCAAAACAAACAAAAAAATAGGGAAATTCCTAGTGTTGCCACCTCTTCATATTTTTCATTAGGAACATTTAAGAGAATGCAAACACATCATCATTATTTTATGTAAAGAAAATAGAAATAGGAATGGAAGTTCATAACTTTGCCTCAATATAAGAGATGCACAAAAATATTGGAATTATTTTGTAATCCTAAACTTCACCTTTACCTGGATAAAATGATGAGTACCTAGTAGAGATATTTTGATTACTCAGAATTTGAAGATATGTTACCTCAGAATTCCAGGCCCAGTCCACTTTCTAGAATTCTTTCATATCCTCTGCTTCTCTTTTGCTAAAATAAACACCTACTTTTGTCATATACTGCATGTCTGCATTGACCAAGGCCTTTATATTTATTTGTTAGTCTGTAGACTCACTGATCAGTTTTTTTAAATATTTTTTTTAGTTGTCAATGGGCATTTATTTGTTTATTTATATGTGGATTTATATTTATATTTATTTATATGAGGATTGAACCCAGCGCTCTACCACTGAGCCACATCCCCAGCCTCTGATTAGTTTTTAATACTATTTAATTTCCACATAATGAAACTGTTACAGTGAGGTTATGATTTACAACACGGCTGGGGTGGTAGACCCAGTATTTAATAAGTCTCTTGGTAACATACTGTTCCTGTATGTTCTTTCCATACATACCCAGGTTTGCTTTTCAGATTGTTAAGGGAACCAGTGAGAGCTAAACCAGTGATTTTCTGCTTCCCATGCTATGCACCCTGGCAAAGAGGGAGGTGACCTTTTTCTAGTTGTATGTCTAGTATTGGACCTAGTAGTTACCTACACAGTTGATGTCCTGTGCCTGTGCTTATGCTACACTGTCAACCAAAATGCCCCTTTGTGGCATTCATGTGTTCAAATCCCTGTTTACCCTGTCACTTAAATTACTTATTTCACGAAGTTTGCTTTCATGTGTGCCACTATACTATTTTGGTCCCTCTAGCAGATCTAACTTTCCCTTGGCTAAGGTTCTTTAGCAATTTATTATTTAGTGTTTCCTGTAGAACATGTATCACTCTCTTCCTTACATGAGGATCACATAATAATGTCCCTACATTATAGACTTTATTAGTGTGGATGTGCTTTTAGAGCATGACCAGATTTTACTTCTCTTTTTATCCCACAAGTCACTTACCATGTGTACATTATTTATAATAATCACACAGTAAATATTTGTTGCATAAATTTAATGCAGATTCTAATTATGGCAGTAGATTTTTGGACCAAGTGAAATATAAGCATGTTTTCTGTCTAGTTAAGGCATTCATATGCTTTAAAGTTAGCTTTCATATGTATAGATAACTTTTCATTATAGAATTTATTTGCAAGATTAAAACTATAAGCAGCATATGTGAATCTACATATATCTTCCAAGATATTTTACCTGGCATCCTAGAGTACAGATTTTTCAATTTTATGAATGTTGTGGGGTTGTGTTGGAATGTATCTACAAATAAAAACTTCAGGAAGCATCTCCTTCTCTGAATAAACTGGAAATCTATAAACATATGCTACAGTCTTAAATATTTTACTTGCTAATAAGGAACTAACATATAAGAATTTTTCCTTTGTGGTTCTATCTGAATGATAAACAAAATGGAAGATAGAACAGTTGGCACAAATAATCTGAAAGAAATGAATAGCTCATTAGGAATAACCAAAATATTTTGTAAGGATTTTAATATCTAGGGTTATAAAACATCATTATGGAATTGTATTTTAAATGACTTAAAATATGGTAGATAATGAATGTAATGTTGAATTCCAATGGAACTTAAAACTGTGGATATCTTAAAAAATAATCTTAAATAATTAATTGGTCTTATGAATAACTCAGTATGTATTTTGACAGAAAATGAGAGGACCATATTGTTCTGCACATAGAAAGATATTAAGATGATACAGCATCAGATTTTCCTAGCAGTGTCATGTTTGTCCTCATCTTCCACTTATTCTGTTACTCACATGACCAGTTGTCATGAGATTGTTCAATATAAGAAGTCTAGACTCTTCCCAAAGAATATATTGGAACTTCTTGGATACCCATGACAGTGTTTCTTTGAACACTACAAGATGTATCTCAGTTGCAACATAAGCCAGGAGTTCCATGTGTACAGTAATGCTTATTGCCAGAGGCAGTCAAGGGCACGTGACTCCATGTCTACTAGTTATTTTTGAGCTGTAACAAAAATTGGTTTTAGGAAAACCTCATAAGTAGATTCTCAGTCAAGTAGCAAAGATGAGCTTCTGTGTACCTATAAGTTACATTTTAATTACAGTTAAATTTGGACTTTATGACATAATGGAAAGAGGGTAGACCTTGGAGACAGACATTTGGATTTCTTCCCAACTCTTAAACAATCTTTGAGACGTTCACTTAGTTCCTTTAAGTTTCAGTTTTCAAATCTTAAACTATATGATGGGAATATTAATATTTCTATAGATATAACATCCCTGTTTAAGTGAAAAGTTTTTCTCCTGATCTTGTTGAAAATTCATTTGTTTGCAGACTTTGACTACAATCTCTTTAAACCTCACATCTCTAGCAGTGATGGGGTTTGAAAACAGGAAAGTGTTCATAAATGGTTTTGCTTGAGTGTCTCAACTGACATCAAGGAACTCACTCTCTTCCTCTTCATTTCATCTCTAGTTTCTCATTCTGTAACTGAGTTGACCATTTCAAAGGAACAGAATTTTTATGTTGTTAATCTACTAAATAATCCTGTATATTTGTAGTTAAAAGAATAAAAAGATTTTGAAACTTTATACTAATTTTTTTTCTTTCCACATTTTTTTATTGGTGCATTATAGTTGTTCACAATGACGGTGTTTGTGTTACATATTCAAATGTGCATACAATATAACAATATAATTTGGCCAGTATCATTCCCCAGCATTTAATCAGTCCCTCCCTATCCTAAAATCTTAAATAAGTAATCTTTAAACTTCTATTTTAAAATTGAGATATAATTCATGTGCCACAAAATTGACCCTGTTAAAGTGTACACTCAGTGGGTTAATATAGTTGTAAAGTTGTGCAACCAACCACCACTATATAATTTTGGATAAAATTTGCCACCCCCAAAATGAACCCAATATTCACTAACTTCACTTCATTTCTCTTTAGCCTTGTCCTTGGCAAACACTACCCTGCCTTTTGTTTCTAATCTGCCTATTACAGAAATTCATATAAGTGGATTCATATAATAGGTGATCCTTTGTTGACTTCTTTCATTTAGGTACAAGGTTCATCCATGTAGCATATGTAAGTACCTTCTTTCTTTCTTTCTTTTTTTTTTTTTGGTGCTGAGATTGAACTTGGGGCCTTGTGCATTCAAGGCAAGCACTCTACCAACTGAGCTGTATCCCCAGCCCAAGTACCTCATTTCTTTCATTGATGAGTAATATTTCATTGTATGCATATCCTATATTTTATTTATCTGGTTATTATATAGGACATTTGGGTTACTTGATCCTTTTGGTTACTATAAATAATTTGCTATAAACCTTTGTGCAATTCTGTTGTGGGTATGTTTTCAGTTCTTTCAGGTATATACCTAGGATTTAAGTTGCTAAATTATGTGGTAACTCTGCGATCAACTTTTTGAAGAGCTTTTTCCAAAGAAAAGTACCCTTTAATTTGAAGATCCTTGTTTTATCCTTCCTCCATTTTCCTTGAGTCATGGGTATTATGGTGTTCAGAAGTGGGAGGGGAGAAAAAGAGCAGAAAAAATTTGCTCTAATTTTAAAAAAGGTAATTTATTTACAATGAGCCAGTTGGAGATGATACTACTCTAAGAAAACTAAGTGCTTAGAGAAGGATTGTCTCAGCAGAAGTGAGGACTATTTCAGACTGCTTAAGAAAAAAATTGGTTTTGGTTGGAAATGTTCACTTAAAAACATTTCATTCAGTGATATTGAAATTGCATATTTCCTTGGAAGATAGGCTGTCATGGTTTGTAACTTTATTACTTTTGAAGGAATGTTTTCCTTCTACTTAATATTTCTGCCTTTTCAGATGCACATGACTGGTGGATTTTCACATTCTACAGGATTCATTCATACACATTTTTCAAAACCTGAATTCATTTCTCATTTTAAATTGTTTATTTACTTATTTTTACCAAGCTAAAGCCAGTTTTAGTCTGTGCAAAGAATAGTTTTCCAATAGCTCACTGAGCGAGATTGAACTTGGGTTCCCACTTGGAGAAATGATAAGAATTGATGGAACAAACCATGAAGAATGTAATAAAACCAAACATGCTCATGACAAAAATACCTATCTCATCAGTACTTTATTTCTCTGAAGCTAGATCTCAACTGTATCTGTAATGGTTTGTCTTCTCCCTCTGAGATATAACAATTTTGGCCAAAGATTGAAAATATAGCCACATGTCAGAGAGGTACATGACTCCACTCATCCCACAGCTATTTAATGAATTATTGAGATGTTATTCTTGCCCTTACCTGTGTTGTTTTTATGGCTCTATTCTATGTTTTTCTGCTTTTTAGCAGCCTGAAACAATTTACAGAGAGAGATTGGCATGTGTCACAAGTCAATGGGAACCTAAATCATGTTCAGGACTTTCAGGGAATGATCTCAGTTGTCAGAACTGTGTAATTTGAGACTTGTTCTCTCATTATTAGTTCAGCCCCAGGAAGTTCAGTTGTACCAAGTAGTTAGTAGTCCTTGACAGGTTGAGGGCTGCACATGGATTATTGAAAGTTTTATATCTAGTTTCTTCTAAAATGCATATTTATATATATATTTTCATATTGTTTCATTGATTATGTGACTTCCAGGAATTTCAGGTCTGCAACTTCCAATCCAAAGCCTTTTTGTACCTTTTATAATAATGAAGAGTCCCTGCAAGCTACTTTGAGAGTTTAAACTTTTTAAATTCCTTTTATTTCAAAAACATTGTTTATTATAAGGTGCTATTAGATTGGTAAAAATGGGGAGGGGGATATCCTGTGATCCAATTCCACTACCCAGACTTTCCCCTGTACATACTTTTATAGTATATTCTTTACAATTTACTAATTGTTTGTGAATACTTTTATAAGTCATTGAAGTATTCTTTTAGGTTCTTGATTTTTCACTTATTCATTGTATATTTCACTGTGATTTACTCCTATAGATTTTGACAAATGCATAGAGTCATATATCTATAACAATAAAAAATACAGAGCAGTTGTATCACATAAAAAATTACCCTCTTCTGCCTCACCTCAGCTCCTGGAAATCATTGATCTGCCTATAAATTTGCTTTTTCCAGAATTTCATATAAAGTGAGTTATTCAGCTTGTAGTCTTTTGGGTCTGACTTGATTCATTTAGAAAAATGAATTTAAGATCCATCCATGCTATTACAAAAATGAGATCATATCAGTGTTGAGTAATATTCTAGTCATCAAACTAGTAGTATTTTCACTTATCTTCCCCAAGTAAACATTCTGACATTGGTTCATTCTAACATTGATGCTTTGACCCTTTGTGACATTATTTCTGTAGTTTCAGTGAAATTCTTTTGCATGTAATTTAAACTTTTCTAATATGAATACATGAGGAGATTTAAATATATTTCATGTTTCTGTTCATATTAGAGTTAAGTTTAGAGAAATCTAAAGGATCCTTAAGAAGGACAAGATGACCAAATTAAATACTTTTAACAGCCTTGAATGGTAGAAATAATGTTCAAATTATGCAGATGAGGAAATGGAAGTTTCCTGAGTTCAGCAGATTGCTAAGAATATACAACTAGTTGCTGGTGGAGCAGCAACCAAATCAGCATATGGTGACTCATCTCATATTAAAGTATTCATTATTGTAGATAGAAGCAAACTGGATTTGCAATTTTTATTTTATTTAGTATCTTATGTAGTGTACCTTTCCTCTAGAAAGATAATGATAAAAAAGATGATTAAAATGGGATTCACCAATATTTAAAAGCTTATTACAAAGTTGTAGCATTAATATTCTGAAGGGCTCTGTGAGATGTTCATATATTAAGTAAGTGAGTAAGCAGTTTAGAAGGAATAATGAATTTTATGCTAGACCATCTTAGAAGAAATTTCACTTTGCTCAGTCTTAAGGTTAAAATTTTAGTTCTGAGTTTTTCATCGCATGCTGTTTCAGATTATAGTCTTGTAGAGCAGTGCTCAGTACATAGTAAGTGCACACTGAACAGTTGTTAAGTGGGTATTCTAAATTCTGAAGATCCTTCCAAATTTGGAATTTGCTCTTTGAAACTTTCAATATACATGGACTAGCCCTACGCCTGCCATTCTTAATTGCCTTCGCTGCATGTATTATTTACATTGCCTCTTACAGGGTTTTAATCAGGTACTCCCATTGTTTGGAATGCTCAGAAAAATATATTGAAATTGGGATAAGTACTATTTGCTTTTAAGGAACTAAGTCTGTAAGCAGATATCTTTTGCCTAAGTCCTCCTACTCGTTCCCTCATGATATTGCTTCAATCATTCTCCAATATTCTTCATTGCTTCTTGTTTTAGATTTCTCATTCAGGTGACCAGAACCGAAATGCTTTGCCTTTCTCTCATTTGTTTCTGTCAATTTTATTTATTAATGCTGGATGTTAGGAAGAACAGAGATGTTTCTGAGTAAGATTCCCATCATTGTACAGTCTAGAGTCCTTGATCAAAGAAGGGGTTTTTAAATGTTTTAGCCAGATTGTATTATAGGTGTATCAAAGGCATAACACACAGTCTAGCCAGATGTCAAAGAACCAAGTATGTAAATTAGTACTACACTATTACTCAGCGTCACCATTATGGAATGAATTTCTAGGGCAGAGAAGAAAAACTGAAGACATTAAAAATATTTTAATTAGTATTACACTATTATTGAAAAGCAAAAGGATCAGCTTATTCAAATTAAGTATTTTGATAGAATAATAGTAATTTCTCAGCACTGCTCTTCCATTTACCACTTGACACATTTGCCTTAATAAATAAATGCTCATTTTTAACAGTTGCATTTAATAATATCACTAACACTTTTGTATTAATAACTCAGAAAAAATATTAATTCTTCTTTAATTTTGCAACTGGTATTTATAACTTGGATAAATCTCAAAAATCAGTACATCTTCATTCATACATTGCTGGTGGAACTGCAAATTAGTGCAACCACTCTGGAAAGCAGTGTGGAGATTCCTTAGAAAACTTGGAATGGAACCACCATTTGACCCAGCTGTCCCTCTCCTTGGCCTATACCCAAAGGGCTTAAAATCTGCATACTACAGTGATACAGCCTCATCAATGTTTATAGCAGCTCAGTTCACAACAACTAAACTATGGAACCAACCTAGATGCCCTTTAGTAGATGAGTGGATCAAGAAACTGTGGCATATATACACAATGGAATATTACTCAGCCTTAAAGGAGAATAAAATTATGGCATTTGCAGGTAAATGGATGGAGTTAGAAAATACCATGCTAAGCAAAATAAGCCAATCCCCCAAAACCAAAGGCTAATTGTTTTCTCTGATATGTGCATGCTGATCTATAATGGAGGCGGGGAATAAATGGAGGAACTTTGGATTGGGCAGAGGGGAGTGAGAGATGGGAAGGGGACAAGGGGTGGGAGAGATGATGGAATGAGTTTGACATTATTAACCTAAGTACTTGTATGATCGAACAAATGGTATGGACTCTACATCATGTACAAGCAGAGAAATTAATACTTGTACTCCATTCATGTACAATAAATCAAAATGCATTCTGCTGTCATGCATAATTAATTAAAACAAAAATTTTAAAAATAAGTACATCTCTATTGAGAATGGTTGGGTTATAGCAATCAGAATTTTTATTTTAAATTTCAAAACTGAAAAATTAGTGCACGCCTAGTCATTTCAAAATTTGGTTATTGAGAACAAAATGTTTTTTGAGGACTTCACTCTTATATAAAATTGTCTTAATTTCTTTGTAATCTTTACTTGTTTTCCAGATTGGAAATAGTTTATCATAAATTTTAAAATGTTTCCTCATGAAATTTTTGAAATATAGAATGTTAACATTTTAATTTTAATTCATACAATATGGGAAGAATTTTCAAAAGTACTAAATAGAAATAAATAACTAAAAATTAGATAAGTTCTTAAAGGTTATTTTGTTTATATGTGTGCTGAATGGAGTACAAGACAGTGATAAAGGTAATTCTCTGTATTTAGATTTTGAACTTATTTCCTCACTAATAATAACTAACAAGCAGCCATGTTCAGGGCAACAAATTACTCAGAAAAATTAAAGAAAATTACATAGTGGGGTCTCTTAAGAAATTGAATGTTTTAACTCTTTTTGTTCTATTTGCTATCAGACATTGCTAAATTCTGGAGGAATGGATATGGAAGTGTTACTATCTAGCATATTTTGAATTCCTACTACGTGCTATGTGCTTCACTGTATTTTCTTTTCATCCTCACAGTAATCCTCTGAGGCTGATGGATTATCCCCATTTTATAAGTGAAAAAGTTGAATGTGAGAAAGATTAAGAATCTCTCTTGTCCAAGCTCACCCAAATGGAAAGTGGTAGAGCTGGGATTTAAGCCCAGGTTGAATAATTCTGGTTCTTAACAATTGGGGCACTGTTTGTACAGTTTAGTAAGGGAGGAAATACAGTTGTGCTCTGGTTAGTGCTACAGAAGTATCTACAGAGTGTTGGAGGCTCACAGAGAGGATCTAAGATCAAGAAAAGATTTTGAGTATAATTTGGCTTGCTACAGTCAGCCACTAGTCTGGGGAGTAAAATGAGATAACCAACGGGTATTATAAAACAACAGGCATTGTACTGGTTTTGGTGGCATCTATGAGAATTACAAATGGGACTCCTCTGTTCAAGGATACAGGGCTCAAGAGTTGTCATTCTTGGAAACCTAATTTCTTTAGGGTACTCCAATACCACCACCAGAATACTGCCTCTGTAAAATACAGCCTTTTGAATTCTATGGGCCAGGGATTTTAGAGACTCTCAATTGGTGATGACCTATAGCAGATATATACAGTCTTGACCTCATCGTAAGGGAAGAGGTAGAAGGACATGTGTAAATACCAGGGCAAGTAGTAAGTAACTGTAAATGTGAATGAGGTTCAAGTTATGTCATTGCTTTTCAGAACTATAAGTTCTGAAATTCCTCTCTAAGTTTGTCTTAATGCTGAGTTCTCTACTTACACACGTTCCATTTAAATGCTAGTGCTGAGTGATTTCAACCAAGATGTGAATTAAGTGTGACCTTCCTTGTTACAGCATAAACACAGTTGCATAGCTGTTTGATGAGGAGCAGAGAGTGTGTATATTCTCTCAGTATAATATGTGAACAAGTGCCTCAGTAGTTCATAGTCAAAGAAAAGATAATGGATGTTAAATTCAGTAACATTTTTAAGTAGTAAGATGCAGTTTGGAAGATTGTTATAGAATTCTATTAAATGTTACTTGGCATTATAAAAATTAAGTTACAGTAGTTCCCTCATATCTGAAAGTGATATTTTCCAAGAATTCCCCATGGATGCCTAAAGCCATGGATAATACTGAACTTACATATACTATGTTTTTCCTATACATACACACATATGATAAAGTTTAATTTAGAAAGTAGATTCAATAAGAGATTAACAACAATACCTCATAATAGAAAATTATAGCAATACATGATAGTAGAAGTTATGTGAATGTGGTTGCATGCTCACTTTTTCTCTTTTGCTCCCTTTCAAAATAATCTTATTGTATTTTCACCTTCTCACTTAAAGGAACCACTTTGTGGCTTCTCTAAAATATCCTTGCCAGCATCACTATTCTTGCTCTTTGGGATCATTATTCAGTAAAATAAGGTTTACTCAAATGCAGCATTGCCATACCACTGGATCAGATTATTAAGGGGATTACTTAGTGACAAGGGACATGTAGTATATACAGCATGGATACACTGGACAAAGGGGTGATTTATATCCTTGACTGGAAGGAGCAAGGTGGTATCATTTCATCACACTACTCAGTGTTTAACTTAAAACTTGTGAACTATTTCTGGAGTGTCCCATTTCATATTTTTGGACTATAGTTAACTGTGAGTAACTGAAACCATAAATAAGGGGAGAGAGTTTTTTGTATAAACCATTTTAGATTATACCACGAAAACAAGAATAAAATCATTTCATACCATTGATGTGACTGAGGATAGTTTTGTGCAATGACTGTCATATGAACAAAGTAGTACAAATTCTTTATTCTTGTCTCATTCTGGCATTTGGAACTCCATTTTTCATCCAAGACCAGTGGTAGGAACACCCAGGATGATAAATTTATTGAGGAATGGAAGTTAGAACTTTTCATCTATGAGAAATGTTTTAAATGGGTTTGTTAAGTTGTGATTTCTCATTAAATTGCAAGAAAAATACTAGTCTGTTTTAGTCATTTGTGAACTTGTTATAGAAGTCTTAATTCGGTTTCCCCCCTTTATCTTCCAAAGAAAGTTTATATAATACTCTATTCTAAAATTTTAAATTTTCAAAGGAATTTTTGCATACCCCATGATAGGCTATATATACCAAGCATTAAAATGGTTATAGTTAAAAAGCTGAAGGGAATGCTTGTAGTTTATACAGTTTTTTAATGTTAGCATCAAGAACTTTTTAAAAAATATATAAATCCATATGTACAGAAATAACTAAACTGTGGCATAAATAACTCCTCAGTGTGTGCAGATTCTTTAAGTTTTTTTGTATTATCCTCCAGAGGGATGTTTTAAATATAACTTATTTTACTTTAAGCATTATTATACTTTCATTGTTCTTTATTGACTTTTAATTTTTCCCATTAAGGTGTTTATTGCATATTTTCTAATAACCTGCAATTAATTAAAATCTTGCCAAATTTTCTTATTTATTATCTAAATACCACAAATTATTTTCATTTTATTGTTGAGAAATAAATTTCTCTTTCTTAGAGAAATCAAAGAAATTGAATATTTGAAAATTACCATAAAACCATACAGGTAGAACTAAATTGGTGACTTTTTAACTTAATGTTTAATCTATATCAATAATGATGACTATTTGCATGCTCATTATTTAATATATTTAAAGAAAAAATATTTATACATTATTTTTCAAGTTATTTCATCAGAGAGAAGTAAATTTATTTTTGTAAGATGTTATATATGACCATATAGATTGTAGCAATTCTAATGGATTATAACAATTTCATTATTGGTAACATGTATCCCACTTTAACAGTTTCACACTAAATACTAGTTTCTTAACTATTTATTTAGAGCCTGCATTATGCTTTTTATGGACTTTTTATTGGTATATTAAAAGTATGCATAATAATTGGATTCATTGTTCCATATTTGTACATCACATGATATAACAGTATAATTTGGTCAGTTTTATTCCTCTACTCCTCCAACTCCAACATTGTGCTTTTCATTGACTACAGCTGTGAACCATAACTGGGCATTGCCTCTATTCATATAGAACTGACTGTAGTAAAAAATATAGACATCACACAAATAATGAATTGACCCTGGATGAAGCACCAAAACTGTAAAACTCTGGTCTTTGTCTAGGTCCCTGGCACAAAGCTCCATAAAGCCCTTGAAGTTTATTGAGTAATAGTAGTGTCTCTTTTTACTCATGAGGAGCCCCTACGGAGCATACTTGAATTTGTGCTAATGAAGTGACTCAGCGTGGGATCCCTAGATAACTTCAGGATGGGAACTCATTACCAGACAAACTAAACTCGTGATTTGATGATGAGAACTTTTAGCCCCACCTCACAGGAGGTAGAGGAACAACTGGAAGAAGATTATAAAAATCCTGGAATACGAAGATTCAGAGAACTTCTGTATTGGTAGACACATGCATGTGTAGGGAATGTGGCCCCACCCAGAAAAGCCATGGAAGCTATTTACCCCACCCCATTTTTTGCAGAGCAGTATGGTAGAAGCTATTGAATTCAGAATCTTTTGCATGCTTTGCAAACACTTTACCAGCAAGCTACATGCTTTTTTCCTCTTGGGATGGTAGGGTTGATTCCAGGGCTTTGTGCATGCTAGACAATTGCTTTCTCACTGAGCCTGTGTACCCAGCCCCTATCCATATCTTATTCTCCACATCACTTGTGTCTTTACTAGTGTCTAAAAGTAAAGTGCTTTCCTCAGTTCTGTGAGTAGTTCTAAAGAATTATGAAATCTGAGTTGAGAGTTGTGAGAACCCTTGAATTTGTAGCCAGCCAGGAGGAAGTATAAGTAGCTTGGGGCCTCCATTTGTAGCTGGTAACTAAAGTACTAGCAGTATTGGGGGACTGAACTCTTGACCTGTGGGATCTATGCTAACTTTGTAATTAGTGTTAGAATTGAGTCAAATTGTTGGTACTCTTTTAGTGTCAGGAGATTGAAGACTTAGTGAAGAAGAGATATCACAGACAAGAGGCAACAAAAGAATGTTCTAGTAGAGAAAGAGCATGTATGAAGACTCGGGTATAAAGAGGTTATACACTGCAAGCAGATGATAGATATCAGAATTGATATTTATATTAAAAAATTTCCTATATAGAATTGGTGATCAAAATGAAGAGACTATTTGCAGGGACACTCATTAGGCAGTTGGTGTGATATTCTAGGCAAGAGAAAATAGAGGCTTGAGAAACAAATGTAATGAAAGTAAAGATGAAAACATACAAGGCAACACAGGAAGTACCCATGTGTTTTATGATGCTTATAAAGTATGCTTGTACTGGAAAAACATTATACATGTAGCAAATGCAAAGCATAAATGGTGAAATTTGAGATTCAGGGTAAGATAGGAGAAAACCTAGTTTATGTCCAGTTTTGCATAACTTCAATTAAGTAATCATGTGAATCACAGTTTAATTTTGAAAATGCAATCAATATTTTCTCTTTCACAGTGTTTGTATCAAATGTGATAATATATGTGAGAGCACTTGGTAATGCTACTTATCTGTGTTTCTTTCAATTATCAAAAAAAAAAAAAAAAAAAATAGAAGCTAGCCAGGTAACATTTCTTTTGTGGTTATTTTCATCTGCTTTGCTTGGAGTCTTCCAAATGACTGTTTTAGAGAAACTTATTCCTGTTTTATGTGAAATCATTTCCCCAGAGGTCCTATTTCATGAACAGTCAGTTCATACAGGTATCCCTGATCACTTTATGTGGGTCACCAACTGTCCCTACCAGGGTCTTAACAAAGGAGTGTGAGTACGGATGGGAATGGGGAGCATTGGTTGCAGCTTCCCATCTGCAAATAGCTGAAGAGAAAGAGGAATGTTGATAGCCAGGATCCGTAATCAGTCAGCCACATTTTAAGTGGTCCATAAGTTGAAGATTGCCATCAAATGTAGGCATTTATCAGGGACCATGGAGTTGACTCTCTGTTAATTGGCTGCCTCCCAGAAGAACCAGAACCTGATTTTCATTTTAATGCTTTTGTGGGTAACTATCCTAGAACAACACATTATTATCAGGACAGGGACATTCTTGTTCTCTGCTGCATCCCTAGAATCTAGAAGGTGTGTCTGGCCCAAATAATAGCAGTTGAGTAAATATTTGTTGAATGTAGCCATTTATTTCTTAATCTGTTTGGACTGCTATCACAAAATAGGTAATTTATAAAGAATTAAAATTTATTGATCAAACTCTAAGGTTCAAGATCAAGGTGCCTGGTGAGGGCTTGTTCTCTACTTCATAGGTAGTGTCTGTTTGCTGTGTCCTCACGTAGGGAAAGGGATGAACTAGTTCCCTGGGACCTCTTTTAATAAGATCACTAATTCCATTTGTGAAGGCTCTATTCTTATGACCTGATCACCTACCCCAAAACCCCAGCTCTTCATACCATCACCATCGGCATTAACTTTCAACAGATGTATTTTGGAGGAACATTAGCATTCGGATCATAGCATGTTTGTAAGTCATCTTCACAGTATTTACTAAACTGCTTTGTTAGGCCATATTTAAGAATTTATATTTACTTATGAATCTGATATGTGCAACTATGTTTCTGTGCTTATTGATTCTTTTAAATGCATTATGTTCCTGTCTTAGTCATTTGAGGCTGCTGTGTTAAATTACCACAGATTGGTAATTTTAAAAAGTATCTCTCACAGTTTAGAGACTGGAAGTCCAGTGTCAAGGTGCCAGTAGATCAAGTTTCTGTTCAAGACCCACTTTCTGGTTTGCAAATAGCTGTCTTTTTGCTATGTCCTCAAATGGTAGAAAGATATCTAGCTAGTTCTCTTTCTCCTCCTTAAGTGCACTAACCCCATTGATCAGGTCTCTGCCCTCATGATTATCACATTAGGATTAGGATATCAGCATAGGAATTCCAAGAGGAGGGCACTAACATTGTCTGTTGTGATGCCCACATAGTCCAGAGTCTAGCTGATTATTTCCTTAATATCTCTCATGTCTGCCCTTCTCCATCTTCATTGCCACTTTCTTCTGAATCTGTCGTGTCTTACCTGAATTCTTAGTTTTAAAACTGATGTCTTCCTTCAGATCTTAAACCTTTCAACCATCCTTCCCATTGCTGCATCTCTAGAGTGATAATTTAGGTAATTACTCCCTTGCTAAAATACTTAAATGGTTCCATTTACTTAGAGCAGAATTTATGATTATGTTATCCTAACACAATGGCATTTTACAATCATTTGTGAATTGTTAGATGTATCAGAAAGTATTTGTGTTGTCTCTTATGAAAATGAGCCTAAAAGGAGATAAAATTGAGGATGGTGCTATATTTGTAACTTATCTTTTAAATGATTCATGAAATCACAGAGAAAGAGCAACTACAATGTGCATTTTCTTTACTGATGAATATGGCTAGCAAGAGCATCTAAATTAGACCTCACAAGAAAGACATAGTACTTTTCTCCAGAATTTTTTCATTATGGTGATACTCTATTCACTTTGTGACTGTTATTTATGCTTTGTTTTTTTAATATTTTTATTTTTAAAATTTTTTTACAGATTGTTTTTTGATTCATTATACACAAATGGGGTACAACTTTTCATTTGTATGGTTGTACACAATGTAGATTCACACCAGTCATGTAATCATACATGTACATAGGTAATAATGTCTATCTCAGTCCACTATCTTTCCTTCCCCCACCTCTCCTGCCCCATTTCCCTCTACTCAATCCAAAGTTCCAATTCCAATTAAAATCCCAATGATGTACCTTACAGAAATAGAGCAAGCAATTATGAAATTCATCTGGAAGAATAAGAAACCCAGAATAGCTAAAGCAATCCTCAGTAGAAAGAGCGAAGCAGGGGGTATTGCAATACCAGATCTTCAACTCATTACAAAGCAATAGTAACAAAAACGGCATGGTATTGGTACCAAAATAGACAGGTAGATCAATGGTACAGAATAGACGACACGGATACAAACCCAAATAAATACAATTTTCTCATACTAGACAAAGGTGCCAAAAATATGCAATGGAGAAAAGATAGCCTCTTCAACAAATGGTGCTGGGAAAACTGGAAAACGATATGCAACAGAATAAAATTAAACCCCTATCTCTCAGCCTGCACAAAACTCAACTCAAAATGGATCAAGGACCTCGGGATCAGACGAGAGACCCTGCATCTTATAGAAGAAAAAGCAGGTCCAAACCTTCAACTTGTTGGCTTAGGATCAGACTTCCTTAACAGGACTCCCATAGCACAAGAAATAAAAGCAAGAATCAACCACTGGGATAGATTCAAACTAAAAAGCTTTCTCTCAGCAAAGGAAACTATCAGTAATGTGAAGAGAGAGCCTACAGAGTGGAAGAATATCTTTGCCACTCATACTTCAGATAGAGCGCTAATATCCCGAATCTATAAAGAACTCAAAAAACTCTATACCAAGAATACAAATAATCCAATCAACAAATGGGCTAAGGAAATGAATAGACACTTCACAGAAGAAGATGTACAAGCAATCAACAGATATATGAAAAAATGTTCAACATCTCTAGTAATAAGAGAAATGCAAATCAAAACTACCCTAAGATTCCATCTCACCCCAAGTAGAATGGCGATTATCAAGAACACAAGCAACAATAGGTGTTGGCGAGGATGTGGGGAAAAAGGTACACTCATACATTGCTGGTGGAGTTGCAAACTAGTGCAGCCACTCTGGAAAGCAGTATGGAGATTCCTCAGAAAGCTTGGAATGGAACCACCATTTGACCCAGCTATCCCACTCCTTGGCCTATACCCAAAGGACTTAAAATCAGCATACTACAGAGATACAGCCACATCAATGTTCATAGCTGCTCAATTCACTATAGCCAGATTGTGGAACCAACCCAGATGCCCTTCAGTTGATGAATGGATAAAGAAACTGTGGCATATATATACAATGGAATATTACTCCGCCATGAAGAATGATAAAATGATGGCATTTGCGGGCAAATGGATGAAATTGGAGAATATCATGCTAAGTGAGATAAGCCAATCTCAAAAAACTAAAGGACGAATGATCTCGCTGATAAGTGGATGAGGACATATAAGGGGGGGGGGTGGTAGGAGGGGTTAGCATTAGGGTTAGGGTTAGGTTTAGGGTTAGGGATAAGGAGGGTGGTAAGAATGAAGGAAGAAAGGAATGTATAGAGGGAAAAGAGGGGTGGGAGGGGGGGAAGGGAAAAAAATAACAGAATGAATTAAACAACATTGCCCTATGTAAATTTATGATTTTTTAATTACAATAAAAAGAAATCCAAAGTTCCTCCATTCTTCTCTTGTCCCCCACATTAGGTAAAATCATCTACTTACCAAAGAAAACATGTGATCTTTGGTTTTGGGGCTTGGCTTGTTTCACTTAGCATGATATTCTCCAACTCCACCCATTTATCAGCAAATGCCAAAATTTTATTCTTATTTATGACTGAGTAATATTCCATTATGTATATATACCACAGTTTCTTTATCCACCAAAAAATACAAAGAACCCAATTAATAAATGGGCTAAGGAACTGGGCAGGCACTTCACAGAAGATATACAGGTGATCAACAAATACATGAAAAAGTGCTCATCATCTCTAGTAATTAGAGAAATTAAAATTAAAACCAACCTAAGATTTCATCTAACTCAAATTAGAATGGCTATTATCAAGAACACAAGCAATAAGTGTTGGTGTGGATGTGGTAAAAAAGGCACACTCATACATTGATGGAGGAGTTGCAAATTGGTACAGCCACTCTGGAAAGCAATATGGAGATTCCTCTGAAAACTTGGAATGGAACCACCATTTGACCCAGCTATCCCACTCCTTGCTTCAAAATCAAAAGGACTTCAAAATCAGCATACTACAGTGATGCAGCCACATCAATGTTCATAGCAGCTCAATTCACAATAGCTAGATTGTGGAACCAACCAAGATGCCCGTCAATTGATGAATGGATAAAGAAACTGTGGTATATGCTTTATTTTGTCATAGGTGATTTTGTGTGTTTGTGTGTGTGTATGTGTGTGTTTAGATAAAGGCTTGATAAGTTACAATATAATTTCCAAATACAGGTTTTACACATTTTTTAGTTATGCATTTCCAACCATTCAAAGAATAGGTCAAAAGACAAGAAAAAAGGTTGATCAAAATGTCTTTTGTTCTACCTCTGTACAATATTATTAGTTTGAAATTTGTTTCTGAAAAGAATGATTGTGACTTTAAATTCATTTGTCATTATCATCAGTGACCATATGCACCTTAGACAATGTGGTGTGTCATCAACAGTACAGTCATCTAACAGGTCAGGAAATAGCAAGGACTGAATATGGTTGATGACAAGAGGCATAGGAACATAAAACCAAATAATATTTTACCCACTAACCAGTAAATTTTCATTCCAAACAAACTACTTTTTTTCTACAGAGAACTGTTTACACTGGAATATCAACTGAAATACTATACCAAGTTTCAACATGTAATTTGTTTCTCCTATTATATGAAGATCTCTCACTTTATCATTAGTGCTAAAAGGCTATATTAAATGGTATTAGGTATTAACATAGTATGAAAGAAGTAATTTACTTGAAGTGTTAAGAGTACAGAGAGATCTCAAGGTCAGCAGAACAGCTGGAAATTAGGGGAAATCCTAAAAAAGCCAAGATAAGACCAGCTCTGTCTAAATCCTTGATGAAGTGCCATATTTTACAGGCTTAGGAGAGACCTATAAAAACCCATGGTAAAAAGCAATGGTTTGAAGTCATAAGAACATAACAGAGATAAGTAGCTATATACCGTGGATTAGTTTGGAGTTTGAATCTGGGCACGGTAACTGCATATTAGAATATAAACTCAACAACCCTCAGAAAATAGGAAAATAATGTTTCTGTAACGTGTTATCTACAATGCCCAGTTGTCTACAAAAACATTGACATGGAATTAAACAGGAAAGATTTATCCATTTCCAAGAAAAAGTCAGTAAAAACTGATTATTTAGCCTCAGCAAAGATTTCAAAGCAGGTTTTAAAAATATACTTAAAGAAGTAAGGGAAAATATGTTCAAAGAATTAAAGAAAATTTGGTATCAATGAATGGACAGGTAATCTCTGAAAAGTGAAAATTATTTTTTAAAAAACCCTGTAAATACTAAAGTTGAAAAGTATAATTACTAAAATAAATTTGCTAAGTGAACTAAAAAAGAAGGGTTCTTTTTCCTCATAAAATATATCTTTATCTTTGAGCTGCTGGTTGTTACTAGTAAGAATAAAATGATTCTGTATTAAGCATTTGTCGAGTTATAGAAAATAGAGACCTGAATTCCTTAACATAGACTTCAGAAATTTTTGAGTCTGTTTATATGATTTTATTATATATTTTATTATATATATATTTATTATATATTGTATAATATATCTTGCAATAACTTTAGAGTTTATTTTTTCCCAGTGTCCCAATCCAGTGTACTTTTTTTTTATCGGTTTCTTTTAGTTGCAACATGACAATAGAATATATTATAACATAATTATAAAAGCATGGAATATAATTGGTTCTAATTCTGTCCCAAGTACTTCCTGTTCCCTTCCTTTCTCTGACCTCCCTGTTCCCTTCCCTCTGCTCTACTGATCTATTTTACTTAGTTTTTTTCTTCAAATTAGTATTTTATGGATGTAGATGATGGTGAGATTCATTGTGGTATATTCATATATGTACATAGGAAAGTTAGATTTATTCCCCATCCCATCCCTCTGCCCTTTCCTTCATTCCCCTTTGTCTACTCCTCTGACCTATTCCTTTTTTTTTAACCCCCCCCCCCCTTATTTTGGATTAGATTCTACATTCAGATAAAATATTTGAATTTTGACCTTTCGGTTCTGGCTTTTTTTACTTGGCATGATAGTCTTCAGTACTATCCATTTACCAGCAAATGCCATAAAATCATTCCTCTTTATAGCTGAGTAATACTCCATTGTGTGTATATATGCCAATTTTTCTGTATCCATTCATCTATTTTAGGGCACTTAGGTTGGCTCCATAGCTCAGCTTTGTGACTTGCACTGCTGTAAACATTGATGTAACTGTGTCACTGTGGTATGCTGACTTAAAATTCTTTGGGTATATACTGAGGAATGGAGTAACTGGGTCAAATGATTCCATTCCAAGGTTTCTAAGAAATCTCCATACTGCTTTCCCATAGTGGTTGCACTAATTTGCAATCCCATCAGCAATGTATGAGTGCACTCTTTTCCCCACATCCTCACCAACATTGTTACTTGTATTCTTGATAATTGTCATTCTAACTGTAGTGGGATGAACTCTTAGTGTAGTTTTAATTTACATTTCTTTAATTGCTAATGGTGTTGAACATTTTTTCATATATTTGTTGGCTATTCATATTTCTCCTTTTGAAAAGTGTCTGGTTAGTTCCTTTGCCCATTTATTGATTGGCTTATTTGGGGTTTTTTTTGTTTGTTTGTTTGTTTCTGATTTTTTTTTTGGTGTTATGTTTTTCAAGCTCTTTGTATATCCTGATTATTGATGCCCTATCTGATGAGCATGTAGCAAAGATTTTTCTCCCATTATATAGGCTCTTCCTTCATGTTCTTGATTGTTTCATTTGCTATGAGGAAACTTTTTAATGTGATACCATCCCATTTGTTGATTTTTAATTTTACTTCTTGTGCTTTAGGAGTTTTTAAGGAAGTCAGTTCCTGAGCAAATGTGTTGGAATGTTGGGCCTATATTTTTGCCTAGAATGTTCAGGTTTTCTGCTCGAATTCCAGAAAAACAGAAAAATGTTAAAGTTGAGGAAAATGCTACTTATTACTTCAAAAGAACAACTGATAACATTTGTTGCTGCTGTTAAAATATGAGCTCTGAAGGAAAAAAAAATAATTTTTGGAAAACTTGTATTCACCAATGCAGTATGTAACTTTGGAAAACTTGTAAGCACCAAAAACTTACCAATACTTCAGAAGTTTTTAAAATGACTTTTGTGGTGTTACAAATTGATTTTTTAAAAAAAGAATATATGTTATAATTTAATGAAACCTGTCATCATTTGGAGATCCATATAAAGAGGATCTGTATAATTCTACCCAGAATTTTACAAGTGACCAATGCATGATGTTAGAAAATCATATGCTGATTTAAAAGATCCAAAGTACAAAGCCCATAGAGTTTAGAGTAATATAGTACGAAAAGTTCATGGGTGCGCTTTTCTGATTTCACATTGCATCTTCTCTTGAAGAAATTACTCACTAGGGTTTGTTATGGTATCAAAAAAGATTAACCAGTTATCTGAAGAACTTTTCCCTTTCCCAACTACCCATGAGAGGCCGGATTTTATTCTTATACCTCAACCAGAATAACGTATTGCAAAAATTGAGTGCAGAAGTAGATTTGAGAATGAATCTATTTTCTTTTAAGTCAGACATTAGAGACTTAAAAAAGGTGTAAATTGGTATTCTTTAGTTTTAAAAATTACAGCCATTTTTTCATAAAAATATGCTTTTTATGTTAACATGTAATAGGTTCATTGTTAAATGAATTTTTAATTCTTTAATTCTTAATTTTAATTTCTAACACAGTAAAAGTCAATAGATATTCCTTACATGAACAAAAGCTCTTTGGGATACTCAGTTATTTTAGGTTTAAAGGTATATTGAGACCAAAAAATTTGAGAACCGTTTTGAGTCTGTTCTGCCTCCACCTTCAGACAGCACATTCCTTGAAGAGCGGCAGACTGGAAAATTGGAAATATCTTTTTAACCCAGGAGATTAGTGTTCTTGAGTGTATAACTTTCAAACTTTTTTTTTTTTTGTATCTTTATTTTCAAGTAAATGGTACAAGATGCAATAGGTGTGCTGCTTGCTGCCTCTAATGGCAATCTTCTCTTGCCCTTCCCTTCTGTACTTGTTTGTAGATCTTTGACTTCTACCAGGGAACTTGAACAGGAAAGCAAATAGCGACTTTTGAAATCCCAACAAGATTTTTACTTTCTTTACTTTTCCCCCCTTTTGTTATGTTTAGGGGTTACCAAAGGAGAGCTGTTAAAAAAGTGTTAGAGGATCTCTATAGTGGCCTGCATAGTTGATTGCTGCACTGTATTTCTCCCCTTTTCCTAGTATTCCTAATGAGTTTGTACTTGGATTTGAATTTAGAAAATCCTTGCTATACATAAGCTTATTGCAGAGCCAGTTGTTTCTTAAGACAAACTACTGTCATGAATTCAATGAATCTTACTGTGCCCTCACTCTGGTCCTCAATGTTTTCACCTAGTGTTTTTAATGCTTACATGTGTGTGGACAGAAGGACTAAAACCAAATTTTATTTCTTTGATAATCAAGAGACATGAGAATAATAGAATTGATCATTTTCCCTTGTATTGAATTTAAGGAACTTAGTGATATACTCTCTGAAACTTATTTTATTTTTGAAATAATAAAGATTTTCTTTGGGTTTGCAAATGACTATGGTTCTGAAAGTCATATAGAAGGCTTCACCAGAAAAGAAGACTTCTAATTTGAGGATGTCAATTAGAAAGGTATCTATTTGGGTCTAGAGATAAAACCTGATTATTCATCATCTGACTTCTTAAATTACAGTTTTCCTTGTGTTTTCTCAGACCAAAGAGGAAGAGGAAGCCTTTCTGGATTGGAGTGATGATGATGATGATGGATTTGATCCGAGCACACTTCCAGATCCAGATAAATACAGGAGCTCCGAAGAATCAGATAGTGAAGAAATGGAAAATAAAATTAGGTATGCTTTACCATTGGTATCATTAAGTATGTACCTAATACTCACATTTTAATGAATATTCTCCTTTAATCCCAAAGACATTTTAAAAAATATTATTCCAAGAGTTTTTTTTTTTTTTTTTTTACTTTTAATATCCTGAAAACCCTGTTAGTGTTTCTTATTTTACCTGTAGGTGACTGATACAAATATCTCATACACTTCTGAGCATTTTAGAAAGGAGTTTTTAAAAAAGATTATTTCTGTAATTCCTGCTAACAGGTAAAGGTGTGATAATCAATTGTTTTCTTTTTCTGTTTCTATTCTTTTTTTCTCATCTTTTCCTGAATCCTTTATGCTTACATCTTTAATAAATTAGAGTAAGTACAAACAGAGGCAGATTTTATTTTGACTCATTGTCAAAGGATTCTGTTGAGGGTGCTGTTAAAAATTGCCTTTGAATTTTAAAGGAGGAATTATATTTTCACATTTTGTTTTACATCAAATAACAAATAAGACATTAGAAAACAATATAAATAATCCTTGACATGATTTTTTTCAATTTAAAATCTATTCATTTGCTCTCATCTATTTACCACCATGCCAAAAATAAATGTGATGAATTGGATAAGGGTATTACTTATTCAGCATTTGTTTTCAGAGTACTGTGTTTTAGATTACATTAAGATTATATTGACTTAAAAGTTAGAACGTTAAACTTCATAGACATTTTAAATCATTGAGCAGAAGTTAGGAACTAATGGCAAAGTTAATAGACTTGAAGTGAAGGTGAAGCTTGATGGAACCCCTGAAGTGCTGGCCAAAAGAGTTTGGAGTTGCAGAAATAGGCCACGGAGAGCTATAATTTGTTCTTAAACAGGAGCAGGTCTCCAAAAGATCTCAAAAAGATTATCATCTTAGTAGAAAATGCTGTAGGGAGAAATTGAATTACTCTTCATTTAAATCTTGTTCTCATTTAAACACAGAATTATTTGGTAATAGGGAAGATTCACTTATCCAAAATGCAGTTATACCAGCTAATGCCAGACACTTGAGGTACACGCTATTAGACAACTAGGTAGTGAACATATTAGTTTTATAGTATTTTCATATACTATGTAATGGAATACTAACTTTACTATCACAAAAGGCACCATTGGATAAAAATAATCTTATTAGGATTTAGAAAAATACATAAATGTTTATGCCATTTAGAGTTAAATTATTTAGGTTCACATCTTATCCTTAATTTTTAAAAACTGACTTTTAAAAGAAATTATACATATTTAGCTTCACAAAGTTCCTTTTTGCACATGTCTGAGGTCTAGGTAAACTCTAAGGATCGTCCATTTTACTACCTCTTAGTTCTTACATATTTCTTCCTCTTTTAGAGCAGTTTATAGAATCTGTTTTAATACATACGTTTTGACTTAATGCATGACTTTAAATAATTAACTTCCAGATGTTCTGTGTAGTTTGACTCTCCTGAGGATATTAATTGGTTCTTACAATTTGTTCTGCAGCCATATTTTGCATATCCAACATACCTTTAAAAGATGGGACCCACCTTTGAAGCAGGTTGTTGGCAATCCTGCATGTGATTCATACAGGTTTTTTCCTTAATATTTTCATGATAGTTTCTGGGGTCATCCTTCATTTGTGTAGTATAGGCATTCCATTTCATCTTTCTGTCATTTTTTTTTATCATCACAATGGCACGTCTCTATTTTATACCTTATAACTTGTTCTCTGATAATTTCACATGTTGCAGCCTCTTAATTAGCCTGCAAATGTTTTATAGCTAGAGATTCTATCTTTATTTATTATATTAACACAGTTCAGCCCCTATTCCCATCCTCAGTATTAGCATCATGGGTATGGAGAAGGCCCTGAAAAATTTGACTTGACCAATTGATTAATGGAGACTTATAAGGTTAAAAAGGTATAACTATAAGAAACTATGTAATTGGTCCCAATAGTTTGATGATGGAAGAGATGAAAGAATACAGATGATTGGCAGGTTGGGAGAAGCCAAGATTGGGTAAGTGTAATGGACAAACAAGGAGGTGTAGGGTATCCTGAAAGATGCCAAAGCATCTTATTGTAAAGACAATTCATATGGAAAAACAGTCAAGCATTATGTGAAAATTAAAACAGTTGTAATTTAAGGTACACCTAGTAGCAGATTAAAATTGGTCAACTTGTCCCAAGCTGAAGATATTCTTTTCTTGAGACTATCAACAAGGGCTTTATTATTAACATGAGGATAGTATTCCTTAAGCATATTCAGGGATTTCCTAGCAATTTCACTTTTTGTCTATGAGCACAGTTTACCAGTCCAACCCCTCTTCCTACAGATGAAGAAACCAAAGCTTTCAGGGATGAAATAATTTATGTCTATAATCACAGTAAAAATCAGGGACTGATCTTTGTGATCTGCATAAATGAAATTGATTTCTTAGTTCTACTACCCCAATCAGGTTATGCTGAATTTCTTCAACTTTAGGAGAGGTAGGTCAGGAAAACTGCATAAAGACAAATTTATTTATTTGACCAAAGACCTGGATCCATGTACTAACTAGAGGGTAGATTTGACTAGGCCATGGTTTTCTAATTGTGCTAAGTAGTTACATTGCTGTGACAAAATACCTGAGTTAAACAACTTAAAAGGAAGAAAGATTAATTTTGCCTCACAGTTTCAGAGATTTCAATCCATGATCTCTGGGCCTGATTGCTTTTAGGCTTATGGAGGAGAAAAGCTGCTCACTTCATGTTGACTAGGAAGCAGAAAGAAAGGAAGGGACTGGGAACAAATTATATGCTTCAAATGCATACCTCTAATTACCCACTTCATCAACTAGGCCCTAGTTCCTGAAGTTTCCACCACCTCCTAATAGCCTATTAAATGATTAATTCCTTAGTGGTTTAATCCAGTGATGAGGTGAGAACCCATATGATCCAGTCACTTCCCCAAGGCCTGACCTCTGAACATGCTAAATTTGGAACTGAACCTTCAATACAGGAATTTTTCAGGGACATTTGAGATCCAAACTATAATATTACCTTTGGGATTATTAATATTCTGGTCCAGATAATGTTACATTTAGAAAAGGGGAATCTATAGAATATTTAGCATTGTCCCTGGCCACTGACAGTACCAAATTCCCTTTCCCCTCCCCTGGTTGAGGCAACTAAAAATGTCTTTAGACATCACCACTAGATTTTAGCCCAAGTAGTCCTTCTCAGCATAGCTTCTATCAGGTGGAATTGGTATACAAGATAAAACCTGTTTGTCATTCCTACACTGGAAGGCAGGATTTATGGTAAGCTACAAGTAGTGGTCTACATGTACAGTTTCTTTTCATACTCTGATATTCATTCCCCACCCCACCCCTTTTGGTACCAGGGATTGAATCAAGGGGCACTTAACCACTGAGTCACATTCCCAGCCCTTTTTATTTATTTATTTATTTTATTTTTTTATTAATTAATTATTTTCTTATTTTTACAGTCTGCATTTTGATTCATTGTACACAAATGGGGTACATCTTTTCATTTCTGTGGTTGTATACGATGTAGATACCATCCATACCATTCATATAATCATACATGTAATCATACATGTACATAGGGTACATGATGGTGGTACATCCCAACATTTTTTATATCCCTGCTCCTCCCTCTCATTTCCCTCTACATAATCTAAAGTTCCTCCATTCTTCTCTCACCCCCCACCCCTCAACCCCTTTTAATATATCATCCACTTATCAGGGAAAACATTTGGCCTTTGGTTTTGGGGGATCGACTTACTTCACTTAGCATGATATTCTCCAATTCCATCCATTTATCTGCAAATGCCATAATATTATTATTCTTTGTGGCTGAATAATATTCCATTGTGTGTATATACTACAGTTTCTTTATCCATTCATCTGTTGAAGGGCATCTAGGTTGGTTCCACAATCTAGTTATTTTGAATAAACATTGATGTGGCTGCATAAGATTCCTCAGAAAATTTGAAATGGACCCACTTTTGACCCAGTTATCCCACTCCTCAGTTTATACCCAAAGACTTAAAATTAACACACTACAGTAATGCAGCCACATCAATGTTTTTATTTATTTTTGAGATAGGGTCTTGCTAAGTTACATAGTGCTTCACTAAGTTGTTGAGGCTGACTTTGAACTTGCAATCCTACCTCAGCCTCCCAAGCCTCTGGGATAACAGACCACCATACCCAGCTCTCCCTTTTTCTTTTCTTAAAATTACCTCATTGGCAATGAATTAAGATATATGTAAACCAAAAAGAAAAATTGTTTTGGATAAAGAAGTATTTGTAAAGCTATATACTATAGAATTTTGACAGTAGTAATTGCTGCAACTGCAATTTACAATAATAACACAAGTACAATTTTCCAGTGTCGTTTCAGTTTTGGTACCTCTTCTTTTCTTTGCCTCTTGTAAACATGATGATGTGCTAAGATTTTGTGATGTCACCTTTAGAGGGGCTTCATGGCATTTTCACAGGTTTATTTGCTGTGCCCTTTCTAGCTTCTACTCAGTAATTGTTTCAATAGCTCGTGCTTCTGCCTTGGTCATCATTGTTCTCCCAAGAGGTCATTCTTTGTATATAAACTTGGTGTTTTCAGAGATAAGTTCACTCTTCTGGGACTAGACACATCAATTAAAAAACAGCTAACTAGCATGAAGTAGTTTTATTTCAATTTTCCTCTGGTATTTCTTTTTCCCTTACTTTGCTGACACTCATAAATATTCAGCATGAGTGGCACTTTTTTGTCTCTACACGGAAAGACACTTTCTCAGTAGGAAATAGGCAATGGAGAGCCAGATTTAGTGGAGAATGACTGAATATGGGGTCATAGTTCCTCCATAGGGAGGTCTGACAAGGTTTTAAAAAGTTTGTAATTCTACCTTCCTTCTCAGCTCAGTGCACATCTGCATAGAATTTAAACTACCCTTAACCCTCTGTGGAATTATCAGAATTTCTGTCTCTAGCACTGAGATTCCAAAGTGATTCTGATGTATGCGATTCAACCCCTTTAAGTTAGTATGGCTGAAAGAGACCCTTGTTTATTATGTGGTCCCAGCAAATAGGAAAACAATAACTTTGAGTTCCTTTTAAGAAGATTTAAGAATGTGCCATGAAAAGTCTGTTTATCCTTAAAAACAGAGCTGTGAACTGGGAGCTGGTAATCCACCCTTAGTACAGGAGGTTGGGGCCAGTTGTCTGAATTTCATCTGAGGCTCTAGGTTTTGATGTGCAGTTTTTGACAATGCGTACAGAAAGTAGAGCTTACTTTGTTTTCTGATTTCTTTTGTCATTTTTTTATATCTTAAAATTTGGTCCAGACTATAGTGGTTTGTTTGTTTCTTTGGAACTGTAGAATTAGCATGATAGAGTTCATAGAAGATGTTAGGACTTGTTCTTGTCATTACTGTTATTAAAATAGAGACAAAACAATTTGATATGAAATGTAGTTCTTTGTTTTAGTGGACTTTATAATATCATACAATTCACTGGTCTGCTGAGACCTATGCAGAATCATATGTTCTTATTTCCAATATATTTTAGGAGACTTGTATATCTTAGGGGAAAGAAAGACTTCAACTATTCCAGTCGCCCTTGGTCTCATAAGCCATTTTTCATTTTGGATAGTCCATTTAATGTAGTTATACTGCTTGAACAACAACAAGAAGAAGATATTTTTTAAAGATTCCAAATATAGTGTGAATAACTATAGCAAGAACTTTATGCATAATTTAAACCATATTCTACTTAAGAATTAAAAATACTTACCTGGTCTATTTCTTTGGTTATCATATTTCTCCATACATTCTTTGGACTAAGAATATTTCAAAGCCTGAAATGTGCCAGGCATACTGAGTGCAAGTACAGAGCATAAAACACTAAACAAGTACCTTTCTTGCTTTCATAGTGTTTCATTCAGTGGAGATTACAAAGAGCTAAGTACACAATTACAAAACATTGGAATCGACAAGTGCTGTGCTTTGTGGGCCTGGGGAAGCAATGGAGAGGGTTTATGTAGAGAATGAACATGGGAAGCACATAAGTGATAGGCCTCACCTGGCCTGGTGGAAGAGCCCAGGAAGAGCTTTCTGAAGGGACCCGTGTCTAAGCTAACCCTGAAGTGAGTTAAGTCTTATCCAACCAAGGGGAGCAAGAGTATATAGCCTTTGAAGTGAGACATCTTTAACCATGTTCCAATTAATCTCTTTCAGTAAGATTGTTCCTTTTAACTGTGCCTCACAAGCCAAAAGATTTGGCTGTGAGCATGTAATATAAGATTAATTTTGTATGTCTAGTACCATTCATCATATTTTGTTTATGGCCATCTTCATGTGCTAATGCTGTAAATTTTTGCAAAGTATTGAATATGATGTAAAAGAAGCAGCTGGATGCTCCACATATTCATTATCCAGTCACATTGAGTTTTTAATATTTATAATCTTAACCTTTTTCAAACAAACAAAAAGGAAAAAGGAAAAAGAAAAAGGTGGTGTTAGAGTCTTACTACCTTGTATGTCAGTCTTTTTGCTTTGCGGATTGTAGCCTCTGATTAAGATAGGTTCCTTTAAAAGAAACTATTGTGTGCTAGGGTGTTTGTTAGATTGTTCTAGGTTACACAAGGCCAGTTACAGCTGTAACTGGTACTGAAGCTGTTGTCATAGTTCAGACATAATTTCTATGGAGATAATGCTATATGGATTAATACATTTTCCTGTACTGAGTAAACCAGTCTTCTTCTGATATAATTAGCTATTCTTCTTACCTCTTCTTACATGGCTCTTAATAGATTGATCAAGGTTTTTTGTCTTGCCTTTTGCTGTTGTTGTTGTTTGAAGTTTTTGGTTTTGTTTTTAAATATCTATTTTATACTAGTTTGGATTTTGAATGAACTTGCCTATCTTTATAAAAGATCTGTTACATGAAGTAGATAAACTGCTTGAATCTCTGTAGTTCCTCCTAGTATGGAGTTCTGTGATATCTCTTCAGTGAGTTTTGCCTATCAGCTATTCTTTCAAGACTTTTCAGTTAGCCTCATAATATGTGGAAAATAAATGTATATGAGTCAAAAATGAATTCCTGGAGAAGGAAAATGTGCAGAAACCATTTTCTTTTTCTTTTTAACTATTTGTGGTTGGGACAGGATTGGTATAGCATTTTGTTTAATATAAATGCAGTGAAATTATGGAGGATGTATATAGAGGATGATTCTCTTTTAAAGAGCTCTTTCTTATGCAGTCTAACTGATTATACATTTTTTTATTATACATTTTTTAAAAAAAACTTTTAACCATGGTTTCAACTTGAACTTCTCCTTGATGATGTCACTCTTGTGAGTGACAGATATAGAAACAAGTGCATTTATCTTAAATGAGGTACTGAATTCATTCTGTGCCTGCCATTCCCCCACACCCCACTACCCATGTTAGGGATTGAAGCTAGGGTCTGGCACATACTAAGCTAGAACTCTACAACTGAGCTACACCCCCAGCCCATGTTTTTTCCTTTTAGTCTTTGTAACTTGCAGGAGGTTTAACATCATTCCAGTATGCCTAACAGCTTTTGAGAGAAAATCTCAGTCATCTCTACTGAACTGTGAAATATTTGGAAACAAGACGATTTGGGGAAACTTCCAAGGAAGATTGTTGGAATAGGGATAGGAAAAAACAACATTATTTGTCTTGGGACAGTGAGAATAAGGGTGTTATTTTCTGGAGTGAGGGTTGAAGTGGGGAGGACTAGTATGAAAATTTCAGGGTTTAGGAAACTATACTCTTGACTTTGCTTGTAGTCTGTTTTTGCCCTATGCTTTCTACTGTGTCATTTATTCACCCATTGTATGACTGTCACTCAGTGACACTGAGTTGTTAGTTTGTCATTTTTCAGAATTATCAGGGCTGCCATGAGGCCAAAGCAAAGCATCTTGCTAATAGTGTTCTCTTGGCTGTGGCCCTAACCCTGGTGCGTGGCAACTTTTTTCACATTAAAACCACTGAGAATGATTCTTTCTTTTCACATTGCTTCATGTAGAAAGTATTCATGTCTAATGATTGCAAAACATTTTTTTCTATCAGCTTATTATACCATAATTTCCTTATCAGTCTCCCCTTTCAGAATTTTAGTTTGTGTCCATGCTTAGGTTTTTTTAATTCTTTCCATTTGGTTTTTTATATATATTTATTTAATTTATTTTTTGCCATTGTAATTCTTTAATGAGCAACTTGGTGAAGACTAAATTTTCTCTTTGAAAGTCTAATGAAGAATAAGACTAAACTGTGAAACTTAATTTTGCCTGATAGCTAGAACACTGGGGATATGCTTGGGTAGGTGATGATCTTGAATATTGAAAAGTAATCAATGAAAATAGTTGAAAGAAAAGCTGATGTGTTTCTGGGGAGCACAAAATGTTCTACATGTAGATTAGTAGTTGAAAAAATGTGTTGCCTAAACTCAACTTGGATGATGTTCAAAAAAATTTTTTTTAAATCTGGAAATGGAGAAATAATTATATCTTCCAGATTGCCAGAGCAAGCAAGGATTCTTAACCTGGACTCTTCTGATAAGCTTTAAGGGAATCTTGAACATCTTGAAATTGCATGTAAATATGAGGTGTGGTATGCATGTATCTGGGAAAGGGGGTTTGACTTTTCATGAAATTTTCAAATAGGTTTAAGTGTACACTTTATAGAAGGAAATAGTGGTAAGATATGCAATTTTCTACCTTCTCACCACCACCAATCTTTTCTGATTATTAGAATTCTGATCTAAGAAAACACTTTTTTCTCTCCTCTTGCAGTTACGTTTATAATGAACTCTGAGCCAATCAATCTTTTCTTAGATCAACCTGTTTTTATAAATCTGTTTTTAGTTCTGAACAACTAGAAAAGAGACATTCAAAATGTGATACATTCTCACTACTATTATACATGCCATCAGAAAGAAACTGAGCAGATTTTGTGGAATGTACTGCAGTAATTAATCTTCATTAGGACTGTTGCCATGGCCTTGTAATTTAAAATTTGTAAGGGGAAAAGTCTTTGGTACAGCATAGTTGAATACCAAAGTGCCAGTACTTATGAAGACATGTAAAGATTTCTGAGACTGTTTTTAAATGATCACAAGCTCACTTATTATTAGCTATAAATTACTTAGGAAAAGTCCAAGATACATTTGATATGAATACAAGGAGAATTTTATATAAATAGAAACTCAAATAGGGTGTTTGGGGTGCTGAACTTTTTGCCCATATAGTGGCTTTGCACACCAAGGTAGCAGTATTTTGTAAAAGGATACCCATGGATATTCCCTTTAAGGGAATATTTTCTATTTCTTCAACGCCAGACACCCACCCTCATCCTGGCAGCTTTGTCAGTCTGCTGTTTCACCTGATTTCTTTCCTTTGCATTTCAAAAGGGAGAGAAAAGGAAAAATCAAGAAATCAAAAATCTGCACATACACTGTAGTAAAGAAAGTGTGCTTTCTTTGAGAAGCCCCTTGTCTGTGCTTTTGTTAGATTTTTGAATAGGTTATACAGTAATGTTGATCCTCAATTTATGATGTAATATGTATAAACTCACAAATCCCTAATCTGCTTAGGAGCTCTAACACAATGCACCATGATACTTTCTGGTTGCATAGTCTCTTCCAGAATCAAGCTTACAGAATCCCCCATGATGTCAGTTGCCATTTTATAACCAAAGTTTTGGAACTACTTGCCCTAGTGTCCTTGCAGGTTTAGTGTTCACTACTAGTACAAATACTAGTGTATTTGTTTAAAGCATTCCAGAAAGAAGTGGACAAATTTTCTCAGCAAATTTTTCTCTTCTGTGGTGCCCTAGCCACAGTCATATCACATAGCACTTGAAACATTCTTTTTTTTCCATAATTTTATTGGTGCATTATAATTGTACATAATGGTAGAATTTGTTGTTACATATTCATTCATGCACACAAATTAAAACAATATAATTTGGCCAGTATCATTCTTCAGTATATTCCCCTTTCCTTCCCTTTCTCCTTCCCTTCAGTCCCTTTCCTCTACTGATCTCTCTTCAATTTTCATGAGATTTAATCCTTCCCCACCTTTCTTTTCCTCTTGTGACCCTTGACTTTCTGAGTTTGGCTTATTTCACTTAACATGGTGTTCACAACTTCCATCCATTTTCCTGCAGATGACATAATTTCATTCTTCTTTATGGCTAAATAGAACCTCATTGTGTGTATATACCACATTTTCTTTGTCCATTCATCCATTGATATGGACGCCTAGGCTAGTCCCATTTAGCTATTGTGAAATTATCATCTGAAACATTCTTAAGACCTGATGTAGTGATTCTGACTGCAGCATCCTTGTAGCCCAGGGAGTGTAGTTCCCAGGTTACAGAGGACATTCTGATCTCTTTTCATTGAATTTAGTTTACACATCATTTATTTAACGTATGCTGTTTAACAGTAAGTGGTCTTCCTATTCATGGCAGGTACCAATGAGCATTTTATTCTTGTTATATCATTCACCTCATCCCTTCCCACCATCTTTGAGTCTGTTGGCTAAAGCTTACTAAGAACCAGAGAAGAAGCATTTTAAAAAAATTTAATAATACCTAGGAATTTCTTCTACATGAAAAATAATTCAGGGAGTCAATCTTTCTCCTTTTGCCTTTCTTTATCAATGCATAGGTATTTAAACTTTATCTGGTCCTGGCAGTATGGTCTCAGTAGCATCAGTGTTACAAAAGCACTTGCTCCTGCAGGTGTATGATGTGAATTACATGAGGTTCTGTGACTCAACAGTCTACTGAATGTCTTGCCCACATGTGTCACTGTGTGTAGTTTGGGAATATTGATCTTCATGCTGTATTATCATAAACTTCACAACATGAGGCAAAGTAGGGAGTTTTGAAAAATTAAGTCTGTGTTTGAACAAAGGTAGGTTACTTGGCCTTGTGTAGAAAATTGTGATGTTCAGAGCCAGAAAAAATTGAATTTGAATCTGAATTTCCTTTACAACTTCTGGACCCTGAATAAGTTGCTTAATCTCTCTCGTTCAGTTTTCTAAGTCAGTCAAATGACTTACAGAATAGTTTCACTCTCCTATAAGTGCCCTGTGCTTCATTTGTTTACATCCCCCTCTGAAACCCTGGCAACCACTATTGTGTGTGTGTGTGTGTTTGATTATTTTTGTTGTTTTTAATTATCCATAGTTCTGACTTTTCTAGGATGTCATTATAGTTGGAATCATGTTGTATGTTGCTTTTTCAGATTGACTTTTTTCACTTAGCAATATGCTGTCAAGTTTCTTCCATATTGTTTCATGGCTTTATAGCTCATTTCTTTTTATCACTGAATGCTATTCTGTTGTATGAATATGTCATGTTGGTTTATCCATTCATCTATTGAAAGATATCTCTGTTGCTTCTGAGTTTTGGCAGTTATGGAATAGAGCTACTATAAATATTTGTGTGCAGATTTTTATGTGGTAATAGTGTTCAACTCCTTTATATGAATACCAGGGGGCATCATTGCTGGATCGCATGGTAAACATATATTTAGTGCTATAAGAAGCTGTCAAATGGTACCATTGTGCATTCCCATCAAGAACATATGAGGGCTCTTGCTGAGCCACAACCCTGCCAACAGTTTGTATTGTTAGTGTTTTGCATATTAGTCATTGTGTAAGAATTTTTATAACTTACAGATAATTTTAACTTTTAAATAAACTGTGATAATGATTGTGTGTGTGTGTGTGTGTGTGTGTGTGTGTGTGTTTTCCCCCTGATTTGATTAACGTAGTGGGTTAAATCCCATTCTACCACACATAGAAATTCTAGCTTTGCACATTCCTTCCCTGTATTAAAACTGCTTTTTGAGAAACTCTCTTCCGAGCCTCTCAAAGCTAACGTTTCTTGTTTGAAATAAGGCTATTAATAATATATTTAATTTAAATAAAAACAACAAAGACTATTGTTGGTTGCTGAAGATCTTCACTTTCCAGAGACCCAGGACATCCTTCCCCACCAAGGTCCTGACCTTCTCTAGATCCTTCTTGAATGTCCCAGATCCTCAGGAATTCTCTCCATTTGTGGTTCTATATTCCTGAGACATGGGCATTGTAACAAAAACCTGAATTTATGGTGATTAGGTTTTATAGTTCTGTTCTTGGATTGTCCTGGTCCGAGAATCTAATGCATTAAAAGGGTTTTAGAAACAAGGCTTAATTGCATCTGTTATATTCAGTGGTACAGTATCTATACTTTTCCAAGTATTTTACTACAAGCTTAAACACTTGTGAGAACAGAAGACATCTTAAGTTGAAAGATTTCACTTGACATAATAAAGGCCAATAAAAATAGATTAATATTAATGAAAAACACTAAGATCTTTCTTGCTATTGGGAAATGGAAAAACTATAAAATTGCACTTATAATGCATTTACTGTGTATTTATCATTTAGTTCAATTACGAGGTAGGTATTAATTGCAATTTACAAATTAGGAGAAAGCATTCCATGAAGCTAAGCCTAAAACTTTTTCCCAAGTTTTAGGTAGTTGCTAGAATTTGAATCAGGCTTAACTCCAAAGCTACTCCTTTCCTCTATACTGGAATTTTTGTAGAGACATATTTCATGACAGTAGTTGACTTACTGTTAAGTAATGAAGTTTAAAAAGCAACCATCTCAATATTAAACAGGGAAAGGGAAAAAAAGAGATATTCTTCACATTATGAGATATGTACATTTCAGAGAAGTCACACATTAAAAAGAGTTTTCATGCTTAAGGCATCTTCCAATCATAGTGAATTGAACTTGATAAAGGGGGAGTTACATAAGATCTGAACATGATGAACTAGATGGTATAAAATACCTAACTAAAGCAATACATCTTTCTGAAACTAAGGCTCCTGCTTAATCACCCACCAAGAGATTCTCCTGATTTTATTAGGATTCAGATCCCATGTTCAGATTTTATCAAAAAGGTTGTCATGTGTCATGTGCCTTGCTGAAATCTAGATACTTTATTTTCTTGCTTTTATCAGTCTAATAACCTTCTCAAAGAAAACAGTGAAGGTTGTTTGATGGGAGTTCTTTTTAGTGAGCTAACGAAAGCTGCTAATACAAGGAGTCTGTTTTACACAAAAAGGGGTTGGCCCTTTTTTTCCATGAAGAGTGAGATAATGTATGTTTTATACTTTGAGGGTGATTGCAGCTCTACTATTGCATGGTAGACCAACCATAGACAGTGCAAATAGACATGTCTATCTTCTAGTGAAACATGATGTATGATTGAAACTCAGCCCACAGAGTTTGCTGACCAGCCCTGAAGTATAACTACTTCCTTTTATAAATTGGTAATCCATTCTAGAATCTTGTTGAAAACTTGGTAAGGCTTGAAAAATTTACCTTCCCCCTCTTTTTAAAAAATGGTAACCACTTTTTATATCATCTTTGAGAATCTTCTACCATTCTCTACTGTATCACACACAGGTCACCAAATGAATACAACAGTTTCCACCTTCTCTGAGTACACAACCTGTCATTCTCAAGAGTCAGGGCTTTGGCTCATTTAGAGCAGTTAGGGGCTTCTTATAATCT
Organism: Sciurus vulgaris; assembly: GCF_902686455.1. Taxonomy (NCBI): domain Eukaryota; kingdom Metazoa; phylum Chordata; class Mammalia; order Rodentia; family Sciuridae; genus Sciurus; species Sciurus vulgaris. The sequence goes on from NC_136472.1 coordinate 104,598,404, forward strand.
CTACCCATTTGATATGTCTTTTATTGGATGCAGTGTTTATTAAATACTTTTTATATTTTTACAGACTGCATTTTGATTCATTGTACACAAATGGGGTACAGCTTTTCATTTCTATGGTTGTACAAAATGTACATTCACACCATTCATGTAATCATACATATATATATATATATATATATATAGGGTAATACTGTCTGTTTCATTCTACTATCTTTCCGTCACGCACCCCCTCCCACCCCGTTTTCCTCTACACCAAAGTTCCTTCATTCTTCTCTTGCCCCCCGCCACTCCACCTCTTTATGTATTGTCATCCACTTATCAGAGAAAACATTCAGCCTTTGGTTTTTTGGGATTGGCTTGTTTTTTTTTTTTCTTTCAAAAATCTTTCTCTTGAAAAGAAGATGAGTTAAAAATTGAGGATTTGCTTTTCGCCCTTCCACGAGGCTTAGTGTTAGGTTGTGCTTCCTCTTTTGGCAAACATGAAAACTATTTCAGTATTCTTTAGTATTTTAGTAGTTACATATTTTACTCTTTGTTTGTATATTGTACTTGCTGACAGCAAAGTAGGCTGATTCTAATATCCATTGTAATGTGGAGAGACCAACATTTCTACTTTACTGAATCAGAAAAAACCTGGTGTTTTTGTCTTAGAGTCAGTAATTTGTTGACTGATCTGAATGCTATTAAAGAAAAATTTATTTATAGCACTTGTTGGAGAATTTACATAGGTTTTGTCATAGGGAAGGAAGTGGGATTCAACCCCTAATATAGTAAAGGCAAGTGGAGATTTATAGCCAGGGATCAGGGTGAGGGTCTTTGTGGAAAATTACTAAAAGGAAACATCAGGCATGTGGGAAATCTTGACTAACTGGATCTAATAGAATTACTGCTGAAGGTAGGCCAGAGTAGAAAAAGTGTACAGGATAGGGATTAGAGCAGGTATCAGTGATAGGGTTGTCATCAGGCTGTTCAGTTGGGGTACAGGTCCTTGGTGTCCTGAACAAAGAATTGAGCAAGATACACACAAGTAACAAAGTACAGACTTATTGAAGGTCAAAGTGGAAGTGGGACTCCATAAAGTAGAGTGAGCCAAGCAAGAGAGAGAGGATCAAGGCCCCATATTTGGAAATTAGTGTTTTATAGGCTGAGCTGTGAGGCATTCTTTTCTCTATTGGGACCTGATTGAAGACCTTACTCCATTTGTCCCCATTGGTAACCTTATGATATTTGATGAAAATATTGTCCAATTTCCCCCCATTGATTATATTAGAAAACCTAATAAATACTGCCCATTTGGTCATTTTAAAATGCCAAACCTGTAGTGGGAATTATCATGGTAATGGGACTTAACTTAAACAGGGACATGACTTGTCTCCCTGTCTTGCCCTTTAGCAGCTTCCTTTTTGCACCCTGCCTCCACCATCTTGGTGTCTTGAACTCCTACCCAACAATTGAAGATTTCTCATAAACTGTCTTTAGTAAATTCTTGCTAAAACTAGATTAAGTGACAGAGCCCAGTCAGAAAGAGAGTTCAAAAGAGCCTGACTGAAGTTTGATCTAAAGACATTCTATTGATAATTCACTGAGGAGTTTATATTGTTGCAAAGATCAAAATTACTCATTTTTGTTGAATTGAAATGCCAAGTTAAAAAAAAAAAGAAGAAAATGAAAAGCAACAAAAATCCAAAAAGGAAATGCCAAGTTCTTTTGACAGTGTTGAAAGTAATGCTTCATTCTTATTCTAAGTATGAGGTTATTGTATACTACTTTTTTACAGTATCATTTCCCTTCTGCCATTAATGTATTATTTTTCATTATGACTTGGATTTCTTGAAATTAATTAAATAATTTTACCAAAAAATGTAACTTTGATTTTATAAGCCCACTTAGAAATCTGACTTAAAATGAATCATTGGTGATGCATAGAAGAGAAGAATGTGGCTTTAATTAAGGATCATTCTGTCTTACCCTATATGACAGAGTGGAACAATGTAATACTTAACAGTGTAGATGTTCAGCCTGTAACTGAATGCAGTGGATTTGCCTCTGGCCAGCGCAAAGACAGTAAGCACAACCAGGAAATAAGATTGAAGAAAGGTTTGTTATTTGCAGCAAGTAAGGAACACACCAGAATAATTCTCATAGTAGTGCCATGCATAAGGATCAGAAGTTTGAGGCCAAACTTAGCAACTTAGCAAGACCCTGTCCCAAACTAAAATTTTTAAAAGATCTTGGATTTCACTAAGTGATAGAATACTTGCCTGAAATGTATAGACCTGGATTCAATCACCAGTAATACATACAAAAAATAAAAAATAAAATATCATTTAAAAGAGCAGCAGGATTCCACATACACAGAGGCTTAAGTGATTTCCCTTGAAAGTATCTGCCTAGTGGTTAACAAGCCCAGTGGGTTTATTCATGGATTCAAGAAACATTTATGGAGCCCTTGGATCCCTGGACAATGCATCTATAAAGAGAAATAAAACAAAGTATTTGTCTTTAGGGAACTTAAATCTCATAGAAGGTAGAGATAAGCAAGTAGATAATGTTCAGGATAGCATTTCAACTGGAGTAGTGCAGGTAAGTACAGAGCTAGGGAAACATCTGTGAGGATATTCAAGCCAGGCTGAATGGTTGGGGAAGTCAAGTGAAGGAAGGGAATGAAATAAGAAGCCTAAAGTAAGGTTGATGTGGAACCCCCATGGGAACTTAGATGAATTTGAGAGAGATGAGTGAAGAAATGATAAATGATGTGGTTCAAGGATGAATGCTAGGTTTTCAGTTTGTTCACCAAGAAGAGAAAAATGCAGAAGGAAGAACAGATTTGGAAGAAATATGGAACAGTTGGGAGCATGTTTAATTTGAGGTGCAGGTGAGTGATCACCATCTTGATCACTTTCTGGTTGTCAGCATAGAACTCTTGAAATATTTAATTGCATAAGAGTATTCAGATGAAATATAGTACAGGGCAAAGGATGGGACCTGGAAAAGCAATACTTAAATACTAGACAGAGGAAAAGGAAATTGGAAAAGTAAAATTGGGAGGCAGTAGTCAAACTTTAAGTATATAAAATTTAGATATTTGCTGATTCCATTCCATGTGGAAGTTGCAGAACTGTTAAAAATTTGCCCATTTACTGGGCATTAATTCAGTCTAGTTCATGTATTTGGAGAAAAAATAACTTATTAGGATAAGTATAATTTAACCATTTTTATAATTTTCAAAAACATTACAGAACCAAAATTCAAGGCATTGGTAATGTGTGATATTAAAAATAAGATTAAGTCAGGCGGGGTGGTATACACCAAAATTTCAGCTACTTGGAAGGTTGGGGCAGAAGGTTTGCCAAGTTCGAGGCCAACCTGGGCAATACAGTGAGACCCAGTCTCACAATAAAAAAGGGTTAGGGATGTAACTCAGTGGTAGAGCATCCCTAAGTTCACTCTCCAGAACTGAGGGGAAAAAATTGAAAACCAGGATTATTCAACATCAGCAGGCAGGAACCTGTGCACTCACAGACTGGACTGAGTTCTCCTCTGTAGCTCTGTGTAGGAATCAAAGTAGAAGCAAAATCCATTGAAAAGTTGACTTTTTCATTGTAGTGGTGGTAATGCTTGGGACTTGGATCAACCCCAACCATCATGCTTTCTGCCACTTCATATAAAAATACCTTTTTTGAAAGACTTCTTTATTCAGGTCTTCGGAGATGAATAGGACAGGCAATCCCAAAACCGAGAAAACTAAATAATGCAGTAAGTGTAAGGAAGAGATCTGCTTAGAATTACTGTGATGTCATTCAGAATGAGGGAAGAGGAATAGACTATGGATAAAGTAGAATCTTTGAGAAGGTGATGTTTGAGTGGGTTTTGAAGGATGGGGAAGATTTAAATAGTTGAAAACAGAAAATTTCAACTGGAAACAAAAGAAACTGAGAACCTAGAACATTTTCTGAGGATAAAAAGTAACCCTCTGAAATAGAGGGAGTATTAAGTGGGGGCATAATACAGGGTAGGTTACAGGGACAGGCATATACTACATCATAAAACTCCTTAGCATTATTGTAAATAAATTTCCTAGGCAGTCACTGAAATTTTAATGAAGAAATTATAAAAACCAAGCTGTACTTTACAAGAACTACTTCTGTAAGTGCACATAAAATTGACTGGAAAGTGAGAAAATTTACATAGGAGACACAAAGGTTTAATAATAAATGGTATTTCAACAACATTTATTTAGGAAAACCGGTTCTTAATTTTTTTCCTTGATCAAGTGTGCATAGTCTCTATTATTGAATGGCCTCCTAAGAAGCCCATTATGTGAAGCCGAAAATCGTCAGCAACTCCCCCAAGTTTCTGCATATGACCATGGAACAGAGTTCTCAAGTCTAGAACAGGGACTTCCAATCTTTTCATCATCACAGAGAACTTTGTTTTCTGTGTGGGTAGTCCCATGTTTTGAAAGATTTTGGGCTTTTAAGAAAATTAATACTTAATGTTTTATGTTTGTTTTAACAAAGACATAATTTCCAGTCCCAATATCATCCATGTCAAACATGTATAAAGTTCAGTTGGAATGATTTTATCAAAAAGCAAAGAAATACCACAAGTTGGTCTGTGGCACACAATTGCAGTGTTGATTTGTTTAAAATACTGAAAATAACCCATGACCCATATATTCTTACCTCACAAGTCTCATAGTTCTATTAATTTCAAGATTGTTTAAGTTAAACAATTGGATCCTCAATAGGAAAAGGACTATGTAGCACACCTTTTCTGTATCCCTTTGAGCTTTTGTGGAATTAGAAAGAATAATTAACATTTATCTACCTACCTGGAACTTCAAATTAAATTTTTTCTTTTTTATTGCAGAGAGTAATGAAGGATGATTACAGGGAAAAAATGAAAATGTATTAGCAAAAAGTACAAGTCCTTTTCTCTACAAATATATATGTATATATAGAAAGAAACTTTAAAAAATATATATAGGTGGATTCCTATTCTGTATTGGTTTTAGAACTCTTTTCAGGGTCCAGGAAAAAAAAAAATTAGCCGCATGGTATCCTTATTTCTAATTTTATTACTTATACAATCAATCATTTATGTTTGTACTTGGGGGTTTCTAACTTTCTGAAATTAAAAATGGCTTTCTTTTAAATCTCCTTGTCACTAAATCTTTAAACATATCCCTAGTTATTATTTCCTTGGGAAAAATTCCCAGAAGAAAAATTGCTAGGCATGCTGATTTGAAAATTTTCAAAAGGTGCTGCAAGCTTTCATATAGGTTAGAAAAAAAATCACATTAGTATCAGAAATTAGAATGTTTGGTGCATAACAACTACTGAACAGTTCAAGCCACATGAATTCAGAGGAAAGAGATCCTTTTTTTTTTTTTTAAGAGATCCCTTTTAATAAGGTAGATTGCGTTCTTTTCATGGAAGATATGGAATTGGAGATGAATCTTGAAGGGCAAAGGAAGACCCTAGTGGAAAGAGTTTCCATAATCACAGCTGTGTACTCGGAGTGCTGAAACAAGAGCGCTGACTCCAGGCTTTCCTTGCTCATGAACTTAACACAGACAACATTTTTTTTTTCACATATATATTCCTATATAAGTTTGTATACATTCACATATATATGTACATATATATCTATATGAATATACCCTAATGGCAACCAAATTCCTGCTCGTACATTTTCATATATATTTACTTACATAATCATAAACCATAACTAAAACAAATTGTAAACATCCATCTTAAAAGAAAAATAACTATACAAATTTATATCCATTTAAATATTTTCATGTATATTTTTACATATATATTCATATTTGTATTCCTATATATGGATAAAAATGTTTAAGCCCTAAACTAACCCTATTTTTCTACATTAATCCTATACCTACCAGACACCTCAGAGAAACCTCTATACATATAAACCATAACATTTTATATGAATGTACCTATGTATTTGGGGATGAAAATTCATAAATTCACATAAAAACCCATGGATATTTTATAAATATACTCATTTCCATAGGCATAACCCAGATTTCACTTGTAACAATATTGTTTACCTTAAAAATATCCATAGATAAAAGTAATATATATAAATTTTGATATGTATTACCTCTATATTCATATATTGATATATATGTTCCAAAGGAACCCTTCCCCTAAACTGAAGCTGTAACTCAGAACTAAACCTAACCCTACTCATAATCATGAGCCTTTTAAACAAAAATTATAAATATTACTTTGACTATCCATAGATTTTCACATATATAGTCCATATATGTTTGTATACTTCATATGTGTGTGTGTGTGTGTGTGTGTGTGTACCCTAATGGCAACCAAAATTCTACCCATAAATTTTCATATGTATTCAGTTACATAATCACATCCTATATCTTACTAAAATTGTAAACATCCATCTCAAAATAAAAATAACTAAATTCATATCCATTTAAATATTTTCATGTATATTTTTATATACATATGTTTCTATTTGTATTCCTATATATGGACAAAAATATTCAAACCCAGTATTAATGTATTGTGGTCTATTTGATTCTTGAAGTTGAGAAGGTTTTTTGATATATGTAGATGTGCCATTGTTTGGGACATAAATAGTTATGATTGTTGTTATGTCTTGTTGATGTATAATTCCCTTAAGCAGTATGAAATGTCCTTCTTTGTCCCTTCTAATTAACTTTGGCTTGAAGTCTACTTTATCTGATATAAGGATGGAAACCCCTGCTTATTTATGTGATCCATGTGAATGATACTTTTTTTCCCCACCCTTTCACCTTCAGTCTTTGGTTATCTTTGCCTATGGTATGATTCTCTTGGAGACAGCATATTGTTGGGTCTTGTTTTTTAATCCAATCTGCTAGTCTTTGTCTTTTGATTGATGAGTTTGGGCCATTAATATTCAAGGTTATCATTGATTTGTGTTCCCAGTCATTTTGGTTTATTTCTAGTTTTTAATTTGAGTTAGTTTCTCCTTTGATTGACTGTTCTTTTAGTGTAGTTCCTCCCTTTGCTGGTTTTCAGTTTTATTTTTCATTTCATCTTCATGGAATATTTTGTTGAGAATATTCTGAAGTGCAAGCTTTCTGGTTGTGAATTCTTTTTAATATTTGTTCATCATGGAAGGTTTTTATTTCACCTTCAAATCTGAAGCTTAATTTTGCTGGATATAGGATTCTTGATTGGTATCCCTTTTCTTTCAGAGATTGATATATATTATTCCAGGACCTCCTGGTTTTGAGGATCTGGATTGAGAAATCAGCTGAAATCCAAATTGGTTTCTCCCTAAATATAATTTGATTTTTTTTTTTTTTTCTCTCACAGCCTTTAAAATCCTATCCTTATTCTGTATGTTAGTCATTCTCATTATGATGTGCCTTGGTGTGGGTCTGCTGTAATTTTGTATATTTGGGGTCCTGTAAGCCTCCTGTAGTTGAATTTCCATATCATTCTTTAGATTTGGTAACTTTTCTGATACTGATTTCATTGAAAAGATTATGTATTCCTTCGATTTATATCTCCACACCTTCATCTATTCCAATAAATTTCAAATTTGACCTTTTCATGTTATCCCATATTTCTTAGAAGTTCTGTTCATGGTTTCTTACCATCTTCTCTGTGTGGCCAACTTTATTTTCAATAGTGTATATATTTTGTCTTAATTGCCTGAGGTTTTGTCTTCTAAGTGGTCTAGTCTGTTGGTGATGCTTTCTATTGCATTTTTAATTTAGTTTATTGTTTCCTTCATTTCAAGGATTTCTGTTTTTTTTTTTTTTTCAGAATCTCTATCTCTTATTGAAGTGATCTTTAGATACTTATATTTGCTCTCTTAATCATTCTTTGCTTCACAGATCAGTTTAACCATGTACATTCTAAACTCCTCTGACTTTTCTTCCACTGTGGTGTCAGTGGATTTTGTTATTGAAGTATCTTGGTTAGCTTGGGGTGATGTGTTCCCTTGCTTTTTCTTGTTGTTTGTGTGTTTACACATCTAACAGTATGAATCTCAGACAGTAGAGTTTCTATCCTGTGGCCTTGTAATGTCCCTGAAGATTTCTAGTACCTCACTGTTTAGGGGGAGACAAATAAAAACAACAAGCAATGCAAACAGTTTACAGCATTAAGCCAAATAGTTCATACTATTATGTCTATGATGTTAATTATCACAATAAACAAAAATGATATGATTAATTATTGCCTATAATAAATGTTAAGTTTAAAAAAGGGTTTATATTTTCAAATGTTGGACAGTACAGAAGTGATATAGGATATGATGATTATGAGGGAGGAGAGAAGATAGAAGGTAAAAGATTAAAGGAAGAGTGAAAGAGAACAATAGAGATTGTCAGAAGAGGAGAGAGATTCAAGGGAAACAGGAGAAAAATATATAAAGCAAATATTTAAATAAAAACATAAAAATAAAAGAATACAAAAGTATAATATACTAATCAAACATCCTAGTTCACAAAAAACTAATCCATGTAAAATAACTGGCTTCAAAAATGCTAGAGATGAGAAAAAAGAAGAGGAAACTGTGTAAATGTCCATGTACCATTGAGGTCACAATTAAACAGTGAAAAAGAATTTTAAAAAAAAAGAAAAGAAAAATATTTTGATAAAAAGTTAATTCTTTCTGTTGGAGTTCAAAATATTCTCAGCTTCTCTTCTCAGCAGTTTTAGGTTGGGTCTTCTGGAGTGGGATGCTCTGCCGTCTGGATTGCTGGAGTGAGAGGTGTAATTCCATAGGCAGAATTCCTGGAGGTAGAATTCCTGGAGGCACAGTTTAGGCTTAGGTGGGCTCCAGGCTCTTCACTGAATGGCAGTTGGTCTGGAGATTTTAAATTAACATACCTCCCGCTTCTAGTACTTGCTGGTGCATGCTGGAGGACTTTACCCCAGGGCTTTTCTGGGTTCCACTCCTATGGTGGAGGAGCCAATTCTTAGTCCCCTACGTCACCCACAAACCCCTTGTTTCCTGGTCTCTGGTTCAGTCTCCAAACAGTTTCCACTGCCCCCATCTTTCCAAGTTCCTGGCCAGATGTATCTCTCCCAGCTGGTCCTATAAGCAGTTGGATTGGAGTGGGAGAGGTAGAGCTGGATGGGTTTCAGTGACCAGTTGTAGGCCTGTGTTTTGGACCAAACTCACATTTGCCAGGAATCAGCTTGCTCAGTTGCCAGCATGGGCTGTAGCTGCAAAATGGTTCTGTCCTTTGTCCTCTGCACTCCTCCTGGAGAGATGGTACCTTCCTTCCCCACACTCAGGTATTGTGCAGTGCATCCTTCAGGTTTGTTGAGTAACATCCTTGGTCTGTAAATGCTCTGTACCCAGACACACTGCAGGCCTCCTGAAAATGTGTGTCCCTTTAATTCTCTTACCCCTCTACTATGCTCCTGGAGGAAACTCTCTGGCTGGAGCTTCCAGCCTGACTGTGCCACTGGAAATATCCACCCTCCTGTATACCTGGTCTGCTTTGAATATCTAGTTTTAGGTTCCAGTAAAGTCTCTCCCCCACCCTTTTGTTCACCCACCTTTTGGAGAGGCTGCCTGTTTTCTTGGTTTCACGCCATGGAGCAACCAGGAACACAGCCTTCTTTATTCCACCATCTTCCAGACAACATTCTTATTGGGGGAAACTAGGTAACTACAAGTGTCTGAAAAATTTAAATGTTGAACCCAGGAAATCAAAACTATTGAAAAAGTCATTTAGTTTATTGGTTTGGGGGTTCAGAGAATTTAGAAAATAAGAAAGTTATATTCCATTAAAAATCAGTTCTTAATTTATTAAGATTTTAAAATTGAATTCACATCACAATGCTATCTTTTTTCTTTCATTATTAGCAAAGAATAATTGCTCAGATGTTTGCTTTGAGTACCCTGACAAACTTTTATATACCTGTTTTCACTAAAATTTGAAAATCATTGAATTTTCCTGTCACCGATTCAGATTATGTATTACATGATATTTTTCTTTGTACTTTGTTGAATGATTAGTAATGAAATATCTTTATTATTTGGATTATTGAAAGATGAGTAGCTCTGAATTCTTTCACTTTAGTGCTTCCTCTGCCTAATTCAGCAAGATGTGAATAAAATGGAGGACTCTAGTGCCACACCTTTTTTAAAGAGGCCTTTTTGAAGAGGTCTGCTTGCTATTTTCTAGGTTTACTACATGATCCCTTTTTGGTAAATTACCTATAAAATTCCTCTACTATTGTCAGATAATTAATTTGTTATGCAGATGACCACTTATTTGCTGTATAGGAAGTAGTATAAAATGCTTTTCTAGAATTTGAACTGATCCACAAAGTATCAGAGCTGCTAATTATGAAAAAATTGGGGCTACATTAATTTCCCATCTTCTTTTTATTATCTAAACCACCTATTTCCTGCAGGGAATATAATGTGTATGAGCACATTAACAAAAGATGCATTAGTAGAGCCCACTGATTAGTCTCTTTCTGATGACCTACTCTCAAATGCACTTTACTTACAGGGCAAAAATCAGTGTTACCTTGTGCCAAATTATGGCACTATAGCCCTGGGGGCATTGACACAGAACTTGCCGTATTCACGAGCAGATTATGACTCAGTGCATTTTTTTAAGACTTCTTTTTACCAAGAATTATTTTAATTCTTTGCTGTCTGAATTGTCATCACAGAGAACTCTTCATATTCATCTCTTCAGGCCCCCTTTTAAAATGTAGTTATTTGTGGCTTAAATAACCTCATGGTGTGGTCTAGTTTGTCTTTCCTCCAATGGTGAGAGAGAATGGCTGAGTCAGACCATTGGGCACTTCTGGGAGGTAAATGGAGGAGTTATCTAGTTTTACTATTAAGCTAGTCATAAATCAATATGCTGATTAGGCATATTCACTTTGATATCGAAGCTTCTTAAAAAGTAATAGGGTTCATCAGAATTTTAGTACTTTGTTCTCTTTTTAATACATCTGCTTGGAATATAATATTTCTTTTTTGCTGATTATTATGTAAATGTTAGAATTTGAAAGTAGTTTATAGGTAGAACGTAAACTAACATATATTAAGCACTACTGCATGCTCTCATTTACATGTTTTCATTTACTTTTTACAATAATTCTAAGTAAATTTTATAATCTGCATGTTTAGAAAGAAAACTGGGGCTCAGAAATGTTAGTTGATTGTCTGAGATACGACTGTGTTGATGCCAAACCAATGCCGTTTCCATAGCTAATTCTTTCAGTTACTATCGTACAAGTGTTGACTGAAGTGAGTCAACTGTAATTATTTTCAAAAAACTGCTGCTGTTGGGTCTGGATTCAGTCCTTCAGAGCTGGGGTTGAGTCCCATGAGTATAATCTGGGTCCTGTCATTAACTTCTGTTACCTTCATTGTAGAATGAAGCTCATGCTCCCTACACCCAGGGTTTTCATGAAGATAAATAATGTCATCATCTATGTAAAGCACATAGCACCACGCCAGACCATTAGAAAGCCCTTAATACAGACTTTCTGCCTGTAAACAAAATTTTCACTTTCTGCCCTTTATGATACTACTGATGCTATGGGGTAGGTTATTTTGTTTTAATATTGTATCTAATAATCGGGTCATTTTTTTTTTTTCCTTTTTAACTGCTACACAGAAACATAAAAGTTGGAATATTAATGGGATACTGTGTAATATTCAGTACATGTATATTTTACAAAATGTTTTAATCAGATTAAGTATTTACTTCCTCAAACGCTGTTGGTTTGGGGTGAACTGTCAAAATCCTTTCTTTTAGCTTTTTGACATGTATTAGACATAACTGTTACCTATTGTGCAGTATGACGATAGTTCCCCAGAGTTTTTGCTCTTATCTAACTGACTTAGTTGCCACAGATCAGTCTTTCCTAGTTCCTCCCCTCCTCACTATTCCTGATCTCTGGTAACCATTCTACTCAACTTTTCATTTTGGGGGTTTTTTTGGCACCAGGGATTGAACTCAGAGGCATTTGACCATTGAGCCACATCACCTTTTTTAGATTTCACAGGAGTGAGATGATGAAGTACTTGTCAGTCTGTGCCTGGCTAATTTCATTTAACATAATGTCCATTTTATCCACATTGTTACATATGATAATATTTTGTTCTTTTTCTTTTTATGACGACGAGCATTCTATTGTATATGTGTACTACATTTTCTTTACGCATCTATCAAGTTTCCATTTCTTGATTTTTGTGAATGGTGCTACACTGAACATGGGAGTACAAAAGTCTAATTGATGTGCTGATTTATTTCTTTTAGATATATGCCCAGGAGTGGAACTGCTGACTCAAATGATGGTTCTATTTTTAATTTTTTGAGAAACCTCCATACTGTTTTCCCTAACGACTGTACTAATTATAGTCCCACAAGCAGGGTCCAAAGGTTCCCTTTCTTTCCACATTCTTTCCATCACTTGTTATCCTTAATTTTTTGGATATGAGGTCATGGCTCATTGTGGTTTTGATTTTCATTGTCCTGATGATTAGTGATATTGAGCATTTTTTTCATAGATTCATTGGTCCCTTTTATATCTTCTTATGAGAAATGTCTGTTTAGGTTCTTGCCCATTTTTTAATGAGGTTGTTTGGTCTGTTTTGGTTTGGTTTTGCAGTTCCATATGTTCTGGACATCGACCCTTTGTCGGATGTATGCATTGCAAATATTTTCTCCTATTCTATAAGTTGTCCCTGCACTAAGTTGAGTATTTCCTTTGCTGTACAGAAGCTTTTCAGTTTTAAGTAATACCATTTGTTTATCTTGCTTTTGTTTCCTATGCTTTTGGGGTATTGTCTAAAAAAGAATTCTTACCATTCCAATGTCCTGAAGCATTTCCCCCCTATTTTCTTGCACTGTTTTCATAATTTCAGGTTTTACATTTAAGTTTTTAATCTATTTTGAGTTGATTTTTTGTAGCTGATGAGAGACCAGGGTCTAACTGCTTCTTCTGTATAAGGAAATCCAATTTTGCCAACACCATTACTGAAAAGACCATCCTTTCTCCAATGTGTTCTCTTAGCACTGCTGTTGAAATCAGTTGTCTGTAAATATATGGGTTTATTTCTAGCCTCTCTTTTCTGTTTCATTGATCTGTGCCTTTATGCCAGTACCATGCTGTTTTGATTACTCTAGCTTTGTAGTGTGTTTTGAAGAAGCAGTTAGATCCTTATAAAAATCAGCATATATCAGTATAAATACATAAAGATATTGGACTGTCCTTGTATCCCTGGGAAGAATTCTACTTAATCATGATGAATAATCTTTTTATTTGCAGTTTGGATTTGGTTTGCTAGTATTTTGTGGAGGATTTTTACATCTGTGTTCATAGAGGATATTGGCCTGTGGTTTTCTTTTTGTGTTGTGTCCTTACCTGGTTTTGGTATCAGAGTAGTACTGGCCTTGTAGAATGTATTTGGAAGAATCCCTTTCTCTTCTGTATTTTCAGAAGAATGGGTATTAATTTTGTTCTAAATGTTGGTAGAATTTGACAGTGAAAACATCTAGCGCTGGGCTTCCCCCTCCCGTGTAGGATGCTTTTTATTAAGGATTTAATCTTATTAACTCATTAATGGTCCATTCAGATTTTCTATTTCTTTGTGATGTAGTCTTAAGTTGTGTATGTCTAGGAATATGTCCATTTCTTCTGGATTATCAAATTTGTTGGTATAGTGAATAATAATCTCTAATGATCTTTTATATTTGTGTTGTCAGTTATAATATTCTCCTTTTTATCTCTGATTTGAGTCTTCTTTCTCCTTGGTCTAGCCAAGGGTTTTTCTCTTTATTTCAATCTTTTCAAAGAATTAGCTCTGTTTCATTGGTCTTTTGTTTTAGTCTCCATTTATTTCTGCTTTGATTGTTTTTTTTTTTTTCATTCCTTCTACTAATTTTGGGTTTAGATTATTTGGGTCTTCTATTTCTTTGAGATTCAGTGATAGATTATCTGAGATCTTTCTAGTTTTTCAAATATAGTGATTGTTATAAACTTCTCTTTTAGTCTGGTTTTTGCTGTAACCCATAGATTGCGACAGATTGTGTTTCCATTTTTCATTTGTTTTAAGAAAATTTTAAATTTCCTTCTGGATTTCTTCCTTGATCCATTTGTTCAGAAGTAAAATACATTTAATATTTCAATCTTTAAAAATTTGTTGGAACTTGTGGTTTATCATATGATCTGACCTAGAGAATGTTCCATGTGCTGATGAGAAAAATGTCTCTTTACCAGCTATTGGATGGAATGTTCTATAGATGACTATGAGGTCCATTTGGCCTCAAGTTCAATTTAACTCGGTTCCAATATTGATTTTCTGTCTGGATGAACTCTCTTTTTAGGTCTGTTAATACATTATATATTTGGATGTTCCAATATTGTATGCACATATATATATATATATATAACATATATAAATAATTATTACTGCCTCTTGCTGAGTTGATCCTTTTATCATTATATAATGACCTTCCTTGTCTCTTTTTACCGATTTTGATTTAAAGTCCATCTTATTTTATGTTAATATGGCTACTACTATATTCTTTTGCCTCCTATTTGCATAGAATATTTTATCCTTTCACTGCAGTCTGAGGTGAGTTTCTTATAAGCAAAATATAGTTGGATCTTGTTTTTTTATCCATTTACTCTATATCTTTGATTGAAAAGTATAGCTTTACATTCATGCTTACATTCAAGGCCATTATTGATAGTTAAGTTCTTACTACAGGCATTATTTGTTTCCTAGTTTTGTTGTAGTTCTTTCTTTCTGTTTTGTAGTCTTTCTTCGTGGTTAAGTGAATTACTCTAGTAGTGTGTTTTAATTCCTTGATTAATATTTTGGATTTGTCCATTACAGACTTTTGCTTTGTGGTTCCCATGAGGCTTACAAAAAAATCTTTTTATTTTAACAAGCTATTTTGAAATCATAGAAACTGATTCCCTTAGCTCTTGTACTGGTAGTTTGGTGCATGAATAGCTCTTCAACTTGGTGTGTCTTTGGGATGTGAACTTCAGAAGTTCTTTCTTGACTACTATCTTGCTCTTTCCCTTCCAGTTGGGTCATCTTGAACATGATGATATCTCAAAATGCCTTAAGGATGTAGTTTTTCCTTTTTTATTGTAGCAAGTAATTGCTCCACTTTGAGAAATAACCTTTATTTTTATGGTCTATGTCTTAGGTATATGAAGAGTACTACAGTAATATTTGCTTTCTTAAGATTATATATACATTTTAAATGGGAAAATTTTATTTGGTGTCTTAAATAACTTGCAATTTAGCATCTCAAGCTCCATTGTCAGTTATGACCTCCTTACCACAACTTAATGCAATTAATGTTAGAATCATCCCTGGTATCCTGATCTGTTATTCCACAAATTGCTAACTAAAGGATTACCTAACTTTAAATAGAGGTGGTTTAATATAGAGAACAAGCACAGATTGCATTCAAATGTACCTAAGAGACCTCTCATTGTCTTCAAATTATAGACAACATATTTAGAATTTCCTATAATTATTGTAAGAACTGGGTGACATGGTGTTTACATAGTACTCTTCATGTACCTGGTGTACAACAAGCTTTCTCTCCCCATCCACTGATGGGAAGATACTTAAGTTTGATAGAGATGTCTTGATTTGTGCTTTCTTTCCTTCTCAAATAATATCACTTTACCAACTATCTGTCACTGATAACTCTGTCCTATTTCAGATGTTTGATTTTATAGTAATGAGTTTTCTTATAAAGTAAATCATTGAATTTGTTCCCACCAGTGATACCAAGAAGAAGCAGGGAATGAAGAAAAGGAACAACAGTGAAGTGGAAGATGTGGGACCAACAAGTCATCATAGAAAGAAGACCAAGTGGGAAATCTTACAGCCTTTGGATACAGGTCTGTCTTTAGCAGAGGATGAAGAGCTGGTGTTACATCTACTCAAAAGTCAAAGCTAAATACGTCCATGCCTGTTTGCTTCTTGATACCTCTGGACATCATTTCATTGAGAAGAAGTTAGAACACAGTTGACTTTGGGGCCTGCCTGTAGGTACCATGTGTCCCATTCTCAGAGGACACATTATTCAGACAAAAGCAATTACATCTCCGAGCCCTTCACAGGCCATCCATGCTTTGCACCATCACAGAACATATTCAGAATAAGGGTGGGATATAGTTTCCTGATCTCATTTTGCAACATGTGCTCTGTTAGATTTTCTGTGTAGGTTCCTACTTCTTCTCACTGGAAATGCTTCTTTGTTTTACTGGTAAGTTCTGGAGCCTTATTTCATTGTTGGAAATTCCTGTATCACTATTCAGAAGTTTCAGTGTTACTATTAAAATGGCTCTTAATTTTAAGGTATATTTCATATTTCCCAAAGAGACAGCATATGATGGACCAGCCTTGAAAAAGCAGTATTTTTGAATTGAAATGATCATTAATAAACATATTTCCTATAAAATAAAGTATTAATGTTTTCATTGTGTCCAATGATATGAGGCCCTCTGAAGGGAAGGTTCCTAAGATTAAAATACATGGTCATCTGGGTATGGTGGCGCCGGTCAGCGACTCCGGAGGCTGATAGGAGGATCACGAGTTCAAAGCCAGTGTTAGCAAAAGCAACTAAGCAACTCAGTGAGATCCTGTCTCTAAATAAAATACAAAATAGGGCTGGGGATGTGACTTAGTGTTTGAGTGCCCCTGAGTTCAACCCCTGGTACCAAAAAGTAAAAAAATAAAATAAAATAGAATGCATGGCCAGTTGCTGAAATAGTGTATTGTTCATATTGAATTAGCCTGATCAAAGACAGTATCATTTTGCTTACACTTGCTGATTTGCTAGCAATCACTTATAAAATCTGTGAAAGTCCAGAATCTAAGCAGTAGAGGCCCACAGAGCTTCTGCAGGCACTCTGTTCAGTAGATGCCAGAGATCCCCACTCCACCCCCCAGATCATCAGCTCTTTATAATGAGGGGGAAAGCAAAATAAGAAAGAACTTCCTTTTGGTTAAAAATAACTGTTAGATTCTTCAAAGGAAAAGAATATGGTGAATAAATCTGGGCCTTCATGAAACAGCTGTTTTTTAACAGATTTGTTATCCTCACAATTCTGTCCCCTTCCTACTTCCCTAACACATGCAAAAACAAAAATAATTTTCAGTAACAGGTGTAAATTCAATCATGAATCCAAGGAAGGGGATTGATGGCACTATACCTGGTTGTCTCAGACATCAAAGTCTATATTTGTCTCTGAAGTTTCTCTTCTTTTTTTTTTTTAGTATCTTTATGAGGGACCACCATTGTCCTTCCACTATCCAAATGAGCAACTTGGCAACTCCTCACCCACTCTCTTTTTCCACTCTGTGCTTTACTGTTTCTGTTGGTTCCTCCTCTATAGTGACCTTCCTATCCATTGTTTAACCTCACAGCTTCTGCCTTCAGGGTTCACACTCTAATCAGGACTTACCCAGACTACTGCAGCATATCCTAACTGGTCATCATGCTTCTTGGTATCACATTCGCCAACTCGCCCTTCTCAGGAAATTTTCTTCATAGCCTGTGGATCTTGAGCATGTTTCTCCCAGCTGGTCCTTTTATTATAGTGCTTATCATGTGATGTTATAGATGTTTGTATTGCCCCTGTTATGTGACAAGTTTCTTGAGAAAAAAAGGGTTATGTTTTATATACCTGTATATCCCCAGAGCCAAATATAGCACCTACACTGTATTTGGCCTAGTGACTAAGTAGACAATAATAACCTAAGATAATTTTTAGAGGTCTTTTATAGCCTATTGCTCTATTACTTCTAATAAAAGGATATAGAGTGATGGGCATGAAAACTAGATGAAATGACTAAGGGTAAGTAGATGGGAAAGAAATTCAGGTGTAGCAATCTGGAAAGATTTGGAAATTAGAATTTCTGATACAGATTCTCTTGGCCTTGAATATTTTCAAAATGATGAAGTTGCAAGGATATATAAACTGAAGATTTGCTATTGCATTTACTTTTCAGCTTTAGATTGTTTTTCCTAACACAAATAGGGAAGTAGGTTAGTTTAATTACTCTCTAGATGTAAGCATTAAATATATAAATTTCCAGGCCTTTGGTTCATAAACTAATTTGTGTTGTATCCTGTCCCTGGAACTGAATGGATCCTGACTAATATATTCATTATAGGGTTTTTAATTTGCAGCTTTTGGAAACTAGTTAAAATGTTAGTACAGTGCTAATAGAAAACACAGGTAACAAATGTATATGTATATGTATATGACAGTATATATATATATATATATATATATATATATCAGTAATTTTTTTCTGAATTAGTTTGAATTGTATTCTGTACTAGAACTGGAACTAATATATATATGATAGGGGATTTTAGTTTGCTGATTTTGAAAACTAGTTAAAACATCAGAATAGTGCTGATAGAAAATTCAGGCATAGTAGATTGTTTTGTTCAGCATATGTTCACTCCAGTCCTCTTTCTCCCTTTGGAAAGCATGTTCTTTAACACCCCACTAATGTTGGGCTCATCCATATGACTTGTGTTTAGCCCATGGAATTTGGCAGAAGTGACTGTGTGCTGGTTATAAGCAGAGGTTTTCTGTCAGCTCTCCTGTACTCCTGAGTTCCACCTTCTGACCAGCATGGATCAGAGAGAAGGCACGCTTTCAGTCTGGGTTCAAGGCAGGCAGACAGGTGAAGCTGACCGTAGCCTCCACAGTCACTTCTCAAGCCTGTAGAAGGGAAACCAGTGACCCTTGTTGCTTATCACAGTAACACCTGACTAACATACAAGGTGAGAGAAGCATATAGGCAAGGAGCAAGAGCAGGCATTTCTTTCAGTAAGTGTTAATAAATCCAGTGACTACCATATGCCAAGCCTTGTTTGTGAAAAATCCACAACAGTTCCCTTCCTGCTACCATATAGTGGAGGGAAAGAGAAAATGCAAATACATACTTTTATGTATTCATGTACCATGAAAAGAGGGAGATTATTGTTTGATAGCAGGAGCTATTGTGGAAGTGCTGGAGAAAGAGAGAGGACAGGTAGTTAGCATGTCCAGGATCCAGAGACTAATTCTTGCTGCTTAACTGAGGCCAAGAGGCTGTTCATCAGACTTGCTCATGTAAAATGATCCCTAAAATTACATAAGTCTCTGATGGATACATCCAGCAGTAGAAGCCTTTGGAGGACTGCCATCTCATAAGCTTCACATGGCATTTTAGATTTGTTTGGGGCTATAAAAAAGTGGATAAGTTTAATTAAATATAATTAATTTTGTTATACAATACTTAAAATATCCTGAACATGAAAAGTCATCTCTGAGACTATCAGAGGCTGCCAGAGAATGCAGATGTTCCCAGGAGGTAGTGGTATAGGCAGGCAAAGGGGAGAGTCTGCAACCAACATCCAAAACCTATTTCATGTCTTTTAAGATCACTTTAACTAGACATGTAATCGTAATGCGATTTCCTTCAACAACCCCTGCTGACTAGACAGCCCAGGGTAGGTATATTTTAAACCATATTACCTAGTGCTTGCTGAATCAGCAACTGGCAGCCAAACCTTTATTTGCCCTTTGAGGGACACTGGGAAAAAGCTCTGTTCATACTGGGACAGACTGAACAAAAATCATCATTCTCGGCCACTGAAATTTAGAGAGCAAAGTGGGAAGGCTATGAGACTGACATGCTGGGCAAAAAAGAGCTCAAATTAGGACAAAGTGTAAGTGGAAAACCACTGGTAGGAAAATAAAAGAATAACTAATAAGAGATCCCATGGTTTGTGGACCAGAAGCCACATGTGGGCAGAAGTAAATCATGAGTGGGGTTGACTAGAGAAGGCCTGCCCTCTCTGGTTTGGTATCTCTGTGATCTAAACTGACCCTCTAGTTCTTGTCACCAATGAGACTTGATAAGAGGAAAATTCTGAACTGTCTTAAGTTTAATTACAAGTGTCTGAGAACAGAAGAGAGAGCTAAAAAGAACAAAAGACCATTTTACATTCCTGAATGTGTGTTAAAACCTTAACCTCAATCTCATCAGGACACCCTAGGTACCACTGTATCCTGCTTGCAAACCCCACCAATTCAGAAATGAGGATTCTTCTTATGGATTGTCCTCCCACCCCAGAGCTTCTTTCCCTTGTTCACTTATCCTGCCCCTCTTATCTATAACCAGTGTAGGTTCAACACAAACAAGTTATACTTCCTTCACCAGATTTTTTAATTTAAAAAAATGCTCTTAGTTCTGATCCAGCAGACATTTTTGCCACTGCTACCTAGTCTTGTGACTTGTAGCTGCAGAGACTTGTCCTAGGACCAATCCTTTCCTGGTCTGCATCTATAATGGCTCAATAATCTTTATGTTAAGGACCCCTTGGTCTCAAGAATTTTGGTTTCATAGGTCTAATCTTTTCATGGGTCTTATTCTCAGGTTTCTGGGTAAGTATGTCTCCTTCACTGCCTGATGTATGAGACCCTATCACTAGAGCTAGTTTGAATGTGTCTTTTGAGTGTTTTTTACCCCACAAAACTTCAGTGAAATTCAGAATTCTTTTAGGCAGTGCTTCTTAGATGTCAACATGCATTGGAATCAGCAGGAGATTTTTAAAATATCAAATTCAGATCCAGTAGGTCTGGGGTGGGTCCAGAGATTGTGCATTTCTAACCAGTTCCCAGGGGATGGCAATGCTGCTGACCCATGGTCACATTTGAGTGTTGAGTCTCTAATGGAATTCAGAGAGAGAGCTATTAAAATCATTATTCACAAAGAAATTCTATCGGAGCCACAGCAGGAAATAGGTGGTGCACACAAATTAGGATAATTCTAAGGGAGGCTAATAAAAGGATTATTTACACACAGGAGGGCAGGGTGTAAAGGAATCACAAAGGATTGTCTACCACCCCTCACCCTGAGTGGATTGAGCGGGGTGGGGGTATTATTTGGAAGGAGACAGAAGACTCCATACAGGGGCTTTGTGACCTTCAGTTGAGATATGCACCCAGGTTGTGGTGACACTAGGAAGAGCCAAGAGAATAAATTCCTGCCAGTGGCACCCATTGGCCCCACCCAACCTAAAGCCAGAGAGCCAGGTTACCTGTAGGTATGATCTGTAGCTTTCCAGGACACACAACAAAGTGGAAAAGGGTGGGTGGGAGCAAGTAGGAGACATGCAGAGATGTAGGGCATAAGACATTTATGTTACTGTATTTGCAGGTTCTTTTCCTTCTCAGTGTTATTCACAAATAGTACTGGGACCAGGTAAGAAATTTTGTTCAAGACCAAAGAATGGAGAAGAGATCAGGTTCTAGAAGCACCTTCTGTCCGGGTCTGGGGTCTGGGTTTTTTCTAGGACCTGTGATGGCCTGGGTGGGGATGGTATGCATGCTGTCATCAGAGCTTTTCATGGAGAAGGGAGATTTCCAGGGATTGGGGTGCCACCTTTGTTCTTTCCTAATGGGACATAGTCAGACCTGTCATAGTGCCAGTGGATGTGTTTTTATTATTTCAATGATACTATAATGAACCCAAAGTTGTGTGGGGTGTCTCTGTAGCATTTCAGATCAAGCTTATCTGGATTCCCCTAGGCATTTGGGAATATGTGATCACTCAGTGGTCAGCGGCTGGGAGCATGTGGTTATTTGCATTCCAGCTTTAACTTCTGCAAGCAAGTAGCTTCACTGACAGGACAACAGGCCACCCGTAACCTGATGACAGGTGGAATCTCTCTTTGAGAGGGAGGGAAGAGGTCCTCAGAAACTTCGACCCTCCTCATCCATGTGCCAGGCACTGCTTGTAGTATAGAGAGACAGCAAGGATGGACCATAAGCAAATAAATGAGAACATACTGCCAGGAAGGGATGATGTTGTGAAGAAAAGTAAAGCAGGGTCAGAGGGTGGTGAGTAGGAGGCAGTGGGGCAAGGGCCATTCTGATGAATCTGATGGGTATGAGTTCTGAAGGAACAAGGCCTGTTTTTCCATCACCTTAGCAGCAGGAAAAAAATGAAGGGAAGAAAGTGACCATATAGACTGAATTAATGACCACTGTCCTCCAAAGAGCCTTCAGTCCTGCTTTCCTAGCTTCATCCTCTCAGCTAATCTCTAAGACAACTATTTCATCCAGTTTCCTCTCACCATTAACTTCCAAAGCTTCTCCTCCATTCTTGGCTGATGACCTTGCTTTGGGATTTTTCTGAAAAACAGATCCAAAGAGAACTTGCCCAGCTGCCATGTCCATCCGCTCCCTAGCCCTGGGATCTGTGTTCTACCTTCCCCCAGCTACGGAAGGGGAACTGCCCATGCTCCTGACTTGGAGAGCCCACCTGTGATGCTAAATGATTTTTTTCCCCTCCAACAAAGAGTAATCCCAGCATTTTTTAATATTGCACCATCAGATCACCATGGGAAGGTGGGTGCTGGAAGATCTTTTATTCTCCTCCAAACCACTCTAAGCTTTTGTTTTTCTTTCTCTGTTAAAACAGCTCTTGTCAAGCTGCCATGGACTTCTATGTTGCTATCCAAGATGAATTCTAGGGACACATCCTATTTATCAGTAGATGTGGCTTTCTCACCTTGAAACACTGGCTACCACTTTTCAGTCTTTTTCTGGTTGTTCCTCATTTTATTGACTTCTAAATATTAGGGTTCATATCTATATTTCTCCAGAGTCATCTCATCCAATCTCATAAAGTACCATCTATACTCTGATAATTCTCAAATTTGTGTTTGTAGCCTAACTACTCTGTATTCCAGGCTCATATCCAACTGTACTCAACATCTCTACCTGGATATCTAATAAGCATTTCAAAATTAGTAGTATGTCCCATAACGAACTCCTAATTTTTCCCCATATCTTCCTCTCTTTTTTCTTGTACAACTATTTATCATCTCCATTGATTTGTTTTCTCAGGCCAAAAACCTTGAATACATTATTAACTTGTCTTATATACCACATCTAATCCATTAGCAAATCCATTAGCTCTTCTTTTGAAATATATCCAAAAGCCCATTTATCACCATTTCCCCTGTAATTTCCCTTATTTTAAGTCATATTCCCCGAACTATTGCAGTAACTTCTTAACTGGTCTCCTTGCTTCTTCCCTTTCCCTCATGAGCCACCAAATAACCCTATTAAATCATAAATTGGATCTTAAGACTCCTCAAATTTCTAATGACTGCATGTCTCACTTCAAATAAAATCTAGAGCCTTTTCCACAGCCCATGAGGCCCCATATTTTGTCTTACCTCTACCCTTATCTAGAAATGCCTTTCTCTTTGCTCAGTCCATTTCAGTCACACTGGATTCTGTTGTTTCTTCTCCCTGGAGTTCTCACCCCTTTAGGACCTGCATGGCCCAAGAATCACTTTATAAAAAGCTTCCTCTGACACCTAGTGGAAAACAGCATCCTCTTTATGACCCGGTCATTCTCTGTCCTTTTGCTTTCCTTCATTGCACTTAACACCATCTGACATTGCTTTTTAAAAGTTTTTAAAAAAATTTTTATTGTAAACAAATGGGATATATGTTCTCTGTAAATGGAGTAAAGGCATACCATTTGTGTAATCATACCTTTACATAGGATAATGGTATTTGATTCATTCTGTTATTTTTTCCTCCCCCCTCACCCCTCCCATCCCTCTTTTCCCTCTATACAGTCTCTCCTTCCTCCATACTTGCCCCCCTCCCACCCCCCACTATGTGTCATCATCCGCTTATCAGTGAGATCATTCGTTCTTTGGTTTTTTGAGATTGGCTTATCTCACTTAGCATGATATTCTCCAATTTCATCCATTTGCCTGCAAATGCCATAATTTTATTATACTTTATGGCTGAGTCCCACTCCTTGGCCTATACCCAAAGGACTTAAAATCAGCATACTACAGAGATACAGCCACATCAATGTTCATAGCTGCTCAATTCACCATAGCCAGATTGTGGAACCAACCTAGATGTCCTTCAATTGATGAATGGATAAAGAAACTGTGGTATATATATATACAATGGAATATTACTCTGACGTTGCTTTTTGTCTATCTCCATGCTGCTTCCTCTCTCACCCCTGCCAAGCAGAAGAAGCTCCTTGAGGCTAGATCTGTTCATTGTTGTATCCCACCTCCTAATAAATGACACACAGGGAACACCCAACAAACACTTGATAAATGAATGCATATATCCCACAAATTATATACATCTATTTGGGTTAAGGAGATTTCCTTTTAAAAGGCATATAACTTTGCAGGACTGAGAATTTCAGTCATTCACATTAAAATTTATGCATGACAGCATTGCCTAGTACCCAGCTAAGGCAGGGATTTATATTGGAAGGAAGAAATTGAGTTTGTAAGATAGAGGTGTGTATATAAACAGCCAACTTAGTGAGACCCTAAGCAACTGAGACCCTGTCTCAAATTTTTCAAAAGTTTAAAGAAAAGAAATAGTTGGGCTATGGCTCAGTAGTTGAGCAATCGGGGGCTCAATCCCTGGTACCAAAAAAAAAAAAAGATCAAACAAACAAAAAACAGGAGTGGCAAAGACTTCACCAAAATAGGCTTTGTGCAGTCATAGAGCAGCAAGGACCTTGTCTTGGGGGATGTATTAAGTCCTGGACATGATGTTACCCAAGACATACTTGTTTGTCATCTTGTTTTGAAAGCCATTCGTATACTTTGGAAATCAAATCAATGTCACCTGAGGTCACTGACCAACAGTATATGTATTGGAATTATTGTTAGGCCCACTGAGTGGGACAGATCTGAGCCAGAATTCCAACTCTACGTCTTACTACTAGTTGTTGAGCCATGACACTTAGCTGTTGAACTTGAGCATGGTATTGTATCCCTTCTGAACCTTATACTAGTTTACTGTAAAATGGGGAACAATAATGCCCACCTGCAGTAGCTCTTTTGAAAATGAAATTAGACAATATAAACATGTACCTGGTACATAGTAAGTGTTAAAGAAAAATTATCACCAATAAGACCAGTGACTTTTATTAAGATCCAATGAGACTGCTAAAGTATTAGAGGCCATATGGGAGTGCTTAGCCAGTGACCAGCCATTCCAGCCACCCCTGAGATTCCAGACATGTGAAAGAAACATCTTAGATACTCCAGGTCCAACCAAACTTCCTGGTCTACACCATCTACATCAACTACCAGTTCATGCTGAGTGCATCAAGTGCACAAAATTGTGAAGACACCATCGTGTAAGTCTCTACATTTTGTTGTAGTTTATTATGTAGCAATGGAGAACTAAAAAAGTATGATTCTATTGCAATTTATCCATTTCTTGTTGATGGATATTTAAGATGTTTCCAGTTTGGGACTATTATAAACAAAGTTGCCATAAACATTCTTATGTCTACATAAGCAACAAACATACAAATTAAACCAACTCCTGTGTAAAACTCTTGCAAGAGACCTTATTCTACATATTATCAAGAAGTGAATCAATAACAAGACTTGCTTTCTCTCCAACATAAGAATATGTTCTAATTCATGTAACAGGTGCAGTGGGATACCTAGTGTGATTTTTTTTTAGCTATGAAGTTAATAAAATGATTCTATCATTCTTTGCATTAAGAAGTAGGTAGGCATGAGTCCCTGGAGAAGCATCTTTGAAGACCTCATCTGAATTCTGTAGAAAACAGATTATTTCTGGCTATCCAAAAGAATGGTTCTTAGATTGTTTGGGCTGCTATAACAAAATACCTTCCACTGGGTTATTTATGAAGAACGAAAATTTATTCCTCACAGTTCTAAGAAGCCTGAGAAGTCCAAGATCAAGGCACCAGCATATGCAGTGTCAGATGTGGAGGGCATGGTACCTTCTTTGTGTCTTCATGTAGCAGAAGGGGCTCCTTGGGCCCCTTTGCTAAAGGTACTAATCCCATCCATGAGGGCTCTAATATTATGACCTAATCACTTCTTAAAGGTCACATCTCTTAATACTATTGCATTGGGGATTAGGTTTCAACATATGAATTTTGTGGGGACAAAAGCAAAAGCAAAGAGTGCAGCCTCCCAGGGTCTGACTACCTAAGGCCTTGCTCTTCTGAGCTCTCCTCTGCAAGTGGGAGATCTGTCCACAGTCCTTGATGTTGGGAGCCTGGTGGAAAGTTGTTAGGACACTGAGGGCATACCCGTGGAAGGGACTAAGGTAGTTTCCATGAGACCTTGAATTAGTCTCTCAAGAGTGACTTGTTATAAGACAGCACCTGAACCCTGGATCATTTTCTGGCTTCCTGTCTGGTGAGGTGATCTTTTGTTCCTCCATGGGCTTTTGTCATTGCGATGCTATCCACCTTGGGGACTTGCAGAGTGCACTGATGCCAGAACCATGCCCTTGGGCCCCCAGAAGTGTGAGCTAAATGAACCCCCATTCTTAAATTACCTAGCCTCGCACATGTGGTTGTAGTAACAAAAAACAGATTAACACATTTGCGGGGTAGGGATTGGACCACAGTATTTTCAGTGATACATGTTCTCCTAGGTCTTAACCAGCTTTACTTATTCAGGGCAGAATAACAGCTCCTTCATTGTGTGTCTGCTTCCCGAGCTGCCCTCGGTGATGCATTTGGAACTGTTCCATACTGGGTCCTGTACTATGGGAGCAAAGCTGGAGTAGAATCTTCTAACTTCAGACTTGAATTAAGCTCTGTCAGTAAGTAGCTCTGTGACCTTGGATCAGTCACGTGTAGGAGCTACCTAAACTCGTATTATTAATTAATTTCTTACAGAAATTTTCAATTTGTAGTTACATAAAATAATTACAGAGTAAATAAAAACCACCTGTCACTGAAAATCCAAAATTAGCCATTGTTGGCAGTCATGGGCCATATAATGATGTTTCAGTCAATGATGGACCACATGTAAGATAGTATTGCCACATAATCTAGGTATATAGTAGACTGTTCCATCTAGGTTTGTGTAAGTATAATCTATGATGTTCACACACTGACCACATTCTCTAATGATGCATTTCTCAGAATTTATCACTGTTGTTAAGCAACATGTCTGTATTGTGTACTATCTGTCATATATGTGAAAGAATCTATGGGATTGTACATACTATTTTGTAAACTAATTTTCTATCCTAAGATTTGGTGGACATTAACTATCCTTTAACAACATACTTTTCAATGATGTATTAAAATTCTGTTATACCCTAGTAGCTGTGAGCACACCTAGCACCCAGATCTTAGTTTCTAAAATCATTCCCTGCTAAGAGGAACCAGGGTTTCTTGGAGAATTTCCTGGCTCTAAGACTGTGGCAAGAAATATATGAGTCTGGAGCACCTTGTAACACCAGAAAGAAAGTGCTAAAGAACACGCACACAACCCGCACAGTGGGAGCATGCCAAAGGGGTACAAGAGCCAACTGGAAAAGCTCCCAGTGGCCAAAGGAGAAGGACTTCAGCAAGAAATAAATAAAGGAATATTGAATTATAACCCAAAATTACAAAACAAGTATACATGAGTCCATGCTGATATAAATAAATGATTGCACAATAAGGGAAAAGAGACAAACCACATATGCTGAAGAATTCAAAACAATTCTTGTAGATGTTCTGCCTTTAAGAAGGGAGAACACACTCTCTTCTACTAAATTATGGGCTGTTCTTTCTTCCAAAGAATACAATAGGAAAAGTAAAATCCCTAACAGACAATAACTCCACCAAGTGATCAAAGTCAACCTTGTGAGTGGTAAGTCGGGTTGTTAATACATTTCCCTAATGTGATGTGATGACACTGTACCTCTGTGGTCTAGCACAATCCCAGTTTAATCATGAGCACATCAGCAAATCCAGGTTGACAGATTTTCTACAAAATACCTGACCAGCACTTCCCCAAATTCTCATGATCATCAAAAAAAAAGGAAATTCTGAAAAAGGTCACAAAATGTAATGTGGCATCAGATCCTGAAATAGAAAGAGGACATTAAGTAAAAGTAAGGAAACCTGAATACAGTGTGGAATTTAATAATTCATCAGTATTGATTCATTGATTGTGACAATGTACCATGATAAGTTAATAATAGGAGAAAAGAGGTACAGAGGAACTCTCTGTTCTAGCTTCATAATAATGATACTGTAAGATAAAATAGCTCAAAAATTAAAAACTTATTTAGAAAGTGACATGCAACAGATGCATCAGATTTTATTTAATCTTTTCTAATTGGACGTTTAAGTGATTTCTAAATTTGTGCTTTTGAACACATTTATGACAAATATCCTTATAATTAAATATTTGCACACACCCATTATTTTCTTTACCCTGTGTTTATAAGGGAAGTTGTAAGATAACAGATATGCATATATGATAGTATTAAGGATTTTTTGTTTTTTTATTTGTTGGTAGTAGGCATCAAACCCAATGCCTTGTGGATGCTTGGCAAGCCTTCTACATGGAGCTACACCCTCAGTCTTTTTTTTTTTTTTTTTTTTAATAGGTTCTCATCAAGTTGCCCAGGCTGGCTTCAAATTTGTGATTTTCCTGTCTCAACCTCCTCAATAGTTGGGATTACAGGTTTGTGCTACCATGCCTGGCAGTTTTTGGATACAAGCTATTTAATGAAGTACTTTCAATTGATGAATAAATTAATTTCAAACTACATTCAAAGATAAAGGCTGTGCAGGTTTGGAAAGGGCCCTTAGCTATTTTACATGTTCAAACCAATCACATCAAATACTGTGAGGTATTCTTATGAATTTCCTGAGAAAAGTCACTTGCCAATGTCAAACTGAGTTTAGGGATGTGTTTTGCATTGGGTGTCTGCATCCCTTACAAAATAAGTCAGAAACCTTTACTTTCTCATGCTGAGTGTATTATTCAGGGTTCTCTAGGTTCTCTAGAAGAACAGAATCAACAGGAAGTATGATTTTAAAAAGGGAATTTATTAGATTGGCTTACATGACCAGAAGCTGGATAGTCCGCAATGGCTGTCTGCAGTTGGAGAGCTAGAAGAACCAGCAGCTGTGCAGAGTCCAATATCCAAAGACGATTGAGGCAGCGATCAAGAATCTGTTCAATAGGTAAGCTTGCATCTGCATCTGCTTCCTTGTTCTTCCAACTTTTATTCCATCCAAGCCACCATCCTATTTGGCAGTGCTGCCATGCATAGGGAGGGTCTCCAGTTCACTATCAGTTCACTGTCCCACATTCCAGTCATTCCTAGACACGCCCTCATGGACACACCCAGAAGCCTCTTAATCATCAGCATCTCTTAATCCAATCAAGTTGACAATTCAAATTAACCATTACACTGAGTGAAGCCCAGCATGATCAGCCCAGTATAAGAAAATGAAAATAAAAATAGAAATACAGATTTTCAGAGGACATGAACAGAGCCATCCTGAATTTTATGAGGCAGTCAGACTAAGAATTTGGTAGATCAGTGGTTCTTAAAGTGTGGTCCCTGAAACTAGTGGCATCAGCATCACCTGGAAACTTGTAAATGCAAATTTATGGGCCCCACCCTGGATTTACCAAATCAGAAACTTTGGTGTTAGGGCTCAGCAACATGTAGATTTTTTAAAATATGTGTACATATACTTTTAACATTTTTTAAACAGCTTATTGAGTTGTAATTCACATACCTTACAATTTATCCATTTAAAGTATACAGTTCAATGATTTTTAGTTTATTTACAGATTTGTGCAACCCTAAAGAAACCAACTTTAAAATATTTCATCACCTCAAAACAAGCCCTGTATCCTTCATCACTTCCCTCCTATTTCCTCACCCCCCAGCCCTATGTAATCGTAATTAACTTTCTGTTTCTTTGTCTACTCTGACATTTCATGTAAATGGAGACATACAATGAGGGCTTTCTGTGTCAGGCTCCTTCTGATGTTTTCAAGGATCGATCATATTGTGATACGTATCAATATTGCATTCCTTTTTATGCCCAAATCATATTCCATTATTTAAATATACCATACTTTGTTATCTGTTCATGAATTGATGGACATTTGGGTTGTGTCTACTTTTTGTCTTGTAGACATGCTACTACTATAATCATTACTGTGCAATATGCGTTTTCTCAGGTCCTTCAGGTGTTCCAAGTGCATGTTATCATCAACTGGAATTGGAGTAGGAAGCAATTCTTTATAATAAGGAGAGCTCATGCTTTAGGTGATAAATCAGGGTAGAAAAGGAAGAATGCAGGCAGTGGGATCTAATGGTGTGTTGTCCATAGACAGATAGCACTATCACTGTAGAAATGCAGGGCAAGGCTAGGTTGAAACGGTTGTAATGGAAGTGCTTGCTCTTTGACCTCTAGACACTCCCTAGACAATAATTTATCAGCATGTCATTGTGTTCTGAAGGTCACTTGGACTCTTAAGTGTTGAAACTTCTCAGAGAAAATAACTCCCCCACACCACACATTTTAATACCACCTGAAACTTCTAAAGCTTTTCCCATCTGCACTGTCTCTTTACCATAACATTAGTAATATACTTAGGTGCATCCAGATGTTTTCATTTTACAGAGAAGGCCACTGAGGCATAGTTAGTACTATAGTTTGAGTTTAATCCCCTTTGTGAGATATTAAGAGGTAGTATCAGATGTGACTTTAAGAGGTAATAGGTTGTGAGTGATCTGCCCTTAATGGCTGACTTAACCACTATGGACTGATGGATTGATAGGTTCATGAATTATCTTGAGGGTGGCTCTGTTATAAAGGTCAGGCTGACTCTATCTCTTGGACACGCCCCTCTCACAATGTGATGCCCTCTGCTACCTTGGGACTCTGCAGAGTCCCCGTCCAGCAAGATGGTCCTCACCAGCCACTTGTCCTTGGGCCACCAAAACCATGAGCTGAATAAAGCTTTGTTCTTTATAAATTACCCAGTCTGTGGGTTCAGTTTTATCAATAGAAAAATGTACTAAAATAGGTTAAATGGTCTGCCTGAAGTCATAGAGCAGGATGTGATAAAATTGGCATCAGAATCAGTTCACTTACCCTTACTACAAGACTGGTTCTCTATTCTCCCTACACATTAATGTCATCAGAGGGGCTTTAAAAGTGCTAAAACCCAAGCTTTGTGCTCAGAGATTTGAATGAACTGGTCTGAGGAGAAGTCTAGTCATTGGCATTTTTTGTAGACTTCTTTAGTGATTTTCCCTCAGTTACTTTATTTTTCTTGTTTTTTTCAAACTTTTCATTTTGAATAATTTCAACCTACTGGAAAAAAAAAAAAAGTACAAAACAATTCTGCATGCCCTTTCCCTAGCTTTCCAAAATGGTAACATCTTACATAACCACAGTGGAGTTTTCAAAGACAGGATATTAACATTGATATAATAGCATTCACCAATTTACAGATCTTATTCAACTTGCATCAATTGAAATTGATGAATAAGTCTAGATAATACTGAATAATTTTGAAAAATTTATTGCTTTTAATTGTTCCATCTCCTTCATGTCCTTTAAACTTCCCTAGGTGATTTTAATGTTCATCCAGAACTGAGAAATGCTGGGCTAGACAGTGGAACCCTGCAGTTGGTATTCTATATGTGGACTTAATTGGCTGTGTGGTGCATTTTCCCCTCATTCTCTGACATGTAAGAATCGTGTCTGAAAATCTAGTGTATTTCTAAGCTATTGTTATGCTGCTGATGGGGATGATTCATCTGAAGATTTCTGACTATTTTTATGAAGTGTCAGTTATATCTGCTGGGAGGAGAAATGAGTCCTAGTTATATTCATAACAATCTTACTTACTGGCACCCAGGTGAAAATGGAAAATTATGCATTGGGGAGGGACAAGTAAAGAGCTTTCAAATATTAACTCACAATTCAGTGGGCTAGGTCTTGCTGAACAGCATGTCATTCTTTGGATGTGAAAGTCTTAGATGCAATTTAGATTTTAATTAGAGATGTGCTGGCCCTTAGTGTAGAAACATTTATATAGGGAGGCCAAAGGTGCTAAACTGAAAACTGTACATTTCCTACAGATGGTTTATTAAATGAAAACATGTCTCTTAACCTCTAGTCTTGACCCTGCCTTTGCAAAGTTGAGTCATTGAAGCACAAACCTGCCAGTTACCCTGAATGACTGGCTGGGTGCTCCAGCTCGGTACATCAGCTACAATATGCTAAACTGGGTAGTTCATAAGTGTCTTTGTTTTCATTTTATCCTTCAGTCAAACTACCTTTATCCAATTAGAATTTTTATCCCTAACTATTTATTATATTCTGCCCTGGGTAAAAGCAAACCTGAGTGTCTATGCTGTGTGTGAATTAGCATGTCTTTGAAGGCCTCAGGGCTGAACAGGAACTATTCTTGAGTGAGTAAAAATGTTATTAAATTTGAAACTGCATCCCCATCACCAGCACTGGATTCCTCTAGGCCACAGATGTTAACTGTCAGCAGGTACTTCCCCTTGTGAGGCACCAGCTTGGAAGTATTTGAACCTAATAGCATTGCATGTGTGTTTATATCAGATATCATATGCAGAGATACATCAATGGTCTTCAACTTCCCAGAGAAAACAGCAGGCTCCCATAGTGTTAGGCAGTTTGTGGCATTATGGGTCCCTAAGCTAGAGATTCTCTCATTCCCCTGGGCTTTGGAACACCCAACTCCTCTGCCTAGAATATTCCTCTTCTCCTGGCTCGTAACTGCCACCTTCTCTAGGAAACTTGCCTTGATTTCCTCTTTCAACTTAAGTGAGAGGTCTTTTCTACACATCTACATATATAGTGCGTAAATGTGCTGTAGTAAGTAATTGCTTTCTTGTCTGATTTCTCTATATTCTAGAAGCCAACCCAGGGCTTGGCACATAGAAAGTACCTAAGATATGTTTGTGGAGGAATGATGAATGGGAGCTACTTTTCAGCCAAATTGTTCCATATATTATCTCTTCTTTTATCCAGGTAACAGTTCTGAAAGGAGGGTATTATTTGTTCCCAATTCTGCAGATAGGAAAACAGACTGAGCAGTTAAGTGACTTCTTTCACATCACCCAGAGCCAGGATTTGAACCTGGCTTATTGAATTCTAAAGTTCAACCTCTTTGCCAGCTCAGCACTGCCTTAAAGGTCACTGCTGTCGGCTGAGCCATTGATGACTGACCACACTGGCACAGAAGGTCCCTGCACAGGGCACTGAGCAGTGGGGCTCAAAGGGCTACCCTTGTGGACCTTAGTCTATCTTGGGAGGCTTTAATGTTGGAGAGGCTGTGTCCCAAGTCCTGGGAAGATGTTGTGCTCTCCTTGAAGATGCTGTGGACCCAAACCAGCAGTGCACTGTTTGGTGGGAAGAGGGCCTGAAGATGTCCACAAGGACCATGTGGCCCTGTGTCTCAAACCTCTGAACTGCATGCATCTTGGCCTCCCTCAGTGTGCTGAGGCAACTAGTAGACCATCTGGCTATGAGGAAGGTCGTTAAGTCTCGATCCCTGACAACTTAAGCTTTATAGGTAGCTCATTCTCTCAAAGACCCTGGTGAGCACAAGGACAGCCCAGCTCAGCCCTAACCATCTGGAGGGAGAAGGAATCTGCTGCTTTGTCAAAGAAGGAGCCAAGGGATGAAGAAGAAGAGGAGTGGTTTCTAGGCTCCTCTCCAAGAGCAAGTAAAGGAACAAAAGCCCTGCAAATCCGCCTGCATAGAAACCTTGCCAATCGCTCTGCAGGTGAGTCACATTCAGATCCACCCTCCTCCCAAGCAACACCCCCACTTGTTCTGGAGAAAACACAGGGGAGAAGTGAAGAAAGGGATACCTTTGTGTCTGGTGGTTCCCTGTGGTAGCCTGCTCTCACTTCCTTGCTTCTCAGATGAATGGGCAATTCAGTGTGCAAGTAGTCCAGGTTCTCTTACTCCCCAAAACTCAAGGTCAGGATTACACACTTGGAAAAGGCCCTTGTTTCCTCAAAACTCCTCTCTGTCTCCACCTCTTCTTTCTTGTTCCTTTTGTGCCTGACAAACAGAACTCATGTGGGATGGTTCAGGTTTCAGCATGGGCTGTTAATCTACGTATATGGAGGCCTTTCTGTCACCACAAGTACAATCTAAGAAAGGAGACCCCTCCCATCTTCAGCCTCCTACTTATATGGAAGGGTCTACCTTAGACAGACTTCTGCTCCCTAATACTTCCTTGCCCCAGATGACCAGACCAGGGCAAGGCCCACCTTGAGATCCACAAACTTCACCTTGACTGATATGAGGGAGAAAAAAAAAATGAGCTACATCATTGAGAGTCTCTCACAAGGAAGTTTAAAGTAGGAAACATGAAACTGTGGCAGTGGTGCTAAGAAGGGTTGCCAAAGCCAAAAGTTTGTGGAATGGTCTAGAGACCTGAGCAGCCATAGCAGAGCACATGTAAGCTAAGGTTGTGAGGAACCACACACATGCCAGCTGCAGGTAGAGATGTGACAACATTCTGCTTTGTTTTCCACAGTATTGTGTCTCATTTAAAACCCCATGCTGTAGGAATTGCATTTTTTCTTTTAATCTAAAAAATATTAGAATCTCTACCTATGTTAGTTAGCTTTTCATCACTGTGACCAAAATACCTGACAAGAACAACTTAGAAAAGTTCCAGAGGTTTAGTCCATGGTTGACTAAGTCCATTGCTCTGGCTCCAAGCTATGGGAGCATACCATGGTAGTAGGGCATGGTGGAGGAGTACTGCCCCATTCATGGCAGCCAGGAAGCAAAGAGAGAGAGAGACGGAAGTGGGTAAGGAGACACAGGGAAGATAAACCCTTCCAGGGAACACCCCCAGTGGCTCACCTCATTCAGCTATGCCCCACCTGCCTACACTTATCACACAGTCAGTCCATTCAAACTGGGATGAACTGGTTAGGTTGCAGCTCTCATGATCCAATCATTTCACCTCTCCATATTCCTGCATTAACAGGAGATTGTAAGGGACACCTCATATTCAAACTATGGTATTCTGTACCTGATCCCCAAAATCTCATGTCCATCTCAAAATAAAAATGCATTTAGTCTATCTCCAAGGGTTTCATAGTCTTAACAGTTCTAACACTGCCCAAAGTCCAAGTTCAAAGTCTCACCTGAGACTTAGGCAAACTCTTGACTGTAACCCCTGTAAAGATCTAAAGTAAATTATATATATCCAACATACAATGGCACAAAGTAAATATTCCCATTCCGAAAGGGAGGAATAGGGGCTTAGAAAGAAGGGACAGAGCCATGGTAAGACCTAAACCCAGCTGGGCAAATATATTCTTGCTCTACCTTTGGTATCTGGGGCTCATGGTAGCAAAATGTGATTTTTAAAAGACTTGCGGATCCCTGTCTTTTGGCCTTGCTGGTTGCAGCACACATGGACTCTCTTCTAACCTGGCTTTCTCTACAACAAGCACCTTTTTCAGCAGATAGTTCACAATACTGATATCTCCTAATTCCTTAATTCCCAGCATCTCCATTCCAGTTTTCACTTTGCCTTCACAACTTCGTGTATTGCCTTCTCAGAAGCAGTCTGCAGGGATTCCAACTCTCTATACTTCACCTGGTTTCTCAGACCTTTCTTTGAAATCTCAGTGGAAGCCTCCCTGATCCCTTAACTCCAGCATCCTACATTCCTGCAATAATCAACACTACATGCCAAGATCTGCTGCCAACTTGTGAAATAACTGGGCCCCCTGAAATTACAGCAGTAGCAGCTTCCAACTGTCTGCATGAATGAGCACAGTGAAACAACTTCCTGTCTCCCTGTACAAGTAGGGTGACTCCTTGATCTCTTCTCAAAGGAATTTTCCCTTCTACATCCTTGAGGATGCAATGGATATGGTCTTGCAAATTCTTTGAGCTGTCCTCAAGCCTTCTTTCCTATTGTATCTGTGCAAAGTACTTAGCATCTGTTTTGTGACTCTAATCTCTTTAACAACCACATCTTCCCTGGCCACAGTTTTACATGCACTTTTCTGGTCAAACTACAACTTTTAAAAAAGATAGCCTCTTCAACAAATGGTGCTGGGAGAATTGGAAATCCATATGCAACAGAATGAAACTAAACCCATATCTCTCACTGTGCACGAAACTAAACTCAAAATGGATTAAGGACCTCGGAATCAGACCAGAGACCCTGCATCTTATAGAAGAAAAAGTAGGTCCAGATCTTCAACATGTTGGCTTAGGACCAGACTTCCTCAACAGGACTCCCATAGCACAAGAAATAAAAGCAAGAATCAATAACTGGGATAGATTCAAACTAAAAAGCTTTCTCTCAGCAAAGGAAACTATCAGCAATGTGAAGAAAGAGTCTACAGAGTGGGAGAAAATCTTTGCCAATCATACTTCAGACAGAGCACTAATCTCCAGAATCTATAAAGAACTCAAAGAACTTTACACCAAGAATACAAAATAACTCAATCGACAAATGGGCTAAGGAAATGAACAGACACTTCACAGAAGAAGACCTACAAGCAATCAACAAACATATGAAAAAATGTTCAACATCTCTAGTAATAAGAGAAATGCAAATCAAAACCACCCTAAGATTCCATCTCACCCCAATTAGAATGGCGATTATCAAGAATACAAGCAACAACAGATGTTGGCGAGGATGTGGGGAGAAAGGTACACTCATACATTGCTGGTGGGGTTGCAAATTAGTGCAGCCACTCTGGAAAGCAGTGTGTTGATTCCTTAGAAAACTTGGAATGGAACCACCATTTGACCCAGCTATCCCACTCCTTGGCCTATACCCAAAGGACTTCAAATCAGCATACTACAGAGATATAGCCACATCAATGTTCATAGCTGCTCAATTCACAATAGCCAGATTGTGGAACCAACCTAGATGCCCTTCAATTGATGAATGGATAAAGAAACTGTGGTATATATATATAATGGAATATTATTCAGCCATAAAGAATGATAAAATTATGGCATTTGCAGGCAAATGGATGAAATTGGAGAATTGCACACCCCAGTGGCTCACCTCCTACAGTCACATCCCACCTGCTTACAGTTACCACCCTGTTAGTCCATTCAAACTAGGATGGACTGTTTAGGTTATAGCTCTTAATCTACTCATTTCACCTCTGAATATTCCTGCAGTAACACAGGAGCTTTGAGGAGACACCTCATATCCAAACCATAATGCTACCCCCAGCATGACATCTATTTTTCTCTAAACACCATGACAATCAAGAGTCTTAACTGCAAATCTATCTTTCTTCAACAGAATATGGCCCAGCAAAATGAACACATTTCAACATTTTTGAGGCAACTCTGAAGTCTGCTGGAATCAGTTCTCTTGCTACCGCGTTCCTATTTGTAATACACCAGTGGGCACAGAGGGCAGGAGGAGGCCAGGCTGCCTTCAGCTTAGAGGCATGAAAATGAGGCTTGTGAGGCAAGTGTGTGGCACACTGTCAGTATATTGTGACCCTTCCTCTATACTTGGCGCATTTGAGACCACCTCCCGAAGAACAGCCACCCTGAGATCTAAAGGATGGCTTCTGGTAAGCTAAGGAACTTAGAGGGAGTATTAGAAACCCATAATTCTGTCATTAAAAGAGAACTAGGAGAAGAAGCATGAAATGATTCTAAGGGTAAGCTTACTATTCAAAACTGTGATTGCAGGGCTTAGAATGATTGCAGCTTAGACCAATTTAAGAACAAATGCAAACACAGAAAATCTTCAGTAATGTGTCCTATATGAGGAGACCAATTAGCATTATGGGGCGTTAGATAGGGTTGTCTTGATCCAACTTTGTGAAGGTGTGAACAACTTTAGAAAAAAGAAAAAGAAGCCAGCAAAGGATATCACTGAGGGGAGCCCCTGCGTTTGCATGGACAGACACATTGCTTCACTGCTTCCCGGGAGGCAAATGCATGGGCGTGCTGTGTGGTTCAGCCAAAAAAATAGTTGAAGTCTTTGCTTCCACCCTGCCATGAAGTCTTTGCAGAGATCTGAGAGGAGTCCCCCAGGGAGTTTGTGTTTTGGTTTGTTTTTTCCTGTGTGTTGGAGAGGGTTATTGAGTTCTCAGAAAATGGAAATTAGCCCTGTTCACAGAGTCTCAAGAGGCTTCTTGAAAAAAAAAAAAATAACAGAAGCTATGGGTTTTTCTTGCCTTACAAATCTTTATTCTGTATCAGGGACAGCCAGCTGCATTAGTGGAATTGCTGCCTTGGCACCTGGGAGGAGGGAGGCATGGCATCTGCCCGAGGACATGTTACAGTTTCAAGTGCAGCGAGGGGCACGTGGCGTCTGAGGGTTTGATTTTGTTGTCGTTTGTTTTCAAGTACACGAGTGTAGTAGCAATAATTAGAAAACCAATCTGTCTTAAATCCATCTATTTCTTGAGGACAAGTTAGCCATATGTATCAAAGCTATGAATTATGTGTCTCCTTTACCCAGTAATTCTACTTGCTGTAATTTATGCTAAGGAAATAAAAGATATGACTAGATCTCATTTCAGCCTTGTTTATAGTAAAAAGCCTAGTTGCTACTTGTGAAAGGCAAGAAGCTTTGTGCTGTTTCTTGGTGGTGTGGAAGAATAATTGGATGAGGGTGTAGGAAGAGAAGGGGGAGTTCTAGAGTGGGCAGGAGGGAGGGAGGGGTGAGCATGTGCAGCAGTCTCCTCACTCATCTTCTGGCCCCTTCCAATCTATTCCACAGTCAGTGGGACCCTCTAAAATCAGATCATCTACTTATAGCCCTGCAAAGGCTTTCTTTCCTTCATTTTTGGATGAGGTTTACATCCTGTGCTTTGAGTCACATGTCCTTTGTAATATGTCCCCTGCTTACTTCAACAGCCTTATTGCCGCACCATCTTCCAGCTGCACTGATAATATCAGCTCATGAGTATGAAGAACCTGTCTCTTCTGCCTCAGGGTCTTTGCAAATGCCTCTGTCTACCTAGAGCGGTCTTCCTTTTGCTCTTTTCCTGGATAACTCTCCTTCTCCTTCAAAATCTTTCAAGTGTCTCACAGGGACTTTCCTGTCTCTCCTCAGTCCAGCCAACACCTCTGTGCTATACATTTCTGCACCCCTTGCACTCTCAAAACTCCTATAAAATATGTAACTGCTATGTAATGATGTCTTTCACACTTAACAATAGAAAATTCTGAAGAGAGGGTCCAAAACTGTTGCCTTGTTAGACTCTGTGTTAAGTGGATTAATAAAGCATTCAGATTCTTTGGACATGGTAGAATTGTTTCAAATTAAGCAGGCAGGAGTTACCTTGAGAAAGGGCTCCCAGCTTTTCATAAAGACTGTTAAAGATGAGCAAAGCATTCATGACCTTGAGGACAAAACCTGAGTTTTGGATACGGAAGAAGTTGAAATACATAGGAATCAGTTATTTCAGAAGGTACAAAAAATAAATGTGTCTGACCTTGTCTTCAGAGCATTCCTGGCCTGTGGGATGTATCTGTATGCACATATCATGTCCTATTTATACATTAGCCTAGAGGGGTTGTGAATAGGTAGGTGGACTGAAGGACAAGGCTGAGTCTGTGGGAGTGCTGGGGTGGGGGGTGCAGTGCACAAGGGGTGAATTTTAAAAAAAAGGTCAAATATTCAGTATTTTGTATATCCATTTAGTAGATAGTTTCTGATGACTTACCAATGTTCCAGGCACTATTCTGGGCACTTCTGGGGACTGGAAGAGCAGGTGATTTAGAGGTGGAAGATCAAAAGCACAAGGTTTGCCAGAGAACAGAGGAGAAAACAGCAATTTTCTAGGCCAGGTGGGAAATGGCATCAGTGAGAGGGTGCATTAGAACTGGACCCTCAAAAGTAAATTGGAATTTATAGTAAAAAAAAAAAAAAAAAAAAAAAAAAAAAAGGAGGAAATGCATTCCAGAAGAGGAAATAACATGAGCTTGAAAAATCCTGGAGTGTTTGGGCAGCAGTGAGAAGTTACTGTACATCGGGAACCTAGGCTGAAAAGCATCAGTAATAAAAATGATAATTGCCAACACGCACCAACACCTCTACGTACCCCCATCAGGCACGCACTTTACCCATGTTAGTTCAGCTTTCGCATGCCAGGCCAGGATTTTGGCCAAGGCAGGCTGACTCCAGAGCCTACGCTCACGGGGAGACTGAATGCTATGCTAAGCCCTTGGGAGAAGAAGAAAGTTTGGGAATGATTTTGGGATTTAGGAAAGGATATGTTCACACTGTGCTTTAGAAAGGCCATTAGGAGAGCTGGGTGAAGACAGACTGCACAGTGTCATGAGAGGCAGAAAACATGGAACACAGCCCCAGCATCAGGAAATGTCGAGTCTCCTTAACAAGCAAAACCAACAAATGAGTCAACTAAATGCTGGAGTTGTAACCACGGTGCAAACAATGTGAGTTCTAAAAGAAGTTAGAGACATGGGCAGCTAACCAGTCTGAATGGGACGTATTCAATTTTACTTGACCAATGGTGGAGTTGATAAGTCCAAATCAAGATTTTCTTTATTTGCAGTGAAGTGACACCATGTTTTGTCCTCAAATATACAGATTTCAATTGTTTCTCCCCCAGATTACATGCCCATTCCCCAGACTGTGACCTTATTTGGACATATGGGCTTCACAGATGTAATTGGTTCAGATGAGGTCATTCTGGAGTAGTGTGGAGCCTAAATCCAGTGACTAGTTTCCTTATGAAAAGAGGAAAAGAAACACAGAGACAAGGAAGATCCAGTATGCAAGGAGCAGGTCATGTGAAGAATGTAGAGGCAGGAATTGGAGTGACCATCTCCAGGCCAAAGGAGCAACCATTGGAACCTAGGGACGGGCAAGGACAGGTTCTCTTCTTGATCATTCGGAGGGAAGATGGCTTTGTAGATGCCTTGAGTTTGGACTTGTAGGTTCTAGAACAGAGACTAAATGCCTGTTATCATAAGCCTTCCAGTTTGTGCAATTTTTTGCAGCAGTCTTGGAAAACTAATATACCTGAGAAGCTACAAAACCAGAAACCAAAGTCCTGCTACAATTCCCTGATCTCACGGTGGTGTGTCCACAGCCATGCTACTGAGGTTAACCAGGCTAAGATGAAAGGCAAGGACTTTGGGTTTCAGGCCGGTTCTTGTCATTTACTCTATAGATAACTGCACAATTGCTATGTGTCTCAGATTTCTTACCTTAAATAGTTCCACCTCATAGGGTTGTTTGGGGTATTGAGTTGAAACACTTAAACATCTAGTGAATGGTTGCTATTTCATTATTGTTGCTGATGACTTCATTTGCTTGGGTTTGGGATGGGAAATAAAATGCCCTAGACCTTTCGTACTTTTACCCCCTGTTCTAAACAGGCATGCCCCTGCCTCTGCACATTCTACACCCATGCTGCAGAGCCCAAGGCCTCGATGATGAGGACTTCAGGGACTCTGTGCTCAGATTGGGCATGAGGCTGATTAAGCACTCATGTGCATCTCAGGTGTAGGTCTGCACATGTCAGTGTGGGCTGTGCTGCCCAGGAGCCATCTGGGATTCAGCCAGCTCAGTGTCCCAAGGCCTGCACACCAGGCCTGACTCAAGAAAAGGTAGTGCAAGCTGCCAGCAATGCAGAAAGGCCGCAGCTATTAGTGCCCAGGAATCACAGCTCCACATCCCACAAGGCCCATTTCAAATGCAAGGGGTCTGGGAAGGACTCCAAAAGCATTATTTGTAGTCTTTCTTTTCCAGTCCCAGCCTATCTCTCAGGTCACAGGGTAGCAACTGCTGAACACACCAAGTCTGAGATTCATTCTGGCAACAGAAAAGAGTTTAGAAGAAATTGGAAGTGTTCTCTGGGGTTCCTACCCTATTAGCCTGCTCTGGTTTCTTAAGACTATTGGATTTTCTAGATCTGGCTTCTTCTAGGCCTGGGGGCAATCTTTTTACTATTTGGGGTTCTGGTGTAAAGCATATAAATATAAAGAACTGAGCCAAGCAAGGGTACACAGATCACTTTTACTAACCAAAGTGAGGGCTCTTCAGTCAACTATACAGGCTTGAAGCCAAATGGGACTTTTTGTGTCTTCCCCCACCTTGAAATCAGACCTCTTCATTATAGCAGATAAAGAGGGCTGCAAGTCCTTTGCTTTTCCTCCCATTACAAGTAGGACTTACGGCCTCTACTCTTGAATCACGTGGAATCTCTGACTGCTTTGACTAATGGAGTATAGGCAGAAATGGCTCTGTGCCCATTCCCAGCTGCTGGCTTTTTCTGGTCTTTTGGAACACTCACTCTAGAGCCCTGGGTTATTTTAGAAATCCATCTACTCTGCTGGAGAAGCAACATAGCAGGCATGGAGACTCCACGAAGAGGAAGAGGCACACAGATGAGTCCGGTCTTCCAGTCATCTGCCATGTGAAGCTGTCTGGGTCTCCCAGTCCAAGTCTAGCCCATGTGGAGTATCCAGTCAGTGCCATGTGGAGCAGAAAAAATGCCCTATAGAGCTCACCCTAAATCTCTAACCTGCAAAATGGTGATACT
The DNA here is from genome assembly GCF_902686455.1 of Sciurus vulgaris. NCBI lineage: Eukaryota > Metazoa > Chordata > Mammalia > Rodentia > Sciuridae > Sciurus > Sciurus vulgaris. The sequence goes on from NC_136472.1 coordinate 104,640,835, forward strand.
AAATAACTTGTTTTAAGCTACAAAACCTGGGAATAGTTTGTTATTCATCAATAAATTATTAGAACACATTCTGTCCCAGATAGGGGGGAAGCTGAAATACAAAGAGTAGAGGTTGGGCACTCTGATTGTGCTTAACAAATGATTGTATTTAACTCTCCAAGCACAGTCCAGCAAACCTGAGCTCAGATCAGCTGAGACTTCATGCAGTGCATGGACCTGTTCCCTAGAAAGATCCAGTAGGTATCAGCCTCTCACCACTCTCACTAATCAGATAATCCTCTTTCTGGGAAGGAGCAAGTAAAAAAGAAGAGAAAGATAAAAGTATCCCTCCTGTGTAAGTCAGCTTCCTGTTACTGTAACAAAATACTAGTGATAATTAACTTATAAGGAAGAAAGGTTTGGGCTTATATTTTCAGAAATTTCAACCCATGGTTCCTTGACCCTGTTGCTTTGTGCCTGTGGTAGTGTAGTACACCATAACAGAAACACATGGTGGAGGAGGTCTATTCAACTCATGGCAACTATGAAGCAAAAGAACAAGACAGGAAAGGACTAAGGTCCCAATATCCTCTCTAAAGGCATTCCCCAATTGACCTAAATTCCTCCGGCCCCATGTCCTAAAGGTTCCACCACTTTCCAGTAGTACTACAGGCTGGGGACCAAGCCTTTAGCATATGGGTCTTTGGGGGACATGTCAGGTCTAAACTATAGCACCTCCTCAGGACCATAATGGTTGGAAGTGTTTACAAAGCTTCTTCTGTGAAGAGGTAGACAAATAAAGATGGGCCCAGTGGAAAAACAAACAAACCAGAAATAGGTCATTTGGGTTGACTTTGCAAGGTAAAGGCATAATTGCTAAAATAGAACCTGGCAAAATATCACATTTTTGCTTCCTAGGTTTTCCTTAATCCAGAGCAGACCAGGCCCCACTATATGCTCTTGACTTTTCATTTTCATGTTGAAGCCCTTATCATAATGGTAATCAATTATCCATAGGATTATCTACTTAACATCTGTGGTTTCCTACCTTGAAATCTCTTTGATAATGGAAAAGTTTGATCTCTACTGAATCCTTGGGGCCTAGAACATATTGAATGCTCAGTAACTACTTACCGAATGGATACACAAGCCAAGCAGGTGTGCCTAACATTTACCTGTCTCACCTACCATCGAGGCTTCTTCCTAGAGCCAACATCTCTGTTCTCCAATTCTTAGCCTTCATGATGAGGCTATTCAGCAGGAGTCCACACCCCAGGCCTTGCTCTGTGACCCCCTTGTAGGATCATGAACCTGTCTTTAGTGTGTTGGCAGTTGAATTGTGTTGGCAAGAGTAGTAGAAAACACCAAGGACCATCTTCTGTTGCTAAGCCAGCTGTGTCCCCCCTGTGCAAGCCACCCCTAACAGTCACTGAAATCATCCCAGTCTTGTATAAATTAGCATAATCTCTGCTGTGCTATCCTGCCATGGTAGGTGTGGGAATCCAATCAGAAAATGAGGTCAAAACATTTTTAATTGAGCTGCTATAAACATTGTTGTGGGATGGGGGAAAGGGGATAAGGGAAGAATGGAGGGAGGACGGATTGTGTAGAGGGAAATGAGGGGTGGGAAGGGGGAGGGGGAAGGAAAGATAATAGAATGATAAAAATATCATTACCCTAGATACACTTATGATTACACGAATGGTGTCAATCTACTTTGTGTACACCAGAGAAATGAAAGTTGAACCCCATTTGTGTACAATGAATAAAAAAATAATTAAGAAAACATTTTGAAATCTTTTCTTTGAACCATTAGTAATAGACATACATGCACAGGGATTGAAAGAAATAATACCCAAACCAGACCCTTGTCCATGGCTTAGGGATTTTTAAAAAACAACTATATTGAGATACAATTAGCATACCATACAGTTCACTGTTTGAAAGTGGACAGTCCAGTGGTTTTAGGATGTTCACAGAGGTATGCAGCCATCATCATGATCAACTTCCAGATGCACTCATCATCCCTGAAAAATACCCTCAGTAGAGTTTTCACCATTTGACCTCTGACCTTCCCAGGAAACTGTTTGTCTGTTTTCTATCTGTGGATTTGCCTATTATGCCCATTTCACATCAATGAAATTATACCAAGCATTGCTTTCTATGCCATAGTAGAGCAGATGTCAGCACTTCATTCCTTTTTATTGCCAAATAATACCCTACCATGTGGATTTGCCACATTTTCTTCATTCATTCATCAGCTGATGAACATTTGGCTTGTTTCCAACTTTTGTTTTTTTATTAATAACACCACTGTGAACATTCATCTGCAATTTTTGTGTGGACATTCATATGCATTGCTCTTGAGGACACAAGTAGGGGTAGAATTGCTGGGTCATATGGTAACTCCATGTTTAATGTCATAGCTCAGGAATGTGCTGGTTTGGGAACAGGAGAGTGCGGCTGTCTGGGATGGCATCATGAGTGTGTATGTGTGCGGGGGGCGTTGTGCATGGATGTGGGAAGAAGCAGAGATGCTAAGGTGAGAGCCACTTTTTAATCCCATATTCAAAACAATTCTCTTTCCCTGCCAATCAACTCCTTGAGACCTGGAAATTTATGCCCTTTTGCTTTGCTTCCTGAATGTTGCCTTGGTGGATTAGGGTGGTCCTCAAACAGTTTCTCAATCAATTAGAAGACCAGCAAAAGTTAACAAAAGCATTCTCTAAGAATGAGTTAGTTACATGAAATTTACCATGAAGGGGGTCATATATGTTATTTTTAGTCATTGCGTGTGTGTATAAAACCTTTTATTGTCATACCATTTATTATAAGTATATGGATACCTACATTGTTGCTCCCTGAGAGCAGCTGTGAGTACCGTGTTGGCCCACTCTAAGTCTGCCGGCATTAGAGGGACGGTACCACTGGTCATCACCAGTGCTCTGAGCAACTCAACTAGGACACTGGCAGAGGATGGGGCAGAGAGAGAAGGTGAGGTTCTAAATTTAGCCAGACAAGGTTGGCTGTAATTGCCAAATCTTGACTTTAATCCTTCCCTACCCTTATCCTGCCTCTTCAGCAGTTCTTTCAGGGCCTCCTAAAAAGACCCCCTCCTTGCCTCTGATATCTGCTTCTAGGACCTGGATTCTTCTGGGTTTGAGTTTCCCCAGCAACTCACAATCCCCTAACCCCTTTAAGTGGGCTCCATTTAAGATACCTCCTGCTTAGGCCTTGGTCTCGGCTCCAGGAAGACAGGTTTGTGTTGGTCTCTGCCACTCATGTATCCCTGTTGCACAGTGTGCTCCACCTGACTTTCTATCCTGGAGCCCCATGCCTTGCATCCTGCAAGATGTCCATGACAGACACACACATCAGGGTGGCCCCAGTGAGCTTCCCCAGTGGTAAAATTGTCCCTGCCAGAAGAGTAATCTCTGCACAGGCATCAGAAGGACACTCCTGCATTTCCATATTTTGATTGCTCAGGCTTTCCTGGTGTTGCCTTTTCTTACCAGCACAGATGCAAAGAGTCTGCTGCAGTCTCCGGAGTAGGTGCCTCTTTGTTTGAGAAATGTTAGTTGCCCATTCATGACAGTCGCTGAAAATACTTTAAGCATTTTCCTTCTGGGCCATTTCCCTAGGGCCAACTCAGTTCTGCAAGATGTATTTTGCACTGTTTTGTTTGTTTGTTTTTAAAGACCTCAGTTCAACTGTTTGTTTTCCTTTAAATGAGTGTGCTCTTGGAGGGACTCTGGTACATGCTGGTTCTGCCTGTCCTCTGGTTCTCAGGTAGGATCTCTATTCTCTCTCCCTGCCTGCTGCCTCCCAGAGGTGCCTGTTATGCAGTCACCCACCTAACTGGAGGGAGCTCTGTGGCCTCACCTGGGAGACCACAGGGGAACATGTTGGGGAAGGTGCGGGTGGGAGAAGGAAGTCATATGCTTTCTCTCTGGTCCCAGGGCTGACAGTGAATGCTCTGCTCCCAGATTCCCAGAGCTCTGCAGCATCATCTGAGGTCATTGTATTCCTGGAAGCACAAAGGCCTCTGCTACTTGTGCCTGCCTGAAGACTGGGATTGTTTTATATTCACTGTCTCTTATCCCTGAACACCATAGGTGGGTGTGTGTTGAAATGTCAAAGCTTCAGGGAAAAATAGTCTCCCCATGACTGCTTTGAGAGACAAAACCATGTTACAAAATGTATACAGATTTTTGTGGAACCAGTAAGATTTATATCATGATTGTGGCCATTAAAAAAATTGGCACATCGATTTCTTTGTTAATGAAATAAATCAATCAGATGTTCATATTGTGCCAGTGGATCAATTTTACTGCCTCTGAAGATTTTAAGAACATTTTTCCTGGGATGGCATGTTACTAACCTTAATTGATACATTCCATAATTTTATTGTAAGCCACAGAATTGCTTCTACAGAGAATGATTATTTACTTTTATTGGCAAGAGGTACAGAGCAGAAGTTATATGGTATTTCTCAAAAGTGGTTAAAACAAAAACACATGTGACATCAACTGGAAAACACCTCTGACCTTTGGATCTGCTATGGTTTGGGTAAGCACCCCCCCAACAGCATGTGCGTTGAAGGCTTGGTTGCCAGACCGTGGTGCTATTGGAAAGTGGTGGATCCTTTAAGAGGTGAGGCCTAGTGGGAGGAATTTGAGTAAGGGGGATTCTTGAAGGGAATTTTGGGTCCCTGGCCCCTTTCTCTCTAGCTTCCAAGCTATGATGATGTGAGCAGTTTACTCCATTGCGTTTCTACCTTGATATACTACTTTACCATAGGCCCATAGGTAACAGGGCCAAGCAACCATGAACTGAAACCTCTAAAACCATGAGCCAAAATAAACCTTTTTCCCTATTATGCTGATCACTTCAGGTATTTTGTCACAGAGACAGAAAACTGACTAACACAGGATACAGACAGGTCCTGACCAGTGATGTTCCTGCGCAATTCACGTGAGAATGAGCTTTTCCACACACGAGTGTGGAAAGATCCAGTAAATACTAGTGCTCATGAGTATAACTGCAATTGGTTGATCATGGGTGAGTTATACTAAATTAGAGTCTGCTCCAGCTTCATATGCATAGTGACATACACAATTGTACTGGCTGCTGTGTCACCACTTTCTCTGCCTAGTTTGCTTTCTTGATATCACTGGGGAGACTTGGAGCTTTCTAGGATGCTGGAAACTGGGGCAGACCCAGTTCCCCTGGAGGTTCATTTCTAAACAGTTCTGACAGCACTCACCATGCCCATGGAGTGAAATGTAAGAATGGTTTACCTTAACCACTTCCTCACCCTCCATGTCCATGCTCGGCAACCTTGCCCAAATATTTGCAGGCACACATAAATCCTGAGCAAATAATTGTCCACTGAGTTAAATTGTTTGTAGTATTAAGTATTTTTCACTGCTAGCATCTCCCACACACATGATGATTTTTAAATTCAACCAGCTCCATGCATGTTCCGGAGGGTGTTCATGGCAGGGAGGCAGAGAGAGTGTGGGTGGTGTGTGTAGAACTTTCAGTCCATTCCAGCCCTTCCCCCCTCCTTCCCTTCCTCAGTCCCTGATATGATTATTCCTTGCAAAAACAAGAGATTTATTATGGCCCATCTGCAGGTGGAAGATGTGTGGAAAGAGATCGTCTTTGTTTTTTCTGGCTTCCTTGCCAAGTCCTTGGGTGCCAAATGGACAGGTGCTGTATGACTGTGATGTGTGATTAGGCTGGTCTGGGGAGGTGAGAGAGCCATGAGCTGCTTGTGCACATGATCAGAGGCAAAGCCAGGGCAGAAGGAATTTCCCAGTTCTCTCTGTTCTCAAGATTATCTCAAACTGTGGCATTGAAACAGTCATTTGTAGATGTATAAAATATTATCTTAGGAAACTGCTCAATTTGCTCTTTTAACGGCCATGCTTGGGATAATTCTTGATGAAAAAATAAGAGAGGGAGGACTAGGAAAAATTAGATGTAAATGTGAGGAGAATGAATTCTTATACATTTATGCAGTTCCTACTTTGAGCAAAGTAAGGACATTTTCCCTGGACCACTGGAGTCATCCAATAATGAGGTTCTTTGGTGACACCAAGGAGTTTCCAATCTAGTCTACAGAAAGTCTCCGACTTTGGATGTTTTAAGATTTCTCTACTTCAGATGGTATGAAAGCAGTATGCATTCAGTAGATGCAGTACTTCAAATTTTGAATTTTATCTTTACCCAGGCCAGCATTATAACTCCTTCTTCAATTCTGGGCAGCTCTCATGAGCCACAAGACCATGAGGGGAAACAGCCAACCTTCCACAGTGCACTGTGCTGCTAAGCTAGGATGTTCTGCAGGTTAGATGTGTTAAATGTATTTTTCACTTATAATATTTCAACTTACAATGAGTTTATCAGGACATAGCCCCACTGTAAGTCAAGAAAGCATTTACACATGGTCTAAGTCATGGAGTGAAGCATGCCTGCATTGGGAAGATGGAAGCAAGCACTGTTGAGAACTGCTGGAGACATCTTACCCACAGTGTCATTTATCCGAACTATGTCATCATGAACTTTATTATAACCCTGTGCCAGAGAGGATGTGTCTGTCAGTTCCAGGCCCTTAGGAGGTATACCCTGGATGACTAAGAGTAGGCCAAGCTTCTACAACTGCCAAGACTCTCCCATATGTCATCAGGTGGGTGAACAAGATATTAGTTTCTCACTCATGTGACAGTCCAAGGTCACTCTCCTCCATGTAGTCATTCAGAGATCTAGGTTGGTGGCTGGCTCTCATCCAAGGGTGGGAGTCTTAGCTGGGGTTTGCCCATAACAAAACAGAGTCTGAGATAAGGGCTGTTCAGGTCTTTATATAGGGATTATGGAATTTGAGGAACTAGAGGTTTGGAAAAACTGAAACAGGAATTTAGGTGAAGCCAATACAAGCATGGGTTCTCAAGCTGGTCCTCATATTGGGAAACTGGGATACTTCACTGGAACATTATGAGAGGCTGTATGTTAGTTTTCTAGGGCTTCTATAACCAATTACTGCAAAGTGAGTAGATGAAGCAATAGAAATGTATTACCTCTAAATTCTACAAGGCCGGCATCAAGGTGTTGGCAGGGCTGGTTCCTTCTGGGAACTGTGAGGAAGACTCTGGTTCATACTGCTTCCTAGCTTCTGATGGTTTCCTGGCAATCTTCAGAGTTCCTGAGCTCATAGATCTCTGCCTTTATCTTCACATGATATTTTCCTCATGTGCACATATGTCTACAAATGTCCCTTTTTTTTGTAGAGACACCAATCATGTTGAATTAGAGCAAATCTTGTTGAATTAGGGCTTACCCTATTGCTGTAGTCTTAACTGGATCGTCTGCAAACACTATTTCCTAACAAGGTCACATTCACAAGTACTGTGGGTTAGGAACTTCAGCATCTTTTTTGGGAACACAATTTACCTCACTAACAAGTTGTATAGATGTACCCCAGAATTGTCTGCCAAAAGGGACCTAAAAGGGAAACGCTGGCTCCTGATCTCCTTTGCCAATGCCCCATGGAGCATCAACTCTATGACTCTTCCAGTCTGTATCTGTTTGAGTGCCAAGTGGTGCCCCCTATAGTGGCTGCAAAGAATTTCCAGGACAGAAGGTGATATATGTTGAACAGCAGTTAAGGTACCCCTTTGGAATGTTGCACTGAGGATGTAAGGTGAGGCCAAGAAGTGCCTGATACTTGTCCCATGATGCTCTTCCTGTTTGTCCACCTCCCTTCCAAGAGTGCAAGTTCATGTCTTTTTTACTGTTATATTCCTGTTTCACACTGGAGTGTTTGGTACATTAAAGCATTTAATCCATATTTAAAGGACAGGATGGGTTTCTAGTTCCAGTATCTCCATGACTGGATGTTCAGGGTACTTAATATAGCCACAGGAGAATTCTTAAATGAATTCGGAAATAGGATTATTTCCCCTGTCCTTCTTCCACACAAAGTTATACCATTGGGAAGGTTAGAAAATGCGACCTTCCTCTTCCTCACACACTGCCTCCCCTTCTGACTCCACAGCATTTAGTTATTCAGGTGTTTAATATATCCCAATGGTCTTTTGGGTAAAACCACTTCACAATACATCTTTTAGGTATTTTGGTAACCGAATCTCTTTGGAAAGGATCCAGGAAGGAGACTCAGTAGAACAAACAGTGCGGTAACAAGGTTACTGTATATTGCCACTATCATTGTCTTCTTCATTTCAACATGGCTTACAGAAAGAAAAGAGAGGTCATCTGTAAAATGCTCATTTAAAAGTAATTTCTAAGCATCTGTCTGACTGAGCGCTGCATTAGGCACTAAGTGGACAGAGCATGTTCAATTGAGATCCTAACAAGGTTGTGCCAAAGCACTTACCCATTTGGTTCACATTGGGTGGATGGGGACACTGTGACCTGACTCTAGAAGTCACCCATTAAGAAAAAAAAAAAGCAGCCCTTTTATTGTGACCGCAAAGCACTTGTCATTTTTAAATGTATTTCTGCCCATATCCTCTACTCTCCACACCCACCCTTCACCTTCCCATGTTTTACTGCCATCAAAAAGGCATTGGAACCAGACCATATTGTTAGGTGGATATATGGAGAATCTTAGACTTTCAACCTATGGGGAAATGCACAAAATATTGATAATCAAAATGAGGATGATGTAACCCTGAGGAATGGTTCTCTTTTGATTTAATTTCTCCAGTTTCTTTCTCATCTGCACATGTATGTACACATGTAGTTATTGATGAGAGTTTTAACTAGAATTTATCAAGTGATTATTATGTGTTAGGCACTTCTAAATATTTCTAATTCTTAGAGTAGTCCTATAGGATGGACATTATTTTTCTCATTTTCAAGAGAAACTGAGGCTCGGAGGGATTAAATAATTTGTTTAATATGACACAACAGTTTTGGGGCTCAAGCCCATCTCTGTTCTGACCCAGATCTTGCCTGTTATATTACAATGTGATATATTTTGTTTATTTTGAGGATAAGAATTTGGGGGGCCTCTAGCCAGAGGCCTTGACCTTGGGAATGGTGTTCCTCTCTTTCCTTGAATTGTTCAACAAAAAGGCACAAGACCCTCAGACCAGCAAGTCCTATGTGGACCTCTCTGTGGGGCTTCAAATCTGGCCCAAAGACCTTATTTACTGCTGGTCCCATCTATTCCTTGCCTAACTTTAGCATCCATCAATTCCCATGTCCTTCCTTGTCAGGGCCCTGGTCCCAAGCAGAGCCCTGTCTGACAGGAACAGCACCAGAATAGTTAGGATGGGAGAATGACGTGTTCTCTTGGGCCAGGGGGAGTCAGATAGAGGGAGACAACAGAAAAGATGGTTAGAGGGTGAAATAGCCAGGATGCATTGGTTGCTGTGTGGGTGAGACAGGTGAGGGGAAAAGGAGATTCAATGGTGTTCTTGGGATTTTGCCTTCTGCCGTTGGGGGTGGCCTCCACAAGTGAGGGCCTGCATCCATATGCACTTCCCATATACCACACCTTTTCTTGAGATGTTGTTCAACTTCTTGGATTTTCTGTGCTGCACATTCTGTAAACAGTTTGCAGTGGCCCTCAGGACACTTCACTGAATTTTAATCAAGAAACATAAATTCTAGAGGATAATTTGGTTCATTTTTCCTTCACACATTGCTCATTTATAGCAATATGCAACTTTGCTGGCTTTCATGGGTGTTTTTCTTCTGTGAATGTTGTTTCTTTACATATTTATACTACATTTAACCACATATGCAAGGTCTTCTTCTAAAATAGTTTTTAAGGGAACTTAGAGATACAATTTGAAATGAAATTGGGATAAATTTATTTTGTCTCCTTTTTTTATGTAATGGGACTAATTTTTCTGCAGTTCTGTCTAAGCTGCAGTGGTTCCCATACAAAACAGCTGAAATCACCTGGGATCCATTTTAGTGGACAGAGCTTCTTGCCATGACCCACTCCTCGAGGAGGTTCTGATTCTGTAGGGAAGAGGCATCTGCCTTTTAAAGTCATTAGAAAATTCTGATGAGTAGCCAGGTTTGGGAATCACTCATCTGAGTCATGGCCTTCAGATTTGTAAACCCAGGTTTGGTTACATAAGCATTTTATTTTCTTTGAAGAAAACAGGAACATTTTAGAATAGAATTAAGTGGTGTTTTACTTGTTCGTTTACGTTCCTTATTTTTATTTTGTTCTTTTTTGATATATATGACCGTAGAGTATATATATATTTTTTTGGTTGGGGTTCTTTTGTTCTTTTTTTTTTTTAATTAAAAATCATAAATTTACACAGGGCAATGTTGTTTGATTCATTCTGTTATTTTTTCCCCTTCCCACCCACCCTCCCACCCCTCTTTTCCCTCTATACAGTCCTTCCTTGCCCAATTCTTACCACCCTCCTTATCCCTAACCCTAAACCTAACCCTAACCCTAACGCTAACCCCTCCTACCCCCCCCTTATATGTCCTCATCTGCTTATCAGCGAGATCATTCGTCCTTTAGTTTTTTGAGATTGGCTTATCTCACTTAGCATGAAATCCTCCAATTTCATCCATTTGCCTGCAAATGCCATCATTTTGTCATTCCTCATGGCGGAGTAATATTCCATTGTATATATATATGCCACAGTTTCTTTATCCATTCATCAACTGAAGGGCATCTAGGTTGGTTCCACAATCTGGCTATGGTGAATTGAGCAGCTATGAACATTGATGTGGCTGTATCTCTGTAGTATGCTGATTTGAAGTCCTTTGGGTATAGGCCAAGGAGTGGGATAGCTGGGTCAAATGGTGGTTCCATTCCAAGCTTTTTGAGGAATCTCCATACTGCTTTCCAGAGTGGCTGCACTAATTTGCAACCCCACCAGCAATGTATGAGTGTACCTTTTTCCCCACATCCTCGCCAACACCTATTATTGCTTATGTTCTTGATAATCGCCATTGTAATTGGGGTGAGATGAAATCTTAGGGTAGTTTTGATTTGCATTTCTCTTATTACTAGAGATGTTGAACATTTTTTCATATATCTGTTGATTGCTTGTACATCTTCTTCTGTGAAGTGTCTATTCATTTCCTTAGCCCATTTGTTGACTGGATTATTTGTATTCTTGGTGTAGAGTTTTTTGAGTTCTTTATAGATTCTGGAAATTAGCACTCTATCTGAAGTATGAGTGGCAAAGATTTTCTCCCACTCTGTAGGCTCTCTCTTCACATTACTGATAGTTTCCTTTGTTGAGAGAAAGCGTTTTAGTTTGAATCTATCCCAGTTGTTAATTCTAGCTTTTATTTCTTGTGCTATGGGAGTCCTGTTAAGGAAGTCTGATCCTAAGCCAACAAGTTGAAGGTTTGGACCTACTTTTTCTTCTATAAGATGCAGGGTCTCTGGTCTGATTCCAAGGTCCTTGATCCATTTTGAGTTGAGTTTTGTGCAGGGTGAGAGATATGGATTTAGTTTCATTCTGTTGCATATGGATTTCCAGTTTTCCCAGCATCATTTGTTGAAGAGGCTATCTTTTCTCCATTGCATATTTTTGGAACCTTTGTCTAGTATGAGAAAATTGTATTTATTTGGGTTTGTGTCCATGTCCTCTATTCTGTACCATTGATCTACCTGTCTATTTTGGTACCAATACCATGCCGTTTTTGTTACTATTGCTTTGTAATAGAGTTGAAGATCTGGTATTGCGATACCCCCTGCTTCGCTCTTTCTACTGAGGATTGCTTTAGCTATTCTGGGTTTCTTATTCTTCCAGATGAATTTCATAATTGCTTGCTCTATTTCTGTAAGGGACACCATTGGGATTTTAATTGGAATTGCATTGAATCTGTATAGCACTTTCAGTAATATGGCCATTTTGACAATATTAATTCTGCCTATCCAAGAACATGGGAGATCTTTCCATCTTCTAAGGTTTTCTTTAATTTCTTTCTCTAGTGTTCTGTAGTTCTCATTGTAGAGGTCTTTCACCTCTTTTGTGAGATTGATTCCCAAGTATTTTATTATTTTCGATGCTATTGTGAATGGGGTAGTTTTCCTAATTTCTCTTTCTGAAGATTCATCACTTATGTATAAAAATGCATTGGATTTATGAGCATTGATCTTGTAACCTGCTACTTTACTGAATTCACTTATGAGTTCTAAGAGTTTTCTGGTGGAATTCCCAGGTTCCTCTAAATATATAATCATGTCATCAGCAAACAGGGATAGTTTGAGTTCCTCTATTCCAATTCGTATCCCTTTAATTTCTTTGGTTTGTCTAATTGCTCTGGCTAGAGTCTCAAGAACGATGTTGAATAGAAGTGGTGAAAGAGGGCATCCCTGCCTTGTTCCAGTTTTTAGGGGGAATGCTTTCAGTTTTTCACCATTTAGAATGATATTGGCCATGGGCTTAGTGTAGATGGCCTTTACAATGTTACGGAATGTTCCCACTACCTCAATTTTCTCTAGTGTTTTGAGCATGAAGGGATGCTGTATTTTATCGAATGCTTTTTCTGCATCTATTGAAATAATCATGTGATTCTTAACTTTTAGTCTGTTGATATGGTGAATGACATTTATTGATTTCCGGATGTTGAACCAACCTTGCATCACTGGGATAAAACCCACTTGATCGTGGTGCACTATCTTTTTAATATATTTTTGTATGCGATTTACTAAAATTTTGTTGAGAATTTTTGCATTGATGTTCATTAAGGATATTGGTCTGAAATTTTCTTTCCTCGATGTGTCTCTGTCTGGTTTAGGTATCAGGGTGATATTGGCTTCATAGAATGAGTTTGGGAGGGTTCCCTCCTCTTCCATTTTATGGAATACTTTGAGAAGTAGTGGAATGAGCTCTTCTTTAAAGGTTTTGTAGAACTCGGCTGAGAATCCATCTGGTCCCGGACTTTTCTTTGTTGGTAGGCTTTTGATGACCTCTTCTATTTCATTGCTTGAAATTGATTTATTTAAGTTGTGTATGTCCTCCTTGTTCAGTGTAGGTAATTCATATGTCTCTAGAAACGTGTTGATGTCTTCGAGGTTTTCTGTTTTGTTGGAGTATAGATTTTCAAAATAGCTTCTAATTATGTTTTATATTTCACTCATGTCTGTAGTGATATTACCTTGTTCATTCCGAATTTTAGTAATTTGAGTTTTCTCCCTCTTTCTCTTTGTTAGTGTGGCTAAGGGTCTATCAATTTTGTTTTTTTTTTCAAAGAACCACTATTTATTTTGTTAATTTTTCCGATTGTTTCTTTTGTTTCAATTTCGTTGATTTCAGCTCTGATTTTAAGTATTTCCTGTCTTCTACTACTTTTGGTGTTGGTCTGCTCTTCTTTTTCTAGGGCTTTGAGCTGTAGTGTTAAGTCGTTTATTTGTTGAGTTTTACTTCTTTTGTTAAATGCGCTCCATGAAATAAATTTTCCTCTAAGTACTGCTTTCATAGTGCCCCGGAGATTTTGATATGATGTGTCTTTGTTCTCGTTTACTTCTAAAAAATTTTTAATTTCCCTCCTGGTGTCTTCTGTTATCCATTCATCATATAATAGTGTATTATTTAATCTCCAGGTATTGGAGAAGTTTCTGGTTTTTTTTTTCTGTCATTTATTTCTAATTTCAATCCTGTAGAGTATATTTTGACATATTATACATACATGGAGTATATCTTATTCTAATTAGGATCCCATTCTTGTGTTGCACATGATGTGGAGATTCGTTGTGTTGTATTTATATATGTAGAGAGGTAAGTTAAGTGGTGTTTTATTAATATAAGCTAATATTAAATTACTGAGTACTTGTGATTGTCAGATGCTGGGTAATTTTCAAAAGAGTTACCTTTACTTCATAGTCTAATCCTCAGTTACATGTTGCAGAACACTCTTATGTTCCAAAGCCATGGAAATGAATGCTAAATGAGGATGAAGAAATTCTTTGAGTAATTAGTTAAAATGACCAAGTGGAGGAACACAGCCAGAACCCAAGTATCTGACTCTGGTAGTAAGTCTGTGTCTGAGCCACCACCCCAGATTGCCAGTTTATGGGATTAGTAAACATGATTACAGAATTTCTCAGTTATTTTTTGCCTTTTGGAAATGAAGCACTTTCCTCTGTAACTGATAGGAGGGCAATCAGTCAAGGCTAAGGCATCCTACAATTGCTGAATGCTCTGGTGAAGAAATATCTTGTTATTTCTCTGCCAAAAGAATTGGAAAGAAGGCCCTTCTTAGGAAAAACAAACAAGCAAACCAAAAAAAAAAAAAAAAAAAAAAAAAAAAAAAAAAAAAAAAAAAAAAAGCAAAGAAGAAAAACCAAAAACCTCGCTTTCCTGTTTGAACCCGTTAAGATCTTTTAGTCTTACCTTTTTTTTTTGAGTCAGGATTGATTTAAGCTTATTACTTATGAAAACAGTAACACCTTTGCACAGTTAATGTATCCAGTTAACTACACCCATAAGATGCTGCTTCTGTTTGTGCTGTCATAAATCAATGAGAGGTTGTTAATAGTAACACTGCCTTAATCATTCTGTTGCCTCTTGTTGCTAATGGGGACTATAAAAATAGATGGAGGTGTGAAGAAATGTACTTTCTGAAACTTGCAGGGTCTCAATGGAGCAGAAGCATGGGCTGGAAAGGGGGCCCGTTAAGGCCTTCAGAATGAGGATGATAACAGCTCCAGCCCTTTGCTTCTGCATGGCTCCTTAAGAAGTATTTTCTTTAATTTTCCAATATCCCTGTAAGGTAGATTTTTGCCTCCACCTGTCAGGTGAGGAAACCTGAGCAGACTCCTGACCTGAGCTTTCTCCTGTCATCATCCACCTAGACCCATGCCTTGCACTAGCTCATCTATGCTTGTTCTTTGCAGCCTACAGATGCTTGCCAAGGACCTTTGGAGCATGTGATTTTCCAGTGCTTGATTTTAAGTCCACAAGGTGAAATTTGTAGGTGGTTTCGGGATGCACAAACATACTTCAATCATTGGTAAAAAGGAAACACAGAAGTGCAATGGTCATTAGGACCTCAGAGGGGAATTTGGCATGTGTTCTCAAGTCTTTTCAATAGCTTAACTTTATTAGGGCATGAGTCTGTGATAGTTTTCTTCATTTCTTAACAGTGCTACAAGGATTATGGCTGTGTAATATTTGGTTTTCTTGGCATTACAGTTGAATTAAATGAAGACCAAATAGGACCTGGAAGAAAACATCTCTTCTTCTGATCTACCTTCATGGCCCTGTTTCCTGTATTTAATGAACACAGTGGCAAACTAAGAATTGACCCACATGCTGAGGGCCTCCACTGAACCAGGACAGGCCTTGCAGAAATGAAGAGAAATATCATTTAAAGTGTTTCTTAAATTGGATTGCTCTTTATTTTTTTCCCACAGCAGGCCTTTGTAGCAGATACCCATGTGATTTTCTTGGAACTAGGCTGAGGGGAAGAGAAGAGACAGACAGAATAGTTTTTTAGGCTTTTGTGTTTTACTAGCCCTGAATAAGTTAATTTCATTACATCCCCAATTACAATTTACCTGCATCTTCAAGACTACCTGGCAGCTGGAGCTGATGAGTGCTGGGTTCAGGTGGGCTGGAGGTCTGTAGAAAGAGAATACTGACAATACTGAGAATACTGACAATACTGATTTTATGTTAGAACTAGATGCAGATTTGGAAAGAGTGTGGGACAGCTGTCAGTTCTGTAGGGATTCAGAAGGGGTTGTTCTCATGAAGGGCTTGGTCCAGGGAGATCTGTGTCTCAGGGAAGGAAGGTGATATTAATCTTGTGAGCCCTTCTGGTCCCCCAGGTGCCAAAGAATCCAAAAAAGAGCTGAGTGTTGGACCAAGGGCCTCTTTCTTTGAAGGCTGATGAGGAGTCAGGCATTTTCCTCCCAAAGATTTAGCAGGTCCCCAGATCTTCCTGCTTTTGTGCTGCCAGCCTTTGGAGGAAGAGACACCCTTCCACCCACCACCAACCATCTCAAACCTCAATGAGCTAGCAGAGAAAAAGAACATGCAGCTGGAGAGAAAAATGATAAGTCAGAACCAAGTGAACACAATCTCAGAAAAATGTAGCTGCTGGAGGGAAATGGACAAAAAGTAATAAGAAATCAGAGATTTAAATGCACTACAAAAAGACTTCCTATAGGAAAAAATGTCTTCACTTAATTCAGTAGCTGTAACTAAGAGTTAATAGTCCTATTGAGACCCACTTTGGTGGTTTAGAAGATCAAAGCACAGAGAAAAATCACAAGGAGATGAGAAAGAGAGGAAGAGAGACAGATTGAGTGACTCTGGGAGAATAAACCAGGAGACCTAACTTTCAGGTGATAGGATTTATAGAAGGATAAAGAGGAACCACTGAAAAAGAATCAATACTTAAACACATAATAGAAGAAAATTTCTGGAAAGACTCAAATCTATACATTGAAGATATATAGATTCAGGTTAGATTGACAAGAAACGTGTCACTTGACATATTCTGGTAAAAAATTCTGAACTCTAATTATGAAGAGAACGTCTTGTAAACTTTTAGCTAGGAAGACAAGTTACTTGCAAGTGAACAAGAGTAAGACTGACATCACACTTCTAATCTGGAAACTTGAAGATACGGAAACAAAATCTACAGAAAATACGAAAGAATTCTATGCCCAGGCAAGATATTCATCTGTCAGGGCTAGAAGAGAAAAAGTAGTTTGAAGATGTACAATACTGTAGATTATTTCATTCACATTGATTATCTCAGCAAAATACTTTAAAAGGAAACCATCAGCAAATGAACTACACCAAGAAGAGAAGAGTGGAAAAGAAACAGTACTGAGTAAAGAATATTGTTTTCTTTGGATTATGAAAGAATAAGCAATATTCAGCTTTGGGCCCCAAGTGTGGAGAGCAGAGTGGAGACCACGAATTTCTAAAGAATTCTCCATGATACATGTGCAAGGCCCTGGGTTTAATCCCCAGTACTGGGCTGGGGGGAGCATTCTCAATGAAAATAGACCTCATGACCCCAATACCAAATTAGTATTTATCTGATATTTAAAGAAAGGAAGAAGGTAATTGCAGTTACTTAAACTTTTCTAGACCATGAAAAAATGAAAAAGATTCAAATTCACTTAATGGACCCAATCTAATTTTAACACTCAACTCTAATAAAGAAAGTATAATTAAAAATTTAAAAACTATAAGCCAATCTAACTACAAAGATTGATGCAAAACAAACAAAATAGAATATAGCAAAAATTTAAAAAGAATTCTATACTGTGATCTAGTAAGATTTATTTATTTATTTATATTTTTTGGTACTAGGGATTGAACTCAGGGGCACTTTACCACTGAGTCACATCCCAGCCCTATTTTGTATTTTGTTTAGAGTCAGGATCTCACTGAGTTGCTTAGTGTCTCACCATTGCTGAGGCTGGCTTTGAACTTGCAATCCTCCTGTCTCAGCCTCCCAAGCTGCTGGGATTACAGGCATGCGCCACCACACCTGGCTAGTAAGATTTATTTTAAGAATATAAGAATAGGGCAGGGATTGTAGCTCAGTGATGGAGTACTTGCCTGGCATGTGTGAGGCACTGGGTTCAATCCTCAGCATCACATAAAAATAAATAAATAAAAATAAAGGTATCATGTCCATTTACTACTAAAACATTTTTTAAAAAATAATGCAATAGATGGACATAGGGATATCTATCAGTATAACTTATTTTATTAGCAAATTAAAAGAGAAAATAATATGCTATATTAGTAGATTTTTATAAAATTTTTACAAAAGAAAACTATGTAATATGGAAATAGAAGTAAAAAGCTAAATACTATAAAGACCACTTACTATAACCCAAGAACAAATATTATCTTAAATGGCAAAGCACTAAATGTATTTCTGTTGAAATCAGGAATTAAAAAGGTATATTCTCACCATCTTTTCATGATATTGTGTTGAAGTTACTAGTGAATTAAATAAGTCAAGAAAAAAATGACTGATATTAGCAATATATTCCTTTTTATTAGTGTCATACTTCCTTTTTAACATTTCAAAACTAATCCCAAAGATGCTACTTGTATGTTTTTAGAAAAAGCTACCGAAGTTAATAAGATAATTTTGTAAAGTAACTGACTGAAGATATATATACAAATACCAAAACTTGTCTTTTTTTTTTCTAAAAGTAAGCAGTCAGAAATGGAAATGGAAAAATTCATTTATAAGAGTTTTAAATAATATGACATATTTGTAAAATAAATATATTTAAAAAGATACAGGACCTTTATGATGGAAACTATGAAAACTTACTGAAAGACACACAAAATATTTGAATATTTGGAAAGTTTTTTTCCAAGGAAATAACTGAATTTTAAAAAGGTACTTTAAAAAAAAAAAAAACTCATACACAAACTTTTGGTAATTCCTGTCAGTATCCCAAGAGAGAGTTTTTATCTCAGAAATTAGAGAAAATAATTTTAGGATTTATATGGAAGAAAGAACTTTTTAGACAAGCCAAAAAGGTTTGCAAAAGAAAAATGAGGGAAGAGATTTCCTCACTAAACATCACAACCAACTTTTCGAATAATACCAGTATGATGTTGGTGTTGGGAAAGACAGAGAATGGAACAAAATGGAAAATCCAGAAACACAGCTTGATTTGTGTAAGAATTTAATGTGTTTCAATAGGAAAAGGCTGATGTAATAGTATGGTCTTGGGATTCCTTGTTTTCCATCCAATGAGAGAAAAATTGGATTCCTCTAACATACACATAGTAATACAAATCTTGTAAAAAAATGAAATTTAACTTGCATAGTTTGTGACCAGGGAGATCTTAATCAAGGTTAGAAACTCACAAGCTATGAAAGAAAATATTTTACTAAACAAAAACAAATACATGATAGTTATAGAAAAAAAATCCATGAAAACATAGGATTGATAGCCACACATCTATCTGATCATATACAAATAATTTTTATAATTGTCAAAAAGGAACAAATTACTCAAAAGAAAAGCAGGCAAAGGATATGCAAATACTGATTGCAGATGAACAACTCCAAGTGGCCAAAATTTTGTGAGAAGATATTTAAAGTCACCAGAGTCCAGGAATCTAATTTTAAGCAACAATGAGATTTTTTAATGGCCAAATTTAAGACTATTAATATCCATTGCTAATGGGAATATGGAGAAGAGTCCCTTTTGCACAATGCTGGCAGAAATGTAAATTGCTACATTCTTTGTGGAAAGCATTAAAATTAATGCCACACATTCCTTTCTGTTCAGTAATCCCATAGTTGAGCCTTTGCCATAGTTGTGTCCCGCCCAGATTCACATGTGTAACGCACTCACTCATGTCATTCTATTACTAGTTGGGATCTTTCAGGAGATGATTATGTCATAAGGCTGCAGCTTTCATCAGTGCCCAGAGACAGAGGCCCCAGAGACATGTCTTGCCCTTTCCACCATGTGAGGACACCCTGAAAAGGTGCCCTCTGTGAACTAGAAAGCAGCCCTCATCTGACACTGAATCTGCCAGGGCCTTGATCTTGGACTTGCCAGCCTCCAGAACTGTGAGAAATAAATTGTTATTAATAAGTTACCCAATTTATATATTTTGTTATAGTGGTATGGGCAGACTAGATCAGGTTTTATCTAATAAGAACAAAGATTGTGATAATTTTTTGGATCAACTTGACTGGGCCTTAAGGTGCCCAGTCACATATTTGATTAAACATAATTCTGAGTGTCACTGTGAAGGTGTTTTTGGATGAGAATTTTTGGAGGATATTTGAATCAGTATTTAGAGTAAAGCAAATTGTCCTCCCTAGCATGGGTGAGCCTCATCCAAATAGTTGAAGACCTGAATTGAACAAAAAGGCTGACCCTCCTTTGAATAAGGGAATTCCTCCTGCCTGACTGCCCTGAGCTGGGATATCAGTCTTATCTGTTTTTTTGACTCCATCTGCAACATTGGCTCTTGTTGGATCTTGAGTCTATTTGCTTTTGATAAGGAACTTATACCATCAGCTTGTCTGAGCTCCAGCTTGTTGATCACAGATTTTGGGACTTCTCAGCCTCCAAATCATGCGAACCAATTACTTATAACAAAGATTAAAAAAAAAAAAATTTAAGCAGTGCTGGGAATTGAACTCAGGAGCACTCTACCATTGAGCTACATCCATAGTCCTTTTTATTTAATTTTTTAAAAAAATGTTGAGGCAAGTTCTCACTAAGCTGCTGAGACTGTACTCAAACTTGTAATCTTCCTGCCTCAATCTCCTGAGTTGCTGGGATTATAGGTGTGAGCCACCATGCCTGGCTAATAAACCTCCTTATATATACACATCTAATTGGTTCTGTTTCTCTGTAGAACCCTTCAGATTTACCTAGGGGAAGGAACAAAGTGACTGCCGGGAGGTGGGTAGTTTCATCAATGATTCTTTCATTTACACCATTATATCATATGCAGGCATTAAAGAGGTAAAAGTAAAAGCAAGACAAAACAAATCTGTAACTTCATTGCCTGACTTGGAGGAATTTCCATGAAGTGATTTATAGTGAGAAAAAGCAAGAAGCAGAAAAGTGCTTAAAATCTAATTCCATTTTTGTAAAACAAATAATGCCATATCTCTTCTATGTAAATGTTTATATTATTATGAACACAGAGAAAAACATGAATGGATACATGCTAGGCTGTTGCCAGAAGATTCCTGTTTGTGGGCAGAGTCCATGATGTGGGTGGAGCCATAAGGGAGAGCAGAAGCAGGGAGCAAAACAAAACTACTGCATTTGTACATTTAATTACAAATGTGTATATACGTATAAGGAAATTTTAAAATAAAAATGTAAAAAAGGAAGAAGGAATGAAGAAATAGCTGGTGGGTAGGACTGCCACATGCTCTTTAAATCTAGTATAACTGAAAACCCAACTGGCATTGTTCAGGATGATAGCTGCATGCCACCCATGTGCCCAGCAAAGTTGGCCATGATTTTGTCTGTCATACAAGGTGAGCCACTCAACCAAAGCCAAAAGCTGTTTTGAAATCAGATCTAAAACTAAAGATAAAAGTAGACATGCCAGATGTAAGCAGACCAGAACGACATTCCAGAGGACCCTGTATTGCATTTCAAAATAAGGTTCGGACAGAGTGAGTCTGAAAACGTTGTTTATGAACACTAAACAGGGCTAAAGAGTTCCTCTTATTCCATGCCCTAGACTAAAGTACACCTTCTTGAGTTGTGCCAGTGTTAACATTAAATTTCATTTTAAAAAACCTTTTCATTAAAAACTCTTCTTCTCATGTGCCAAATAATTCTTACATAATGCCAAGTTTTGCTTGATGAATTAAGGGGAACTGGTGTCTCTATTGCATCTTTATGACTTTGGAAGCTCAGAGCAGATTTCCATTTTATTTATGGAAAGAGAATCCATCTCTATTTCTCTGTTATTCTTGCTGCATATTGCTGCTCACCAGTGTGAAAATGTTGCCTGGGCTGGTCAGAAGGAGAGGCACTGCCCTTACTGTAATGACCTCCTGCCTGCCCATAGCAATCACAGGCAGGGTGGTTGTGGAGGGGCTGCTGGGAAGGAGGGAAGTCCTGAAGAGAGGTTAAGTGGCTTCCATTCCACCGATAGTGAATTGGCAAAGCCTTCTATCTTTTTGCCAAGAGTGTGAGGTAAGAACATTTTAGCTGCAAAATTGTCCTTTTGGCCTCTGGAGAGGAGGTAGTGACTGGGAGATGTCTGAATGGGCATCATTCAGACATCTCCCAGTAGGAGTTCAGCATACCCCATCTGCCTGAGGAGGGCACCGGGTTCCCTCAAGGTGAATTTCTTGCTTGACTTCTGCTAAGAACAATGTTATGCCAGACTGTGGCTGTGTTTTTCCCCCTCATTGATGATCTTGTTCTGAAGATGACGTTTTATTAAAACTTAAAAAGGTTTAAAAAAATTCCTTCTGTCCGAGATAAATTGCATCATTCTGTTCTCTTTGTCCCTTTCTTGTCTTGCATCCCTGTGTTCCAGCCTCCTCCTCCTGTCCCCACATGGCAGTGTTTGACATTGCTAGGCAGGGCATTTATTTAAGTCTCCACGAGATGTTTGCTTCTATACCGGTCATTGACATCTCATACTGACTCATGGAGACAAAATAAATTCTTACATTTTTTTGAGCGTTTTTGATAAGGATTTGAAAGACTCTTTTGACCAAAACCAACATTGGGTTTTGGGTATTGTAAATTTTATTTGAAGAAATACCAAGACCATTTGATTGGTATCAGCCTCAATGAGTCGAGTGAGAGCAAGAAAGAGCACATGAATACATAGAGAAAAAATTTTGGTAGGTTCAGTCCTTAGGATAGACAATTTTTAGGCAACAAATTGGAGCACAAACTCTGGCAAATATGTTTGTAATAGTGGAATAAATGAGGCTATTTTATGTTTTAGCCGTCCCAAAACTTACAAAGAGGCAATAAGCACTCCATCTAGGTGTGTAGAACAAGGAAGTAGATGTAATCATGTCATTTAATCCCAAGGGAAACAAAATATTAGTTCATTGCTGCCTCTGAAATCCCATTGGTCCTAGAAGATTGTGGAAATAAGAGCCCTGTTCTGTTGAATAATTATTTAGAGGAGCCACATTACACAACATAACCTCTGCCTACTTCTCAAAGAAATGATTAGAAAGTGATTTGGAGTGATTTCCGGCCGGTTTTATGGACCTGGCCTCCAGATTGCTAATGTTGGAAGGAGCCTGGGAAAGAAGTAATTAAGGACATTTGCTGTAGGTTGCTGTGCTGAGTCTTGCTTCTGGGCACATTCTGCACTTGAAAATGAAATTGGAATTTAAAAACAATCAACATATCCTCTGCTGTTTTCTAGTTTCTACCCAAACCCCTGGGTTTCTGTCTTTAATACTCTGGGAAATGAAAATGGACTCCTTGATTACTCATGGCCCCAAGTTGTTGCTCATGTTTCCACTGAGAGGAATGTTAATTGCTCTTACAGAACAGAAATATAAGCCACCAGGACATTTCAAGATAGGGCCAAATTGTTGTTCATGAAAGATTTCTCAAACTCATTCAGAATGGGCTGAAAACAATCTATTTTGGATTCGGAATATGGGAAGCAATTATTTTAATGGATTGAATTTCAACACTTTTCTGACAAACTTTTTTTCATTGAGTTTGGTTCTTTCAAAAATTGGGGGTAAATCTTACTGCTCTCAAGTGTATAGTTTGTGGTTAAAAAAATAGCATTGTCTGCTCATTACTACTCATTAGGGGGTATTTCATTAACATCGTGGAGTCCTGGAATTGGAGCAATCATATTGTTTAACATCTTCATTTTTTCAATCACCTTCATTTATCATAAGGGATTTTGGGCTTTTTATTTATTGGTTCTTTTTAGTTATACATGACAGTAGAATCCATTTAAAAACTATATTGTTCTAATTCAGTCCCCAGTACCTCTCCTTCCCCTTCTCTCCTTTCACCTCCTACTCCCTTCTCTTTACTGATCTTTCTGCTATTTTCCCATAGTTATTTTTTAAATTAATCATGGTAGATATACATGATGGTGAGATTCGTGTGTTATATAGGTACATAGGAAAGTTATATTAGATTCCTTCCACTGTCTCTCCTTTTCCCATGTCCCCTCATCAACCAGCCCTTGTTCTCACCTTGAAGATTGTGGTTTTCAGTAGCCAGACGGTGTTGTGGCTCTGCTCCCCTAGTGACTCCTTCCAAGGGCTTTGTGACTGGACCTTCACAAGCATCACCTCTGTGTGTTTGTCTAGAAAAGCAGCATTCTTTAAAATTTCAATTGCATTGGGCACAGACTGAACTAGAATTGGAAGATGGTTGTTGGTAGGAGCTTTGAGATCACCTTGTTCAACTCAGCAGCCTCACGGTAAGCAGGGTAGTTTTCTCTTTTTTCCTGAGGGCAGGCTTGCCTGGAGCTGGCATAAAGAGGTGGTTTTCTTCTGACCAATGAACCCAATCTAGGGGAGTATTTCTGTTAGAGAAAAAGACCAGAAATGAACCAAATGGGAACATAGGCTTTTGTTCCCTCCCTTTCTTGAATGGCTGTAGGAAACCACGAATTGATCTTAGGGTGGGGATATCTTTTAAATGGCCTTCTTCAAGAGCTGGGTTAGGTTCCTTACTAGCAGGTGACCTGGATCTTTCTTCTATGATCTTGCTAGCAGGTGACCTGGATTTTTTTCTATAATGATATGGAGTTAAGTACTTGAGTGATGGTTTTGGAGTTCGAGATGGTCCTTAAACCCGTCCACTTCCTCCTCTTCCCTTTGGGCTTTTTTTTCTAGGGAATTGATGCAAACAACAAGCACCACAGAAGTTATGCCTGTATTTTTCTTTCAATTAGTCTTTCTTTGTAACCTCTTAATATGAGTATTTTCAAGTTGTGGAGGGGAAATAACATTGATTTTAGTATGGTATATTTTGCCAGATGTGTAGGATAGAATAGATCTAATATTTTCAGTTACAAAAAAATGGTAAGCAGGGTTTTTGCGACAGAGTGTAATCCACAATAACATATAACGAACTTTTATATCCTTCGTTTTAAAACACTCAAGATTTCTGAACATGGTATTAGGAAGCTTCTTGGTAGAACTGCATTTATAAAAAATAAGTTGCTAGAAAACTATTTTTGTAAGTATAGCAAAGATAAAAATGGTAAATTCTACCTTAGTGAAGTCTGGATGCATGAGATTTTACTTTATTGCATGTTACCTCTTAAATTTCATTTCGTATGAGATTTTGAGTTAAGTTTAAAACCTTCTAAGCAAACTTAGAAATCTATCACTGACGTTTTCACATGAGAAACTGAAATTCTGGGAGGAAACTAATTTGTCTATATATAATTTCTAATTTGTGTTCTGCTGTTTTAGTGTAAGGATAATATCATGAAGTAGAAATTGTCCTTTAGTAGACAGATGAAGATAATTACTGTGATTATAAGAGATACTGGCAAATATTGCAATAAATTGACTAATTTAGTTCACATTACAGAAACTATTAAAACTCAAGCATTAAATTGTAAGTGTGTAATATTTATTAAAAATCACATAGCACAAATACTTTTGAATTGGTAATTTTATAGAAACCCTCTCATGTCTTTACTGGCCTAAATACATGATGCATGTTCAGAAATCAATACCTTCTAAAAGTTAGAACCCAACACACACTCTTCTATGTACTTTTTTCTTTGCCTATCCTTCCCTTCCCTTCTTCCTTCTTTCTTTCCATTTTTTCAAGACTTTCAAGCTTGTCTCTTTCTCCCTGGGTATTTGCTCCTGGGGAGTTACATTCTCAAATCATTCATCTTTGCAGGGTAGAAACACTAAGAACACATGGAGAGAGTCTAGAGCATGTGAAGAAAGAAAAATCTTCACATCTGAAGACATCTTGGTTCATAATTCTTATGTTGCTCAACTTTTCTGGAGGTAAATGGCTCTCCAGGTTATCAACAGATCAGAGAGACACTTATTAGAGCTGGGGTCATTCTGTCTACTTTGATGGCTAATTTCTACTTGTAGGATTTCCTTCTGGACAAGTCTTTTCAGGGAAGTTTTTGTGCGGTTGACCCAGCCCTGGATATGTCTGGAGATCCCTGCCTGCTCAGCCTTCACATCCCTTCCTACTTCCATCTCAGAATTGATGCTTCTTTTCAGCAACCCTTGCAAATGCTTTTTCTAAAAATGTTCTCAGCAAAACCAGAATCCTAATTATCCCTTCTGAAACAGATGGCCTACTGCCACCTGCTCCCCTTCTCCTCTTCTTTTCCAAAATAAATTTTCCTCTTGACCAAACTCCCTTGATTTTCCAGTGGTATTTTGTAGCATTGTACAAATTATGTGGCACTTAAATCACACCTAATTACAATCTCTGCCAGTTGAGCTTGCTACCCAGAATAGAAAAGGGAATGACCCAAAAGAGACCAGAGAAGGATAGTCGTTGAAAAGGGAATCAAGTAATTGTAGTTGGCCATCTTCTGCTGGGAAAGACTTAAAGCCCAGATTAATTCTTAACTTACCCAAATGAGTCATTCCAAAAGCCTTCCGAAGGCAGTATCATGTGCCTTAATCTAGTAGGACCAGCTCTCTAGTTTTATGGAAAGACTCACGGAAGTGAAATGATCTTGGGGTAAAGAAGGCCACAGTAAAGGTCTTGCATAGTCTCCTCTTTAAGTGAAGGGAGCTGATAATTTAATTCTAGAGTGTCCAATATCTGAGGTTTTTTATTCCTGTTTGTGGAAAACTTTCCAACTTTTGACTTGCTTTACTTTTATTCCTCAGTTGTTCTGAGTTAATTGTTCCCCACTTTAATTTGCAGAAGGCTCAGGAGATGTAAAGTAATTTTTTAAGATTGAGCCTAGTAAAATATAATTAGGTGTTTCGTCTTGCAGAGCGAACTTTAAATAATTTTTAATAAAACCTGCATATCTCAACTTCCAGTGACCCATGGGCCCACGATTAAGGGTGAGTGGGTATGTTCATGAACTTCTCGGAACTCCTAGTATCCTGTGGCCTATGGTACCCTTCTTGTTGTTCCTATGTGTGTATAATGGAATTGGGAACAGTCTAGAAATTAAATGCTTCTGCTTAATATGCCATTTAGAATGTGATGCCTTTACATGTGTTGTTTTCTCTTCCTGAAATTCTTTTCCTCCCAATTTGGAAGCTTTTTTGACTTCACCATCTACCCCTCCACTCCCTACTTAAAGATGTTTCCTCCACCTGGGCGACTCCTGTTTTTGACAATGTTGCTCCTTAGTTCCCTTGTCTGCTTCTGTACAGAAGAAGCTGAGAACTTTGAAGCAGCAGCTATGTGCTTTTGTTTAGTTATCACTAAGAGTCCTTGTTGCTCAGCAGGATGTTGAACACGTAGTAAGCACCAAATAGAAATCTTGAACTGAGGAGAATAGCAATGCTGTGCCTTAGGTCCTCTGTGCTGTCTTTCATTGCTTTCTGGAAGGGAAGTGTTACCTTATAACAGCATCAAACCATTAGGAGATGTGCTTTTAGGCAAAAAGTGTTACATCGGCTCTTTAGTGTCATTGTGACCACCTGGGTTCCCATGAGAAAACAATCTATTAAAGATGCTGAAAGGATCTGACAGACATTGATGTCCATTTTCTCATACCTGGTAAAAGATAGAGCATATTGCCATTACACTTCAAGGAAGCACCTTTTGTTTTCCACTTGAAAGAAAAAAAAAAAAAAAAAAAAAAAAAAAAAAAGAAGTCTAAATATTTGTGAAATGTAGCAAAAAAGTAAAAAGGATAAAATGGCTAAAATTAAGCTGCCACTGAAGACTAATAACACTGAAAAATTATAAGTATTTTAAATTCTATAATATTCAATGCATAAACTTTTTAACACATATGTTATAGAGCATATTAATAAGTTAAACAGCATATACTCAATACCCAGCTTAAAAATTCTTCTATGTGTTCTCTCTCTATGCTAGGGCCCTTTACTTCTGAGGTAAATGTTCTCTTGAGTTTTGGGTTTATCATTCCCATCTGTATGGATTTTAAATGATAGGGAGGAAGAAGCACAAAAATATGAATTGAATACATTATTTGTGGGAATGAGTGGGGCCACGTCATTTCTATAAATCATCAATTGAACTTATGTGATAAGCAGTTATTTGTACGACTCATTATTAACCCATTCTTTCATTTCATAGACATCTGTGTGATCTCTGTGTCCCAGGCATTATGCTCCACTCTGATAATATGACTATGATCAAGGTTCAGTCCCTGCCCCCACAGAGCTCATGGTCTAGTGGAGGACCCAGATGGCTAAACTGGCAATTGCATGCAGACAAGTGTTACAGAAGGACACAACAGGAGCTTCTGGGCTGAGGGTGACTGGAGGGCAGATAAGTTGGTGAACAGGGAGTATAAACTGATTCCCAAAGAATCAGCTAGAGCTAGCCAACAAAAAGGTGGGAAGAAGTATATGCAGAGTCCAGGGAGCAGACATAATTTGAAGCTCTTGGGAAAATTGGAATTCAGCATAGGTAAACTGTAGCAAGTGAGTTCTGGGAGTGGGAGCAATAAGACTCAAAAGGAAAGCAGGACCTCATCATGGAGAACTTGTAAGTCATTATTATTATTATTATTATTGTACTTATTCTATGTGCAAAGCATTGGGCTTGGTACTAAGGATAGTAAGAGTTAAAAGAATAAATCTCTGCATTTAAGGAGCATAAAATCTTGAGAAGTGGAACATTTGGGTGGATTTATACACACATACAAAGATTACAGGTTCTAAATAATAGTTAATAATAGTTAAGTTGCCACAGCTATGCGAAGCTTAAAGAAATATTTAAGACTGAGGATTTTCACTGCAGCATGGTCTAAATTGGGTCTTCTTCACAGTCCTTGGGTGCTTTGTTGACAAAGGAAAAAATGTGCATTAAATAACTGTCATGCTTCTGATTTCTAACCTCTGTAAACAATGGTTGTAGAATTGTTTTGTTCCAAACCTGTCCAAAAGTCACCAGCTGTCTTGAATAATATTCTTGAAAATAGTACTGTTCAATGAAACTTTCTGTAGTGATAAGTTATGTTCTAGGAAGCTGTTCAATGGCTGGCTTACTGGAAGAGACTAGGAAAACAAGCAGTAAATGGGAACAAAGATGGGATGAGTATTAGAGGCGTCAGGCAGGTAGGCTTGGTGCCTGTGTGCGTGCACACCGAGGCTTGTCCCTCTGAGTGAAGGACTCCATCCACATGAGTGGTGTTTGTGTGTTTTACTCTCATCTCTCACCACTTCCCGCGGTGCCCCAGTGACGTAACAGCATCACTTCCAGCATCTTCGTGCCCCATCCCCTCTCCTTATTGTGTGTTCCATGATGAAGGTCTTTATCCCTATGTTGCTACCTGACTCTTCCTCCTCCAATGAGCCCATCTCAAACACGCCCATCCCCTGCAGTCACAATCATTGCTTCCTCTATGCTTGCTCCCAAGCAGCATGGCTACAAATTCTTCCAGCATTTGTCGTATCTTTTCATCATTAATTATGAGGGAAGTTAGTTCCTGTATTCTCTCACCTTTCTTGAGGGATTTGCTTATCTATGTGACACATTTTCTCTGTTCCCTATTTCTGGGTGCTGATTTGCACATAGTAGATGCACAAAAAATAACTCTCTGAATGTCAGTGAGAGCACTCCACTTGAGATGAGAGTGAAGAATTCCATTGACTCTGGTGTAGTTTGTATAAAGCTGGAAGCCCAGCATCCTTAAATGACAAACAGTATGTTCATCTGAGCAAAAATGACACTTGTCTCTGCATATTCCTCCTTGTCATGTATTTGCAAGCAGCTCTAGGTCTCATTTGACAAGCAAGCTGATTAGCTACAGGCAAGGCTAACTAGGCTTGGAAAAGAAGAGTCACTTGAAGAATTTTATCTTCCCAGGATTGGTTTAAGCCTTTCTCTGTAGTCTTCCATGAGAAGAAGAAAAACAAAGGGAGAAATTCCTTTAATTTGCCTGTAAATTCAACCTGTACAAAGGGACTTATAAATGGATGCAAATTCATTGACAAAGCAGAAGTCTTAAGTACTTAGGAGCTTAAATGGAATGAATAAGCTGGCAGAGGCTTCTGGAAAGTGGTGGGGTGTTTCCCTCAAATCTGTGGCTAATGAGCTGTGGTCAGACTATGTACTCAATGGTAACCTCTGTTAGTGTCCACTGGGGGCAATGTCAACAATGCTTTGTAAATAGATCCAATAGCTCCCCATCCAGGCTGGGCTAGTAATTATTTAGGGTGCCGAATGGCTCTATTAATAATAATAGTCATTATTATTTACTATGCATTTACTCTGTGTCTAGTGCTTTTCTGAGCCCTTTTTATGTGTGAACCCATTTAATTATTATGGCAATCCTATGTCCTATTACTGTAATCAACCCTATTTTACATCTGAGAAACTGTGGCCCAGAGAGGACAGTAACTTCCTTAAGGACTTTCAGTTCATAACTGGACATGCAGTATTGGGGACCAGGCCACATGTGAAAACAGTGCTGGTCTGATTTCCCCAGTGGGGTCAGAGAGGTTTGGAGGAAGTATGCACCCATCCAATTTGTTCCTGGATGGTTTTATGGGCTGAATTGTGGCCCCCACCCCAAATTCATATATCGGTTTAAGTCCCCAATACCTCACAATGTGATTTGTATTTGTAGATAGGGTCTGAGTTAGTCAGCTTTATGTTGCTGTGACCAAAATACCCAACATGAGCAACTTAGAGCCAGGCGTGGTAGTGCACACCTATAATCCCAGTGACTTGGGAGACTGAGACAGGAGGATCACCAAGTTCGAGCCCAACCTTAGCAACTTAGCCAGGCCTTAAGTAACTTAGTGAAACCCTGTCTCAAAACAAAAAAATAAAAAGGGTTGTGGGTGGAAAATTGTGGTACTACCCCTAGTTAAATCTCCAGTACAAAAACAAAGACAACGGATGAACAAACAAAACAACTTAGAGGAGAAAAAGTTTATTTTGGCTCATAGTTCCAGAGGTTTAGTTCATAGTCACCCAAGTCCTTTGCTCTGGGGAAGCAGGAAAGGGAAGGGGAAAGGGAGCCACCGGGAAGATGAACCCTTCCAGGGCAGACCACCAGTGATCCACTTCCTCCAACCATACTCCAACGACCTATAGTTACCATCCTCAAAGTAGGATAGACTGATTAGGTTATAGCTCTCATAATTGAATCATTCCACCTCTAAATAGTCCTGCATCAGCACATGAGCTTTTTGGGGACGCCTCATATCCAAACCATATGGGGTCTTTAAAGAAGTAATTCAGTTGAAATGAGGTCACAAGGGTGGGCCCTAGTCCAGTATGACTGGTTGGTGTCCTAAGAAAAGATTTAGACGTGGACAAGTACAGAGGAAAGACCACATGAGGACTCAGCAAGAACAATCATCTGCAAGCTAAAGAAAGAGGCTTCAGAAGATGTCCGCCCTGCCAATATCTTGCCCTTAAACACTTTTGGCCTCCAGAGTCGGGAGAAAATACATTTCTGTGATTTAAGTCACCCAGTCTGTGGCTCTTTTTATGGTGGCCCTGGCAAACTAATACAGATAGTCAGAGGTGGTGACAACTTTTGTTTTCTGAGATGGTTTTGCTAAGGAGCCAGATATTCTTATCCAAGTAATTTCCCTAAAGTCTCTCAGCTCATATCTGGATATTTGGTCTGGGCTCTAGGTCAGGAATTCCTGAAGTGAGGTGCCTTTCGTTGGGTGGCTGCTGGTCCATAGATCCCTCTGCCCTTCTGATCTGCAGCATGCTGACCTTTGGTTGCTACTGGATTTGTAGATCCTTGTTAATTCATCAAATGTGACACACTGAACTGCAGTGAGCTGTCAGAGAAATGCTTTGCTAAAGGCCTTTGAGCTTGCTTTCTTGTGGCTCCAGAGACACTGGAACAAAAGGCTTAAACAGGTGCCTCCTGAAGGCTGGAAAATTCCCTCAGGAGACGGAGATTCTTACCAAACCCCTCTTTACTATTACTCTCTGACTCAGCAGCCCAGGGACAAGAAAGCTCCTGGATCATCTTGACAGAGGCCGTATCCTAAATGCTGAAGATTTCACCTTCCCCCCAAGCTCATTAGAATATATGGAAGATGAGAAAATCTAATTAAAACAATTTCCCCAAATGGCATTCTTCTAATGTGTCTGAGCTTGATATCAGGTAGGCCTGAAGAGATGGGATCTAAATTCTATTCTGTTTGCATATCATTATTTTATTTCTTGCACCAAAATATCTTTTTAATAGGCTTCCAGCATGGAAAACTTCTGGTAAAATGGGAGCGATTTCTAGTCTCTCATCTCTTCACTTTACACATGCTCTATAACCTCAGATCCACTCAAATATTTCTCGAAACCACACAGAGGTCCAAACCCTTTCTTCCTTGATTCTGATTTTGGAGCAGAACCATTTATTCAGTTTCATCACTGAAAGAGATTTTTAGGGTGTTTGTGCAATGCAGTTAGCTTGCATTAAAGGCTGACTTTTCTCCGAGGCAATCGAATACTAAGTGCTCAAACCCGCCAATGTGCCATGCCGTGGAAGACATAACAAAAGCAGAGGTAGGATTGGTCCCTGTCCTTATTGTGGAGTTCACTGACGGGACTCACTGGCGCAAACTCACTAGAGAGCTGCAGGATGCTGTTCTGTGGGATCCTAGCTGCAGACGACGTGGCAGTGCCAGCAGTGGGATGGCAGAGTGGACAGCAGAGGATGCCTCCGAGGGGCTCCTCTGCAGCAGGAGTGCCCCCACCTTCCTGGCAGCCATAAGGTCCACAGGGTCACAGGCTATTCCACAGGTGAGACCTGGAACCTATGCTGGCCTCGCTGTGGCATGGATGAGGCCTCAGTTAACCTGAACCTCTTGACTTTTTTTCCAACTAGTCTGTGAAATGAATCCAAAGGCTGTGGACTCAGGAGCTGTGGGGCCATCTTCTGCCATTGAGTGGAGAAGCAGAGAGAGCCAGTGTTCATAGTCACAGGAGAATGAAGCAGGCACTTAAGCGGAAGCTGTCTGTGGTTGTCCTAGGCCCTGCACTTGAGTTCTGTGAGAGGCTCCCCTTTATCTTTCTAATGAATGCATTTTGATACATCCTATTCCGTTTGGTTCTTGTAACCTGCAAAGAAAGTTTAAGGTAACTGGTTCATCAGACAAGGTCCATTAGAGCTGGGGTGAGGGGCCTGTGGGGACTACCATCAAATGAAAACCTTATATGTAAGGACCAGAGAATTTTTTAGATTCCCCTGGTGAGGAGGGATCAAGAATCTGGAGAATCTTCTTAATGCGTTTGTGAGGAAAGACTGATCCTTTCTGTGACTGGATTATGGGAAATGTCAGCCATTATCCTTGGCTTTTGACTGACTTACCCCTATAATCACTGCTTCTGCCAGTGAACTATAGGTGGGAATATTACTTTATAACCCCTTGAGATACCTCAAGGGGTAGTTTGTTGTGTGGCAAAAAAAACACAGATATTGGCACATTTTGTTTCTTTTCCTATTGCAACTGGAAAAATACAGAAAACTATAAAGAAGAATCACCAACAGTTCACAATTTGGAGACACCAGCTTAAATATTTTCTTAATATTTTTAAATGTTTTCATTCTAGTTATACATGATAGTGGGGTTCCTTTTGACACACTCCTGCATGCATGGATATGATTTGCTCCATTTCAGTTCCCAGAACTTGCCCTTTCCTGCCCTCTCTCCTCCCCTCTGTCCCCCTTCCTCTACTCTACTGGTCTTCCTTTTATTTATTGATTATTCTTTAACTCACACTTTTTTGATAGACAAAAATATGGAATTCACTGTGTATGTTCTTATATGTACATACATATTTTTTTGTATTTTTATTAGTTGTTGATGGGCCCTTATTTTATTTACTTATATGCAGTGCTGAGACTTGAATCCAGTGCCTCACACTTGCTAACAAGTGCTCTAACACTGAGCCACAACCATGGCCCCACATTCATAATTTTGTCATTTTCATTCCACCTTCCTCCCTCTTCCCATCCCTCCTCCCATCCTTCCTCCTCTTCAATCCCCTTTTTCAACTCCGTTTATCTCCCCTCTATTTTTGTGGGCTTTCCCCTGCTTTTTCTCCCTTATTTTGCTCTAGCTTCCCATATGACTGAAATCACTTGACCCTTGACTTTCTGAGGCTGGTTTACTTCACTTAGCACTATGTTCTGCAGTTCCATCCATTTACCAGCAAATGACACAATTTCATTCCTCTTTACGACTGAGTAAAACTCCATTGTGTATGTATACCACATTTTCTTTATTTAAAAAACCAATCTGACTAGAAAAAATGGGGGTAGTAGGAACATTCCTTAACATTGTAAAGGCCATCTACGCTAAGCCCATGGCCAATATCATTCTAAATGGTGAAAAACTGAAAGCATTTCCCCTAAAAACTGGAACAAGGCAGGGATGCCCTCTTTCACCACTTCTATTCAACATCATTCTTGAGACTCTGGCCAGAGCAATTAGACAAACCAAAGAAATTAAAGGGATACGAATTGGAAAAGAAGAACTCAAATTATCCCTGTTCGCTGATGACATGATTATATATTTAGAGGAACCTGGAAATTCCACCAGAAAACTCTTAGAACTCATAAGTGAATTCAGTAAAGTAGCAGGTTACAAGATCAATGCTCATAAATCCAATGCATTTTTATACATAAGTGATGAATCTTCAGAAAGAGAAATTAGGAAAACTACCCCATTCACAATAGCATGGAAAAAAATAAAATACTTGGGAATCAATCTCACAAAAGAGGTGAAAGACCTCTACAATGAGAACTATACAACACTAAAGAAAGAAATTAAAGAAAACCTTAGAAGATGGAAAGATCTCCCATGTTCTTGGATAGGTAGAATTAATATTGTCAAAATGGCCATATTACCGAAAGTGCTATACAGATTCAATGCAATTCCAATTAAAATCCCAATGGTGTACCTTACAGAAATATAGCAAGCAATTATGAAATTCATCTGGAAGAATAAGAAACCCAGAATAGCTAAAGCAATCCTCAGTAGAAAGAGCGAAGCAGGGGGTATTGCAATACCAGATCTTCAACTCTATTACAAAGCAATAGTAACAAAAATGGCATGGTATTGGTACCAAAATAGAAAGGTAGGTCAATGGTACAGAATAGAGGACACGGACACAAACCCAAATAAATACAATTTTCTCATACTAGACAAAGGTTCCAAAAATATGCAATGGAGAAAAGATAGCCTCTTCAACAAATGGTGCTGGGAAAACTGGAAATCCATATGCAACAGAATGAAACTAAATCCCTATCTCTCACCCTGCACAAAACTCAACTCAAAATGGATCAAGGACCTCGGAATCAGACCAGAGACCCTGCATCTTATAGAAGAAAAAGTAGGTCCAAACCTTCAACTTGTAGGCTTAGGATCAGACTTCCTTAACAGGACTCCCATAGCACAAGAAATAAAAGCTAGAATTAACAACTGGGATAGATTCAAACTAAAAAGCTTTCTCTCAGCAAAGGAAACTATCAGTAATGTGAAGAGAGAGCCTACAGAGTGGGAGAAAATCTTTGCCACTCATACTTCAGATAGAGCGCTAATTTCCAGAATCTATAAAGAACTCAAAAAACTCTACACCGAGAATACAAATAATCCAATCAACAAATGGGCTAAGGAAATGAACAGACATTTCACAGAAGAAGATGTACAAGCAATCAACAGATATATGAAAAAATGTTCAACATCTCTAGTAATAAGAGAAATGCAAATCAAAACTACCCTAAGATTTCATCTCACCCCAATTACAATGGCGATTATCAAGAATACGAGCAACAACAGGTGTTGGCGAGGATGTGGGGAGAAAGGTACACTCATATATTGCTGGTGGGGCTGCAGCCACTCTGGAAAGCAGTGTGGAGATTCCTCAGAAAGCTTGGAATGGAACCACCATTTGACCCAGCTATCCCACTCCTTGGCCTATACCCAAAGGACTTAAAATCAGCATACTACAGAGATACAGCCACATCAATGTTCAAAGCTGCTCAATTCACAATAGCCAGATTGTGGAACCAACCTAGATGCCCTTCAGTTGATGAATGGATAAAGAATATGTGGTATATATATACAATGGAATATTACTCTGCCATAAAGAATGATAAAATTATGGCATTTGCAGGCAAATGGATGAAATTGGAGAATATCATGCTAAGTGAGATAAGCCAATCTCAAAAAACTAAAGGACGAATGATCTCGCTGATAAGCGGATGAGGACATATAATGGGGGGTAGGAGGGGTTAGTGTTAGGGTTAGGGTTAGGTTTAGGGTTAGGGACAAGGAGGGTGGTAAGAATGGAGGAAGGAAGGACTGTATAGAGGGAAAAGAGGGGTGGGAAAGGTGGGGGGAAGGGAAAAAATTACAGAATGAATCAAGCAACATTGCCCTATGTAAATTTATGATTTTTAATAAAAAAAACCAATCTGTAGTTATCTGATACATAGCTTTATGTATCTAAGTATAGCTATATATAATTAACTAGCCAGCCATCTACCTGCTATCTAGCAATCTAGCTAGTCAGCTTTACTTATATTAGAAGTCATGGTATTTGCCGTTTGCTGATGTGCCTTTTCTCCTTTTGTAACATACCATCAATGTTTTCCATTTTGTAAAGATATTTTGCTATGGCATTATTTTTAATGACTTCATTGTATTTCTTTATAAGGATATACCATTAGCTATTTCTCCAATCCCAATTATAATTATATCAGTATTAATTAAACACTTTTATAGGAGATTCTTTATACATAGTGATTTCTAAAGGGAATAATATGCTTGAAAAACTGTATTAGCCAATGATAAACTAAAAATCCAATGATATTTGTCAAGTTACCTCCCAGATTGGTTGTACCATATAACTTTTCCTCAATAGTGTGTGTGTGTGTGTGTATGTGTGTGTGTATGCATGTGCATATATACATACACATATATACATACATACATACCCATTTTCTCAAACTCTTGCCAACATCTGGTATAGGTTTTTGTGCTAATCAAACCTAATTCTATAATTTACTATTTCTTAATTTGGCCAAGTTTTTTAGTCTCTCTTAGTTTCATTTCCTAGTTTTTTAAGTAAATAAAAGAAAAATAAAACCCTTGTACTGCTATTGAAAAAGTCAAATAAGATAATTAAAGCACAGTGCTTAGCACTGTCCTTGGCACATAGTAAACATCCAATAAATGTTTAGTTTTCTAGAAGAGATTAAAGAGAGAAATGGTCAAGAGCATCATTTTGGAGTCCAGATTCTGAGTTCAAAGTCTATCTTCAGCACTGTCTACTTGTGTGATTCTGGGCAAGTTATTCAGCTTCTCCATGCTGTATTCCCCATGTGTAAAACACAGGGAATAATAATAGTGACTTTCTCATAGTGTTAGTAGGAAGATCAAAAGAATGAATTTATATAAGGTCCCTAGGAAAACACCTGGTTCATTGCAAGCATTCAATAAATATTAGCTGCTGTATTCAATAAATATTAGCTTCATTTTTGCTCAGTTCATATATTTAAAAATATATAATATTTAAAAACATTATGTTTAATTTACTGTTTGATGTTTAATTTAATTTGAATTTATTTGATCACTAGTAAGGTTACATAGTCTTAAAAATTATGTATATTAGATATTTGCTCTTTCTGTTGTAAAATGTCTTTATGTTAAATGACCATTTTGCTATTGGCTTATTCACTTATATATGTGTACCTATATATGTAAATATATGTATATGTATAATGCTATATCTGTATACATATATAATGTATATCTGTCATTTTTACTGGAAATGTTACTCTTGATTTATCTCTTGCATTTTATATTTCTAGTCTGCTAAAACTGAGGACATGGCATGACTCAACAGAAAAAGATCAGAACTCTTGCATCTGTAGCATTTTCCTCATGGAAATTATAATTTAGTAAAGAAAAATGAGTCATATGCAAATGAAAATGTAACAAGTGATGAGAGGCAACAGAATAAACACAACAGAAATGGTGTCAATAGTAATGGTGAAAATCGTCTACTTCACAAGTAGCTTGTTTCATTGTGAGGTTCAGATTGAGTTATTTTTGCATTTTGGAGTGGGTGAGTAATATTTATCATTGAAGTGTTTGTTATGAAGTGATGTTTACATTTCAAGGGGTATGAAAATCGGATCAAAAGATGATTTGAAAACATGAGACTTCCCAGGACAGTTTTGCAATAATCTGGGAATGAGGAAGTAAGCAACTGGTTTAGACTATAACTTTGGAACCTTAATGGCAAAGGAATCTGATGTACTTCTCAAGTCTTCTAGTCTTTTGATACAGGTGAGAGCATACTCCCGATGTAGAGTAGACATCTTTCCACAGCTATCCTAATAATCCCACATGTATTCCTCATCTAGAATTTATCCTACTCTTCATTTATCTGTTTCTTGCCCTGGAATGTAAGTTCCTTGAGGATGGTGGTTTCAGTCAGGTTTTTCACTCCTGTGACCAGCACAACTATAGAGGAGGACAGGTTTATTCGAGGGCTCACAGTTTTAGAGGTCTTAGTCCGTAGAAGGCTGGCTCCATTCCCCAGGGCTCTAGGCGAGGCGCATTGCTGAGTGCATACTGGCAGAGGGAAGCATCTCACATGAGATCAGGAATCAGAAAGAGACTCCACTCACCTGATACGAATATATACCCAAAGCCATGCCCCACTTCCACCTCCTTCAGCCATACCTTACCACTTCAGTTACCACTCAGTTAATCTCTATCAGGGGATTAAATCACTGTTTGGGTTAAGACTCTTAAAATCCAATCGTTTCTCCTCTGAACCTTCTTGCATTGTATCATACATGAGATTTGGTGGAACATCTCACATCCAAACCATAACAATGGTAGTTACTGCATTTCTCTTTGTCTCTCTAGCACCAAGAACTGTGCTTGCTTCATATTGCTCAGAAATGAATACACAGTTGGCCTTGCCATAGCCCTGACTTAGCTTGGGGAGACCATGTGGTTTATGGGCATAGTGTAAGAAGAAAGAGGAGGGAGGAAGAGAGGGAAAGATGGGGCTATCAAGAAAATTAGATGTGGAGGAGAAAGAGTAAATGGGGTCAAGAGCAGGTAGAAGTCTTAGTCTTGACAAGGAGCAAGTCACTTCTCAGATATGAGAATGAAGGAAGTTCTGGAAATATTTTAAGGTAAGTAATTAAAGCTAAGATGTTCACAATAAATTGTTATAATCTTCCCTGTAAAAGTTAATTACCAAAGAAAGTGATGTGGCATGTTTGGGATTAAGGCTAAGGAAATAGGGAGAACGGCTGCTATGGGCAGTGCCCATGGAGAGAGTGTGAGAGATGAATGAAAGGTTCTAGCAGAAGAGAGAGACCTGCTGGGATTGGTAATTTGGAATTGATTTCATACTGAACATGTCTCAGGATCATTTTATTACTATATTCCCACTTTTTGTTAAGATTTTCTGGGGGAAAAATATTGGAAGAGGCAAGTATTACTATGGAAGGGCCACATATGGTGGCAGAGTTTCAGGATGGCAGAGAGTGCACTGTTCAAGTGACTTCCTGTGAGATATGGGTGAATGGATCCAGGAGTGTGATGGACTGGAAAGCTATCATGGGAGGAGAAATGGGGGGTCACAGAGGCTGGAGAGGTG
The DNA here is from genome assembly GCF_902686455.1 of Sciurus vulgaris. Lineage (NCBI taxonomy): Eukaryota > Metazoa > Chordata > Mammalia > Rodentia > Sciuridae > Sciurus > Sciurus vulgaris. The sequence goes on from NC_136472.1 coordinate 104,680,037, forward strand.
GAGTGAAGGATGAGGGTTGGGGGCACTAGGAGTTTATGGACATGATGTGATGCTTTTTGGCTATTTGGAACAATGACGGTATCTGCAGAATTCCCAGGTTCTTTCAAGCTTCTGTGGTTGAACAGAGACGGGAGTCACTAGCTTTGTAGGGAAACTCAGAGACTAAGGAATTAGCCTCTGAAAACAGGGGTTTTGGAAGCCTTGAAGATGAACGATATCATAGATGATGGAGTCCAGAAGAAAGATGTAGACCAATGGCCTGCACATCATTTATTGAGGGAAGAAGGCTGAAGATGGATCCAGAATGAAGAATCAGCCGAGAAGTCACTTCCACTGAACAGGATTGAGAAGAAAGTGCAGTCAGCATAGCATATGTGCATTGCTATGTGTCAATTAGGAGAACTTTGAAGGTATAGTGTTAGAGCCAGCATAACATGGGCTGTGGAGGCAGACTGACCTGATTTGAATCTTGACTCATCTAAATACTGACTGGAGACTCAACCAACTCCTAAGCCTCAGTTTTCTCATTTGGAAACTAGGAATGCTCAGTGAACATGCTAGAGTTAAGAATTATATGAGCAAATGTATAAAAGTTTCTAGCATATAACATTTGCTCAGGGATGATACTATATTATTGTTTTACAATAGGAGAATTTATAACATAATGATGGGTCTGAAGAGCTGAGGGCAGAAAATCATGGGTTTCTGAATAGGAAGGAGTGGGAAGGAGGCTGGTCCATCTGGACACATTTGGGAGCATAGGCAGAGAGAAGAGGCGGGAGGTATGTGTGGTCTCTGTGACAATCATTTGCAGGGACTGAGAGGAAGGATAGGAATAGGCTAATAGATAAGTAAGTGAAAATCTAGCACATTCTGGAAGCTCTTGGAGACACTGGGGAGGGATTCTGGTGGTGAGTACCAGTTCAGTGCAGATAAAATCCATCCCTGAACAGTCTGAAAATGTTGCATGGGGGAAGGAGCAGGGGTCTGAGTTCCTAAGATCTGGGCTTGCATGAGATCTGCTTTTTCCAACTAGCTGAGGGGCTGTGTGACCTTGGAGAAGTCAAAGAGGAGACATGTAGAAGTGGTTTGAGGCTTAAGTGCTGTGCAGTATTGGAATGGAGGTCATGGGGGCAGCCCCAGAAGTGTCAGACACAAGTGCATGCACACAGAGCATCATGTGCATACATGCTAATGAGTTTGCTGGCACTGACTTTTATCCTTCTTTAAAATAGACTTTATTTTTTAATGAATAAACATTTTTAGTTTCATAGCAAAATTGAGCTGAAGGTATAGAGATTTTCCATTTATTCTCTGTTCCACACATAGATAGCCTCCCCTTTATCAACATCTCAGTCAGAGTGATACATTTGTTACAACTGATAACTCATAGTGACCTGTCATTATTCCCCAGGGTCCATAGTTACCTTAGGGCTCACTCTTGGTATTATATGGACTATGGGTTTAGACAAATGTACGATGGCATGTATCCACCATTATAGTATTATATAGAATATCTTCACTGCCCTAAAAATCCTTAATGCTCTGCCTCTTCATCCCTTCTCCCCAGAAACCACTGACCTTTTTGTTGCCTCCATAGTTTTGCCTTTTCCAAAATGTCACATATTTGGAATCACACAGTATGCAGCAGGCTTGTCCTTAGAGTTTGCAGAGGACCATCATAAATACAGCAACGCTTTGAGACAGGTGGTATTATCCCCATTCTACAGAGGAAGACACTGAGGCTCTGAGGTTTTAAGTGCTTGGCTGGAGATCACATAGCAAGTGAGGGCAGAATCATGACCTGACCATGTGTTTTTGGACCCCTTTCCTACAACCGTGCCTTCCTGGTGTGGAAGGGGAGAGGCTATATTGATGGTGACTCACTGTTGTCCAGTGTTTGCAAAACTTTTCTCTGTGGCTCTACATAATTTTCTCTCCCGTAAGGGAAAAATGTATTCTTGAGTACAGTTTTTCTTTTGCAACTATTGCAGCCAGGGAACTGATTTTCTATTTGTTCTAAAGTCCTAGTTGAAATATTGCTATCTCCTTTTCTGCTAAATCAGTCCTGAAAGACACATTCCTGCCTCATTGATTCTTTATGCCTTCCCTCCGCCAGTAACTATCTGCCTTTCTCCATCTCATCTCTGCTGGTGATAGATTCTCATCTCAACTGCAGCAGACAGCGGTCCTGGAAAAGTGATGTTCTTTGCCCTGTCATTGCTCACATTTCCTTCTGAATACCTAGCTCTTACCCCACCTTCTTTTTAGATGTATTATCTTGTAATTCAGTGTGTTAAGCCAGGCTGTTTCATAAATGCATTCTTTAATAGGACAGACAGGTTCTCTAAAACTCTGGTTCTGTTTTGTAACTATGAGTAGCTGATAGAGCGGGGAATAGAGGTAGCATCAACTGAGCTGGTGTCCTGGAAGATTAGCATGCACATTACAAGCCTGCCTGTGTGCCAGGAGGGCAGTGAGTATGGACTCAGGAGCTGAGAATTTTTTTCTGGTTCCATTATCCCTGGGTGATTATGGATCAGGACCTGCTTTTAGTAAAAAGAAAGCAGAGGCATATTTTCAGAGCCTGCTTTGACCCCTAGAGTGACCCTCTTTCCTCAGAGGCCAATGACTGACTGCTCAGTGCCCTGGAAAGGTCTGACCAGGCACAGATGGTCCCAGACTTGGCCAAGGTTCCTGTGTCCTTCATGTGGCACAGAAGCAGTGGGGGCAGTGCAAACACTGGGCGTTTCAGTGGTTCTCTGGGTGGACAAATAACCAGACTCTAAGGGGAGCTTCCTTGATGTCCTGGTCCTGTAGAAGACCCTGGCATCTTTCCACAACCCAAAAGGACAAGCCCCCCCAATCAACGGAGATAGGATTTTCTGCCATCATGTTGAAAGGAGTTTCAGAATTTTATTTAAGTTGATTTAAAATACATGTAGAAATGTGATTTCTTCTGTATCTGAGTAAGTAGACTGAGATTAATTCCTGTTACATCTTAAACCTGAAGAGGAAATGCTACAAGTCCTGGATCAGTTTCATCCATAGACCTCTCCTGTTCTAACTTTCCCACATGACCAAGCATCTTACAGTTCCAAGCAGAACTGCTTTCCTAGCGTAGTACCTATGCTTCTGGCATTGGAGAAGATGTTTCTCAACAAAGCATTCATGTACAGGTTATTGGGCTTTGAAGAGTGTGACCTCACTGCTTTGCGTAGATGACTGGATCACGAATAGCACCTAACACAACAACAGCACTGGCCCACATCCTGGGTGTGGCCTGGTATGAGAGCTCTGCTCAGTAGGGCTGTTCCATGTCAGGTAGGGCCTGGCCAACAGTCCCCTCTCTTGGGGAGTTCAAATGCTATGCACAGAAAACCATCAGGCAGTAGGACGAAGCCAACACATACAAGGAAAAGGTGGTAGGCAGAAGATCAGTGGGAAATACACCATGAATGAATAGAAACAAGAGGGAATTTCAGTTAAAAAAAATGAAGTAGTGACTGGAGACACAAAAGGAGGAGAGGGAGGGAAGGGAAGAAGGGAAGAAAGGAGAGAGAGAGAGAGAGAGAGAGAGACTAGATTGCTAGAATAAGAGAGATTGTATCTATATCTAAGAGAACCCAGAAAACTGAGTGCAAAGAATTATGTAATTATTCTTGTGAATGTGTGATTGTTGTGAATTGTGCTGATTGTGAATGACCCAAATGAAATTTGATTATTCCACATGATTTCCTGTCATTCATTTCCTTGTGTATCTTTATGTCTATAAATGACATTCCCATTAGCTGAGCCAATCTTTTAGACATTCAATATGGAGGAATTTAGCACAGTGCTAAGGTCTACTCTGCCTCATTTGCTTTTCTTTCTCTTCTACCATGGCTAATTTCAAATCTTGCTTTCCAACTCAGTTCAGTTACCCTCTTCTTGAGCCTGTCTTATGTCCATTCAAGCTGTTAAACAAAATACTACAAACTGGGTAGCCTATACAACAGAAATTTGATCCTTGTAGCTCTGGAAACTGGAAATTCCAGGATCAAAGTACCAACAGATTTGATATCTATGAAGGTTTTGCTCTCTGGTTTATAGTTGTCAACTTCTCCCTGTGTTCTCAAATGGCAGAAGTTCTAGCTGCCTCTTTGTAGTCTCATTCATACAGCACTAATCCCAATAATTGTCCTAATTCTCTCCCAAAGGCCCCACCTAAGACCATCACCATGGGGTGAGAATTACACGCATAACTTTGAGGGCAACACAAACATTCAGACCACAGTACTTTCCTTCTTTCTCTTCCTCTCAGCCCCCCCACCCCGGCTGTCTTCTGTGTCCCTGAGTCTCTGAATATTCCCATCACTGTGCGTCTCACTGTGTTGTAATCACCTGTCATCTCTATTAAATGTCTGCTTCTTGCTGGCAGAGATTATATCTTATTTACTCTTTTAATCCAACTAGCAAATGTCAGAGCTTGAAATTGAACTCAGCTCTTTAACATGAACCTCTTTTCTTCTGCTTTATCCTGTCTCCTGGTAGATCTTTTTCAGCAAGAAATTTTCCCCAGCACTTTTAAATTCACACAAGTATTGGTATCTTGTATTTGATGAAACCTATCTACACCTAAGGGTAAGAAATGGTTATTGTTACTCTCAAGTTTGCTTGCTAATTTCTTAGCTGAAAAGTAAAATACAGAGTGATTTCTTTCTCACTGAAGAGCGGTAAGGCTGAAACTGGTTAAACAAATTCTTAAGGTCTATTCCCAGGTGCAAACCATGTCAAAATCTAGAAGGCGTGTGGCAAAAAAGGCCCAGGGATTTACAGTGGGTCATGAATGAGTCAAAGAAACGTGATTCTGGAAACTTTGCTACAGAAAAACTAACCACAGGAGGAGAAAGGGGAATCTACTGACAGGACAGGGACTAGGGTGTGTGAGTAAAGCTTGGACTGTGCAAGGACCTGTGAGGCCTCCTTATGTTTCCACCCTAGGTGACTACCTTACTTCACCATCTTCTTGTGCTAGCCTGCGGATTTGTTGTTCCAGAATCTAAAATCCCCCCCGCCCTCCTCCTTCTTCTTCTTTTTAATGCCTTAGTGACTAAGGTGTTTTGAAAGATAGGATTGTGTCTATCTTGTTCCTTGTCAGTTCCCCTGTGTTAGTCAGCTTTTTATCACTGAAATCAAATATATGATAAGACCCATTTAGAGGAGGAAAAGTTTATTTTGGTGCATGGTTTTGAGGTTCAGTCCATGATTGGCTGACTCCATTGCTATGGGCCCAAGGTGAGGCAGCACCACATGGTGGTGGAAGGTCAGAAGTGGAGGAGTGCTGCTCATCTCATGGTGGCTGGGAATCAGAGAGAGAGAAGAGGAGGGATGTTCGGGGAAGATGAACACTTTCAGGGCACACCCCCAGTGACCCACAGTGGCCTACAGTTATCAACCAGAAAATCCATTCAAACTAGAATGGACCCATGAGGTTATAGCTCTCATAATCTAATAATTTCACCTCTGAATATTCCTGTATTAAGACAAGAGCCTTTGGGAGACACCTCATATTCAAACCCTAATGCCCCCAAACCCAGCATTGTACTTGATACACTGTTGGCACCTAATGAGTATTCTTTTTAAGTGTTTGTTGAATGAGTAACTTAGGAAGATTTGAGGAAACCAAAGTGGATTCAGAAATAAGCAGTATTTGTGTCTTTCAAAGCAGACAAGAAAAAATAAACTTACATTTTAGAATGGATGATTTAGGTGAGACAGATGAATTCTATCTCCAAAGCATGGGTGAATTACAGTTATTTCTTTCTTCACTGGACTTTTATGAAGAAAACATTAACATTTAAGTGAACTGGTTTAGACTAGTGATAGGGTATCAGATGTGATGGACTTTGGAAGAAACTCCAAATCATGATTCTATTTATTAATTGGTCAGTCATTTATTCCATATCTATTTGATATCATAATTGATGTGATTTACTAGCTGTGGCTTAATCAAAGGCCTTGATGTAAATATGAGCACACTCTTGGCCTTGGTGTAGGACTTCTGAGAAGGCAGTGGCATTATCTAAGCTTCATCATACATACTTTTTGACCCTGTGGGATCAGGACAAGCAGTTGATTGGTTAATTGAAAAAGCCAGTTAAAGGAGAGAAGATGTCGGATTAGAGGAAGGACATGCTTCCCAGAAGTTCCTCAGCACCAGACTTTACAAAGCAAGATTGCTCCTCAGTGAGGTAAGGGAACAAGGCACATAAACTTTTAACAGAATATAAGAAATAATACGTTAGAGATGTTCCAGCTTAGCCAGCGGTGGTGCTGGCAGTGGCCGCTGAGGGGCGGGAGGAGCACAGGCAGAGACAGGACAGCACTGCAGATAAAATTAACAAATTTTAAAAAGTTGGTTTTGGGGGAAGCTGTGGATTAGAGATGTTGGCTGATTTTAATGAACACAGATTCAGTGTGGGAAGTGGTTCAGTGAAAACCAACCAAAAATAGCTCAGGCCCCCCAGGGCGATAGTTTGGTGGGAACTGAGATTGCTGCCCTAGAAAATGACTGTGGGCGTGGCCCCGAGGAACTGAGCATACTCAGGCGCCCTTGAGCAGAGACAGAAGATTGGGAATGCATATGCCAGCAGTTGCATGACCTCTAAAGTGCGAACGAATCAAAGTCACTGGAATAGGTGCAGAGAAATTTATACCTGGCTCATATAGGCTCCGGTTACCAAGGGGTGAAATCTTTTGTTGCTGGTGCTACATAGAGCTACAGGGAAAACGCATAGAGTGGACATATGGGAGCATCTGCATTCCACGTCGGATACCCTGTAATTTACATTTATAGTAGTGAAGGGGAAACCTGTGGAGGGTTAATCCCTACAACCTAAAAGTGGATTTTACTGGAGGCCCCAGAGAGCCAGACATCCAGCAGAGATGGGTATCTCCCCAGCAATGGGAGGGGTGGAGGGAGTGGATCAAATCTCAGATACCCACCAACAGAGTTCCAAAGGTCTACAAAGTCTAGATCCCAATTTCTGGGACTTTCTATTTAGAACTCTGTAACACCCCCACTACAGGATTACACAATTTACCAACACTCCCCGTTCTATCATACCTGATATTGAGAGACTGGCATCTGAGAGCTCCTACACCTGGCTAGCAGCTGTGTGAGGAGCACAGAGACTTTGGACTTAACCTTTAGCACTTGACCCAAGGGTTACAGAACCAAAAATGAATATAAAGAATGGAAGTCATTCCTTGCTAACAATTTTGACCACTGCAATGGAAACAAGTCTTTTATTTCTTATTAAAAATTTTCCTTAAACTTCTATTTATTTATATATTTATTTATTTACTTATTTATTTTCACATGGTGCTAAGGATTGAGTCCAGTGCCTCCCACATGCTAGGTGAGTATTCTACTCCTGAGTCACAACCCTAGGCCCCCAAATTTTTCCTTATTTTTTCCTCTTGTTTCCTTTTTTCTCTGTATTCCCCCATTTAAAACACATATTTTTACTCTTATTTTTTAAACAGTTTTAGCTTAAAAATTTTTTCAAACATCATTTCATTGTATTGCTTTTTTTTTTCTTTTTTAAACTTTTTTTCTATTATGCACGGTTTTGTGTATGGGGGAGGCATGTGTGTTCTTACTGTACCAACAGGTTCGAAAACATATAGTCATATAATTTTACTTCAGATTACTTGTTTGCTTCTGCACTTATTTATTATTTAGCCTTGATGTGACTTACGTGGGGTATAATTAACAAGGGATAGAGTTTTTTTTTATCTTCAATTTGCTGATTTTTTTTGTACCATGGTTTTTGTCCCTCTTATTGCTCTTTCTTCACTCTCTTCCCCCACTAACAGCCACATTTTCCTGTTCTCTCTTCCTCTTTTTTTTTGTTACTTTCAGTTAATTTTTCATTTTTTCTTTATAGCCAGCATCTGCTACCTATCTTCTGCCTCTCTTCTGTTCACTTTTTAAAATATTTCAAACTTTTTTCTCATCTCCCTATCCTATTTTCTCTTCATTTGAGAAACTGTAATTCCACTAAGTAATAGAAGTAAATAGTTTGTGTAATCCTATCATGTTGTTGTGATTATTAATAGTAGACACCTGCTGCCCAATGCTGATCTAGTTCACAGGTTTTTTAAACTTGGTGCTGATGATAACCGCTGACCCCACCATTCCTACATGGGATGTAATTAGGGTATATATGTGGTAGATACTGGCCTTTATCTTAAGGCTTTACATCTGTTATTAACGTTGGTGCTGTTCCTGGCTTTTTCCTTCCTATAAGAGGGGCTGAAAAGTGACCAGGACATTTAAAGATCACAGAGTAGAGAGTCTGCTGCTGAGAAATACAACTCAGCCAAAAAACAGCAAATCTCACCCCACACATGATCTAGCCCAACTTGACCCTTAACATTACTTCAACTCATGGAATTGGGGAGGCAAAACCCCCAAACCAACAACTAGGTCCCAAAGAGGAACACCAGAGGGGGACCTCAGGTTCTACCCTTGGACATCTACTCATATATCAAAAACAGAAGTCCAAGAACAAAAAAGATAACTGCACATGAAAGGACCTGCGTATAAAAGAGGTAGGGGAATCCATTTCAACTGATGCAAAAGTCTGAGATCTCTGAAAACCTGAGGAAACAAGCAAACAAACTCGCCCCAAATTCCAATCCCCCAAGAAGGCTCCCACAGATCTGGAAGTGGACAAAATCCCAGAGAAAGATTGTAAAAAAATTGATGATTAAAATGTTCAATGAGGGCTGGGGAGATAGCTCAGTTGGTAGAGTGCTTGCCTTGCAAGCACAAGGCCCTGGGTTCAATCCCCAGCACCGCAAAAAAAAAAAAAAAAAGTTCAATGAACTAAAGATCTAAGAAATGAATTAAGAGAGTAAATACAGAAGATAAAAGATGATTTAAATAAAGAAATAAAGATACTGAAAAGAAACCAGTCAGAACTTCTGGAAATGAAAGATACAATAAATCAAATTAAAAATTCTCTTGATGGATTTGGAGAAGATGGTGAATGAAAGAAGGGAAGCACATTCCAACAATTCCTCAGCACCAGACTTATAAAGCAGAAGGACTGCTCCTCAATGAGGTAGGTAATTTAGGAACCTCACTGAAACACAATTCTGAACTGTAATAAAAAAAATCATAGAGCTACAGAAAGTAGGTAACTTGAATATAAGAAATAGTACTGTAGAGAAGCCAGCTCTGGCTGCCAGCAGAGTGGAGCAGGGAGACCAGACAAAAAAAGATGTGTGGCCAGTAGATAAAGAAATTAAAAAATAAAGAGAATCAACTTGGGAAAACCTGTGGTTTACAGATGAAGGCTGATTTTAATAGGGAGGGAAAGTGTCTCAGTGAAAGCAAATCTGAAGTGTTCCACTGGTTTGAAAGCATTTTGTGGGGGCAGCACAGAAAGCCCTCTGTAGGTAGCCCTCCATCCTCCTTTGGTGCAGAGCAGGCTGGCAGGTAAGGAAAACATTCCCAGGTGCTGACAGCTCTCCAGTGCAGCTTGTGTAGCTGTGAACAGAGATAGGGGATTGAGAACTGCAAATGATGAAAAAATTTCCACAGGGTGCCTGAAACAGAAAGATGAGATAGGAACAAAGAAAAATTTAAATGGACCATTTAGCCTCTGGTTCCCAAGGAAGAAAACTCCCATAATTGCTGGCACCCACAAGAGCTATTGCAAAGAGGCTCACTTTGGCCACACAAGTGCATCTACACTCCAGGGCACATACCTGGTAACTCACATCCATAGCAATGAAGGTGAAACCTGTGGAAGATTAGTCCCTTTGCCCTAAAAGTCTATTTTACTACAAGCACCAGGGATCTAGAAGCCCAGCAGAGATAGGAAGCTGCACACCACTAGGTGGAGTGGACCAAATCTCAAATACCCACCAATAGAGTTCCAAAACCCACCAAAGTCCAAACCCCAACAACTGGAAACTCTGAACTAGGACTCCACATTGGTCCTGCGACAGGGTTACACATTTCATCAGCACTTCCCAGTCTATCCAATTCCATACTTGGAGATAGGAAGCTGAGTGCTACTATGCCTGACTAGTAGCTAGGAAAAGAGCACAAAGGCAGTGGCCAAAAATACAGAGCCAAAAATATATAAAGAATGAAAATTCATTCTTGCTGAAACACTTGACCAGCAGAATGGAAACAAGCCCTCTCTCATTAAGATTTCTTTTTTCTTAATTATTTTTTCTCCATATTCCCATTTTTACTCTTCTTAAATTTTAAAGTTTTTTTTTTCAAAAATTTCAAACATCATTATTATTCACTTTTTCATTATGCATGCTTTTATGTGTATGTGAGAGTGTGGTTGTGTATGCTCTTACTGCAGATAGGTTTGGGAAAATATATATATGTATTTATAGAATTTACACATTAATACCACTCTCTTGTGTGTGTCCACTGTTTATCCTAGATTAGACTTAAGTGGGGTAAAATTATATGGGGATTTGAATTGTTTTGTTGGTTACATTTGCTGGTTCATTCACATGTAGGTTCTGTGCTTTCCTCTCTCTGCTTCTTCACTCTCTTCCCTCAGTAATAGTCAAACTGTTCATGTTCCCTCCTCCACTATTTTTCATTACTCTCAGTTAATTTTTATTCCTCCTTCTTTATAGCTGACACCTGCTTTCTATCTCTTGCCTCTCCTCTGATCACTGTTTTAAACACTTCAAACTTTCTCTAGCCTTCCTATTCTATTTTCTGTTACTTAAGAAACTGTAATCCTACTAAATAACAGAAATTATATATAGTTCATGTGATTCCTACCCTATTCAGGTTGTTGTGATTATTAATACAGCAGACACCTACTGCCTAATGTCCAATCTAATTCACAGTTTTTTATTGTTTTTACTGTTGTTAAACGCTGACCCCACCATTCCTATATAGGTGACAATTAGTGTTACAGATGTCAGAGTAGACACTGGGCATTTGTCTTAAGGCCGTACATCTCTTGCTGACATTAGTGCTATTCTTGGCTCCCTCTTCCCACTAAGAGGGCTGGAAAGAAATTGTGACAGTTCAAGATCACAGAGTAAAGATTCTGTTGCCAAGAAATGCTCACATGTCAAATAAGCAGCAGTTAATCTCACCCCACACATTATCTAGCCCCACTTGGGCCTTAACATTACTCCAACTCACAGAATTGAGGAGACAAAGACCCTAAACCAACAACTAGGACCCAAGGAATAATGGTCACAGAGGGACTTTAGATCCCACCCCTCAACATCTACCATATATCAAAACCAGAAAGAAATACCAAAACAAATAAGATAATTACACACAAAAGGACACACATAAAAAAGAAGGGAAATCCATCTCAATTAATGTACAAGTTCAAGACTGCTGAAAACATTAGGAAACAGGCAAACAAATCTTCCAACATTCACAATCCCCCAACAAAGTATCTCAGTGATATTACAGTGGATGATATCCCAGAGAAAGATTATAAAATTGATTATTAAAATGTTCAGTGAACTAAAAGAAGATCTAAGGAAAGGTTTAAGAGAACAAATATAGGAGCTAAAAGATCATTTCAATAAATAAATAAAGACAATGAAAAGAAACCAAGAAATGAAAGACACGTGAATCAGATTAAAAATTCACTTAAAAGCATTACTTACAGATTAGATTGCACAGAAAATAGAAATTCAACCCTTGAAGACATATAGTCAGGCCTTGAAGACAGGATATATGAACTTGAATACATAAAAGGCAATAAAGAGAAAAATAATGATCAAACATGATCAGAATATATAAGAAATCTCTGGACAACGTCAAGAGACCAAACCTGAAAGTCAGTGGGATAGAAGAGAATATTGAGATACAAGGTATTAAGAACATTTTCAGTGAGAGTGTTACAGAAAACTTTTCCCACATCAGAAATGAGATAGAAATCCACAGGGGACTTATAGGACTCCAAATAGAAGTAGTTAAATGAGAAGTTCTCTAAGACACATCATAATCAAAATGGCCAATGTAGAAAATAAAGAATATTAAAAGTGGCAAAAGAGAAACATCAGGTCACATTTAGAGGCAAGCCAGTAAGACTCACATCTGATTTCTCAATTCAGGCCCAAAGATCAAGGAGGGCCTGGAATGAGATGTTCCAAGTCCTAAAAGAAAACAACTGCTAGCTACAATTACTATACCTAGCAAAGTTCAGTTTCAAATCAAGTGGGAAATTAAAACTTTCCATGACAAAGAATAAACTAAAAGAAATCATGACCATCAAGTTAGTACTACAAAGAATACCCAAAGATAAACTGTAACAGAGGACACCAAAAACAATTCCCAAAGCTCCCACACAGAGGAATATCAGTAGAAGTGTAATCCACTAAAACATAATCAAGACATTATTAAATGTAGCAAAAAATCAAAATGGCATGAAACCCAAATATATATATCCATACCAACACTGAATGCTAATGGTTTCAACTCCTCAGTAAAAGACATAGATTAGCAGAATGAATCAAAAACAAGCTCCAACTGTATGCTGTTTACAAGAGACTCATAGACAAGACACTCACAGGCTGAAGGTAAAAGATGGAAAAAAACATTCCATGCAAATGGAATCTGAAAATAAGCAGGAGTACCTATTCTCATATCTCACAAAGCAGATTTCAAGCAAAAATTGATCAGAAGAGACAAGACTGCTACATCCTGGAAAAATGGACAGTCTGACAAGAACATATAATAATAGTAGATATATATGCCCCATATGTCAGTTCATGCAACTGCATTAAAAATTACTACATGACATTGAATTTCAGATGGACTCCAACACAATAATACTGTTATTTCAACACACCATTATCACCAATAGAAAGCTCATCAAAACATAAAATCAATGGAGATATTTCCAACCTCGATAAAACTATAAATCAAATGAATCTAACAGACATTTACAGAATATTTAACCCCAAAACACCTGAAATTACCTTCTTCTCAGCAGCTCATGGAACTTTTTCCAAAATAGACCATATTCTAAGTTACAAGGTAAATCTGAACAAATATGAAAAATCAAAAAAACAAAACAATATAATCCCATGTATCCTATCCTCTCATAATAGCATAAAACTATAAGAAAAAAATTGTAAAAACCACATAAACACATGGTGATTGAACAATACTCTCTTAAATGAAGAATAGGTCAAAGAAAAAATGATGAAGAATTCAAGAAATTATTAAAATCAAATGAGACAGAGATACAACATACAAAAATCTCTGGGACGGTATGAAAGCAGTTCTAAAAAATTTACAGCTTTGAGTGCCTGCACTGAAAAATAGAAATCTGATATAAGACTATGCTCTACGTCAAGGTTTTAGAAAAGAAACTAATTCCAAAATCAGCATAAGACAGGAAATAATTAAGATCAGAGACAAAATTAATGAAATGAGAATAAAAAAAGATACACAGTATCAAAGCAGCAAGTTGGTTTTTGAAAAGATAAAGATCTGCAAACCCTTAGCCAAACTAACCAAAAGAGTGAGAAAATGAAAATCAATAAGATCACAGATGAAAAAGGAGATATCACCACAGACTCTTTTGAAATCCAGATGATTATCAAAATCTATTTTGAAGATTTATACTTCTATAAACTGGAAAACCTGGTAGACATTGACAAATTTCTAGACATATATAATCTGCTCAAATTGAATCAGGAAGATTGGGAAAATCAAAATGACCAATATCAAGTAATGAAAGTGAAACAGCAAGTTTTAAAAGCCTTTCAAAAAAATAAATAAATAAAAGCATAGGACCTGATGGGTTCTCAGCTGAGTTCTACCAGACCTTTGCAGAAGAACTTATACCAGTCTTTCTCAAATTATTCCATGGCATTGAAAGGGAGGGAACACTCCCTAATACATTCTATGAAGTCAGCATAACCCTGACACTAAAATCAAACTGATACATCCAGGAAAGGAAACTACAGACCAATATCTCTGACAAACTTAGATGAAGAAGTCCTTAATATAATTTTGGCAAATCATCTTCAGAAACAAATCAAGAAGATAATATACCATGATCAGGTGGGTTTCATCCCAGGGATGCAGGGTTGGTTCACTATACACAAATAAATCAATATAATTCACCACTTAAATAGAATTATGAACAAGAATCATATGGTCATCTCAATAGATGCAGAAAAGGCCTTTGCTAAGATCTAGCACCCATTAATGTTGAAAACCCTGGAGAAACTAGAAATGAAAGGAACTTATCTCAACATCATAAAGGCTATTTATGACACACCCAAACCAACATCATACTGAATGGAGAAAAACTAAAAAACATTTCTTCTAAAATCAGGAACAAGACAAGTCTGTCCACTCTCACCATTTCTATTCAATATATTCCTCAAAACACTGGCCAAAGTGATCAGGCAAGAGAAGGAAATTAAGGGATACAAGTAGGAAAAAAAGAAGTCCAACTATCTCTATTGCTGATGATGAGCCTATATCTAGAAGACCCCAAAACTCCACCAGAAGACTTCTAGAACTGACAAATGAATTCAGCAAAGTAGCAGGATGGAAGATCCACACTCTTGAATCAATAACTTCCCTACTTGAACAGTGATTGAGCTAAGAAAGAAATCAGGAAAATCATCCATTAGCAATAACCTCAAAAAGATAAAATATCTGGGAATTAATCTAACCAAGGAGGTAAAGGAACTCTACAATGAAAATTATAGAACACTGAAGAAAGAAATTAACAGACTTTTGTGGATGGAAAGGCATCCCATGTTCTAGGATAGGCAGAAATAATATTGTCGAAATGACTTACTGAAAGCAATATACAGCATCAATGCAATCCCTATCAAAATGCCAATGATATTCTTCACAGAATTAGAAAAACAGTTTTTAAATTTATTTGGAAGAATAAAAAACCTAAAATAGTCAAAGAAATACTGAACAAGAAGAGCAATGCAGGAAGCATTACAATACCTGATCTAAAATTATACTACAGAGCTATAGTAAAAAACAAAACAGAACAGTGGTATTGGCATCAAAATAGACTTTAAGAACAGTGGAAAAAATAGAAGATAGACAAATCCATATACTTAAAGTCATCTGGTACTTGACAAAGGTGACAAAAATATATGTTGGAGAAAAGACAGCTTTTTAAACAAATGATGCTGGGAAAATTGGATATTCATACATAGAATAATGAAACTAATCCTTATCTCTCACCCTGCACAAAAGACACATCAAAATGGATCAAAGACTTAGGAATTAGACTAGAAACCTTGTGACCGCTAGAAGGAAACATAGGACTCACATTCCATCCTCTTGGTTCTGGCACTGGCTTTCTTAACAAGACCTCTAAAACTCAAGAAATAATACCAAGAATCACTAAATGGGAGGCCATCAAATTAGAAAGCTGCAAAGGAAATGATTAGAAGCTTGAAGGGAGAGCCTGGAGAATGGGAGAAAACCTTTGCCAGCTGCTTCTCTGATAGGGGATTAATATCCAGAATATATAAAGAACTCAAAAAACTTAACACCCAAAAAAACAACCCAATCAATAAATGGGCTAAAGAGCTAAACAGAAACTTTTCAAAAAAAGAAACATGAATGGCCAATAAATATATGAAAAAATGTTCAACATCTCCAGCAGTCAGAGAAATACAAATCAAAACTACACTATGATTTCACTCCAGTCAGAATGGCAATGAGGAAGAATACAAATAATAGTAAATGCTGGTGAGGATGTGAAGACAAAGGTACACTTTTACATTGTTGATGGAACTGCAGATTAGGACTACCACTCGAGAAAGAAGTATGGAGATTCCTCATAACACTGCAAATAGAGGTTTTCAAGATGGTGGACTAGAGGGTGGCTGCATTTCATGTTGCTCCAGGACTCAGGATTCAAAAGAGGAGATATTGAGAGACTTGGGACCAACTCAAAGCAGCCGGGTGAGTCTCTCCTGTTGGGGAGGCGTCCTGGATGGGGCAGTAGTCCCGGAACGCAGGGAACTTTGTGAAGTAGAGCTGCCCAATGAGACACCCCTCCCCCCACTGGAGCAGTGAACTTGGACAACTGGGAGCATCGTAGAGGAGGCCGCTCAGCACAGCGCTTGGACTCGGAGCAACCACTGGGGTTCTGGGCGGCTGCCCAGAGGAGGGGCTGCGAGGAGAGCTGTTTAGACTCAGAGCGACCACTCCTAAACACCGGGGCCTGCCCGGAGGAGGAGGAGGAGCGTGGCCGCTTGGACTCGGAGTGACTGCACCAGAGCTATGGGTGGTTGCCAGAGGAGGAGCTGCGCGGCGAGCTGTTTGGACTCAGAGAGTCTGCTTCTGAACACCGGGGGGCTGCCTGGAGGAGGAGGAGAAGCGCGGCGGGTCGCTTGGACTAGCAGTGACTGCATCAGGGCTCCAGGCGGCTGCTCAGAGGAGGAGGTGAGTGGTGAGTTGTTTGAACTCAAAGTGACCGCTCCTGAACACCAGGGGGCTGCCCGGAGGAGGAGGAGGAATGGGGCAGGTCACGTGGACTTGGAGTGACTGCCTAGGGCTACAGGCAGTTGGCAGGAGGAGGAGGCACGCAGTGAGTTGCTTGGACTCCTAGTGACCGCACCGGAACACCGGGTGGCTGTCTGGAGGAAGAGGCGTGCGGCGGGTCTCTGGGACTAGGAGCGATTGTACGGGGCTCCAGGTGGCTGCTCAGAGGAGGGGCTGCATAGCCAGGTGATTAGGTGCAGAGCAGGGTCCCAGGATCTAGGAGGCTTCTTGGTGGAAGAGCCGCAGAGAGACACGCTTAGGGGTGGAGCGAAGGTTCCAGGAGTGTGGGCAGATTCTTTGAGGAGAGGCAGACTAAGGAGACTCGTCTGCGAAGGGTGAGGCTCCCAGGCCCAGGAGGTAGGTCCGGCCCCTGGGAACGTTGCAGAGGAAGGCAGCCCAGCCCAGGCAGTAGTTGTAGATTGAGGGGAACCTGTAGGAGGGGAACTGACCAGGGAGACTTCCCCACCCGGTGAGTCTTCCCTGCCGGGTGGGGTTTTCCCACAAGGACGGTAAAACCAGAGACACAGGCCCAAACAGGCCTTGTCTTAGCCCGCAGCCTAGTTCCCCTTTGGATGATCATTGGTCAACAAGTGGAGGCACCTCTGCCCACTAGCAGGGAATAGACCCCACCTGAAGGCCACCACCCCTAGAGAGGCAGCTTCCTTGTGGAGCACCGCGCTATCAACTTCCTCCAAGACATCGGCTCACTGAAGGCTAAGAGGGGATATACTAGAAATCTTCAGGGATGTTATAAGTCAATAGAGGAAATCTGAAATATCTCAGTAGTCCACTGATACCTGAACAATATGAGAAAACAAGGAAAGAAAATGCCGCAAACAAATCTAGATGTTACATCAATAAAACCCAATGACAGCATGGCAGAAGAAATGACAGAAAAGGAGTTCAGAATGTACATAATTAAAATGATCAGAGAAGCAAACGATGAGATGAAAGAGCAAATGCAGGCACTGAATGATCGCACCAATTGACAGTTAAAAGACCAAATACAGGAAGCAAAAGATCATTTCAATAGTTAGAGATATTGAAAAAACCAAACAGAAATCCTTGAAATGAAGGAAACAATAAACCAAATTAAGAACTCCATAGAAAGCATATCCAATAGGATAGAACACCTGGAAGACAGAACCTCAGACATTGAAGACAAAATATTTAACCTTGAAAACAAAGTTGAACAAAGAGAGAAGATGGTAAGAAATCATGAACAGAATCTACAAGAACTATGGGATATCATGAAAAGGCCAAATTTAAGAATTATTGGGATTGAGGAAGGCCTAGAGAAACAAACCAAAGGAATGAACAATCTATTCAATGAAATAATATCAGAAAATTTCCCAAATCTAAAGAGTGAAATGGAAAATCAAGTTCAAGAGGCTTATAGGACTCCAAATACACAAAATTACAACAGACCCACACCAAGGCACATTATAATGAAAATACCTAACATACAAAATAAAGACAGAATTTTAAAGGCTGTGAGAGAAAAGAACCAAATTACATTCAGGGGGAAATCAATACTGATATCAGCAGATTTTTCAGTCCAGACCCTAAAAGCTAGAAGGGCCTGGAACAACATTTTTCAAGCCCTGAAAGAAAATGGATGCCAACCAAGAATCTTATACCCAGCAAAACTTACCATCAAATTTGACGATGAAATAAAGTCCTTCCATGATAAACAAAAGCTAAAAGAATTTACAAAAAGAAAGCCAGCATTACAGAACATTCTCAGCAAAATATTCCATGAGGAAGAGATGAAAAACAAAGAAGCAAATCAGCAAAAGGAAGAATTATCCTAAAGGAATTGTCAAATAAAGGAGGAACCAAGTAATGTCAAATAAATAAATATATAAAATTTAAAAAATGAACCATATGACCGGGAAACCAAATCATATCTCAAAATAACCCTGAATGTTAATGGCCTGAATTCATCAATCAAAAGACATAGACTGGCAGATTGGATTAAAAAGAAAGATCCAACAATATGTTGCCTGCAAGAGACTCACCTCATAGAAAAAGATACCCATAGACTAAAGGTGAAAGGATGGGGAAAAACATACCATGCACATGGACTCAGCAAAAAAGCTGGAGTATCCATCCTCATTTCAGATAATGTGGACTTCAAGCCAAAACTAGTCAGAAGGGTTAAAGAAGGACATTTCATACGGCTTAAGGGAAGCATAAATCAGCAAGATATAACAATCATAAACATCTATGCCCCAAACAGTGGCTCATCCATGTATGTCAAACAAATCCTTCTCAATTTCAGAAACCAAATAGACCATAACACAATAATACTAGGTGATTTTAACACACCTCTCTCACCACTGGACAGATCTTCCAAACAAAAATTGAACAAAGAAACCGTAGATCTCAATAACACAATCAATAATTTAGACTTAACAGACATTTATAGAGTATACCATCCAACCAAGAGCGAATACACTTTCTTCTCAGCAGCACATGGATCCTTCACTAAAATAGACCATATATTATGCCACAAAGCTAATGTTAGCAAATACAAGAAGATAGAGACACTACCTTGTATTCTATCAGATCATAATGGATTGAAGTTAGAAATAAATGAAAGAGTAAAAAAACAGAAACTACTCCAACACCTGGAGATTAAACAATATGCTATTATATGATGAATGAATAACAGAAGATATTAGGAAGGAAATTAAAAAATTCTTAGAGGTAAATGAGAACAAAGAAACATCATATCAAAATCTCTGGGACACTATGAAAGCAGTACTTAGAGGAAAATTTATTTCATGGAGCGCATTTAATAGAAGTAGTAAAACTCAACAAATAAATGACCTAACACTATGGCTCAAAGCCCTAGAAAAAGAAGAACAGACCAGCACCAAAAGTAGTAGAAGACGGGAAATAGTTAAACTCAGAGCTGAAATCAATGAAATTGAAACAAAAGAAACAATACAAAAAATTAACAAAATAAATAGTTGGTTCTTTGAAAAAATAAACAAAATTGATAAACCTTTAGCCACACTAAGAAAGAGAAGACAAGAGAAAACCCAAATCACTAAAATTCGGAATGAACAAGGAAATATCACAACAGACACGAGTGAAATACAAAAATAACTAGAAGCTATTTTGAAAACCTACACTCCAACAAAATAGAAAATTTTGAAGACATCAACAGGTTTCTAGAGACATATGAATTGCCTAAACTGAACGAGGAGGACATACACAATTTAAATAGACCAATTTCAAGTACTGAAATAGAAGAAGTCATCAAAAGCCTACCAACAAAGAAAAGTCCAGGACCAGATGGATTCTCAGCCGAGTTCTACAAAACAACTAAAGAAGAGCTCATTCCAATACTTCTCAAAGTATTCCATAAAAGAGAAGAGGAGGGAACCCTCCCAAATCATTCTATGAAGCCAACCAATATCACCCTGATACCTAAACCAGACAGAGACACATCGAGCAAAGAAAATTTCAGACCAATATCCTTGATGAACATTGATGCAAAAATTCTCAACAAAATTTTAGCAAATTGCATACAAAAAGATATTTAAAAGATAGTGCACCACGATCAAGTGGGTTTTATCCCAGGGATGCAAGGTTGATTCAACATCAGGAAATCAATAAATGTAATTCACCATATCAATAGACTTAAAGTCAAGAATCACATGATTATTTCAATAGATGCAGAAAAACCATTTGATAAAATACAACACCCCTTCATGCTCAAAACACTAGAAAAAATAGGGATAGTGGGAACATTCCTTAACATTGTAAAGGCCATCTATGCTAAGCCCATGGCTAATATCATTCTAAATGGTGAAAAACTGAAAGCATTCCCCCTAAAAACTGGAACAAGGCAGGGATGCCCTCTTTCACCACTTCTTTCAATATCATCCTTGAAACTGTAGCCAGAGCAATTAGACAGACCAAAGAAATTAAAGGGATATGAACAGGAAAAGAAGAACTCAAACTATCCCTATTTGCTGATGATATGATTATATACTTAGAGGAACCAGGAAATTCCACCAGAAAACTTGTAGAACTCATAAGTGAATTCAGTAAAGTAGCGGGATATAAGATCAATGCACAAAAATCTAATGCAGTTTTATACATATGTGATGAATCTTTGGAAAGAATAATTAGGAAAACTACCCCATTCACAATAGCCTTGAAAAAAATAAAATACTTGGAAATCAATCTCACAAAAGAGGTGAAAGACCTCTACAATGAGAACTACAGAACACTAAAGAAAGAAATTAAAGAAAACCTTAGAAGATGGAAAGATCTCCCATGTTCTTGGATAGGAAGAATTAATATTGTCAAAATGGCCATACTGCCAAAAGTGCTGTACAGATTCAATTCAATTCCAATTAAAATCCCAATGACGTACCTTACAGAAATAGAGCAAGCAATTATGAAATTCATCTGGAAGAATAAGAAACCCAGAATAGCTACAGCAATCCTTAGCAGGAAGAGTGAAACAGGGGGTATCATAATACCAGATCTTCAACTCTATTACAAAGCAATAGTAACAAAAACGGCATGGTATTGGTACCAAAATAGAAAGGTAGATCAATGGTACAGAATAGAGGACATGGACACAAACCCAAATAAATACAATTTTCTCATACTAGACAAAGGTGCCAAAAATATGCAATGGAGAAAAGATAGCCTCTTCAACAAATGGTGCTGGGAGAATTGGAAATCCATATGCAACAGAATGAAACTAAACCCATATCTCTCACCATGCATGAAAATAAACTCAAAATGGATTAAGGACCTCAGAATCAGACCAGAGACCCTGCAGATTATAGAAGAAAAAGTAGGTCCAAATCTTCACCTTGTTGGTCTAGGATCAGACTTCCTTAACAGGACTCCCATAGCACAAGAAATAAAAGCAAGAATCAATAACTGGGATAGATTCAAACTAAAAAGCTTTCTCTCAGCAAAGGAAACTATCAGTAATGCGAAGAAAGAGCCTACAGAGTGGGAGAAAATCCTTGCCAATCATACTTCAGATAGAGCACTAATCTCCAGAATCTATAAAGAACTCAAAAAACTTTACACCAAGAATACAAATAATCCAATCAACAAATGGGCTAAGGAAATGAATAGACACTTCACAGAAGAAGATCTACAAGCAATCAACAAACATATGGAAAAATGTTCAACATCTCTATTAAGAATTAAATGCAAATCAAAACCACCCTAAGATTCCATCTCACCCCAATTAGAATAGCGATTATCAAGAATACAAGCAACAACAGGTGTGGCGAGGATGTGGGGAAAAAGGTACACTCATACATTGCTGGTGGGGCTGCAAATTAGTGCACCCACTCTGGAAATCAGTGTGGAGATTCCTTAGATTACTTGGAATGGACCTACCATTTGACCCAGCTATCCCACTCCTTGGCCTATACCCAAAGGACTTAAAATCAGCATACTACAGAGATACAACCACATCAGTGTTCATAGCTGCTCAATTCACAATAGCCAGATTGTGGAACCAACCTAGATGCCCTTCAATTGATGAATGGATAAAGAAACTGTGGTATATATATATACAATGGAATATTATTCAGCCATAAAGAATGATAAAATTATGGCATGTGCAGGCAAATGGATGAAATTGGAGAATATCATGCTAAGTGAGATAAGTGAATCTCAAAAAACCAATGGATGAATGATATCACTAATAAGTGGATGATGACACAAAATGAGGGGTGGGAGGGGTTACTGTTAGGTTTAGAGTTAGGGTTAGGGAGGGGGGCAAGAATGGAGGAAGGAAAGACTGTATAGAGGGAAAAGAGGGGTGGGGGAAAGGGAAAAAAATAACAGAATGAATCAAACGACATTACCCGATGTAAATCTATGTTTACACAAATGGTATTCCTTTATGCCATGTACAGAGAAACAACATGTAGCCCATTTGTTTATGAAAAAAAAAAATCTACAAATAGAACCACCATATGACCCAGCCAACCCACTCCTCAATGTTTATCCAAAAGAGCTAAAATCAGCATACTACAGTGATACAATTGCCTCAGTGTTTTTAGCAGCACAGTTGACAATGGCCAAATTGTGAAACAGCCCAGGTATGCATCAATAGATACATGAATCATGAAATTTTGGTATGTACACATAATGGAATTTTACTCTGCCATAAAGAAGAATGAAATTTTGGCCATGGATGGAAATGGAGAATCATGCTAAGTGAAATAAGTCAGTCTCAGAAAATCAAGAATAGAATGTTTTCTCTCATATGTGGAAGCTAGGGCAAAATAAAGGAAAGAAGGAGGAGAGGATCTCAGATCATAAAGATGTAGGCAAGATCAGTGGAATAGAAGAAGGAGACTGAGAGGGAGTGAGCAAAGATGGGAAAGAGGAGGAACTATGAAATGAATTAACAAAAACCACACTACTTGCACATATAAGTGTACCACAGGGAATTTCATCTTTATGTGTAAGTAGAAGGTACTGTAAAAAATAAAGAGCAAATGCAAGATTAGTAGAGTAGAGGAAGAATAGTAGGGGGAAGGAGGGGAGGGAAAAGGGGTGTGGGGATGGGAACTGAAATCAAATGCCATGCCTGTATGATTTTGTCAAAAAGAACCCAACTAGGTATAACAATAATGCGCTAATAAAAATTTTTTAAAAATGAAGAAAAAGAAAAAATGAGAGAAAAAAAAACTGGTTAAAATGTGGAAGCATGACTTGGGATTGATTCACCAGACCTGTTATTTTAACTTAAAATGCATAAATATGTACTATTTGCTGATACAAAATTAAAGCCTCTGAGCATGGCTACTTCTTTCTGGAGCTTAGTACTATCTTTGTTGTATAACCACATTCAGTTCATCATCTTCAGCTTATATTTTCGTTTTCTATAAAATGGGATGAGAGTTTAACACTTGGAGGTGATCTGAGAACTCTTCTAGATTTTTAAAAATCACTCCTTTCCTAAACTTTAAAAATTTTTCATCCACAATAAATTCACCATTTTTTAAAATTATTTTTTATTTTTACAGACTGCATTTTGATTTATTGTACACAAATGGGGTACATCTTTTTGTGTCTATGGTTGTGCACGATGTAGATTCATACCATTCGTGTAATCATACACGTACATAGGGTAATGATGTCTGTCTCATTCCACCATTTTTCCAGCCATTTTTAATGGCTGAGCTTTATTAAGATGTTTAAAAATGTTTGACTTAATTTTAGAAATTAATCTGTATTCATATTTAGCATATAATATATAAGAATGTGAACCACATACTTACGTATTATACAATATACCTAAATATTTTATATGTAATATATAATGTATAATCTACACAGTACACATATGTTTTGTGTAGTCTTCTAGTTCAATGGGGAGGAGAAGCGTGTGTAATAGACTCTGCTACCTGCTAAATCATATGAGGTGCTGTGGCCAGCAATGTGCATGTTTGACAGAAGGGCTGGAGTGTGTGGATTCTGTTGACTCAGTCAGTAGTGCTTGGTTAAGAGTGTATCTGCTAAGTCCAGACTATATTACAAGTTCCAGGAATCGATCTTTGAGTTCAGATGGCTAGAAATTCACTCTTGGTAGGGACAGAAGATAATCTGACCTAAGATACTGACTCAGACTGATGAGTACAGAGGCTTAAAATCTATGGCAGTTCATTCATAATTTGTTTACAGTGAAGGATGGCTGTCAAAGGACCAGGCCTCGGAGGCTGCATGAAGAGCATGTTCTGTCTACATTATCTCTGCCTTCCTATTTTTAAGGTTTGAATGAGTTTTTTTTTTTTTTTTTTAATATGTGTGTATGTGTTTATGTAATTTTAAGAGACTTTATTTTTTAAGAATAGTTTTAGTTTCTCAGGCAAAACTGAATGGAAAATAGAGATCCCACTAAGCCCCCTTTCCCCTCATGTGCACAACCTTTCCCAGTGTCACCATGCCCCTGCTGGAGTGGTACCTTTCTACAGTGGATGAACCTACACTGACACATCATTATAACTCAGAGTCTGAAGTTTACATTAGGACTCATTTTATGAATTTGGGCAAATGTATAATGAAATGTACTCACCTTTATAGTATCATACATAAGTTTCACTGCTCCGAAATCCTGTTTCACTGCTTACCCATCCCTCTCCCAGCAACCACTGAACTTTTTACTGTCTCTTTACTCCCCCCACCAGAATGTCAAACAGTTGGAATCATATAGTAGGTAGCTTTTTCAGATTGACTTCTTTCACTTAGTAACAAACATTTAAGTTTCCTCCATGTCTTCCTTGGTAAGTTTATTTCTTTTTAGCACTGAATAATATACCATTACTTGTACATACCACAGTTTACTGATCTACTCCCTTACTGGAGTATATCTTGGGTGATTACAAGATTTTTCAATCATGAATAAAACTGATATAAATACCTATGTGATGGTTTTTGCAGGAATATAATTTTTCAACCCTTTGGGGGAAATACCAAAGTGAAGAAGGAATTTTGTGGGTTTGTTCTTCATTTTTTTTCATTATGAGAGAGACTTTAGGATCTTACACACCACTGGGAAGGATATCTTAGGCAAGATAATTAAAGATAGGGACCCTTGAGGAAGTACTTAGTTTAATAATTATTCTTAGATGGTGGGAGGGATTCCTTATTTATTGTCAATGGAGGGAAGGAGGAAAGAAAAGATGTGCACGTAGGAAGAAAGGGTAGTACCTTGGCAGTTTCTCTCAATGGCTTCTGTTTTCTTGATGAAATAAAAAGAAAATATCCTAAAGGTTTCAGAAGAGTGTAGAATCCCTGGGAGAGTGATCCTGGAGAAACCTGTCACCAGGGGCATATTTAAGGTGGGCTGGACCCTTGGGAAGGCTCAGTTGGTTGCATCCCATTACTAGTGGTGTCTTCATCCACTAGCCCTTAGAACTCAGAGGTAGGCATGGGGAGGTAGAAATTGGTTATTCTGGGGGTAGTTTTGGCAGTTGAGTGCAGGGAGTCATAATATTGTAAGGGATGACTTCATTAACATCTCCTTTGCATTATTTCTTGCTTTTTGACTCAGTTTCTCTACATTGGGGTCACTATCTGGGTGAGTGAAGTGTGGCTGCTGATAGGGTTACGTATGTGTGAAAGGGACTTAATGGCAGTCTGTTGGATCTTCCTTATTTTGACACACTCCAAAAATGCTGGTCATGCACTTTAGGATTTGGCAGTTCATCAGTTTAGGTAACTTAACACTTACTGAGTTTTTTTGGTGGGAAAGTGCTAGTGCTTAGAAATAAAAAAAATATGGAGGGGATCTTGTATTCTAGGCATTCATCATCTAGTGGGAAGGACACACAAGTTATTACATGGAAAAATGTGTTTAGTCCAAGATAAGGACATTTACCTGGGGTTGCTGGACTTGGCTCCAGCTCAACCTTCCCTACCACATTGGAATAGCAATGAATGGAAGAGTGCTCAGCTTCTGCCTCTCCTATCAGAAAGCATATCCTGAAGGGCAGCAGGTCTGGGTGGAACTGGAATGCTGGCTTCCCACCTAGAAGCTATGACTGAGCTTTCTTAAGGGAGATACCAGGCTTCCTTTGGATTGAGGCTTGGCTTGGATGAACTTCACCAGGTACCTTTCCCACAGTACCACAGTGTGGATGTCCCACACTGTGGGGAGCCTAGCAGGAACAGTGTGAAGTTTTGGCATGTTGTGTTCTATGTCACAGCACAGGCATTTGCTGTAAAACTCCACCCAGCAAAGGCTCTCACTGGGCAACTACAGTCAGGAAGAGATCTCTGGATGCTGGGCTTATCAATGGAAAAGCTTTGGACTCATCCTCACATCTCAGTTATGAGTTTTAGTAAAACCTCAGAGGCTGCATGACTTTTTAGAATGAACAGCCAGGTTCCTTCCAAGCTGTTGGGAGGTGGCACATGCCAAGGTTTTCTGTGGGTTTCATTGTTGCTGTCTGACTAGGGGTAGAATTAAAATTAAAAAGTAGTAACAATAATGATAACCACAAACACTATTACCACTAACATTTATTAGCTCTTGCTTAATGAACTCCCAGAATTTCAGTTTAATCACTAAGATAGGCCATATGCTAAATGTTAGAGGTTCCATTTTAAGGAAAATTTCTCAAGGTTTAAAGAGGGGAACAACTTGCTCAGAGTCATGCTGTGGGACGTGACAGAGCTAGGACACAACCTGAGTATGACTGACTTCAAAGCCCACTGTCTTAACCACAACTGCACATGGACCCAGGTAAAATTTATGTTTGTGCATTGCTTTCCAGTACTCAAGGCACCTTTCCTTCCATTATCTCACATACACTGCACGGTGTTCCTGGGAGAACAGGAATAATTGGCCCATATAGCCTATGTAGACATCAAGGTTCTGAGAGGATAGGCGGCTCACCTAATGGCACATGACTAGTGCTATGATTTGAATGTGTCTCTCAAAGTTCATGTGTTGCAAATTTAAGTCCCAATTCAGCAGTGTTGGGAGTTGGGGCCTGATATGAAGTGATGGGTTGTCAGGGATGTGGCCTCATGAATGGATTGATGTTTTTACTGCAGGAGTGGGTTAGTTATTGTGAAAGTGGATTTAATATAAATGGAAGTTCAACCTTCTCTTGCTCGTGTTGTCTTTTGCCATTCTGCCTTTGCTAAGGAATAATGCAGCATAAAGTCCCTTATCAGATGTGGCCCCTCAGTCTGGGACTTTTTAGTTTCCAGAACCAAATAAATCTCTGTTCTTTATAAATTATCCAGTCCCATATATTCTGTTATAGCAGCAGAAAATGAACTATGACAGCTGGTTTATAGCTGAGTTGAGCCTCTAACAAATGTTCAGTATTTATAGAACACTTTCTCTATTCCATTTAGCTGTACAGTTGAGTCTCCCTTATAAGACTACAAGAAAGATGAGAGACGACAATGTTCTTATAAGAGTCCGGAGGAGGGCCTTTGGAAACAGTCCCAACCAGGTGGAAGGGGAAAACGCCCTGAACTGTGGTTATTTCCAAGACCTGTGATCATTAAGGTAACTCTTAGGTGGCCTGTCATTGAGTTTGAAGAAAGGGGCTGTTTTGGCCAGGGACTGGTTTTAACCCCTGCATAGGTTCTGTGACTGGACACACAGAATCCAACCTAGTAAAGGCCTTTCTGAGACTGGCTCATTGGTTGTTTGCCTTCTAGTGTACCCCTCAGCTCCCAGGTCCTTGTGCCATACTTTGTCTCTTCCTCATCATTAAACATTATAACTTCTCATGCAACATTCTATACTTTATGAAGACTTTTGTTGAAGATTTATTGGCTTCTCATACTAACTATGAAGAAAAGAAGTTAGGGCAGGACATGTTATCAATCAGTAATTTTTAGAGGGCCCTGATGACTTTTTCAAGATACATGGACATTACATGGTGGAACGAGGATTCAAACATAACCCTAGAGCTATAAAGACTATTACCTTTTTGCTTAATGATTTCTAAATATCTATCTGTTTGCCTTCTGTCTCCTTGGGACTTGAAAGTTCTCAGGCTTATGTGTTACTCCTCTGAGTATATTTCAAGAAGATTCTGGCAACAGAAATGTTTAAAACCTGGTGGAAATTTCTGGGGCAGATGAGTTAGAAAAGCATTGGAAACCTTCTTATCAATGTTCCTCAGATTCCATCCCAATAGGCATTTACTCACTTTGCCATTGCCAAAGCTTCTGTGTTATTTCCATTGTATTTTCAATGTACTCTGTCACACAGTAGGGCATACTGATGCTTGGGGCAATTGCATCGTCATTACTCTGCCAAAGTCATACTCAGCCATTGGTGAGGCAGAGGCTCCACCTTCTTATAGGAAAAGCAGCTCCACTTATTTTATTTCAGTTTATCATTTTGAAGAAACATATTTGACAATTAAATATCCATATTATTCTTCATGGATAAGCCAGCAAAGGGAAAAGACTGTGAGGGGGCCAAGAATGGACATACAAACTACTTCAGAAATTTTATGACTAGAAAGAACCACAGAGACTTTAATTTGGTCCTCATTCTTTATAGATGTATCAATTGGGATCCTTTGGCTGCAAGTAACAGAAAACCTACCACCCAGCCTTACATCATAAGGGCTTGTGCTGTTTACTTAAGAAGTCTGGAGGAGGTTGTAGTCAAGTTCATTAATTGGCTTAGGGGTCCCCAAGGATGTTGGTTTCTCTGGTCTTTTTTCTCTGCCATGTCTTCGTGTGACAGTGACCAGCCACCACAACTCCCATGAAAAGTTCTAAAAGAGGAATCACAAATGTATCTGGGTTGGTGAAACAGTAGTTTCCTGTCTATGTATCTGATGCTTAAGAATGAAACTCATCCAGAGTTCCTCCAGGTGACTTCAGTATACATCTCACAGGACTCTAACCCAAAGAAGGTTAGAAAAGAGAATTCAGCATTTGCGGTCTTTGTGATGGGAGGCAATCGAAAGAGAAAAAAGTTGAAAATGCCTGCTGGGTGGCCAGTCATTGCTACCTGACCATTGTAGATTCTGAAGTCCTGAGAAATATTGGGACTTTTTTGAGGTCACATAGCCAGTAGGAGGCAGGACTAGAATTAAGATTTTTTTCAGTTGAGTATCCAAGATGGGCAACTGAGTATGTAGAGAGGAGAACTTCTATATCACAGTATCTCTTCTTCTTTGGCTCTACAGAGATCAGATGGCCTGATGTGTGACTGATCAAGGTCTAAGAGCTGTAATTTGGTTTTGATTCTTAATGGAGCGAGATGGCCTTGGTAGCCAAGAGATGGTATATTTTTCTTTCTGTCTCAACTTCCAGGCTAAATACCAGGTCAGGTTTTTTTGTTTTGTTTTGTTTGTTTTCTGCCATCATAGTAAATGCTGATGTTTCTTGTCAGAATCCATCTTTTGCAAGATGTGATTCTTTTTATTGGTCAAAGGACAAAAGAAAACACTTGAGCCTCTAATTCCCCTAAGGTGAGCTATTTTAGAAATCCTCAGAAAGTTGGGTAGAGAAAGATCACAGCTTAGATCAATAACTGCCTCCTGGACTGAGAGAAGAAGATGGTTTATTTATGTGCCTGGGATGTTGTTGAGTGCATGCTCAATACCCAAGACTGTGGTCACATGTACATAGATAACACCAAGCAGTAAATAATTAAAACCAAGAGAGACTTCCTTGATTCACATCTCTTCCTGTCTTGATGCAGCAAAAGGCAACTTGTACTCTTGGCTACTCTTGAAAAACTTGCCAGAGCTATGATTTGGAATTACTTTTGCCAAAGATCTTATGTTCAATGTAGGTCAAGCCTATCACATAACCATAATTTTATCCCTGGGAGTGTGTGTGTAAATGCTCTTTCAGAAAAGTCACATCATATTTTAATCGTGCTGGAGAAGCCCAATCCTTTGCAAAGAGTAGGCTCATTTTGTAATGCTAATAAACTTTACCCTATATGTCTGTTCAATGTGTGATACACTAAGTTAGAATTTCTAGAAGTGGGGGCCACCCAGTGTCTTCACAGTATGAATGTGTGGGAAGACATTAGGACATTTGTTTTCCTGTACTTTGTTATGTGAACATCTGCTTAATAGCAGATGAAAGGCTGAAAATATGTCAAGAGCTACTTTAATGACTTCCAACATGATTGAGGAGAGCCTGGTGTAAGATTAACATTTGTGTGGAGAATGGAGGAGTAAATTGTATAGTAGGTCATTTCTATCAGTAAGCATATGAACCTTGTGATTCTGTGGTCACATAGTATAGAGTTTCTTGCATAGGCAGACTATGAGTATTCCTGGGCCAGTCATCATTGCATATCATTGCAAATGAGCAAAAAAACTGCCCTACTAAGGTATGTCAGTCTCTCTAGTGCTTATACCCATTCTCTGTCTCTATTGATCCTTGACAAGTTTTTTAAAACTTTCTAAGTCTCCAAAGTCTATGCTATGGAGGTCACTGGAAAGTTTTCATTTACATTCCTTTGCCAGATGGAACCTGAGTACCCCTTTCAGACTTTTTGATTATGGCTCCTAGGCATATTTGAAATGTAGGAATTTTTAGAGGAAGATAGATAGATCTGTTTCCAGTATGTCCAGTTTCCTTCTTTTCTTGGCATCTCAAGACCCTATTGCTTTGCTCAGCTAATGGAAGACCACCCTCCTCCTGCCCATTTATCAAAAAACCAAGCCCTTTCAAACTTAAGGGCTTTTATTCATTTTAAGCCTCTGTCTGGAATTCCTTCCACCCTACTCTCTCACTGTTTTAGCTATTTTGCTGCTGTGACTAAATGATCTGACCAGAACAATTTTAGGAGGAAAAGTTTATTTGAAGGCTCATGGTTTTAAAGGTCTTAGTCCATTGAAGCCCGGCTCCATTCCTTGGGGCTTGAGGTGAGGCTAATTATCATAGTGGGAGAGTGTGGCAGAGGGAAGCAGCTCATATCATGGTGATCAGGAAGCAGAGAGAGAGAGAGAGAGAGAGAGAGAGAGAGAGAGAGAGAGAGGGAGAGAGGGAGAGAAGGAGAGTTCCCACTCTCCAGATATAAAATTCATACTCCAGGTATAAAATATATACCCAAATTCCAGGCTCCTCCAGCCATACCCTACCACTTCAGTTACCACTCAGTTAATCCCTATCAGGGGATTAAAACACTGATTGGGTTAAGATTCTAACAACCTAATCATCTCTCCTATGAACCTTCTTGCATTATCTCACATGTGAGATTTTGGGGGACACCTCACATTCAAACCATAATACTCACTGTCATTGAATAAAATTCTTTTGATTCCAAGTATCAGAAAACAAGTGAAGCTGGTTTAAAGAAAATGGAGAAAATCTAGTGGAAAGAACCCAAAGGCAGGAATTTAACCGGCCTTGGGGTTAGGACCTGAAAGACAATAGAAATTTAGATTGAATTTCTCATCTGTTATCTCTCCTTATTTCTGGTCTCTGCTTTTCTTTGTAGACCTATTTTATCTTTTTCTCTTTGTGGATAAGCTTACTTAGCTACCTGTTCGTATGGTGGAAGACATGGAATCCCACATCTCCCAAGTTGGTAAATTTCAGACTCAACTACCCAGAGAGGCTAAGACTTTCTTTCTGGGTTCTAATCCCAAATGCTAAGGAAGACCCTTAAGTCCTTTTTGTGCCAACAGCTAATTCCTGGACCCATCAGATATGTCCAGGAGCCAGGCTCAAGCACTAGAAAAGCAATATACTGTTAGTAGAATGCCTATAGGCAAGATGAGACACTTCAGAGAACAAGGACTGAGCAAATCAAAGGAAGTCTCCAAACCCCTTTCCATGCCTATAAGATAAGTTTCTTTGTCTTTCCTTCTTTCCTCTCTTCAGTAAACGTCTCAGGCAAAAATCTGGAAATACAGTTCTGAACAAACCTTGTCCTATTTCAGGGAAGGAAAACTCTAGCATATTCTTCACAACCTGGTTCCAATATCACCTTAATTGGGGGAACATCTTCCCTAACCCTTCCCTTTCCCCAGTTCTCACAACTTGGTGTTTCCCTCTCCCCACCCCTTCTCTCTCTTTCCTGTTAGAGTAATTATGTTTTGTTGCAACTTTGCTTCCATAATTCTGTCTCAGTATCCTATAAATTCTGGCAGAAGTGATGGACTCTGAATTCAGAGTAGTTGGCTTGAGGTAGTTGTTCAGTGAATGTCCGTTTATTGAGAGCACTATTGTTTAGGAAAGAGTGAGGTGGAAGGCTTCCATGCCCTCTGGGATTTAGAGCAAATGAAAGGGACACCACATGGCTCCATGCATTAGTATAGACTGCTTGGCATCTCTTGGGAAGACAGGGCTACCATGGGCATATGACTTATTCAATATGGGCAAGCGTTGGAGGGGTTAGTTTGCTGCTCACAGGGGTAGTAATTGATATCCCTCAATAGTCCCAGTGAGAAATGTTTTAGAGTTTATTTTTATTACACAGAAGATAGGTTAGCCTATTCGCTTGATATCTTTGTTGAATCTTTGAATTTTCCTCCCCAAAAGGGAGGATTAGGACTGAGGTATCTCCTTTCTGACTACTCCATTATTATTAATTCATTATTATTCATTATTTCCCTTCCCCATCAAATCTCTCTGTGACAAACTCCAGGTGATAGAATCAAGATTCTGAATTTATTGAAGAAAAATAAGCAAAATAAAATTGGCTCAAAACACGCTTGGAGTGAGTCGGAGAATAAGTAGCAGCACCCAGTTTTGATTTAGGTGATGATTTTAAAAAAATTTAAGTTTCTTAAAAGTATTTATCCAGGGCTTATTATGCTTGTCAGAATTGACTCATGGTCCTTTTGGATTTCTGAGTGATTGCCATTGTTAGTTTTCAGTTTTCAACAATACATAATTGGCACCCCAAAGCCCCATATTTTCTTTTTTCTTCTGAGTCAGTCATGAGTAGCAGGAGGCAGGACTGTGCTTCTATTCTTATGACGTGTCTGGTGTGGTGCTGGCTGCTCGCCTTCCCTGCTGGGTGGTACACTGAGGAGCGGGTGCTTAGGGTGTTTGGTAGAGGCAGCTTCTACTATATTCTATGACATTTTCTTATTCCATATTTTGAGAAGAAAATTAATGAAGATTTTGTTCTGAACAATTCTCTTCTCCTTCCCAGCAGTCACTTTTGGAGTGGAAAGGATGATTCAAATAATGACAATGTTAGTTTGTGGAGTTTTTTTCCTAATCAAGATGACTTAAGTTTCCTCCTCTATAAAATGAGGATAATTATGAACATACTTCACAGGGTTGTTGTGAGAAGTCAATGTGAAAATACACGGGGGGCACATGCTCAGCACCATCTTGAGGTAGAGTCAGAATTCTTCCTCCTGCACTTCCAAGCTCTCTTGCCACCCTCCTCCATGGTAGACACTACCATGTGAAAAGTTACCATGATAGTTGGGGTCACCATGGTTGACCAGTCTTCTATCCTCCAGGCTGAAAGTGCCCTCTCCCCAAACTCATTATCTAAAAAGAAATGGATATCTTCTGTACTTAGGTATCTTTGTTCCCTTGACAATGAATGTTTGCTTCCATTTATCTTTCATTTAGAGTGACCTTTCATGCTAAACTGTGAGCAATAGCCGAGAAAGAAGAGTTAAGAAGTCTGGATTCTAATTAACTTTATCACTAATTGTTATGTAGCTATGAATCACTTTTTTTGGTAAACAAGAGTAAGAACTACAAAGATTAATGAAGGTTGTCAAGACTAGTCAGAGAACAAAACTGATAATTTCCATAATGATTCTTACGAATCTAATACTTTGCTTCATTTGATAGCATGAAGCCTGGCAAAGGCAAGGCAGGTATTTCTGTCTTGCCACGGGAGAACACTGAGGCACAGTCTCTTCCCACGGCTTGGTTTTATCATTCCCTGTCTGTGGTCCAGCCTTCTGACAGAGCCTCCTTCATCTGTAATATAATCGCTGTTTTAATGTAATAGCTGTTTTCTTGTGTTTCTCTGACCAGCATGAGATCTTCTTGAGGGTACAACTGCACCTTTTTCATCTTGCTTCTAGTGTCTGTCTCAAGGCCTGGTGTGTTGTACATGCCGGGTGTCTGTGGAGTAAATGAATGAATGCAAAGAGAACCAGGACCAAAGACCCGACCTTTGGATTCTCAGGCAACTTTTCCTTTCCTCCTCTTACACTGTTTCCCAGGGTGACTCTGGAATTTTCTGAGGAAAAAAGAGAAAAGGCCAGTTTCAAGGATCTAAATAGGAAGTGTTAAATCAAGAATACAGTTTTTTTAATTGGATTTTTTTAAAAATGAGAAGCATCTAATTTGAAAACATCAATTAATCTCCATAGGTTTATTGAAGGTTTTCTTTGAATTGGGCACTGAGTTCATTGTAGGGGGAATTAGAGGCACATATGTGAACAGTGTCTAAGGGTCATCAATGAAAATGGAAGATCCTTAAACCTAAGGGTGTCCAAGGGAGGGAGCCCTCCCTAATTGGGGAAGACTTCATGGGAGAGGCTGGGCCCCAAAGGGACAGAGGGAAGTGGCTAAAAGATGAAATAACAGAGGGGCTCCGAGGAGAAGGGATGCACCAGAGAGGACAATGTAGGGTGTATTTGCTGTTTCTGGGGATGGGCACACTTGGAATTCTCAATGGAAACCTCAGGACCCTCTAGGAAGTAAGATTTACCACTGATATCTCCTCCAGGTTGGTTCACAGTCAGTCTATATAAGGGTCTTAAGATATGTTCCTTTAATGACGTGTATTACCTAAAAGAAGTATTCTTTTGTCTGAAGACTCAATATCAAAGATGTCATGGGCAAAAAGAAAAGAAAATTGTTTCACCAAAGAAAATGGTAAATTGAAATGTGCCATATTTCTCTCTAGGCACCCTGTCACCCATTTCCAGCATGGACATTTGAGTCAGACCAAAAAAAGAAAAAAGAAAAAGAATTTGCACTTTGTATTTGTCACTTTCTAGGTAGACTTAGAGAGTTCATCCTTTCTGAACCTTGGTTTACTCAGCTATACACTAGAGTAAAGAAAGCTACCTTGCAAAATTGCTGTGAGGATAAAATGAGACAATATATGAAAAGTGCTCATAAGGTATGAGCAGACAATAGGTGGTGGCCAGCATCATGCTAGAGGCATTAAGTGCAAGGTCAAGTGCTGCTGGGATGAGGCAAATGATGCGAGTGAATAATGGAGAAACATGTAAAAAGGGTATAAGAACCTGTTGGGGGACTGTGACAAAAAGATGTTGCAAATGCTTTTTAAAAGGAGCATTTGGTATTCAAAGCCATCTCATTATTACATTGGGGTCTGAGTTCTGTGGTGTCAAATCACTCTATTTAAAAAAAAGTCATTTCTCTAGAATTTTCATGTGAAATCCACTGATTCAAATGGGACAACTGGGGGCACAGATTGCTCTTGCCCCAGGATCCAGTCTTCCTTTTTTTTTTCTTTGTAATGGATCCCTCAAGTTTTAATTGGCACACCTTCTCCCTTTTCTCTCTACACCTGCAGGCAAGATATTCTGTTTTCCAGCTCCCCCTGCAGCTAGTGTGACCATTGATCAAGTGTTGCCCAATGGGTTATGAAGGTGAGTGCTTTGCAGGTTCACCTTCATGTCTTACAGATACGCTCCTTGGATTTCACTTCTTGTTTTCCTCTTACGGACACGAACCTGTTGCAAGCCTCTGGATGGGGTTATTACTTTGAGGATAGCTGGGGGTAACAAGATAGGAGCAGAGTTGCCTGCACCTGGATTGCCTACCAGTCCAGATCTTTAGTGGAAAAGAATTAAATGCCTATCCTATTTAATCCTCTTTTATTTGCTCTGTAATAAAGCAGGACCAAATCCCTCAATAATACAACCAATTCAAAAGTGTTTTAAAAGAAAATACTGTACATAAAAATATATTTATGTGTTGAATCAGCTGATGGGATGTTAACTTTTAAAAAAGAATTAAACAGTGGAAGACACAATTCAACTTTAGTCCCACTGGAAAAATCAGGCTGTCTACAAAGCAATTAGCCTGTGATATAAAACTGAGCATACAGACTCTGAGTTCTCTAAGAATTCAAATGAATCAGGAAACAAAAAAAGACTTCCTCCATCCTTTGCTAGGTCACTAGATATGTACTTGCCCTGCCAGGAGCTCTAGTGTGGCAACAGTCAAGGTTATCCAGGTGCATTCTATGCTTGCTGATCCTAGTCACCTTTCAGGAATCATGGGTGTGAAGACTTGGGACGGATGGAGGTCTAATTGTTGAGGAATGTCATATTGTTGAAACCATCCTACCCCATTTTATAGGGGAGAAATCTGTGTCTGAAGGAGATTAGATAACTTCTCTGTAACAATTGATAGAATAGGAATTTAAACCCACAACTCTTTGGTTCAAAGTCATTGCTTCTTTTTGCTGCATGGGTGTACTGTTTCTGGTGTGCCACAGGAAAGTGAATGTCATTGTTATTTGTATCAAGGAAGATGAAGAAGAAAAATAAACAAAAAATCTCTTTTTAGCCTTGTCAGAATAGCTCGAAATAATTTCATGAGTAAAACATTCTAAGGGAGTGAGGAAAAGGATGAGGTAAAAGAGGTGTTTTATCATTTTTTAAAGTTTAATCACATTGACTAAACTTAGAAGTAATAAATGGTATTTGGAGCATTATTTGCTTGAGATTCCCACAATGCATTTTAATCTATGAGAAGAGGCTCATTACACAGGAAGATTATCTGCTTATTTGGAATGACAAATCTATCCTTATAATCATGGCTGCAAATACTTTGGAGCCTGATTATAAACACATTTTCATAATCCTTGCCAAGATTAATAAATGATAATTACTTTATTCAATGGCAAAAACCTTGGTTTAGAATATGTGTCATGGTAACAATTCCTGCTATTCATAGTCTTAAGTGAATCTACATAACACATTACTTCTAATCCCTGCTCCCTCCTCCCTTCAGATTCACTAGGAGACTTCAGTTAATAGTATAAAGTAATCCAACTATTTCATGACTGTCAGTTACTGCTTTAAAATATCACACTTTGAGTTTTGTTCTCCAGTGGGCTAGGCCATTACTGTTGACATTGTGGCTGTCACAGCCTTTGTTTTCTTCAAGCTAAATGAACTACCATTTCAATATTGAAGTTTTGGGAACACCAAAGAGCAGTTCTGAAATTACACAGTGGATGCTCTTAATTGCTGTGTAGGGCCTAGAGACCATCGCTGAGTTGCAAATTAATAAAATCCTTCTGAAGTGGAAAGGTCATATTCAAAGAGACTGCAGGATTTATGCTATAAAAACCTGGGAAGTTACCTGCATTTGCATGGGAAAAAATTTACCATGATGCAGCTCTGATTATTACTCAGGAAAGAAAACAAGACTGGTCTGAGGACCCAGGACAAGATTAGTCAGAGGAGAGCCCAGAGGTGGGCCATGTCCAGCAGAAATGTAGGGGAGGGACCAAGTGCCACATTTGTCCCATTTCTTTTCTTCACATTCCAGGGTGACAAAGACAGGTGAGCTTCTTTCAGGGGTAGCTGTGCAAATTCCCCTACCTCCACGTCTCAGCATCAAAGTCACATAAGAACCTCTATTCTAGATCAGTGGGGGACCTAGATCAGTCTGAATGGGGCTCCTTGTTTAACTCCTCAATCCATTTTAAAATTCACTTTTAGCCAAAAATTCTCATCTCTTCCTGAAAATAAAGCTTATCCCTTATATATTTTAGAAAACATATTATTCAAATTATTTTTGTCGAATAAGCTCTTAAAACTCTTTCTCCACTGCTAAACCAATCAATCCCTCATTTCTTACTCTGGCTTCCAGCTCTTGTCTCATCTCAGGTTCTTGGACCATGGTACCGCTAATTTTTCATTCTTTCCTCCTCTCCTGGTATTTCCACTTTTCTGCAGTCATTTGCAGCCTTTCTAAGTCATAAAGATGCAATGTGTTGGATCATGAATCTTCACTCTTTCTCTACTCTTGTTATAAGATCTCAGAAATACTTCCTTTCTTAATAATCCTTTGTGCCTATGAACTGTCCCTACGAGCTCAGCCTACGGAATCCCAAAACTTTCACGTTTGGAAAATGGGACTTTTGGATTTCCTCCCCATACTCTCTGGCAAGAGTGAGCTTTCAGCCAGAGACTAGAGATTTATACCTTGAAAGGTACTAAGGTATAGTTTTATAACTCAACATCTTTTCTTCCTGGTTTCTCCATTTTTTATTTTAAAACAGATGCCAACCCTTTCCCTTATTACTGAAGGCTCTGTTCAGTAGTTGGTCAGCTTGGAGCCATAATTCAGTATCTTCACTGATTTCCACAGAAGTTTAAGTTTACTGAATATCTGTGATGTAACAGGGAGAGCTACCCTCATGGCACATAGCACTTGTCTTGGAGAATCTCTCATGTGACCTTTTCTTCTGTTTCCTTCTTCCTCTACTCCTTAGCCAGGGATTCTGTTTTTCTTTCTCTTTTATTTTTTTGGATTCTGTTTTTCTGCTGACAATGTCCCCATGCAGAACTGTGTGCTGCCTTTACTCCATTGTTTCAATTTTATTGACATCCACTGTTTCCTCTCTTTATTATTTAAAATAGCTCTCTTAGCTCCTTTGAAGGAAATCTAGTGCCCAGCCCAATACCTTTGCCACAGAGGCTGATTCTCCTTGATTTAGATGAAGCATTTGATTTGTACAACTGCTTTTCAACAAAGCTCACTTCTCCTTACAGAAGAATTCTCTGGCCAGCTTCTATTAACATAAAAGCAAAACATTTCTCCATATGATTATTCATGAAATGGTGTTGTTAATACTTCATGGGTTTGCTGCTATGATGAAGGAAAATAACAGGATTCAGCACAGTGTTGTTTATCATCATTATCATTGAACAGAATCAGATTGTATAAATTTTATCTCCTTTCTCTCCATCTCAGCTGAGTTGTCTGAGGTCGTTTCTACCTTTCAGCTCCCTAAGGGCAAGCCCTTCATCTTATCCATCCTTGTATCTCTACCACTTGCTGCAGTATCCAGAGCAGAGTGATACACGATAAATGTTTGTTGAACAATCGAATCCCTTTGGCCTGGGGAAGCTTCTGGTACATTCTAAAAGAGAACTACTTGTAGAGAAAAAGCTAGATTCATGGAGGAAAAAAACAAAACAAAACAAGATTCAGAGCCATTGCTGAAAATTGTTTACGTTTGTTTTTTTTCTTCCTGAGAAGAGGCTGTGCATTCTCACTTCTGGATCCCCAGTATCATGGTGGACATACAGGAGGTGCCTGTCTTCCCCACAGATAATGGACTTCTCATGGGCATTTTATTTGTTAGCCGCTTGGTGTTCAATTGTTAAAATTTAGTAAATTATGTTTTAATAAGTTACTTGATGTCAGTGACTGAGGTTCTAGCTATAAGAATTGTTTATCACAAACCAAAACAAACCAGAGCAGGCTTAGCTATGAGAGCCTCTGACTTCCCACATTGCACAGTGCCTCGCATAGCCAGTTCTCTCTCTGTTGTGTGATGGGTCACAGGACTGACCGAGAATGGGACAAGGAGGAAGTCTCCTTGGCTACCTGGGATCAAATTTTGTACAATTCCTTCCCTGTATACTGTATTTCCCTTGAACCCAAGTGGAAGGTGTGTGGGGGAAGGGATGGGCTAATACATGGGAGCATCCCAGGAATGTGCTA
The DNA here is from genome assembly GCF_902686455.1 of Sciurus vulgaris. Taxonomy (NCBI): domain Eukaryota; kingdom Metazoa; phylum Chordata; class Mammalia; order Rodentia; family Sciuridae; genus Sciurus; species Sciurus vulgaris. The sequence goes on from NC_136472.1 coordinate 104,719,758, forward strand.
ATACTTTTGTGTTTTATCAATTCAATACATGTCAATATTTGTTCATTAGAAAATGAAGTCCTATCTCATGGGAAAAAGGATGCAAATTGAAGAGCTCAGATTCTCTTTATTGCCCTAACTAATTCATATCAGCCCCAAATGTGTGTACCCAGCTTGGAAGAGAGAAATCTTTGAATTAACCCTACCAACTTTCTTAGAAGGCATCTCGCAAATGTACTCATCTGAACAGGTGACAGACTCATTCCAACATGGTTTTTAAAAATATTTCTACCTACCACATAGATAAACAGCTTGAAAAGCGTTCTTAAAAATACATTCTTTCCATCTCATTCAATTTCCAGCAATGTTGTAGCATTGATTATTGATCAACACCCTGGCTGGTGTCACCTTAATATTGTTCTGCATCCAGCTCCACTGTGTCACAAATTAATAAATACAAAATTCACTGCTTCTTTCTTTCTATCCTCCTGGTAATTCCAAGGGTGCTTACTGTGAAATGAATTGGATTTGCATGAGATCCTCTAGCATGGGAGATCATGGTCCAAGAAATGTGTCATATAAGTGTGTGATTTTATTCACTACCTAAAGAGATATTATATGACTCTTGACATGATTTACTAGTAATTTTTATCCTTACTGGTTTTTGATAGGTAGTAATTATTTTATTATTTCCAGCAGTTGATATCTCCTATCTATGAGATTCTGAAATACTCTTCCTGATCTTTTGTCTCCAATATGGAGGTTATGAAGCAGCATTTGGAAGCATTCCCCCCAAAAATGGCTCTTGTTTGTATGGTTTGAATGGCTGAAAAAATACAAGAGTAAAGCACAATGTCACTTATGAAAAACATTGTGCTTATTTTGGGCTCTCATACCTTGAATTGCTGCTCTGACTTATGCAACTGTGAAAAGGGGAATGATGATTTCCATCATGTTTCTTTATAGTGGATGGAAGCACTTAATAACCAAATTCATTATGATATATAGAATATAATATTTGGTTCTGAAAAAGACCTTAGAAATATATCCCCCCTACTTCTTTTTACAAATTTAAAACCGAAGACTAGATGTGAAAAGAATTGCCTACTGTGATCTTTCAAAAAGTAAGAGTGTGTTTTATTTAGCCTATGTGACAGTTGCTGTTACTATCGCCATTGTCAGAATTAATCAGGTTTTCTTCAGTTGTAGTGTATCTGAGACTCTACCCATTTGGTGAGTTTCTCTTACATCCAGCCCCATGCCAGTCTCCTTGTGAATAAGTTGGCCATTGAGGGCAAGGAAAGTTAATAAAATCTAGTTTATTACCCCCAAATTAGGAAACCAGTTCAGCTCATCAGCTGCAGGAGTAGTCTGTTATCCAGATGGTCACCTAACAGAACCACATCACATTTTCATAGAGCTAGTTAGTTCCCTCCACTTAGAGTCACTCAATTATATACTAAAAATTAAGCCCCAGTCTTCAACATTAAAATGTGATTACCCTTTCACTAATAATACATAAGAAACATCATGGTGATTATGAAGGAGGAGTGAGAACATCTGAAGTACAAGAAGATCCATTTTTAGACTGTATATTCTGTAGCCACTTGCTTTCAGATGAGATGGCAAGTGTCTTTGGTGAGACACATTGGCCATTCTTTTGTTGATAAGAATGGGGAGTTCTGTATCTCATATTTGACTTATTTCAAAGAATTTTGTAAAATATTGTGTATTATTCTGGTGCAGATGCCAGTCAAAAAGAACTTTTTAAGCATTGCTTCAGAAGGTTGGAAAATGAATATTCAGCTTGATGAAGACCCAGGAAGGATACCTAAGAATATTTTTACTACAGGCACAAAGGATTTGCAGTTCTTTCATAATGAATGATGCTGACCCTCTTCTTGTACTCATTGGCCATTTGTGTATCTTAGGAGAAATGCCTGCTTTCTTTTATAGATGCTACTTTCTTTTGCAAACTTCCACATGATGGTAGAGTGGTCAGCTGTCTCAGTTTGCTGAGACAAAGGGGTTTCCCAGAATATAGGACTTTTATCTTTAAAACCAGGAAAGTCCTAAGCAAACGGACTAGCTGGTCACCCTTGTGGTGGGAAAGATGTTTCCTAGAATCATAGGTTTTTTTATTATTTCACAGAAGAGATCAGAACAAGCAATAGTATAAGACAATTAGTTTCCACAATCCTAGGAAGAGTCATGGTGACAGGTCATTCTGATTGACCTGACTTGGAATATAGGTCCATCCCTGGACTAATTTCTGAATCCACAGTGATGACCTACTTTGATTAGATATTTTCAAGCCATATGTTGGCCTCAAATTGAAGGATTAATTCTCAAATTCTCAGAAATTAGGGACAGATTAGGATTGCTGTCAGGGAGGTGATTCCTGAAGTATGAAACCTGAACAAACAAAAATATGTTTATCACAAGCATCTGAATGCACTGGCTACTGTGCTTATCAGGAGCATCTCTATGCACTGGCTACTGTGCTTGGTGTTTACCTGTGGATTATTTCATTCAGTTCTTGCAATAACATTATTGGAAAGATATTAGTACCTTCGTATTAGAGATGACAAAATTAAGCCTCAAACAAGTTAAGTTTCTGTGTTCAAAGTCACAAAATAAGTAAGTGCTGGAGACAAAATAGGTTAATTTGTAATATGACACAGTATAAAAACAAATTTTCAGACAGCACAGAGAATTGAAATTCAGAAAGAGGTTAAAGAAGCTTCCTTCTGAGGACTTTTTATCAGTTAGGACCCCTTCAGGAAAATAAAGAACACCACTTAATCTAATATAGAATTTAAGTAAAGGAATTAGCTAAATAGGCATTTGAAAGGCAAAAAGGGCACTAAAATAATGTAGGAATAGCAGCTCCAGGAAGAAGCTCCTCCAGGTTGAGCACCCTTAATCCAAAAATCTGGTCTAAAATGTTTTAAAATCTAAAACTTTTTGAGTGCCAACATGACACTGCCAGTGGAAAATTCCATACTTGAATTTATATAATAGGTTGTAGTCCAGACACAGGTGCACTAAAAATACTGTATAAAATTACCTTCAAGGTTTGTGTTTAAGGTAGGGATGAAACATAAATGAATTTTGTGTTTAGACTTGGGTCCCAGCCCCGAGATATCTCATTATATGCATGCAAATATTCCAAAACTTGGAAAAATATGGTCCCAAGTGTTTCAGACAAGGGATAAACAACCCAAACTTCTATAGTTGGGGAGCAGAGGCAAAAGGTTGATGTTATTAGAATCTAGAATCTAGGAAGAGCCCCTGAGATCTGGCTGGTGCTGGTAAGGGGTACAATAAGGCTGGTTGTGGGAGTGTGGGAAACATTTGAAACTGCAAAGAACAGCACTGGAACAGAGGGCAAATAGGAAAGTGGCCCCTCCTGCGGCCTCCCAGTCTCCCTCCAGCACCTCCTGTTGGCAGAGCTGAACAGGGCTCTGGCTGGCAAGCTGAAATGTCATTTGCCATGTCCCAGCTCTGGCCTCATGTAGCAGAGTGCAACCAGGTGGGCTGGGAGGTGGACAACATCTAATTACTAACACTGCCTTTAAAAGAGGGAAACGCTTGTCTTTCAGAGTTCACAATAAGACTGTTCACATATAAAGTCAGAAAGAGGGTTAGATGCTTTTTTTCAAACAATTCCTGAAACTTGTTTTCTGAACTTTATGGTTCTAGATTCGAGGAATCTGTATCAAGTCAATCTTCCTTTGTGGACAGGATCACGAGGCTAATCCCCAGTCCTGTCCCAGATAGTATCAAGTGTGAAATTTCTAGACCATCTTCAGTCATTCCATTTACATATACTTTATTCAGTATATCTAAGAATTGTTGGGAGCTGATGTGGAAAAATAAAGGGCTTTGGCATCAGAGAGGTGTCCATTCAATCTTGCCTCTGCCACTCTGTGGTTTAACCTGGGGCAAGTTAATTAATCTTAATTCCTCATTGTTTCAATGGACATGTAATTATATGTACATATATATATATATATATATATACACATATATCATGGGACTTTTATATGGTCTATGAGAAATAATGTCTAAAAAGCAACTGAAATACACAGCATTAATACTTAATAAAAACAAATTCTATCCATGTCCCTTTTACTCAACCCTTTTACTTAAGATCCAACCATAATTTTCAGATATATCACCTTCCAAAATACAGAATCTCACTTTTGTGAAGGCAACAAGGTTTAGACAGGCATTATTGTCCCCCTCATAGTTTCCATCAACACTCCCATAAAGGAATCATAAGCAACTGAGTGTTCTCAGCAGCGCTGTGATTGATGGTTCACTAAGCAACCACAGCTTCCAGACAAGCTCCTTGTTTTCTTCTTCCAGCCAGATTTTCATCTGTGGCCTCTTTCTCAAGGAGGAAGTCTGGACCCAAAGAATGATTGTTATTTTTTTTTTCCTTATTCCCCTGAGCCTCTCTAAGATTTATTTATGGAAAATTGGGAGGTGGGGGCAAAGGCATATCTTCAAACAACTGTGGACTTGGATGAATTGGGTATCTGAGCATGTACTTTCAATATTTGGGAGATGCTTTTTCTGAGCTGAAAGAACCATCCCCTTCTTGGGATGTATTGATTGGGGGTGATGTTGGCAAAAGTGACAAGTGTCTCTTGTGTTCCTTTATAGTGAAATTATAACTGGATAAATAATCAAAGATGTATAGAATCCTTGGGTGCCTGTCTCAAAATAAGTTCTCCAGGGTAACAGAGAGAGACATAGACAGTTGCTTTATTTTTAGGAAATGACTAATTGGATCAAAATTTACCTTTTCTTCATCAGAGAGCATAACCTTAGCATCTCCCCTATTCTATTGTATTAGTCAGGAATCTCCAGGGATCTCCCCTCAAAAGTATACACATGTATATATACATATATATGTGTATGAAAATTTCCTTATATCAGGATGGATGCTGAGAAGCCTACAATACTCCCTCTCCCTCTGCAAACTGAGCCAAATGAAGTAATTCGGTCTGGTTTGGAAAGCCTGAGAACACAGCAGACCAATGGTATAATTCTGAATCTGAGGCCAAAGTCCTGAGAATGGTGGAGGCTGGGGGGGGGGGCAGTAAACCACGGGCAGGAGAAGAAAGTGAATTCACCCCTCCTCTGCCATTTTGTCCTGTCTGGGACCTCAACATTTTGGATGTTGCCTGGCTAGACTGTTGGGGGTGATCTTCTTACTCAGACAACTGATACAAACGTTAGTTTCTTCTGAAACACCCTTACAGACTCACCTAGAAATAATGTTTTACCAGTTATTTGGGCATCCCCTAGCCCAGTCAAATTGGCATAGAAAATTAACCATTGTATCTGCCTTTTGCCAAACTAGTAAAGAATTAATGTGTATCCTTTGAAAGCTTTCTTTTATTAAGGACTGAACCCAGGGGCACTTTACCACTGAGCCATATCCCAACCATTTTTATTTTATTTTGAGATGGGTATCTCACTAAATTTCTCAGGTCTTGAAACTGAGATCTTCCTGCCTCAGCCTCCCAAATTGCCAGGATTACAGGCATGCGACACTGCAAGGGGCCCTCAAGAGTTTTCATGAATAGGGTCTGTGGGGAGGAGGGCATTGCTCCTATAGGACTCCTGCAGAACAAGGTTATACCCGTGCTGCTACCAGGGCTTTCTCAATTGAAAACACATTGTGGAGCTAAATGCATTTGGCTTAGAATCCTCACAGACCTCTTTCCCCATAGGAGTTAATAACCCCTGAAAACTCAAATTTAAAAACAAAACCATGTTTAATTCACATAAAAGCACAAGGCAGGGTAACTCTCTTTTCAAACAACTTGTTTCCTTTTTTCTCATTTTTGTTTGTTTCTTTTTTACTTTTTATCTTTCCTTTGAATCAAACTGCTTTCTGCACTGCCAACTCAGTATGTTGCTTGCTTTTCAGTCTCAATTGAATTTTTACAGTAAGTCATAAACCCTTGAAAATAAGATTTATAATGGAAACTCTGATACAGCCCCAGCTAGCATGGCCAGATAGGTATTCTAATAACACTGGATAGTAATATTCTCCAAATCTAATACTCTATGGATTCTTTTTCCTTGCTGTGACTCATATTGACCCAATTTTTTCTCTAACCTGTTCAGTGCCAAAGAGTATAGTCAGCCATGTCCTTGACTAGCAATGTCAAATGCCCTTTGGGAATCTCTGGGTCACATTGGTGTCTGGCCCCACCTGACTCAGTTAATTCTTATAGGCACAAATCTGTGTGGTGGAGTTCTGGGAGGAGACCAGTTCCTTGGAATGAGGCAGTCTAGGATTGGAGTAGGGGGTGTGTGTACAAGCACACAGCTGGCTGTGGGTTCTGGGGCAAGACTATTCCATTAGCACCCTAGCAGGAAGGAGAGTTTCCAGGTAAGCAGACAGGCTGCCCTGACAAATATGTAGACAGAACATGGACCAGGAGCTAGGAAGCATTCATAGAAATCCAGCCAGGTAGTTCCCATCTGGAAAGTCTGATGGCAGGTAACCAGGTTTCAGTGCCTGAATGTGGTTCCCAAGGGATTATGTAAAACTAGAATAAATAAAGTAATTAAAAATATAGTAATTAATAAAAATAACATATATTATATAGATAGATAGTCTTTGCCCCCAGTTTTTGGCACAGAACTTCAGCAACTGTCATTTTTTGAGTCTTTTTTTTTTTTTTTTTCTTAAAGCTTTCAAGGTGCCATCTTGGAAGCAGATAGCCACCATCATTAGAAAACTGAACCTTCTAGTGCCTTGATATTAGACTCCCAGCCTCCATAATGGTAAGAAACTAATTTCTTTTCTTGAAAAATTATCCAGTTTCAGTTATTCTGTTATAACGGCACAAATGAAGTAACATACATCCCAAATCTGATTACTCACTGTGTGACATCAGGCAAATTAATTGTTCTGACTTCAAGTTCCATCATCTGTACAGTAGAATCAAGGGCAGTACCTACCTCCTGGGATTGTTGTGAGGTAACTTGAGAATGTGGTGTATCAGCACATGCCTGATATATAGGAGTTGATCGACATGTATCATGCTATTACCGTCTTATTATTATCTTTGTGAGAGAATATGGGGTAAAGCTGTCAGGAAAAAGCCACAGCAGAGTGGAAATTCCACGAGCATCCTTAGCAGTTTCCTGGAAAATAAGAACCTGGGACATAAGATGAGAAGATCAGATGTCTTCCTGGAGAAGCTCCAGCTCACCCCAGAATGAAGGAAAAATTTAAAAGGCAGGGCTTGAGACACCTACAAGGGTTTCCCATTGTTCATTATGCCTCTTCAGAGCCTGAAAGCACGATTTCTTTCTTCTGAGCTTTTGTCCATTTTTTGTGTGGCAAGCTTCAGTCAGCCCTGCCCCCAGGTTGAAGTGCCAGGGAACAGCTGGAGCCTTGTTAACTCTGGTTTGAACACAGAGGGTGGGGAGGTTGCCACAGTGCTGGGTGGGCTGAGGTGAGGTAAGAAAAGTCTCTGCCTTTTGCTTGCCTGTCCTTTGGGAGAAACTCAGAGAGAGGTCTCAGTGAGTGTAGAAAAAGGGGAAGAGAAAATTGCTTCAGCTGGAAAGATCCTCACAGGTTGAGGGACAATATATTTGTTTAACTCTTTACATGTAGTTTGATGCTTGATGTTTAGCAAAGGATGCTGAATATGGTCTTTTAAAGGGACCACGTGAGACACAGTGTCTGATCTTCTTCCTGTGCTTCCTGCCTTTGCAGAGTCTTTTGCCTCTATCAAATAAGAGCAAGGGCAGGCTTTTTATAGCCTATTGTGGTCAAGAAGCTGAAAGAACTGTAGAGATTCTTTCATAGCATGCCACGTTAGTGCTGAGAGGACTCTTAGGCAGCACCAAGAGTTTAAGCTAATCCCCGGTTCTTGAGTGAACTTGAAGCCCAGAGAGAAGTGACTTGCCTGATGTCCCCTGGCTCATTACTGCTAATTAGAGCACAGTTGGAAAAATGACTCTGTTGACACAATTGTCTTTCTATAGGCGCTAATGAAGATCTCAATGTATTATTTTTGAACAGAAAGATCACAGGTGCTCTTTGGTGGATAGTGAATAGTTATCAGTAGAGCAAGCAGGACCCTGAAGCTCCGTGGCCTCCTGGAGAATCTCCCTGAAGGTGGCTTTCTCCAGTACATATTGGGATGGGTCAGTTCCATCTGATAAGGGGTCCTTTCCTACTGGGACCTTTTGTGTTCGTGCTTGCATTTAGTTATTCATTCGCTTCTCTTTAAAAGCTTTAGGTAAGCAAGGACAGTGGTTGAAGGCTGGATGTTTTCTCCTTGTCCAGCTAAAGGCTGTGCAGCTCTAGCAGTTAACCTTATAAATTAAAGTCTTTAAAGAAAAACATGTCTGTTTTTGTCTAACTTGGCAATTGTTGAGATTCAAAAGTTTCCCAGGGAGGTTTCATTCATATAGACTGAAAGGGAATGAGGTCAGGGAGCACTTTTTTCTTCTTGAGGTGATTTATCTTGGCCTCCAAAGGATGCAGGCTGTTGCATATAGCGCCCAGCCTGTGCACTACACAACTCCAGGGTCAAGCGCCTCACATATGAACGAAGCCAGGGTGCACTGTTCTGGGACTCTGGTCCTGTCACCAAACATGCTGAAGCTTTGGGAACCTCTGAGTTTTGCCAAAGGCTAGGCTATTTCACTTGTCCCTGCTCCTTTTGGTGTTGTAGCTCCAGCCATTGCCCTGTTCCCATTCAAGCTCAGACTGTCTTCTGACTCCTTGGGGACCCTAAGCCTGGTCTCTTCTTATGAAAATTGTTCTTGTTCTAAATGAGACATACCTTTCAGAAATATTGACATTTATGAAGGCACATCTGGAGACAAAATGATAACTTGAAAGAAAAATTTTCCATGGTGTTGAGAGTCAGTATGTTGGGAGCTCAGGGCCTTATGGAGGAAGTCCTCACACTGTCTCCGTCATGACTGCCCACTCTGCTCCTTCGCTGCTGGCCTTCTTTGGCATACTTTAGCCAGGGAACGGATATTACCCAAATAGCCCTCACGTATCTTTTTCTGTTTTTGCATCCTTTTACTTCAGGACAAGGCCTCTGCTTTCATTGTGCTTGACACCACCTATTCTGAGTTGGGGCACTACTTCCTTCTTATGAAACTGAACTTGGACCCAGCCCCTTTCTTTCTCAGCACAGCTGAGAAGGGATGGCTTTTTCAAAAGGAAATTTTATAGTATTGTGCAGGCACCTTACAGTTTTTTTTTTTTTTTTTTGTTTGTTTGTTTTCCTGAAAAGAACAAGAACTCAGAAATAAAGAGAACTAAAAATGTTAAGAGGGACAGCAATGCAGAAAATGTCAACTAAACAACTAAAAAGGAAATTATGATTAAAGTGTTGAGCTTCTGTATCAAGAGAGGAGGCATCATGAGTGTACAGCTATAAGTGAATGGAGAAAATCTATGTTTGGAAAGAAAAAAATTGCTGTTATTTCAGTGACAGAAAATATATCTAGTGGGGTTATATTAAAAAAAACCCTGAAGACTTTCATGTGATTTTCTTCTTCTGAGTTCATGACTTCCTCCTCACTCAGTTAAGGATGGTCATCTGCCTGCAGGTATGCTAGGAGTATCATAGAATAAATGCAAAGAGAATGTACAGGCAGTATTCAGCTCCAAACATGCAAACCAGAATAATACAGGAAGACAACTGGCTGGAAGACCAGGCGTTCTGGTATGAAAAAGAATTTACTTCATTAATCTAGGTCCTGTCTAACAAATCAAGGGCTAAGCTTATAGGATTCATATTGTAGAGTACTCCTAATATACATAGAGTACTCCTAATACACATTGAACAAGAGAAAGTACCCTTGTTCAAGAGAGAATTCATATCATAAAGTGCTTTCAATGTATGAAAAACAGTCCCTTTGTTTGCAGCAGGCTTTAGCTATGAGGTAGAGGTAAAGAATGACTTACAGTATTGCTTCTCCAATGGTGGTCCCCAAACCAGCAGTATGAGTATCTCTTGGAATAGAAATCCAAATCCAGTATCACTTACTATTCCCCAATTCCACCCCAGTCTTTCTAGAGGGATAGGGCTCGGCAATTTATGTTTTTTTCAAATCTCCTCTCTGGGTAATTCTGATGCTCATTTATATTTGAGAAGCACTGATCTTGTGTGCACATCAGGTCTTCCAATTCAGGATATGTGAGAGGACAGAGGTAACAGGTAGAGGAGGAAAGAGCCTCAAGGGCTGTATAGCCCTATTTCTCTTATCAAAGCTTCAGACCAGAAAGAGTAGGTGGGGTTTAGAGAAGTCAGGTAGCACAGAGGGAGGGGTCTCTCTCATTCACGCTCCCTATTTGTAACTTAGCAGTTAAGCTAATTCACACCAACTGAGGATGCTGCCAGACCTAAGGAGACTTTGGTGTTACTGTATGGCCAGGCTGAGAAGGTTTGAAGTTTTAGTTTATCTAAGACCTCCTCAAGTTGCTGGTGGTATAGACAAATCCCAAACTTAGCTGAGAGCCCAGGCATTAATCTACAGAGGTGGCTTAAGTCAGGGTTGGAGTGGCTTTTAGCAAGGGTTACAGAGTAGATTTCTGCAGAGTAGATTTCCAGATCTCAGTGGATTCTATATCATTAGAGAGAGCTCAGGGGTCCTCAATTACCAAGGCTCTTGCCAGCAAAAAGACAATGACACCAGCCACAGGGTGGACAAGAGACATTGCCCAAGGGTCCAGTAGAGCCTTCCTCAATCAAAAGTTCCTATGAACCACATGCTTCACTCCATCCAATGAGGTGCTGTCTTGGAGGTGAGGCAGAGCTAGGGAATACTTCATTTTCTCCCATAGACAGAACAATTTAAAGAATTGTTTGAATTATCTGGTTGGACTAAGTTTTTTTTTTTATTAAAAATCATAAATTTACATAGGGCAATGTTGTTTGATTCATTCTGTTATTTTTTCCCTTCCCTTCCACCCCTCCCACCCCTCTTTTCCCTCTATACAGTCCTTCCATCCTCCATTCTTACCACCCTCCTTATCCCTAACCCTAAACCTAACCCTAACCCTAACGCTAACCCCTCCTACCCCCCATTATATGTCCTCATCTGCTTATCAGTGAGATCATTCGTCCTTTAGTTTTTTGAGATTGGCTTATCTCGCTTACCATGATATCCTCCAATTTCATCCATTTGCCTGCAAATGCCATGATTTTTATCATTCTTCATGGTAGAGTAATATTTCATTGTATATATATGCCACAGTTTCTTTATCCATTCATCAACTGAAGGACATCTAGGTTGGTTCCACAATGTGGCAATGGTGAATTGAGCAGCTATGAACATTGATGTGGCTGTATCTCTGTAGTATACTGATTTGAAGTCGTTTGGGTATAGGCCAAGGAGTGGGATAGCTGGGTAAAATGGTAGGTCCATTCCAAGCTTTCTGAGGAATCTCCATACTGCTTTCCAGAGTGGCTGCACTAATTTGCAACCCCACCAGCAATGTATGAGTGTACCTTTTTCCCCAAGTCCTCCCCAACACCTATTGTTGCTTGTGTTCTTGATAATCGCCATTCTAATTGGGGTGAGATGAAATCTTAGGGTTGTTTTGATTTGCATTTCTCTTATTACTAGAGATGTTGAACATTTTTTCATATATCTGTTGATTGCTTGTACATCTTCTTCTGTGAAATGTCTGTTCATTTCCTTAGCCCATTTTTTGATTGGATTATTTGTATTCTTGGTGTAGAGTTTTTGAGTTCTTTATAGATTCTGGAAATTAGCGCTCTATCTTAAGTATGAGTGGCAAAGATTCTCCCACTCTGTAGGCTCTCTCTTCACATTACTGATAGTTTCCTTTGCTGAGAGAAAGCTTTTTAGTTTGAATCTATCCCAGTTGTTGATTCTTGCTTTTATTTCTTGGGCTATGGGAGTCCTGTTAAGGAAGTCTGATCCTAAGCCTACAAGTTGAAGGTTTGGACCTACTTTTTCTTCTATAAGATGCAGGGTCTCTGGTCTGATTCCAAGGTCCTTGATCCATTTTGAGTTGAGTTTTGTGCAGGGTGAGAGATAGGGGTTTAATTTCATTCTGTTGCATATGGATTTCCAGTTTTCCCAGCACCATTTGTTGAAGAGGCTATCTTTTCTCCATTGCATATTTTTGGAACCTTTGTCTAGTATGAGAAAATTGTATTTATTTGGGTTTATATCCGTGTCCTCTATTCTATACCATTGATCTATCTTTCTATTTTGGTACCAATACCATGCTGTTTTTGTTACTATTGCTTTGTAATAGAGTTGAAGAGCTGGTATTTTGCTACCCCCTGCTTCACTCATTCTATTGAGGATTGCTTTAGCTATTCTGGGTTACTTATTCTTCCAGATGAATTTCATAATTGCTTGCTCTATTTCTGTAAGGTACACCATTGGGATTTTAATTGGAATTGCATTGAATCTGTATAGCACTTTTGGTAGTATGGCCGTTTTGACACTATTAATTCTGCCTATCCAAGAACATGGGAGATCTTTCCACCTTCTAAGGTTTTCTTTAATTTCTTTCTTTAGTGTTCTGTAGTTCTCATTGTAGAGGTCTTTCACCTCTTTTGTGAGATTGAGTCCCAAGTATTTTATTTTTTTCAATGCTATTGTGAATGGGGTAGTTTTTCTACTTTCTCTTTCTGAAGATTCATCACTTATGTATAAAAATGCATTGGATTTATAAGCATTGATCTTGTAACCTGATACTTTACTGAATTCACATATGAGTTCTAAGAGTTTCCAGGTTCCTCTAAATATATAATCATGTCATCAGCGAACAGGGATAGTATGAGTTCTTCTTTTCCAATTCGTATCCCTTTAATTTCTTTGGTCTGTCTAATTGATCTGGCTACAGTCTCAAGAATGATGTTGAATAGAAGTGGTGAAAGAGGGCATCCCTGCCTTGTTCCAGTTTTTAGGGGGAATGCTTTCAGTTTTTCACCATTTAGAATGATATTGGCCATGGGCTTAGTGTAGATGGCCTTTACAATGTTAAGGAATGTTCCCACTATGATTTTTTCTAGTGTTTTGAGCATGAAGGGATGCTGTATTTCATCGAATGCATTTTCTGCATCTATTGAAATAATCATGTGATTCTTAACTTTTAGCCTGTTGATATGGTGAATGATATTTATTGATTTCCGGATGTTGAACCAACCTTGCATCACTGGGATAAAACCCACTTGATCGTGGTGTACTATCTTTTTAATAGCTTTTTGCATGTGATTTGCTAAAATTTGTTGAGAATTTTTGTGTCGATGTTCATTAAGGATATTGGTCTGAAATTTTCTTTCCTTGATGTGTCTCTGTCTGGCTTAGGTATCTGTGTGATATTGGCTTCATAGAATGAGTTTGGGAACGTTCCCTCCTCTTCTATTTTATGGAATACTTTGAGGAGTATTGGAATGAGAATTCTTTAAAGGTTTTGTAGAACTCGACTGAGAACCCATCTGGTCCCGGACTTTTCTTTGTTGGTAGGCTTTTGATGACCTCTTCTATTTCATTGCTTGAAATTGATTTATTTAAGTTGTGTATGTCCTCCTCATTCAGTTTAGGTAATTCATATATCTCTAGAAACTTGTTGATGTCTTTGAAATTTTGTGTTTTGTTGGAGTATAGATTTTCAAAATAGCTTCTAATTATGGTTTGTATTTCACTCGTGTCTGTTGTGATATTTTCTTGTTCATTTCGAATTTTAGTAATTTGAATTTTCTCCCTCTTTCTCTTTGTTAGTGTGGCTAAGGGTTTATCAATTTTGTTAATTTTTTCGAAGAACCAACTATTTTTTTTTTCTTTTTTCTTTTTTTTTTTTATTGTAAACAAATGGGATACATGTTGTTTCTCTGTTTGTACATGGCGTAAAGGCATACCATTTGTGTAATCATAAATTTACATAGAGTAATGTTGTTTGATTCATTCTGTTATTTTTTCCCTTCCCCCCACCCCTCCCACCCCTCTTTACCCTCTATACAGTACTTCCTTCCTCCATACTTGCCCCCCTCCCTAACCCTAACTCTAACCCTAACACTAACCCTTCCCTCCCCCACATTATGTGTCATCATCCACTTATTAGCGATATCATTCGTCCTTTGGCTTTTTGAGATTGGCTTATCTCACTTAGCATGATATTCTCCAATTTCATCCATTTGCCTGCAAATGCCATAATTTTATCATTCTGTATGGCTGAGTAATATTCCATTGTATATATATACCACAGTTTCTTTATCCACTCATCAATTGAAGGGCATCTAGGTTGGTTCCACAGTCTGGCTATTGTGAATTGAGCAGCTATGAACATTGATGTGGCTGTATCTCTGTAGTATGCTGATTTGAAGTCCTTTGGGTATAGGCCAAGGAGTGGGATAGCTGGGTCAAATGGAGGGTCCATTCCAAGTTTTCTAAGGAATCTCCACACTGCTTTCCAGAGTGGCTGCACTAATTTGCAGCCCCACCAGCAATGTATGAGTGTACCTTTCTCCCCACATCCTCGCCAACACCTGTTGTTGCTCGTATTCTTGATAATCACCATTCTAATTGGGGTGAGATGGAATCTTAGGGTGGTTTTGATTTGCATTTCTCTTATTACTAGAGATAAGAACCAACTATTTATTTTGTTAATTTTTCCGATTGTTTCTTTTGTTTCAATTTCATTGATTTCGGCTCTGATTTTAACTATTTCCTGTCTTCTACTACTTTTGGTGTTGGTCTGCTCTTCTTTTTCTAGGGCTTTGAGCTATAGTGTTAAGTCATTTATTTGTTGATTTCTACTTCTTTTGTTGAATGCGCCCCATGAAATAAGTCTTCCTCTAAGTACTGCTTTCATAGTGTCCCAGAGATTTTGATATGATGTGTCTTTGTTCTCGTTTACTTCTAAGAATTTTTTAATTTCCCTCCTGATGTCTTCTGTTATCCATTCATCATATAATAGTATATTATTTAATCTCCAAGTATTGGAGAAGTTTCTGTTTTTTATTCTGTCATTTATTTCTAATTTCAATCCATTATGATCTGATAGAGTACAAGGTAGTATCTCTATCTTCTTGTATTTGCTAACAGTAGCTTTGTGGCATAAAACATGGTCTATTTTAGAGAAGGATCCATGTGCTGCTGAGAAGAAAGTGTATTCGTTCTTTGTTGGATGCTATATTCTACATAAGTCAGTTAAGTCTAAATTGTTGATTGTGTTATTGAGATCTATGGTTTCTTTATTCAATTTTTGTTTGGACGATCTATCCAGTGGTGATAGAGGTGTGTTAAAATTGCCTTGTATTATTGTGTTGTGGTCTGTTTGATTTCTGGAATTGAGAAGGATTTGTTTGACGTACATGGATGAGCCAATGTTCGGGGCATAGATATTTATGATTGTTATGTCTTGCTGATTTATGCTTCCCTTAAGCAGTATGTAATGTCCTTCTTTATCCCTTCTGACTAGTTTTGGCTTGAAGTCCACATTATCTGAAATGAGGATGGATACTCCAGCTTTTTTGCTGTGTCTGTGTGCATGGTATGTTATTTCCCATCCTTTCACCTTTAGTCTATGGGTATCTCTTTCTATGAGATGAGTGTCTTGCAGGCAGCATATTGTTGGATTTTTCTTTTTAATCCAATCTGCCAGTCTGTGTCTTTTGATTGATGAGTTCAGGCCATTAACATTCAGGGTTATTATTGTGATATGATTTGTATTCCCAGTCATTTGACTAATTTTTTTTTTGACATGATTTGGTTTCTCCTTTATTTGACTATTCCTTTAGGCTAGTTCCTCCCATTGCTGATTTGCATTGTTATTTTTCATCTCTTCCTCATGGAATATTTTGCTGAGAATGTTCTGTAATGCTGGCTTTCTTTTTGTAAATTCTTTTAGCTTTTGTTTGTCATGGAAGGATTCTTATTTCATTGTCAAATCTGAAAGTAAGTTTTGCTGGGTATAAGATTTTTGGTTGGCATCCGTTTTCTTTCAGGGCTTGGTAAATGTTGTTCCAGGCCCTTCTAGCTTTTAGGGTCTGGATTGAAAAATCTGCTAATATTCTTATTGGTTTCCCCCTGAATGTAATTTGATTCTTTTCTCTTGTGGCCTTTAAAATTCTGTCTTTCTTTTGTTTGTTAGGTATTTTCATAATAATGTGCCTTGGTGTGGGTCTGTTGTAATTTTGTATATTTGGAGTCCTATAAGCCTCTTGTACTTGGTTTTCCATTTCATTCTTCAGATTTGGGAAATTTTCTGAAATTATTTCATTGAAGAGATTGTTCATTCCTTTGGTTTGTTTCTCTAAGCCTTCCTCAATCCCAATAATTCTTCAATTTGGCCTTTTCATGAAATCCCATAGTTCTTGTAGATTCTGTTCATGATTTCTTACTATCTTTTCTGTTTGGTCAACTTTGTTTTCAAGATTAAATATTTTTTCTTCAATGTCTGAGGTTCTGTCTTCCAGGTGTTCTATCCTATTGCTTATTCTTTCTATGGAGTTTTTAACTTGGTTTATTGTTTCCTTCATTTCAAGGATATCTATTTGTTTGTTTTTTCAGTATCTCTAACTCTTTATTGTAATGATCTCTTGCTTCCCGTATTTGCTCTTTTCACTGTTGATTGGTGCGATCATTTAATGCCTGCATTTGCTCTTTCATCTCCTCCTTCAATGCCTGCATTTGTTCTTTCATCTCCTCGTTTGCTTCCCTGATTATTTTAATTATGTACATTCTGAACTCCCTTTCTGAGATTTCTTCTGCTGTGCTGTCATTGGGGTTTATTGATATAGTATCTAGTTTTGTTTGGGCCATTTTCTTCCCTTGTTTTCTCATATTGGTCAGATGTCAGTGGGACTCTGTGATATTGCAGATTTCCTCTTTTGGCTTCTAGTGTCCCTGTAGATTTCCAGTGTATCACCACCCAGCCTTCAGAAGCCTGAAGTCTTGGAGTAACTTGATAATGCAGTGCTTCCGAGGAAAGCTGCCCCTAGCACGCTACTGGTTCCAGGTCTTGGAGCTGGCTCTGTGTGGAAAGGCTCTCACTGGGGGGCCTGCTCTGAGAAGCTGGCCATGTGGGAGGAGCCCACTCCTGGAGTGCGCAGGGCTGCCTGGAGAAGACTCTAGCTGCCCTGCCCTACTCTAATAAGCTGCCTGAATCCGGGCCTGCCGCCTGCGCCGAGCTTCACCGGGTGGGGGAGACTCACCCCGTGGTTCTATTTTAGTCCGAGTCTCTCAATGCCTCCCCTTCTTGAATCCTGGGTTCTGGAGCGACTGGAGATGCAGTCACCCTCTAGTCTGCCATCTTGGATTGTCCCGTTGAAAAAGCCTGCCAAGATTGTATTGTAAATGGCAAGGGACTCTCCTGTTATTAGTCATCAAAACTCATAAGAGGACTGGGATGTAGCTCAGTGGTTGAGAGATGACTTAGCATGTACAAGGCCCCAGGTTTAGTCCCCAGTACTACAGAAAACAAAAAAACTATCATAATAAAAAAATAAAGAACCATACATAACAGTATCCAGTAATAGTATTTTGAATAAATATCCTTCAAAACTTATATAGAAATATTAGCTTATGCTCTCAATTGTTTATTATGTAGTATCAGGGGGGTGTGAATGGGCACCTGTAGGGAGAGCTTCTCTCCTGCCCTACCTTCATTTCTCTCTAGTGGCTGTAGAACCTATTCAATGGGAGAATTTCTTCTTTCTAATCTCAGCCTTGCTGGCCATTCAGGTTGGGGAATGTGAGTCATTCTTGGCTCATTGGAGGCCTTACCCATGGTGCTCTTCTAACAAGTTTTTTCTTCTCTGATTGGTAGACTTTAAATCAGAGCAGCTGCAACCCACCTCCAGTAAAAGAGAATGAATGAAGACAACTGACAGGTGGATATAGGGAACAGGCAGAGAACAGAGGCCATGAGGGAGGAATTCGTGTCCCCAGGGCCATTAATTGCCAAAACCAAGACACTCTTCTCTTTCCCAGTCGTGTGAGATAATATACCTCTTCTTACTGTGGTCAGTTTGAATGGGATTTCTGTCACTTGCAATGGAAAATGTCTAGAAAAACTGTATCTCAAACTGACTAGTGCAAAATGAAACTCGCCTTCCCCTAATCCACTTCTGCTCTTGCATTCCATTCCTATTGATGATCCCATCACTGATCTTTTTTTTTTTTAATGCCAGATACCTGCATTTCATCATTGACTCTGTCGTATCCCTTGCCCTCTCCCCTATCCACTCTTGAACCTGATTACCTTTCTTTATTACACCTGGATTAGGCCACCATTATATCTCTCCTGGGTGACTGCAGTGACTCCAAACTAGTATGCCTAACACCAGTCCTGCCTGCTCTATTCTATTCTTTATTCTCTAGCAAGAGTTATCTTGCTAGAGAAATTTCATCATGTGACCGATGGATTTCTGTCCCAGGACATGTGACTTTTGTTGTGCATTATGAATCTCTGGGAGATTTTATTAAATACAACATTTTTCTAATAGCTATGACCACCAAAGCTTGATATTCATGAAATATTACATGAAGATATTGTTCTGCTGAATATGATTTGGGAAATAATATTCTAGAAGATTTTAAGGGCAATAGTTATAAATTCTTACCTCTATTATTAAAAAAAACCCTCTAATATGATTGCTGAAAATGTGTCATTTTAAAAATAATATCTGGCACTTATTGAATTCTTAGTATTAGCCAGGCAATGCTAAGCATTTTGCAAGCCTTGTCTTATGTAACCTCCAAAATAGCGCTTGAGGTTAATGTTATTATCTACATTTTATAGTTGAGGACTAGAAGCTTAAGTTAGTTTTCACAAATTCATGCAGATGATAAATGGATGAATTGGGATTGGGAACTAGGATTTCTTGATTCCAAAGCCTATACATTTAACTACTATCCAGTGTTTTTCAAATGTGTTTTAAATAGCTCTGGGATTCTATAGAAATGCCTCAGAAACATCTGCCAGGGAAGAAACAGGGAGAAAAGGTGATGAGGGGGAGAAAAACTCTGTAAAGTTGTAGGTCCCTGAGAACCACTTCAACCAGAGCATCCATACCTTTATCTCTGTTATAATTGAGGATTATGCAGATTTTTTTTGCACAAATGGTTGAAACATACATGGAACTAATGCATTGTTTAATATATACATATAAAGGCATATGTATATATAAAGGAATTTTTATCTGTCAAGAATCCTTTTCTTCCCACTTATTCTGATTCTTTAGACTCTTTTCCACAAAGACACTGAAGGAGCAGTTGACTGACATCTAGAGTCAGTGAATTTGGCTTGCATCATTGGTAGCTCCTGTTTAGGAAACCAAAGGCTGCACAAAGCTGACTTAGCTGCCTTCTGAAGTACATGAAATAGAGTGGGATAGAAATAATAGAAAAATTCATCTAAGCCTGCCTATTTCTTATCTCAGATATTAGATTTAGGGATAGGCAATTTATTAAATGGAAAGCTGGCATGGGATGTTGAGGATATTCAGGATACTGAAGGGCCTGAGGAATGTGAAAAAAATATAGAAGAAAACCAAAGTAAAACAAACAAAAAACCAAAAAAACACAAACCGAGATTCACAGCATAGATTTCTTAAGCATCTCAATACAATTAGCTGAGATTTTGATTCAGCAAGAAATCTGTTTCCATTCAGATATGTATCCTTGAGCAGCAGAGTGGCTGGAATAGGTCTCTGCCGTCTCGCCTGCTTCCTCCTCTTCCTATCCTTATCTCCTAACTTAGACACCATCTTGTGTCCTGCCACTCAGGAGCGGTCTGCCTAACAATGTATGTTCTGGCTTTAGCAGTTTCCCCTATGATATAAACTTCCTGCATGGTTGGAATTCCTGCTTCTTTTCTGCTTCCTGTCTGAGAGCTGGGCCTAAGCCAGGGCTCATTTCCTTAGTCATGGAGGATAATGCTGGTAGGCTTCAGTGAAGGCTCAACTTTTCCTAACTTGGTCCTTCTGGGGATTCTGAGTTCCATGCCTTTTATCTGTAATCTGCCTTCTAACTGTGGCCTTGGGGAAGCCATTCTGATTTGTGTTTGTTTATCTGGTTGTTAAATTAATTATTGCTCCTAAGGAACTAGATATCTTTGATTAGAGTTTTATGTACAAGCCTCCTTAATTTGGGGGAATTAAAGAATGGATGGAAAATTCTTGTATTAGGTGGCTTCCTGGACTACAATTCTCTTTGCATTTCAAGTCATGTTGGAGGGTCACTACTTAGTACTCTTCAGTTCACTCAGTAAGTTAAGGTAGACTTAAATTTCAAATTAAGTCTGGCCATAGCTGTACAGTATAGACACAAGTAGATTGAGGAGAGGTGGTAGGTGGGAGAGGTGTTATCAGGTACCCCTCTACCCACCATGTTTGTTCTTGGAGTTACTTAAATTGTGATATGTTAACTGTTTGGATATGCCACTGTAAAAAAAGTTCTGTTGGTAGACATTGTTTATTAAAATTATTGTTTAGATACTTTTATAAGGAAGAGTTTCTCAAAAGCCCTGAAGGTATTCCAAGACCAAACTTGTCTAGTGAGTGGGGTAATGTCTGTAGTCTTGATGCCTTTTTTGGCTAAAATAAAATTGAAGAATGTCATAGACCCAAGGGGGTGACACAAAAATTAATCAAATTTAGCACCTCTTTTCCTCAGGGATTTCTAAATCCTAAATTTTAGCCTTTTAAAAGTTACTGCAAAGATCATGAGGGATAAAAATGGTCATATTAAAACCCAAGGAAGAACGTTAATTTAAATTATGATAATATGACCTATTAAAGAAATGTACTCTGGTCTCTGACCAGACCAGGCTAAAATAAATCGATTTTTGTTAATCTTTTGGGGAGAAAATGGGAATTAGTACACGAGTGGTAGAAATTAAAAATAAGTGAAATTTGCTTCAATGTATTACCTACTCTCTAATGGTATTTACACAGAGCATGGATCACCCTCCCCCCTTTTTCAACTTGCTACACTTCCATCTGAGCTCTACACCTGAATGAAAATTGATCAAAAGTAGCGCAAAAATAGAAAAATACCAAGTGGATTCCTGCCCACATCAGGAGGAACGTATATAACTCAACACAGGTGTTCATGGCTATAGAGGAAGTTGTATGTAATAGAAATAGCATCTGTGCCCGTTGGACCTAATAATTAGAGTCACACAAATGCTTTACATGAAAACTCAGATCCGACAAATACCCAAGCCATCCTCTTAGCTACAGTACCATCTTCAGAGAAATACTGCCTCCCTCTGAATCCCCCCTATCTTGTCTTTAAATTCAATAGGCATTCAAAATCATGGTATTCTGAGGGGGGAACTCAAGATCAGAGTTTGACTAGATTAGTCCATCTTGAACAAAATCTCAAGCTATGAAATGATTTAGGTAGTTGTTTGCTTTGCAAAGCAAAGCAAAAAAAAAAAAAAAAAAAAACCAAAAAATCCTGATGATTGAAGTTTGAAGTTCATCAGGACCTGATTAAGAAGTTCTCTAGAGAATGAATGCATTATCTCAAGGTGTTAAGAGCACAGACATCTTAGAAATAATCCGACACCATATGAATATAGCAAGTATGAAGAGGAGTCTTAACTAATTGGAGAATAAATGCAGAATGGCTTGGTTTCCAATCATTGCTGTTAGCTGAATTCTATCCAACCTAGTTTTCATTCATTCATTTCACAAAATTTATTGAAACCTTATGTGCCAAGAACTAATTGAAGTGATGGGGATATAGAGATAGATAAAACCCTTGACCTCATGATTCTTGCACTCTTTTAGAAATTAGCTTCCTTATCATGGTCTGATTTCATATTTTATCAGGTACTTTTGTTTATTTTAAAGTCATTATTGTCTACTAAGAATTTCTTTGCTTATTTCTTTGCTAGGGTTATTTTGTATTCTATACTAATGCTAGGTATACTGTGTGAAGTGTAAGTCAGACAACACCAGGGAAATCTGAGATAGAGAAGTAAATTTTGGATTTCAGAATGTAGACAGCAGAGCAATCAACTGGGATAAAGAGGCTAGATTTATGATGAGCAGGATAAGAAGACAGAATAAAGGCACAGGATAAGAGGATAGCAGTCGGTTTGGAGTGACACCAGGAACTGGTAGCTAGAACTAAGCGAGACTTCTCGAGTTGGTTGTGGGAAGGAGGTTTGATACTGAAGGCCTAGTAAGAAGTCCCTGAGCCAGAACCAGGTAGGCAAGCTGGAGGAAAGACACAAAGAGTGAAGCAAACAGCAGAGTACAGAGCAAGCTCAGATGTCTTGGGAAAATAGAACCAGAGGTTAATAGAAACTGAAAAAGAGTAAAACCAGTGAGAGCTCCAGGGTAGCTAGATTGAGTGGTCTATATCTGGGGGTATGAACTAGGTAGTCAGGACAAGTGAGATGAGACTTACGGGGGACAGCAATAAATACAGGAGGAGGCTGCAGATGCAGTCAGGAAAACCCAAGTTAGAAGTGGCAGATGTTAGAGGAACAGGATGAGTGTTGAGACTGAAAAATCTGAATCGAAGATGGAAAGGTCTGTGTTGGATGGTGGGGAATGTAGGAATCTGGGTCAGGATCCAATCAGGAAGTTCAGGGCCCCTTAGAAGAAATAGGCTAATTTGAGGAAGGCTGGTAGACTGGCTATCCTTGGCTTGGAAAACCTTAATTGAAAATGGAAGTTGATAAGCAAGAACAGTTTTGGGTTTTCTTTTGGAGAGATGCAGGTATCTGAGGCACTCACTGGCAGAATGTCCTTTTTGCAAAGGACCCTAGACCCTGAGAGAGGCAGCTATTACTTTGTGAGCACTGCTCTCCATCAGTCTGTATTAAAGGTATTGCATATATAAATAATAATGATGGATATTTTAATATGGGGGTTAGTGGTTCTTCTCTGTTTCTTTCCTCCATACAACAGAGAACCTTACTGTTTTAAAATGTGTGTCAGGATTACTAGTTTTGTAATGGTGGTATGGAGGAACTCAGAAGTAATGATGAGATGACCTGAAACATGACTGGCTGCATCTATGTTGCCACCCTAGGTCACTTCGATGGTCCTACAGGTCCTCCTCCTTGCTTTACCTCCTCTTGTGTCCCCTGTGGGTGCCCGACTCTGACTCTTATGGTTCTAATAGGTTTCACTTGTGTCTCGGCGATACCTTTAGACACCAAATCTCTAAAACTGTCTTCAGCCTCTGGAGTCTTTGGTTTCAGAGTTGTACATTTATACTCTTGGTTCTCTGATTCTAAAATTTTCTAAAATTAATAATCATACAATAATAATATTAGTTTTCAATTTTGAAGCTTTCATTGAACAAAGGCAGATCTTGTAAACCCCATTTTTTAATATGAGGTAACCGAGTCTTTCCTGGATGAGAGTGAGACTTAAATTTTGGGTCGACTCGAGTCTTTTGCTTTCCAACCTCCCACTTGCCTCTCGGTTTTTACATTGTTGTTATGAAGGTCAAATGAAACAAGCAGTGTTAGAATCTGCATAGAAGCTGGTTATGTTAATAGGCATGCAAATTCTCCCTAAACTTGTCTCATCTAAAAAACAATTTCTGACATATAGAGGAATGAAAATAGACCCTTACCTCTCACCTTGCACAAAAGTCAACTCAAAATGGATTAAAGACTTGGAAATTAAACCAGAAACTCTGTAACTACTAGAAGAAAATGCAGGCCTGACACTCCAACACATAGGTACAGGAAACAACTTTCTCAACTAGATTCTTAAAACTCAAGAAATAATGCCAAGAGTTAATAAATGGGATGGAAACAAATTAAAAAGCTTCTGTACAGCAAAGGAAACAATTAGGAATGTGAGGAGAGAGCCTATAGAATGGGAAAAAGATCTTCTGACAGGGGACAGAATAAAGAACTCAAAAAACTTAATACTAAAAGAAATAAAAAAGAAAATAACCCAATTAATGTGCAAATGAGTTAAATATCTCACTCTAGTTAGAATGGCAGTCATCAAGAACACATCAGCGGGGCCGGGGTGGTGGCTTAGTGGTAGAGCATTTGCCCAGCATATGTGAGGCACTGGGTTTGATTCTCAGCTCCACATATAAATAAATGAATTAAATAAAGGTCTATCAATATCTAAAAAAATTTTTTTTAAAAAGAATACATCAGCACCACATATAAATAAATGAATATTTAAAAAAGAATATAAATAGTAATAAATGCTAGAGAGGATGTGGAGAAAAAGAAACACTTTTGCGCTGTTAGTGGGATTTTAAATTAGTACAATCACTATGAAAATCAGTATGGAGGTTCCTCAAAAGACTAGGAATGGAACCCCCAAGTGACCCAGATATACCATTCCTTGGTATTTATCATAAAGAATTAAAGTCATCATGCTATTGCGATACATGCATACACAAGTTTATAGCAGCATAATTTACAATACTCAAACTATGGAACCAACTTAAGTGTCCATCAGTAGGTGAATGGATAAAGAAAATGTGGTATATATACAGTGGAGTTTTATTCAGCCATATAGAAAAATAAAATTATGGCATTTTCAGGAAAATGGATGAAACAAGAGACCATCAAACTCAGAAGCCAAACTCAGAAGGTCAAGGATGGTATGTTTTCTCTCATTATGTGGATGTTAGAGAAGAAAAAGGAAAAGAAAGGTAAAGGGGGAGTATTGTGAATATTGAAGGGAGATCAGTAGAATAGAGGAAAGCAAGGCGGGGGTGGGGAGGGGAAATACTGGGGAATAATATTGGCCATTATTGTGTGCATGTACAAATATGTAACAACAAATCTTGTCATTAAGTGCAACTATATTGCACCAATAAAAATATGGGAAAAGATTTAAAAAAATTAAAAAGCAACTTCTGGGGCTGGAGAAATGAAAACAAAAATATGGATCTCAGGTAATAAGA
This sequence comes from Sciurus vulgaris, assembly GCF_902686455.1. Classification (NCBI taxonomy): domain Eukaryota; kingdom Metazoa; phylum Chordata; class Mammalia; order Rodentia; family Sciuridae; genus Sciurus; species Sciurus vulgaris. The sequence continues at coordinate 104,744,646 of NC_136472.1, forward strand.
ACAATGAGGGTGTTGTTAGGGGAGCATGAGGAGGGGAGTGGGTTGACTGATTGGCAACTGGGACGCCTTTTGGCAGTGCCTTAGGAGCCCTCATCCAAGTGCTGCTTGGACAAGCAGAGCGAGGTGATGACAGCAGAGCTTGTGTTGGCATTGTCTCTTTCATGATGACAAAGCCAAGGACAGTGTGTTCAGCTTCAGGGGGATGCAAACTGTGCATTAGGAGGTAAATCTCTGGCTCCCAAAGGGTTGACTGTGATGCTCCTTTAAAAAGCTCACTGTTTGGCTAAATTTAGGTGGTGAGCACCATCCCGGCCAAGAATATCCTTTGGCCTTGGGTCCATAGCATTTTCATTTGACTGGGAGTTGGATCCATTTTTATTTCCTCTAAGTTTGTCTCTTGACTCTCGGTACCTTTGTCTTTGAAGGTAGGAGACCATGCTGATAGTTGACTGGGGTGTTGCTGATTTGCATTCCTGTTGATAATGAGATGGCCTTGCTTTTTGGGACACATGTTCAGCCAGTGAGTGGGTGTGCTCTGTGATGTTTTCATATAATTTTGTTTCATCAACCCTCAATCTGGAGCCTTTCTCACTCTTCTGCTCTTCTCTTTCTCCCTCATATTCCTTTTGCTGAACTTTTTCTTTTTCCTTTCAGATTGTTTTCAAAGAAAAAAAAAATATTTGGTAACATGAACCCTTCGCAGGCCACAGATAATGGGTCTGAATGCCTGTGCATTTGCTTATTGGTTCAGTGCCATCACTCCATGTCAAATGCCATGACTTCTAGGGTGCCCTGCTCCCCAGACAGCATTGTGTTTCCAAGAATGTGGAGTTGAATGTTCCAACCTGTGAATATTCAAGAAACAATGAGGCTGGTTGGGGAAAACAGTATGGACTCTAATATCAGCAGGACCAAATTCCAGTACTGACTTTGCTATTCTCTTGACAGGTTATTAGCCTCTCTCAGTACCACTTTCCTTATCTGTAACAAGGTGATTATGCAACCTCCTAAGGTTTTATGGTTTAAAATGGATACTGTACATGCTCCATAATGGTGGTTTTCCAACTCTTTTCTTATAAGGAGAAGCTGGTTTGGCCCTGTAGTCTTGCCTTTGCCCGTGGACATTGCTCATTCAGCGACAACAATCTCTGGCTCTGCAATCACCTGGCTAGTTCATTGTGAACTCTAGGGAAAACAGACCTTTTTTCAAGTTTTGGCACTTCCACTCCTCTCTCAATAGGTTTATTGGTTTGTTCCTAAGTAGACCTGAGTAGTTCTTTATCCCAATCATTAACCTAGTTTAGATTTATTCACTCATTTGTTCAACAAATATGCCAATACTGTACTAATGTGCTGGAAAAATAGTTTCTGTTTTCAAAAAACCCACATTTTAGTTGAGAAGACAGACAAGTCAACACAATGGCAATAGCTAGCTAATGCTAGGTAGGTGAAGATACAGGTAGAAAGGATGCTTAAGCCAACCTTGGGGCTGTTGGGCAAAGGGACGTTTATATTGGCATCTGAGGGTGAATAAGAATTGACCAGAAAGAAGCAGAAATGGAGTGGAGTGGGTATGAAGCGTGAAGACAGAGCATGTCTGCGTAGCATGGAATAAGCTGAAACTGGGGAGAGACTGAGCTGACCTTGGTCCTGTCTCCCTACAGGCTCCTGAGAGACTGTGGGCCTGGAGGTAGTTCAGAAAGGCAGAGCATCATTAAAGATGACTGGGAAGAGTTGTCCTTTTGTGGAATACTTTGTAAAATTCTTTTTTACTTTACAGATACCATTCTGAAATAGTCCCCGTGTGATATTTCTCTTGGTTAACGGTGGGTGTCTGTGTACATTTATGTGTGGAGAGGGGAAAGTCATTTATCTCAAGTTTTATGGCATGGTGTTAAATGTGTTTTCTTGGTAGAATGTTTATTCTTGAGGCCCAAGCACTTGGAAGAACAGGCTATGACACCTTCAACCCAGATAGGCCCATCTTTTCATCCCCCCATGAACTGCACTGGCTACTACCATTAATCCTAAATGAGATGCTTCAGTGTTAGACTGGGTTTATTTAGGCTGGACAAAGGGGCAGAGTGACACACAGTCCTTGAAACAGGGCTATGGACCCCTGTTTACACATGAAGGGAGCAGAAGTGTGTGTGTGTGTGTGTGTGTGTGTGTGTGTGTGTTGAAGGTGGGTAGAAGACCAACGTATCTCCAAAGCTGACTGCTACTTTTCACTATTCTCCAGTGCTCCTACCATGCCTATCTCCTTCATGTGGGGAACAATAAGGAACTTCACTCTGGAGTCTGTTCTGGATTAGCCATACAGGGGCAAAGTGACTCAATACTTTCAAGTTTGTCACAGGTAGGAGGTTCTTCTATCTGAAACCTGCAGCTATGATCTCAGGACTGACAGAGAGGACTGTTTTCTCCTGCTCTCTTCCCACATTCCCCAACTGCCTCTGGGTATAATGCAATGTTGTTTTGTCCTGAGATGCTCAACAATTCCAAACCCCTTCAGCAGTTTCGGTGAATCTTAGGCTGATGTCTCTATAACTCTGGATATGACACTTCTTCTAGTACCTTCATCTGGTCCCATCTTTGAATCTGAATTCCCCTATTGCCAGAGATTACCCAGTCCATTTTACCTGTGATGCAAAGTGAGGTGACTTGCTCAAGGTCACAGAGCTAGGTCACAATTCTTAGTGCAGTACTCTTCTCATTAAATACCAACAGCTTTGACTGCCTTCCTTATCTATAGTTCCCAAAAGTGGTGTCAGAAATGTGAGAGAAAACTAATGCATGCTAAACATTGTACTAAGAGATTTACGTATATGTGCCTCATTTATTCATCTTCCTATCTCTACAAATAGGGCCACTGACACTGATAGAAAAAGAAGGAAACAGATTCAGAGTGAAACAATTTATTTGCAGATGGAGCTGGGATTTGGTCAGAGGTCCAAAACTTATGTTCTTTTTATTGGGCAACTTGACTTTGACATGCTGCTTGGGCTGAAGAACTTAAAGACTTTGGGCTAGGTCAGAAAGTACTGTCTTTTGCTATAAACCTTATACAGACATTCAAACCCTGGATGACTCTATATTTTCATCTGTACCATCTACATTAGGCCTTTGGACTGAGACTCTACTTAGAACTCTCTCTACCACAATCTTGATTGAGTTCAATGTCTGCCTAGGAAAGTATATATTTTTTTCTCATTCAGCCATCTTGATTCTCTCCACATTTATTCTTGGCTTTTGGACTAGTTAAAGAATATTTGCTGACTGTGGGAGGAATAATTTTAAAAATGTAAAGCTCACTAGTGTCAGAGATGGATCTCAAATTCTTTCAAGTAGTTTTTTATAATGCCTTATTGAAAAGACCTCTTGACTTAGAAGCTTGTAGATAACACAATTAGTTGCCACTTGGGAGTCCTTGCTTGGGTTACTAAAGCAGAGGTACTTGGAAAAGACAGGTATGACTGGAATTGTATAGTCTGGAATTGTAGTTTCTCTTTTATTATTTATATATATATATATATATATATATATATATATAAATTTTCTCTCCAGTTTCTGAATTAATCACAGCTTATTTGGAATCCTTATAGTGATGCATTCATTCTCTTGACATGCATTGATACCTATGGGATGCAGGCATTATAATGAAGAGAGTCAGGTTGAGTAACTTTGATTAGTCCTTAACTCTTGGAAGTGAGAGAATTGGAAGACTTTAAAGGGGCCACAATAGAGTTTTGCCAGGGTGTTTATTGTCTTAAGTTCAAAGTACTTATGTCAAGTTTGGTGACAGAAGTACCAAAGTACTTAGGTTCAAAGTGCTTATGTCAGGTTTGGTGACATACGTACCAAAGTACTTAGGTTCAAAGTGTTTATGTCAGGTTTGGTGACATACGTACCAAAGTACTTAGGTTCAAAGTACTTATGTCAGATTTGGTGACTCAGTACTTTGAGTTTGATGTGTGATTGCCAAGGTGTCTCACATGGCTCTGCAATGTTTTATTTTCCTGAACTCACCACAGCATTTCTTCAGCATTATGCTTCTTCATATCCAGGCTGAGCTGCTTCCCTCTTTCATGACTGCATTCTAAGGACACTCCAGATCTTCGCACATTTCCTTCTTGAACAAGTGGCCAGGTGAGTCCCCAGGGCCAAGCTCCATCTTGTGTTTTGAGTCCTTCAGGCATATCAGGGGGAGATGGCCTCACGTGCTTCTTCCTGACTAGTACCCATACATCTCTGACATCCGCAGCCAACTGCTCTCTGGAATTTTACTGAATTACTAACCTACTGTGAGCTCTCACATGATCTCTTTTCTCCCAGACCAGCTGTATGTTGTTTTTTTTTTTTCCAGGAGAGGGACACCTATAACATAGGGAGGCTAGGAGGGCACTGGGGAAGAGTGCAGCTTATTTTCCCGTATGTTTCTGCTAGAGTGGGCTGGGAGATGGGGTGGTGACAAAAAAGGGAGAAGAGAAGCACTGCTTATAGGCCCTACTCTCACTCTTTTCAGAATGAGAGCTGATCGTTAGCTATTTTATGCAGCTTTTCTGAAATTCCTTGTCATGGGATATTGTGAGAGGCGATGGTCATCCTGTCAAGACAAGAATAAGGGACTTTTCAGAGCATCCTCTGGTGGACATCAACTCTGGACATGGAAGTGGCTTTCTAACCCTTTCCTCAGTGCATAATGTGTCTCTTCCCTCTTCCTGGCTAGCTTCATCTGGTGCCTCTCCCTGACTTTCTCTTGCTTCTGCAGTTTGCCCCAACTCAAAAGTGGCTGGATTTGGCTGTGTACTCTAGTATGCTTCATAATGAGATTATTCTCCAGGGCCTGAGAGTCTGAGAAACAGAGTTCATCTTGGTGTAGGGGTTAGGTGAAATCTCCATATGGTGTTGTTTTCATTTAAAGGCCACAACTACTCCAAAGGGATAGTGGCAGTCATTCTGTGTGTCAAGGTCCAATGTATCACAGACCAAAATTGTGAAGGGTTCTAGTTACTGGTCTAACAAAGGTAAACACTGACCTAGTACAAAATGCCAAAGATGGGGTGAGTAGGTGCCTGAGGTGAGATGACCAAGATTTTCTCTCTTATGGCATCCAGCCTAAATTATTGAGATGGAAAACTGGTAAGGCTGGCTAACAGTTTCTCTCTTCAATCTTACCTTCCCAGCTGCTCAGCAAATATCAAGAGTGAGGGGGAAATATGGATTCAGCCTCACCTCTCTGGAACACATTTATTTAGTTAGAAAGGATTCTAGAATGAGGTGGTTTTTCTCCTCTTCATTTTTCCTAACAGATTTTCTCTCCCTGTTACATTGCAAGATTGATTTCTATCTTCAAAATGTGTTCATGGGGATGAGGGCTTTTCAGTGAAAGCATTACAAATCACCCACAAACATCAGGCATCTTTGGGAGAAGCGAGGCCGTTTCTTTAATGCTCATTTCTCATGGAGAGCAGTACCACCTGCCATCTTCCTGTATTTCCAATTTCAGTTTGTCCTTGTCTGTTTGAAGCCTGGTATGTGAATTCCAGATGATCTTGTGCTGGATTTTAAAATTTACATGGTTTGAGGGGAAGGTGCCATGACAGCTGAGTGACACAAAAATGGCTGAGGAAGCCAGGCTGAATCAGAAGCCCTGATTCCAGTGAAATCTACATCTTGCTGAGTGCTGGCTTGTCACCATATTTCAAAGTGATTTCACAGGTGTGAGTTCATTGACTCCTCCAGCATCCTGTGAAAGAGAGAGGGAGGAAAGGTTAAGTGCACATGACAGAAGAAGAATTGGAGAACTTGATATTTTTGTGACTTAGCTTTGACCCAAAATAGGGCCAAGAGCTGGTATAAGAATCCCAATCTTATCAAGGCATGATGGCACATGCTTGTAATCCCAGAGATTTGGAAGTCTGAGGCAGGAGGATCACAAGTTCAAGACCAGCCTCAGCAACTTAGTGAGGCCCTAAGCAACTTAGTGAGACCATGAGTCAAAACAAAAAAAAAAATTAAAAGGGCAGGGAATGTGTTCCAGTGGTAAAGGACCCCTGAATTAAGAAAAAAAGAAGCCCATTCTTCTTCCACTGTGCCTGGAGGGATCCAATGCCTCAGGAGTCATTCCTTAGAAGTCTACAAAAAGCTCCTCAGGTTGTCTAACACATTACTTGAATGGAATTAGAAAATTAACCTAAAAATATCTGGATTATTAAATACCAATCAATCTGCCTTTATATTAAATTCCTAGTAGGGTATTGGCCTACTGTGGTATTCGGTAAATGTTTGTTGAGGTAATGAGTCAGTTTTCAATCTCTAAGCCCCAAGTATTGAGAAAATCAAGCTCTGCCTGTGGTACAGAATGCAGAGTTGAGAGGGCACATCTGCAGAGGTACAGTATAGCCCAGAGGCTTTGAAAGAGACCTCTGTGGCCACAAAAATTGTGGTGCAAAATAAGTCTCAGGATTTCCATATCTCACCAATAAACGTCTTGTCCTTATGATCCCATGAGTTCTCAATCTACTTTACAGGGTCTTTGTTTCTTGGATTGTCCATTTAGATTGTAGAAACAAGCCCCTAACAGGAAAAGAAACTGATGTGTCCATTAGATGTTTTTATAGCTTCCATTGTAGTTGATGTTGGGCGTGGCCTGAGATAGACCAAAGCATTTTAGAGACATTGTAGATATTTGCTTTTCTTCTTACTGTTGCTCAACTTTCTAACTTTTTCATTGGCATTGACTAATGGTTTTCTGACTTGAAACATTTGTATTATACTCTACTATGTAGCTCAGGCATGGTTTCTTGCTCCAGAATTCCTTGATACCCATGATTGTTCTCCTGCTGGGGACCTGGGACTGCTCTGGGACTCCTGGGTTCTGAGGCCTGACTGTATGCCTGACTTCAGACTCCTTCCTCCATCAATGGCCTTGACTCCTGGAGTTTTCTTGCCACTGGCCTGTGACCTGTACTACGTTTTATTTTCAGTCTATAGTTTTCTGTCTATTTGACAACTCTTACTGATCATGATCCATGTAGGGTAGAAATTAATTTGTAAGTTGAGAGCAGAAAAGATTATCACACTACTAACTGAGGGAGTTTTAAAAAAAATTGAGGGTTAGATTCTTCAATTTATCCATGAGGAAACAGGCCCCAGAGAGGGTTAGTGAAGTGCATCAATTCAGAGAGTTGGTGATTCAATTGAGCATAGAACCCAGGCCTGCTGACGTCTAGCTTTGTGGACTTTCTTTGGCTTTTTAAAGTTGTTTTTAATTGACAAATAAAATTGTATATATTTATCATATACATATAGATACTTTGAAATATTAATACACTGTGGCATAGCTAAAGTGAGCTAATTAAGATGCATTACATTACATGCTTATTTTATGATGACACTTAACACCTACTAAGTAACTTTCAAGAATATAACACATTGTTATTAACTGTATTCACCGAGTTGTATGATAGATACCTTGAATATATTCCACTCATTTAACTGACATTTTGTTTTTCAACCAACATCTCTTGGTGTTTTTTTTTACCCCCACTGTAACACCACAGATGTACAAAACATCCAAGCTCCACGGTCAGAGTAACAGGCCCATGGAAAGCTCTTTTCTAATGGAATGAATGCACTCTTTTCTCCTCCATTCCTTGCCCTTCTTCATTGATAGTTAAGCTCCTAGGGGAGGAGAAGAATTTCAAATACAAGTGCTTCGATTGCTTAATGCTTCTAGTCTCCCATGAGTCAAGGCCCTGGGCCATTAGCAAAGGCATTATAGTCAGTTCCTACAAAGAATCATAAGATGATCCCCATGGTAACCATGACCCAAGTAGAAATGGCAGTTTGCATTGCCTCTGGGAGCTAATTGTTAGCCATAGAAGACCACAGACCACAGATGTAATGAGCTTCATGGGACTCATGGTCACAGACTGGTGACAATGGATTCCAGCCAAAGTTGTAAGTGAATGAGCTAGAACAAACTTGATTTGTTAAGCTGTGCATAGGTAAGAATCAGAACTAGATTTGGGGTTGAGATTTGGCCTATCTTTTTTCTAGGAGTTGATTATTCTGGTCTGAATAAAATATTGAATGATTAGTTCAATTAGTGTAATATGTATGATGTATAGTTAATTTACTTTATATGGTGGATATTTACTGTTAATATGTTCAGTATCTGCTTATTCTGGGAGTAGCAACTCCCAACTCTTTGTGGTTCTTACCAGAAGGGCTATTTTGTTTCATGACCTCATGCTGTGCCAAAGTAGTCTGCCTTCTTGACCACAGTTGACTGACCCAAATTTGGAGGTGTGACTGAACCTGGGTCAAAAGTTCCTTCTCAATATAGTTTAATTAGGATCAGAGAAATCAACAAGTAAGTTTCTGAGGGAAAGAGCTTTCAGATTTACAGTTCTAAGACCAAAGTTGAATATGCTCTCCTCCTCCATGCTGGTTCACATAGAGAGGAATAAAACAGACACATGGAATGAGTGGAATCTTGATTGTGAATGTGTTCCTGTGTTAGGTGGTTATTAAGGTCCAAAGGAGGCTTAGGTTTCATGAAACACATTCACCTCAGTGTACCTTTTTTTTTTTTTTTGCCTAAACTATTTTGGATTGGCTTTTTGTTTTATTTTAGCTCTATTTTCTGAATAAATGGTTCAGTTCAGCTGGATTCCAGAGAAGGCTGGTTTGTTCAGGTGTTTTACTCATTATGCTGATGAAGTCCAGGGTTTGTACTACAATGAAATTCTCTGTTCTACACTGACTAATTTCACCATTTCTCTACTTATTGTTTTAGAAGTGGTCATTTTTATTTTTTGACAAATTTCAGCTTTGGCCCCATTGCTTTAAAAGCTATGGAGGATCAGGTAGCAGCTCGGATGTTTCAGGACCAGAATTCAAACCTTTAAACCACAAAATAACAGTGTTCTTTATAAATCTCTGGACTAATAAAAATGCTCTGTGCTTCATGCTCATTTTGTTTTGCACTGTTCCCACCTTCAATTTGTTTCCCAATCTTGCTGTATTTGTTTTCAGAGCTCTGACCTTGGACTATGGCTCTCAACCAGCTCCATCTACACCATGATTACAATTTATTGGCAATATTTGCCATTCTGACTCTGATTACTGGTTAGGTTTCCAGGTCCTTTCTCCATTTCTGGGCCCTGGTTCAACTAGAGCCTTGTTGAGTTAGGACTTAGCTATGTATACCTTTGGTAAAAAGAGAAAGCATTTTAAAGCATTTGAAATAAGTACATGGTTGGATCATACAAAATTCATTATCACTACTTTGACAACAGGTCAATAGCATTATCTTTCTTACAAAAGCAGCTTCCAGATGAGGTTATCTTGCTGTAAATTCTTCTAGATAAAAAATAAAGATACCAAGGAAAGATGAGTCTTTTTTTCCCATCAATCTTCTGATAACATGTCGAACTCCTCTTTTAAGTCATATTACCCACATCATATTTTTGTATCTGTTCTTCTTTTTAAATACATTAATATCTGAAGGGGACAGATAATGTCTGAAGGGAAAAGGATAAGAGAAAGTAACTTAAAAAAGGTACAAGTGGTATTCTGTCAATTATTACTATGATTGTTATTATTTTTAGTGTGCATCTCAAATGTCACTTTGAACATCAAACTATTCCTAAAACAATTAAGAGTATTTTACTCAATACAGTTCCCATTTGGCTTTAAGAAAGCATTAGTGCTTGAGTGAACACTGAATGGCTATTCTGCAAAATGAAAATAAGTAGCTAATCACTTTTGGATCATGTCTAACAACACTTGGCTATTACCACTGAAAGCTACCACTGGGATGCAAGAGCCAAAGTATAATGAGACTGGCTGCATAGCTCCGTGAAGACCCAACTCCCGTTGTTTTAAATGCTCAGTAAATATATGCTGAACAAGTCTAGATGGAGAGCACAGCATTTGTTTATTGAACTATATCCCAAATTAATATGCATGGGAGAGTTCTTGCCCAAGGGATATGTATCCAGGCACACACATGGGCCTTCCAGGTGTGGACTCAAGGTTCCAGGGGTTTACTGAAGGCTTTGGTCCTTTGCAGGCTTTTTCTACCCAGACTATGTTATTGCACACTCATTTTGAAGTGGTGCTGTTCATCAAAATGCAGCATGAGTTGCTATTATTTTCAAGTGATTAGAGCAGGAATGGTATTGGGGAGGAAGAGTAGAAGAACTAAGGAGCTGTGAGGGCAGTATAAGCTTCTCCATGATTTGTTTACATTTTGGTTATTATTTTTATCCTTGAATTATGAATAAAGTTTGATACTAGGTAATTTCTCTATTCTTGTGAGTTTAATTTGGAAAATTCTCATTCTGTGCCATCCCAGTGACTTTTTATTTTCTTGCTGAAGTAAGGCAACACTAATGACTGTTTTAAAAATTGTTTATCAGTGCATTATAATTATATATAATAGTGGGATTCTTTGTTACAGATCCATACATGTACACATTATAGCAATACAGTAAGGATATCTAATACTCATTTGTGAGTGGGGAAAAAAGGTGACAATTTCATTAACCTGCTAAAGAATACTTACCAAAAATATATAGAAAACATTTAAGTGAAGGAACATTAGGCATAGTCTATGTAAATAGATGCTAGTCTATAAATAGTCATTAGTCTATAAATAGTCACTAGTCTATGTATATAGAATATGCCTAATGTTCCTTCACTTAAAATGTTTTCTATTTATTTTTGATAGGCATTCTTCAGCAAGTTAATGAAATTGACACCTTTTTTTTCCTGCTCATGAATGTGTAATAAATTTCTTTGAATGATATTTCTCCATCTGTTGAAATGATTTTCTTCTTTTAATCTGTTAATGCATTGAATTGTATCATTAGGTGTTAAATTGAATTTGCATTCCTGGATAGGCTCAAGATGACTATGATACATGCTTTATATACATTGTTAGATTTAGTTTGTAACATTTTAAAATATGTTTAGGACAGGGATTGACCTACCCTTTTCCTGTTTTGCATTTATTCTTTCTGATTTTGGTACCAAGTTCTATATTCTTACACATGAATTGAGAATATTCCTTGTTTTTATTTTTTATGAGAGTTTTAAAAATTTTAAAACCACTCATTTTAAAAATTTCTTTGTGGGAAGATATTTTATTTATTTTATTTTTACTTGAAAAATAATTATATATATTTATGGGGTACGGTGTGATATTTTGATATATGTATGTATTGTGGAGTGGTAATTAACATACCCATTACCTCAAATTATCATGTGGGAAGATCTTTACTAATTCTGTTTCTTGTTTTTTAGGGGTTAAAGAACTACTCAGGCTTTCTATTTCTTCACAGGTCACTTATAGTAAATCACTTTTCTTCCCTAGGAATTTGTCAGTTTTATATATTTTAAAGCTATTGACTGAAGTTATTTTCAATTTTCTGCTCTATCTGAAACATGATCCCCTTTTCATTTTTTATATTGTGTATTTATGCCTTCTATTTTTTTCCTTGATTAGTTTAACCAAGAGATTTAACAGGTCTTTTTTTTCTTTTTTGGTAATGGGACACTTAACAACTGAGCCACATCTCCAGCCCTTTTAAAAATTTTTTTATTTTGAGAGAGGGTCTTGCTAAGTTGCTTAGGCCTCAATTGCTGAGGCTGGCTTTGAACTTGTGATCTTCCAGCGTTAGCTTCCTGAGCCACTGGGGTTACAGGCATGTGCCACTGTGCCCATTGGTTTAACAGTTTTCTTAACATTTTCAAAGAAATATCTTTTGGATTTGTTGATACTCCATATTATATCTTTGTTTTCTGTCTTGTTTCTGCTCTTATGTTTATTCTTTCTTTCTTTGTTTTTTTTTTCTTGTCTTCTTTATTAAGGACATGAATATTTATCAGAAGCAGGATTTTTGAAGAACCTAAGTGTCTATGACTCTCCAATGAGATACTTCAAAAATCGCTAGAACATATGTTTATTAGCTAGTAGAAAGTTTCATTTAAAAAAAATATACTGTTTTAAATTGTTCTCCAAGTTAGACATTAAACTTAAAAAACTTTTACCTTTCTTTTCTCCTCTAAGCTTGTAAAAGTATATATTACCTTAAATTATTATTGTAGCATTCTACAAGTTTCAATATGTATTATTTAATTTAATATACTTTAACTTTCATAATTATCTCTCATTTGACTCATACACATTTTAGAACATTTTTCCAATATAATAATTATTTTTCCTGCATTTAATTAGATTCAAAACCTAATTGTAGACTGGGAGTCTAATCTGTATGTCCCATTTATAAAATTTAAATTTCAATAATTACATATTTTAATATCTAAAAGTTCTATTTGTTCTCTTTACAAATTGGTTATTTTTGATGGTCTCTTATTCTTGTTCAGTTTTTGATTGCATTTTTTAATTTCTTTAAACATTTTGTACAGTTATTTTATATTCTGGATCAGATAATGCTAATATCTGAAGTCCTTGGGGTGGTGGTGTTAACACTGTTTTGTCTGTTTCATCATCCTCTGATTCTTGCTACTGGTGGTGTTTTTTTTGCTTAGCAATTTTTATTTTGAGCTCATTATTTTTTAAACGTGGTCTGTGAGAAGTCTTAGGGGCTAGTTCTGAATGGCTTCACCCAGAAAGAAATGACATTTGTTTGTGCCATGCATCTGAATATAACTAGTGCAAACACAGTTTGATTTCTGGATTAAGGGTTTCTCTGATTGTACCCATTCGTGCACAGACATAGCTATGACTGTGACTCATAAATTCTTAAGGGGTGGCTATCGTCAATGGTAGTATTCTATGTTTTTCCTACCACAGTTGTAGAGATTTCCTTATAGCCTCACTTTACTGGAAGACAGTTTTTTCCTAGCTTATTCTCTCAGTAATGCTGAATCAATTTCTTTGGCAATCCAGAGAAGCCTTTGCCTACTTCTTGGAATATTTTTAAATACATGAGATAAAATACGTAGATTTACAAATTTATATTGAGGCACAGTTATCAAAATACTAAAAACCAAACGTGTGATATATTAATATGTTTCTTTATCCATGCATTAAATAATAAGATTTAGCAATTTATTTAATAATGACTGTAATTGCAAAACAGTAATAATGAGCATAAACATCATTTCAAGATATCAGCAATATCCTATTGTGATGTGAAATATTTATGATTTCTTCTAGAAGGCAAAGATGGTTATTATTCCAACTGCTATGATTTGTTGCTTACATTTTGTAATTAAAGGAAATTTTAATTGGAGATATATGAAAATATGATTTTTATATCCTTTTCAAATCTATAGGTCCCTTAAATCCTTTCGCAATATCTTGAAAGTTCACACGCTAAGGTTAAAAATCCCTGGAAAGGACTTATCTCTTGCTACTTTAAAAAAATTTTATTTGTTCTTTCTAGATACACATGAATGTAGAGTATATTTTGACATATTATACATATATGGAGTATAACTTTCCATTCTTATGGTTGTTCTTGATGTAGAATGTCACTGGTCATATATTCATATATGAACATAGGAAAGTTATGTTCAATTCATTCCACTGTCTTTCATATTCCCATCCCCTTCCCTTTCCTTCATTCCCCTTTGTCTAATCCAATGAACTTCTATTCTTCCAATCTCAAAACTCTTAGGTTCTTGGTCATGTCACTTGCCTCCTGGTCACTCTTACCTTCTGTCTTATAGGACATTCTCTAGCTTATGTTCTTTTTTCCCTCTTTTGTAAGGATGCTCTTGTTTTTTTAGAGATGAGCACTATGATTCAGCTTGCTTTCCTTGCTTATACTGTAGCTACTCATATTGTAGTGGGAGGCCTCTTTTTATTGTGGTATGGTCCACTGCACTGCCAAAAGTACAATTGTGCTTCTCCCCTTTTGTAAGACCTTACAAGGCAGAGACATTTTATTTTTGTTAAACTCTTAGCAATGGACGTGGGTGTCTATGCATCATAGATATTTAGTAAATATTTGTCAAGTGGATAAGGAAATAAATGCATGTCTGTGGGACCCAAAGATCACCTCTGACTTCTCACTTCCCAGGGATAGCTCTATAACTATTGGAAGAATTTTATAGTTTCAGGGTTTTAATAAGTAGTTCCCCCTGTGAATACTGTGTGACCTATCATAGTGAATATTCTATCTATAGATCTATATTTAGAGATAGTGAGTGAAGTATATACCAGGAATAGCTAAGCATAGATTTATTTAGCTTCAGAGAACAGGGAGATTAGAATAGAGCTCTTATGCAACTGTAGTAAGATGATACCATTTTCTACATTTTTAATTACTGTAATAAAATCATTTTTAAAGAGAAACATTTTGCAAGATTGTCTCTCAAACATTCAATTTAAGTGCCACACTCCCATCTGAAGATAGATTAGTTTTCATTTTTGTTTAATGTCTTAACCTCAAGGGCAAAATCTGCCAGACTTTTCACTACTGCTGCTTCCTCAAGCTGCTGCCAAATGGAAGATGACTGACTATAAATCAAACTTTGGGACAACTTTAGTACAAATATAAGTTTCCCCAACTCTCATTATTTCAAGCTACTATTAAAAACAAGAAAGAAAAAAAAAAACCCTCCCAGATGTGTTAGTGACATTTTCTGTTATGAAAGTTTAAAATTGGATCCTTGCTATGTTTGGTTCCCTCTGTAATTAGTCTTTCCTTTATAAAGCATTATTGCTCTATTACTCCTCTGCCATTCGTTAAGAGCAAATTATATATTACTTTAAGCACTTCATTCACCTTTTATCTATCAAAATGTGGTGCTGAATAAGAAAAGGACATTTTGTTCAGAATGTTCAGTGTTCTAGAATGCCAAGTCTCCATAGAAGAAGAAAAATGAGAGTGCAAATAAAAGAACCTCGATAGAGCCACTTCAGATTTATGATGCTCGACACAGTTCAGCATGCACATGCACAACCATCTTGGAGTGGAGAACACTGGAGAGCTCACACACCCCTTGAGCTGAAAGGTCAGAAACATTTTTTCTTTGCTTGTGGCCAAATACATAGGTTCCCTCACTGTTGTGGGAGTTCCTCAAGCAATATTCAGGATAAAAAATAAGATAAAGGAGGGAGCTTACAAGGAAATTTCCTGGTTTTGTTACCTTTTGCCTTTGGCACACTTCCCTGGTTGAGTTTGGGACATGAGTAATTGGTCTTCGGTAAATGGTCAGTGACTGAAAAGTGACCACATTTAATGGGTATTTGTTATGGGTTGAACAATGGGCGCACACACTGGATTCCTGAGGAGAGGTCTTTTGGGTGGTCCACACACAGACCTGTGGGTTGAACATCATTTCTTCTGAGAAGTCTTTCCTAGGATAGGTACTTTCCCTCCAAGAACACCCGGGGCTTACCTTTTTCAAAGCATTCCATGCTAGTGCAGTGATCTTTCCTTTTTGTTAACTTTTCCTATCTTTCTGCCCCACTAGATTTTAGGGGTCTGGGAGCATAGTCCCATTTGCATTCATCTTTGTATTGTTTGTTTTCAGCATCTTGCTTGGCAATAAGCAGGCTCTCAGCCTCGGAACAATGAGCCTCTGTCCTCAAGGGCCTGTGGTGCAAGCTGGCACCTCTCTTCAAAGCAACATTGACAAATAGCAACAGCTTTCTATTTGAGCCCACATTTGTTAATGCTGCTTTTAACAAGAAGGGCCTGCATGCTATACTGGCATGTATATCTCCACAAAATCATCCACACAAAACAAGGATTATCCTGAGATAAGCCCCTGCCTCTGGGAGGGGAGTACAAGAGAGAAGAGGCAAAATATTTGCAGATACATTGAGAATCTGGGAGATATTCTCATATTTCTGGTTATTTATGTCCTTCTAGTCAAGTCTTTCTGTAGAAGTGGCTTTGGTTAGCTATGGATGCCTTGGCTTTAGATTAGCGATGGCACAGCTATTGACTTGGGGAACAAATCTAAGCTACTCCATATTTTAACAGATCTGTCAGGCTTTGCCTGTGGCTGCAAATTAATCCAATCCCCTCACCCTGCCATACTCGTTATTCAGGATTTACTGGCTGTGGCTATTCTGTGTTAACACGTTTCTTGGAGTGGGCCTGTCCTTGTGCTGATTATTTATTTGGGGGAGGTGGCCATCCATCCCTGTATTAGCACAGCCTTGTTCACCAGCTGCTGTGGCCACTGTGGGCAACCTGCCAGCCAAGCACTGCAGACCGAGAGTGGCTTTCTCTGCTTCCTCTTAGTCCCCCTTCCCCTTCCCTGCCATGTGTATTTCCATGATAAATTGCCCAAGAAAGATTTCCAATGCATTTTGACAGGATGAAACTGTGTGATTCAGCTTGATCTCGTTAAGAGCCCCATGGCAAATCCCCCACAGCACAGAGGCAAGGAAAGCTTGCGCACTGTTCACGGCTTGTCTCCCTAACTGAGAGATAGCCTTAACCGACACTCTGCTGACTTTCTGCCCTTGACCTAAAGGAAGGAGGGAGATGTACTGCGTGTTTTCATTTGCAAAGTCTCTGTGTAAGTTCAGTGAAGGCATTTGTGTAAGGGTTGAGCACCTGGGCTTTTAAGAATGTACTAGTTTGTTTGTTCCTTCCTTTCCTTCCTCCCTCCCTTCTTCCCTAATATGCCTGCAAAATTTAACAGGCACTGGGGTATATAAATAAGGCAGAACTCCATGCCTTCCAGGAGCTCATTGTATAGTGGGGAAGAAAGACAAGCAAATAGATGACTATACACAAGTATGTGGAGTACGGTGGTATATTAAAAAAAGAAACCCACGAATTATAAGAAGGAGGGGCATCAGACTCCATCTGGGTGGGGTGGTAATGTAAGGATCAGCTTCCTGATGGAAGTGAGGACCAGATTGATTTTAAAGGTTGAATAGGAATGAACATGGTGGATTTGGGGTGGTGGAAGTGGTATGTCTTTAGCAGAAAATATTTCTGAGCAAAGTCCTCCGTGTCAATCTCTGTTGCCTTCAATTTCAAGTCATGGATTATGACTCTTGTGTTTGTGTCTTTTGTATCTTCCATCCCCAGGTGGGTGTGCACTGTCTGACCCTGGTCTGCCCTGACTCTGTCAATTTCACTGCATAGACCAGGTTTTAATATTCTGCTTACATGATTTTGGCAATTTGAGTGCACATCTTGATTTTGGGTTCACTACTCTCTTTTTGACACTGTCAGCTTATAGTGATTTTTATTGAGTATGCAACCAGTTGGCAAATAAAATATATTACCTTGGAAACAAGATGGCAGTGCCCCCTGTCTAGGTGGCTGGGGCATTCAAGTCTGATGTCTTCTCCATCTTTTTATTTCCCCTGACATACACAAAGGAGAGGTTCAGTACATACTTGAGAGTGAACAAATGAGTGGATCAACTAACACAGAAACCTCTTCTTCATTGTCTCCTGTCACTCTGTCTCCTCGAAGAGCTGAGAATAATGCTACTCATCCAACTTATCTGTAAGTTAAGGAGCCAGGAGGAGCCAGGAGGATTTGAAAAGCCTGAATCAGATGACCACTGAGATGTGTGACATGGAAGCATACACGCAGAAAGGCGAGACCTCAGGAAACACTAGAACTTTGAGCCTAGGGGCTGCAGTCTTAAAACGCAGAGCAGAAGTGGTAATGGAGTCAGATTAGTCTTTATCTTGTCTGCAGTGGTTCATATTTAGGACTCTGCCTTGGCTAGACAGACACTTATTCTGCATATGACAGAGGAGGGAATGCTTTTTCCGGACAATTAGCTTAAAAAAGAGTACAGTTCCTTGGCTTTGCTGAAATGCCAGAAAAGATTATGAAATCTCTAAAGATCAGAAAAAGCCAGGATGGTAAATGACATTTTATTCATTAGGATGGATATCCAAGTATTTTGAGCCTCTAAAAATGTTTGTCCTTTGTACACTGGGAATGGTCTTTGGAGTATCATTAGTTATAATAACAGCAATAAAACCACCTTACATTTGCATGGCACTTTGCAGTTGAAATGTGCTTTTATATACATAATTCAAATTACAGAAGAGACATCTTGTGGGGTGAGGATGGGAGGAGAAGGTTTTCAAAGCATGACTGTTTCTGTTTAGGAGATTAACAATCAAGTCTTTGTCTCTAGAGTCTGGTTTAGGCTCAGAAGTTAGCTTTAACAGTTCACGCAGTAGGGCTTATGAGTAGGACCATGAACTTTCTTGTCCATCATCCCATGAGCTAACTACAACGAAAAGGGGAGTGCTGAAGCCAAGCCAACTCTGGAAAAACCCTCAACTCTTCTTCATTCCGCCCACTCAGGGTGGTACACTGATCTTGGAGTCTTGGCTTCTGTGCCTGGTAGCTCAGCTCCTGGAGGCTGCATGTTGAGGGCAGAGCTTTATTATGTTATGGGGGACAGGAGTGTGCTTTTTACTTGCTCCTGGACCATAGTTGAGATGCCTCTGCCCCTGAGACTGGTCTCTTATCACTGGCCCCTTCATGGGACTATATTCTTCCACTTTTTATAGCCTTTGTCACTGTGGGCATCACTAATTTTGATGCCAATAATTCTACTTTAGTCTCTCAGCTGTATCTCCTGCCAACTGAAACCACCAAGGTTACTTTTTACCACCTATGGTATGTGGGTAACTAAACAGCAACCAAGTCCTGTGCACAACTTATATACTCTTGGTCCCTTCTCTTCGTAATTACTGAGGGTGGGAAAACAGGCTCTCATGACACAGACAACTCAGGTTTCCACTGAGTTGTTTTCATAGCTAATATCCTGGCAGAAGTGGCTGGCACCCTACCTTTCCATCAATGAATATATGTTTAATTAAGAAAATTGTTGAATCCAAATGACATAAGGCAGATTTGAGTTGCAGACTCTTTCAGTGCAAAAATGTATGGTTACACTCCTACTTCCTGAGCAGGAAGGCTAGCTGCCTACAAAGTGGCAGGAAAACAATATGTATTTATTCTAAATCTCACAAACACCCTACATGGTTATCATGTTTATATTATAGATGAAGAAACTAAAGCTCAGAGAGGTGAAGTAAATTGCCCAAGTCACACCAATAGTAATGGGTAGAATTGGGTTCCATACTTGAATCTATCTGTCCTCAAAGTCCCATGTTTTTTCCATTCCAAGTGCTGTCCCGTTTCCTGTCCTTTTATAGTCAGCTAGGCCAGTTCTCAGAAGAGGCACCCAAACCATGAGTGGGCTCTCTTAAGCCAGGCCATCCTTTTTTGTCCTTAAGTGATTTTGAGTTGTAGGAATAAATATTCATTATCTTTCTTGAGCCTCACAAAACTACTGTGAAGTTGAGAAGGCACCAGTTATTAAGATAATAACTGTAAATTGAGAAGATGGAGGCTTAGAAAGGCTAAGTGATTTTCTCAAATTATAAAGCCGTAGGTGATGGAGACCAGGCTCACTTCTAGGTTTTCTGGGTCAAATGCCCACCATCTTTAAGTAATCCCATTTTGAATCTGATTTGAAAATGAATACATATTTCTTATGGAAAATACAAAACAAAAAGCAAAAGACCCACAGGGCATAAAATAAAAATCACATGTAGTTCTGAATTTCAAGGAATCCATTTTCTATCTGCATTTGTAGCAGGATGAGCCTGTCTGCCATTTCCATGTTTATAGTCCGCTTCCTTAAACTGCCCACTGAGCTTAAAAATGTCAACAACTTCATGATCAGGAGTTTCTTCAAAAATCAATCACTAAGGAAAGAAATATCTTTATAATGAAGCTAGATCATGAGGACGCAGGGGGAGGGGAGAGGGATACATTCTTGCTTAGGATTGATTTATTCTTTCAAGGGCTGTGCTCTGTGTCCTCAGCTGAGACACAAAGGACTCAAGACCAGGAACCCACTGGGGGTCCTCGGAGACAATGGAGGAACTGGTAAAATGAGAGTGGACTGAGCAGCCTCCTTAGAACAGAAATAGGATTTTTGGTTCCTTCTGTTCATCAATTTTCTCAGAGCTGCCCTCTCTTCACTTACTCCTATTTGATTTCCTAGAATGCAGCAGAATATTTTGGTCATTACCTAGAAATCCTAGCTTATCAAATTCACACAAAGAATTGGGAATGCTTTGAATCAAAGATGGAGGTTGTCCAGGTGCAGCAACCCATCAAAAGCAAGTTCTGTTTTCTCACTAGGACTTCTCTGCAGGCTTGTTTGAACTCACTGAAAAGCTGTGTCCTTTTATCTCTCACAGACACTTCTATCCATGCCTCTCTCTGCTCTTTTCTTTGTCCTTCTCCCTCCTTCACCCACATCTCTCTCATCTCTCTATCTTGGCCTCAGAATAAGAGCAGTGCTTCTAGAACTTCACTGTGAAAGCTAATCTCCAGGGATCTTGTTAAAATGTGGATTCTGATTCAGTGGGCCTGAAGTGCAGTCCAGGAATCCCAGGTGGTGGTGATGCTGCTCTGTGAGGACCACACTTTGGGGACCTGTACTCAGAGCCTCCATAGCATTGTGAGAGTACCCGGGAGGCTTCAAGCTCAGCTGCAGACTAACACCTGTGTGGCTCCAAGGTCTGGGAGACCTGTTGATGCAGCACTGTGGGATCAGAGTGACCTAGAATTGTCAACACTGAGGAACAAAACAGGCATTTGCCCCTCTTCTCTGCCCCGGAGCTCTAAGGTGAATAACTCAGATTCAGAGCGTTCTCTGCCCTTCCTGGGCCTCACTGTGCCCACAGTGCTGCTGTTACTGATTCTGAGGTCTCTGCTTACTGAGCGTCCCCATGGCCATAGGGAGGGGCTGATATTAGACATGCTTTACCTTCTTGTTTTCTCTCCCTGCCCTGGTTTCCTATAATGAGAGAACAACTTCCCTCTGCATCTATGGACAAGAGGGCAATGTCTACATGACAGTTCCAAAATGTGCCAGAAGTGGAGGAAAAAAAAAAAAAAAGTGGCATCAGTGGGGCTGTGATCATTTAGCTGCTCTTAATCCTCAGGTTCAATGTTGACTGACTTGACTGTTTTTCAATAGAGTCAAAGTGTTTTGATTAGTTTTTTTCCTTATAATTTATTCTTCCAGGTTTATTACTTGACTAAGACTGAAAAAGTTTGTCTGGTATAACCTAACTCTGGGGCAGGCCTCTGCGATGAGGTTAATTGCTGTGTAAATGTGATTTTAACCATATTATCCTTAAGCAATCCAGACTGCTCCTCAGGGTTTCCTGTCTTCATTGGTCTTCCAGGAGCCAGGACATGGATTTTTCCAGCTTAGAAGAATCATTTCTTAAAATTTACTTGTCCTTAAAAAATTTTTCTGTGATGTAGTTGGGGGCCCAAATGATTTCTGCCCAAAATGACATGTCAATTGTTTTTATGTAAATTTAAGTGAACATTGACCCTTGTATTGGAAATCTGAAAGATTCTGGGGTTCTCTGATGAATTCTGAATAGGATGGCATTGAAAATGGTCTGTGGTCAGGGTTTTCAGAGGCAGAGTGAAGACGATGATGTTGGCTGTCAGGGTTTCTGGTGAAGGCTGGGGACCAGACCTATCCCCACCACAGCAATCAAGAGGTGGCAGGAGAACTTACTCGTGAAGCATAAGCAATGGTAGGAGATGCCTCACCTAGGAGCACTATAATGACCGCATACCCTGGGGAAGCCCAGGGAGCAGCTGGCACAGAACCGTTGAGGCATTTCAACAGCGGAGGCAGAACAAGTGGTGCAGAGCCACACTCCCCTAAGAGGTTAGGCCTTCTGGAAACCTGTGTGGACAGGTCTGGCTGGCACCCCTCTCATAGATCCTGCCCACAGTGCAGATGGTCCTGGGCTGTTCTTGCTCCTCTGCCATAGCTCACTGACTCGCAGTGGACACCTGGGTCAAGGATGAGAATTCAGAGACTGACCTGTGGCTTAGGATATGTTCTGGGAGAGGCCCTGTCCAAACAGAGATGAACAATACCAGTTGGGTTAGTGAGGGTGCCTGTCTGGTGGGTGTAGGAACTTTGAGGTGGTGATGTGGGAGCTGGGGCTGGTAGCCATGTTGCCATGTTTGGCCATACAAGAGGAACATAACAGAAGCTACTAGGAGAGAACATTCCTTCTACTTCCATGTTGCCAGATCTCCTAAAGTAGCACTTCTGGCCTCTTTTATTTATCTATTATGTATTTATGTATTTATTTTTGGTACCAGGGATTGAACCCAGGGATGCTTTACCACTGAGCTACATCCACCCCCTCCCCCCTTTTTTTGCATTATTTTGAGACAGGGTCTTGCTAAGTGGCTTGGAGTCTCATTAAGTTGCTGAGGTTGGTTTTAAACTTGAGATCCCCCTGCCTCAGCTTCTGGAGCCTCTGGGATTACAGGTATGCACCACCATGCCCAGCTGCTGTCCTCTCTCTGACCTTCATACTTTTGAGGGAAGGGGACATAATTTGTCACCTGGAGTCTGATCTTCACTGTGCCATGCTGTCATGGGTAAGCTTAAAGCCCCTGCCTCTGTGGTTGCTTCATTTTACTCAGGGGTAAAACATCAGGGAACTATCTTTGTGGTAACCTGAATTGTGTTCTGCAAAGGACTTTATCTATACTAAAGAGAATATTTTAATCTCCATCTGTGCCTGATCCCTGGATCTCTCTCACAATCAGTTCTGAATTTGACTGAAAAAATAGGTGACAATTTATAGGATTCCAAGCTTCAGCCCTGATTCATGCTCTGAGGACCTTGGAAAGGAGATAAGGTGTAGTTTGGGGATCAAAACAACAAGCACAGCCTGGGCTGGCGGCTTTCACTATTAAGGGTTAACAACTAGAGGCCATATTGCTTTTTCACTTGGCAGTCTGCAGTGACCTGTGTTTTGCTGTGTGGCTAGTTTTTGCAGCTGCACATTTAACTCTAATAGTCCTGGACTTATAAGATTCTTTAATGTGCTTGATGAGTGAGCCCCATGGGAAAATGACTTTGGTTCACTGCAGATTATGGCAGCTTTGTCTACAGGCAAGAAGATATTTTCATTTAGGTATGTGGGAGTTTCTATATAGACAGGGCTGTATATGAGGGGACTCTGTTTGGCCTTTAGCAGATGCTCAGCTGGGTGGCCAGCTATAGCTGACCTTGAACAAGGCTGTACCTCGTCTTGGATTTAACCATCAAAAGAGTGCCTTTAAGTCCCAGCAAAGGCCTACTTTGAAACAGGTGGAGTCCTCATCACATTTTGTTTTTCTTTTTTTGGCTATTCTTACTGTGCTTCTCATCAGTCTACTGTTTTACTGTGAACTCACTGGTTGTGTACAAGGTATATAGATGTGAATTGCTAATGCCAGGTCTAAGAAGTCTGTATTGAACTGGCTGCCTTAAATTCCATTGACTGCTCTGAAGGGCAGGAAGGAAGTCGGGGGAGCAGAAGGGGCAATCTCCCATGCCCTTTACCTTAACGGCGAGTCCTCTACCCCGTCCTACTATGAGATCTCACACAGGCTTTGTTTTGTGTCTTAGTTTGGTTTTCTCTAAGAGCTGAGTTGAGACATGGACGAGCCTGGGTACCAGTGAGGTGGTTTTGTTTTGCTTTGAGATGACCCCAGAAAGCTGGAGTGAGAGGATGGGGCAAGTGAGAAAGGGAAAGAAATAAAAGGGGTGTTAAGGAGCTGGTTTCCACTGTGAACACTAGAACTCTCTGGAAATTGAGTAGACTGTACTGTTTCTCTGAAGCATGGGAAGCTGGGCTGTTTGTTTATTGACTCCTGTTCTCTATGTATTGAGAGCTGTCCCTCTGCTCCTTGGTGCAAGGACTCTGAGGCCTTGGAGGGAGTCCTGAAATGGAAAAGCCAGGGGAAGTACTTGAGGAGGGACCCTGGCCACATGCCAGAACTGCTACTGCTGCTATACTAAAATAAAATGGACTGAGGAGGGATATGGTATGAAACTCCCAGAGACTCTGCTACAATTGGTTACTTATATAAACTCACTATGACTTTGAATTTCTCTGACCCATAAAATAGCAGATTATAGAAATAAACAAATGCAGAGACTATGCCATCCAAAAGAGCTAAAGCAGAAAAAAATTATCTCAATGAAACTATTTCAGATCCTAAAGGTTAAAGGGGCTTTGGCCTGGCTTTCTCAGTTTCTGGAAATCAAATTAACTCAGGAAATTGGCAAGGAATAAGAGTAGTTGGAGAAATGTCTTTCAAACTACTACAGAATAGGAGTGGGGAAAAAAATAAAATAATGAAAGAAAACATGATTAAGCTATACTAGAAGAGAGATTTCCTTAGGAGAGGTGTTGCAATCTAGAGACTAAACTAGAAGTTATGAAATCAGAAATTAGATATTTAAAAGCTGATACAGAAGGGAAAATGAGAGATGCCTTGGTGTAATTGCTCTTAAACAGGGCTTTAGAAAAGAGGGCACTATTTCAGTGTTGCTAAATTGGAAAGGTGACTGGGGTCCAGCAAAAGTAAGAATAGCAATGTCTTAATGAAAAAACTAGATTGACTGCTCAAAAGATGCCAGAACATTATTGAAAAATGCTCTCTTAGAGCTGCAAATACAGCTTCCATTGTAAGAGCAGTAGAAAGCCATCCTTGCAAGTTGGGGCAGCTATACCAGGGGACTGTGGAAAACTTGAGGGACAAATGCTGGGAAGAGGGATGATTTGAAGGCTTCAAATATAGCACAGATGTTGCTTGTACATTGAAGGAAGGTACCCAGGAAATGTATGAAAATAGAGAAGGCCCTGAAAAAAACCAGGAATATTAAATAAGAAGAGGCAGATAATTATAGGTGAAGTCTGGGCCTGTGTTGACCTGATGGGGGACTCTGTACTGAATGGGATTTTCTAATGTGGTTTTGAAAGTGGAAAGGTTGGCTTTTATAGTGAATGATGGTAGAAGATCCAAATTGTTTTGATTTCATATTTCTTGTTGAAGAGAATGTACAAAACAAAACCTGAGGAAACATTTTCTTAAAATCACATATAGAGCCACAAATAAAAGAAGATGGGCAGAATCTGGAAGGAGTTTGGCATTACCTGTGTTCTTAAGAAGCAAGTTAAATAGCCATCAACTCAGTGAGAGCCTTCTTGGAAGGAATAGGGGAACAAGAGATGAAAATGGGACAGCAAGACCATGCTTGATATTCTCCATGCACGTCTCCAGATCTACTGTGTATCCTTCCAGGCCCCGCTCTGTGCCTCTGGAGGCTGAGTTCTCATGCTCAGGCTGCTTTGCCCTCTAGATCTGATTGAGGAAGGCCTGTGGAAGGTTGAGTGGAGACACACGAACAAGAGGAGTGAGAAGTGCCATCTGTGCCAAGCTGTAGCTTGGCTGTGCTGCAGTCCCTTGTTGGGTTGCCCTTCTCCTAGAGCTCCAGATTCCTGCATCTAGGGCTGGTAATAGCTTCCCTCCTGGGTGTTTCCCTGTATGGATGACAACCCATGGAGCAGCTACTGAAAAATCCAGTCTGCCCAGGCATTGGGAACCCTTCTACCTGAAACTGAGCAGAATTAAAATCCGGGGGGATTAATTATGGATTTTAAATTCCTTGGATTTTTGAGTTTAAAAAGGCAAGAGAACTAATTTTGCACTTTATAATTGTCATCATTGTTATTATTATTATTATTAATTTTTGTAGTGCTGGTATGGAACCTAGGCCCTTACACATGCTAGGAAAGTCCTCTACATGGAGCTACATCCCCAGCCCAAGATTCATTTTCTGATGTCTGTGGCATCCACATATATTGGTCCATCCTGGAATCTGGTTTATTCTGTCCCTCTCTTAAGGTCAGAACAAATTGAGTGAAAAACACAGAAGTCAGGCAGATGAAAGTAAAAATTAAAGACACCCCCTTTTAACTGATAATGCTGTTTAGAGAACACGTATTCTGAACCAAGTGGCCTTTCTAATGTCTCAACCCTGAATTAGTCCTATGCCCTCAGTCACTGGCAGAGCTGGACCCACATGGATCTCACAGAAAAGCAAAATGCTTTTAACAAATTTACCCCATAGCTAGAAGAGGCAGACACATTTTTTTTTTCAACAGGAAAATTCAAAGAGAGAAAGAAAAGGCAAATGTATAATAACAAGTTATTTCTCACAAACTATGTTCTACCAGTGTTGGGTGTGGGTGCAGTAAGTGAGGTCAGAAACTAGCCAGTGTTATTTATCTATAAAGGCTTATAATTTGGTAAGCCTTTAAATCAATATTTTAAAAATATTTGTTCAATATTTATATAAGGAGATGGAATAAATTTACATTTTGTTGATCAAATTTTCATCTCTCTTTATGTCCAAAATTATTGGTGTCGTGATAATTTTATGTCTTATTAACTCTTGAATCTTTAAAGCAAGGTACTAATGTTTAACGTATTTGGTTTTTCTTTCATGTTCTCAGTCTTTCTTTCACTTGTGATTGGATAGCTTTTGTCACTCAAATTCACTAGGAAGAAAAATAAATTAAGTAGAAATATTTGCTAAGTTTTATTTAACTTATTTTAAGGGTTTTTTTTCCTAAATGTAGGCAAAATAATTCTCCTATTTTATCTTCATTTCCTATTTTATCCTATTTTATCATATCCTATTTTATCTTCATTTTTCTTTTTGAATTTTTGAATAAGACAACTTCTTTGGAATAATACTAAAAGGTATAGAATATATGTAGTAGAATAAAATGCTCGTTTGCTGTAAAAAGCATTACATGCTGCTGACAGTGACTGCCAGCTTCAGATTTCTGTAACTGCATCATGAAATGTGTACATGTACCTTGTGGAAGCAGTCAATGAAGAGGTCAGCACAGTGAGGAGTACCTTTTTAAATTTTCACTTGAGGTACTGCTGCCTTCTATGTGGGCTGGAGCTATATTCATTTTGCATTTGACATGGTTGTGTGTGGACACTGGCACTATAATTTCTGCACATTTCTCAATGCTTCAGTGTCCTTTAAACACTGATCACTCTGGGCACCTACTTTTCTGGTTCATCCCTTAATCAGGGGCTGACCAGGATACAAGAGGAGAGACTATTATACAAAATGTGGAAGAAAGACAAGGGTGGTGGCTGGGGTTGGAGTGGTGGCTTGGAGAGTTAGTGTGCTTGCAAGGGCTTACCAACTAGATAAATGTGGGGTGGATTCTGATGATGACATTTATGTAAATATGACAGTTTTTACTTCACAAATAGTGGTAGCAAAATATTATGTTTTTAGGAGTCCTACAGCAAATCAGTGTAGAGTTGAAGTAAAATATATTTCCTGTCACTGAGATGCAGTATATTACAATAAGATTCAGTGAAATAATTAAACACTATATATATAGTATGACTTCTTGGTATTGTTCAATGAATTGTACATTCATTAATATGGAAAATTTGCTGATACATAACTTACAGATAATAAATTATGTCCAATTTTTTCAGAGAAAATCAGAAATTAACACTTATGAAGATAATTATAGATAAAGAAACACTGGAATATTTGGCTCACTAAGGAGTCAACTGAGTTAACTACCTCCAAATCTCTTAGTCTTCCTAATAAGTTCTATCATTTTTTTTTTTTATTCTATCTCTACTCAGAAGCAAAAAGCACTTTAAAACTCAGGTTTGTTCATGTCATGAGTCAAGTCCCTGTGTTACCTATAATTAATGAGGAGGCCTCTCTTCTATCTACACTTTTCTTCCTAATGGCATTTGTATCATCCTATTCATTAGTGAGACTGTGCATCTTACCTCCTTCCTCAACCTTGGAAGATCTACCAAGGGCTGAACATGACCGCTTTGTACCTAGTTGTTCTGTAAATTAGAAATTTTATTCAGTATGATACTTACATCACTGGCATGATTTTTAGCATGTAGCATATCTCCAATGAATCCTTATAGAATAAAGGAACTTATTTCTGGAACTTCTACCCATCAACACGTTTCACTGAAGAACATTGATAAGTCCAGAGGATACAACTTATTGAAAACTTATTGGCAGCCAGCTTACCTCAAAATGCTGAATGATCAATAGATCAAATCAATAATATTTTGGCATTCTTAAAAGGGTTCCAAATTTAAGGAAAATCTAGCATCATTTCTGAGTATAGATAGGTAATGTAAAACAAAGAGTGGTTAAATTGGTTGGGATTTCACTTTGATTAGCAAGTGAGATTTTTAGTCTTAAAAAGTTGACAGTAGTGTAGTAGAGAACATTTGGATCTATGAAAAAATGCTTGGCAGATTTTGTCTAGTTTACAAATTGAAAAGTTGATGAGTTTACTAAAAATAATTACAATTCATCTTAGGGAAAAAAACAGGAAGCACGAATACTCACATTTGCTTATGATTAGGTTTTATTTTAACTCCCACTCTCTTTCTTCAGATTGGGTTAATTTCTAAGCATCTCTCTTCAAGTTTACTGATCTTTTCTCCTGTAATTTCTAATCTGTTGTTCAAACATTGAGTGAATATTTTATTTCAGTATTGTAATTTAGAATTTTATAAATTGTTATTAATTTTTTTAGTTTCCATTTTTTCCTGCCAAGACTTTCCATCTACTTACTCATTATGACCATATTTTCTTTAAGTCCTTGAAAGTATTCATAGCAGCTATTTTAAAGCCATTATCTGAAAATTTCAACATCTGGATCATCTTTAAGAGTCTGCTTCCCTGCTTTGAATATGATCCATCTTTTCCTAATTCTTGGTATACCTGGAATTCTACATTATATTATAGATGATACATTTTAAAGAGTCTGGGTTGTGTGGTCTTTCTTTAAAGAGTGTTGAGACAGGTAATTCTTGGGTGACTCTCCTTGATATTTCAGGCTTGCTTCTTAGCTTCGTTAGAATAGGGCCATTCTACAAACGATTCTCACATTGAGAAATGCTTGGTATGTGTACTGTTAGATATGGTGGCTAGTAGTCACATTTGGGTTTTGAGCATTTGAAATAAGGTCAGTGAGCCCAGGATGAATTTTAAATTTTGTCTACTTTTAATTAATTTCAATTTAGATTACTGCATGGGGTTAGTGCTACTGTGTTGGCCAGTATAGGTTGAAGAGTAACCCATACTTTGTGAAACTTGCTCCTAGACCTTTCTGGACTTTTGATTAAATGTTTGGGGCGAATGTATCTCATTCTGACCAGGCTAGAGCTCCAGTGTCTCCCAGAATTGTGTCACCACTAGTGCCTTTGCCCCACTTTTAAATCAGTCACCATCATTGTCAGGCTTTGTGAGGCTTCTCCCTGAGTGTGTAGAGCATAGCTCTTGACCACGGACCTGTGGTACTCTCTGCATAGAACCATGCAGCTGATCTTTAAGATTGAGAATTTGTTGTGGGTTGACTTTGTATTAATGCCCCTAAAGATGGTCATAAACTTGTGATCTTTAATACAGGCATATTATTATTATTATTTAATACAGGCATAATATTATTGTGACTTACGACAGGCATAACGGTGGGGTTCTTTTTCTTTGCTTCCTATTCCCTAAGTACCTTTCTCATTCCCTCCTCATCTGTCTTACCACCTTCTTCTAGTGAGTTATGCACATGTCTGTTTCCCAAGCTAGTCTGTGAGCTATTTAGGACCAGGGATGTGCTTTTTTCACTTTTGTGTCTTCAGTATCTATAACCTGATGGGTGCATGGTGACGTATTTACCAAATTATAGAGGAATTGATGGAAGACAACTGGAACTGATCTCATAGCAGGCCATACAGACCAGCCCTGTAAAAGCAAGTGAGTTCTCAAGCGAGCTATTGAAATGAAAGGGTGTGGAGTCATCCTGTGAGTGCTGTCAAATCACTGCACACATCCAATCTCTTAAAAGAGTTTAGAAATTGAAGAGATTTGTGATTCCTGACATTATCCCTGATTCCAGCGGGACCTTGAGAGAGCAGATCTTGATGGCAGCAAGGGAGAGTAGGAGAAGCTTACTCACGAATGGGTCCTTGTGCTCATGGTAACAGCTGGCAGACCTTGAGTAATTGCTGTGTCAGGCATTGTGTAAGTACTGTGAGGTAGGTGTTCTTATTATCTCTGTTTAACAGAATGACAACTGTGGTCTACAGAGGATGAAAACTTGAGATGCTTATAAACACTAATGCTTGTCAGAGGAGGATATAAACCCGGATCCTGTGGCTCCAGAGCCTGAGCACTTGGCCTGCATGTGGTATTAACTCTCATATTTCTTTACTTTTATTTCTCTTTTTGGATGGTTATCTTGATGTAAGGAAGAAGGATGAGCATAGAGGTGTTTAAAAGAAGGATGAGCATAGAGGTGTTTACCAGAATTTCCAGCATCAGTATTTTCAGAAAACACCTACTCTGTGGAAGATATCAGAGGGATACTCTGTGCTAGATATCAGAGGGAAAAAGATGTGGAAAGTAGAGCCCCAGTTTAAGAAACTTGAAATCTTACTGGACAAATAAAACATAGAGCTAGAAATCGAACAATGATATAAAACATGAAATTTGTGTCAGTGGCCAGATTTAGCAATCTTAATGCAGGGCTCTTTCTACCATTTCACTTCAGTTGGTTTTTTGTTTGGAAACTAGTGTTTCTTTAGCTTTTTAATTCTTAGAAACTTTAAGAAGATACTGTTGTTGCAGATTGTATTTTCCAAAGTGGCCACTACAGGATCTCTCATCCACATACTCTTATAATATGAGGTTGAAACTTGCCCCTGGAGGGATGGGACAAGAGCGTGAGAAGGCAGCTGGCTTTTGAAATGTTATTATATAATGATACTGAATACAGCAAAGCAATCTCCTTCACAGGATCCTATTAATGAATGTGCAATTTTTTTGGTTCCTGTTTTAGGGACTTGCTTTTCTTTTGTCATTATGACAAGTGCTCCTGGGCACAAGTGCTGTCATGGATGCTGGTGAGGCCAGCATTGCTTTTGATTATTCAGAAAGTGTCAAGTGTCCACTATTCATCGCACATTGTTCTAGGCATCAGTAATACAACCATGAACAAAATCAACAAGTCTCTGCTCTTGTGGAGCTTATGCAATAGTGGAAGAAGGTAAATATACATATACAGAAATAAAATAATGCTAGATAATGATGAATGATACAAAGAAAAATAATCCCAGGTAAGGATGTGACAGGAGTATTTTTTTTAAATAGGATGATCTCAAATGGCCTCTCTGAGAATAAGACATGTAAGGGAAAGGGGAAAACTATGAAAATATCTAGAGGAATAGAATTCCAGGAAGAGAAAACAAGAGGAAAGACCCATAAAGGATTGCATGCACTTTTTTCCACCCCAGGGAAATATTGTATTAAATATTTTGGTATTTGCTGTATTAAATATTTTGGAGGAGGAATTCTCTAAGGATAGGATCTGGGTTCAGCTGCCCTGTTACTATTATCCTTTGTCAATGAAAATCTCTTAAGCATCTCAAAGGAAGGTACAGTGTTGCCTACCTGAGAAAGGGACCAATGAATGGATCCTGGAGCAGGAAATTTTCATTATTTGCCTCACACACACATCAGGATTATTGCAACAAGAATTTACTTTTCTTCTCTGGAGTCCTTTGGAATGCACTGGCCAATTTTGGTTCCTACATTGGTCATTGAGTTTCCCATCTCTGCTGACAACTCAGCCATAGGAGTCTCTATAACCTTACTGTTTAGCAATATTAACCTTATACTTGAAAATATAGGGGCTTTATTTTAATGGGTTACTATTCCTAGCAGCAGATAGTCTCCATTGTGTTTAATTACCTGTTTACTACATCTGTTTGCTGATATGTCTAGTGGGAAATAGAACAGGCATTCTGGAAAGAGTATGGGCTCCCTGAGATCAAATGCATCCACTGCTTAATAGCCATATGGCCTTAGGCAAATGATGGCTGTCTAGGTCTCAGCTTTCCCATATGTAAAATGAGTATATGTCCTTCTTGATGGTAAGTCCCTCTTATGTCCATTTGGCAAATTCTAAACAACTCCTAGGTACAGTACTATTAAATTACCTTGCTGTACTTGGAGGGCAGGTTAAGACACATTCAAGCATGCAATACTGTCAGACATTCAAACTCCTTAGATGGAGGTTTTGTGTGACTTCATTGGTAGAAATACTAATTTAAATGATCATTCAAATCAATTTTCCTGTTTTCAGTCAGACACTATTTGCTGGTTCTTGAGAGGGTCGTCAATTCTGTTACTGGGTCCAGAGGGCAGGAAAGGAGACAGTGTCCCAACACTGTAACAAATGGCTCCCAAATACAGCCAACTAAGGTATATGAGTAGATCCAAGGCAGTCAGGTGTTTAGGTACTTTCCCTGGAAGCAATCCTCTGATTTCCTAGAGTTTGGGGTCTAGGGTTAAGTGGTAAAGTTCTCCAGGAAAAATTATTGGCATCTCCTAGAAACAGCAACGTGGTGCCGGGGGATTTAGCAAATAATAAGCAGGATCCATAGACCTACAAAGCTGACATTTAAACATTTTTTCACATCTAATATTTGAATTATACTTCTTAAAAACTTTATGAGATAAGCAGGACAGATATTCCTTCCATTTATTTCTTCAGCTGCCCTTTATCAAATATCCATTTTGTTTTAAGCAGAATTAGCTTCTTTCTTTTATGTATGTATAATCTCATATAATCCTCAAGACAGTCTGAAAAAAAACGTATTCTCAGAGTTCTCATAGTTTTTACCTGGGACAGTCTCAGAAGGCTAAAGTAGTTATTCAGGGTCCCCAGATTAGGAGGTGCCAAAATAGGGGTGATATTCAGCAAGTAAACACCAGTGTAACTATACTTTTTATTAAAATGTCAAAATTCTTTCAAACTTTTGCACATGGTTACTGCCTGGAGTCCCCCAGACATCCCCATTTCTATCCCGTTGTCCCTCCTCCTGAGCCTCTGGTGATGGGCACAAACTGATGAATACCCAGTACTGTAGCAGGTTCAGCACTGCAGTCACTTTTGGTTCTATTCAGTCAGTGCTTTGGCCATCCTGGACATCCCTGGACAGAGGGGAAATTCAAGTTCAGAGAAGTTAAGTGGGTTGCCCAGAGGACTGGCTCAGACTCAAATCCAGTTCTCTTTTATTTATTCATTTATTTTTTTTTTTGTGATGCTGGGGATTAGAACACAGGGCTTTGTGCATGCAAAGCAAGCACTCTACCAACTGAGTTATATGCCCAACCCAAACCAGGTCTTTTGACTCTAAATTGAATTTTCTTGACCTGCTTGTTGGTTTCACGAGACTGCCCTATCTTTTAGGAAATGAAATAGTGGATTTTAGATTTTACATTTTCTCTTTAACTGAAGTTTTAAACTTCATATGATGTGTTTCATAAAAAAAATTAATATATAATCCCAAGTTCAGTGGATAAAACCTTAATGCTTTTATCAGACAGAAGCATGTGAGGGAGAGTCATCTACAGTTTGGTTCTAATACTCCTAGAATTTGTGAGGCATATGTTAGGGTGGAAAGGAGCACCTGCTCACATAAGAAGCACTTACTTCTGTCCTCATGCACATCTCACATTTGATCCTCACAACCATCCAGTAGAAAATTCCCACTGATAGGAGTATTCCTGAAACTTCTGAGCATTTGTATTAGCATTGCTGCCACCGTACACAACCTTCTCTGAATGTAGAATTCAGAACTGGAAGAAGGGATTTCAAGTCTGGGCAAAGGATGTGCCTTAAGGTCATTCACCATATTAGTAGACTTAAAGTCAAGAATCACATGATTATTTCAATCGATGCAGAAAAAGCATTTGATAAAATACAGCACCCCTTCATGCTCAAAACACTAGAAAAAATAGGGATAGTGGGAACATTCCTTAACATTGTAAAGGCCATTTATGCTAAGCCCACGGCTAATATCATTCTAAATGGTGAAAAACTGAAAGCATTCCCCCTAAACACTGGAACAAGGCAGGGATGCCCTCTTTCACCACTTCTATTCCACATCGTTCTTGAGACTCTGGCCAGAGCAATTTGACAAACCAAAGAAATTAAAGGGATACGAATTGGGAAAGAAGAACTCAAACTATCCCTGTTCGCTGATGACATGATTATATATTTAGAGGAACCTGGAAATTCCACCAGAAAACTCTTAGAACTCATAAGTGAATTCAGTAAAGTAGCAGGTTACAAGATCAATGCCCATAAATCCAACGCATTTTTATACATAAGTGATGAATCTTCAGAAAGAGAAATTAGGAAAACTACCCCATTCACAATAGCCTTGAAAAAAATAAAATACTTGGAAATCAATCTCACAAAAGAGGTGAAAGACCTCTACAATGAGAACTACAGAACACTAAAGAAAGAAATTAAAGAACACCTTAGAAGATGGAAAGATCTCCCATGTTCTTGGATAGGAAGAATTAATATTGTCAAAATGGCCATACTACCTAAAGTGCTATACAAATTCAATGCAATTCCAATTAAAATCCCAATGACGTACCTTACAGAAATAGAGCAAGCAATTATGAAATTCATCTGGAAGAATAAGAAACCCAGAATAGCTAAAGCAATCCTTAGCAGGAAGAGTGAAACAGGGGGTATTGCAATACCAGATCTTCAACTCTACTACAAAGCAATAGTAACAAAAACGGCATGGTATTGGTACCAAAATAGACAGGTAGATCAATGGTACAGAATAGAGGACATGGACACAAACCCAAATAAATACAATTTTCTCATACTAGACAAAGGTGCCAAAAATATGCAATGGAGAAAAGATAGCCTCTTCAACAAATGGTGCTGGGAGAATTGGAAATCCATATGCAACAGAATGAAACTAAACCCATATCTCTCACCATGCACGAAACGAAACTCAAAATGGATTAAGGACCTCGGAATCAGACCAGAGACCCTGCAGATTATAGAAGAAAAAGTAGGTCCAAATCTTCACCTTGTTGGTCTAGGATCAGACTTCCTTAACAGGACTCCCATAGCACAAGAAATAAAAGCTAGAATCAACCACTGGGATAGATTCAAACTAAAAAGCTTTCTCTCAGCAAAGGAAACTATCAGCAATGCGAAGAAAGAGCCTACAGAGTGGGAGAATATCTTTGCCAATCATACTTCAGATAGAGCGCTAATCTCCAGAATCTATAAAGAACTCAAAAAACTCTACTCCAAGAATTCAAATAATCCAGTCGACAAATGGGCTAAGGAAATGAATAGACACTTCACAGAAGAAGATCTACAAGCAATCAACAAACATATGGAAAAATGTTCAACATCTCTAGTAATAAGAGAATAATGCAAATCAAAACCACCCTAAGATTCCATTTCACCCCAATTAGAATGGCAATCATCAAGAATACGAGCAACAACAGGTGTTGGCGAGGATGTGGGGCGAAAGGTACACTCATACTTTGCTGGTGGGGCTGCAAATTAGTGCAGCCACTCTGGAAAGCAGTGTGGAGATTCCTTAGAAAACTTGGAATGGACCCTCCATTTGACCCCGCTATCCCACTCCTTGGCCTATACCCAAAGGACTTAAAATCAGCATACTACAGAGATACAGCCACATCAATGTTCATAGCTGCTCAATTCACAATAGTCAGACTGTGGAACCAACCTATCCACTCAATTGATGAGTGGATAAAGAAACTGTGGTATATATATATACAATGGAATATTATTCAGCCATAAAGAATGATAAAATTATGGCATTTGCAGGCAAATGGATGAAATTGGAGAATATCATGCTAAGTGAGATAAGCCAATCTCAAAAAGCCAAAGGACGAATGATATCGCTAATAAGTGGAGGATGACACATAATGGGGGGGAGGGAAGGGTTAGTGTTAGGGTTAGAGTTAGGGTTAGGGAGGGGGGCAAGTATGGAGGAAGGAAGTACTGTATAGAGGGTAAAGAGGGGTGGGAGGGGTGAGGGGAAGGGAAAAAATAACAGAATGAATCAAACAACATTACCCTATGTAAATTTATGATTACACAAATGGTATGCCTTTATGCCATGTACAAACAGAGAAACAACATGTATCCCATTTGTTTATAATAAAAAAAAAAAAGAAAGAGGAAAAAAAATGAAAAGGCAATCATGATATAGTTTGATAACAGGGTTATCAAAAGCTGATAGAATTGCATACAATAGGGTTACATAAAATATTAATTTTACATTACTATGTAGCAATATTAATTTTACATTGCCATGTACAAATTTAGTGATTTAAAATGACACAAATTTATTATCTCACAGTTTCTGTAAGTCTGGGCACAGCATCACTGTATTCTCTACTCTGTCTCCCTGGGCTGAAATCTAGGTGTCAGCCAACTGCATCTCATCTGGGGTTTACAGTTCTTTTCCAAAGCTCACAGGTTGCTGGCAGAATTAATTTCCTTGAGGGTGTAGAATTGAGGCCCTTATTTTCTTTCTGGATGTTGGCTGTCATTGTCTTTCATCTCTAAGAGACTTCTCTGAGTTCTTTCCATGTGGCTCCCATCTTCAATTTATGGCAACCAAACCTACTTCGAGCTTCAAATTCCTCATTGTATTTTTTATAACCGGTCAGAGAAAACTCTGCTTTTAAAGAAGTTGTGTGATATAAGGTCAGGCCCTCATGAGTACACTTTCTTGTGATTAACTCAAAGCCCAACTAATTAGCATCCTTAGTTATATTGACAAAATGCCTTTTGTCAGGTTACGTAGCATAATCACAGAACTGGTGCCCCACATTCTACACAGGAGGAAAATATGCACAGGAGAGGTTCGTTGGCAGTCATTCTATAATTCTGCCTTTGCATGCATAGAATGAGCACTTCACCTAATTTTGGATTTGGCATTGAAGCAGGGCAGGAGAAAGTCTTTCAAAGAAAGTGATATCTAAGCTGAGAACTAAAGGGTTTATAGAAATTAATCAGGAGCAGACTTGTAGAAGGGCAAGTGAGGAGGAGAAGGCTCCAGACCCATGGGAGAGGGGGATATTTGACATCAAACAATGTTATATTTGTTTGGGATACTTCTTTTCTGCACTAAAACCCTTTGCTTATTTTTGGGGTTTGTTCCTGATATTTCCCTCAGTACTGTTAACTCGTCTATAGGGCATCTTGGGCTTATGAATTCAGGGAAGGGATGGGTCAATATTCAGCTTCAGTGTTCCATAGCAGACTTTTAAACCTAATGGTTAAGCCAGTAGGAAAAAGCAAAAGTGTCTTTCCATCTCAGAAGTTGACTCCAAAGTACTTAGTCAGAATTTGAGGTTGGAAGACTAAGAATCTGTCAGAGTCTGTTTTTTCATATAAGAAGGGATAAATTTTTCCTGGGAGAAAAGAATTGATGAGAGGAGTGATAAAGTTAACACTGGTGTGGTTATTTGATAGGGGTAATGAATCCTGTTCTGAGTCTTGCTAGGAGTAGGCCAACAGAATCACTGCGTGGGTGTGGGGGCAAAGAGAATGTCTTCTCTACTCTGAAGCTTTGGTAATCGAGACTGCTGAAAGAAGCTGACAGTAGATAAGCAACAAAAAGAGTTATAGAAGTTATTATGTGCATGGGGCATCCCAAGAATGAAAAGTTAGCCCCCAATAACCCAATGAGATTTAGAAACTTATATACCATCTTCACAGGAGAGAGAGAAGTGGGAGATGTAGGGAATTTTAGAGGAAAAGTAAATGATGTTTGGGGAACATGAATCGGCCTGAAGAGCAGATCATAGTCTGAGACAGTCAGTGTGGACTCTTAGGGCATGTTGTCAAACTGCAGTCTTCCAGCCATGTGAACCAGTACCTCCTGGTTGATGAGATCTC
This sequence comes from Sciurus vulgaris, assembly GCF_902686455.1. Classification (NCBI taxonomy): domain Eukaryota; kingdom Metazoa; phylum Chordata; class Mammalia; order Rodentia; family Sciuridae; genus Sciurus; species Sciurus vulgaris. The sequence continues at coordinate 104,782,327 of NC_136472.1, forward strand.
TGGGAAAGGGATTCACAACAATTGAACATCTTCTGGGGGACCTGGTCTTTGGAAGAGGTAGGGAAACTCACAGAAAACCCTTCCGTGCTATTGCTGTTCCTCAGGTGCTCTCAGTTTGAAGTCCAAGGCAGCATATTTTGGGGTATCATTTTCTGAGTTCCAACATACTCTATTGATTGCAGAGTCTGAGAAAAGAGGGGAGGTGAGTCCTGCTTTCCTGTTTGGAGTCTTGGGAGTCATTAATCTAGTTAGAGGCTATTGGTGAGGAAATGGTTCTAGAGGTGTCTAGACAAAGGGGCCAGAGAGTCTCATTCAGTTTTCTATCACTCCAGAGAGACTGGGTATGAAGTAGCAGACCCATTTAGGCTTTAAGACAAGATGCAGCAGCAGATGCTGGGTTAGTCCACAGAGTCAGATTCCACATAAGGACTCAAGTCCCAACGCAGACATAAGTGGGGAAAGTTGCCGATGATGGGTGAGTGGGGGTGTTGATGATGCTTTTCTCACTTGGAGCAGGCAGAGAGAGCACAGTGCTGAGGTCCTCCTTGCCCACAGTCCAACCTAAGCATTTTGTAAGCTGCCCTGGAGCTCAGAAGCAATCCTGGGAAGAAAAGGAGGCCAAAAATCTAGAATTGACTGAGAAAACTGTGATCTGAATAAGAGAAATCTAATGTGACTAAGATTAAATTGCTATCTAAGTTGAGTGGGGGTTTGGGTTAGAAATCACATTCAATTACTAAAAATTAAAGAGGGTTACATTCTTAGACATCTGAGTTTGTGACCCAGGAAATTTGTATCCACTGCTTAATTCAGAAAATGGTGAAATCGTTTTGACTAAGGAAGTTGGAGAGAGAGGGTCTTGAGCTGGATTTTAAAGGATTTGCAACATGGACAGAAGCGAGCACAGTGGGCAGGGAGGGTGAGAGAGAACTGAATATAGACTAGGAGCAAAGGCAGAGGTAGAAATGGTTAAAGTAGGGATGGAGACTAGGTGGGGCTCAAAATTCATTCATGAAAGACATGTGGTTGGACATGGAAGGTGAGTCAGGTTAATAAGAGCTTTGCTGGGCAAGGAAGAGGAGGTGCTGAATAGTTTTGTAAGATCTTAAGCTTAATAAAGGGAAAGTGAAGCAACATTTGTTGCGTTTTCTGAGGTCCAGGCACTTTGCAAATTATATACCATTTATTTGTAAGTTTAAAATATTCATGATCTTAATTTTACAGATTAGTACACTGAGGTTCAGAGATGTTGAGTTACTTAGAGTCATGTGACACACCAATGTCTTGGTCATTGATGGACTGCACATACTACAGTGGTTTTATTAATATTATAATATAGCTTGGGTATGTAGTAGGTTTTCCATCTAGGTTTGTGGAAGTGAACTCTAAGGTAGTTACACAGTGACAAAATTTGCCTATGTATCCCCACCATTAAGACACACAGAACTGTAAATTGAAATAGCCACGGATTGGTGGAGCAAAGGTTTAAGCCCCTGTACTTGGATCCAGTGCTCAGGCATTTCTCACTTACTTCTGAGTCTCCCTGTGGTGGATTTTTGAACAAGGAAGAAGTATGAAAAATCAGTCTTTTGGAAGACTGTTCTGGCACAATTGTGAATAATGGTTTTTAGAGGAGATGGGCTGGAGAGCAGAAATTGGAACTTCAATTTGGGGAGCAGGTAAAACTGGCCAGACTTGGGAGAGGCTGATGGAAAAGGAGTGAAAGGATATCCAAGAAACATTTTGAAGGAAGAAACAGCACAAGATGGATTTGGTAGAAGGAAGAGATTTTTCTTTTTTTCCTGGTCTAAATTATCTCTCTCCTTCATTTCCAATGTTTTTCGATTACATTCTTCATAAACTTGCAACCATTTAAAAAACTCATAAAACATTAAAAAGAATAGCCCAAGGCTTCTTACTTTTGGCAGGTTTATTCAAGGACATCTAGTTCTCATAATTAGTTTCCAGAAGGTATGAGCTCTACCTGCAGTGTTTCAAAGAAATAGTTTAACTTTCCTCAGGCTTTTTGATAGGAAAATTCACTTAGCCACTGTTGCAGCTTACCACACATCCAGAGCTACACAGACTGTTCTTTTGTAACATATGGGGAAAGAACAATGAAAGCCAATCCTCTGAGATGTCTGAAATTTATGCAATATTATGCCCACGTTTTCATGGAATTTCTGGTAACAAGACATCTGGAACCTTGCTATCAAGCAGTCTGCCACAAGCAACTGGTCCCTATTTCCAAGGTAGGTCTGCTCATAGGGGCTCCTATCTTATGAGGAGGAATTAATTTTATTTTTCTAGGGCCTTGTTATCATTTGCAGTTACAATGATGAAGGTAAAGATCCAGGTTCTGGGTGAAACTTCAAGTGTGTTGGTGGCAAAGCAATAAAAATAAACACTTGTTAAAAGCTAATGAAATAGGGCAGCTTTGGGGACTTTAGGAGCGATACTTGGTGCACCTTGCTATAGTCCTGAAATTAATGCAGTCCAGCTTGAGGACTTAGGTCTCTCCTGTTCACATTTCAGATTCCCAGGATAGAATTTGGTTGACCCAGTTAGATGTGAATCTCACCCTTCTTCCCTGTGCATCACAAGTCATTTCCCTAAGGAGGTCTCTGTCTGAATCAGACAGTTGTCTACAATAATGACCTTGCAGTAGGAAAGGTCTGGGTTAAATCCCAGCTGTTTTTCATTCACTTGAAAGTATTTATTGAGAATCTACTGTGTTTCAGACATATTTCATATTATATAATGTGAGTTTCCTCTTTCTAGAGAAGGAACAGAACACAGAATATAGAGACAGTTCCTGGTACGGGGTTCCTGAGAGTCAAGTTCATCAATAGAATAAAGAAAAGGTTGATAAACACCCACAACTGTCCCCACTGCATACATTAAGAGTTAAGAAAAACCATGGATGATCCCTGATGAAGACGGGTATTTAGGGAAGTAAGTGGCTATGTGAACTACTAGGTAAGACTTCAAGACTGAGTCTATAAATGTGAATTTGTATGATATTTTTTTCAGGAGTGGATATTAACACACACTCAGAGGATTAAAATGTTTAGTTTTTGACTTAGAAATTTTACTTCTAGACATTTATTCACCGTACATAATCTACACACCAGGTTTAAAATTTGGAAATGATCTGAATGTCCAACAGAAGGAGATTGGTTAAAATGATCATCCTAACATATATGTGCTGGACCACCTCATTACCAATATTGGTTGTTTCATGGATATGAAGTAGAATAAGTAGTGCAAAGAGCTTGCAAAACTCTATTATTCCCATAGATTCTTTTTTTTTTTTTTGATGAAAAACAAGGAAAAGCATACATATATGAAAATATCTGGAGATCACAGTACTTGTCTCTGAGTAATAATAGTATGCATTTTGTTATTTGTATTTTCAAATTTTTCTACTATAAAAAGTATTAATTTTATGATTTGAAAATAAAAACAATATTTCCATAAGGCCGATCTGCTACTTGGGAAAACTGTCAGCACAGAGACCACCCCATATTGCTTGACTTCCTGTTTTAATTAACCAATCAGATCCTGTCTCCTTTGCTATTGTCAGAATCTTTAAGAAAAAGATGACTTTTCTCTGGACATAGTAGTGCAGGCCTGTAATCCAAGTGACTGGGGAAGCAGAGGCAGGAGGATCTCAAGTTTGAGGCCAGCCTTGGCAGCTCAGTGAGGCTCTGTCTCAAAATAAAAAATGAAAAGGGCTGGGGATGTAGTTCAGTGGTAAAGCACCCCAGGGTTCAATCTTCATTACTGGGGGAAATACTCTGATTTTGCTTTTTTTAATGTACCCTCATAACACTAGGAACTTTTAGATTGTTTGTCCCAGGACACAGCATCTGCATATTGGGTAGCAACTTGGGGCCATTAAAGGGATAGTGCTGAAAGGACGCTTGTGAAAGACTTGCAGCAGATAAAAGTAAACAAGTGACATGGGACAATGATTAGTCCTGCTGTTTGTCCTCCTTGACCTGCAGTTAGGCTGCAAGTGGAAGCCGAAGGCTTAAGTTTTCACTGTCTGTGACCTCACGTTAGGTGGTTTGTGGGGGTGGATCATGCTTCTTCTTGAGCCACAAAAACAGAACAGCTCTAGTTTACTTCTTCCTCTGTGTTGCTTTAACTTTGTCTTGTAGAGTTTAAAAGGAAGGATAAAGATGGATGCTTTTAGAATGTCTACTAAGTATTTTTTCTTTGCTGTTTACTTTGATGTAATAACAAAATGCTATTTGGTTCTTCTGAATCATTATGTTGGAAAAAATGATGTCCATATTTAGGAATTTAAAACACTGATATAGTTTTTACTCATTGCTCAACTGACCTTCCTGAGTCAAAGGCTTAATGAGGGAGAAGCCACCTGTATGCTTTGAATGTCAATTTTGGACCACTTGGCATCCCTGTATCTTGGTTTAGTTGTCTTTAAAATGGAGGTCATAATACCTGTCTTAGTATGTTCAAATTTAAACAATATAGAACAACTAGCATGTTCTCTGGTATATTATAAAATATACTAAAATATGGTAAACACATCATCAGTTAGGACTACACATTGCAGTCATGGAAAATCCAACTCCAAGTGGCTCACTTAGCAATAGAGGACATTTATTAGGTGGCACATCTGAACAGATCAAGGGTAGGAGAAATAGGGCAAGAGGTGATCCATTTTCTCAATAGTGGCGCCAAGGAAAATATCTCTTTATGTCTCTCCCATCCTACTTCTGTGCCTCTTGAGGCTCAAGGCTCTCCTTCTTTTGACTATTGTAATTCTAGATCATTGATTGTGACTTTCAGACATATAGGGAAGCAAGGAAAAAGTCCCTTCTGGTATTTCTAGTTGAAATGAGAAGAGGATTTCCTTCCTTGAAGCTGCAGCAACATATTTTAATGTTTCACTGGCTCTGATTGAGTTTCGTGTTCATATTAAACATGCTGTCCCTGGGAAATGGGCTGTGTTAATCAACTTGGGTCAATCAAGTTCCATTCCTAGAGTTGAGGTTGAGTTGAATTCCACCCAAGCTGCACAGCTGAGGATGGCAAAGAGGTGATTTTTATAAAGGAATTTTTTTTATAAAGGATATTTGATGCTCCCAGAAGCACAGGAATAGATGCCAAATTGTAAACAACAGATGTTTATCACCATGACTTAAATTTGCATTCCCTGATAAATAATGATGGCGAACAATTTTCAGATGCTTCTTGGCTTTTCCACTTTTGTGAAGTGACTTTTCAATTCCTTTGATCGTTTTTAAAAAATTGCATTGCCTTTCTTCCTTATTGTAGGAGGGGTTTTTTTTTTTTTTTTTTTTTTGGGCAGGGGGAAGTATATGAACGTTTTGCCAGTGATAGGTATTGCAAATATCCCTTCCTTCTGTGGCTTGCTTTTTCACTCTTTCAGTGGAATCTTCTGATAAACAAAAGTTTTTAATTTGAATAAGGTCTGGTTCATCAGTGTTATACGTTATGCTTGTTACTTTTTATGTCCTGGTTAAAAACTATTTTTCAACCTCATCAGAGGATAACTATCCTCTTTTAATGTTATCGTTTATTACAGTAACCTTCATGTTTAGATCTTCAGTATCTCTGGAATTAAACTTAGTGTATGAAATCACTTGGGCCTGGAGGAGGCACTTGGGCTTCTTTGGGGGAAAGTTTAAAATTACAAAGTCTGTATCTAACAGATACTCACCTTTTATTGTTGTTGTTGTTTGTGTGTGTCCCTTTTGGTAGATTGTGCTTTTCTAGGGAGGTGTCTATTTCACTTCAATGTTTGGATTAGTTAGTAGGAAGTTTTAGTAATATTTACTTATTGTTTTAGTGTTTATAGTAGGGTTTGGCAAATTTTTTCCTATAAAGGGCCAGAAGATAAATCCTTCTGGCTTTATGAGCCATAAGTCTCGGCCACAAGCACTCAGCTCTGCTGTTGCAGTGTTAAAAGCAGCCATGGATAATATGTAAATGAATGGCCTTTTTTGTTTTGGTAGGATATTTTTCCAGACATGAAATTTCTTACATTTCTTGTGTGTGTGTGTGTGTGTGTGTGTGTGTGTTGTGTATATTGATGGTGATCAAACCTAGGACCCTCCACATGCTAATTTAGTCACATTTTCTGGAACTTTAAAGAAGTCTTTTTTTTTTAACCCTTCTTCTGTTTTTGATGAAATCTGCTATTTTGGTGTATCTGCTATTATTATCATTATTCTCCTATATATAATATGTCATTTTTCTATGACTACTTTGAGCATTTTCTCTTTATTTTTTCATTTTAATAACTTGGCTATTTTGTAGCTGGATGTAGTTTTTCTTCATATTTTTCTTGCTTATCAACTTTTCTTATCTGTAGGTTGATATGTTTTATCAGATTTGTGCTATTTCTAACCATAATATCTTCAAATCACTTTTCTGCTCCAATCTCTTACTCCTCTCCTTCAGTTTTCAATTATACATATGTTAGAGCACTTGATACTTTTCCAAATATAACGGAGGCTCTCTAATTTAAAAATAATTTTGTTTCCTCTCTGTCCATGTGTGTAATTTCTATTGTTTTGCTTTCAAGTTCATTTATCCTTTATTCTGTGTCATCCATTTTGTCTTAAGCCATTTGGTAAATTTTTCATTTCAGATTTTTAAATTTTCAATTAGGAAATTTCCATTTGGTACTTTTAAAAATAGTTTATATTTGTTTAGACTTTCTGTTAGCTCAATAAAGCTATCTTTTTCTTTAAATTCTTATATATATATTTATAATAGCTATCTTTAACATCTTACCTGTTAATCCTAATATCTTTGTTATCTTTGGCACTTTTCCTTGTGACTTCTATTTCTCTTTATGGTGGGTCACTTTACATATCTAGTATTGTTTATTATATACTGTGCATTGTAGGTAGTATGTTGAAAGGAGTCTGAATTATGTTGTCCTCTCTTAGAATTTTTAATTTTATTTGGGCAGGAAGTTAAGTTATTGGAGAAACTTCTAGATTCCATTATGCATGGTTTTAGGCTTTATATGGTGACTTATTTTTGTTTTGCCCTTAATCTTGGGGTATAACCTTTATTCTTGGGTATGATCTTTACCCTTAAAGGATGACTTTTCTGGGCTTCCCAGTGAATATTCTAGGCATTCAGAGAAGACTCTCTATTCTGGCTTAACTAATGTATTCAAGCACTTTTTTGACCTTTGAACTATCCATTCAGTCCTCACTCTCCCAAGAGTCTTTCTCTGCTCAGCATCATGGAATTTTATTCTTCACTGGTACAACTCCACCATTAACCAAGAATTTGAGGGAAATGTCCACACAGTGTGCTGAGGGCCCTGCTTTACAAAGCTTTTCAGATTCCAATATCTTGTGTCACTAAATACAGTCAACTCAGCAGGAATGAATTCTGGTGTCTGCTTCCTTGATTCATTGAGACAACTGCTCTTGACTTTGTTTCTGTTTCACAATTTGTTGTTGTTCTGAAAAGTGCCTTCAGGCAGAAATCTAAGGTGAATTAAATACAGGTTCAATCAAGTCTTAGCTCATGGATGTGATCCTGAGATTCTCATTGTCTAATGTGTGAAAACAGGTGTTTCATATATTTTTTCCAGTTTCATAGTTATTTATAGCAGGAGAATAAGTCTAATAAAAGTATTCCATCATGTCCAAAGCAACTGTTGGTAGAGTTTTAAATGAATAATGATTTATCTGGTTTTGAACCATTTGTTGTCAGCATTTTTGGGCATGTGTGTGTGTTTGTACTCACACTTTTTTAGATAAAGGCACAAGTTTTTGGAGTTTGTATTTCAGTGGTTCTGAAATTTTCTTATGTAAAGGGAGTATCTTTTGACATTTCATATGTAAAGGGACTCTCTTTTTTTCATAACTTTAAACCTTTATTTTTTTAACTTTTTTCTTTTTTATTTAGCTTATTTTTAAATTTTTGATTCATGAACATGTATGATTACACAAACGGTGTGACTCTACTTCGTGTACAACCAGAGAAATGACATTTGTACTCCATTTGTGTACAAAGAATAAAAATAAAGGGATTATCTTTTGACATTACAGATTATTTCAAATATGGGTTGGGGTTGATAACTATGCCTTTTTAGCAAACATATAAGTAGGTTTTTGCTAATTTTGATCTTAGTTCCACACTTTTCAAAACATCTTCTAGGTTATGTTGGATAATAGCTTATTCGTTGAAGTAAGGTCTCACTTTTCACAAGTATGTATCACTGATAGAGAAACTTCATGAAGTCACATAGTTTCCGTAGAGTGAAGTAGTCACATCACAAAGATGGTTTAGAATCTTTCTTGTAAATATTGGTTACCCTTAGGAACTGAAGTATAATTAGGATTTTATTTCATAAATTGGCATGTTATTCTCCACTATGAATCTTAGGTACACTATGTATAATTTAAAACTGATATTTAAATATAGGAAACATGGAAGTATTTATAAAGTTGATACTATATGTCAGATTTAATTTTGTTTCTTATGATAAAGACTAAAATGGTAGGGGCTTGGAAATCCCCTGCATTTAATGTTTACACATTATTTTCTACAAGAAGTATCTTGCTTTAGGCCCTGGTGTGATTCTCTATAACTTGGTTTGACGGACGGAATCCATAAGGTTGTTTGATTACTTGTTTCTTGTGCAACTTCTGCAGCAAATTTTTCTTCAGGGGTGGAGAATTTTTATTGTACTCTTGCAGGGAAGTTAATCTTCCCTGTTATGTACTTAATTTTTAATCCATTCTGTTTGAAATACATAAACACTAAGCTTTGTGTGGATCCAGCATAGTGATTATACAGAAACATGAACAGATACAGCCTATTATTGCTCTTCCCCAAGACATTTTCCAGTTTCCTTGAATAATGAAAGTCAGGATAGCCCAGGGAAACATTAAATAGGGCTCATAAAATAATGCTGTCTCTACGGAGTCATCACTTGAATTATAGTCTCCATATATTTAGCACTTATTTGCTCAGCAAACAATTCTCTCAATGGATAATAAATTCTTGAAGATTATAATGAAAAAGGGAATGGAGATAGTAATTTTTCTTGGATGATAATACATTATTTTCTGAATATGGTTAATTAGGACCTAAGCCAGACCTTGGACTGATTCCCTTTTTGTGAGACACGGACAAAGTGGTTGTAGGTGATAATCTGTTGTCCTCACCTCTGTTGTTTTTTCAAGTTTACTCAGAGTCTACTGCATACTTTTTGTATTTCAGGTATTGGATCAGGAAGTTGAGGACTGAGATAGGACTGTCTTATTCAGTATTGTACCTCTGTTGGATAACAAATACTCAAGAAACATCTTGTGAGTAAAAGAGTGAGTGCAAGTCCTAGTCCTGGAGGCATCTTGATAGAGGGATAGAAATGTAAACGCACTGTCCTGATAAAATGTGAGATATGTTCTAGTAGATAGAGATACAAAGTGCTATCTGATTAAGCAGGAAGGTGCAACTAGATTTGCAAAGGGCAAGTGGTTTCTTTAATGCAATAATTCTTGCACATGGAGGATCATTAATCTAAGGAAATTAATTGTATCCACTAAATTAAGTAGATTAGGGCCAAATAGAATTTCCCATCCTTGGAAAAATGGTTAAGCCTGGAGTACCTTGTGGTACCAGGAAGTAAGTGATTAAAAAAAAAAAAAAAAAACCCGAAAGATATGTTAAAAAGGCAAAGAGCTTACTGAAAGAGCTTACCATGGCCAAAATAGGGACAGTTAGACTAACACAGTAAGTAACAATAGCATTGGGCTTTACCTCAAAGAAGGAAACAAAGATGAGGGCAAATTATGCAAACTAATGATTCAGTAAGAAAATACAGGGATAGTTCTTCCTCACAGTAGAATTGATATATGTAGAAGGAATAAGGGACATATAAAATCCCATTAGAACCCCATAATAATAATTATTGCAATAAGATCTAATGATGGATACTAAGATTAGTGCACAAATAAGATGTTTGTATAATATATATTCAGGAAAAATGGAAATATTAATTAATTACAAGTGCACTTTCTTCAAAAGCAGAAAATCTGGGCATACTTCCTTCTAACAAAGTACAGATCACTAGTACCAACTTATATTGGTACCATGCCTATCACAAGATTCTTATCCCTGCTGTGTTCTTCTCAAATTGGATGACCTCAATCTAATCATGAGAACCCATCAGACAAACCCAAATTGGGAGACATTCTAAAATATACCTGATCATTAATAGTTCTCTTGGAGGTTAAGGAGACATTACAACTAAATGTGAAATGGAATCCTGTGTTGAATTCTGGAATAGGAAAAGCACATTAGTAAAAGACTGGTGGAATCTACATGAAGTCTATGGTTTCATTAATAGTATTATGCTGATGCTAATTTCATTGTACTATGGGTATATAAGATGCTAATATTACAGGAAACTGGATGAAGGGTATATTGAAATCTTCTACTATTTTTGCAACTCTTCTACAAATCTGAAACTTTCAAAGTAGAGGTAAACTAGTGTAGGCCCTGTAATTAAGCTTGTTTTGTTCTTTTGGGGGCAGTGCTACCCTTTGTACTTAGTGTAAGGAATTCCCGGCTTCCCCCACCACCTGTCAATCTGTGTTAGCCCGCCTCTCACATTAGAGGAATTTCCGGCTTATGTTGCTGTAATCTCCCTGCCTCCAGCATTATGTCCTAATATGTCATTGGTCCATCAGTCAGTCTGTAAGAATTCTCCTCCGCGATTGGTTCCTCTCAGCCTGTGAAATTCCTATGTCTGAGAGAAACCGAGCGCCATCTTTCCCCTTCCCCCATGCAGATGTGAATTCATCTGCGCAAAATAAAGGGTTCCTTGTGTGAGACCTGTATCTGTGGAGCGTTTTTGGGAGCTAGCGACGAACCATAACTGTGCCCCTTTTCACCTAACACTTAGAAAATTGCTTTTTGCTGTTGTAGAGGGAACAAGGCTGATGTGCATCCCAGCAGGTGGATGACCTGGAGAAAAACATTTGCAATGGATGAAGTGTGTATGAACTTCAGATTTTACTAATGATGTAGCTCTTTCATGTCTGGGGCCTCTCTCTTCTATCAAGGCAGAGGGTAGGCTCCTCTAGCCATTGGGTAGCCACTTAGGAAAAGAGCAGTCCAACTATGCCAGCAATCTAAATGCTTTCTCCATCTTCTATGTAAGATATGATAAATCCTCGAGTACAGGGCAGTTCGTTTGTGTCAGTGATCCTGTCTAAAGATGAAACATTTTACAGTTCCTTCCAACAAGGTTTTCTAATGAAGAAAACAATAAATCAACCATTTTCATCAAATCAATAAGTTTATATTGAGCAATTACTGCGTGCCAGGTACTTTTCATCCCACTTAAACATAAGCAAAAACTTCGATGTAGATATAGCTATTCCTACATTTAGCAGGCAAGAAAACTGACACTTGGAGAGATAGGTTGCCCAAAGATACAAGCTCTGCAGTCTTACTTGCAGGGGGTAGACATCTAAGAATATCAAGTTCACCCACTAAATTAGATAACAGGAACATTGGTATTGTACCAGGGTCGGCACAGAAAGCCTCAATTTAAAATGAAATGGAGCAGCTGAGATAACAGCCCACACTTGTCTGACTCTAAAACTAATGATCTTTGTATCACAGCAGTTGAACTTTAAAGGAATTCAGATGGAAAAGGTAAAAGTTGAACTAGGCCCAGACTAGTAGATGTGAACACACAAAGGAGGCAGGAATGTAGTCATATTGGAAGTAGACTGGATTTTTATTGATCCTTTGATGATCAAAGACTTTTTACTCATCTTCAACTTATTGTTTTGTTGTTGAACGTGGGCAACACCCTTCAAAGAAATTCATCTGCTATCTTTCGTCAAGTGCAACTGATAGATTAATATCTACCCTTGGGGGTAATTTTGTTCCCAGACCCTTGAGAATTTCTCTCATCCGCTATGAATGGGCTTGAGATGGTCTGGTGTACTTAAACCATGCAGACAGTCCTACATCCCTTTGCCTGCCTGGCAGCCCTGGTCTGAGTCTTCCTTTTCTTCTAAAATGTTTTTGACTCTAGAAGGGGATGGGGGGTGTCTTTCATTAGGAGTACTTCTTGACTTTCAGCTTTGCCTGAACTTAGCCACATTTCCATAGAGGATTCACAGGTACATCAAAAATAGATCCCTGTTAGCCCTTTTGATTTTTGTGTCTCTGGCTCCTCTCATTCACAAGAGAGAACTAGGAATTCAGAAGGAACAATAAGAAACTAAGTGAATGTGGAACCAACCTAGATGTCCTTCAATTGATGAGTGGATAAAGAAACTGTGGTATATATATATACAATGGAATATTACTCTGCCATAAAGAACGATAAAATTATGGCATTTGCAGGCAAATGGATGAAATTGGAGACCATCATGCTAAGTGAGATAAGCCAATCTCAAAAAATTAAAGGACGAATGATCTCGCTGATAAGTGGATGATGACACATAAGGGGGAGGGTGGGGGGAGTTAGTGTTAGGGTTAGGGTTAGGGTTAGGGTTAGAGTTAGGGAGGGGGACAAGAATGGAGGAAGAAAGGACTGTTTAGAGGGAAAAGAAGGGTGGGAGGGGTGGGGGGGAAGGGAAAAAATAATAGAATGAATCAAACAACATTACCATATGTAAATTTATGATTATACAAATGGTATGCCTTTAACCCATGTACAAACAGACAAACAACATGTATCCCATTTATTTACAATAAAAAAAAATATTTGATCCATGAACATAGGATAGCTTTTCATATTTAGGTTTTCAATTTGTTCCAATGATGTTTCAGAGTTTTCATAATATAAAAGCTATATTATTTTTGTTAAACTTTTATCTAAGTATTCTATGCTTTTGATGCTATTATAAAGTGATTTTTCTTAATTTCTTTCTTTATTTTGTTATAAGCACATAGAAGCTATTGATTTGTGTGTATTGATTTTGCACACTGTAACCTTCTGAATTTGTGTATTATATCTAATGGCTTCTTAGTAGTTTATACATACATGATCATATCATCTGCAAAATAGACATACTTTTACTTCTTAAAAAAAAAAAAGAAACTAAGTGAATACTTATCATTGAACCATTTAATTTACCATTATAAATTCTACAAGTTTAAGAAAAATTGCTTTGCTCCAATATACTGGGCAATTCATGTGCCAAATAGAGTACCATGGATTTTAATTTGGATGTTAGATTAGGGTAGATTTACAGAATACTTACATTGGCTTTTATGCAAAAAAACATTAAGTAGAGATTTAAAAGTTTTGTTTAATTCCATTTACCATCAATCCCATGATTTTTTTCATCTCTTCTAAGCATCACTGGCCCTAGAATGGAAAGCGAGTGATTTGATCAGTAAACCTTGTTACTGTTAAGCAACTAAAACACTTTTTTCCAAGCACTATGTTAGGCACTAGAACTAAAAATTGATGATATTGTATCTACCCTCAGAAAGCCCACAATCCAATGGGAAATGCTAATAATGAGGAGTTACAGGACAAGGTCATAGTGCCAGGATGGAAGTATATATAAGGATTTAATGAGCGCAGGGAGGGGAAAGATTGACTCTGAGGGTGGGAGGCAATTGATACAAACTCAAGTGGATTCATGATAATTAATATCTCAGAGCTTGGACTATATAGGGCCTGGTGGAAGTTAAAATTTCTAGTAGGGCTAGGTATAGTGGTGCCCACCTGAAATCCCAGTGACTGGGGAGGCTGAGTTAGGAGAATAGCAACTTCAAAACTAATCTTAGCAATTTAGAGAGGCACTAAGCAATTTAGAGAGAACTTATCTCAAAATAAAAAATAAAAAGGACTAGAATGTGACTCAGTGGTTAAGCACCCCGAGTTCAATCCTTTGATACAAAAAATTAATTAATTAATTAAACTTTCTAGTAGGAGCATCTCAAGTGGTCAATATAGACCAGAAAGCAATTTCCTGGATGGGGAACAAATTTTTAAAAGTTATTTCAAAGGCAGACTTAATCTTGGGAAGGAAAGTAAAAATCATAAAGAAAATCAGAAAAATTCTAGGACAATGAGAATGTTGGGCACCTTTGTGGAGATAATTTTTAAACACCGATAAGGCATGGTAATGGATGAAACCAGTCAACACTGGCTCGATCCCCTCTGTTATCTGTTTTCTTTGAGTAGATGTATGTGATTTATCTTTAAATGTGAATGCACAGAAGACAGTGACATATTCTACCTTACCTTGCTTCAAAAGGTACCTCATAAGTAGTGCATTTTAATGATAAGATCAAGGAACAGCATGAAAAATAATCTACGTCTAATTACAGCTGTTGGCAAATTATGGTTAATGAACTCTCTGCCTCTCTGAGTCTTGGCCCACTATCATGTGTCTGTTCTGCACTCACCACGGTGCTTGTGTAGGTTGTGTTGCAGTAAATTAAATTCATCAAACATTTACTGAGGGCCTATTGTGCACCAGGCACCTAGTCTGTGGGATGCAAAACAGATCTGGAAAACTGACTGCAAGAGAAAATTGTCTGAGTTTCATTAAAACTTCTAGTTACCACTGTCAAGGGAGCTGAACAATTCATACACGTAGAACAACAGAGAAAAGTACAGATTTCTGACTATCACATGTAGCTAGTTGAGATAAATTATTATCTTAACAGCTGGCTTCAGAATTCCTCTGCAGGAAGAAATTGTCTGTTTAGGGAAATACCTTGATCAGGGGCTTGAATGAAAAATGAGACACCAAAAAGATGGTTTAGTAGGGTGCAAAACAACAAATGGCATAAACTGCTTATCATTAGATGAGAAGAGAACATTAATGGACTAGGCAAGCCAAGAAGGGAGGAGCTAAAAATGCTTAGAATGGTTCAAGCGGAGATGCCTGATTTCAATTTTAAGTTTTTGTGTTGTGGTGAAGTAAACTTCCTTTATGTCTCTCCCAAAAACATTTGTTGTATTCTGCTACACGCACAAAAGCTGTGTGTGTGTGTGTGTGTGTGTGTGTGTGTGTGTGGAGAGAGAGAGAGAGAGAGAGAGAGAGAGATAGAGAGAGATTATTCATGGAACAAGACCAAGTTCCATGTCTTTGTTAACACTCAGGGTAGAAAAGGGACAGGATCATGGAGTGAATTTATCTCAAAACTGAATGAATTCTGCAAAACTGTGATAGGGATTGCAAAGAGGACACAGGATACCCCTACTTTGAGCATTTAACTTAGAGAGATCTTTGGGGAAGCCATTGGACATTCTGAGTCAGTCTTTAGGTCCCAAGTGCTTCCATTCCCCATCACAGCATTTTGTTTTATTGCCTTCACAGTCCTTGATATGGCCTGAAAACAAAACAAAACAAAACAAAACAAAAAATGAAACAAAAACCAGGCTGCTTTATTAGTCCCTTTCTTGCTTATTTTCTGTGTCTTATGTCCTTCCCACCTCCACCCACTCCTTGGATACATGCCTCAAGAGCAGAGGGTTTTGCTTGTCTTGCTCGCTGCCATAACCCTGGTGCTCAGCACAGTGCCTAGCACAACAGTAGGCACTGCATAAATACCTGTTGAATGAAGGAATCGCCAGACTACCTTGATCATGGACAACTCACCCTGATGTTGTTCTTTGAAATTTTACTTGTGATCAGTAACACACAGTTTTGTGCTTAGTCTTAAGCACAAAGAGATTAAGTCTGTTTGGGACATATTTAACACTACAAATTGTTCATTGTATATCTGAAATTCAGATTTAACTCCGCATCCTGTATTTTATCTGACAAGAGAGATCTGAAACAGAGAGTAATGTCGATGAGAGACACTAAAAGCAGAGGTTCAATGAAGAGTATCCTGATGTCAAAAACTGAGGGATCAAACTTCATACGAAAATATGGGTCTCTAATAAGACTGTTCAAATTGTTCTTAACAATTTGTAGTGTTAAATATGTCCCAAACAGACTTAAGACTTAGTTTTGTGCTGAATCTTTTTAACTGTATTAGTCATTGACTATCTTATGCTCAGTATATTTTAAGGCCCTTTTTGAAGTAAACAATGAGTTGCTGATACTTTAATCTTTGTTAATTAGAAACTCATTTTTCTACTCTGCTCTGTTCCTTAACCCCTGATTATTTCTATTAATATCAGCATATGAATTTCTGTTCCCATCAAGATAATGGGGAGAGGGGATTAGAAATAGTAATTGAAATAAGTGGACAGGATGTCATCCTGAGAAGCATTAGCAAGCCGGGCAGGCAGGGTGAGTGTGGGAGGTGGATGTGGACTCCTCTGTTAAAAGAGTGTTGTCTATATGTCTTTAGTATTTCTCTTTGTTGAGTATTGATTTAAAGATTCTTGAAGAGACCACCAAGGACCCTGCATGTGGGTCAGATCCACATAGGAATGAAAGAGGTCATCATTTGTTGTTTTTACTTATGTGGGTGGAAGTTCACATTTGAGAATTCCCATGATCATGTTTCCTCCCAATTTTGAACAGTCTTATTAGAGATCCATATTTTCCTATGAAGTTTGATCCCTCAGTTTTTGACATCAGGATACTGTTCATTGAACCTCTGCTTTTAGTGTCTCTCATCGACATTACTCTCTGTTTCAGATCTCTCTTGTCAGATAAAATATAGGATGCGGAGTTAAATCTGAATTTCAGATCTACAATGAACAATTTGTAGTGTTAAATATGTCCCAAACAGTATTTGGGGCATACTTAAATTGAAATTATTTATTATGTATCTAAAATTCTAATTTAATTGGGCACCCTGTGTTTTTGTTTGCTAAATGTGGCAATCCTACCTAGAGAGAAAAGTCATTTGGGACAGAGATGTTGAAATTCTCACTTCAGGACATTTAGAGGGTACACGATAATATCAACCTGTCTCATGCTGGGAAGAGAGCATGAAACCATTGCAGTGTATTACCCGGGAAAGACTTAAACTTCTTTTCCAAGATTTTTCTTTTCAAAACACGTGCTACAATAATTTTCTAGATTGAAGTAATAAATTTCAGATCTTTTAATACCATGTACTGTAATTAGCTGGATAATAATCTGTAATTATGCAGGGAAAGTGAGCCCATGTATAAATTATTAGAGTTATAAACTATGCACTTTCAGTGGAGGAACTTTTGGCCTTTTCTAATCATCTGTGGCATTCAGAATTCTCTAATGAGTATTTGGCTCTCTTTGCTGGCCCATAAGCCTCCTGTTGTCGCCATCTTCCTCTCCTTTCTTACTTTCTTTGGAGAAGCCTGGCAGGTGATGCTGGATCTGCTGTGTCAGTCAAAGGCACAGAGCCCAGACCAGGTATGTAGAAAGTCACATGAGTTCTATGAAGCGGAAGGCCAGGTGGCACTTCTGCAATAGCTAGGGATGAGGCACCCACAGATATATAGCCTGGACACTGGGAACCAGTCAGGTGGAGAGCAGAGAATATTGTGTATGAAGGGTCTAGTGGTACAAATCACCCCCATAGGTATCTCCAAAGGTGTGTGCTTCCTACACAGTACCTCCATCCAGACATAGTGACTGTCAGGACTATGAAGTTAGAAGAGGTTTCTCATTAGAATTGTGTTGTTTTTTCTTCCTGAAAACCTGCTCATTCCTATAATGCCACCAGACTGCTTATTTGCAAATAGCTTACTTATTGTCACTCTCTAAAGAATTCATATTTTAGAAGAGATCTGGAAAGGAATATTTTGAGCCTTTATGTAGGATGCAAGTCTCTAATGGTAAAATTTCAAATCCCAGGGGGAATATTGAGGAGATATTCTAGGAATTGGGAACTTTCTGGTATTCCTTGATTCATCACATGAAAAACTAATATAAAGCAAATCATGTTTTGATACTGACACTGAATATCTCAAAAAAAACGTGGGAAAGGCTTAATGCAGTGACAGATTGTCCTAGCATTTGTGTCCTTCCCAGAGCTGCTGAAAAGTGGATTCTCAGTCCTCTGAATGAAGGGGTTGACATCTAGGCATCTGAGATCACATCTCCTCTGACTTTAACAGACCTTTTTTATTCTTAATGTTTGACACATTTTAATGTTTCTGAAATCAGGATATGGCTCTCAATATAGATGTTCTTGATTTTACAGTAGTTTAACTTACATAATTTTTTGACTTTATGGTGGTGCAGAAGTGATATGCATTCAGTAGAAGCTATACTTTGGATTTTGAATTTTAATCTTTTCCCAGGATAACCATATGTGGTACAATACTCATTTGTTTTTAAAATTTTTATTTGTTCTTTTTAGTTATACACGACAGTAGAGTCTATTTTGACATATTTATACAAACATTGAGTATATCTTATTCTAATTAGGATCCCAGTCTTGTGGAGGTAAGGGATGTTGAGATTCATTGTGGCTAACAGACTTTTATGCAATAATTGTTGAAGGATTCTGATAATCTGCATTGTGTATGAAACATGAGAAGAGGACATAACCATCATAATGTTTACATTTCTTGAGTGACAAGTATGTGCAAAGTGACCTCTTTCTTTTCATCCTTACAACATCCCTATAAAAAAAATCATGGGACTTATTTTTAATTTTAGAAGACTGATGGCTGACTGAGTTTAAATTCACCCAAGTGAGTGAAGGAGTCAGAATTTGAACCTGGGCCTTCTATGCCCACTTAGTGGATTCTCATCATTACGTTCTTCTGGTAAGGGTGGTTCTGGTGTGGCACCTGGCTGGGAACTAGCCTCTGTTTAAATTTTAAAGAATTTAGAGGGACTGTACAGATTATGTAATTCAAATTCTCACATTCTGAAAGATTGGAATCTGAGGCCAGAGCTTCTGGCACAGCTGGAATTAGAACCCATATTTTCTATCAATACTCTTTGTCAGTCCATGACTGTCTCCGTGTTGCAGTCCTTAGATAGGTTTCGGTTGAGATTTGGTCATTTGTGCTTCCCTGTAAGCACTACCCTCATCAGTGTGCCTGCCTTTGTGGCCACTCAAAGGTCAGGAGTCAGGGTCTCTTCTTTTCTTTCTGCATCTCCCAGCCTTGTACCAGGAACAGTGAAGAGCTAGATGTTGATGGTGACGATGATGCCACCTTTTTGGAGCTGCAGATGGAAGAGACATAAATTCATCCTCCTGGCAGTATTTATATAACCAAAGAGTAAGCATTAATATTAACAATAAATTTCTTCTTCTATATGTCAGTGCCCGATACCTGATATATCCATTGGTTGGATAGAAATACAAACTCATTTTGAGGATATGTTTCTGATACTTGTTAAATTTTCTTTCCTGAAACCTGAGTTCTTTTAGGCCTTGGGTTTACGTAGCAACTAGTAATCTTTTTTCATAAATACCATTTTAACTAGACTACACAACTATTAGGATGGACAGGGGGATTTTTATTTTCTGCTTTAAGGCTCAATCAAGTACTGTTATTTAGAACTCAGTCAAAGTCCTCTTAGAGGAATGCTAAAATACTAGATAATCACATTGATTCATATCATCAAATAATTACTGATTTCCTGTTTTAGCTTACACATTGATTAATATAGAAGGTAAATATAAAATGCAATCCTTTAAAAGGATATAAGATTTTTATAAAATAATTGGCAAACATGTCTGAAAATCTTCCCAATAAAATTAGATCAAATAAGTGACCAATGAGTGATATGCATGGTCAACAGAGGAGAAAGGTCACTTTGAGCTACTGGGGAACCAGAGACTTCCTGAGATATGCAGTATATGGACTGGGCTTGAAGTTCCTTTAGACTATTAAGGTGACACTGAGATAGTGTGTTTGCTGCACTCAGAAATAAGTGTGAGCTCAAAATTGATCAAGATGAGTTGGAAAAAAGTTTAGAAACTGACAAGGAAAAGTCCAGAAGGGGCAGTTCTTATTCTGTTACACAGTAAAGACAGAAATGGGGGATGTGGTTCACTTATCTTTCAACAAATTTTTGTTAAGCACTTACTGTGTATAGGTTATCAGTGGGTGAGCAGAGACAGATAAATCTTGATACAGATGTTGGGAGCATCACATGCCTTCATGGGTTGTACAGATATCTAAGTTTGCTATTTTATGTTTTTAATAATGAGGAAACTTGAGCTTCCAAGAGACAGAAAAAGGTGGTTAGTGATTTTGGACAGAGAAAGAGCAAAGGATCAGGGTGAATAGAGCATCAGACAGTACATACACAGTGAGGCACTGAGTTGTTGCAGCAATTGCTGTCATAAAAGCAAGTCTAACACTGGCTTTGCATAAAGGGAGTCTTGCCAACTAAGCAAGTGGTCATGTATATGCAGGTAAATAATTTTGGTCATCTCAGGGTAGAAATTGTGTTGTATAAGTTAAGACTGTAAAAGTTAAAAAAAAAAAAAAAAAAAGATCCAGAATCCACTCCTTTTTGTCTTTGTCTTATCCCACTCTCCCTTCACTTCTAGCCCTGTCCACATCCATGCCTCTGTAAGAAATAACTGAACAGAGAGAGACCCCTGATATGTCCTTTATTCACAGGCCTGTGCCCGTCCAGATTTTCTACATTCTAATTCTGCTATAATTTCAAGCTATCACTTTTCTTGTCCTGAATCTGGGCAGCACAATACCCTCAATCTGAATGCCTTCCTGACTTCCAGCTAGGAAGCTGGTCTTTTGTAACAGTAACTGCCATATTTATGCATAAGGGTTGAAACTGGAACCCATTGTCTATGCAGACAGGAGAATTCACAGAACAATTACTGTGGGAAGCGATTGTTCGCAATTTGGTAGAAAACAGTCTTGCTGACTTGTGTGTGCTGCAAGATAATTTAGCTCTGAAGTACAAAGAATAATAACCTAGTCTTTTCTGAGGACCCTCATAAATGAAAACCACAGCCACTGTAGCTGAGCTGACTATATGAGTTCAGAAAATGCCATTAGGAGCAGTTTTTAATCTCTGAGAAGCTGTTACATAAGTCTTGTAAACGTGCTGGTTTTCTTTTTCTCCGCAGGCACATGGAACCCACATCCTTTCACCTGCGCACAGTCTTGGGTTTGGAGAGATTTTGTCAGACGCTCAACCCACTCCCCTCCTACTTTCATGGCTTATGCATTTTAGGATGTAGGGGCATGTCTTTGAGATAATTCATAATAAAGGATGGAAGTTAGTCACTAGCAGGCTGCCAGAGAATTTTCCAGTATAAAATATCCCCATCCCTGGATAAATATGTCACATGTCATAGATTATACTTAAAAATTTTTAACAATAAGATATTTTGACTTTTAAAGATCTCTGTTACCTTTTCATAGGGAATTAAGGGAGATAAGTTTTTTGTTTTTTTTTTTACTAAATTTTTAAAATTTGTTCTAATTAGTTATACATGATAGTAGAATGCATTTTGACACATCACACATAAATGGAGTACAACTTCTCATTCTTCTGGCTGTACATGATGTGGAATTACATAGGTATCGTTACATATGCACATAGGGTAATAATGTCCGATTCATTCTATTATCCTTTCTACCCCTATGGCCCCACTCCTTCCCCTCCCCTCTGTATAATCCAAAGTACCTGTATTCTTCCCTAGCCACCCCCCCCACCCTAATTGGGAATTAGCGTCTGCATATCAGAGAAAACATTCGGCCTTTGGTTTTTTGGGATTGGCTTATTTCACTTAGTATGACATTCTTCAGTTCCATCCATTTACCTGCAAATGCCATAATCTCATTCCTCTTTAAGGGTGAGTAATATTTTATTGTGTATATATACCACATTTTCTTTATTCATTCATCTGTTGAAGGGCACCTAGGTTGGTTCTATAGTTTAGCTATTGTGAGTTGAGCTGGTATAAACATTAATGTGACTGTGTCACTGTTGTATGCTGATTTTAGGTCCTTTGGGTATAAACCAAGAAGTGGGATAACTGGGTCAAATGGTTTTTCCAAGTTTTCTGAGGAATCTCTATACTGCTTTCCAGAGTGGCTGCACCAATTTGCAAGTCCCACTGGCCATATATGAATGTACCTTTTTCTCCACACCTTCGCCAACATTTATTGTTACTTGTATTCTTGATAATTGCCATTCTGACTGGAGTGAGATGGAATCTTAGAGTAGTTTTGATTTGCATTTCTCTAATTGCTAGAGAGGGTGAACATTTTTTCATATGTTTGTTGATTAATGGTGTTTCTTTTTCTGTGAAGTGTCTGTTCATTTCCTTAGATCATTTATAGATTGGGTTATTTGTGTTTTCTTGGTGCTGAGTTTTTTAAGCCAGCTTTGTTGTGAATGACCTTTGTGACTTGGGGCAAGCCTCTTGGTGAATGGATGGGGCTCAGTTTCCTCACTTGCTTGCAGCTGTTGGTGTGACCCTTGGCTGAGCCTCAGCATGGGTTGGACTGGAGGTCCTAGCAGTCCAAGCCACTGGGAGGGACTCCTTTTATGAAATGATATTCACGAGGACCTGATGCCATCACCATTCTCAGGCAGGAGAGAAAGGAGAAGCACTTCGGTAAAGGCAGCCCAAGAAAAGACTGAGATAAGGAAGGTGCAAGTAATTTGGGTTGATTTTGAGCCCTTATAAAAAGAGACGTTAGAGTCAGAAGCTGAAGAAAAAAATTTTGTGACAGTTTGAACTTCACCCAATTCCCTAAAGAAAAAAATCCTTAGGGAGTTCTAGAATACACCTAGTGGCTGCTTACGTTCAGGGGATGAAGGGCCTTTTGAAGAAGAGGTGTCGAAGACAACAAACAGCTTTCTCCCAGCTGCTCAGACACGAAACCTTGGTCTCCTCCTTGACTCTTGCATCTCACGACCTGTCGCTCGGATTGGGTCTTTCTTCAACGCAGGTTCGGAATTCCACTGCCTTCAGCACCCTCCTCACTACGTAGTCATCTCCTTTCCTTTCATCTGGATTCTTACAGTGACTTTCTAACTGGTGTCCACTTCTAGTCTGTTCTCAGTGGAGGAGCCCGAGCAATGTGATTGAAATGGAAGGAATCTGTCATTGTACTTTCCTTCTCAGACTTCATGACGTTCCATTTCACTCAAGTGGGAGCCACTGTCTTTCTGTGGGGCCTTTGTTTTTGATCTGGGTCACCCTCTCTCCTCTCATCTCCTCCAGTCTCTCCACTCCTCTGTGCTCCAACGGTACTGGCTTTGTTGGTGTTCCCCGAGCATTCCAGAACCTCTCCTGGCTTTGCGCTGACTGTTCTTCTACTTGAAATGCTCTTCCTACAGATGTCCACAAGGTTGATTTCTCTCTCTTTTTGAACTTTTGTTCTATTACACCTGCTCAAGAGTTATTTCCTAACTACTGCTTTCAAAATTGTACCTACCCCACACCTGCTACTACTTCTTTTACTTTGTTCTACTTTTTTTTCACCCCAAAAGCACTAGTCACTTTCTAGCATTCTTCACAGCTTACTAATCTACCAAATTTACCTTGTGTCTTTTCCAGACAGAATGTAAACTCTGTCAAGGCAGACATCCTGGTCTGTCTTCACCATTGTATCTAAAATGCCTAAACCCATGCCTAGCATATATTAGGTGCTCAATAAATATTGCTAAAATTAACGAATGGATAAGGGAGTTGATTTCAGTACTTTCTGGCATCTCTTTTACCTTAAAATTGGGTGCTTCTGTGATAAAAATAATAATCTTTTCTTGGGAATTTTGTTTTCTGGTCAGGAAAAAAGTAGACTAGATTTGTAGAGCTGAGGGTTAGATAGCAAATTGCCTCTCTTCTGGTTCAGGAGAGACCATTAGGTTAAATATTCAACCCTAACCATGTCCCTGGGGAAGGCCATCAATGTCCCCAGAGGTTGAATTAGTGATAATCCCAGAGGAAGAGGAAGGGGGGAAAGAAGGCCGGTACCGAGGATGAATTCCCTCATCCTACAAAGAACTGATGTCAGTGTGTGGATTCTGTGATCAGGTAGCTCCCAAGCAGATACAGCTAGCAGGGGTGCTCTGCTCTACGTTGTCTTGTATTTCTATATGTAAATCAGTAAAACTGGCATTCGGGAATCCAACTCAGTCTCATCTGTATGTAAGTGAATGAGAGTTCCTCAGGCCTGACATAACTACCCAATGTGGTTAGGGTCTTTGTGGTCTTGCTCATCTTCTGCTGGTACTGTTGACAATAGTGTTCCTTCCATCTCTTGATCCACTGGTTTAACCAAGAATGGACTCGTTTGGGAGAGAATAATGTTTTGTTTCTATATTACTGCAGTTATTAATAAGAACTTAATACATAAATGTTTGAATTGTCTTAAAACCATGTGGTTGAGAATGTTCTATTTGAACCACAATTTTGTAGTTCCCACCACCTTCTTTCACTTTTACCTCATTGCCATCTGGAACTCATTCCACCATCCTCAATTTACCTGCAGGGAACATCTTGATAAAAATTGCAGTAGAAGTAAGCAAGAAGAGACAGAACATATGGGCTATTTTTATGTTAATATTTGGAGAGAAAAAGAAATTGAGCTTTGTGAAAACCAGGTTCTTTCAACTCACCTGTCACATATTAATGTTCACATAAGCATTTTGTTGGCAATCAGTCAGGCAGAGGTGTGC
This sequence comes from Sciurus vulgaris, assembly GCF_902686455.1. Classification (NCBI taxonomy): domain Eukaryota; kingdom Metazoa; phylum Chordata; class Mammalia; order Rodentia; family Sciuridae; genus Sciurus; species Sciurus vulgaris. Next base: position 104,806,872 of record NC_136472.1, read on the forward strand.
TCAGATGCCAAAAATCAAAGCCACAAGACCAATGTTGGTGGTGTTTCTGGGCATAGCACAGAGCATGTTTATTACTGTTGCTTCCCACCTGTCAGACAGGAGGCTGGAGATGGAAATCCCCAAGGTTCTTATTTATTCCTCCAGGTCCTGGGCAGTTTCTTGTCTCTGTTCGTCACACCCTCTACTCATGGGTTGGGTCCCGGGAAATTGATTCCATCTCTTCCCCAGCTCCTTGATGATAACAGTCTTTTCATTTGAGCATGGGGTTAGTAATTGCCATGACCCAGTTTATTGTAATATCATGTGCATGACTGCATTGTGTGCTGATCCACCGCATTAGTCTATGGGGATGGCTTCATTTGAGCACAGGTGTATTTGCTGGAATCTCTGTTGTGTGATTTGAAAATATTACCATGGAGTGAATGGACTGACCTCAAGTATAGCAGTTAAAAAATGACAAAAAACTTCCACTAAAACATAATTCCAAAGTGGAATGATGTTTTCTGAATCTGCTTTATTTTAAAGTTCTTTCTTTTACTTATTAACATGTACCTATAAGAGTTGCTCAGAGGCACTGAAAATATAAAGTATAGGGAAAACCAGCTTTTACCAAATGTAGTCTCTTTTGGTGGAGTTTGGGTCAAACCACTCCTCTTAACCTCATTTGGTCATATTGAAAAAACATTCATGCCTTTTATGTATATCTTAGTGGTTTGATGGTGTATGTGAATAAAATAGATTGAGATTATCATGATATATTTTCATGAACCCCCAGGATATTGGTAGTGCAGTAATGATTTAAAATCAGATTGCTAGATGGTTATTGAGACACATTTTGTTCTCTTTCTTCTAATGTATCCTTTCTCATCAAGTCCAACTTCAGGGAAGTGATTTGACAGCTGGTTGATTGGCTGCAGGATTTAGGTTGTAGGTTTAAATTGTTTACTGGTGACCTCTGGGTTTGAGTGACCAGCATCTTTGCATCTTTCAGTAGGGAGATAGCGCCCCACAGGCTGTCAATCAGGGGTGATTGTTGGTGATTCTGTCTTTCTTCCTCTCTCATCTCCTTTGTCATCTTTGTGGAGGAATGAGAGCATGGCATAGGAAACTTTAGGGGAAATAAGAAGCAAGAGAATGTTCAGTGTTAGGCAAGTGGCACACAAAGGAGGGCAGATGGTTGCAAAGGAGATTTTGTGTTCAAATCCTGAAGTGTAGAATGTTGTGATTTGTCCTGGAATACTTTTTGTGGTTTCAGTATAGAGGTTCATTATGCTCTGGGACATGAGGGATATTTATGAACTTTTAGTTGCTTTAAAAAATTATTAGTATGGTGAAGTGTTTTTTTTTTTTTTTTTTTGGCGGGGGAGGGTGCGGGGAAAGCAATCTGGTCCTTTGGGTCCTGCTTGGTGAAGCTGGGTAACTTGTGTGTGATGCCAGGTGAGATCTGCCCAGAGGAAAGTGCAGGTCTTCAAGGCACCTTGCTTTGGGTAGACCTGGTTTCTCAGGTGAGAGCCTGTCTCTAAATGTATCAGTGATGGAAGAAGGAGAGGCAATGCCTGAGTGTTGGGAGTGTGAGCAAATATACAGGAATTTGGGGAAGAAAAGTGGGAGTTATGTCTGTAGACAGTGAAAGGAGGAAGTAGAAATTATTATCTTGGGCTTCTGTTCCTGTTGCAGATAGATAGACCTCTGCCATTTGGATTGATGTAGATCAGGGCAGAATTCCAGCCCTGGATCTCTAGACCTTGCTATTGCTTTGTTCATTCACTTGTTTATTCACTCATCCATTCCATCCTTCCATTTATCTATTCACCCATTTAAGAAATATTTATTCAATACCTATGTACCAGCAGAGCTTTAGGGTATAGAGAAGAAAGTCACCGATGCCCCCTCATATTCTGATAGGAGTGGCAGAGGAAGGTTGGTGATGATACCTGGTAGAGGCCTGGTGCCGCTTGGGATGGAATTTCTAGCATGTTCCCTGAACTCACCTGACAACTTTGAGTCTTTGTTGCTCTTGGTGATCATTTAATTCTCAGGCTAGTACAAGGATGCAGCTGCTCAATTGATTTCAGGAAAGATGAAGATGTGTGCTGTATAGGTAGAGACCTCTGGGGATTGCACTTTTCTTGATAGGAACTCATCACAAGATTTAAAATGAAATCATTCTGGTTACAAAGAATCCCTACTAGCTAATAAAAGCTTGAATAGTCTTTGGGATTGCTGGTTAAGATTTGTATTCAACCAAGAGACCTGAGGGCAGAAGGTGACTGTTTACACAGCGGTTGAAAGGGAATCTTTAAGGGAGGGTTCTAACAAAATGGAGTCAAACTCAGCCGCCCTGTGCTGTTCTTTGAAGTGGAGGCCCAGCTTTGATCCCTTCGGTCTCCACCCACAGCGGTTCACTGTACACAGCGTCTTATCATTTACCTTGCTCCCCATATCGATCATTCTTCCTTCTACCCAGCTATAGCCTGTGTTTTCATTTCTGTTTTCTTAAGACAAGTGAGAGGGCTGGAGGTGTTAACCGGTAAACAACAGATGCTCTTTCTGACCGTGAGAGAAATTGCCAAAGGTGAAAGGAGTCTTTCCAATATAATACTAAGATGTCTGCTGTTTTTTCTCTTTCTATTTTTAAGTTAAAAAAAAAAAGTGTGTACACCACACACAGAGTTTCTCCTGAGGCCTAAGCACTGTCAGCTCTCATCATTCCCAGGACCTCAGCTATGAGAGAGCTGGATCTTCCTTCAACCTGGACCTTATATTTGGCGAGGTTTAGAGGTAAACGCCAAGCAACAAAGGTGGCAGCTGGGTGGCAGCTTCAATTGGGCCTGCTCTGAAAATTCAGAGGCTCTGAATTTTAGACAAAGAGATGATTATTTCCTCAGATATCTAATGTATGTTCAGGCACAAGGAAGGTGTCCTGATCAGAGAAATCTTTTTAAGAAGCTGGAAATAGATAGTGATAGGCCCTGGTGGTGGTTCAGAGACAGGGACTGGACAAACAGGAGGAGGGAACTTTGCGCACCCATGGAAACTGAATCTTTTATCTTGATCTCGTTCTTCCAAACTCATGCGGCTGGGGTTCTTGCTCGTGGTGGGAATAGTAAAAAAAAAAAAAAAAAAAAAAAAAGGGGCATTAGCTTGAAGTGTGCTCATTGCTATTTAATAGATCTAGATTTCAGATCTGTATCTCCCACTCATGAGCTTGTGTTTTTAGTCAAGTTACTTAACCTTTCTGGTTGTTCCTCTTATATGAAATGAAGTTAAAATTTTAGGTTGGAAAGTAAAGACTAACTAATATTGAGATAAAGAGAGAAGATATACAAAAATGCCTACTATAGTGCCTGGTATTCAATAAAGGAGAAATGAAATAGGGAAGATTAGCCAGAGGATAGATAAATGGAAAAGGTAGGACTTAAACCATAGGTAAGTGCCTTAGCTTGACCCCTCAGATCCCTAGGGAACCTTTTGTAAGGCCATGCAAATGACTTCCCTCACTTTAAAGTCACTAATAATAATCATAATAATAATTGTAATGAAAATATTGACAATAACAATGAGTTTGAGTTACACTGGTCTGATATTAATTGCTATGATTTGTGACCCGGCAATGCTCAAGTGCTGTCCTAGTTCTATTTCTCTCTTTTTCCCCTTGGGGTTGGAGCTTGAAGCCTGTTAGCACTGTCTTCTTTTAGGACTCAGGATCTGAAGTCCTCTTATGAATAACATGCAGGAAGTAGTGAGGTAGGAGAGCTAGCTAGTTTGCCTGGAGAACAGGCCCTGCCATCCACCCTGCAGAGAGAAGACAGGCCCAGCTCCCTGGGCAGTGTGCTTACTTTCTAAGGTGCATGCCAAGGAAGAGAGTCAATGATCCTGGAGTAATTCCCATGCATTGGGAATATGGCCCACTGTACATCCTGCAGCAACTGCATCTTTAGAGGAAAGGGGGTGAGGAGAGTGGACTGGAAGATTCTCTCCCCTAGTGAGAGGGGCAGCTGACATTTACTAGGGCTGAGTGCCCAAGGGCAGGTCTGTCTGGGTCCCCATCTTGGCAATTCACCTCCCTTCCAGGAGGTTCCAACAAAGAATGCACAACTGCTCTGTTCTGAAAGACGAGAGCATGGAGCCCTTCATCATGACAATTATCCTAGGTGTTGCTTATACTAATGTCTTCTTATGTTAAACTTGTAAGTGCCCTTAACCATATCATACTTAACCTTGAGTCTTCTTTTCTGACTTTTAGCTTTTTATACCTATTTCGATTTGCGAATAAAGTATTTTCATCTTGGAAATTCATATTGAGAAACTTGCATTAGTTATACTTTTTAAAAAATGAGTTCTATTGCCAGCTAAGATTTTGTGTCCTCAGTGTACAGAATCAATTTCATTTACATGTTAATAGAATTAGGTATGGATGACATGTGATAAGATCTTATTTTGGCAAACACAGGCACTATGTTAGAATGTGCAAGCAAAACAGAATAAATCCAACTGTGTCATTAGCTGCTTCTCATTTTATGCTCGCAATTCTAGAAAACTACTTCTCTGTCTGCCTCCTTTCTGAGGAGATATAAGATTAAGAAAAAAAAAAAAAAAAGCTACTCTACCCCAGTGAATGTACCTACTCATGGACTGAGGTCTCTGATTTCTTCTGTGTACCTTTAGAAGAAGCCTGCTGGCTTGAGGGAAGGCATTATAAAGAGGAAAGCCCCTCCCTGGTATTATCTGTTTTTACTGACATTATTCCCTCAATAATTCAGTTCTATTCCGAGAATGTTTATTAATTGATTTTTATGTACCTGACATATTCTGGCTGCTTGGGAGTGTCAAAAAAAAAAAAAAAAAAAAAAAAGCAAAACAAAACAAAACAGGACTTGATTCTTTCCCTCAAAGAGATCAAAATTTACCAGGAATATCTGTCATTTGTGAAAAGAATAAATTAGAAATCTTAAATGTTTAATTAAATGTGGAAAAAAATTGTAAAAGTGCTTTGGAGGATAGGCACATTAGGAGTACACTTCTCAACTACAGTGTTATTATTATACACTCCTCTCACAATCAGTTGTTAGAATTTTACAGATAATTTATCAGTAATAACAATTCAAGACCTAAAATTTGTGCATTCTTTTTCACATTATCAGAGCAGATTCACTGTAATTCCTAAAAACATCATGTGGTTGCATGCTGAAATGCTTTCTTACAGGGGAAACTGTACAGGATGGATTTAACAAAGAGGTAATTACAGTGTGCCTTTCTGTTTAGGAGCCCGGGCTCTCAAGTCAGGTAAACTGAATTCAAATCCCAGTTCCAGTCCTTTAACCTAACGTCATTTGAGACTCCTAGGTTCATTATGAGAATACAAAGAGATGGGCCCTGTGCAACCTCACAAACCTTGCCATGTAGCAAATGGTAGTAAATGTTAGCCAGCGACATTATTCATTACTATAGCACTGGGTAGGTACGTAGCTGTTCTAAGAGACCAGGAAAGGGAGAAAGCTATGTTGGCTGGAGTTAAGAAGGAAGGCCTAACAGCAGGATCAGCGTAGACAATGGTGCTCCTTTCGAAGAGGAAGTTTAATTCCACTTTTGATTGGGTGTGTCCCTACTGCTCCTTGCACCAGCTCCAGACCTGTGCCTGACTTCCAATCTTTCTCCACAACTGACAAGTCTGCTTAAAACTTCTGCTAGTTGTCTTTGGAGTTTGACTTGATTCTTCTGTGATCAGATTGTTTGACTTGGGAAAAGTGATTCTCTTTCTTTTTCTTGTATGGAGAGAGGAAAATTTCACTCCTGATTCTTGCTACTCTCTGTCTTTTCTATTCCTACCCCATTGCAGACTGGTCCCTCCCACACAGGACCTTCACCTCAGGGTGGACCTTTGTACCAGCCTTCAAACCTTTCATTTGTTCTTGGGCAACCAAGTTCCCGTTTTTCTCAGCACCGCTTTCAAACTATGGCTTCCCTTAAGCCCACTACTTAAAGTTGTTCTTCTTTTTATTTTTAATGACATTATTCCACTACAAATATCTTAAAAATAATGAAATTAGAGTGACAGTTTCCATAAACATATTCATATTCAATAATTTTGAATATTTTACTTTAACTATCCCTTTTGTCTTTTTCTTTGATGAATTATTTTAAAGCAAATCCCACATGCTATTTCATACTTAAGTACACATTAGAATGCATCTCTAAAAACTATGAGTATTTTCTTACATAACTACAACGTTGCACTTAGCAAAATAAAAATTATCAAAATTATTTTGAATTTTTGTTTGTTTTTATTGGGCTGGGGATCGAATCTAGGGCTTCCAGTATGCTAGACACACCATGCTAGATACACAGTGCCACTGAGCTCCATCTCTAGTCCCTCGTTTGTATTAATAGGATCCATACAAGGTTCTCAAATTATAGTGGGTTGTGTCTTAATTTTTTTTTTTTTTTTGAGTCTAGATCAGTCTCCCACCTTTTCAGCCCCTTCACCTCTTTCAATCATGCCCTTAACTTAGTGAAGGGAAGGTAATTATCCTTAGGATGTTCCACATCCAGGGTTTATCTCTTTGCTTTGTGAGAGCTTGATCCCATCATTGATGTCAAGTTTGCTTATAGGATAGGGAATATTTTCATTTACTTCAGTACACTTTTTATCTTTAGTAGTGTTTAAATTTTTCCTTATGTAGGTTTTGTATTTTTCTTGCTAAGAGTATACTTTGGTAGTTTATCTCTTTAAAGTGGAATGCTTTGTATCTCAAAACATTTAATATTAGCCAGGTGTGGTGGTGCACGCCTATAATCCCAATGGCTCAGGAGGCTGAGGCAGCAGGATTACGAGTTCAAAGCCAGCCTCAGCAAAAGTGAGGTACTAAGCAACTCAGTGAGACCCTGTCTCTAAATAAAATACAAAATAGGGCTGAGGAGTTGGCTCAGGGGTTGAGAGTCCCTGAGTTGAATCCCAATTCCCATTACCTACTCTCAAAAAAACCCAAAAAACCATTTAATATTTGTTTATGTGGAGGCTCTTAATCCCTGTATGTTAATTCCATGTCTTGCTAATTTACCACATTATCTGATTTCTCAGTAGTTTTTAATTGATTCTCTTGAATTTTCAAAATATACACATCTATTATCTAAAATTAGATCTAAACTATCTCCTATTGTTTATCTTGTTTGCTTCCATTGATTGATTCCTTCAGTGTCATGCTAAACAGTGGCAACAGTGGTGGGTTGCTCTGCGTTGCTTCTTAGGTTAAGGGACATGCCTTAGAGTTTTCCCATTAAGTAAGAGGCATGTTTCTTTGCTTCTTATGTTAGTGAATGAGTGTGTATGTGGCTTGAGTGTATATGACCAAAAATAAAGGTTGAATTTTCTTCAAATGCTTTTTTTGCCACTGTTGAAGATGGTCCTACAATCTTTCACTTTTAATCTCCTGCTGTGATTGATTATGCTCATGGATTTCCTTATATGAATCACTTTGCATTCAGAAGACTAAACTCTATTTGATCATGATGTATTTTTCCTTCAATATGACATGATTCCATTTTTAATATTTCATTTGCAATTTTTTACATTAATTTTCACAAGTGAGAATGAGATATAGCTTTCTTTTTTGCATAATCGTCATATGAATTTTATATCAGCGAACATTTTATATTTGCTGTAAACATTTGAATGGTGTTTTTTTTTCCTTTTTTTCCCTATGATCTGGAAAAATTGAAGCATCACTTGCATGTCTGATTTTGTTGTTTGATGTATTCATGTACAGCTGCCAGGGCCTGGGGCTGTTTTGAAGACTAGTTATTTGAAAACTCAATGTCCTGTCTGATTATTGATTAGTTTCAGCTTTCAACTTTTTATTTGACTGAAGTCATTCATTGCATCAAGGTTTTTCCATATTTGTACAGAATTTTGCCAATTTAGTCACATAGATAAAAAAAATCTTTATTTGATTGGTTATTGTTTCTTTGTCATATTTACTTTGTGTATTTGTGCTTTTTATCCCTGTTACTAGAAAAAGAGATTAACTAGAGGTTTGTCCACTGTGTTACTGCTTTTCAAAGGACAAGATTCCTTTTTTTACTCCTTTCTTTCTTTTGATATTTGTTATTTTCCTCATTTGCAGAGCTGGGTATTTAGTCCATTTTTTTTTTTCATTTTTATTGACATGAAAGGGATGAAAGTTACAAATTTTATTTGAGGATTTACTTTAGTTGGGCCTCCTTCATGCAATATAATGTATGGTTTTACTTATTGCTTCAAATTTTTGTAGTTGCTTTTTATATTTCCTTCTTGACACAAGATTTGAGTTTTTTGTTGTTTTCATTTGTTTTGTTTGTGGAAGAACCTGTAAAAGATTTTATCATTAGTTTCTAGTTTTGTAGCAGCATGGTCAGTTATACTGTTTGACTTTTAAATACTTTTGGAACTTACTGTTTCTTTTAATTTTCTTATGGCCGAATATACTGTTAATTTTGTAAATATCTCATGGGTACTCTTAACTATTGCAGGAGAGTGGGGGCGGTGAAACTCTAAACCTCAGTTTTTGTGTTCTGATGAAGGAAAATTTAAAGTTAGACATGAAAAGCCAAGCAAGAGAACTTTATTATGTTTTCCCTGATAAGTGGATGATGGTACATAATGGGGATGGGGAGGTGAGAAGTGAGAGAAGAATGGAGGAACTTAGATTACGTAGAGGGAAATGAGAGTGGGGGGGGTATGAAAAATGGTGGAATGCGACAGACATCATACCCTATGTACATGTATGATTACACGAATGGTATGAATCTACATCGTGTACAACCATAGAATGAAATGATGTACCCCTTTTGTGTACAATGAATCAAAATGCAGTCTGTAAAATAAAAATAAATAAAATACATTCTCTGTAAAAAAAAAAAATAAGTGAAAGTAAAGTAAGGCTCAAGCAAAAAGCATTCTCAAGTGGAAGAATGGGTCATCTCTGGGCAGAGAATGACAAAGGAAACAGTGCTTTTTCCAAATTTATTGCTGTTTAATATTTACCAGGAGAACTGGGTTCCACCTTCTCAGTCTTTACCAATGAGATGTTCTCTCCTCCTTCACGCTGAGCAGGAGAGTTTTTGATTCCTAGTTGTTTACTCCAGAACTGTCATGGTGACCATCCTCTACTGGAGGCTCCATCTACAAATCAATTCTGTGTTATTATCGGTATTAGGGTCAGTGGCCTGACCGAATTTACATTAGTGTACCTGTGCTACTAAAGAAATTTCTCTTTTGAAATACATTGAAAAACCTATGGCTGTAAATCCTAACTTTACAATGACCCCAACAGACCATGTCAGGAGTTAGACCTGTTGATCTTTATTTCTTGACCTATTTCTTAATTGGCTCCTATTTTTTCTACTTGTTTATTCTAAGGTTGTGTACCTGTTGGTTTTCTTTAAGCTATTTGATTATTTATTTGCTTTAAAAGGAATTTAAAGAAAACTTTAAAAGTAACTTAAAGGTGCTGGGCATGGTGGCACACTTTTGTAATCCCAGTGGCTTGGGAGGCTGAGGCAGGAGGATCACGAGTTCAAAGGCAGCCTCAACAATTTAGCGAGGCTCTAAGTAACTGGGCGAGACCCTGTCTTTAGATAAAATACAAAAAAGAACTGGGGATGTGGCTCAGTGGTTAAGTGCCCCTGGGTTCAATCCCTAGTACCAAAAGAAAACAACAACAACAACAAAAAACAAAAAACAAACAAAACAAACAAACCAAAACCCCCCCCCAAAAGCCAAAGTAACTTAAAGAAACACATGATCCTGTCTTGGTGTTTGTATTCCACCACTCCTTACTAACTTCTACCTAACATTAAGAAAGGTACATTTTCAGTTATTTGAACATAGGGTTCGCCAGATCAAAAAGATCTATATTACTGGTTGTTTATATCTTTTATATCCTTACTAACTGCCTTTGTATATTTGATCTACCTGGGTCTGAAAGAAGCCAATTTGAGAATCGTTTCCTTTATTAGATAGATTAATCTTACTTGCATTTGTTGCTATGGTGGATATAGTTGGTGTTGTTTTATGCTTTATTTAGTTGGCACTTATTATTATTGCTTTTGGGGGTGTTTACCCCTATTATTTGAAAGTTTATTCGTTAAAAACAAATGCATTTCTACCTTTGTGTAACAGTCATTTCTTGTTTAGATATAAACTATTAGTTTCCTAGTATGAGCAGTGCTGACATTTGTGAAAACCGTTTCTCCTTTTCTCCACTGACTTTCTCTTATGCTCTGGTTTTAGTTGCTGGTATAGTGACAATTGTTTTTTAGTCTTAAGTATACTTACTATTTACTTCTTGATTTGTTAATCTCAGAACACACACACACATACACCATTCCAGTTAATACCCCTACAAAAATTAGAAAGCTTATTTTTACTTTCAATTTATTGGACCCTTTCTCATATTTTTCTGCAATTTATTTATTTATTTTGGTACTGAAGATTGAACCCAGTTAATCACTGAACCACATCCCCAACCTCCCCCACCCCCTTTATATTTTATTTAAAGACAGGGTCTGGCTGAATTGCTTAGGGCCTCGCTAGGTTGCTGAGGCTGGCTTTGAACTTGAAACCCTCTTGCCTCAGCCTCCCAGCTGCTGGGATTACAGGTGTGCATGCACCACCACACCTGGCTCTGCAATTTTAGATCATGATCCATTTTACACTATTGTACAAATCTCAATCCTTAGTCTTATTCCTGTGAGTAAATGTATCCAATGCTCACTCCTAAACATATGTTAAAACTTTAAAGTTATTTTGTGGTATCTGAAGCTTACACTTGGTACATTCCTCACAATAACTCATGGAAACAGTATTCCCTAAGATAGACCATGTCCTTCAACCTTTATATTGATGGAAATTGTGGATGAATTTAAAGCCTTAGTTTGCAGTTTCTTTTTTTTGACTATGTTAAAAGCGCTACAAACGTTTTCTAGCATGGATTATTTCTGACAAGATGTCTAATCTGATGTTCCTTCTGTATAAATGACTTAGACTCCCCCCACCAAGATACACCAATGACTATTCCTTATATTTAAAGAAAAATACTAGTTAATGTGTGTGTTGACACTTCACTTACCATGGCAACAGTGACTCTTTCAATTTATAGCTACAGGCTTTCTTTTACTTTAGGAAATCTTTCATTAATTATAGTCTTAAAATTTCTCTCTTTCCCTCTCTCTCTTCCCCTCGCACTCTCCCTCCCTTCCTTTTTTTTTTGTGTGTATGTGTGTGTGTGTGTGTGTGTGTGTGTGTGTGTCGTGGAGACACTAGTTTGCATCGATTGGCTCTTCTTTGTATTTCATTTTTTTCTTGAATTATTTAAAACAATCTTTAAAATCTTCTTGTTGATTATTATTACTTATATCCTTCCTATTCTGTTTCCATTAATGTACTTTCCCCCACATTTTTATTGGTGCATTATAATTATGTATAATGGTGGAGTTCATTGTTACATATTCACATACGCGTGCGTGCACACATACATACTAAACAATATAATTTAGCCAGTCTCATTCCCTAGTATTTTCCCTTTCCCTTTCCTCATCTCTACCTCTGGTACTTTTCCTCTACTTATTGATCTCTCTTCAGTTTTCATGAGATCCTCCCCCTCCTTTCTTCCCTTTTTCCTTTCTAGCTTCCACAAGCAAGAAAAAAACATAAGACCCTTGACTTTTGAGTTTGGCTTCTTTCACCTAACATAATGCTCTCAAGTTACATCCATTTTACTGAAAATTACATAATTTTGTTCAGTATATGGCTGAGCAAAACTCCATTGTGTGTGTGTGCGTGTGTGTACGTGTGTGTGTGCATGTGTGTGTGTGTGTGTGTGTGTGTGTGACATATTCTTTATCCATTTATCTGCTGATGGATGCCTAGACTGGTTCCATAACTTGGCTATTGTGAAGTGTGCTGCTTTAAACATGGGTATGCATATATTGCTATAGTATGTTGACATTTTAATTCTTTCGGATAAATACTAGCTCATGTGGTTGTTCCATTGCTAGTGTTTTGAGGAACTTCCATATTGATTTCCATAGAGGTCATATGAATTTACAATTCCATCAACAAAGTAAAAGTGTTTTTTTCTCCACATTCTCTCTAGCATTTACTGTTTGTATTCCTGATGACTGCCATTCTAACCGGAGTGAGAGAAAAATCTCAGTAGAATTTTGCTTTGCATTTACCTAATTGCTCAGGATGTTGAACATTTTTCAAAACCTTTTTGGCCATTTGTATAGTTTTTAAGAAGTGTCTACTTTATAATTTGCCTATTTATTGATTGGGTTATTTGGTATTTTTGGTGGTAAGTTTTTTGAGTTCTTTATATATTCTGGGTACTAATCATCTGTCAGAAGAATAGCTAGCAAAGACTTTTTCTCCCATTCTGTAGGTTCTTTCTTCACATTTTACTTGTTTTCGTTATCGTGCCGAAGCTTTTACATTTGATGCCATCAAATTTATTAATTCTCAGTATTATTTCCTTAGCTTTAGGGTCCTATTGAGAGAGTCCTTGCCTGTGCTGAAATGTTGGAGCACTGACCCTACATTTTCTTCTAGGAGTTGCAGGGTTTTTTGTCTAATTCCTAGGTCTTTGATCCATTTCAAGTTAACTTTTTTGCAGGGTGAGTGATAAGGGTCTAGTCTCATTCTTCTGCAATGGATAAACAGTTTCCGTAGCACCATTTGTTAAGCAGGCTATCTTTTCTCTGCATTATGATTTGGGCATTCTTGTCAAGGAACAGATGAATATATCTTGTGAGTTTACATCTGTGTCTTCTACTCTGTTCCACTCTTTATTTTAAAATTTATTTTTATTGTAAACAAATGGGATACATGTTGTTTCCATTTGTATATGGAGTAAGAGCATACCATTTGCATAATCATACATTTATATAGAGTAATGGTGTTTGATTCATTCCGTTATTTTTTTTCTTCCCCCCACCCCTCCCACCACTCTTTTCCCTCTATACAGTCCCTCCTACCTCCATTCTTGCCCCCCTCACTCCCCCCATTATTTGTCATCATCCGCTTATCAGTGAGATCATTCTTCTTTTGGATTTTTGAGATTGGCTTATCTCACTTAACATGATATTCTCCAATTTCATCCATTTGCCTGCAAATGCCATAATTCTATTATTCTTTACAGCTGAGGAATATTCCATTGTATATATATACCACAGTTTCTTTTTTTTTTAATTAATTAATTTTTTTTTATTGTACCACAGTTTCTTTATCCATTCATCAATTAAAGGGCATCTAGGTTGGTTCCACAGTCTGACTATTGTGAATTAAGCAGCTATGAACATTGATGTGGCTGTATCTCTGTAGTATGCTGATTTTAAGTCCTCTGGGTATAGGCCGAGGAGTGGGATAGCTGGGTCAAATGGTAGGTCCATTCCAAGCTTTCTAAGGAATCTCCACACTGCTTTCCAGAGTGGCCGCACTAATTTGCAGCCCTACCAGCAATGTATGAGTGTACCTTTTTCCTCACATCCTCTCCAACACCTATTGTTGCTTGTATTCTTTATAATCACCATTTTAATTGTGGTGAGATGGAATCTTAGTGTAGGTTGATTTGCATTTCTCTTATTACTACAGATGGTGAACATTTTTCATATGTTTGTTGATTGCTTTTAGATCTTCTGTGACTGTTCATTTCCTTAGCCCATTTGTTGATTGGATTATTTGTATTCTTGGTGTAGAGTTTTTTTTTTTTTTTTTTTTTTTTTTGGCAAGGCTCTTTCTTTTTTTATTTATTTTAATTAAAAATCACAAATATACATAGGGCAATGTTGTTTGATTCATTCTGTTATTTTTTCCCTTCCCCCGACCCCTCCCACCCCTCTTTTCCCTCTATACAGTCCTTCCTTCCTCCATTCTTACCACCCTCCTTATCCCTAACCCTAAACCTAACCCTAACCCTAACACTAACCCCTCCTACCCGCCCCTTAATGTCCTCATCCGCTATTCAGCAAGATCATTCGTCCTTTAGTTTTTTGAGATCGGCTTATCTCATTTAGCATGATATCCTCCAATTTCATCCATTTGCCTGAAAATGCCATAATTTTATCATTCTTCATGGTGGAGTATATTTCATTGTATATATATGCAACAGTTTCTTTATCCATTCATCAATTGAAGAACATCTAGGTTGGTTCCACAATCTGGCTATTGTGAACTGAGCAGCTGTGAACATTGATGTGGCTGTATCTCTGTAGTATGCTGATTTTAAGTCCTTTGGGTAGAGGCAGAGGAGTGGGAGAGATGGGTCAAATGGTGGTTCCATTCCAAGCTTTCTGAGGAATCTCCATACTGCTTTCCAGAGTGGCTGCACTAATTTGCAACCCCACCAGCAATGTATGAGTGTACCTTTTTCCCCAAGTCCTCCCCAACACCTATTGTTGCTTGTGTTCTTGATAATCGCCATTCTAATTGGGGTGAGATGAAATCTTAGGGTAGTTTTGATTTGCATTTCTCTTATTACTAGAGATAAATCTGTTTTTTTATGTTTTCATAAATCTGTTGATTGCTTGTAGATCTTCTTCTGTGAAGTGTCTGTTCATTTCCTTAGCCCATTTGTTGATTGGGTTATTTGTATTCTTGGTGTAGAGTTTTCTGAGTTCTTTATAGATTCTGGAAATTACCGCTCTAACTGAGATATGAGTGGCAAAGATATTCTCCCACTCTGTAGGCTCTCTCTTCACATACCTGATAGTTTCCTTTGCTGAGAGAAAGCTTTTTAGTTTGAATCTATCCCAGTGGTTGATTCTAGCTTTTATTTCTTGTGCTATGGGAGTCCTGTTAAGGAAGTCTGATCCTAAGCCAACAAGTTGAAGGTTTGGACCTACTTTTTGTTCTATAAGATGCAGGGTCTCTTGTCTGATTCCAAGGTCCTTGATCCATTTTGAGTTGAGTTTTGTGCAGGGTGAGAGACAGGGATTTAGTTTCATTCTGTTGCATATGGATTTCCAGTTTTCCCAGCACCATTTGTTGAGGAGGCTATCTTTTCTCCATTGCATATTTTTGGAACCTTTGTCTAGTAGGAGAAAATTGTATTTATTTGGGTTTGTGTCCATGTCCTCTATTCTGTACCATTGATCTACCTGTCTATTTTGGTACCAATACCATGCCGTTTTTGTTACTATTGCTTTGTAATAGAGTTGAAGATCTGGTATTGCCATACACCCTGCTTCGCTCTTTCTACTGAGGATTGCTTTAGCTATTCTGGGTTTCTTATTCTTCCAGATGAATTTCATAATTGCTTGCTCTATTTATGTAAGGGACACCATTGGGATTTTAATTGGAATTGCATTGAATTTGTATAGCACTTTAGGTAGTATGGCCATTTTGACAATATTAATTCTGCCTATCCAAGAACATGGGAGATCTTTCCATCTTCTAAGGTTTTCTTTAATTTCTTTCTTTAGTGTTCTGTAGTTCTCATTGTAGAGGTCTTTCACCTCTTTTGTGAGATTGATTCCCAAGTATTTTATTTTTTTCGATGCTATTGTGAATGGGGTAGTTTTCCTAATTTCTCTTTCTGAAGATTCATCACTTATATATAAAAATGCATTGGATTTATGAGCATTGATCTTGTAACCTGCTACTTTACTGAATTCACTTATGAGTTCTAAGAGTTTTCTGGTGGAATTTCCAGGTTCCTCTAATTATATAATCATGTCATCAGCGAACAGGGATAGTTTGAGTTCTTCTTTTCCAATTTGTATCCCTTTAATTTCTTTGGTTTGTCTAATTGCTCTGACTAGAGTCTCCAGAACAATATTGAATAGAAGTGGTGAAAGAGGGCATCCCTGTCTTGTTCCAGTTTTTAGGGGGAATGCTTTCAGTTTTTCACCATTTAGAATGATATTGGCCATGGGCTTAGCATAGACGGCCTTTACAATGTTAAGAGATGTTCCCACTACCCCAATTTTCTCTAGTGTTTTGAGCATGAAGGGATGCTCTATTTTATCGAATGCTTTTTCTGCATCTATTGAAATAATCTTGTGATTCTTAACTTTTAGTCTGTTGATATGGTGAATGACATTTATTGATTTCTGGATGTTGAACCAACCTTGCATCCCTGGGTTAAAACCCACTTGATTGTGGTGCACTATCTTTTTTATATATTTTTGTATGTGATATGCTAAAATTTTGTTGAGAATTTATGCATCGATGTTCATTAAGGATATTGGTCTAAAATTTTCTTTCCTTGATGTGTCTCTGTCTCGTGTAGGTATCAGGGTGATTTTGGCTTCATAGAATGAGTTTGGGAGGGTTCCCTCCTCTTCTATTTTATGGAATACTTTGAGAAGTATTGGAATGAGTTCTTCTTTAAAGGTTTTGTAGAACTCGGCTGAGAACCCATCTGGTCCCGGAATTTTCTTTGTTGGTAGGCTTTTGATGACCTCTTCTATTTCATTGCTTGAAATTGATTTATTTAAGTTGTGTATGTCCTCCTCGTTCCGTGTAGGTAATTCATATGTCTCTAGAAACGTGTTGATGTCTTCGAGGTTTTCTGTTTTGTTGGAGTATAGATTTTCAAAATAGCTTCTAATTATGTTTTGTATTTCAGTCCTGTCTGTTGTGATATTTCCTTGTTCATTCCGAATTTTAGTAATTTGAGTTGTCTCCCTCTTTCTCTTTGTTAGTGTGGCTAAGGGTTTATCAATTTTGTTTATTTTTTCAAAGAACCAACTATTTATTTTGTTAATTTTTCCGATTGTTTCTTTTGTTTCAATTTCATTGATTTCGGCTCTGATTTTAACTATCTCCTGTCTTTTATTACTTTTGGTGTTCGTCTGCTCTTCTTTTATTAGGGCTTTGAGCTGTAGTGTTAAGTCATTTATTTGTTAATTTCTACTTCTTTTGTTGAATGCCCCCCATGAAATAAATCTTCCTCTAAGTACTGCTTTCTTAGTGTGCCAGAGATTTTGATATGATGTGTCTTTGTTCTTGTTTATTTGTAAAAATTTTTTTATTTCCCTCCTGATGTCTTCTGTTATCCATTCATCGTATCATAGTGTATTATTTAATCTCCAGGTATTGGAGAAGTTTCTGTTTTTTATTCTGTCATTTATTTCTAATGTCAATGCATTATGGTCTGATAGAGTACAAGGTAGTATCTCTATCTTCTTGTATTTGCTAACAGTAGCTTTGTGGCATAAAACATGGTCTATTTTAGATAAGGATCCATGTGCTGCTGAGAAGAAAGTGTATTCGTTCTTTGTTGGATGGTATATTCTATATAAGTTGGTTAAGTCTAAATTGTTGATTGTGTTATTGAGATCTATGGTTTCTTTATTCAATTTTTGTTTGGAAGATCTATCCAGCGGTGAGAGAGGTGTGTTAAAATCGCCTAGTATTATTGTGTTGTGGTCTATTTGATTTCTGGAATTGAGAAGGATTTGTTTGACGTAAATGGATGAGCCAATGTTCGGGGCATAGATGTTTATGATTGTTATGTCTTGCTGATTTATGCTTCCCTTAAGCAGTATGTAATGTCCTTCTTTATCCCTTCTGACTAGTTTTGGCTTGAAGTCCACATTATCTGAAATGAGGATGGATACTCCAGCTTTTTTGCAGTGTCCGTGTGCATGGTATGTTTTTTCCCATCCTTTCACCTTTAGTCTATGGGTGTCTCTTTCTATGAGATTAGTCTCTTGCAGGCAGCAAATTGTTGGATTTTTCTTTTTAATCCATTCTGCCAGTCTGTGTCTTTTGATTGATGAGTTCAGGCCATTAACATTCAGGGTTATTATTGTGATATGATTTGTATTTCCAGTCATTTGACTCATTTTTGTTTTTTGACATGATTTGGTTTCCCCTTTATTTGGCTATTCCTTTAGGCTAGTTCCTCCTGTTGCTGATTTGCATCGCTGTTTTTCATCGCTTCCTCATGGAATATTTTGCTGAGAATATTCTGCAATGCTGGCTTTCTTTTTGTAAATTGCTTTAGCTTTTGTTTATCATGGAAGGATCTTATTTCATTGTCAAATCTGAAAGTAAGTTTTGCTGGTATACGATTCTTGGTTGGCATCCATTTTCTTTCAGGGCTTGGTAAATGTTGTTCCAGGTCCTTCTAGCTTTTAGGGTCTGGATTGAAAAATCTGCTAATATTCTTATTGGTTTCCCCCTGAATGTAATCTGATTCTTTTCTCTTGCGACCTTTAAAATTCTGTCTTTATTTTGTATGTTAGGTATTCTCATCATAATGTGCCTTGGTGTGGGTCTGTTGTAATTTTGTGTATTTGGAGTCCTGTAAGGCTTTTGAACTTGATTTTCCATTTCATTCTTCAGATTTGGGAAATTTTCTGATATTATTTCATTGAATAGATTGTTCATTCCTTTGGTTTGTTTCTCTAAGCCTTCCTCAATCCCAATATTTCTTAAATTTGGCCTTTTCATGATATCCCATAGTTCTTGTAGATTCTGTTCATGATTTCTTACCATCTTCTCTGTTTGGTCAACTTTGTTTTCAAGATTAAATATTTTGTCTTCAATATCTGAGGTTCTGTCTTCCAGGTGTTCTATCCTATTGGTTATGCTTTCTATGGAGTTTTTAACTTGGTTTATTGTTTCCTTCATTTCAAGGATTTCTGTTTGTTTTTTTTCAATATCTCTAACTCTTTATTGAAATGATCTCTTGCTTCCCATATTTGCTCCTTTAACTGTTGATTGGTGCAATCATTTAATGCCTGCATTTGCTCTTTCATCTCCTCCTTCAATGCCTGCATTTGCTCTTTCATCTCCTCGTTTGCTTTCCTGATTGTTTTAATTATGTACATTCTGAACTCCCTTTCTGACATTTCTTCTGCTGTGCTGTCATTGGGTGTTATTGATATAGTATCTAGGTTTGTTTGAGACATTTTCTTTCCTTGTTTTCTCATATTGGTCAGATGTCAGTGGGACTTTGTGATATTGCAGAATTCTTCTACTGGCTTATATTGTCCTTGTAGATTTCCATTGTATCACCTTCCTGCCTTCAGTAGCCTAAAGTCTTGGAGTAAGTTGATAATGCAGTGCTTCCAAGGAAAGCTGCCCCTAGTCCTCTACTGGTTCCGGGACTTGAAGCTGGCTCTGTGTGGAAAGGCTCTCAGTGGGGTGTCTGCTCCAAGAAGCTAGCCTGGAAATGCGCTTCCCGCCAGAGTGGGCCGGGCTGCGGGCTGCTTGGGGAAGTTCCTGGCTGCCCTGTCTTGGTCTTTTGAAGCAACCTGTGGGGCAGGAACTCACTGCCCTTGTTCAGGGACTTCAAGCTTGGTTCTGTGCAGAAAGGCTCTCACTGGGTTCCTGCTCCGAGATGCTGGAGAATCTGGCCCTGTGGGAGGAGCCCACACCCGGAGTGCATAGGGCCGTCTGGGGGAAGACTTGAGCTAGCTGCCCTGACTTACTCTAATAAGCCACCCGAATCCGGGCCTGCCGCCTGGGCAGCGCTTCACCGGGTAGGGGAGACTCACCCTGAGGCTCTATTTTAGTCCGAGTCTCTCAATGCCTCCCCTTCTTGAATCCTGGGTTCTGGAGTGACTGGAGTCACCCTCTAGTCCTCCACCTTGAATCGCCCTGTGGCAAATGCCTGCGGCCGGGGGGACCGGGGATCAGGTCCGCCTGGAGAGACTCTGGCAGCTTTGCCCTGGTCCCAGAGGCTGCTTGGGGGCTGGAGGTCACCGCTGGCTTGGGGACTTGTGGCTGGCTCTGTGTGGAAATGCTCTCACTGGGTGGTCTGCTCCGAGAAGCTAGCCTGGAAAGGCGCTTCCCGCCCGAGTTTTTTGAGTTCTTTATAGATTCTGGAAATTAGCGCTCTATCTGAAGTATGATTGGCAAAGATATTCTCCCACTCTGTAGGCTCTTTCTTCACATTGCTGATAGTTTCCTTTGCTGAAAGAAAGCTGTTTAGTTTGAATCTATCTCAGTTATTGATTCTTGCTTTTATTTCTTGTGCTATGGGAGTCCTGTTAAGGAAGTCTGATCCTAAGCCAATAAGGTGAAGATTTGGACCTACATTTTCTTCTGTAAGATGCAGGGTCTCTGGTCTGATTTCAAGATATTTGATCCATTGTGAGTTGATTTTTGTGCAGGGTGAGTGATAGGGGTTTAATTTCATTCTGTTGCATATGGATTTCCAGTCTTCCCAGCACCATTTGTGGAACAGGCTGTCTTTTCTCCATTGCATATTTTTGCCACCTTTGTCTAGTATTAGAAAATTGTATTTATTTGGGTTTGTGTCCGTGTCCTCTGTTCTGTACCATTGATCTACCTGCCTATTTTGGTGCCAGTACCATGCCGTTTTTGTTACTATTGCTTTGTAGTATAGTTGAAGTTCTGGTATTGTGATACCCCCTGTTTCATTCTTCCTGCTAAGGATTGCTTTAGCTATTCTGGGCTATTATTCTTCCAGATGAATTTCATAATTGCTTGCTCTATTTCTGTAAGGTATGTCATTGGGATTTTAATTGGAATTGCATTGAATCTGTATAGCATTTTTGGTAGTATGGCCATTTTGACAATATTAATTCTGCCTATCCAAGAACATGGGAGATTTGTCCATCTTCTAAGGTCTTCCTCAATTTCTTTCTTCAATGTTTTCAAGTTTTCATTGTAGAGATCTTTTACCTCTTTGGTTAGATTGATTCCCAAGTATTTTATTTTTTTGAGGCTATTGCAAATGGGGTTGTTTTCCTCATTTCCCTTTCAGCTGTTTCATCGCTTGCATATAAAAATGCTTTAGATTTATGCGTGTTGATTTTATAGCCTGCTATTGTGCTGAATTCATTGATGTGGTCTAGAAGTTTTCTGGAGGAGTTTTTTGGATCCTCTAAATATAGAATCATGTCATCTGCAAATAGTGACAGCTTACGTTCCTCCTTTCCTATTCGTATCCCTTTAATTTCTTTGGTCTGCCTAATTGCTCTGGCTAGAGTTTCGAGGACAATGTTGAATAGAAGTGGTGAAAGAGGAGCATCCCCTATCTTGTTCCCCCGTTTTTAAGGGGAATGGTTTCAGTTTCTCTCCATTAAGATGATGTTGGCCATGGCTTAAGCATAAATAGTTTCTTTACATGTTCAGGTATATTCCTCCTATCCCTATTTTTTCTAGTGTTTTGAGAATGAAGGGGTGTTGAATTTTGTCGAACACTTTTTCTGTGTCAATTGAAATAACCATATGATTCTTATCCTTAAATCTATTGACATGATGGATTACATTTATGATTTATGAAGGTTGAACCATCCTTACATTCCAGGGATGAAGCACCACTTGATCGTGGTGCACAATTTTCTTAATATCTTTTTGGGATATGGTTTGCCAATATTTTGTTAAGGATCTTTGCATCTATATTCATCAGGATATTGGTCTAAAATTTTCTTTCCTTTATGTGTCTTTTCCTGGTTGGGGCATTTGAGGGTGATATTAGCTTCATAGAATGAGTTTGGTAGGGTACCCTCCTTTTCTATTTCTGGAATACTTTGAGAAGTATTGGAATGAGTTCTTCTTTGAAGGTCTTGTAGAACTCGGCTGAGAATCCGTCTGGTCCTGGGCTTTTCTTGGGATGGTAGGATTTTTAATGGCTTCTTCTATTTCAATTGCTTGTATATTGATCTGTTTAAATTGTGTATGTCCTCCTGTTTCAGTCTGGGGAGAGCGTATGTCTCTAGAAATTTGTTAATGTCTTCGGTAGTTTCTATTGTGTTGGAATACAGATTTCAAAGTACCTTCTCATTATGGTTCTGTATCTCAGTGGTGTCTGTTGTGATGTTTCCTTTTGCATCATGTATTTTAGTGATTTGAGTTTTCTCTCTCCTTCTCTTTGTTAGTGTGGCTAAGGGTTTGTCTATTTGTTTACTTTTTCAAAGAACCAACTTTTTGTTTTGTCAATTTTTTGAATAGTTTCTTTTGTTTTCAATTTCATTGATTTCAGCTCTGATTTTAATTATTTCCTAGGCTTCTACTACTTTTGCTGTTATTCTGTTCTTCTTTTTCTAGGGGCTCTGAGCTGTAAATGTTAGGTTCTTTAGTTGTTGGACTTTTCATTCTTTTCTGGAATGTGCTCCATGCAGTGAATTTTCCTCCTTAGTACCGCTTTTATAGTGTCCCAGAGATTTTGATATGTTGTATCGTCATTCTCATTGACCTCTAAGAATTTTTTTAATCTCCTCCCTGCTTTTTTTTGTTATCCATGTTTCGTTCAATAGCATATTATTTCGTCTCCAGGTGTTGGAGTAATTTCTCTTTTTTATTTTGTCATTGATTTCTACTCTCAGTCCATTTGATCTGATAGAACAAAAGGCAGTATCTCTATTTTTTTTGTATTTCCTAAGGGCTGCTTTGTGGCATAACATATGGTCTATTTTTGAGAAGGTTCCATGTGCTGCTGAGAAGAAGGTGAATCTGCTTGTTGATGGATGGAATATTCTATATATATCTATTAAGTCTAGGTTATTGATTGTGTTACTGAGTTCTATAGTTTCTTTGGTTGGATTTTGTTTGGAATATCTATCTAGTGGTGACAGCAGTGCGTTAAAGTCACCCAGAATTATTGTGTTGTGGTCTATGTGATTCCTGATATTGAGAAGGATTTGTTTGATGTACATGGATGCACCATTGTTTGGGGCATAATATTTACTATCATTATGGTCTTCCTGATTTATGTTTCCCTTACCCGTATGAAATGTCCTTCTTTATCCCTTCTGACTAACTTTGGGCTTGAAGTCCACTTTATATCTGATATTAAGGATGGAAACCCCCCTCTTTTTTACTGAGTCCATGTGCGTGGTAGGTTTTTCCCCATTCTTTCACCTTTAGTCTGTGGATGTCTTTTTCTATGAGATGAGTCTCTTGCAGGCAGCATATTGTTGGGTCTTTCTTTTGAATCCATTCTGCCAGGTCTATGTCTTTTGATTGATGAGTTTAGGCCATTAATGTTCGGGGTTATTATTGAGATATGATTTGTATTCCCAGTCATTTGGCTTATTTTTTGGTTTTTAAGTTGGCTTGGTTTCTTTCCTTTGAGTGGTTTTTTCTCTAAGGTAGTTCCTCCCTTTTGCTGACCTACATTGTTGTTTTTCATTTCCTCCTCATGGAATATTTTGTTGAGAACATTCTGTAGTGCAGGCTTTCTATTGTAAATTCTTTTAACTTTTGTTTATCATGGAAGGATTTTATTTCATCTTCAAATCTGAAGGTTAGTTTTGTTGGATATAGGATTCTTGGTTGGCAACCATGTTCTTTCAGAGCTTGAAATATGTTGTTCCAGGCCCTTCTAGCTTTTAGAGTCTGGGTTGAGAAGTTGGTTGCTATCCTTATTGGTCTCCCCCTATATGTAATCTGATGCTTTTCTCTTGCGGCCTTCAAATTCCTATCTTTATTTTGAATGTTAGGCATTTTCATTATAATGTGCCTTGGTGTGGATCTGTTGTGATTCTGTGCATTTGGTGTTCTGTAAGCGTCTTGTATTTGATTTTCCATTTCATTCTTCAGGTTTGGGAAATTTTCTGATATTATTTCATTGAATAGGTTGTTCATTCCTTTGGTTTGTATCTCTGTCCCTCCTCAATCCCAATAATTCTTAAATTTTGTCTTTTCATGATGTCCCATAGTTCTTGGAGATTCTGTTCATGATTTCTTACCATCTTCTCTGTTTGGGCAGCTTTATTTTCAAGATTAAATATTTTGTGTTCATTGTCTGAGGTTCTGTCTTCCAAATGGTCTAGTCTTTTGGTGATGCTTTCCATTGAGTTTTTTATTTCGTTTATTGTCTCCTTCATTTCAAGGATTTCCGTTTGGTTTTTTTTTTTTTTTTTTTTTTTTTGAGAATCTCTAACTCTTTGTTGAAATGATCTTTTGCTTCCTGCAGTTGCTCTTTCAGCTTATTGGTATTATCATTCATTGCCTGCATTTGCTCTCTTATCTCATCCTTTGCTTCGCAAATCATCTTAATCATGTATAATCTGAAGTCCTTTTCTGACATTTCTTCTAGCATACTGTCATTGGATTCTATTAATATAGAATCTAGATTTGTTTGGGTCATTTTCTTCCCTTGTTCTTTCATGTTGTTCGTGTATCTTCCCCTCTAGCAGTGCAGATCTGGGGTATTGCAGATTTCCCCCTATAGGCTTATAGTGGCCCTATAGGGTTCCAAAACCCTTTCTTTAAGGGAGATCAATATTAGCAGTGCCCAAATCAGACAGTATGCAATACTAGACCAAATAGCCCCTATGGGGACAATAACAAAATTGTCATAGTAAACAAAATGAGTTCAAATATTATCTTTGGTAAAACAAACAGGTTTGCAATAAGGTCTGCAGTTTCTAATGGAGGACAAAGAGGATGCAGAGGGATGTAGAATGTGGCTGTTAATGGGATAAGAAAAGATATACAGAAGTTCTAGAAAATAGTAAGGGTGAGAGTGTAATCAAAAGAAAGCAGATGTTAGCATGCAAAAAAGGGAGAAAGAGACTCTGAGGGACAGGTAAACAAAAGGAAAAGAGACCAAGAAAAGTAAGTAAATAAAAACTTAAATTTTTTAAAAAGGAGAAAAAAGAAAATCTAGTGTATAGCAGTCATATACTAATGAAACCTCCAGTGTTCAGTAGCCTGATGCATGAGAGGTACCTGAGAATGAGCTTCAAGCCTCCAGCAGGCATCTCAGGATGGGATTTGTGCCACCTAAAGATCGGAGCTCCGGCTTCCAGGATTATCCAAGATGGCCGCTCTGGCTTCGAAATGTGTTGGCAAATGGGGAGCTGCAGCTCAGGGGTGGACATGGTCAGCTGGAGGTCCTGAAGACAGGATGTGGTTGGTCCGGCAGGTGTCCTGGAGGTCCGGTGTGTTTGGTGTGGTTGTGGGATCCTGGAGGCCAGGTGCAATCGGTCGGTCTGGGGTCCTGGTGATAGGGCGCAGTCAGTTGGTCTGGGGGTCCTGGCGGCAGGGAGCAGTCAGTTGATGTGAGGGCCCCAGAGGCAGGGAGTAATTGGTTGGGCTGAGGTATCCTGGAGATGGGGCTCAGTCATTCCAGCCAGGAGTCCTATGGGGCCTGGCTGTTGTCTCAAAATGGCAGCAGCCACGTGTAATCAAACCTGCAGGTTCTGTAACAGTGAACTTCCAGGCGACAGCAGGCAGCTGCTGCTCCACTGGTGGTCAGCGATCAGTTTGCTGACTGTTGTTGGAGATCGGGGAGGTGAACCTGGTGCATTGGGTGATGGATAGGTGTAAGGCAAGTGATGGACAGGCGAGAGGCAGGCAAATGGCGGATGTTAGATGCCTGACAGTGAGCAATCTGCACTCAAAAAGGCGTCGATATGCTGGCAGACTGCAAGTCACCACAGCAGACAATGGGGGTAAACACCAGGGGATTGATAAGCAGCAAAAACTGCCTCACTGAGAAACAGATATCCTCTGCTTGAAACCGGGAGTTACGGAGCGACAAGGAACGCAGCCTCCCTCTAGTCCGCCATCTTGGATCTCCCTCTCTGTTCCACTCTTGATGAGTCTTTTTATGACAGTACCATGCAATTTTGTTACTATAGCTGTATGGTAAATTGTTATATCACTGGCAATTTTTTGTTGTTGTTAGAATTGCGTTAGCTATTCTGGATCTTTCATTTTAGAACTTTTTTTTTCTAGTTCTGTGAAGTACATCATAAGTGTTTTTGAAAGGGATTGAATTGAATCTATCCTATTGCTTTTGGTAATGTGGCCTTTAAGCAATATAAATTCTGTCTGTCCATAAACAGGGAAGATCTTTTCATCTTTAGTATCATAAATTTCTTTTCTTCATGTTCTATAGTTTTCCCTTGTAGAGGTCTTTTACCTTCTTTATTAGATTTATTTCTATGGTTTTTTTTTTTTTTTTTTATCTTTGCTTTTGTGAATGGAAGTGTTTTTCTGATGTCTTCCTTAGCAGATTCATTATGGTGTATAGGGAAACTATTGATTTTAGTTCCACGAATGTACTTTTTTTGGGTGTTACCAACAGGAGTTGGTGTCAGGTCTGTGTTCCATGGAATCAAAGAATGAACACCATGAATACCATGGTGAGCAATCAAGTAGGTATTTATTAAAAAAAGTGGTAGAAAGAGATGGAAAACTCCTCTGAGGTGCTGAAACATGCCCCGTTTAGAGTCTTACAGCATGCCCTCTTTTAAAGGTACATAAGGAAAAGCCGCTTAGCTCCTCCTGATTGGTTTAGTCGGGATGTTATTGGTTCTTGATATTTCAATTGTCCCACAAATGGGCATGGACCACATTATGCAATCACTATTGGAGAATTGGAAACTTAACGCCCGTTCTGAGAAATTGAAACTGATCCATAGCTTGGCAAGACATGTCAAATGGTTCTTCACATTTGCCCTCTTGTGCCCTCTTCTGTCCCTTCCCTACTCTCGAAGGCCTAGCCTTTTCTACCTCACTAGAGTCTATTCATTTTTGTATTTCTTTAATTTAGTCTTTAATTTTGGTAAAAAATTCTAATTCTTTTCTGAAATGTCAACTCTTATTTACATATTCCTCTTATCTAGTTCTATAATACCAGGAGATTTTCTATTTTTGATTTATTCTGTTGTTTCAAGGCTTCAATAATTCTCAAATTTCATTTATCTCATTTGAAATAGGTGATTACATTTTAGATTTGTTTTCTGTATTTTCATTATTTGTCAAATTGCTGTAAAATTCTCAGCTTTTTTCCATGTAACGATTTTGTATGGGTTATTATTTTGTTGTTGTTGTAGTAGTATTTTAAATAACCTGAGTGTTCTCCGGCTATTAAGAGAAAATATATATGGAAGAAATGAACTACAGCAACTGTTTTTATTGGGTTCATGGTTTAAGTGATCCCTCCTATGTAAACTCAATATATGGCCTCTGAGCTAAGTTTGCTGATGCAAATTCCCTGGCTCCATGCTCTGCACATCTTGCATATTCTGATGGTGTGCTGACCTTCAGAAGTTGTATTTAACTGTTTTAGTGCTTTCTGGGTTTTTGTCCTTTGGGCTCTACCCTGTGAAGTGCACCCCCCCCCCACATTTCTGTACCCTCATTTTGGTTCCTGTTGCCGGTGGCTTCCCCTTAGGCTAGAGTTAATTCATCTGGAAATATTTTCTGAATCATCCTGAGATTAGAAAGTCACACACATTTTGTCCTTTCCAGTCTGGTAGAGTTTTATGCTCACGCGCCTCCCAGAGCCTGTGGGGTTAGTCTTGGTTTCATGTCTTTCTTGTATCTTTGTGTCTGAGTTTTCTTCAGAGTGGGAAAATATGCGGGTAAACTTTTGGGGGCAATTAAAAAATTTCCACAACTTGGTAGCCTCTTTTTGTTACCAAAGTCCTAGATCAGGGGCCAGATTTCTGGGGTTCCAACAGATCAGGTCTAGCCATTCACCCCAGAGTAGAAAAGGTAATGGCAAAAAGCAAACAAAGAACTTTAATCGGTGTGGCGATATTGGGAAGGCAAAATGAGATCCGGCATCTCAGCCTAATCTTCAGGGTGCTGACTAAAGTTGTAAGTTTACATAGAGGAAGGTTTGGGGTAGGATGTGAGAGTGTGCAATTACACACTCTTGGTCAGTCAAAGTCTGTTTTGGTTGGTCATTATCTCAGTCCTGGTTCTGTGGGGGTGGCTCCAGAGAAGTCTTCATTGCTTGAAGGGCTCAATTCCACTTGCTGCTTAAGATGTTTATCTATTAAACTTATAATCCTGAAAGGGAGTGGTTCAGTTCCCCTGAGATGATTACTCCTTCTTAAAGGGACAGTCTCATTGTGGGGTGATGTACCTGCCTCCCATTGTTCCTATAAGGTGTAGAACAGTGGATGCAGAATTTTAGGTGCCACTCCCGGGGTCTGATACAGGATTTTGTACATCTTGCCTCAGTCTTGAAGGTGGAAGAAATAGGTTTGGTAAATTTGGGGGTCAATAAAGCTGCTAGCACAGTTTTTAGATGAGTGCTGCTTGACCGATTTACATGTCTATGTGGATGTTAATTTTAAGATAATAAAGGAGACAACACAAAATGAAGGCAGAGATGCTAAGTTTTATTCCTGCTTTCATTTACGAACTGGGCATCTGCAGGCCTAAATGAAGAACCACTGCTTTTAGCAAAAGCGGTCTTTCTAAGTCTCTGTTGTACTTTTATTCCCCTCCTTCCTGGCCACACAGCTGAAAAATCCCATGCAGGCTGAGTTGTTGGTAATTGGGTAGCATCACCTACTTCCTGAGTCTATGGGATTCTCTAGGAAGAAGTTATGTGCATGAACATCCTTCATGGATTCCCCCCATTTTGTTATCATGTTTGGTCTATTTGGTTTGTAGAAGATATTTTGGGGTACACAGAAAATAGACTGTCACCAAAATCACATTGTTCTCCTTGTCCCTTATTAGGTGAACTTGCTTCCCAAGAAGTTGAATATCACTGTGCATTTATATCTCTGAATGTCCTGTCTTCTTACCCTAAATGAAATGCACCTATATCCAGGTCTACCCTTACTATCTTTTCTTTAGACTTGAGATGGTATACTAAATGTAATCGGTGGGCGAGCTCGACCCCTCTATCTTTTCTTTAGACTTGAGATGGTATACTAAATGTAATCGGTGGGCGAGCTCGACCCCTCTACCTGTGGCTTTGATTCTCTCTCCCCTTGCTACTTCTGGGAACTTTCAGTATCCCCTACTCTCTACTTCATAGTCAGCCTCTTTTTTCTTGAATCCTTCTAATTAACCCATAAACATGATCATCTTAAAAAATAAATCCTCTTTTGACACTGCATCCCCTTCAGAAGCCATCTCACCTCACTGTTATGCTGAAACACTGTCATACATTGCCTTCCTGTCGTCTCCTGGGTCTCCTGAAAATCCTCTCTGGCCAATTCTCCTCTGTTTCTTCCTGGTTCCTCTACCATACTTAATATTCCTGTGTTTAAGGGCTTCATTCCTAGCACACATTTTTTGTCATTTTAAATTTTCTTTCCTCTTAAGAGTAGTAACTACTCTTTAGGCTGGTGACTCCCTGAAGTTTTACTGCCTGCTCAGTTCTCTCCCCTAAAGATTCTCTATGAGCTGGGCATCAAAGGTTTCCAAGACATCCCAAAACTCAGTGTACTGTAAGAACCCCTCCAGGATTCTCTTAGAGGTACGAATCACACAAGTCAGAAACCCAGGACCCACCCCCGATTATCCTTCTCAAGTCATCTCCATTTAGTCATATACCAAATCCTGTCAAATTACCTCCCCAATACTCTTAAACTGGTTCTTCTATTTCTTACCTTTAATTCTCACTGTCACTCCACTGTTGTCTCTCATCCGATGTGATACTCACTGATCTTCTTGCTTCCAGTTGGTCTCCCTCAATGACCAGCGTGATCTATCTGGTTGGTAACTGCCCTCAGTTTTGACGTTCCTATGGGTCGCTGTAGCCTTCACCATAAAGACCAAGTTCCATGATCTGAAGGGCAGGACCTCCTGCTGGTCTGGACTACGACTTCACAGTTTCTTCTTTACAACGCCTCTGCTGCATGCTCACTAGTATTGACAGCTTCAGCTCTCTGAACACATCACATGCCTTGCTGTTCTGTCTCTTTGACCTTGCTGTTTCTTTTCCTCTATTTATTAACCTTTCTGGAAGGCTCCCCAGACATCTGGCCATCCCCTTCCTCAAAACTCAGCTGAGTTAATTATCCCTGCTCAGTATTTCTCCATACCAACAACTCACAGATGTCACTTCATCTCACATTCTGTAATGTAGTACTCTTTTTGTGTGATTTTGCTTCTTACATCTTTTAGATTCTCAAATTCCACCATAATATAGAATACCTAGAAATCATTTAAAATATGTATTGGAAAAGCTACCCATTTGAATTTTAGCACTATGGATACAAGCACAAATGTGGTTGATACTTTTTTCTGTTTTTATATCCTTTATCATATTAGCCAAATGCCTTCTCATAGTTGGTGCTTTATACTTACCCTGAATGGATGATAAAAATTGATGAATGCCCTGCTCTTATGGAGCATAATCTTTGATGAAATAGACTAATGAGAAAATCCCGTAGGCTTCAAGTGTGCAGAAAGCTGGTCTAGAGGAAAAAGTCCACAAATAAGGCTATCTGGAGACCTGGGAGCTCTCTCTAGCCAGCAATGACCTTCCTGAATCTGTGAGGTGAGGCTGTGGCCTAGGTGGGTGTTACGATCCCTCAGAGCTCTGAGAATTGACTCTAAGTGATTTTTCCAGCTTGTTATTTTCAAGAAGCAACTTCAAATTATATGGGCCAAGGCGAAGTTAACCTGGTGAAGTGGACTGAATGATAGCTTAAAGAGAACCCAAGGCTTAATGATTAGTACCAAATATCTTCCCCACAGACACAGATGCATGAATCCTCACCAGATGCTCTGACCTTCATTTCATGCCAGCTCTCCTCCACGTTCAAGCGCCCACTCTGTTCCTCCCGCCCATAGTGTTCTTCCTCTCTCCTCTGCCTGCCCATCCTACCCATCTCCCTCCAAGGCCCAGATCATATCCTACTTCTTTATTTGTATTTCCCCTTTCTCTGTACTTCTGTTCACTGGTCTTAGCATCATTACTACACTTCTATATAAAATTATTTCACCATATGTGAAATGTACTTGAATTTATTATTATGTTAGTTTTTCTTAAGTCCTACAAGGCTAGAGCATGTGCCTTTAAAATCTTCACATCCTGTTCACACTAGCACTGTGTTGGGCTTATCATGGACTTTGATTGATTGATCTGTGGGTCAATGTTAGGAAAGGTGAACACTAATCTGGGGCTGGCTGGTGTTCAGGGGGAAATTTCCAGGAAGTTTCCTTCAGAGAAGGTCCAAGTTTCAGATCATTCATAAGGCTTTGCTGTAATCTGAAATCTGCCACAGATGTTCTTTGTATGATTTTTAAATTTTCAAGTTGTTAGCAGTGGTTGGTGATGGTCCTGTGCTCAGGGGAGTAGGAGAGGATCAATTTGGGACCTGTGATCCTTCCCTCTTAAAAACCACAGAGTGAGTCCTCATCTTTGATTATTGGGAATAGCGCTTCTTGAACAAAGCTGCTGTTGGTGGTAAAGCTGCCTGAGCCTCATAGGACAGATTCCTTTGCTCAAAATGAGCTGCCTCCATCCTAATAGCTTCCTGCTGAGCTGGTCTGACTGCTGCTGCTGTTTCTCAGCAGTCTATAGCTTTACCACACCACCTGAAGCATGGCACCAGGTCATTCCTAAAGCATTTTGCCTGCTTTCCCTTGCACAGTCCATGGCAAGCCTGTCTGTGTGACACACTCTCCATCTAAGGCAGATGGAGTCACCAAAAGCAACCCCTTCTGGAGGCCTGCTCGGGAGCCAGAATAAGCAGTCCATTGGCTACAACTCAGTTGAGCAGGTGCTGAGGGCAACAGCTTCTGCTGCAGAAGAGGAAGGGCAGCAGATCCTGTGGGTTTGGGCTCAGGGTTCATTCCATTGTTAGGAGACCTTGACTTCTCTCAGATGGAGGTCTGAGTGTCTCTCTTCCCCAAATTTATTTATTTATTTTTTGGAAAAAATTTAGTTTTATTGCCCTCAGAATTTTTAAAAAGGTTGGTTTTAAAATTTTTTAAAATTTGTTCTAGTTAGTTATCCATGGCAGTAGAATGCATTTGTGCATTTTGATAAATCATAAATAAGTGGAGTATAATTTCTAATTTTTCTGACTGTACACATTGTAGGATCACATGAGTCATGCAGTCATATACGTACATGAGGTAATAATGTCTATTTCACTCTACTATCCTTCCTACCCCCATGCCCCTTCCCCTCCCTTTACTCCCCTCTACCTAATATAAAATAACTCTGTTCTTCTCTAGTGCCCCCCCCTTATTATGCATTAGAATCTGCATATTAGATAAAACATTCAGCCTTTGGTTTTTTGGGTTTGGCTTATTTTGCTTAGCATGATATCCTCCAACTCCATCCATTTAGTAGCAAATGCCATCTTTCCATTCTTCTTTAAGACTGAGTAATATTCCATTGTGTATATATACCACACTTTCTTTTTTTTATGTTTTTTATTTTTTTTACTTTTTTTTTTATTGTAAACAAATGGGATACATGCTGTTTCTCTGTTTGTACATGGCGTAAAGGCATACCATTTGTGTGATCATAAATTTACATAGGGTAATGTTGTTTGATTCATTCTGTTATTTTTCCCTTCCCCCACCCCTCCCACCCCTCTTTTCCCTCTATACAGTCCTTCCTTCCTCCATTCTTGCTCTCCTCCCTAACCCTAACCCTAACACTAACCCCTCCCTCCCCCCATTATGTGTCATCATCCATTTATTAGCGATATCATTCGTCCTTTATTTTTTTGAGATTGGCTTATCTCACTTAGCATGATATTCTCCAATTTCATCCATTTGCCTGCAAATGCCATAATTTTATCATTCTTTATGGCTGAGTAATATTCCATTGTATATATATACCACACTTTCTTTATCCATTCATCTGTTGAA
Source organism: Sciurus vulgaris (assembly GCF_902686455.1). Lineage (NCBI taxonomy): Eukaryota > Metazoa > Chordata > Mammalia > Rodentia > Sciuridae > Sciurus > Sciurus vulgaris. The sequence continues at coordinate 104,839,375 of NC_136472.1, forward strand.
GGGCACCTAAGTTGGTTCCATAGTTTAGCTATTGTGAATTGAGCTGCTCTAAACATTGATTTGACTATACCACTGTAGTACGCTGATTTTAAGTGCTTTGGGTATAAACCAAACCATAACTGGGTCAAATGGTGGTTCCATTCCAAGTGTTCTGAGGAATCTCCATACTGTTTTCCATAATAGTTGCACCAATTTGCAGTCCCACCAGCAATGGATGAGTGTACCTTTCCCCCCACACACTAGCCAACATTTACTGCTAGTTGTATTCTTGATAATTGCTATTCTGACTAGAGTAAAATGGAATGTCAGTGTAATTTTACTTTGCGTTTCTCTAATTCTTATAGATGTTGAACATTTTTTCACATATTTGTTGACCATTAGTATTTCTTCTATGAAGTGCCCGTTCAGTTCCTTTGCCCATTCATTGATTGGGTTATTTGTTTTCTTTGGTGCTTTTGAGTTCTTATATATCCTAGAGATTAATGCTTTATCTGAGGTGCATGTTGTAAGGATTTTCTCCCCATCTGTAGCCTCTCTCTTCACATTTTTGATTGTTTCTTTTGCTGAGAAGAAGCTTTTTAGTTTGAATCCATCCCATTTATTGATTGTTGATATAACTTCTTGCACTTTAGGGGTCTTGTTAAGGAAGTCAGATCCTAGACTGACATGGTGAAGATTTGAGTCTACTTTTTCTTCTATTAGGTGCAGGGTCTCTGTTCTAGTGTCTAAGTCTTTGATTCACTTTGAATCGAATTTCATGCAGGATAAGAGATAAAGGTTTAATTTCATTTTGTTACATATGAATTTCTAGTTTTCCCAGCACCATTTGTTGAATAGGCTATCTTTTCCCCAGTGAATATTTTTGGTACCTTTTCCTAGTATAAGATAACTGTATTTATGTGGATTTGTCTCTGTATCTTCTTTTCTGTACCATTGGTCTATGTGTCTGTTTTGGTGCCAGTACCATGATGTTTTTATTACTATAGCTCAGTAGTATAGTTTGAGGTCTGGTATTGTGATGCCTCCTGCTTCACTTTTCTTGCTAAGAATTACTTTGGCTATTCTGGGTCTCTTATTTTTCCAACTGAATTTCATGATTACTTTTACTAGTTCTATGAAGAATGTCATTGGAATTTTAATAGGAATTGCATTAAATTTGTGTAATGCTTTTGGTAGTCTATCCATTTGGACAATATTAATTCTGCCTATCCAGGAGCATGGGAGGTCTTTCCATCTTCTAAGGTCTTCCCCAAATTGATTGAAGCAGTTATTCCTAGATATAATGCCATTGTCTTCCCAAAGACTTTTTTGAGAGAAGATTCTTATCTGCATCTTTCATACATTCCTCATAGAATATGGGTTTTATTCCTTTTAGATTTGGCATTCAATTCAGTTCATTTTAATTCAACAAATATATAAGAGGCTGGGTTGTTGTTACAACTGTGAAGAAGATAGATACAGATATATTCTTTGAAATTATTGTAAAAACTTCTATCATGTTTTCTTCTGGAAGTTTCATGATTTCATTTGGATATTTAAATCATTAATTCATTTGGAATTAATTTTGGTACAGGGAATGAAACATGCATACAATTTTTATTATTTTCTAGATCTCTTTTTTTCTCTTCCTTGACTAAGCTGTTTCCATCTTCTTCTCATGGACAATGATCCCTTAATAATGGAAAAGTTCTTTTTCATTGTTAGGAAGGCAATATTTTTCTACTAGGAAATCTTAAACATTATTTCAATGGTAAGGAATTGTGTAGTTTCCTGAGTCTTAAAACAAAAATATTTTATGCTAAAACATCCCACCCCTCATTAAAACTCATACAGTAACTTTAATAGTTAATAGCTATCATAATGTGACTTAACAAAAATAGGTTTCATTAATCAACTTCTCTTAATATGACTGTATACTTCCACTCATTCATCTATTATATATTGCATCCAAGAATATAGACAAAGCAGTCATGTGGTTCCTAGTATCTATGTAGTTGAATTTTAAAGCAAAATACAAAAATAACAACAGTAAACCCCAGTGAAATTGGTGTTAATGAAGATGTTACCACTATTCTGTGCTAGAGTACTTTGAGAAGAAAACCTTACAGAACTGTACCAGCTGTACAACTCCAGAAAGATCTGTGTCTTGGTCATCATTGCACAGTACTGTGCTTCTCAGAGTCATACCTGGTTGTCCAATATACAGGTAAAGTTGGGTAAAATAAAGCAATGGTATTAAATGAAATGCTTCATAAATTCTCCTCTTACCACTTGAATGTTTTTCTGTTTCTCTCTGTACCTGCCATCCTGTTTTAGTGTCTTATCTTTTTATGCATCAATATCATACTCTGACTTATTAGAACTTAGTAATATATTTTACTATCAGGCAGAGTTAATTCTCATTAATTTTTCATCTTTTTCCAGAATTTTGTTTTATGTCTGCATATTTAGTTTTTCAAATAAATTTTAGAGACCCATTGTCTATTCATTAAAAATAATCTAATGATATGTTATTGAAGTTTCCTGAGGTATATAATTACTTAAAGGTAAATTATATTTGAGTCTTTCAGGATAAGAACAAGTTATACCCTTTCATTTATTCATGTATTTTTTTTGAAACTTTATAGAATTTAATGCTTTTATATAATATAATCATGAACATTTCTAGTTGTTTCTAGGTTTTTAATCAGTTTAGCTACTATTTAACCAGAACCTTTTCTACCCAATTTATTTCGTATATAAGACAACCATTAAATTTGTATAGCAATTTTGTTCCAAGTAAGCTGAATTACACTATTGTTTTTTCAGTAGATTTTAAGTTTTTATTTATATTCTCTCATAATTTTATTGGTTGATCAAAAATAGGAATTAGCAAAATGAGGAAGTATCTAGGTACTGGGGATTTTTCTTTTTTTTAAGAAACAGGTTTGGGATTCAATCAAATACCTTCTTAGTTCCATACAGATGATTATATGATTTTTCTCTTTTAATATATTACTATAGTGATGTGTATCAAGAATTCCTAATCTTTAGCATTTTTATGTTCTTTGAGTTTGTACCACTTACAGGTGTGGTGAGGCATTCTGTTTTTTAGTATGCTGTACATCTCCTCCTGATGCTTTGTTTAGGGTTATCACATTGATACTTTCTAAGTACGGTTGGCCTGTAGATTTGTTTGCTTGGTATCATGTATTATCAATATTATATTACATAATGTGTTAAAAAGAATATTCTGAAATAAAGAATGTAATGATTATATATTAAATATGTAGGAGATTGTTAAAATTACTCCTGAAACATCTAGACACCCAATGGCTCTCTAATTAAATGCTGATTCTCTTTTTTCTTGTATTCTAATTTGCCTTCTTCTAGTACATATTTCAAAAATAATTAGCCTTTTTTCCCTTGGTTTTTGCACACTTTGTTTTCATTTGCTGCGACTATATTTACTTTTTTGTACTTTATTTATTTATTTTTTTAATGTGCAAATATTTATTTTAATTACACCTATCTGAACTTATTTTTGGAGAACAGCAAGGCAGTTTATTATCCACTCTTTCCATTCCTTAAAGGCTTCCACAGGTTTTGGTGAATTCACACTCTTCACGACTATGTTTTGGAGTTGCTCTTGTTGTGTCAGCAGATACATCATCAATCCACCTTACTATTGCCTTATAGGATTGCAGCAGCAAACACTTGTGATTTCAGGAATAAAGTAGTTATCAAAAATGGAATAGTCATTGGAAGATTTTATTTCAAAGTGTCTTCATTGTGCCTTCATCGTGTGAGCTATAGAAATCACTTCCATATCTAGCAAAGCTGAATATCCCCACACCTTGTGGGGATTCTGGTGAACTTGAGAGACTCAGGCAGAAGTTCAAGGAGTTCAAGGAAGGAGTTCAAGGCTAGCCTTGGCAACTTAGTGAGACCCATCTGTCAAAGAAACCTGTCCAAAGACAAAATTCCAGTCTCTTGGGTAAAGATCATTGTTATTTCCATAACATAGAAAGTATCTTCAGGTTTCTTCTTTTTTAGGAGCTTCAGGATGTGTCCTACATGAATTTGTAAATTGCTTGTGTGATCATTTACTCTAAAAGAACACCATGTTGCAGAAACAGAAAATGGTTCTAGTTTTACATCTTTCAAGCCATAGAAAGATGCTTCACAGTAGCCCTTGAGCCATTTAATATATTCTTCATGGATAAATCTGGTGTTTCCTAGAGATCATGACAGGTCTCATCCATTCACATCATGTTCCTGTTTAGAGCTTTCATTTTCCCTTTATAAAGGAAGGTTCCTATTGAAATTTTTACATTCCAAGGATAGGCATGTCCTGAAGGTGCTGTGGAGGGTGCCTTGACGCCCGACAGGCCTTGCTGCTGCCCATCTGCCTCTCCCACCCACCCCAGTGAACATGTACTTTATTTTTATTGACACAAAACTGTACATATTTATTTGGTATCATGTGATGTTTTAGTACATGTTTTCATTGTGCAATGTTCAAAGCAGGGCAGGCGTATCTATCTCCTCTGTTGCTATTTTATTTAGATAATAGTCTGGTATGACAGAAACTGCTGACTGGTTGCCCAGCTCCAGTTTTTCTTCGTGAGTACATCACAACACATAATACTACATTTTCTGGTCTGCTTTGAGGCTAAATTCTAGACAAAAGATTGAAAAGGAACTGATGGGTACCAGTTTCGGTGTTAGCTTTGAAAACTTGCCACACACTGTGAACCATTTATTGTGATCCCAAGTTCTAAGCACTTGAGATAACAAAGACCGACTCTCTGCTCTCTTAAAGCTTAGATGAAGATTGAAGGAAGATGATGTGAAAAGAAGGAAAATTTGGGCAGAAAAAAAGAGCATAACCAAAACCGTATAGATTATAAACCATTTAGGAAACAGTGTGTAGATTGGTGAGACCAGAATGTAAATGGAGATGTGGTAAGAGTGGTAAGAAATGAAGGTGAGGTGAGAAAGGACCAGATTGTGCAAAACCAGGCTAAGAGATCGAGTATAAACAGTGAAATAATATTTTCACGTGCGTGGTGTCAATCAAGTCACTTTGATACAGATGGAGAGAATTGCTCTAGTATTAGCTCCAGATCATCTAATCCAGCACTAGGCAGGTACTCGAAGGGACCTGGATGGCCAGCTAGTTAAGTTCAAGTGTCCAGGTAAGAAATGTTGAGCATGCAGTTGGGGGTGGTTTGAGAGGAAAGAGTGCTAATGAAGTAGGAGAAAAGTGGAACTGGGCTAAGCCCTGATTCTTAGTGTGTGGGGACACTGGTGTCAGTCACTTGGACGGGTATGTGGGGACTAAGTATTGTGTACATTCTAATCTACAGGACTTTAAAAAAATTATAATTTGTCTGTATCCATCAGGTAGATAGCTACTTATCTAAAATTTAAGGGAGAATGCTTGAAAAGTTCTTTAGTTTGTGTTTGTGTTTCTTCACTCTAAATAGTCAATTTGAAAGAATATTTTTAGTGTTTTTCTGTTTCCCCTTAAGGTGAAATTGAGGTAAAAGGTATAGGTTCAAGGTGTTGGTTTTTTCAAGTTGTTTTTATGTTTTACTTTAATGAGATAACATGTTTCTGTTCACAAATATTTTCATGTTACCTGCTAGTGGAAATGAATAAGCATGATTTCTAAGTGGGTAGTTTATTCACAGCTTTCTTTAGAATTCTGAAAAGGTGTCAGAGGCGTCAGTATAAAGTGTTTTCTCGTTTCTCTTAATGTCTTTTCACACTTTTTACTACAGGCTGTTATCATTCCTATAGGAAATAAGTAGTATGAATCATAAATCTAACAGCTCAACATAAAAATCATTGGTATTTCAAAAAGGTGCTTGTCAAAAGAAAATTAGGATACTTAAATCTGAATGATATTTTAGTATTTGTAAATTTTGGTGAGGCAAGTTTTTTAAGGTTATTTGTGAAGGCTTCCATAATTTGAGGTTTTTTTTTTTAAATCTATATGGCTTATTAGGATAAAAAATGTGCAAAGATAAGGGGAGAATGAATCATTTCTCACCTATTTACTTTTTTGACCTTTTAAAACTATTTTTAAAAATCCAAATTTATTCAAGAATTAACCCACATGTGGTGACCTACATATTAAATGCAATTCACAAATTTAAAACTATACCAATATGAAACTCAAATTCCTGATACTTCAATGTACCAAGACTTTGTTTTAAATAAATCTTATATTAAAAATGTGGAATGTTTTTCATTGATATTTTAACAACATAATTGTACATACTTTATCTACTTTAGAAGTAAATGAAGTTATGAAAATACTTATAATTTCATTTGGAATTTTACACATAAAAGTTCTTCACAGATATTGAATTTAGAGATTACCGAATTATGAACTGTAGGCAAGCACTTCTTTTGTTTAAGCCAAGTGTAGATTTTTTTTATGATTCTTTCAACTAAATGTTTACTTTCCATAGTATAGTTTTATAATTCCTAGGTAATCCTTCATGTGTGCGAGGCAAAATAAATTCTCAATTTCACTAAAACATGATTCTGATTTGGTTGGAGACATTCTTTCCTTGCCAGGTTTTTCATTTGGATCTATGAGTGTTTTTTTTTTTTTTTTTTTTTCCCTATAACACCATCTGTCTACTCTTTTATCTTCTTTGAAACTGCCAGCATTCTTAGGTTAATGTATAAGGAAGTGAGGCATATTCCAGAAAAAGAATGTGTGCTCTATGATACTGAAGCCAAACTACATGGCTCAGCAAGTCAAAAGCTGATTTTACTCTAGACAAGATCATTTAATTTTCAATGACATTTTCAACATCATTCTTCCATTTTTTTTTTCTGGTGCATCACTTTAAAGAACTTTTTATTTCAAATGATCATAGATTTACATGCAATTGTAAGAAATAATACTCAGAGATGTAAAATTGCAGTACATTTGTCACAGCTGGATATTGAAACTGATCAGATCCACCAATCTCATTCATATTTTCCCCATTCCTCTCCTCTGTGTGTGTGTGGGGGGGGTATATTTTTGATTATCTACAATTTTATTTTTTACTCACTCTCACTTACTGGATATTCAACGAGGCTGTTGGATGTTCCAGTAGTTCATTCCTACTTATAATTAAGTAATATTCCATGATATGAATGTACCACAGACTGTTCATCCATTGAGGGATATAAAGCTTTTTTCCAATTTTGGGAAATTGCAAATAAAGCCACCATGAATATGTTTTTATATCAGTATAGATTTCTCTGAGATAAATGCCTGAAGTGCAATTACTGAATTGTGTACCAATTTGTTGAATTTTATAAGAAACTGCTGAATGTTTTGCTGGAGTGGCTGTATTATTTATTATTCATATCAGCCTATATGAATGATCCAATTTTTCTCTACATTTTGTTAGTATCTTTCTGTTTAGTTCTTTTGATAGCTAGGACCAGTGTTTTATGTCTACTTCAAAAACAGTTTTGTCAATCTTGTTTCTTTTTTGAAGAATTAACATTTTTGTGCTCCTTTTTTCAGCTTTTGTGAGCTATGATTGACAAAAATGTATGTATTTTCAAGATGCACAACATAATGTTTTGATAGATGTATGCATGTGAAGTGATTATCACAATTAGACAATGACATCACCTCACATAGTTACCCTTTTTGTTGTGTTTATACTTGAGATCTACTTAGTAAATTTCAGGTAAATAATTCACTATTATTATTATGTCATCATCCTGTACTTTATGTCTTAAGAATTATTCATCTTATAATTAAAACTTTGCACCTTTTGTCCTCCCTGTTGCACCTGTTGTCCTCCCAGGAACCTTGGTAATCTCCTTTCTACTTAGTATTTCTATAAACTGAACATTTTTAGATTTCTCATACAAGTGAGATCATGCAATATTTGTCCTTCTGTGCCTGGCTTATTTCACTTAGCAGAATATCCTCCAGTTTCATGCATCTTGTCACAAACGACAAGATTTCCTTCTTGTATAAATTGCTGAATGTATTCATGTGTATGAGAGTGTGTGTTCATGTGTGTGCAATTTTCTTTATTATCTATTCATCAGTGGAAACTTGTGTTGTTTTAACATCTTAGCTATTGTGAATAATGCTACAATGAATGAGGAATACACATCTCTTTTAAACAGTAAATTTATTTCCTTTAGATGTATAGCCAGAAGAGGGATTTTTGGATGCTATGATAGTTCTATTTTTAATTTTTCATGAAACTTTCATATTTTTTTAACGGCAATACCGATTTATACTTGCCACCAATAATATATAAGGTTTTCCTTCACAGTCTTACCAATATTTATTATTTGTTTTTTGAAAATAGCCATCTTAACATGAAGTAATATATTATTGTAGTTTTGATTTGTATTTCCCTGATACTGATTTTGAATACCTTTTCATATATCTGTAGGCTATTAATATGTGCTTTTGGAAAAGTATCTAATTTCTTTATTCATTTTTAATTGGGTCATTTGTTTTTTGTCTTTGTTTTAGTTTTGCTATGAGTTGACTGAAATTTTTACATATTTTGAATATGATATAACCGTATTTCATAAACAGTTTGCAGATATTTTCTCCCATTCCATATATTGCCTTTTCTTTACATTTATTATTTTCTTACTGTGCAAAAACTTTTAGCCTACTTGCTCATTTTTGCTTCGTTGTTCATGCTTTTGGGTTCATATACAAAAAATCATTACCAAGATCAATGCCATGGAGTTTTTTCATATGTTTTTTAGAAGACTTAAGTTTCAGGTCTTAACTTTAAGTCTTTAATCCATTTTAAGTTTATTTTTGGCATAGATTAAGGGTCCAATTTTATTCAATATTTTTACATGTGAGTATGTAGTTTTCCAGCACCATTTGCTAAGGACACTGTCCTTTCCCTATTGTAGGTTTGATGCCTTTGTTGAGGATTAATAACTGTCTGTATGTGTGTGGTTTCATTTCTGGGCTTTCTGTTCTGTTCTATTTGTCTGTGTGCCTTTTTAAAAAAATGTCAATACTATGCTATTCTGATTACTATAACTTTATTATAATTTGAAATCAACAAGTGTGATGTCTTTAGCTTTTTTTCTTGTTCAAGATTTCATTTGCTATTCAAGGTCTTTTGCAGTTCCACATGAATTTCAGAGTTATTTTTTCTATTTCTGTGAAAAGTACCCTTGGAACTTGGACAGAAATTGCATTAAATCTGCAGATCACTTTGGGTGGTCAGGGCATTTTAACAATCTAAAGTCTTCTAATCCATGCATATCTTTCCATTTCTATGTGTTTTCTTCATTTTCTTTCACCCATGTTTTACAGTTGTCAACGGACAGCTCTTTCACTTCAGTTAAATTCATCCTTAAGTATTTTTGATGCTGTTGTAAATGGGATTGTATCCTCGAGTTCTTTTTTGGACATGTCATTTCAGTAAAAACGCTGCTGATTTTTGTATGTTGACTTTGTATTCTGAGCTTGGCTGAATTCACTTGGTAGTGGCAGTTCTAGTTCTTTTCCACCTGCCATCTCTTTCTCCTTCTCCTTCTCCCCTTTTCTTCCTCCTTCTCTTCCTCTTCCTCTTCTTTGAGTCTTTCCAGTTTTTCCTACATGAGATCATGCCATCTGCAAATGGAAACAATTTTGCTCCTTTGAATCTGAATTGGAAGCCCTTTTTAAAGTTTTTTTTCCCTCACCTATTATTCTGGCTAAGACTTCCAGTACTGTGTTGAGCAGAAGTGGTAAATGTGGGCATTCTTCTCTTGCTCTTGATCTTAGAAGTACAGTTTCAGTTTTTCATAGTTGAATATGATATTAGCTGTGTTCTGTTCATATACACTCTTTAAATGCAAATTAAGAAATAATTTGAGGTGGAATTCTTAGAGGAAAGTTTATATTGATGAATGCCTACACGTAGTAAAAAAAGGAAGATCTCAAGCTAACTTTATTCTTCAAGGAAGACAAAAAGAACAAACTAATCTCAAAGTTAGAAGAAAGGAAATAACAAAAGTTAGGGCACAATAATGTACATAGATACTAGAAAAACAATGGAAAAGATCAAGAAAACTGTCAGTTGTTTTTTTTCTGAAATGATAAAGTCAGCCAACAACTAGAATAACTAAAAATGAGAGAACACTCATAAATAAAACCAGAAATGAAAGATGAGACATTGTAATGAACACCACAGAACTACAAAGGGTTATTATAGATGACTATAACAATTATATGCAAATGAATTGGAAAATGTAGAAGAATAGGATACATTCCTAGAAGTATGCAATTTACCAATATTGAATCATGAAGAAACAGAAAATCTCATGAGAACACAAGAAGTAAGGAGATTGAGCCAGTCATTCATTAACCCATCTCTTGTCAAAGAAAAGTCCAGGACGAGGTAGAATCTCAGAAGAGTTCTATGAAACATTTAAAAAGAACTAATAACAATCCTTCTCAAGCTCCTCCAGAACATTGATGAGGAGACGACTTCCAAACTCATTTTATGAGGTCAGCATAAAGGACTCCATGAGTATCCTTTGAACAAGCATTCTTCAAAAGAAGAAAATTGCAGACCAGTATTTCTGACAAACATAAAAAATCCTCAACAAAATACCAGTGAATCAAATGCAATAGAACAATGAAAAGGTCATTCGCCAGGATCAAGCAGGATTTATTCCTGAGATGGGACAATGATTCAACACATGCAAATAAATGACTGTGATGCACTGTGTGGAGAGAATGAAGGATACAAATTACATGATCCTCTCAGTAGGTTTTGATAAAATTCAGTATTCTTTCATGATAAAAACTCAAAGTGAGTGAAATAGAGAGGAATTAACTTTTTGTTTCATTGATTTTCCTTTCCTTCTTTCCTGTTTTTAACTTTATTGATTTCTGCACTTCATTTTTATTATTTCCTTCTTTTGACTGGTTTAAATTTACTTTTTTTCTAGTTTCTAAAGATAGAAACTTAATGATTTGAGACTTTTCTTTTTTTTCTAATATAAACAGTGCTGTAAGTTTCCTTTGAACATTACTTTAGCAGCATCTCATATATTTTGATAAGTTGTATTTTAATTTTAATTTAACTGATGTATTTTTAAAAGTTCCCTCTGAAACTTCCTGTTTAGCCCCAAGAATTACTAAGAAAAGTGTGGTTTAATTTCTAAGTATTTGGAGATTTTTCTAATGTCTTTCTGCTATTGATTTCCACTTTGATTTTATTATGATCATATGGCATAGTTTATATAAAGCCACTATTTTTTTTTAAATTTATTTTTATTGTAAACAAATGGGATACATGTTGTTTCTGTTTGTACATGGAGTAACAGCATACCATTTGCATAATCATATATTTACATAGGATAATGAGGTTTGATTCATTCCGTTATTTTTTCCTCCCCCCACCCCTCCCACCTCTCTTTTCCCTCTATACAGTCCCTCCTTCCTCCATTCTTGCCCCCCTTCCATCCCCCATTACATGTCATCATCTGCTTATCAGTGAGATCATTCGTCTTTTGGATTTTTGAGATTGACTTATCTCACTTAACATGATATTCTCCAATTTCATCCATTTGCCTGCAAATGCCATAATTTTATTATTCTTTATAGCTGAGTAATATTCCATTGTATATATATACCACAGTTTCTTTATCCATTCATCAACTGAAGGACATCTAGGTTGGTTCCACAACCTGGCTATTGTGAATTGAGCAGCTATGAACATTGATGTGGCTGTATCTCTGTAGTATCCTGATTTTAAGTCCTTTGGGTATAGGCCAAGGAGTGGGATAGCGGGGTCAAATGGTAGGTCCATTCCAAGTTTTCTAAGGAATCTCCATACTGCTTTCCAGAGTGGCCGCACTAATTTGCAGCCCTACCAGCAATGTACGAGTGTACCTTTTTCCCCCACATCTTCTCCAACACCTATTGTTGCTTGTATTCTTGATAATCACCATTCTAATTGGGGTGAGATGAAATCTTAGGGTAGTTTTGATTTGCATTTCTCTTATTACTAGAGATGGTGAACATTTTTTCATATGTTTGTTGATTGCTTGTACATCTTCTTCTGTGAAGTGTCTGTTCATTTCCTTAGCCCATTTGTTGATTGGGTTATTTGTATTCTTGGTGTAGAGTTTTTTGAGTTCTTTATATATTCTGGAAATTAGTGCTCTATCTGAAGTATGAGTGGCAAAGATATTCTCCCACTCTGTAGGCTCTCTCTTCGCATTGCTGATAGTTTCCTTTGCTGAGAGAAAGCTATTTAGTTTGAATCTGTCCCAGTTATTGATTCTTGCTTTTATTTCTTGTGCTATGGGAATCCTGTTAAGGAAGTCTGATCCTAAGCCAACAAGTTGAAGGTTTGGACCTACTTTTTCTTCTATAAGATGCAGGGTCTCTGGTCTGATTTCAAGGTCTTGATGCATTTTGAGTTGATTTTTGTGCAGGGTGAGAGATAGGAGTTTAGTTTCATTCTGTTGCATATGGATTTCCAGTTTTCCCAGCACCATTTGTTGAAGAGGCTATCTTTTCTCCATTGCATATTTTTGGCACCTTTGTCTAGTATGAGAAAATTGTATTTATTTGGGTTTGTGTCCGTGTCCTCTATTCTGTACCATTGATCTACCTTTCTATTTTGGTGCCAATATCATGCTGTTTTTGTTACTATTGTAAAGCCACTATTTTTAAATTTGTTGATGCTTGTTCTATGGCTGAGAATGCAGTCTGCCTTGGTGAATGACTACTTGAAAAATGTATATTCTGCTACTGTTTTGTGAAGTGTTCTCTATATGTCATTTAGATCTTTTCCTTTTTCTTTCCTTTTTTTTTTTTTTTTTTGAGAAAAAGGAAAAAGAAGGTTTACTACTTTGCTAGCAAAGGAGAAATACAAGGGACTCCTGTCCCAAAGGCTATGGTTCTGCCCATCAGCAGGGACAGGGGGCTTTTAAAGAGGTGATTCAAAGGCTTCATTCCTCATGTTTTCTGTTGGAGTTTAATTCACTTGTTCATAATATGGGAGATAGTCATTTCTGAGATCTTCTGGTACCATCTTCAAAGCTGGATTACTCATTTCTATGGTGGGTTTGTATTCAGGGACAGATAACTCTGTCTAGGAGCAGGGAAAGAGGTATCCCTGTTTCCCCTGAGATTAGGGAGGTGGGGAAATTAGGGAGGATCAGTGAGGGAGGAAGAGAAAGAAACATATCCTTTTAAAAATAAGTTGCAGTGGCTGAGCAGCAAGGGCCACATTCAAAACATACAGTGGACCACTGTTACATTTCTCCACTGTCAATTTCTACATCCCATTCATATGGAAAAATGGGCAATGGCATCTCCAAACTGCTTCTTGCTGAAAGGGGGTGAAGTTGGGGGAAGTAACCCAAAGTCCTATTCTCTGTCAGGTGAGGCATGAATCGTTAAGGGCATTTAGCATCAGAGCAGTCCAGAGATCCACAGTGGCAAATTGTGGGTGACTGGACAAGGCATACATAGGGCAGGAAAAAAGACAGTAACTCATAATCATATCAGTGAAAAACAGATCAAGTTTATCTATATAAGTTAGGAAGATTTGTAGGTCTATGAGATCAGGCTCAAATTAACTCAGGACAAACTTGTGACTCTTGAGTCCTTTGTAATCATTATCATTAGGCACTCCAACAAGAATCCTTCCTTTATAACCTCCAGCTTTACTTACTTTTGGTAGGGCTGACACAAATGCACATCTTAAGTTTCATTTAAATAACAATTGTTTTTCCTTTTAAATGTCCATGTAGGACTGTGCTCAGACTATATTCTCCTGCCAGGTGTTTAAGACCAAGTTGGTCAAAACTGACCTTGTTCCTATCTACTCTTAAGAGTCAGCTGAGATTCCTCAGAGGTCACTCTTGGGAATGAGTGCAAGCCCTCCTGGGTGCTTTAGCTTTCCTCTACCAGTGGTGCCACTTGCCAGGATGGATTGGGAGCTAGCTGACCATAGGTGGCTTCTCTTGGAAGCATCAGGGAACTTTCTGTCTCCAATGACCCTCCTCTTTGTAGAATGTGCACTGGTTGGCTTCCTGTTTTCTAGGGTCCTCTTAATCTCCCTGATCAGTAGATTGGGTGACTCCCCCGAGTTGCAGGGCCATTGAGAATTGTCCCATTGTTGTCTGGGTCCTGGTTGACCAAAGAGGGCAAGGCCCAAAGTTTTGGCTGCTTTTTCCTTGGCCCTTGTACTTCCTTGACTTTGGTCTCCAAGTTTTTGGTTTTAAACACCCAGCAAGCCAGTTTCAGCAGTCTTAAGAAGTAAAGGTTATAGCTTCAATGTCTATAAGTTTACAGTTACACCTTTCATTTAATTGAGATCAGTATTACTATTGGAGGGGCTGGTGATATAGATCAGTTGGTAGAGTGCTTGCCTAGCAGGTACAAGGCCCTGGGTTCAATTCCCGGCACAAAACCAAAAACAAACAAACAAACAACAACAACAACAACAACAAACCCCTGAGTATTACTATTGGAAGTCAGCATTATATACTATCTGTCCTGCAGGTGATGGCTTATTATCTCAAAGTAACCCAGGCTTTTTTTGAAGCAGTACCTCTGCAAAACACTAACAGGCAACAGTTAGAAAGTTTATAAGGAAAATACAAAATGAAATTAATGAAGCAAAAACCATAATCAGTTTGTGTAATAGCTATTAACCAAGAAAAATGACTTTTATAATCTTGAACCTTTACTTAGTTATACATTATATCCCCTGTTTAAGATCACAGTAATCTTTACAACAAAAATCAATCTTTTGGACACAACTTTAAGTGAGCTGAATTTTTAGCCTATTCTGGAGCCATTTTAACATGAGTAAGGTGGGAAGCGGAGCCTTATCTCAGGTAAGGTGGGGCTCTTCACAACTAACACAGTACAACGTTACACCTGAAACATGAATCAAAGGTAGGCTAAGAGAGCTTTTAACTTTCTTTTTGTGGAAAAAGTGGCAGAATGTTTCCATGTTTTACAGTGTCACCTTTCAACAGATCAGGATCTCCTTATTATCTTCCAAACATGCATTTAAATTCTAAATCCAATGTGAAGAGTACTGCAAAATTGTTTATTTAACATTGTCAACAGATTACTTTATCCAGCTATAAAATATTAAATGACATGAATAAATACTAACAAAATTTGTTATTTCTATAAAAATCCAAGACTTTTGCTATAGAGAAATTTAGTTTGATACCACCAACTTGTCAAAGTGCTCTTCTAAGCTTTACATTTAACTAAGTTTAACCTTTAAAGTACAATTTAGAATCCAGAGTGTACAGTAATGATAATCACAGGTCTGCATGGGTTAACAAAAATCAAAGGATAGCCTTAAATCTGGTATATTTAGGAAACAGTGTTAATCATCAGATATTGATTTAGTCAGATCAAATGGATATAAGACAGGTCTTCAAATAACAGTGTGGCTCTTCTACATCAGATACAATGTATTAAAGAAATACTTATTGGTTGTCTTGCCATTAAACTTACATATACTTTCATTTTAAACTTTTACATAACACTTAGACAATATTGGCTGCTTGTGTCTTTCAGTTCTTCTATTTTCTTGCTGATCTTTTATCTATTAATTCTATCATTTCCTGTGAGTGAGAAATGAAATTTCCAACTATAATTTTGGATTTATCTTTTTCCTCCTTTCAGCTGTATTAGGTTTTTCTTCATGTGTTTTGTGACTGTAATTTTGAGCAGGCATACCAGAATCATTATGTCTTCTCTAGTAAATTGATTCTTTTATCATTATGTTATATCCTTCTTTGTGTTGAAAATAATATTCTTAAACTCTATATCTGACATTAATATATTGACTTCTAGTTTTTTTAAGTTAATGTTTGCATGACATATCATTTTCAACTATTTAATTATGACCTATCTGTATCTTTGTATTTGAAATGCATCTCACAGGCAGAAAATTGTGTCATTAAAAAAAATTCTGCAGTTTTCTTTTAATTGGTTGGTTTAGACTGTTTACCTTTAATGCAATTATTTTGGTGTTAGAACTTGAGACTGCCATTTTATTATTTGTTTTCTGTTCATTTCTCTTATTTTATCTTCTTTTTCTTAATTTCCAGTGAGATGTGTGAGTAGTTTTTAGGTTTCCATTTTGATTTATATGTGGTGTTTTTGATTATTTGCATTATACAGCTTTCTTAGCAATTGTTGTAGGTATTACATTATGTATACTTATCATTATTTACTTGTATTTAAATATAGAAACATTATTTCCATTACTTTCCTTTATCCTCCCCACTTTTTAGGTATAATTGTCTTAAGTGTTTTATCTACTTGTGTTGAGCATCACATCAATTGGTATTATAATTTTTGCTCCAACTATCAAATAATTTAAGAAGCTCATGAAAAGAAGGATAATCTATCACACTTGCCTTTTTCTTACTCATTTCAATGTCATTTCTTTCAAAAATTCAAGTCTTCTATTATCAATTCCTTTCTATTAGAGAGCTCTGTTTAGTCATTCTTTAAGAGCAGAGTTGATCTTACTTTGTCTCCATCTTAATTAATAAAGCCCTACATTCCTGAATAATATTTTTCATCTATATGGAACTTACTGGTAGACAATTCTTTTCTTTCAGTGCTTTGGAAATGTATTACTTGCTCCTGGCCTCCATGGTTTCAAAAGAGAGATTTGCAGTCATTTGAATTGGTATTACCTCATTTCCTTCCAACTGCCTTCAAGATTTTTTCTTTGAATTTAGTTTTCAGAAGTTCAGTTATATTGTATTGTACCATAGATTTCATTGCATTTATTCTCTCTGGGGTTGAGTCAGTATCTTGACTCTTCAAGTTGATTTTGATTTTTTTCAAATTTGGGGAGATTTTAGTTATTAATTTTTAAATACAATTTCAGTCTTCCTCTTTCTCTATCTTTCTCCTCTACCTCTGGACTTCTGATGATATGACTCTTAGCTCTTTCTTTATTGTCCCATAGGTCTCTAAGTCTCTGCTTATTTATTTTTTCAACCTGTTTTATCCTGTTATTCTGATTGGATAAATCCTATTGATTTGTCTTCAAGTCTATTGATTATACCTTCTACAATCTGCTATTGAACCTACTTAGTGAATTTCACTTTATTTTCAAATTCTACACTTTTCACCTTTTTAAAAATAACTACCATTTATTTACTGAATTTTTCTATATTTTAAATTTGTTTCAAGAGAATTTGTAGTAGGGAATGCAGTGCCAAATAGCTTTACCTCAAACCACCTTGGTCAGTTTCATTGACACCAGGTGGTCATAGAGGCTCAGAAGACTCTACTTACACTATCCTGGTGTGGGAATTAGAGCATGGCTCACTTCTTTACCCTATCTTCCATGGAAGATTAACTTCTTGCTCTACTTTGTTGACACCACCCATAAGGGAATCAGTGTCCACTGCAGCATTTTACGAGATGAAAGATTAGTGCTTTTCTCAATCCTATGAAACAAACTAGGAGGAGGAATCAGAGCACCACTGATCACTTCAATGGAGCAGGAGGGTGGGGTGAAAGATTAGTTCTATTGTTGGCTCTTCTGAATCTGTAATGGGATCAGGAATGGTTTGTGGTATTTGACTGGAAGAGAGTAGGTATTACCAAAAGGTTTTCTATTGTTAGGCCATCCTTCTCCTGGTCCTTTGTTTAGGAAAAACAGATTTTTCCTGTTTTTTTGTTTTTTGTTTTTTTTTTTTTTTTTTAATTTGTACCCATTGGCAAATCCAAAGAGGAGGCTTTTAGAACTTTCTTCTAGGGCTATATGAAATGTAATAATGAAACCCAGGTGACTTGCTAATGTACCATTCGTTAAGGCTTAAGGTTCCTAGGCAGTTGGCCTTCTGTATATACTTTAGATTTCCTATTTTTTTGGTTGGGTTTTGTTCACTCACTTTTTTTTTTTTTTTAGTTATAAAAGGGAGTTCCTGATAGGTACTGTTCTACTCCATCTTTGCCAGGATACAATTATTTTTTTAACATAATATTTTCCCCTAGTGGAAACAGATGCTTATTTTAGAGATTTTGGAAATCACAAAAAAAAAGAAAAAAGAAAAAAAATCACTTCTCAATGTAATCACCCAGAAATAATTTCTCTTAAAACATTTTTGTCTCTCTTTTTCCTTCCCTCCTTACACACAACTCTCACACACATAATGTGAATGTATACCCATGTATGTAGTCTTTGAAATGTTTATTTTGAAGGACTAGATATTATTTTTTAATATTATGTACTTTAGTCAGGTGTGGTGGCACACACCTGTAATCCTAGTGGCTTGGAAGGCTGAGGCAGAAGGATTGTGAGTTTAAAGTCAGCCTCAGCAACTTAGCCAGGTCTTAAGTGACTTAGACCCTGTCTCTAAATAAAATATAAAAAAGGGCTGGAATGTCACTCAGTGATTAAGTCCCTTGGGTTCAATCCCTGGTACCAAAATATATATATATATATATATATGTATATATATATATATATATATATAGTGTACTTCAATGCATTTAAGCATTCTTTAATCCTTAGACATTTAGATTGCTTCCAATTTGGTACTATTATTAAAATTATTGTGGTGATTGTCTTTATATATAAATCTTTATTAAAATTTTGAAAATAATTTCTCACCGTAGGTCTCTGATCTGGAGTTACTGAATTAACTCATTTTCCCAGAATTATTTTATGTATTTATAAATCATCAATTCAATAGATTTTCAAGTACCTGCTTTGTGCCAGGCATTATTCTGGCTAGTAGTATAGCAGTAAACAAAACAAGCAAATATCCCTTCTGCAAAAGAGTTTACACCCTAGTATGTGGGGGATAGAGGAAGAGAGGTGATAAATAAACAAGGAAGATAAATAATTTAACACACAATGAAAAGTACTATGGCAATTATTGATTAACCTTTGATTTCCTCATTATGTAAAATGTTTAGTGATGTGAGTAAATATATAGTACCTGAAAACAACAAGTGCGTGACAATGTAGAGAGTCTGGAATTTACATAAGAGAATGTTAATTGGTATATGTACTTTGGACAACATTTTGTACCATCGACTAAAGCAAAACAAGAATACAAGATACTATGACCCAACAATTCCACTCTTGGTTACCTATTCAAAAGAAATGAATGTTTATATCTACTAATGAGCATGTGCAAGGTGTTTAAAGCAGAGTTGTATATAATGGCCCCAAACTAGAAACAATCCAAATAATAGAAATGCTACGTTGTGGTATATTCATATGGAGCTATGCTATATAGCAGTGAACAAGCAGCAAACTACTATTACATGCTTCTCACAGATCTAAGAAAGAGTGAAATAATAACAACATAAAAGGGTCTGTTCTATATATAGCTATTTATATGAACTTAAAGAGAAAGCAGACCAACCAATGGTGTTAGGGAACAGAGAAGTGGTTAGCTTTGTGTGAGGATGGTATTGACTGGAAACGAGTATGAAGGAAACTTCTGGGTGCTAGAAATGTCCCATATCATGATGTGTGTTGATAAACAGATACATATATCTACACATTTAATATTAGGGAACTTTATCCCATATAGGTTATGCTTAAAAAATAAATTTAAAATTTACAGGTGTCTTGAATTTCTTTGGGAGCTGTCAAATGTGGCCCACTGATCTTTTGAATCTTAGATTAGTACACTATCATTTTGAAACTGTCAAGAGATTTATAATGGATTTTATTAGCTGATGATATCGTCCTAGTTTCTTTTTCAAAACTCTCTTTTTCTTCTCAAGTGGAAGTGAAGGACTCCAATTTCTCTAGATAAAGCTGTTCCTTCTTTCATCTTTAATCCCACTGTCAGATGAAGAGGAGGTCCTGAAACTGCATGTGCCCAGCAAGACCCCCACCGCTCAATTTCTCAACACCCACAGCTTGGTACTATGATCAGCATTGGGACCATAAAGATTACTCAACTGGTTCCTTACCTCACTTGTGCAATTACTCCATGAGGTCCTGGATTCCTAGATCATTCTTTATTCCCCAAATTTTCATCCCCATTCATGCAATGGAGAGTGAAGCAAATGCCCCCACCCCCCACACTCATCACCATCTGACAAAATATACAGTTTGCTTCCTTGTTTATCTGCTCTAGAGTATCAGCTCCAGGAGGGCAGGAATTTGTGTTGATTTCATTCACTTTTGTATCATTCATCAGGTCGCATGCTGAATGCAGTATACTTGGCTATGGTAAAAGAGAATTGAGACTTCTTGCATCTTTGCATGAGGGAATGTCTCTCGGGGCCTAGAGCAAACATTAGCTTTGGGTTGGTGTTAGGAATGTCTCTGAAATGAGTAGTTTTTTTTTCCCCCCTGGATAATTCTCTGCTAGGCACAGGGAGGCCCATCAGGCATGTTGGTTTCTTAACCAGCCCCACTTTGATTTGGCCCCTACAAGGTTGGCACTCTTCCTTTGGGAAACTCTCTGGAGTAATGGCCATGGCAAGCAGCTTCCCTGAAAGGCAGCAGCTGGCACTTGAAATCTATCTCTTCCTTTGCTTTGTAAAGTTTTTGTGGCACAGCTGAGAATGTTCACAGAATTCTATGCAATGTTGTCTAATTACATTTCAGAATTTTGCTCAACACTATAAATTACATTTTAGGGCTTTGCTGTTTCATTGTGCAGTGGTTTGGGTCATTGGGGGTGAATGGTTGTGGATAATTCTGGTCACTTTTATGTATGTATAGTTCTCTAATATGTACCAGAGAAAGTTTTCAGAATTTAAGGGACAATGGGTTTATATTTCTTAACAAACAAAAATCTCTTACTGTTACAAGATGGTAAGAGAGTCAAGATAGCAGGGGAAATCAGTGTATGAATAGAAACCAGGCATTCCAATCAGAAAAAGTGGGTTCAAATACCAACTCTGGCACAATAGTTCTTTGACTATTGGTCCTATAATGTCTTAGTTCAAGTCCTGCCTCTATTATGTGAGGATAATGTTTGAAATATTATATTACATAAGAACCAATGTGATTAAAACATCTAGAATAAAATCTGTCACAAATTATGTACTCAACAATATTAATTTCATTCCTACTCTATTTTTTGACATAGATAAATGAAGAACTTTCTCCTTTCCCATAATGTTTACCACTGTGTTTATGTTGTAACTGGGCATTGCTCATAATCAAACATATCACGGAACACAGGAAATGTGGCATAGATAAAAAATAATGGATATTCACATACTTCTGAGAGAAGAAATATGTAAGGGGAACAAATAGAGTAAACTAGGTGTAGGCACATGTTCCTGTAAAAGAAGAGTATGTGGATTCAAAGGGAGCCACGAAGGACTATCCATATTTACATTTTTCTTTTACATGCAGGAATTGGTTTCCACATTATCTCTGTCTGCCTATCACACATCATCCATTCAGTTTTCATTATCGGATTTCAAACACCCTTAAAACAAGAGCTGTGTCATATCAATATTTTCACATTTCCTGTACCATACAGAATATCCATAGTGTATTTTGTGCGAGCAATAACAATCCCACACATTTCCTCTTTTGAAGTGCATAAAGAATACAAAGCTTCCCAGGGACTTGGAAACAAAGGAAAGAAAGATTGCTCTGTTAGCTAGGCTTGGTGGCACATGCCTGTAATCCTAGCAGCTTGGGAGGCTGAGGTAGAAGGATCATAATTTCAAAGCTGACCTCAGCAACTCAGCCATACTCTGTTTCTAAATAAAATATATATTTTTACAAAGGTCTGGGGGTGTGGTTCAGTGGGTAAGGTCCCTGGGTTCAATCCCCAGTATCAAAGATTGCCCTGTTAGATAAACTAAAATGTTAGTCCACAACAAACAAGATGAGCATATTCAATTCTTTATTAGAATCAGGATTGCTGCTAGAAACTATACCTGATTGAAGGCTAAGCTGTCAAAAGAGTTCATTAAATTCTTGAATTATGCAACACCTTTTATTTTGATCTCATGATTATGAATCAGCATTCTGATTATACTCTGTTTTCCTCCGTGGATGCTATAAGAACAATGCATTTGTGGAAGATCAAATGGGTTTGATTCCCGTAGAGATTTTATTTCTCATTTTAAACTAATAAAGGTTGCTCTTAGTCTTGTAAACTTTGTTACTGTGATATACTCTGAGGTGTCTGGGTCTTTATGATTGAGGCCTAGGTTATTGACCAATGCAATTTGGGAAGTTCAGTCTGGGAGTCCTCTAGAGAGGTGATGTATTGGTTTGAAAAATGACATTCTGAGATCATCACTGGCTCTTCTTTTGCTACTTGATATATCCTTATGAAGCAACTTACCTGGAAACTTATTACATATTTGAAGAGACAACATGGGTGTACAGAGCAATTGATTAAAAATGAAGCACTTTAAAAGTTTCAGATCAGCAGTGACCTCATATTCTTTTTTATATATGCCTGTAAAAAAATATTATGTAGTCTTAGTTTTGGAAGAATGCTAAGATACTGTCCAATATCTCCTCTACATTTATTTCAGGAATTCTTTTTATTTTATCTTATATCCTTTTTTTCTACCCTGACTAAAGCACATATCTCGCAAGTCAGCCTCTTTATTTAAAAAAACTGATGTTAAATTTATACTGTGGAATGCACAGGTCTGAAGGTATCACTGGATAGGTTTAGATAAGAGTAGATGCCTGCATTACCACCACTGCAAACAAGGAACAGAACACTTTCTGGTCATTTTTAAACAGGCATGATTATTAAAGAATATTTCTTACATTGAAATATAGTCTTCATGCTGGTCCTGTTTCTCTCGTGGAGCCATGCACATCAACCTCATTTCTCTTTCCAGTGATGCCTTTCAAATATTTGAGAACTGAATATGAGGATATAAACTTTCCAGAATATAATAAGAATCATATTCCAACATGGTTCCAGATCATAAATCAATATGTTATTTATTTATTTATTTACTTACTTACTTATTCATTCATTCATTCATTCATTCATTTAGGAAGTTTGACTAAGTGGAACCTTCTGTTTGCACTTATTAATTTGTATTTTGGGGGAAGTTATGAACTTCCATGAGATGCCTGTAAAACAATCCTCTGAGGTTGTGGAAGAAAAATAATGATATAATAAATCTAGAACACTTAACACATATCATGGTCCTTATTAAGGTATACAGTAGAAGGTACCAGGTATTATTTTAGGCAAGGTAGATTTGAACATTCCTGAAAAATCCTTAGATAAAGCTTCTGTCTCTTTTTGACCAGTTTTCAAAAGTATATTGTAGTGAAAAAAGAATTGGATTTAGAATTAGATTATCTGGGTTTTAATCCTGGTTCCTCTTTATTAGAGCCTGTAATGCATAGCCTGTAAATCTTAACACATTTAACCCTCCTTGCCCATTCCCACATATCTAAAGAAGAATTAATAATACTGCCTTCCTACATTGTAATGTTACCAAAACATCAACCTAAGGAAACCTTGGGCTGAATGTGTAGATATGTCTTTGTGTAATTACAGGTACAATTTAAAGGATAGCACAGTGAAAGTGTAAGCAGATTATTGGTACTCAAGGGTTATTCGTGAAACATTGAAGGACTTCGAGCATTCTTCTACTCAAGAAACTCAAAGGAGGATATTCATCTGTGTTGTGATGAATATGTGTACTCCCACCCCCTCTACCCCTGGAAAGTACATCTGGAGAGTGAGAGATCCTGGCTGATACACAGTTCTTTTCATTGGTGATTGTTTGCTCCAGTTGTATCTACCTATACCCAACTGTCCTTTGCAGACTTTACCTAATGAATAAAAAGTTCCAGTCAATACTCAAGTGGTCAGGATGCACTCTTCTCTCTAAATTTTAGTTGTCTGGTACTCTATTCCCATGTTCTTAGAATGTCTTCATCAATTATAAATAAAAAGAATGCAATATTAACAATGCCCAAGCGAGAGTGGTTCTAAATATTGTTTTTCAAACAATCCCATTCCCCTCCTACCCACTTCTTCCCCTACTGTTTGTGGGAAAGTCTCAGTACTAATATTGTATAACTGACATGTTTAATGGAGACAAGTTACATGCTTTCTCCCAAAGATCAGGACTAGGGATATTTGCTCCCATCAGTTGCTTATTCTATGACCCTGCAATTGTACTCCAAAACATGGAGCCTACAGAGATGACTGTTTTTGCCCACCAAAAGATTTGCACCTAATTGTTCATACTTGTACTATTCACAGTCAAAACCTGGAAATTAACCAAGTACAGTCATGCAAAAGAAGACTATACAGCAATGGGAAAGAAACACATTACATTCAATAGTATGGGTAAATTTCACAAATGTAATGCTAAGTAAGGGAGACCAGCACGAGGGAATATTTACTTAGATTTCTTTTTTTTGTGTGTGTGTGTGTGTGTATGTACCAGGGATTGAACCCATAGGAGTTTAACCATGCTACATCCCTTTTTATCTTTTATTCTGAGACAGTCTAGTTAAGTTGCTTAGGGCCTCACTAAGTTGCTAAGACTTGCTTTGAAATTGCAACCCTCCTGTCTCAGCCTCCTGAGTCTCTGGGATTACAGGTATGTGCCACCAGACCTGCCTTAGAATTCTTTAGGCAAAGTTCAAACAAAGAAGGCTAAGCTGTTAGAAGTCAAGATGTAATTATTCATGGGAGAGTTGCAGTGATGTGATTAGTTCAAGTAATTATTTCAGCTCTAAAAATATGATATATGATATATTCACTTTTCTATATACATATTCTACATCAACAGAAAATTTTTAAAAAGGGGTGGAATAAATATGTTTACAAGCAGAATAAAGCCCAAGACAATTTATTAACAACAGATCTGACATAAAAGAAATCCTTAATCCACCATTTTTCATACCCTGCCATTTCCTTTTAGACATCATTACCCCATGTATTTGTATGATTACATGAATGGTATGAATCTACATTGCGCACAACCATACCTCATTTGTGTACAATGAATCAAACTGCAGTCTATAAAAATAAAAATAAGATTGGAATTAGTTAAAAAGAAAAACTGAAACTGAATGGAGAAGGTAAGAAAACATACCCTGAACTTGGTTTATTTCAGTTACCCTTGAACTGATTCTTAAATATAGTGATGGCTGGCTCAAGTTTAAATGATTTAATAAAGAGATCTTTACTCAAAAAAAAAAAAGAAAAAAAAGAAAAAAAAGAAAAAAAATCCCTAAGATATAAAGACTGGGAAAAAGATAATTTAATTATTATTATTTATAAGTGGTACAAAAAAATCCACAGGTAAACTTAAGTATAACTAAATTTAGCAAGATTTTTCAGTGTAAGGTCAATAGACAATTTTATTAAGGCCAATAAAATCAATTCTATAGACCTACAACAAACATTTAGAAAATGAAATTTATAATAAAATTTAAGGTAGTATCAGTAACACCAAATACCAAGGAATGAATCTATCAAAATATTTGTAAAGTCTCTATTCAGAAAAATGTATATTGAGAGAAATTTAAAAATTAAATACATGAAAGGATATATAGATTGTTCATAGTTTGGAATGTTCCATATTGTAATGGTGTGACCTTCCTAACTGGCCTATTCAAGCACGGTCAAAATCCCATTAAATTATTTATTTTTGGAAACTGACAAGTTGATTCTCAAATTCATGTGAAGATAGAAAAGGCCAAGAACAGCAAGACAATCTTGAAGAGATTGAACAAAGTTGGAAAACTTACATTATCAAGGTTTATCTTACTACTATAATAACCAAGACATTGCAGTACTCACACATGGATAAAACAAAAGTTTAGAAACAGTCCTAGATTTATAAGGTCAATTGATTTGAAACAAAGGTGCAGTGCTCTATGGGCAAATGATAAGAACAGTCACTTCACAAAAGAGTGTATGCAAGCAGCCAAAAAAACATAATAAATGGTGCTTAACCCTTTAGTTGATAGGCAAATTCAAGTTAAAAAATCACATTATACCTATGGAAAGGCTGGAATTAAAAAGACTGAATTCTAAGGATTAGAAAGGATGTAAAATAACTGGAACTATCATACTGTCAGAGGTGATAATAAATT
This sequence comes from Sciurus vulgaris, assembly GCF_902686455.1. NCBI lineage: Eukaryota > Metazoa > Chordata > Mammalia > Rodentia > Sciuridae > Sciurus > Sciurus vulgaris. The sequence goes on from NC_136472.1 coordinate 104,865,423, forward strand.
GGCACAACTACTTCCAAAAAACTGTTTTGTAGTATTATGAAAACTAGGTATTTATGTGCTATGACCCCCACATTCAATTCCTGTCTTCATAGTCAACAACAAAGCATGCATCTGATTACCAGATATATGTGCAAGAATTTTCATTTCACTATTACTCATAATTTCCTCAAAAAATTCCTGGAAAAAGAAATTGTCTATTACGTAAAATAGAAAAAATAAAATAGAGCAATGAAAAAAGTAACAAACATTTGCTGCTTAGAACAATATATATTGAAATTTATAAATGATGTTGAGAGAAAACCCAACCATATGCTTGTTTTGGTTTAGATATGAGGAACCCTCCCTCAAGCTCATGTGTGAGACAATGCAAGAAGTATTAGAGGTGAAATGATTGTGTTATGAGAACATTAACCTAATCAGAGCATTAATCCTCTGATAGATAAGAACTGGGTGGTAACTGTAGGCAGGTGGCTGGAGGAGGTGGATCATTGGGGGAGTGACTTTGGAGTAAATATTTTGTTCTTGGTGAGCAGAGCTCTCTGTCTGCTTCTTGGTGGTGATGTCCTGACCTGCTTTTCTCCGCCACACCTTCCTCCATGATGTTTTGCCTCACCTCAAAGAATGGAACTGGCCATCTATGAACTGAGACCTCTGAAACCATGAGAGTCAAATAAACTTTTCCTCCTCTAAAATTGTTCTTGTCACGTTTTTTGACCACAGCAGCCAAAAAAGCTGACTAGAACATTGTTGCTTATAAGAAACTCACTTCATCTCTAAGGGAAAGCATAGATTTAAAGTGAATGGATAGAATAAGATATACATGCATATGGAATCCAGAAGAAATTAGGAGTACTTGTCAGATAAAATAAACTTTAAATCAAAAGTCATGAAAACAAAAAAAGATCAACTAAATGAAGAGCTGATTTTTGAAAATGTAAATAAAATTACAAAGCCTTAGCTAGACTAGAATAATGTCCACAGACCAGTTTTATTGGGACAGTGGGATAAGCTTCCAGGAGACTTAGGAAGACACTGGGAAATGGGGAGGTGTGACAATGAGGTTTATTGGGAAGGTCTAGGGGCATGGCTGGACAGGAACACCTCTGTCCCCTACACTGCTTTGCTAAGTAGTGCCCCCTCTCCTGTGTGATGCTATCCCAGAAAAGAACTCTTCCTTCCCCTCATGCCATTTTGTCTACTGGTGGCTGACTAGGTAGGGACACGCATCCTTTCCATAGTGCCCTCAGTTCTTTACCAGCTACTGCAGGGAGAAGGCTTTATAAATTAAGTTACAGAAGCAACAAATCAGCAGTAAATTGCTTTGTTCCTTGCAGCACCACAATCCCAAGGAGCAGCCATCCTCTTGGAATTTTAAAGACATAGCTTTCTACAGATAGCACTAACGTGTCCTAGGTCGCAGAATACTTTAGAGGAAGTCAGTCTCCTTCTAGTTTATGTAGGCATTCTTTTCCCAGCCTGCTGGCTTTGTTCCTTATACTTGGCCAGTTTCCTGGGACCTTAAAGGGCATTCCAGGGATGTGGTATTTTACTGTCCTCCTTTTCTTTAAGAATGATACAACAGGCTAAAAAGATTCAGAGAAGACTCAAATAAATAAAGTAAGAAATGAAATGGAAGACATTACAACTGATACCAGGAAACAGAATCATCCAATATTATTGTGAATAAGCATATGCCAACAAATTTTATACCTTAAAGAAATGTGAAGAAATGGGAAAAAAATCCTGGGTACGAATACCTTAGCAATATTGAAGCGCGCATATATATATATATATATATATATATATATATATATATATATATATGAAAACATGAGCAGACCAAGAATGAATAATAAGATTGAATCAGTAATAAAAGATCTTTCATCATAGAAAAGCCCAGAGCAAGATGGCTTCACTGCTGAGTCCTACCAAATATTTAAATAAGAATACAAATTCTTCTTAGATTATTCCAAAAAGAGTGAAGAGGAAGGAATTATTTCAGTTGCATCCCATGAGGCTAGCATTACCCTGATACCAAAATCAGACAGGTACAACATTGAAAAGAGCTACAGGTTAATATCCTTGATGAAAAAAGATCTAAAAATTCTCAACAGAATTCTAGGAAATCAATTCAACAGAACATAAAAAAGATTATTCATCATGATCAAACTCATTCATCCCAGGGATGGAAGGATGATTTAACATATCTTAATCAATAAACATGATACATAGAATGAAGAACAAAAACCATATGGTCATCTTAGCAGTAACAGAGAGGCATTTGATAAAATTGAACATCACTTAGTGATTAAAAAAACCAAAAAAATTATGTGTAGAAGGAATGCACCTCAACATAATAAAGCCCATATATAAAAGTCAATAGCTAACATCACAATGAATGGGGAAAAGCTGAGACTTTCTTTATAAGGCTTAAAACAGACATGGATGCCCACTTTCACCACTTTTACTCAATATAGCACTGCAAGTTCTAGCTGAAGCACTCAGACAAAAGAAAGAAATAAAGAGCTTCCAAATTGGAAAAAAGGAAGTCAGATTGTTATTGTTTGCAGGTGACATGCTGTTACATCTAGAAAACCCCAAAGACTATAATGAATCACCAAATACTATACTGAACAAATTCTGCAAAGTTTCAGGATGCAAAATCAATATACAAAAATCAGTAGTGTTGCTATGTGCCAATAGAAAATTATATGTGAAATAGAGATCAAGAAGTCAATGTCACTTATAATAGCTACCATAGTAAAATAGGAATTCATTTAAAGAGGTTATAATCTCTACAATGAAAACTATAAAACACTGATGAGAGAAACTGAAGAGGACACCAAAAATGGAAAGACATTCACATTCATGGATTGGAAGAACCATTTATTGTTAAAGTATCAATAGTTCCTGAAGTGATCTACTTCAGTGCAATTACTATAAAGATATGAATGACATTCTTCACAGAACTAGGAAAAATAATCCTAAAATTTATATGAAACCACAAAAACCCCAAATAGCCAGAGTAATTTTGAGGAAAGAGAACAAGGCATGAGCATTATACTACCTGACTTCAAAGTACACTACAAAGCTGAAGTAATGAAAATAGCTCAATATTGGCATAATAGTAAACACATAAACCAGTGGAACAGAATTGAAATCCTATTGGCAAGCCCACACATTAGAGCCAACATATTTTTGAAAGAGGTGCTAAGAACACACATTGGACAAAGGACAGACTTTTCAATAAATGATGTTGGGAAAATTAGTTTTCCACATTCAAAAGAGTGAAATGGAACCCCTAACTCTCACCAGTTAAAAAAAAATCAACTCAAAGTGGATTAAGATGCCAATTGAAGTCCTGAAACTGTGAAACTCCTAGAAAGAAACATAGAAGAAACACTTCAGGACATTGATGTGAGTAAGCATTTTAGAGTGGGGCAAGATTCCCAAAGCCCAGGAAACAAAAGTACAAATAGCCAAATGGAATTACATCAAACTTAAAGCTTCTGCACAGCAAAGGAAACAACCTAATGAAGAGATTATCTACAGAATGGGAGAAAACATTAGCAAATTATACTTCTGACAAGGTGTTAATATGTGGAATACATATAAGGAATTCCAAGAACACAATAACAAAACCCTCAAATAATCTGATTAAAATTTGGGCAATAGGTCTATATAGATATTTCTCAAAAGAAGAAATACAGATATCCAATAGGTAAACAAAAATGCTCAAAATCATAATCATCAGGGACATGAATATCAAAATCACAATGAGATATCATCTTACCCCAGTAAGAATGATTATTATCAAAAAGACTAAATATAACAAGTGTTTACAAAGACATAGAGAAGAGGAACTCCTTGCATACTGCTGTTGGAGTGTAAATTGGTATAGCCATTATGGAAATAAGTATGGAGATTCCTCAAAAATTTAAAAATAGAGCTACCATGTGACCCAGTAATCTCATTCCTGGTTGTTGTGTTTTGGATGTGAGGTGTTCTCCCAAAAGCTCACGTATGAGACAATGCAAGAAGGTTTGGAGGAGAAATGATTGGGTTCTAGCCTTAATATAATCAGTGAATTAATCCCTGATGGGGTTGAGTGGTAATTGGAGGTTGGTGGGGTGTAGCTCGAGAAAGTGGTTCATGGGGGGCATGTCTGTGGGGTATATGTTTGTATTTGCAAGTGGAGACCTTTCCCTCTCTGCTTCCTGATCATCATGTGAGCTTCCTCCCTCTGCCACACTCTTCCACCAGGATGTCCTGCCTCACCTTGAGCCCCTAGGAATGGAGCCACTTACAGACTGAGATCTCTGAAACCGTGAGTCCCCAGATAAACTTTTCCTCTTCTACAATTGTTCTGGTTGGGTCTTTTAGTCACAGTGGCAAAATAGCTGACTAAAACATGGATATATATCAAAAGGAAATGAAATCAGTGTGGTGAAGAGATATCTGTATTCCCACATTCCCTGTAGCTCTATTCACGAGAACCAAGAAATGGAAACAAACTAAGAGTCTATCACCTGATGAATGGAAAAAGAAAATGAAAGAAAGTGTGATACATATACATGATAGCTTACTACTCAGTCAAAATAAAGAATGAAATCCCATCATTTGCACCAACATGGATGGAACTAAAGATGATTATGTTAAGTGGAATAAACCAGGCACAGAAAGACGAGTACTGCATAATCCTCATATGTGAGGTCTAATAAGTTAACCCCATAGAAACCAAGAGTAGAATAGTGGTTACCAGAAGCTAGGGAAAGTAGAGGGAGAGGTTGATTAATAGGTACCTATTTGGGAGTAAGAAGTAGGGTAAATATACATATAGTTTAAAAAGTTATAGGAAAAGATTTTGAGCATTTTTACTGTAAAGAACGGATAAATGTTTGAGGAGATACATAGGTTTATTCTATTTTAAACATTATGAATATATTCATGTATTGAAACATTACATGGTACCTTATAAGTTTATACAATTTTTTATGTTTCTATGTTTCAGTCAAAAATAATTTTTTTGATACTGGGGATTGACTTAGGTGAACTCTACCACTGATCTACATCCCCAGCCCTATTTATTTTTTATTTTGAAACAGGGTCTTTCTAAGTTGCTTAGAACATGCTAAATTACTGAGGCTGACATCAAATTTGCCATCCGCCTGCCTTAGCCTCTAGAGATGCTGGGATTGTGGCATGTGCCTCCATACCACTTTGATTTAAATTTATTAAATCAAATAAATTTAATTAAAAAGAGAAGTTTCAGACACTCTTGCTGGGTAGAAAATGAGGTAACTAGATGTACAACCCGTGACATTGAAACCTCTGCTTTTTGAAAAGGCTTTTGAAAGTCTTTTATCCCATACGATATATTCATAATCTATTTAGCTACATTTGTACACTACAATAAACATTAGTATTAGCAGTAGCAGCTTTACTGTGCTGAGGGTCATGCCATACTGTGCCAATTAGCTCTTCTGTGCTCAGCCATGCCCAAGGAATTTGATTCACTGAACACATATTTGAGATGTATCATGTGCCAGACCCAATGCTTATAAATGGGGATGTGAGACAATTTATAAAAATGATCACACCCTTCACTGAGCTTAATAGAAAATTGAAAAATAAAGCTATTTAAGTCAGAAATTATGATGGAGGAGGAATATGGAGAGAACCTATGATAAGGAGGACCTCACAGTTGTGGAGAGTGATGCTCAACTTGAGACCAGAAAGATAACTAGAATTTAGCAATATGAAGGGATGGGGGAAACCACTGTAGGCAGAGAGAACAGCAGGCAGGAAACTGGAGACAAGAGAGTTCAGCAAGAACCATTATGGCTGGAACATAGGGGAGGAGGGAGTAAAGACTCAAGACAGCAGAGGGCCTGCTTCCAGAGATTCCAGAGTTCCTTGAAGGCCATGTGAATTAGTTCTGACTTTATATTAAGGCACAAGCAGCCAAGAAAGGAGTCACGCTTCTCTTTGAGGCTTTTCTCATTATATCGCAGTAGTCCCACCTGGTCCACAGGGGAACCTCCCAAGACCCCCAGTAGATGTCTGAAGCTGAAGATAGTATCAAGCTGTGTGTGATTATATATATATATATATATATATATATATATATATATATATATATGGCATATATTCATATATATAGTGCTTTTCTTCTATACATAAGTGACTGATAAAGCTTAATTTTTAAATTAGTCACAGTAATCATGAACAATAGCTAATAAGAAAATAGAATAGCCGGGCATGATGGCACACTCCTGCAATCCCAGCGGCTTGTGAAGCTGAGGCAGCAGGATCATAAATTCTAAATTCAAAGCTTGCCTCAGCAGCTTAGTAAGACTGTAAACAATTTAATGTGACCCTATCTCAATATAAAAAATAAAAAAGGGCTGGGGATGTGGCTTAGTGGTTAAGCATCTCTGGGTTCAATCCCTGGTACCAAACCAAAAAAAAAAAAGCAAGAAAGCAAGCAAGCAAGAAAGAACATATATAACAATATAATGTAAGAAAAGTTAAATAATATGGTCTCTTTCAATACATCTTACTGTACTATATGTATATAGGGTCATATCATCTGTGGTTGACCATGGGTAACTGAAACTGCAGAAAGTGAAATCATAGATGAGTGGGGATTACTGTATCATCTCTCTGATAGACTCTAAATTCCTTGAGAGAAAGCCTTTATATTTTTCATCTTTGTTCACTGAGTGTGAAGTGAATCAGTGAAAGTAGAATGAATGATGCTGTTAGTATAAATGATGATCACCCCTCTTCCCAGTTCCAGCTCTGAATGAAGCAGCCTTACTTTGCACATGTGGTTATGCTGGGGTTAAATTATTTCTGTAGAGTAGGCAGGGTAAGTTTCCCAAATATTCTAGAACTGTGTTCATAGGATATAGTCTTTACTATATCCCTGAGAGAAAAGCCCAAGAAGTCCAAGTTGACTCACAGGTCACAGGGGAAATACCTGCCTGCCATGCATGCACAATGTCTTTGTTGCTTGCTCCTCACAACAGTTTGATTTTGGATCTAGTTAACAAACGTTTGGAAGTGCTTCTTGTTTAAAGCATTTGTTCATAAAACCCTGCAGCTCTTAGGTCATTCTTTATAGGGGAATGATGACATTTAAAGACCACGGTGAAAGGTGATGCCTTCTCAAGGTGGCACCTGGCACAGTGTTTCAGGGTAGGCCCTGGGTCATCCGTTTATTATTTATGTAGATCTATTGGGGTTCAGCATAAAATCACCATATTATTTGATAACTTTATTAAATCTCCCTTTTCTTTTATTTTAATCAGGGTAAGAATCCACAATCTTATTGTTTTATGAAACAATCATTTTTAACAGTGGTGAGCACAATTGTGATTGGTTTTAAAAATGATATTTATTATTAAATGAAGTGTTTTTCTGATTTTTGATCCTTCTCTTTCAGATAGGTAGTAGCAGCTATCCATTCAGTATTTATTGCCATGGAAACCAAATCTAGGCTAACTCAGCTTTAGAAGTGTTCATTGGTCTGTGGGTTTCCTGGTGAGGCTCTTTGCTAGGTAATACAGTCCGTTATGTTCTCATTCCATTAACACTTATATGTGTATGTGTGTTTTTGTGACTCCTTAACTTGAATTGTAGTTACTTTGACCTAAATCTATTTTTAACCATACTATATGGATTAGTTCTAACCAGGGAAGGCCTGTGGTTATGTTTCCTGCTTGCGTTTGTGTGCATGGCTGTTGAAGAAATGATGTGGGTAGAAACTGCCATTATTTCCAGTCAAGGTGGTTTAGGCATCTTTGCCTGGAATGGCTGCTCTCTTTCTTCTGCAATTTGTCCTGATTGTGCGTATGCACACATGCATGCTGGAGAGTGTGTCTATAAAATTGCTTGTCTCTACTAATGATTCATGTGCTTCAAGTTATATGAAGGAATAAGTTCCTTGATGCATTACATTATAGTAATTTTTATTTCTTCTTGATCTAATGGAACAAACACATTATAAATTGAGCTCTGCTGCTGTCTTTCACTTATCCTATGAAATACTAAGATGTAATTCATGCCTATGGTGCCACCGCTTTACCAAGTTAGATGTTCCTTTGAACTAGTGGGAACTTATACTTCAGAATGAAACTAGGTCTTAGTGGAAAACACCAAAACAAAAGAAAGCGATAATCCATACTGCTTATGAGTTTGTAAAAGTGATATATAATGTGACATAGAGAATTTCTAGCATGCTCTAGATCAGATTAAACCTAAAATGTTCATCTTGCCCTATGAACTGACTGGGCTACTGCACATGTGGCCCACTGACAGTGATGCTCTGTTGGCTGATTATAGGATGATGGCTATTTCCACTGTAAGATAATGGAGACCAGGATCATATGAGATTGTGTTATAATGACAGTTGCCTCATAAATATTGTAGGGAGGAAAGAATAGTGAAGACAATAACCCAAGATTAAACTTTGTTTTCTTCTTTGTTAGCATTTTACCTTTGTGAATGATGAGCAAGGTGCACCTCTTTACAAGTTTCCTCTTGCGAAGGTTAATTTTATGTGTCAGCTTGACTGGGACACACATTTCCCAGAAAATTTGGTTAGACATCATTTATGAGTGTATCTGTGGGGTCATTTCTGGAAGAGATTAGTATTTAAGTTTGTAGGTTGGGAAAGTTGATTGTTTTCCTTAATGCTGGTGGGCATCAGCCAGTCTACTGAGGACCTATGTCAAAAACACATCACAGAGAGAGGGGAGAGAGGAGAAAGAGAAAGGGAGAATTTGCTCTTTTGGCCTGGCTGCATGAGCTGGAACATTGGTCTTCTCTTGCTCTTGGACTGGACTGACCCCACTGGTTCTCCTCATTCCTAGACCTTTGGATTCAGACTGGAATTCGAATCACTGATTATCTTGTTCTCAGGTTTTGGATTTGGACTAGAACTATATTAGTAGTTCTCCTGTGTCTCCAGCTTGTTGACTGCTGATCATGGGACTTCTAGTCTCCATAATCATATGAACCAATTGCTTATAGCTACTTTCTGTCTGTCTCTCTGTCACTCTATTTCATATCATTCATATCTCTATCTTACTGGCTCTGTTTCTCTGGAAAGCACTTACTAACTAAAACACCCTTCAATCTCCTTTGCTGCCTTTCCCCCCTTCTGACCTCTTTCCTCATACTTCCCCTTGCCCTCTTTACTCTTCTGGTTACACACACTTTTTTCCCATTGGTACATTATAATTATATGCAAAAGTGAGATTCATTTGGTATATTCACATATGCATATAACACAATTTGGTTAATGTTATTCCCCAGTTCTTCCCCTTTCCTCCCTCTCGCTCCCTTCCCCCCTACCTCTACTCTTCTGACCTCCCTTCTTTTCATGGATACCCCCCTTTTATTTCTTTTTTCTAACGTCAGCCTATGAGAGCAAACATTTGACCCTTGACTTTCCATGTCTTATTTCACTTAGCATGATGTTCTTTTGTTCCATCCATTTGCCAGAAAATAACATCATTTCATTCTTCTTTATGACTAAATAAAATTCCATTATGTATATATACCACATTTTCTTTATCCATTCATCTGTTGATGGACACCTAGGTGTCCACAGCATGGTTATTGTGAATTGCACTGCTATAAATATTGGAATGCATGTATTGCTAGAATATGCTGGTCTCAGTTCTTTTGGCTAAATACTGAGGAGTGAAGAAGCTGGGTCATATTGTGGTTCCATTCCTAGTCTTCTGAGGAATTTACATACTGCTTTCCAAAGTGGTTATATTAATTGTTAGTTCCACCAACAATGTATGAGTGTACCTCTATCCCCACATTCTCACCATCCTTTATTATTATTTGTATTTTTGATAGTTCTCACTCTCTGGGGTGAGATGAAATCTCAGTGTAGTTTTCCCTGACTGCTAATGACACTGAATGTTTTTTTCCCATATATCTGTTGGCCATTTGTATTTCTTCTTTAAGAAATGTCTGCTTTGTTCATTTGCCCACTTATTGACTGGGTTATTTTTTCCTTGGGTATTAAATTTTTTGAGTTCTTTATCTATTATGGACATTGATACTCTATTGAAAAAGTAATTGGCAAAGATTTTCTCACATGCTATAAGGCCCTCATTTCATGCTCTTAATTGTTTCCTTTGCTGTGCAGAAGCTTTTTAATTTGATGTCATCCAAGTTATCCATTCTTGGTTTTATTTTTTGTGCTTTAGGGGTCTTATTAAGGAAGTCAGTGCCTGCACCTATGTGTTGACGTGTTGATCTTGTGCTTTCTTATATCAGTTGCACGATTGCTGGTCTAATTCCTAGGTCTTTCATATACTTTGAGTGAACATTTGTGCAGGTCAATAGATAGGGATCCTGTTTCAATTTTCTACAAATGACCATCCAGTTTTCTCAGCACAACTTGTTAAAAAGGCTGTTTTGTCTCTACCTTATGTTTTTGGATACTCTGTCAAAGATGAGATGACTGTGTGGGTTTGTCTTTGTGTCTTCTATACTGCTCCATTTGTCTTCATGCCTATTTTTATGCCAGTACGATGCTGTTTTTATTATGATAGCTCCATATATAATTTGGAGTCAGGTATGTGATGCTTCCAGAATTGTTCTTATCAAGATTGCTTTGGCTGTTCTGAATCTTTTATTCTGTCTAATGAACTTTAGAACAGTTTTTCCCCCCTGGTTTTGTAAAGGATGTCATTGGTATTTTGATGGGGTATCACATTGAATCAGTGATCACTTTTATAATATAGCAATTTTAATAAAATTAATTTTGCCTATCTAAGAACATGGCAGGTCTTTCCATCTTCTAATGTCTTCTTCATTTTCTTTCTTCAATGTTCAATAATTTCCATTGCAGAGGTCTTTCACCTCCTCAGTGAGATTTATTCCAAAGTTTTGTATTGTATTGTATTGCATTTTTGAGGTCATTGTGAATGGAATTGTTTGCCTTAAATCAGAGATTTTAAAGCCCTGAGTAATTTATTATACCAGGTAATTGGGATACAATGATGAAGATATAATCTTGACTGGTGGGGCAAATAGATATGAACAAATAATTGTAATATTTTATAGTAAGAACTACTGTGGAAGTGCTCATGAGATGCTATGGTGATATAGAGGAGGGGCATACATCTTCTCCAGGATGATCTAAGAAGGCCTCACAATGTCATGACGTTTGTGCAGGACCTTGAGTGAACTGGAGCACACTGGGAGCATGGAAATTCTCTGAGTTCCTGGTCCATTGCATGGGATATACTCAATACACTTAGGTGAATTTATACAGGGGTAAGTGAATTCTCTTCACTAGCCCAGAGATTTTTAAAAATACTAATTTATTCCTTTTACAAAATGAATACAGGTTCATTTTAGAAGAAATTTGTAAATCAAATGTATAAAGAGAAAACAAAAGCATTTGTAATTCCATTCCTGGATTGGATAACTTCCATTAGTATTTTGGTCCTTGTATGACATCCGAAATCAGTATTCTTTTGTTCGGCCTGGACAAAATGGGTAGGTTGCCCTTTTTTTCTGAATGTTATTTTGTAAAGTTTTTTTAAAAAGTATTTTTCCTTTTAAATATCTAACTACTTGTTTTATTGTAGAGAGGTAAAAACTCATGGTAGACAGAACATAAAAATGATGGTTGGTAATCTCATTATTTGATCACATACCTACTAAAATTTTGAGGTAGAAACTTTTAGACAAGGGCAGACTTACAAGGAGTTAATTAAGCTTGCATATATTTCCCTTCCAGGCTCTGATAGGGTCCCAGGTAATGTATACATCATTTTATATTTCTTTACCTAAAATGGTTCCTCCCATTTTGTACAAACTTCAAATTGTATAAATCATGGTTCTACCTCTATTTCTAGATTATTTATTCACAAGAAAATTTTATTTTGAAAATAAGGATGAGAGATCTCTTAAAGTATCAATATCTTTTTATGCTATTGAATAGTTTATAATATTATTTCTAGGGGGTATTTCTTTCATCATGTTTTACTATAATGTAGATAATCTAAGTAAATGACATTGTGATCAAATAAGCTTTTTTATATTTGTATCTGATATTCAATAAATTTATGCTGTGAATCTCTTACTAGAAGGGGCAGATTACCCATCATGCTCTGGTCAGAAGTTCTGGAATATTTCTCTCCACATGGCTCTTTCTGGGGGTGGAAGTAAAATGCTGGGTGAATCATTTGGTTCCTCATTATTTCCTCTTACCATTAATAGTAGTGCTATGGATTTGGGTGGAATTTTGGGCTACTCTTGCTTTAGTCAGAATCAACTATATTCTCCCTAATATGTGAAATAATTAAATTAAAAATTCTACCTGATATGTTTATTTTAAATTTTTTAAATTAATATCATGCTCATCAAAATTATCAAAGCAGTTTCAAATATGATTCCTGGTTTCTTTAGAAAGAATAATAAATGAGGACTAATGAATGAGGATTTGTGTATAGTATATGCAAGTATACTAGGCATTCATTTATAACAGCATGAAATCTTAATAATGAAGCTAATAGTCTTTAAACAAACTACATGAAGATAATTTTGGAAATCTGGGAAACACCTAAAATGAAATGTGATTTTGTGCTCAAGAGTGCATAATTATACCCTGAATTTTTAAACTACCAATGAAAATATGAGAGGGAATAAATTTGGTTTTCAGATGGAAATACAAACATGATAATTGTTATTACATGAAATGACAATACTAATCACTGTTAAGGCAACCATTGTATCACAAACTATTTCTCACATAAATGTTTTGGTTATTTCCTGGTTTGGGAATTATGTCTATGGTGTGTCCTACTATATTTTTTAGCACAGGTTTTGGTGGTTGACTATGCAGGCAGGTGATTTCCTTTCAATATGGTAGACTAAACTAATGTGGTGAGTGCATATAGTACCTTCCCAGTTCCTGGAGTTGTTATGATGTAGCAAGTTATAAAGCCTTTGCAATCCAGTTTAAAAGCAAAACAGAAATTCTGAAAAGCTAAAAACGAGAGCAACTAAATCAGAATGTGAGGGTAGATTAAATCTATAAGGCCCACAGAACTACTGAAACTTGACACTAGCCTAAGAGGCTAGAGTTTTATAAGTGGAGGGAAAGGATAGTTGGAGGTCAAAGCCAAGGGTCCTGCATGCCTTGTAGTTCTACTCCTTATGCTAGAAACTGGGAAAACCATATTGTCTTTTAAACAGAGCCTAGAACAATTCTATCCATTGTCCCAGTGGTTCCATGTGTCAAGGGTATAAAAATTCATCAGTGAGTGATTTGAATTCTGGGCTCCTCTGGAATTCTGAACCAAGAAATTTATTTCAACAAATACTCATTCATTAAGTATTTATGTTGCTGAGAACAGCCAGGTACTATTTTAAATTCTTTACAAAATTAACTCAATCCTGATAATGCCTTTTTGAGAAAAATTGTTTTAGTGGAAAGAGGCAAACATAAAACTAACCCAAGTTTCCTCCTCTGCAGCCTACATTGCATGGGGATCCCCCAGGAAGAGACCCTTACTGAAGGCAAGCTAAGCTGAAAGATGAAAAACACATGTAAAAACAAAGATGAAGAAAAGAAGCACAATCAACAAATGGAATAAGTGGGAGAATGCATAATTCATTACAGGTAATAGTCTATCATGTGAAAATGATTCCCTTGTCTTGGTGCTGATACTGAAGTTTCGTAGTTTAAGTGACCCACGTCTCACAGTCCTAAAAGGAAAGCCAGTTAAAATCTAAACACCAGAGACCACACTCTTGATCATAGCCTATCTGGTTTTATCCCAAAATTAAATTCCTTATGAATACCATATGAAAGGGCCAAACTCTGAGCATTTAGATGTTTCTAAATACAGATTAACCACAGAGATACATTTCTGCCCACAATGGCCATCACTGAAAGTACTCGTTAAAAGAAGTACACACTTCAGCTTCTTTTTCTCAATGTAAGGCTCATCTCTTTCCTTTTAGTTTTAAACTTAGCCTAACTTCCTTCCTCTAAAGCATGTGCTTGTTCAACTCCCTCCAGATATGACCTACATTTTCTTTTTTTTTCCCCTTCCAAGACATTAGGAAATAATCTTGTATTGAGGTACCATTGTGGATTATCTTCATTTCTCCCTTTGTCCATTCAGTCAGTCAAATGCAGACTATGTGCTATTCTAGGGTGCATGAGGACCTGCCTTCAGGGTACCTATAGTCCAGCATGAATTTACAGTCTCATGTCTTCAGTGACAGACGGAAAGAAAAATGGAACCACGAGAGCATGTAACTGGCTGAGTGACCATCAGAACACTCCCACAGTTCCATTTCTGTATTTTTGCCTATAGCAATTCTATGCTTTGAGAGCAAAAAATTTCTTTAAACTTGTTGACCTTGTCAGAGAAGAGGCATTGTGTTTTTTCTTCTGTCTCTGGTAATTTGCCCCAAAGCTAGCTTCCAGCAGTGATTACCCATGTTTCCTCCCTCACGGATTATGTCCCCCCACTGCAGTCTATAAAAAGTTCTGCTGTCGGGCCTTCCTCAGATTGAACTAAAGCCTGTGAAAGCATTTAAGTTCTCATGGTCTGAACTCCACTTCCCCACATTGTCTCCAGGCAGGTTCATGTCCTCAGTTACTCCTGGCAGGTACCTGCTCATCCCACTCAGGCTCCTCCTTCAGTTATTCCTGTCGACATCTAGCAACTCTTTTCTCTCTCTAGATTTTGCTTTGTAAAGACCTCAAGCTGCTTCTGTGTGTTGATCAGACCATTGTTAGGATGCAGGGCTTGGTCATCTAAACCATCATTTATCTCAGGTTTCACTTGAACAGCATCCTGTTATGCTAACTGTAGAGTTAGCTGTACATGCTAACTCTTCGGTTTAACTTGCTGTTGATCATTCTCCAGGCAATCATTCTCCTATGACTGTCATTGTCCTTACTGGAAGGACCCCAGGCAGATGTACTTGCTTTCTGTGTGAACCAGCTCCTCTCTCACCTATAAATGCAAATGTTTGTTTTCCCTTTCTCTGAAAAAAAAAATTATTCTCAATGTCCCACTGCAGGACAATAGAATGAACCTTACTACTATCTGAAGGGAACATTGGAAAATGGGGCAGAGTGCTGAAAGACTCAAAATAGAGCTACCTTGGATTGTCAAGATAAAATATTTGTCCTCCCTGAAATTTCTGTTATCTGCAGCTGGGGGCTTAAGAGCAAAGGGTGAGTCTGAGATAAGAAGAAAAGCATTATTTATTTCTGTACATCTGAAGATTTGTATATAATTTTGACCTGTCTTTCATTGGTTGTTGGGAGGGTTCAACAAAATAACATGAAGTGCCTTGCTCAGCATATGGTACTCAAAATTCAAAAAGAGTTGGTTTATTCTCATTTATAAACTGATAGGAAGCACTCACATTTTAAAAAGACTTTTGTGGATGAAAACTTTGAACATCTTGTTTGACAGATTAAATACTTCCTTGGAACAACCAGAGGCTCAACAAGAAGCAAGAGTAGAAGTTAAGAATAGAAATAAGACTAACAGGTAACTTCCTTTTTCTCACCTCTTGCAGTTGTGTGAATAAATGAAATACATTAGTGGGTGTGTGGAGTGTGAGTGGACATTGAGTCCCTCTAGGTCACTACTGTTTCTTGGATTTTGTGCTGGTCACATGGCTCTTCCTCACACCATGTGGTCTCAGTGTGGGACTTCGATGGTGCTCACTTTTACTGCCAATTAAAAAAGGGACTTTCCCTCAACGGGTCATCCTGGTTCTATAAAATTTCTGAAATAATCCTTTGAGATTTGTAAGGATGGGGCTGTTCACAGAGATGCCAGTGGAGACACATAGCTTTTTATAGGATTTGCTTTCAGAAACACTGTTCAGGATGAAAGATGGAAGAAGATAATGCCTCCTCGGTATACTTCACTGTTCCTGGGTGTCCTGTGGGATGCAGGCTCAGCATTTGAGGTGGTTGGTGACTTACTCCTGATGCAGATAAAGTCACAAAATAAAGCCTGAACAAAATTAATGAGGCTCAGGGTCAGACAGAGTCACTGGGGAGGGAGCTGTGTTGGAGGAACATCCTTGTCACGTGTCAGCATTTCCTCCTAAGCCTCAAGGAGCCCAGAGCCCCTTTATGAAACTGATAATAAAGTGGCAGCTCTTCCCAAGAGAATGTATCTAAAATGGGCCTTGCAGGCAAAATTACACAATTTACAGCTGAGGTTTTCTTTCTTTCTTTTTAAATTAAAGTTTGAATACATTTTAAAGAAATTTTAAGTACATCTCTCTTTTATAAAACTTAGATAAAGTGTGGGGTTATTTTGCATTTGAGTATGTAATTTTAGGGTTTTAGAATCTTATAATCATATAATATCTTAAAAGAGGACATTTGATAGGATATACCTTTGGGGTCGAGTAGTGGTTTGGAGAATGTCATTTAGATGTCACACTGGACTTTTTTCTGGACTTAAGAAATATTTTTTCAGACTTTTCTCTGGATTCAAAAATACTTTGGGTTCTAACAGATGTAATTGTTGTAATCAGGATTTACCCAGAATTTTGGACATTGCTGCTCTGGTCTTTCATATCTATAAATATTAATTTTCTAAGTGGCATGGCTATTTCATACTTGCGAAGTCTAAATCTGGAGATCAAATGCAATAATATTTGTAAAAAGTATTTTTAAATAAATAACATGCTGTACAAATCCAAAGCTGAACTGCAGAAAACTGTCAACTGATACAATCAAAAGATTAGCTTAATAAGAAAGTGTGGCAAAGACTGTAGGCAAAAGGAAAGGAAACAGTATTTGTTGGTGCTAGAAGTATGCCAGCTCCTCATTGCGCATGGTCTCATCTAACATTAAAACAATAACTGCTGTCAATCTTAACTGCATATAAGAGCAAACTAATGCTCAATAGTTTTAGAAACTGTGTGCACAGGACTGACTTCAAAACCAGTGATTTTCACACAAATCTACCTAGTACCGTGGAAGCATATTAGACTGGCCAATGAAGGGCTTTTCCATCACTGTTTGGGCTAGAATTCTCTTGGTATTGATTTGACAAGCTTCCAGAAGTATTATTTCTTAGTGGAAAATTCTTAGTTATGCAAGATGCTTAATTTAGATATTTTTAGTTACATGGTTTTCCTTTTTTCCATATTTTCTATTTAAAAATTATGAAATATTTGCACATTGAAAAGAATCTAGAATGTACATGAAAGGTATAAAATTATAATAAAGATTTATGTACCCATGTTTTGGTTTAAGATATCAAATATAACTCACATTAGTTTAAGACACTTAAGATATAAAATTACCAGATTCTAAGACCCTTGCGTATCCTTCTGCAGTACTAATTTCAGCCTTTTCTCCAAGAGAGATCCACTAACCTGAATTTCTAGGTTAGTATTTTCTGACTCTTCAATATGGTTTATGTATTTTCAAATATATGTATGTGTATATATATAAATTACTACGAAATATAATTTTTATTTTTGAATTTTTTGAACATAAAATCAATGGCATCTTACATTGTAAGTTCTGTTACTTGCTTTCAGCTCTCCATGTCATTTTTAAGATTGATCCATGTTGATACATAAAGATGTAATTCATTCTTTTTTACTATTGTATAAATGACATTGTATTAAAAACCACAATTTCCTTATCCATTGTACCATTGATGAACATTTAGTTTTTTTCCTGTTTTAGGGTATTATGAAAAATGCCATTATAATCATAAATCACATAATTCAAAATCATTTTATATAGAAGAATTAAAGTTTTATGGGTTATATAAATGCTCAACTTGACTCTGTTAGAAAAACTTAGGTATATAATACAGTATTGTTAGCTATCTGTAGTGTATGTTAGAGCTCTAGAACTTAATCATCTTGTATAACTGAAACTTTGGATGCTTTGACCAACAGCTTCCCTCCCCACTCCCACTTACTCCCTGACCTATCATCTGGCAACCACCTTTCTACTCTGCTTCTAGGACTTTGACTATTTTAGGTTTTTAATGTGAGTGTTATCATGCAGTATGTGACCTTATTTCACTTAGCACAATGTCCTTTAGGTTTAACCCAAAATTAGTGGAATTTCCTTCCTTTTTAAGGTTGAATAATACTGCATTGTATGTATTCGCCACATCCTTTGTTGATCCATTTATCCATCAGGGGACATTCAGGTGCTTCCATGTATTGGCTATTGTGCATAATGCTATAATAAACAAATATCTCTTTGAGATTCTGATTTCAATTCATTTGGATATATCTCTAGAAGTGAGATTGCTCAAACATATGGTATTTCTATTTTTAATTTTTTGAGAAACTGCCATATTCTTTTCCATAATGGCTGTTTCGATTATATTCCCAGCAACAGTATACAGGGGTTTCAATTTCTCCATATCATCAATTATCTTATCTTTTGATTTTTTTTGGCAAAACCATCTTAACAGGTGTGAAGTAATAACTTTATATGGTTTTGATTTTCATTTTCCTAATGATTAGTAATGATAAACACTTTTTCATAAATCTGATTATTTGTGTTCTTTGGAGAATGTCTATTCCCTTCTCCCATTTTTAGATTAAGATTTTTTTGTGATCAAGTTGTAGGAATTCCATATATATATTTCATTTTGTGTATTAATCCTGTATCAGATATATGCTACACAATCATTTGTCTTCTATTCCATAGACTGCATTTTCATTCATTAATAGTTGGGTAGAGATTTTTAGTTCAATACGATCCCATTTGTCTATTTTTTCCATTAGCTCATATTTGCTTTTGTTACCTGTGCTTTTTGTGTCATATCCAAGAAATCATTGCCAAGGCCAAAGTTCAGAAGTTTTTCCTTCTTTTTTCCCCCCTATGTCTTCAGGTTTTATGTTTAAGTCTTTAATCCATTTGAGTTGATTTTTGAATATAGTGTAAATTAAGGATACAATTACAATCTTTTGCATGTAGATGTCCAGTTTTCTCACTATCCTTTAAAGACTATTATTTCTTCATGGTGTATTTTTGTATCCTGTTGAAGAAAATTTGTGTATGTATAGGTTTATTTCTATTATGTTCCACTGGTGTACATGTTTGTTTTTATATCAGTATCATATTGTTTTGATTACTGCAGCTTTGTAGGTATTTTAAAATCAAAATGATAGGATAAAGTCCCCAGCTTTGTTCTTGCTCAAAATTGCTTTCAATATGTGGAATCATCTCTGGTTCCATATAAATTTAAAAATTTTTAAAAGTGCCATTGGAATTTTGGTAGAGATTCCAATGTGTTAGTAAATTACTTTGGTTAGTATGAACAGTTGAACAATATTGATTTTTCCAATCCATGAACAGGGGGTGTCTTTTCATTTATTTGTATCTACTTCAACCTCTTTCATCAGCACTTTATTGTTTTTAGTGTATAAAATTTTAACCTCTTTAATGAAATATATTCCTAAATATTTTATTCTTTTTGATATTATTGTAAATAAAATTTTCTTAATTTCCTTTTTGGATAATTCACTCTTAATATATAAGAACACTACTTCTTTTTGCATGTTGAAGATTTTGGAATCCTTGCTTTTTCCTGGATTTTAGGGGAAATGCTTTCTGTTTTTCAATGTTTGAATATGCTATTAGTTGTGAGATTTTTATATATTGCCTATATTCTGTTAAGCTCCTTCTATACTTAATTTGGTTAGAATTTTTGTCACAAAAGATGTAGGCTCTTGTCAAATGCTTTTTTCTGCATCTGTTCAAATGATTATCATGTGGTTTTTATCCCTCATTATGCTAATGTGGTATATCATTGACTGATTTGCTTATGTGGAACTAACCTTACATTCCAGGGGTAATTCCTACTTTGTCATGTCGTATGATTTCTGTAATTTTAATTTTAGTTTGTAGTTTCTGAGGACTTGTTCATCCATGATCATTAGGGATATTATCCTTTAGTTTTCTTTCTTTGTGATGTCTTTGTCTTGGTATTATGGTGATGCTGGCCTTAAAAAATGAGTTTGGAAATATTCCTTTAATGTCAGTTATTTTGGAAGAGTTTGAGAAGGATTGGAATTTCTTCCCATTTAAATATTTGTAGAATTCAGCACTGAATGTACATGATCTTGGAATTTTCTTTGTTGGAAAGATTTTATTAATGATTTAATCTTCTGGTTAGTTACTGATTTTATTAGCTATTTCTTCTTGACTCTTTCTTGGTGGGATATATGTTTCTAGGAATTTATTTCTACCAAATCATTCAATTTGTTGGCATACAATTTCTCATAATAGTGATTTATGATTTTTTAAAAAATTTCTGTGGGTATCGCTTATATAATCTCTTTAATTTATGATTTTTATTTATTTGAGTCTTCTCTCTTTTTCTTTGTCAAACTAAGTTCATTTATTTTTCTTTTCAAAGAATCAACTCCATTTTGCTGAAGTTTGTATGTTTTTTTAAAATTTTCTGTTTCATTGATTCTGGTGTAATATTTGTTATTTACTTTCTTCTGCTAACTTTGAGAGTAGTTTTTTTTTTTAGCTTCTTCAGGTATAATGTTAGGTTTTTTTTGAGATCTTCTGTTTTTTAATCATTGTAAACTTTATCACTATAAAATTGCATTTTAGTACTGCTTTTATTCTGTTTCATCAGTTCTGGTGTATTGTGTTTTTGTTTTCATTTTTCTCAAAATATTTTTAAATTTCCTCTCTAATGATAATTCAGTGGTATTTGTTTAATCATCATATATTTGTGAATTTTTCTGTTCCTTTTGTTACTGGTTTTTGGTTTCACTCCCTTGTGGTCAGAAAGATACTTGGAATGATTTTAATCTTTTAAAAATTTGTTAAGGGTTTTTTAGAGTGTGTATGTGTGTATGTTTGCGTGTGTGATTTATCATGTGATCTATCTTGGAGAATGTCCATGGGCACTTGAGAAGAATCTATATTCTGCTTATTTGGGGTGGGATGTTTTGTATATGTCTATTAATCTCATTTCTTTCTATAATATTTCTAATCTGCTATATCTTGTGCAATTTCTGACCGGGTTATCTATCCATTATTGTAAATGTAGTATTCAAGTCTTCCACTATCACTGTATTGTTATCTTTTTTACCCTTAAGATCTGTTGATGTTTGTTTTATACATTTAGATTTTTTGATACTGAGTGCATACATATTTATAATTGTTATATCTTCCTGTTAAAAGGACCCTTTTATCATTATGTAATGACCTTTGTCTCTTTTAACAGAGACCTTTGTCTCTGTTTTTCTGATGTGACCATAGTCATCTGTGGTCTCTTTTTGTTACCATTTGTAAGGATATTTTGGGGGGTCCTTTCACTTTCAATCATTTTGGATCCTTAAGACTGAAGTGTTTCTCTTGTATACAGCATAAAGTTGGATCTTATGTTTTAAATCCATCTAGCCTCTCCATGTTTTACAGTTGACAAGTTTAATCCATTTATATTTAAAGTAAGCATTAATAGGTAAGGATTTACTATTGCCATTTTGTTAATTGTTTTGTGTCTGTTCTATGTTTCTTTTTGGTATTCCTTTTCTTTCTAGCTATCTACTTTATGGTCTTTCTTTTTCCTTTTTTTTATGAACCTAGGGTTTTGTGTTTGCTAAGCATGTACTTTATTACCAAGCTAAATTCTCATGTCTTTTTTTGTGATTTGATGATTTTTTTTGTAGTGATATATTTTGGTTTTTTAAATTTGTTTGTATCTGCTATCAGTTTTTTCTTTGTAGTCACTATGAGTCCTGTATGTAACTTTTTCTTATTAAAGTAGTCTATTTTGAGCTGATAACAGCTTAATTGCCTCCAAAAATCCTTATACTTTTACTCTTCCTACCACATACACATTCCATGTTATTGGTATCAGAATTCTTTTTCTATTGTGTAAATACTGGTCAATTTTGTGCTAATGGTTGTTCTAAAAATTATCTTTTAGCTTTTATTCTAGTTACTGATTTATGTACAACCATTACAGTCTTACTCTCTTTTTTCCCTATATTACCTTTAATAATGAGGTTTATACCTTTATATGCTTTCATGTTACTGTTTAGCAATTTTTTTTTGGTTTCAATTTGAAGAACTCCATTTAAAAATTGTGACTGGTACAGTGGTGACAAATTCACAGATTTCATTTACTGAAGAAAGTCTTCATTTTTTTTTCTTAATTTTAAAAGAACTGGTTAGGCATAGTATTTTTAGTTGGCAAGGTTTTTTTTTTTTTTTCTTCTGCACTTTGAATATGTCCTCCAACTTTTTTCCTGGACTACAAAATTCCTGCTAAGAAATCCTCTGGTAGTCTTATGATGGTTGTATAATGTATGGGATGAATACCTTTTCCTAAGCTGCTTTCAACTTTCTCCTTGTTGAAAATTTAATTATTACATGTCTTAGTATACACCTCTTTTGTTCCACAATTTTGGAATTTAGATGTCCAGATACCTCCTCAGATTATGGAAGTTTTCCGTCATTGTTATTTTAAATAGATTTTTCTCTTTCTCTTCTACCTTGGGAACTCCTATAATACGTATATAATACATATATTGTTTAATGGTGTTCCATAACTATCATAGGTTTTCCTTCCCCTTTTCTTCTTCTCCTCCTCCTTCTACTTCCACTTCACCAGTAATTTATAATTACCTGTCTATATGCCTGCTGATTTTTCTTCTGCTTGGTTGAATCTCTTGTTTTTAATGATTTGTTTAACATCTCTGTTGTCTTGTCAAAGGTTTTCAGGAAATTGTCCTTTGTATTGCCCAAAGAGAAAGCATATAATTTTTTTAGATTTTTTTTCTTGAATGTAGAGCTCGATAAGTATACTCTGTAAATATTATCATTTAAAAGTATAAG
Organism: Sciurus vulgaris; assembly: GCF_902686455.1. Classification (NCBI taxonomy): domain Eukaryota; kingdom Metazoa; phylum Chordata; class Mammalia; order Rodentia; family Sciuridae; genus Sciurus; species Sciurus vulgaris. Next base: position 104,888,305 of record NC_136472.1, read on the forward strand.
CGACCACTGTGGGGAAATTCTGTAGGGCTGGGTCTGTTTTTTAGTTCATTCTCTTCATATTCCTTTTGGTAAGATGTATGGGAATTTTTATGGTTTGGATGTGAGGTATCTCCCAAAAGCTCATGTGTGAGACAATGCAAGAAAGTTCAGAGGAGAAATGATTGGGTTGTGAGAGTCTTAACCCAATCAGTGAATTAATCCCCTGATAGGGATTAACTGGTAATTAAAGTGGTGGGGTATGGCTGGAGAAGGTGGGAATTGAGGTGTGGCTTTGAGGCATATATTTGTATCTGGTGAGAGGAGCCTCTCTCTCCCTCTCTGCTTCCTGATCACCGTCATGTGAGCTGCTTCCCTTTGCCACCCTCTCCTGCCATGATGTTCAGCCTCACCTTGAGCCCCGAGAAATGGAGTTGACTTTCTATGGACTAAGACCTCTGAAGCTGTGAGTCCTCAAAATAACCTTTTCCTCTTCTGTGATTGTGCTGGTCAGACCCTTTAGTCTCAGCAGTGAAATAGATGACTAAAACAGGAATCTTAAAATTTCATTTCATATTCTGGTCCCTTAGGCCAGCACTAAGTTACACAGCTTTGGTTAATATTAATATGATAGAGGTCATTTTTATACTACATAAAATTTATTACCAAAGTATAACTTACAAAAGGGATTAGAATGAAAATGAGCACAGTTAGACATGGTTTCAAGTAAATATTAGAAGAGAGGCAGCCAGGGAGCTTTTTCAATGATAGACTGAGCCTGTCTTTCCATGGCCTTTGATCTGCACTTTGATTATGCTCAGTCATGGGGTTAAGGCAGTCTGTTCTTGACTTACCTCTCTGGAACTTAGAATACTTTGATTCTGGCTTGATTTATGATTTTACTTATCTCTTTCTCCCCAGAACTCTACCTTGCCATTTTATATTTACATATCCATGTGTTTATCATATAACTATAGATGGTTTGCTTTGTTTTGAAGGATTATTCTCTTGGAAGTAAAGTTGACCTATGGATACTCTTGTGGTAAAGATGATAAATTCATACCCAGTAGTAGTTGCAGTGTGACTTACACAAAGAGACCTCTTAGATTTGTTTCTGAAGTCCTTCTTTATAAAAACCTCTTGTGTTGATTCTGCCTTTTGACCAAAAGTTCTAACAAAAATTTTAACTACTTGAGCATACATTTTGTTTTTGTTTCTACTCACTCATATTTCCAAAGAGAAGGGAATTTGTTTGTGAGTAGATCTAATCAGATTGAAAATGCTGTAGACAGTAGGTTTCTTAAAGCACACTTGCTCATACCTCTGGGTCTTTGGACGCACTTTGCTCTCTCTAGAATTCCATCCTTCTCTCCATCTTTCCTGACCAATTCCTTCTTATTCCTTAATAAGCTGAGAGCTTTCTTTCTAACATGGGTAGCTTGTGAAACTCTGTGCATCCTTCCTTACCTATATTTGTTCTGCCATTTGTTCTAACAGGGGAAGAAACAGGCTAGAGAACCACATTACCCAGACTCAAACCTAGGTTCCACTAGTGACAAGTTGTGGACGAATTAACCTCTCCATGCTTCAGTGTTCTCTTCTATTAAACAGGACAATAATTTCCTCAAACAGTTTAAAGTTTCTATAAGATAATAATGATATATACAGAAAACTTAATACAGGTTGACACATAGTAGTAACTTAGTAAATATATGCTTTTGATTTTGAAGCTCTTAGCATATTGTATTAAACTCACTAGCTAATTTCTATGAACTCCTTGCATCTCCTACACATAGACAGAGATCTCATAGAAATCAGATACTTTGCAGATTCTCAGAAAGAGTGAGAGCAAGGAATGAATGAATTCCTGGATTCCAGACTTCTCAGGAGAGTCTCCAGATGGTTATAAGGGCTGACATTTCAGTGCTATATTTATGTGACCTTAAACTGCTGTCACAGTGCAGAAAGCTCTGCCAGCGTGGAATGTTGTGCAGACTTTCATTATCATCTTTGGTCAGAGCAGTTATAAATATCAGTGATGGAGGTATGTGAGTACGTATCTGATCTGTGTGTGTGTGTGTGTGTGTTTGTGTGTGACAGACAAAACAGATAAGTTTGTGAACAGAACATATTCTCTATGGCAGCAAAAGTTGCCTGAAGTTGTTAAATAAAAATCAGTAATAGTCAATAATGGCCAAGAGTTCTTAGACAAATGTTCACCTTAGACAAATGAACCCTCTTCAGTTCAGATTCTACAAGGAAAAGGGTGGAATTCAAAAGCAGACATCTTGGCCACATTCCTGTCCTCCTTTACCACTATCCAAGCCGTAGGATCATGCATCCTTTTGTGAAGTCCTAGACCCAGAGGAGTCAGAAGGTGAGGCCAGAAAAGACCCTTGTAAGATGGCCTTCATGAGGAAAGGCCCTGCCAGGATAGCTGGTGCTCTGGTCTTTCTGAAGGAGTGAACCTTCTGAGCACTCATAACCCGAAGGTGTGTAGACTCTGAATGAACACGCAGAGTGTGTGGGAGTCCACCAATATTCACTTGTCTCTGCCATCCTCGATCAGAGTAATTGCCTCCTGCCAACCATCATGGGACCAAGTGGAGAGTCAGAGAGGGAGACTGGACTGTAGAAACATTTGTCATTATTTATGCTGACAGGTGTCTGACTTCTCTTCTGTTGGAGTAAACACTGAGAGTGCCTTAATGAACACCTGTCCTAGCAACTGCCCTCACCATTTCTTTTCCCTTCATGGTACTTTGTTTCTCTTGTAGACACCTAAGTACTTAAAAATCATAACTCAGATAATACCACTTCACCAAGGATGCTGTGTTGCTGTTGCAAAATTTGTGTTGTTAATATTTGATTTTTCTTTTGTATTGTAATTGCCCCCATTCCTGCCTCACTCCTCTGCAGGGGTGGTAGCACCTCATTGTTGCAAAAGGCTGTTCTTGGGTTCAGATATTCGCTCCACACTTGTCCCTCCACCAGCTGTCACTCAGGTGTGGCCTTGGGCAAACCATCTCAACCTTTGGTTTCCATCTTCAATGGGGGTGGGGCCCTGGTTCAGTCTTGAAGCTTTTCTCACAAGATGTGCAGAGGATAAACTAGAGTTGGGCAGTTAAGGGACTTTTATTGTTGTTGTTATGAGGTTTCTATTCCCTGGTTCCATTAACATATGAACTTGCTGAATGCATTTTTTTTTTTTCCTTTCTCTGGGAGATGATTTTTGAAGGGAGAGCAGGAATTCTCAGGACATAGATCAAATTATGTTTTCTATTTTTAAAAACTAAGAAGCTACAAACACATTCCAAAAGCATACTTAATTTAAATACTTTTTTATTTTCAAAGTCTTTGTTGATTAACCAGGAGGAATTGGAAAAAAAAAATACTATCCTTTATTTCATGTCTCTGCTCTTAAACATTCTATTCAGAAAAGGAAGATGGTTTTAGACTATTTCAGGTGTTTTATTCAGATACTATTCCTGGGATCATTAGCAGCAAAATAATTCAGAAATCCCAAAAGGGAGCATTTTGCAGACTAAGAGAATTTTATACCACCTGATATAATTAGATTTTTGCAAGTCTGACTTCTCTTAAACTACCGACCTGTCAAGGAAAAACACCAGTCTCTATTAATTTTTGAATCACTTCATAACTGGGGATTAATAGTGGTTTAATTAAATTAAAAATGCATTTGCAAAAACATTTCTGGAAAAGTATATTTTTCCTGTAAACCTTGAAGCTCTCTTAAAGTTCCCAACTTTTGGAAAATACTTCTTGAGATGCTATAGTGGGTTATAGTCTAAGGCAGAGAAAAACTCTTCCCCTGCTCTGAAGGCTGAAAAACTGGGGAGAATGAGATACATTTAAGCAGAGGATAAGCCACGCTGCATGCCTGTGTGAGAGATGAGTCACCTAACTCTTCCTGGGAGCATGTAAAAGGTCAGGGAGTGAACATTTTAACCAAGCACTTAAGCATATAAATAAAAAGCATATACATTTGCTAGAAAGACAAGAAGTCTCAACAGGCAGCCTAGAAAAAGATAACAGCATGGCCAGAAGATCTGAAACCCAAGACATCACCAGTCATTCTAGCACAGTGGACTTTTCCAGTGTTGCTTTAGGGAGGCCCTAGCTGGTGTTGTACATGATGGCGTGGGGGACAAACGTTTCTGGCTGTGGACCTAAAGCAGTGCCTATTGACAAAACACAGTTTCCTTTAAAAAAATGTATGAGATAGTATGAAGACATAATATTTTGGAAAACTTAGGGGAAAATTAGGGTGTGTATGAAGAGAATAAAATAATCATCATGATAGCTTCAGAGATAATCATTGATAGCTTTTTATGTTATTCTTCTTCCAGGCATAATGTTTTACCCAGCTGCGATGAGACTAACAATGAGATTTTTCTTAGCATTTTTCAATGCCACCAAACTTCCTTTAAAAAATTATTGAAGAATGCATAATATTTCATAACACCAAAAAATGTGTTTATGTGTCTATATTTTTGAGAACTGAAATCCGTTTTCTGGTACTTGCTATTTTAAATGTCATGGTGGCTAACATATGCCATATTAACCTATGTATTTCATTTTTTTAATATGAACTTCTATAAATGTGAAATTTCCTAGGTTAAAACTGTTAAAACTTAACACCCATGCAATGCAACATAAGATTACTTTCTGAAATTGTTGAACCTGCTTGTATTCCCTAAACTGTATTCAGTGATCATTTCACTGCAGCCTAACTTGCTAAAGATAATCTCAATTTTAAAATATCTTATTATTTTTATCAGGAGGCAAAACAATATCTTTTTAAAAGCTTTACATTTATCTTACTAATTGAGAGCCTTTCAATTATTTATTAACATTTTATCTTGTGACCTATATGTTTATATATTTTTATTCTTTTTTATTAGTTGGTGGTTTTAGATTGGGTGATAGTAATATTTTCTTATTAAGTTATATGGATGTTTAGATCTATCACCAATAGGTTATATTCAACATAAATATTTACATGTAGTGTCTCAATTGCCTTTCAAATTTACTTATCTAAAATATACAGTAAAATATTTAATTTGTCAATATTTCTACAATATTGGGGGTTTCTTTTAAGCCTAGAATATCCTTCTCTTAAAAAACAGACAACTGTTCAACTATTTTTCTTTCTGTTTTCTATGGCTTCATTTTACTGTCTAACTTTTAGTGCATCTGGAATTTATTTGGTTAAAATGATGTAAAAAATTGAATAGATTATTTCTTAAACAGCTATAAAATGGTCTTAACACTGTTTACTGAGTTCCTCTGCCTTTCTTCCCTGATTTGTGATTATATGTTAATATACTGAATTGTAATAGTTCCTGTTTCCTGGTTATATACTCTGTTCCATTGATTTGTCCATCCATTTTCCTACCAGCTTCACATTGATTAGCCTTGTACTGTTTTAATATCTAGAGAGGTCATTACTCTTTGTTTTCAATTTTTTATTAGCTATTCCAGATGAACTTTGGAGTTATTCATCAAAATATTTAAAAACACAGTTGGGATTTTGATTGGGAACAGATTAAATCTGAAAATGAACTTGAAAAAAAAATTGACACTTCTTGGTAGTTTGTCTTCGTATCGAGCAACTGGCTTGTCTACTTATTTGAGCTTCTTTTATATCTCCCAGTAGTTCGGTGGATTTTTTCCAAGCATGTATAACCCTGGATTTACCTAGTATCTCCTTTCTCCTTAAATCTAATATCATGGTCACTCAGGTTCCTATTCTATAATGGATGGAATTTCAATGCCCTCCCTGGAATACATTTATTTTGTAATGTATTTGTTTATACCGTCCCCTCTGGCTCTGAGCTCATGCCCGAGCAGACTGAGGAAGCTCAGACTACCGGTTATTTTGCCATCTTACACTGACTGCCCCTGTTCTCTTCATAGTGAGCTGGATGCAGAATTTGGTCTCATTCCCTGATTTGCACACACATGTGCATACACACTCATACACACAAACACACACACACTTATCCTCACACACAAATTCATGTGCTCGCTCGCATATGATCTGTGCTCAAAGGCATTTCTAGATTTTGAAAACAGGGCTAAAAGGTTGAGGGAATATAAAATTAAACTTAAAAACTCAGTTGTTGAAACCTTAGGCTACCCTGCCTTGTTCATTGGCCATTTCCCATCTCCAGGGGCCTCTTCCTTATGCAGAACAACCAGGTAACTTTCTTTGCCCTCCTGGTTCCCCCTCTTCAAGGGACACATCAATATATTTTCCAGTTTCATTCCTAATCTGGAAACAGATATAAAAATAATATCCCTCGCAATGTAGATTTTCACATTTCTTGTTGGACTTTTTTTCCATACATTTTATCTTTTAGTTGGTATTAAGAATGGACAAATCCATGTTCTTTTAACTAATTGCTGGTGGCGTTCATGTGTCCTTTAAGTTTACCAAACATTCTTATCAATTCCAAGAGAAAGTTTTTAAAAGTTTAGAATACTAATTATAATTAATAGCATCTGACATTTTCCAATAATTGTCTGCCTGTTCTTTTTGTTTTGTGTCTGATTGTAAAGTGTGGCCTTTGTGGGTATGTTGTGTTTGCCTCCACCAACCTTCTCCCAGATCTAAGATCCTTTAATATTTGTCCGACTAGGAAAAGATGAGGTCAAGGTTATAAGGAGTGGCTATAAAATTATGTTCTGTGAATATTCTCCCACAGCCTCAGGGTATCACTTAGAATGTTTGTTTTTAAAGCAACTGTCTGGTGAAAAGAGTTCACCCAGGGTGACTTCAAAGTAACAACAATAAGCTTTTTTCTTTCCTGATGGTTTTCAGCAACTGAAAGCTGCCACTTTGTCTTCCAAAGGAATGACTTTAGGTGCTTATTCCTTCTAACTTAGAGCACACTTCTCCAGAGATAGCTCTGCCCTTTCTCACTACCATCCCCGGAGTGGGATTTCTAATTCAAGCCATTCACTGGTTCCCTGACTGTGTGATAATCCCCTCTTTTAATGTGGTTAAATTTGGGCGATAATAATCATAAGTTTTAAACTATGTTTTCTTTTTGCTTTCTATAGTCTAGCATTAATAGTTAAAACATAAAGCTAAAAACCTAATTTAAAGAGTCCCATACTTGTAAAATTGGCTCTTTGAACTAAATTTTCCACTGAGGATAAATAGAAAAATATAAAAAAATAAAAAGTCTCATTAAAGTTAAAGTAATGAGCAAACTAAAAAGGCAGTGAAGAATCACTGTGCCAAAAACTGGAAAAAGTCAAATCTATTTAAAGTTCTTTTCTCCCCCTAGAGGCATCTACTAATTTCTGAGGAATCTGCAAACAGGATGAAAAGCTGATTAGGATTTTTGGAATCCAGGTGAGGTTCATGGGACAGACATTGCAATGCCCAAACTTCCAAGGCCTAAAAGGTGGTGACCCCTCTTGCTCTAGATTAAATGTTGAAAGGCAAAGTCTATAAAGAAGTGTGAGCTGGGTGAACCAGGAGTAAACTAGTTTTCACAATTGCTGCCAAAATCTCAATCATCTCAATTGATTCTGCCAGATACAAATGGAAATCCTCTTTGGAAAAAGAAAACATCCTGGTTCACAATTATTTCTACTTTAAAAGAATATATAATGTGCAGCATATGAGCACAAATAACTCAGGGCATGAGATAAGGCATTGGGAGCAAAGGTCAATGGAGACAGGGACAATGGAAACATCCACATGGGGAATCCAGCTGTTTAACATACAAACATGCCTACTGTATTTAAATAAATAGAAGACAAGATTTTAAGAAAACCAAGAAAGAACTAGAAAACACAAAGGAATGGCAGATCTGGGGCAGGGAAAGCCCAATGGAAATTCAACCCTTGAAGAAATACAGTAACTGAAATTAAGAATTCTGTGGACAGCTTAACAGACTGTTGGACACAGCTGGGGGATAAATTGCAATGGATTGTAAGATAGGTCAGTATAAATAACCTGAATGAATATTGAGAAACGACAGGGTGGAAGACATGGAAGAGCAGGTAGGCGACGAAGCAGGTAGCAGACAGTCCAACACTTACACCTGCCCTCTCACAGGACAGGAGGTACATTGGGTCAGAATTAACTCCAGATAGTGGCCTAGAATTTTCCAAAACTGACAAAAAGCTTCAACTCAGATTCATGAAGACATAAAAATCAAAATAGAAAAATTTGTAGAAATCTACATCTAGGACAACATGGGAAGAAGAACAAATATGAAAGACAAAAAATTTAATAACATTCAGAAAAAAAAAATGAACCATTTCTTTCAAAGGAACAACAACTAGACTGAGAAATGGCATTTCAACAGAAGAAAGGAATCCAGAAGACGATTGAACATACTTTCAAAGTTTTGAAAAATCATTCTGGAAATAATAACTTTTGAGGTATCTATACTTAAAAATATCTAAATATATCAAAAAATTTTAAAAAATACTTTCAGGGTGGGGATATAATTCAGTTGGTAGGTAGAGTGCATGCCTTGCATGCCCAAGACCCTGGGTTCAGTCTCCAGCATCACTGTAGTATGCTGATTTTAAATCCTTTGGGTATGTGCTGAAAAATATATATATATTTATTCAGAATGAAGGTGAAAACATTTCCAGGCAAAGAAAAACTGAAATAATCTACCACTTCTAGTCTCTTATTAAAGAAAATGATAAAACAAATTCTTTAGGATTTTAGATTGAGGAAATGCAAGAAAAATTGAAGAGAACAAAAAGAGTGAGGGTGAGGTAAATTAAAATAAATAATAATACAACAATAACATTATCTTATGAGTTTAAAAATGAAATGAATTAAAATACTCAAAATCTATAGTGTAAGTTAGAAGAGTGTATAAATTTTTCTAAGGCTTTTTCCTTATTCAGAAAGAGGGCAAAAATTCCAATTAACTATCAGAGATTAAACCTTGACAAAATGGCATAATTTAATATTTAGAGTGGTCCAAAAATAATAAAAGCATGTAATTGTTAATAGAGAAAAGATTATGTATTTAAAATAATCAACCCAGTAACCTAGAAACCTCAATAACTGATAAGTACCATGTCAAGGAGTTAGAAAAAGAACAGAAAATTAAATCCAAAGGAAGTAGAAATAAGGAAATGGTAATAATTCTAAATCCTAATAGATTCTTGGGTGGGAATTGAAAAGCTGATATTAAAATATGGGATTGCAAAGATCCAAAGATAACCACAACATTGTGGAAGAATTAGGTGAGATGATTTTCTTTATTAGCTAACAAGACTAATGAAAACCCTCCCCTGTCATTAATGTATCATTATACTAGCATAAGGAGAAGACAGATGCATCAGTGAAATAAGACAGAGTTCAAAAACAACATTGTGCAGATTCGCTGTCTGATATATACAAAGATGGAATTGAAAAATAGTAAACAAAGAGTAATCAAATAAATTTTGCTGGATTAATTGGGTGTCAACTATATATACCACAGGGTTTTTTTGAAGTAAATCTCTGATATATCATTTTATTCATAAATACTTAAATAAAAATATCTAAGAGATATTTTAAAAATATAACTACAGTATGTTAAAATTGTATATTACAATTTATGTGTGAAAATGGTATGAGTAATAGATTATTAGAATCACCTTCCAACAAGAATTGTACTTTTCATTTGTATTGTTTCTTTTCAGTCTTTTAAAACCTCTACATCTCCCTCCCCCTTGTTCCTGCAAATATTTGTAAAAGTATGTGCGTTCATTTTCCTGTAGAGTTCCCTATATTCTAGGTTTTGAAGCCTTGAGGTTTGTTTAGTATGTTCCTTTGGTACCTGTACTTTCTATAAATTGGTAGCTTATTAGAAGTTTGATTAGATTTAGGTTCAGTATTTTATAAAGTATGTTATGGTCTTATTACAACACAGAAGGCATATAATGTGTTTATCATTTTTAAACATTTTTTCAATTTGTTCTTTTTAGATATACATGATAGTTGAGTGTATTATGACATATTATACATACATGGAGTATAACTTACCTGAATTAGGATCCCATTCTTGTGGTTATACATGATGTGGAGTAACACATCATGTTTGTGTATTCATATATGAACATAGGAAGCTTATGTCTGATTTATTGTACTGTCTTTCCTAATCCCATCTCACTTCCCTTCCCATCATTCCCCTTTATCTAATCCAAACTTCATTTATCTAATCACCCCACTTCATTGTGTATTAACATTCGTACATCAGAGAGAACATTCAACCTTTGGTTTTGGGGGACTAGTTTATTTTGCTTAGCATGATAGTGTCCAATTCCATCCATATACTAAAAAATGCCATAATTTCATTTAATTTCAGTCTTCTTGATGGCTGGATTATATTCCATTGTGTATGTGTATGTGTGTGTGTGTATATATATACCACATTTTCTTTAACCATTCATCTGTGAAGGGTACCTAGGTTGGTTCCATAGCTTGATTATTATGAATTGAACTGCTGTAAACATTGATGTGACTGCATCACTGTAGTACGCTGATTTTAAGTCCTTTGGGCGTATGCTGAGGAATGGGATAACTGGGTCAAATGGTGGTTCTGTTCCAAGTTTTCTGAGGAATCTCCATAGGGCTTTCTAGAGTGGTTGCACCAATTTGCAGTTCCACCAGCAATGTATGCATATGCCTTTTCTCCACATCCTTGCCAAAATTTTTTTGTTATTTGTGTTCTTGATAATTGCCCATTCTGACTGAAGAGAGATGAAAGCTCAGTGCAGTTTTTATTTGCTAATTGCTAGAGATGTTGAACACTTTTTCATGTTTGCTGATTGATTGTATTTCTTCTTCTGTGAAGTGACTGTTCAGTTCCTTAGCCCATTTTTGATTGGGTTATTTTTTTTTTTTTTTTTGCATAAAGTTTTTTGAGTTCTTTGTATATCCTAGAGATTAATGCTCTATCTCAGTGCAGAAGGCAAAGATTTTCTCCGATTTTGGAGGCTCTGTCTTCATGTTCTTGATTGCTTCCTTTATTGTGAAGAAGCTTTTTAGTTTGATACCATCCCATTTATTGATTCTTGATTTTACCTCTTGTGTTTTAGGAGTCTTGCTGAGGAATTTGGTTTCTAAGCCCAACATGATAGAGATTTGAGCCTACTTTTTCTTTTAGTAGGCTCAGAGTCTCTGGTCTAATGCCTAAGTCCTTGATCCACTTTGAGTTGAGTTTTGTGCAGGGTGAGAGATAGGGGTCTAATTTTGTTTTGCTACATATGGATTTCCAGTTTTCCCAGCACCATTTGTTGAAGAGGCTATCTTTTCTCCAATGTGTGTTTATGGAGCCTTTGTCTAGTATGAGATAACTGTGTTTATGTAGGTATGTCTTTGTATCTTCTGTTCTGTTCCATTGGTCTATGTGTCTGTTTTTGTGCAATACCATGCCATTTTATTACTATTGCTCTGTAGTATAATTTAAGGTCTTGTACTGTGATGCCTCCTACTTCACTTTTGTTGCTAAGGATTGCTTTGACTATCCTGAGCCTCTTACTTTTCCAAATGAATTTCATGATGCTTTTTCTATTTCTATTAAGAACATCATTGGAATTTTAATAGAAATTGCGTTAAATCTGTAGCAATTTTGGTAGTACGGCCATTTCGACAATATTAATTCTACCTTTCTAAGAACATGGGAAATCTTTCCATCTCTTAAGGTATTCAGTTTTTTAAAGTGTTTTGTAGTTTTCATCATAGAACTCTTTCACCTCTTTTGTTAGATTGAGTCCTAAGTATTTTTTTTTTTTTGAGGCTATTGTGAATAAGATAATTTTCCTAATTTCTCTTTCAGTTAATTAATCATTAGCATATAGGAACACACTTGATTTGTGGGTGTTAATTTTATATCCTACTACTTTGTTGAATATGCTAATGAGTTCTTAGAAGTTTTTTGGTGAAGTTTTTTGGGTCTTCTAAATTAGAATCATGTTGTTGGCAAATAGGAATAGCTTGAGTTACTCTTTTCCTATTCATATTCCTTTAATCTCTTCTGTCTAATTGCTCTGGCTAGGTTTTCAAGGACTATGTTAAATAGAAGTGGTGAAAGAGGGTCTCCCTGTCTTTTCCCAGATTTTAGAGGGAATGCTTTCAGTTTTTCTCTATTTAGAACTGATGTTGGCCTTGGTTTTAGCATGTATAGCTTTTACAATGTTGAGGTATGTTCCTACTATTCCTAGTTTTTCTAGGGTTTTGAGCATGGAAGAATGCTGAATTTTGTCAAATGCTTTTTCTGCATCTATTGAGATAATTGTGGGATTCTTGTCTTTAATCTATTGATGTAATGAATTATGTTTATTGATTTCCCTATGTTGAACCAACCTTGCATCCCTGGGATGAACCTTACTTGATCATGGTCACATGCGCTTATCTTTATTTTCTGTGATTTTAATATTGATCAGTGAGTTCAATAATTGTCAGCCTCATTCATTTTAAAATGTCCTATCATTTCAACCTTTAGGTTTAAAAACTAGATCATTTGATAATTGGTTTCAATCCATTATTTTATTAAAGGACACAATGTGAGAATATTCTAGTTTTCCTTCTTCATTCATTAGCTTGAATTCTTCTGTAAAGAGCCTTCCCTTCTTAATTACTTAACTAATCTGAATGAAGTTCTCATAGGAAAGTTAGGATTAATTCTTGATTCTTTCCTTTTGTGTTCCCTAACAGTCTCTACTATTGGCTGAAATTTACAGTTTCCATTAACTCATGGATTAAAAATTATTTTGTGTTTCAGTATGTTGCATTATTGTTATCTTGGTGTTCAATTTTTCACCAATGGGACTCTTTTAAGTTGGCACCCAAGTCCTGTTGACATAGTAGTTTTAGATGGATAACTTGTTTTCTTCTGTGGCAAGATGTTCTACTGGCCCTTCCTGTTTCCATTTCCTTTTCCACAAGCACTTACCTCTTTCCATCTGTGGATTCTGATTCATGAATTCAACCAATCTCAGAGAAAAATTTTTTTGAAAAATTGCATCTGGCTGGTCATGGTGGTACACACCTGTAATCCTAGCAGCTCACGAGGCTGAGGCAGAAGGATAGTAAGTTCAAAGCCAGCCTCAGCAACTTAGTGAGGCCTTAAGCAACTCAACTAGATCCTGTCTCTAAATAAAATATTAAAAAGGTCTGGGGATGTGGCTCAGTGGTCAAGCATTCTGGGATCAATCCCCTAAACAAAAAAAAAAAAAAAAAATTGCTTCTGTACTGAACACATACATATTCCCATTATTATTATTATTATTATTATTATTATTATTATTATTATTTTCCCAGTATGCATTGGGTACTGAAAATAATCTAGAGATGAATAAAGTATATGGGAGTATTTGTTTAAGTTATATGCGGATAACATGTCATTTTACATGAGAAGCTTGAGCATCTTAGGATTTTGGTATCTGCAGGGACTCCTGCAACTAATCTCCATGGACACTAAGTGACAATTGTGTACAATCAATCACCTTCCTAGGTTAGACTTCTTCATTTGTGCCAGTTTGGTCATTATTCCTAAACATTTTCAGTGGATAAATCTAATAGCTATGATTTTTTTGTAAAAGGAAATTATGAAATTCTTATTGATATTTATAAGTAATATCTAGCAGTACAAGATTGTTACTTAAACCTGAATTTATGCTTATATTTTTTTACTTCTTAAAAACCTTGTTTCCTGGGCTCCCATAGCACAAGAAATAAAAGCAAGAATCAACAACTGGGATAGATTCAAACTAAAAAGCTTCCTCTCCGCAAAGGAAACTATCAGTAATGTGAAGAAAGAACCTACAGAGTGGGAGAATATCTTTGCCACTCATACTTCAGATAGAGCGCTAATTTCCAGAATCTATAAAGAACTCAAAAAACTCTACACCAAGAAGGCAAATAATCCAATCAACAAATGGGCTAAGGAAATGAACAGACACTTCACAGAAGAAGATGTACAAGCAATCAACAGATATATGAAAAAATGTTCAACATCTCTAGTAATAAGAGAAATGCAAATCAAAACTACACTAAGATTCCATCTCACCCCAATTAGAATGGCGATTATCAAGAACACAAGCAACAATAGGTGTTGGCGAGGATGTGGGGAAAAAGGTACACTCATACATTGCTGGTGGGGTTGCAAATTAGTGCAGCCACTCTGGAAAGCAGTATGGAGATTCCTCAGAAAGCTTGGAATGGAACCACCATTTCACCCAGCTATCCCACTCTTTGGCCTATACCCAGAGGACTTAAACTCAGCATACTACAGAGATGCAGCCACATTGATGTTCATAGCTGCTCAATTCACCATAGCCAGATTGTGGAACCAACCTAGATGTCCTTCAGTTGATGAATGGATAAAGAAACTGTGGCATATATATACAATGGAATATTACTCTGCCATGAAGAATGATAAAATTATGGCATTTGCAGGCAAATGGATGAAATTGGAGAATATCATGCTAAGTGAGATAAGCCAATCTTAAAAAAAAAGGACCAATGATCTTGCTGATAAGCGGATGAGGACATATAATGGGGGGTGGGAGGGGTTAGTATTAGGGTTAGTGTTAGGGATAAGGAGGGTGGTAAGAATGGAGGAAGGAAGGACTGTATAGAGGGATAAGAGGGGTGGGAGGGGTGGAGGAAAGGGAAAAAATAACAGAATGAATCAAACAACATTACCCTATGTAAATTTATGATTACACAAATGGTATGCCTTGACTCCATGTACAAATAGAGAAACAACATGTATCCCACTTGTTTAAATAATAAAAAAATAAAAAAAGTAAAAAAAAATAAAGTCAACAAAAAAACAAAACAAAACCTTGTTTCCTAATAGCATTAACATTATAACCATTTTCATTTACTTGCTTCATCTTACAACAACACACACATGCACACATGCAATGCTTTCAGGAAAATATTAAAATAGTTAAAGATTTCTTTGAAATTCTTTTAGCCTTCAAGACACATCTACCACGAAAACATGTACTATGTTTGAAATTCATTTGAAATAATTTCTATCATGTACTTTCATAGTTACTTTTATTGCTTTTCATTTTTAGGAATAACTTTTTATTTGTTCATTTTTATTTGTTTCATAATTATCTAAAATTAATCTAACATCAATCCAAAGACAAATAAAAAGTAAATTCTAGCTTTCTTCCCTGACCCCCGTGCACTGTCTTGCTCTTTTAAGTAGTAATTATTTTTTAGTTTATAGTTTACCTTTTCATTTATTAAAATAACTATGAGCATCCATATATAAATATGTACAATGTATGTATATTCCTTGTATATAGTTAGGAATACATTTATTGTACATATATACATATGTATATACACACATACACAAACACAGTCACAAGTACATTCATACATATACATATTTGTTTTTTTCTTTCCTTTCTTAGAAAGGTTTGCATACTATATATTGTTCTGCATTTATCTTTTTTCACTTAGCAACACAGTAGTATTTTGAAATATTGCAGAATATTTTTAATAGATGAATCATACACTTAAGTGTGGATGGACTATAATTTATTCAGTCAGTTCTCACTTTATGGGCATGTATTGTTTCCAGTCATTTATCATTGTAAATAAATACTGCACAATGTATAGACCCTTACATTGGCCGTTTTGTATTTTTGCTAATATAGTGGTATTGTTGGGTCAAGGCATATATGCATGTGCAAGTTTGGTAGATATTATGAAATTCTCATAAAAATTTAAAAGAAGGATAGTAGAGTGAAATGGACATTATTACCTCATGTACATACATGATTGCATGATCAATGTGATCCTTCAACATGTACAATCAGAAAAAATGTGAAATTACACTCCATTTATGTATGATCTATCAAAATGTATAAATGCATTCTACTGTCATGTGCAACTAATTAGAATAAATAAAAATTTATTAAAAAATTTAGGAGCTTCTAATAAAAGACACCAGTAAGAGAATGAAAAAGAAATCACAGAGCAACAAAGAATACAGAATTTGTAATGTGCATATAACTACAGATAACTGGCAAAGGGCTTTTATCTAGAGGGTGTGCACACATGTGTGATTAATCTTTTTTTTTACATGGTAATTAGTTTAATAAGCCTTCTTATTGGTAGACTTATAGTAAGCCTTCTACATGGTAATGGTTTAATAAGTATTACATTTTTAAAAAATTTATTTTTATTGTAACAAATGGGATACATGTTGTTTCTCTGTACATGGAGTAAGGCATATCATTTGTATAATCATACATTTACATAGGGTAGTGGTATTTGATTCATTCTGTTATTTTTTCCTTCCCCCCACCCCCCACCACTCTTTTCCCTCTATACAGTCCCTCCTTCCTCCATTCTTGTCCCCCTCCCACCCCCCATTATGTGTCATCATCCTCCTATCAGCGAGATCATTTGCCTTTGGTTTTGTGAGATTGGCTTATCTCACTTAGCATGATATTCTCCAATTTCATCCATTTGCCTGCAAATGCCATAATTTTATCATTCTTCATGGCGCAGTAATATTCCATTGTATATATATGCCACAGTTTCTTTATCCATTCATCAACTGAAGGGCATCTAGGTTGGTTCCACAATCTGGCTATGGTGAATTGAGTGGCTATGAACATCGATGTGGCTGCATCTCTGTAGTATGCTGAGTTTAAGTCCTCTGGGTATAGGCCAAAGAGTGGGATAGCTGGGTGAAATGGTGGTTCCATTCCAAGCTTTCTGAGGAATCTCCATACTGCTTTCCAGAGTGGCTGCACTAATTTGCAACCCCACCAGCAATGTATGAGTGTACCTTTTTCCCCACATCCTCGCCAACACCTATTGTTGCTTGTGTTCTTGATAATCGCCATTCTAATTGGGGTGAGATGGAATCTTAGTGTAGTTTTGATTTGCATTTCTCTTATTACTAGAGATGTTGAACATTTTTCATATATCTGTTGATTGCTTGTACATCTTCTTCTGTGAAGTGTCTGTTCATTTCCTTAGCCCATTTGTTGATTGGATTATTTGCCTTCTTGGTGTAGAGTTTTTTGAGTTCTTTATAGATTCTGGAAATTAGCGCTCTATCTGAAGTATGAGTGGCAAAGATATTCTCCCACTCTGTAGGTTCTTTCTTCACATTACTGATAGTTTCCTTTGCGGAGAGAAAGCTTTTTAGTTTGAATCTATCCCAGTTGTTGATTCTTGCTTTTATTTCTTGTGCTATGGGAGTCCTGTTAAGGAAGTCTGATCCTAAGCCAACAAGTTGAAGTTTTGGACCTACTTTTTCTTCTGTAAGATGTAGGGTCTCTGGTCTGATTCCGAGGTCTTTGATCCATTGTGAGTTGAGTTTTGTGCAGGGTGAGATATAGGGGTTTAGTTTGATTCTGCTGCATGTGGATTTCCAGTTTTCCCAGCATCATTTGTTGAAAAGGCTATCTTTTCTCCATTGCATATTTTTGACACTTTTGTCTAGTGTGAGAAAATTGTATTTATTTGGGTTTGCGTCCATGTCCTCTATTCTATACCATTGATATACCTGTCTATTTTGGTACCAATACCATGCTGTTTTTCTTACTATTGCTTTGTAGTATAGTTGAAGATATGGTATTGCAATACCCCCTGCTTCACTCTTCCTGCTAAGGATTGCTTTAGCTATTCTGGGTTTCTTATTCTTTCAGATGAGTTTCATGATTGCTTGCTTTATCTCTGTAAGGTACGTCATTGGGATTTTAATTGGAATTGCATTGAATCTGTATAGCACTTTTGGTAGTATGGCAATTTTGACAATATTAGTTCTGCCTATCCAAGAACATGGGAGATCTTTCCATCTTCTAAGATTTTTTAAAATTTCTCTTTAGTGTTCTGTAGTTCTCATTGTAGAGGTCTTTCACCTCTTTTGTTAGATTGATTCCCAAGTATTTTATTTCTTTTGAGGCTATTGTGAATGGGGTAGTTTTCCTAACTTCTCTCTCTGAGGATTATCACTTATGTATAAAAATGCAATAATTTGGGCTGGGGTTGTGGCTCAGTGGTAGAGCACTTGCCTGGCATGTGTGAGTCACTGGGTTCGATTCTCAGCACCACATAGAATTAAATGAATAAAATAAAAGGTCTACCAAAAATTTTTTAAAAATGCAATAGATTTATGAGCATTGATCTTATAACCTGCTTCTTTACTGAATTCACTTATGAGTTCTAAAAGTGTTCAGGTTGAATTTCCTGGTTCCTCTAAATATATAATCAAGTCATCAGCAAATAGGGATAGTTTGAGTTCTTCTTTTCCTATTTGTATCCATTTAATTTCTTTGGTCTGTCTAATTGCTCTGGCTAGAGTTTCAAGGACAATGTTGAATAGAAGTGGTGAAAGAAGGCATTCCTGCCTGTTACAGTTTTTAGGGGGAATGCTTTCAGTATTTCACCATTTAGAATGATATTGGCCATGGGCTTAGCATAGATAGTCTTTACGATGTTAAGGAATGTTTCCACTATCCCTATTTTTTCTAATGTTTTGAGCATGAAGGGATGCTGTATTGTATCAAATGCTTTTTCTGCATCTGTTGAAATAATCATGTGATTCTTGAATTTAAGTCTGCTGATATGGTGAATGACATTTATTGATTTCTGGATGTTGACCCAACCTTGCATCCCTGGGATAAAGCTCACTTGATCATGGTGCACTATCTTTTTAATGTATTTTTGTTTGTGATTTGCTAAGATTTTGTTGAGAATTTTTGCGTCAATGTTCATTAAGGATATTGGTCTGAAATTTTCTTTCCTCAATGTGTCTCTGTCTGGTTTAGGTATCAGTGTGATATTGGCTTCATAGAATGAGTTTGGGAGGGTTCCCTCCTCTTCTATTTCATGGAATACTTTGAGGAGTATTGGAATGAGCTCTTCTTTAAAGGTTTTGTAGAACTTGACTGAGAACCCATCTGGTCCTGGACTTTTCTTTGTTGGTAGGCTTTTGATGACTTCTTCTATTTTATTACTTGAAATTGATCTATTTAAATTGTGTATGTCCTCTTGGTTCAGTTTAGGTAATTAAATATGTCTTTAGAAACCTATTGATGTCTTCGAGATTTTCTGTTTTGTTGGAGTATAGATTTTCAAAATAGCTTCTAATTATATTTTGTATTTCACTAGTATCTGTCATGATATTTCCTTGTTCATTCCGAATTTTAGTAATTGAGTTTTCTCTCTCCTACTCTTTCTAAGTGTGGCTAAGGGTTTATCAATTTTGTTTATTTTTTCAAAGAACCAACTATTTATTTTGTTAGTTTTTTCTTTTTTTTAATTTTGTTTCAATTTCATTGATTTCAGGTCTGATTTTAACTATTTCCTGTCTTCTACTACTTTTGGTGTTGGTCTGTTCTTCTTTTTTTAGGGTTTTGAGCTTTAGTGTTAAGTCATTTATTTGTTGATTTTTTCTTCTTTTGTTGAATGCGCCCCATGAAACAAATCTTCCTCTAAGTACTGCTTTCATAGTGTGCCAGAGATTTTGATATGATGTATCTTTGTCCTCATTTACCTCTAAGAATTTTTTAATTTTCTGCCTGATGTCTTCTGTTATCCATTCATCATACAATAGCGTATTGTTTAATCTCCAGGTGTTGGAGTAGTTTCTGTTTTTTATTCTGTCATTTATTTCTCATTTCAATCCATTATGATCTGATAGAGTACAAGGTAGTATCTCTATCTTCTTGTATTTGCTAACGTTAGCTTTATGGCATAAAATATGGTCTATTTTAGAGAAGGATCCATGTGCTGCTGAGAAGAAAGTGTATTCGTTCTTTGTTGGATGGTATATTCTATATATGTCCATTAAGTCTACATTATCGATTGTGTTATTGAGATCTATAACATGTTCTGTTCTTACCACCTACATTTTTAGAAGAGGGAAGGGAGTTTTCCCTAGGAATAAGGAATATTGTTACTCTGGGGTCAGAGCACCTTGGTTTGTATCTTAGCTTCTCCATTTTAAAAATTTGTAATCTTAGAAGTCAACTTTTTTTTGTGTGTGGCTCAGTTCCCTTGTTTGCATAATGGAGACAGTAATAGTAGCTGTCTCATAGTGTGTGTGGGGTCAATGAGTTAATAGTCCGAATGTGCTCATAACAGTGCTGAGCACATAGTAGGAGCTCAGTATGTAGTAGTCATTTTCCTCCCTTTCCTCTTCTCCTCTTCTTCCCTTTCTTCTTCTGCATCATTCTTCCAGACCACTGTTAATACAGAGGCCCTAAATGATGTTTTAAGGTAGGAAGGGCTAGGCTCTTTTCTCTCTGAGTGCTCCAAACCTATCCTGGGAAGTCTTCCTAGTGGGGCGCCCTCCTCTTCTCTATAGAACCCTGATCAGAGCTTGATCCTTGGCCAAAAGTGGTTCTGCCCAATGTTCTGTGTGTGCAGTGGTGTGAGGGGTCTAACAGACCCAGTTGTTCCAATGTGGTTCTTAAACTAAATACCCTCGTGGTTACTGCATTACTTCATATTTCCTTGCTTTGAGCTCGGGGCTTCTACAGCACACCTCTGGAGAAGAATTGTACTATTCTCTGCTGCATTGGACCAAAGTTTCTCTGAGATGGCTTCTCTATCTGATGCCAGCCATTTCCAGGTAGTATAAATTTCTTAACAGTTTTTGTCTGTTGGCTGCTTTCCTTATTGTTTTCTAGCATTATTAGGGTTGTGTCCTTTAAAAATTTGTCTACTTATTTTTGTCACTGCAACAGAACCCTTGGTGAGTGGTAGGGTAGACACACATGCTCATGTCCCTACTTCAAGCAGAGGACTCCTCTGTGTTCTGTTTGTCAGTTTCCCTCCAGGACTATATCCTCTGTCTGTGGATTTAGCTCAATTTCTCTTATCTTTCTGCATTCCTCCTAAGACTCCCTCTTTCTGGGTACCATATTGCTCTATACCTCTTCTGGGTGCTAACATATATGTAGAAGAGTGCCCAGTTGGACATTCAATGAATTTTGAATAATTTGAACTAAATGTGGTGTCTTCTATTACCTTTATGTATCTTCATCAAAGTGATTTTCTTCAAAATTTATCCTATCATTTCTCCCATGGCTTGTCAGTTGATACAAATGGTCAGTCACTGGGAAAATACTGGTCTCTCCTTCAGACCTGGCCTTCTGACTGCTGTGTCTCCTCCAATTTTCCACTGAGGGCTGAGAGAGTAATTTAACGGTTCACAGATTCCTCCTGCAGTAATTTGATGGAGGTGGTGAAGTGGTGGGGAAGATTTTCCTTTCAAATCGCACATTCTCTGAAGGCAGGTTAAACCCAGGATCAACTCAAGCTTGCATTGGTATCCAATATTTTTGACATTTGATGTGGGGCATGGCAGTAAGAGCCTGTGTGCAGGGATAAATTACATCCTCAAGGAGTAAGATAAATTCCCATTCTGGTTGGTCTTTCTGGTTAAGAAGACAGGCTGCAGAGGAATGGTTCCAACTCCTAAACATCAACCCAGAGTTCAGGCCAAATAAACTGGACTTCAAGACCCAATTTTGCTTCTATTGGGGACTGAAGAGCAAACAGAAAACCACAGCAAACATCATTTCCTAAGATGGAGTGAACACAGCAGAGATGGAGCGAAGGCCACAACCTGAGACACCCAGTAGCTGTCCAGGGCTCCCACAGACTCCGTGCATTGATATGGATAGGGTTCTGACTGTATTGCCAGTCCTGGTGAGGACTAACTTAGTTCAGGTGGTGGATAATCCTGCCGAGTGAGGCTGGTGAGGGCAGAGGATATCCTCATTCCTTCAA
Organism: Sciurus vulgaris; assembly: GCF_902686455.1. Lineage (NCBI taxonomy): Eukaryota > Metazoa > Chordata > Mammalia > Rodentia > Sciuridae > Sciurus > Sciurus vulgaris. The sequence goes on from NC_136472.1 coordinate 104,910,065, forward strand.
ATTGCTCCTCTGAATATCTTTGCCACTCATACTTCAGATAGAGCACTAATTTCCAAAATATATAAAGAACTCAAAAAACTCTACATGAAGAATACAAATAATTCAATCAACAAATGGGCTAAGGATATGAAGAGACGCTTCACAGAAGAAGATCTACAAGCAATCAACAAACATATGAAAAAATGTTTGCCATCTTTAGCAATAAGAGAAATTCAAATCAAAACTACCCTAAGATTCTATCTCACCCCAATTAGAATGGCGATTATCAAGAATACAAGCAACAATAGGTGTTGGAGAGGATGCGGGGGAAAAAGGTACACTCATACATTGCTGGTGGGGCTGCAAATTAGTGCAGCCAATCTGGAAATCAGTGTGGAGATTCCTTAGAAAACTTGGAATGGAACCACCATTTGACCCAGCTATCCCACTCTTTGGCCTACACCCAGAGGACTTAAACTCAGCATACTACAGAGATATAGCCACATCAATGTTCATAGCTGCTCAATTCACAATAGCCAGATTGTGGAACCAACCTAGATGTCCTTCAATTGATGAATGGATAAAGAAACTGTGGCATATATATACAATGGAATATTACTCAGCTATAAAGAATAATAAAATTATGGCATTTGCAGGCAAATGGATGAAATTGGAGAATATCATGCTAAGTGAGATAAGCCAATCTCAAAAATCCAAAAGGCGAATGATCTCACTGATAAGTGGATGATGACACATAATGGGGAGTGGGAGGGGGGCAAGAACGGAGGAAAGAGGGACTGTATAGAGGGAAAAGAGGGGTGGGAGGGGTGGGGGGGAAGGAAAAAATAACAGAATGAGTCAAACATCATTACCCTATGTAAATGTATGATTATGCAAATGGTATGCCTTTACTCCATGTACAAACAGAAACAGCATGTATCCCATTTGTTTACAATAAAAATAAATTAAAATTAAAAATAATTGCTCCTCTGGCTTTTCAGTGTGGTTCTATCGGTAGCACTCACTGCTCTTTGCAGGGCAGCCTCTTTATTTGCCTATCAGAAGGGTCCTTGCTGCTAAAGTCAGGATGAGTGAATTGAGCACACCTGAAATCCTCCTTTCTAGTCTCTGATTCCATGAGGGAAGTCAGCCTGAATCTTGGATCAAATAGGTCCCAGGGATTGCAGCTGGTAGCACCAGCACTTCCTCTGCCTTGAAATAGGTTTTTTTTTTTTTTTTTTTTTCTTTTTTGCAAGTTTGACAGATAGTGATACTACTGGGTGCTGACAGACCTTGCAAGATTTTCTTGCCAACTGCTCCTGCCAAGGCTGGAAGGTGAAAGAGCAGCAACAGATGCCACCACAGCAGCTGTAGCCATCTGCTAGAGGATAAAATGCATCGCCAAGAACAGTGCTGGGGAGGGAGAGAAAAAAAAGGGCGCACTCCAAAGGAGCCAGCCACTCCAGCTTAGAATCCAGAATGCGACAGAGCGAATAGGTGGCTTTCGTCTTCCTTCCTAAGGTAACTCTCCACACCTCCCCATCTGCTGCTCGCCTTCTCCAGCTCTGCTATTTCCTGGTGGATAGTTTGATAGTGAGCAATGCGGATCTGCAATCCCCCTCCCTTTGAGAATGTTTTACAGTCTCTGAATCATCAGGTTCTGCTTTCCAATCTCAGATGAGGTCACTATTTGACCTTCTGTCTCCCCGAACTCCAGTCTTGTCATTTCAAATCTTTCTTGGTTCCTTTTCAGTGTCAATATAGAAGTTAATGCTGCTGGCAGTTAGGCCTCTTAGACACAGAAAGAACAGTGATTTTGCTGTAAATAGGAAGACCTAAAAAGTCCTAAGCTGTTGGCAAGTCAATTTCTTCAAATCTCAGTGTTCCCATTTCTAAAGTAGGAGGTAGAATTCATAGATTCTAACATTTATTAAACACCTAATTGACAGTAATTTAAGCACTCTAATTTATACATTTATTTAATCTTCATAAGAACTCTGAGAAGTAGATTTCATTGTTCCTGTTTTAGAGGTGAGGATTTGAGGCACAGAGAGGTTGAGCAACTCTCCCATGTAGCTAAGGTGGTGGAACTGAGGTCCAGTGCTGGACAGCAGGACTCCCTGTCTTGTGCTTCTATCCACTGTGTTGTGCTGGTTCTGGAGAGTCCCTTCCAGCTTCAAGAGTCTCTCTTCAAGGTCCTCACTTTTCTTCCCATCACAGGACTCATCATTATTGGAATTCAGGACTTTAGATAATTTCCCATATCCCATCCTGGCAGAAATGTAGCAAGTCATATCTGGGTTCTGAGAACTCTTTGCTGAATTCTAACCATTTTCCTATCTTAAAAAGTCCAGAACTGCCCATTGTTTATCCCAGGCCATTCATCCTCAATCTCCAGAAGCATATACTGACTTTTCAGATCAAATGTTAAAAGTGTCTGTTGCCTTCGAAGTTTTCCAACTGAGTGGTCTTACGTTGCAAGTGTGATCTCATTGCTTTCCAGCACATCCTTCATTTAGAAAGACTTGCATTCTCGTGTTGCCATCTTCTTACTTCAGTTTGACCTACAACATTTGCTGTTTTCATAAGAAAAATATACTATGACATATTCGTTTGTTCTACAGTGTACAGTCTGCTTTACATACATCATTTTACTCTCTCCTCACAACATATCCCTGAGGCACCTACCTGAATGATCACGACTAGACATTGTCCACTCCAGTTCTTCCAGGCTTGTCTACCCCAAATTCTTCAGCGATGAGAAACAAGGCATAGTTCCCCAAGCCCATGGCAAGATTTCACACTTCTGAGTTTTTTCTCTGGCTCTTCTTTGCATGACTTGCCCTCCCTTTCACATATTGACCTGAATTAAATTGAATCCCCATTTATAGATTGGTCAGCTGAGTTTGAGAAATGTATCATCAGCTTCTGCAGGTCAAGGCTAGAAAATGACAGCTGTGATTAGATCTCATGACTGTTAATGCCGCAGAACAATTGCCCAAATTGTCCTAAATGCATGAAATAATCTTCTTCCTCTTTTAAATGCTAAATCTTGACTTCTTTTTTTTTGAAATAGCATCGCAAAATGTATCCTCTCCATCTATCTACTTCTTCAACTCAAATTCTGTTTACTGGATTACCTACTTTGTGCTGTGTTCTTCCCACTTGTCTCTAATCTTTGCTTTTTCTTTCCTCTCTGCCTCATTACCTAATAAAGTGCACCTGTGGGCTCTAGTCAACGCTTGCCTTCTGAGTGAAATACATCAAAGCAAACCTCAGTGCATATAAATAGCCCTTATGTGCAGCTCATGCCAAAAGTTATTAAGCCCCCCTCTGTGTCTAGGGCTGGGCCTGTTCTGACTCCCAAATTTCCTCCAGGGTAAGCATGCTTTGCCAGCTTACCACTGCACCCCACTTCTCTGAGACATCTTCACTTGACTGAATAGTTCTGGCATCTGCCAGAATGTTCACAAAGTTGTCTTCCTCTTATTGTACAGTGGAAAAAAGAAAGGGCTTTGGAACTGAAAGACCTGGGCTTTTTTCCCAGCTCTCTTAGCCTCTAATCTCTCATTTGAGTGTTGGGAATCAAAACAGCACATGTCCTATTTAAGTTGCAGAGTTATTGTGGGTTCAAGCAAGATAATGAGGTGATGCATGTAAAAAGTATTTCATGTGTCTATGTTTAATCAATCCTCATTATTTGTGCACTCTGTTTGCAAATTTGCCTACCACCTACAATTTATTTGTAACCCTCAAATCAGTGCTCAGGGTGCTTCAAAAGTCTTTTGAAAACATGCACAGGCCTATGAAAAATTCAAGTCACCCAATAGGCATATTCTGAGTAGAGGTAGAACCAGGTGATGCTGTGCATTCTTAATTTAGTTTTTATATCATAAACAAGTGTCCTTTTGCCACTTTCTCCATATTTTGTTCATCGGTAATTTTGCTGTTTAAATTACCTGAGCATGGTGCTCAAGTGTTGTCTAGAGCTCCTGAGTGCATGAAGGCTTTGATGTGCCTTTTGGATAAAATACATGTGTTAGAAAAGCTTTGTTCAGGCATGAGTCATAGAGCCAATGTCCATACACTTAATGTTACTGTACCAACACATTTATTCATTTAGGTATCTTCAGAGGAAACGCACATCAAACAAGGTTATATATTTTTTGCTTGATGAAAATATTATGAACAGACGCCCACAGGAGCCTGACCCTACATTACCCCTAGGGGCACAGCTCAGTATTTGCTAATTCAATGGCTATGGTGACGTTGTAGGACATACTGACCTGACTATTTAGAATCTGCAGTGTTTGTAAGAGAATCTTTTCACCGAAGGCCACTGCTGTTCTGTATCTGATCAGTCCTGATGATTGGCTTAGTGATTCTCAAACTGGATTTTCTCTTTAAGATTCATTGGGAAGCCTGTTAAAATGTAGAATCCTGGGCCATGACCCAGGAGATGGACTGAACAGCTGCTGATGCAGGTTCAGGAGCACAGGGGACACCCTGATGGCAAGGATCATGGAGCACTGTGGGGGAGCTTGCAGGGTGTGGACAGCAGTGAACTTATTCCACTAAATTCAGTTTACCCTCTTGGACACCCTACTAAACCTCATCTCTGGGGTCCTTTTCCTTGGCCTGATTCAGATCCCTGAGGATACAGATGCCCTTTTCATATCTTTAATTGGAGCCGTAGGAACCAAACATGGAGGAAGGCCTGAGAGAGTGGACAAAGGAAAAGGCTAACTTTGGTACCAGTCACTCAAGCCTTTAAATTTTAGAGAATCACAGGCACATCTACTTTTCAACTTTTTACCACATAATCTCCCAAGATGGGTGAGGAGAAGCCGAATTGTATCTGCTTCAGCCCACAGACTCCAGACTCAGGAGCCATGTGGCCACTGCAATTATATTAATACTTCCTACTAGGTTAAGAGGTAACACTGGCCAATACTTAAAGCCATTGCATTTTTGTCAAGGGAATGCCAATTAGTTTTCTACAAGCATTCATTTATTCACACACACACACACACACACACACACACACACACACACAAATATATATATATATATATATATATATATATAAGTATTTTTAATGTCAAGGACTTCATATTATGTTCAATGGGGAAGCAATACTTTTCAGAATGCTGGGACCCAAAGGGATGGATGGCTTCATGCTTAGGGAAGAGTACTCAAGGATCTTCTGTACTCATAGAATGGTGAAGAAAGTGATTGCCTGGATATCAGAATCAAGTGCTTGCTTTGCTATTTTCCAGAAGTGTGAGTTGAGAAACAAAAATACTCAACATCTGAAATATTTCTCTTCTGAGAAAATGGAGATGACATCTGCTGCACAGATTAGAAAGGACACCATAGTTTCCATGCTTGGGAAGATGCTAAGTGGGCTCACTCTCCTTCCCTCTTCCCATAGACAGTCCCAAGGTGTCTTTTTCTTATCCATCTCTGTGGCTTTGACCTCCAAAGCCTGTATGAATTACCTCCTCTGGCCATCCTTTCTTTCCCCTCCCTTTGATGACTTCTCCCTCTGGTTCAGAGCCTTCTGTGGGAATCATCTCAAACGATAGTTCTGTGCTAATGTGACTATGAATGGTGAGTAATTTTCTGGAAATTATTCTCGAGAATTTCTGAATGTCTTGATTTGATAATGGGGCATCTCCCAAATCAGCAAATGTCTAGTGTATTTTTGGGGAGTCTGGCATCTCCCAAATTAGCAAATGTCTAGTGTGTTTTGGAGGAGTCTGGCTTTGACCAAAACCCTCATTTATCTTATGTTTATTGTTGGAACATGAGTCAGCTTTCAAGAGGGCTGGGATTCTTGATTCTGGAACATACATTCCTAATTATAAATCTTGGCTTTACCATTTACTGTGTCAAAGAATTAGGCAAATAACATTTCTGAACCTTGGGTTTCTCATCTACAAAATAGTAACATAAGCCTATCTTTTTGAGTTTTTTTTGGGAGAATATGCCATATTTTATAGACATGTCTGGCTTATAGTACAAGATCAACAAATGGCCACTGGTAATACAGATCAGTGAAAGGCTGAGCTCGGTTGGCTTACAGCTGGTAGATCTGGTGAACATGAGCTAGATCCATAGTTTTCAACTACTTTTAATAATTTTCATAACTACTTGTGATAATCTGGTGGCATACTAATTTAAATATAAATCATAAGATTTTTTTTCTTTATCAATAAAGAACCAACATTTGGGATCAGTGTTTGAACATTGTTCTCATTTTCATGTTTTCTGATACATTTTCTTGAATGTGAGAGAAAAAAATGGATTGATAGTCATTTATTGGGAAGATATGTGTATAAGAAAATCTTACATATGAACATCTTTCATTGTGTATGTTTAAAGTGGAAAAAAGATCTTCAGCCAAATCATAGAACCATAAGCAGCACCTTGTCAGATGAGTACTTAAAAACACCCTTCAAGGTTTCCTGCTTCTCCAGCATGTGTACTCTTCACCTTGGGGCAGTTGTACAAGTTGCACAGCACAATATACCCATACTGTCTTTCCATCTTTCTCTGTACTCCTGTTTCAATTGGTGTGATATCATTTCCTAGATCTTTTTCTTGAAACAGGGTAGTGGCAATGTTGGTTATTTGGTGTTGATTACACTGGAAAGACTTGGAACCCTCAGTGGCCAAGTGACTGGGAATCCTGACTTTACTCAGCTGGACTGTTCTATCATCCAGTGATATTTGAGCTTGAAATTTATCATTAGAAGAATGAAATAAGTTTTAGGAATACTTGTTTTCCCTTACAATAAGTAACATTCTTTTCCTTTTTCTTCTCCCCAATATTCATTCAAATCAAGTACTCACAGAGCTTATGTTAAAAACAAAGAATAAGAGAAATGCAAATCAAAACTACCCTAAGATTCCATCTCACCCCAATTAGAATGGCGATTATCAAGAACACAAGCAACAACAGGTGTTGGTGAGGATGTGGGGAAAAAGGTACACTCATACATTGCTGGTGGGGTTGAAAATTAGTGCAGCCTCTCTGGAAAGCAGTATGGAGATTCCTCAGAAAGCTTGGAATGGAACCACCATTTGACCCAGCTATCCCACTCCTTGGCCTATACCCAAAGGACTTAAAATCAGCATACTACAGAGATACAGCCACATCAATGCTCATAGCTGCTCAATTCACTATAGCCAGATTGTGGAACCAACCTAGATGTCCTTCAATTGATGAATGGATAAAGAAACTGTGGCATATATATATACAATGGAATATTACTCCACCATAAAGAATGATAAAAGTACGGCATTTGCAAGCAAATGGATGAAATTGGAGGATATCATGCTAAGTGAGATAAGCCAATCTCAAAAAACCAAAGGCCGAATGATCTCGCTGATAAGCAGATGATGACATATAATGGGGGGTGGGAGGGGTTAGCATTAGGGTTAGGGTTAGGTTTAGGGTTAGGGTTAGGGAGGGAGGCAAGAATGGAGGAAGGAAGGACTGTATAGAGGGATAAGAGGGGTGGGTGGGGAGGGGGGGAAGGGGGAAAAATGGCAGAATGACTCAAAGAACATTGCCCTGTGTAAATTTATGATTACACAAATGGTATGCCTTGACTCCATGTACAGAGAAACAACATGTATCCCATTTGTTTACAATAAAAAAAACAAACAAACAAAGAAAAGCCAGTTGGCCCTCATGAATGCTCCTCCTCCCCAGACTGAGGTGAACATAACTCGTTAGAATCTAATGTATTGATTTTGTTCCATTGTTAATTCCTCTCCTCTTACTTATCTTTATAATTCAGGAATAGGCACACTGTAACAGTAAGAAAATACTTCTCTAATTCCTTACAAAAACTAGGAATGGAACCATCATTTGACACAGTTATCCCACTCCTTGGTATATGTCCGAAGGATTTAAAAATCAGCTTACTACCGTGATACAGCCACATCAATATTTATAACTGCATAATTCACAATAGCTGAGTTATGGGCCAACCTACATGCCCATCAACAGATGAATGGATAAAGAAATTGTGGTACATATACACAATGAAATATTACTCAGCCATAAAGAAGAATGACTTTATGACATTTGCTGGTAAACGGGTGCCAAAACTCCCCAAAAGCAGATGTTTTCTCTGTTATGTGGAAGCTAACCTACAATAGGGGGTGAAGAAAATATAGAAGTTCAGAGGATTAGACAAAGGAGAATGAAGGAAAAGGAGAAGAAAGTGGAAAGAATCTGACATAAGTTTTCTATATACATAAGTGAATATTCCACAGTGAATTCTACCATCATGTACATCTACAAGATTGGGGCCCTCATTTGAATAAGAAATATTCCACACATGTATAATTTATCAAAATGGATTCTATCATCATGTATAACTAAAAAGAACTAATACAAAAATTCTTCTCTAATACAGAAACAGAGAATTTTCTGTTTGTTTCATTCCAGTGAGACTAAGCACAGGGAAGATTCCTTAAGGGCAATTCAAGGCAATTGTTTAGAAGCATTCAGAATTGCACCAAACTAAACAACAAACAAAAGAACAATTGGCCCAGGAATAATTGACCCATATGACATTTATACATAGCTAGGTAATGGGGAAGGAAAAAAAGTAATGAACAGTTATAGAACAGATACTATAGGTCCAAAATTTTGTCACACTTTTTCCTCTATACTTTCCAGATGAGAGTATTAAATCCTAGAGAATGTAAGTTCTTTGTGCCAGTTCACATGAATAGTAAATAGAAAATCTATGATTTCTAGTCAAATTTGATTTTCTTCCTTCATACCATCTTTTACTGAATTCTGAAGGATGAATAAATGTGGAATCAGAACTTCAGTTGTGAATAAAATTATTAGACTGGGTTTTACCAATCTAATTAAAAAACTATATGTCTTTCACTTGAATAGAAATTAGATTTGGGAGCTATATGCCATTAGGCAAAAATTAACATATTAGATTGCATCAACACTAGAGGATTTCTGTTCAAGGAAGTGTAACCATGAGAGAATTAACAGCGATGATTGACTGGAAGCAAAATTTGTGATGTCTAGAATCAAAAAGCGATTCATATCTAAAACACACAAGGAACTTCTCTATTCTAATAGGAAAAGACAGATCTACAGCAGTGAATGGACAATCAAGAAACCTGAGTGTTTTAAAAATAGTTCTTTTTTTTCTCTCTGTGAATCCAATGTTCAACCTTTATTCTGTCACTGACAAAAAATGGATCATACCTGAAGGTCTTTCAGCTACTGAAGAGCACTTTACCAAAAGACTGGTTCTTTTCTACTTTGTGTGTTTGTTTGTTACTGGGAAATGAACATGGGTAACTTTACCACTGAGCCACATCCCTAGGCCTTTTGAGTTTTAGACAGGGCCTCACTGAATTGATGAGGGTCTCACTAAGTTGCTGAGATTGGCCTCGAACTTGCAATTCTCCCTCAGTCTTCCCAGTCACTAGAGAGGGGAAAAAAAAAAAAAAAAACTGGTTCTTAAAACTGCTGTATTAAACCAGGAACTTTGTGATATTTAACGGTTTTGCAATTCAAAAGATAACCTGCAAACAGGAGTACTTCCGAAGTTATAGGACTATTTAAGAATAAGAATCATTGAAATAAACCACAGGCCAAAAGGCAAGAGTGTGTTATGGGCATACTTGCCAATTAAAAAAAAAAAAAGATAAAGTCTATCATATCTTAGAAATGATTCTAAGAATAGAAAAAGTTAAGTTCTGTTCATAGTATCCTTAAGCTGAAATGGGCTTAAGGGATATCTGCCCCCATTCCTTCCTTAAAAAAAAATAGTTTTGATGGCTTAAACTTGCTAATAGAGATGTGAAAATTAAAACATCTACTTCATTTTTTCTAAATCTGTGTGTAAATTAAATAACATTTAATGTTAGCAAAGGTGTAGGGAGTAGGACCCTATTCATGACTGACAGGACTGTGACTAGCCCAGGTAATGTGTGAGGCCATCTGGCAGTTCTTACTAAAATCTAGTCTGCCTTTGCCCCATGGCCCAGCAATTCCATCCCTAGGATAATATCCCAGAAAAAATCCTCATGTGAGTGCACAAAAGAACCTACTCATGGAAATACCACATCTCTGGTAGTGAGCAGTTGGCCCAACTCTGTGGTCCATGCTTTCTATGGGCTATTCTGTTAGCAGTTAAGAGCAAGAAGCACAGAGAGCACAGAGGTGAACGTTAAGAATCAAATACTGATTGTTTCCTTTGCTGACGAGAAGTTTTTTAGTTTGAATCCATCCCATTTCTTGGTTTTACTTCTTGCAAGTTAGGAATCTTGTTAAGGAAGTCGAATCCTAAGCCAACTTGGTGAGGATTTGGGCCTACTCTTTCTTCTATTAGGCCCAGGGTCTCTAGTATAGTGCCTAAGCCTACAGAATAGGAGAAATCTTTACCACATGCAACTCAGAGTATTAATCTCCAGGATGTATAAAGAACTCAAAAAACTTAATACCAAAAACCCAAATAACCCAATCAATAAATGGCTAAGGAACTGAACAGACACTTCACAGAAGAAATACAATCAATCAACAAATATATGAAAAAAATGTTCAACATCTCTAGCAATTAGAGAAATGAAAATCAAAACTAAAATTCCGTCTCATTCCAGTCAGAATGGCAATTATCAAGAATACAAGCACAATAAATGTTGGCAAGGGTGTGGAGAAAAATGTACACTCATACATTGCTGGTGGGAATGCAAATTGGTGCAGACATTATGGAAAGCAGTATGGAGATTTCTCAGAAAACTAGGAATGGAACCACCATTTGACCCAGCTATCCCACTTCTTGGCTTATACCCAAAGGACTTAAAATCAGCATACTACAGTGAAGCAGCCACATCGATGTTTATAGCAGGTCCACTCACAATAGCTAAATTACGGAACCAACCTAGGTGCCCTTGAACAGATGAATGGATAAAGAAAATGTGGTATATATACACACAATGAAATATTACTCACCCTTAAAGAAGAATGAAATTATGGCATTTGCAGGTACATGGATGGAGCTGGAGAGTATCGTCCTAAGCTAAATAAGCCAATACCCCAAAACCAAAGGCTGAATGTTTTCTCTGATATGCAGATTCTAATTCACAATAAGGGTGGGGGCTAGGGAAGAATAGATTTACTTTGGATTAGGCAGAGGGGAATGAAGGGAGGGGGGTGTAGGAAGGATAGTAGAATGCATCTGACATTATTAACCTATGTGCATATATGACTACATGACCAGTGTGATTCTACATCATGTACGACCAGTAGAATGAGCAGCTACACTCCATTTATGTATGATTTGTCAAAGTGCATTCTACTGTCATGTATAACTCATTAGCGCAAATTAAAAAAAAGAAATATTGAGTGAAATGGTAAAGAGAATGAAGTCTGTTATACAATACTCTTTAGGTAAATTAGTAATTAAAGTGATTAAAGTATATATTTTTATCTGAAGAGAATTTAAAGAAAGCAAGTGGATGTGGTTCTCAAATTCTGGCATATCAAGTATTTGCGGTGTCAATTTTTAAAGAATTCTATAAAAACATCACATAAACTTTCCTCAATGGATGCAAAGCAGACACTGTCTTCTTCATGGGGATTTCCTAAAGGTAGATTAGGAAAAGTAAATGGATGTCTGTCTAGGTGACAGAAATCCAACTTATCCTATAAGAAATGAATAGCCTTGCATAGTGGAGTATGCAGGCAGGAGACAGGGAAAAAGTGTGCTGCCTGGCAGAGATGAAAGCTGGGCTGGCTTGGGGCAGATTGTCCCAGATGAATACCAAAGAGACAGAACATCTTCATGAAGGTCACCACAAATAGCCATACACATGGCGAGAAATGCCTGATACAGACTTCAAGGCAATTACAGAATGATTGGCACCATTTAAACTAAGGAGACAGAATCATCTACCAAGGAGCTGAAATGATGGCCATACCATTTTAAACCTAAGAAGATATAAATCTCAGGGTCAGTGATTTCTATTAAAGGGTGACATTCACCTGTCATTTAAGGGTGATCTAGCATCTGTGCATCATTTAGAGTAAACCTATTCAGGTATAACACCAAGTGTACAATGTTGAGTGCTTTGCTCTTGGCAGCTAAAACTTTCCATTGCATTCGGCACACTTCAAGTGAGCACTAGCTACTGGCGACTGGCAGCAACTAAGGAATTTATGGGATTATATGTTGTCCATTATGTTGAAGATATTTATTACTTACTGTTTGACAGCCAAGAATATCTTTTTGCTTGGAAATGTGTTATTCTGTCTTCCTCAATAAAGTTTAAAACGCAAGATGTACAGATATTCAGTTTCCTGTCCCCCCTTGCAGTTAGGCATAGACACATAGGTTCCACCAATCAGAATGCAGTTGCCCTGAATCTAGGACCAGAAGCCAGGAGCACTAAAAAATCTGATGGAGGAGCATAAGAGGCAACAATATCAGTTCTCAGAGGCAACTGTCATAGTAATGCAGTAGCTTTATTCACTGACTGCTTATGGTGGTGGTGGTTGTACCTGAGCTATCTAGGTTTAGAGGTGACATTGTTCTGAATGGTCTGATTTCATGGTTATGGGAATTTTGGCTGTGGTCCAGGTTAATGCATTAACTTCCCTTGTTCTTGAATATTTTCCAAGCCTGGATTTCCTGGCAATTATGAACCACCCAGTATTCAATAAATTTGTTTTCTGCTTATGTCAGCCAGAGTTGGTTTCCATTGCAGCCAATAAAACTGTCTGATATAGAATGCATACCCAGATTTTAGATGGTAATTGCTTTCTGGAATCAAGTATGTGGCTTGCCATAATTTTTCTCTGGGAGGGTCTAGAATCATTTTATAAATAGCTTAAAACCATTGACTTTTGGATTCTGTAGTTTCAGTGTCACATCTTTAAATTATTCACTAAATCAACCTTTAATGAACACTCACTATGTGCTAGGCATCATACTGAACAGTGGGATATAATAACATCTCCTCATCTCCCTGTTTGAGAAGGATGATGGACAAGAAGTGGACAGTTGCAATACAGTAGCTATGAAGGGACACTGGGCTATAGGAGCATCTGGAAGGTCATGTATCCCAGGCTTGTAGGGGTTGGGTCATTGTATATAGGATATCTTAATCTGAATGTTGTGCTTTCGTCTTATACTCTTCTTAGTTTTCTACCTTCTCTCCTATTATTTCCTTATTTTTATATTTCCACTGTAACATTATTTTCTAAGTCATCTATACCTAAAGTACTGGAGAGTACTTTGTCATTATCTGTGTTCACTTAGTTACTAAAATTTCAGGCTAAAGACACACACACACACACACACGCACACACACACACAATAGTAATTTCATGAAGTATTTTACTTTATGTGATAGTCTCTATTATATTTCTATTCTGTTTTATCACGTTTAAAAAATGGTATTTCCAAACCACTAAATTGATTCATGACCCACTAATGTTCTATTACCCAATCTTGACAAATTGCTCTTTACTCTATATTCAAAAATGTTTCAAACTGGATCCCCTCCCCCTTTTTTAAGGTAGCACTCCCTAATCTTCAAAGCAGCAGTGACAGTACAAACATTCCTTAAACTGTCTTTCTCCTGATCTCTAGCCTTCCTTTTTCATCATAGTTCAGAGGATCTTTATTTTCTTAATTTACTTAAATTTAACTTTCATCATTAGTGTGTCACAGAAACTGTTTTCGCTAAGCTCACTAGCTACCTCCATCTTTCTAAGTCCAATGTGTATATTTAGCCTGTCTACTGCTGAACATAACCCTTCTTCAGAAACACTTCTTAACATGTGCTGTGACCCACCCCACCTACTGCTTTTCCGTTTATTTCTCTGATCTCTCCTTATTATAGGTCCTCTTTGCAGGCTCATCCTCCTCCATATGGCCATACAAAAATTTTTAAGACTCCAACCTAAGTTTTTTCTCACTCTCTAGTTTCATTATGCTACAACTTTAATTTCCATGCACATCTGATATCTCCCAAATGGATATCTCCTGCCCCGAGTTTCTCTACTTTGGCACTCTTGACATCTGGAACTGGATAATTCTTTGTTCTTGGGGGTTTATCTTATGAATTCTACTTTAGTGACACCCTTGACCTTTCCCTACTAGATACGACTAGCAATCCTGTTTTCCCCCAGTTGTGACTACCAAATGTCCTCAAACATTGTCAGCTGTCCTCTTGTGGAGATGGGTGGGGGGGGCGTCAGTGCTGTCCGGGAATCACTTCACTGTTCTGACCTGTCTTCTACAGGGTCGGCTTCATTTCCAACAACCTAGTTGACATACCCACGTAGGTGTTTCAAAGACACTTCAAATTCACGGTCAAATTTACCATCAATCCTGATTAACTTACCTATCAATCCTGGTCCTCATCTCATCAGCCATTCATTCGTTGCCTCACGCCTGAAAACCTAAAGGCCATGCTTGACATCTTCCGTCCTTTACCTGGACATGGAGTCTGGTTGTTGAGTCCAGCCTATTTGATCTGCTAAACCACCTCTGGAAGCTGCCCATCTCTCGCCTCCTCTAATTCCTTTCTAACGATCCTGTTTCATGAGCATCATCATTCTTCTCCATCCGATCTTGATCTGTCAGAAATTCAGAAGCCCTTTGCTCTTCCCTTTCTACCCTTTTCTCTAACTACTCTGCAAATTTGATTATTTTCCTCTTAAAAAATCTTCCAAATTCTTTTTTACCCCCTTGGTACCAACCCTGCCATGACGCTCTTGAATTACGAGAGTTGCTACTCTCACCCACTCTAGTTTCTCTTCCCTCCCCTTCCAATATGCATATGAGCCCAGAGATGCTTGCTGAAATTCTGTTCGATATTTAAAAACTCCATGTTCATATTCATTTCTCAAGAACTGAAAAATTTGATTCTGAATTTTGTTGTCGTTGTTTGGAGCATTCAGTGTGGTTTTTGTACTGCATCTGAATGTGACACCTATCAAGCAGGACCTATTGTTGTCCCACCGCACCCCCCAAATATGCCCTCTGCTACTGACATACTGATCTCATTAGTGTCTTATCTGGATATTTGCATACATCATTTTCCCTTTCTGTAGCTCTACCTCCTCTCTTCCACCTACTGAAAGCCTCATCTCTAAAGCCAAGCTCAATAAATCTTCCTTCAGCTAATCTAGTCCACAGAGTTCTCTCTCCTTACTAATCTCCCATTTATACTTTTAGTTAATACCAAATTTGTTCTTAATTGCTTAATTTGTTTTTAATTTCATGCATAGTAGGTTTTCTATCCCCAACTTGATTGCAGGTTTTATTGAAAGCAAATTTCTCATCTTACGTGTCATCTGAATTCTCCATTTCACTGATCAGCATGACTGGCACATAGTACACATTTAATAAATATGTGAATCAATCTTCCTGGGCTTTAAAAACCTTCTAGAGAAGGCAGGGAATCTCTTTCAGTTACCACTGTCCCCCAACCAGGAGTTCTTTCTCATATCTTTCCAGACTTCCTTCTTACAACTTTTAAACCTCTTTGCCTTATTTTTAAACTCATAGAAATAAACACAAAATGCTGACTTTTAAAGAACACAAACATGTTCCTTTTACCTTCTTCCTTATACCTTCTTGCAGTAGCCTTTAAAAACACCTCATACAGTGAAGATTTAAATGCCTTTATTAAGAAATTTACTCTTGTTGCAAATATTAGGACTGTTCTCTTGAACTCAACTTTAAGAATCCATTGTGGTTTTTTTTTTTTTTTTCTTTTTAAAAGAGAAATAAGAAATAGAAATAATGGAAGCCATTTATTCTTAGGGTCAATGTCTTCTGAAAAAACAAGTGTGCTCAGAAGAATGAGCCCATCCCAGAACAGAAAGCAGGCATTCTGATTAGGCGCCCAGAATCATTTTCTTTGGGGTGAGTTTTAATATTTGAAGGTTATAAAGGTGAACTCATGCTGAGTGCAGTGTATGAAAACAGCCTACTTTTGCTAAGCAAATTACTTTGGAATTGATTCAGTGTTGGATTCAGAGAGGGTTTTGCTGGCTCTCAGAGGCAGCTGAGGGGAAACTGCAGTTTCTGCCAGTGAGATGCCAGTTATCCATCCAAGCTCATCAATCAATATCCGATGTCAGAAATGAGATTGAATGTCCTGATTCCTTCAATAATGGCCAGGGAAATGAAGATATCTTGGAGAACGGCCAGAAGCAGGGAAATCTTTGGGGTTTTACACCATCCTCCAGAGATGGATTCTTAATACTCAGGACCATGTTTCATATTCACTCTCAAATACTCTGTAAGGAACTCTTTTTGCAAAGACCATCCCATTTATTGATTTTTTTTTTTCCTTTTTGCAGAAGAAACACATGTTGTGGGCTCTTTTCCCAATTTTGGATGTAAATGAATAAGGTTCACATTTAGACTTTAGGTCTATCTAGTTACTCTAAATGTGCCAAACACTGCTGTTGTTTCAGTTGCATCTTTAATTTTATCAGCAATGTTGTGAAGTAATAATATTTCCATTTGACAGATTAAAGAATCAGAATAGTTGTACAGTTTGTTGAAGACATCTTTTAAGAATCAGATTCCTTGATATGGATGTATGATATTTTGATTTCAGGTCTTATGTTTGCTCCTCCCTGCACTATGCTAAATCCCATGAAAGTGGAAGTCTTTTCTAGTTTACCACTAACAACCACTTCAAGTAAAGAGAGTATGACATTATTTTCTGTAATTATTATTTTAATTGTACATATTTATGGGATGTATTGTGGTAATTTTTGCATGTATACAGTATGTAATGATCAAATCAAGGAAATTAGCATCTTTGTCTCCTTAAACATTTACATTTTTGATTAGTAATTGTATATATTTATGGGGTACAATGTGTTATTTCAGTCATACACATGATTTGCACTGATCAAATCTGCATTAGTAACATTCCCATCTCATTGACACTCCTATATGTGTGGAACCTTCAAGCTCCTCTCTTCTAGTTATTCCTAAAGCCTATAATAGGTGATTGAGAACTACATTCACCCCATATGCTATGGAACACTAGGACTCATGCCTTTTGTGGTTTGGTACCCATTATCCAACCTCCATCTCTCCTCTTCCTACCCTTCCCAGCCTCTAGTTATCACTCTTCCACGTTCAACCTCAAAAATGACATTAATAGACTTGTATCATAAGAAAAATTCAGATGACCAACAAGTGCGTGAGTAGGCTATTCTGTGCTTCCATTTCTCATAGTGAACTAAGTGGTGGGTGACACCTATGATTTCAGGTCATATGAACTGACTACAAGTCTCATCTTGGGATCTGACTGAAAATTTTTCACAGCATGTGAATACACACATTCGGATTATAACTTCACATAATAAAATTGTCCTTGCAGATTGCAGACCAGAGCGCTCACATTTGAGAACGTCAAGATACATGAAGGTGTCTGTTGATCAGTACAGTGTACTTATGTTTGTTTTAATTAGTTTTGAGATCACTATGAGGCAGGGCAGATATTTGCATAAATTCCCCTGCCCTTATCACTCCCTGATCATTACTTACAGCTGACTCATGCCATTCTGTGACCTGCCTGACCCCTGAAGGCATTTGAGTTTGAATTTCTGATTAAAGTTTGCAGAATCCATTATAATTTCCCTTTGGGACCTACTGGTCTAATTGAGAATTCCAGTCTTCTCCACCCTACAGAACAGAATATCCATCTACCTGATTAATTTCCCTCTAGGCTATACCCTGCTAGGTTCAGGGGATATTTGGAGCCTGAATTCTTGGTCTCTAGGAGCTCACAGAGTAGTGAGGGAAACAGATATATAAAATCACATATAACACAAATGATATGCACAGGTAAGAAACTGCTCCCTTAGCCACATATGCAGGCAAAGAACAAAGGCTTCAATAGAGCATGCAATTTAGGAGCTGTGTCTTGAAATTAGAGAAGTTTTCAAAGAAGTAAGCAAGAGAGGTCATTACTAAAGCACACCAAAGCGAAGACATGGTCTGAGGGATCAGGGGCAAGCTGTCTGGTTCGTGTTGTGGCATTATGTTCTGGGAATAATGGGAAAGGTTTAAATAGGAATTTTTTTTAATAATAAAGATTTATTCCAGAATTCAAAGCCTTGTAAAAAGGAAATGATTACTTCACCAATGAATTTTCCCAAACATGTAAGTTAGTTGTGGGTTCCAATTCCACAAATTGTGTGCAGAAAATCAAATAGTGTATAATGTTTCCTATCTTATTCTGTGCAGCTCGAAGTAATTTGATACTTGAAGTAGACAAAGATATTAAGGCATTATTAGAAAAGTACACAATAGACTGATGAATAAAACTTGAAAATATTTCTCAAAGTAAAAAAAGCCATTCAGAAGATGTCAAAAATGTTGTGAATCTGTTTCAGGGTCGGGGGAGTGAGAGGGGTTTCATTTATATATTCAATTATATATACTATAATATATATAATTTTTATTTAGTATGCATTAATTGCACATACTAATGGGTTTCAGCATGATATTCCAACACGTGGATACAACATGCACTAATCAAATACAGTCTCTCTTTATCCACCCTTCCTAACCTCTAGTAATCATTATCCTACATTTAGGTTGACAGTTTTTAACTTCCATAGATGAGAGAGAACATGTGGTACTTGTTTCGCTGTGTTTGACTGATTTTACTTAATGTCTTCCAATTCCATTCATTTTGCTGCAAATTATAGGATTTCAGTCTTCCTGAATGAATAATATTGTACTGTGTATGTATACTGCATTTTCATTATCTATTCATCAATCGATGGGTACTTAAGTTGAATTCATGTCTTCACTATTGTGAAGAGTGCCACATCAATAAACATGGGCATCCAGATGTCTCTTTGATAATGCTGATTTCTTTTTCTTTGGGTAAATACCCAGAAGGGGAAAGCAGGATCATGCAGTACATGTATTTTTACTTTTTTGGGGAACCTCCATACTGCTCTTCATGACAGTTGTACTAATTTACTTTTGTACCAACAGTGTGTGTGAGCTCCTTTTTCTCCACATCTTCACTAGCATGTTGTTAGCATTCTAACTGGGGTGAGGTGAGATGGTATCTTTTCAGAAAACCAACTCCTTATTTCATTGATCTTTGGTATTTTTTTTTTAAAAATACTCTTTCATTGATTTCTGTTCTTGTCTTTGTCTTTTCTTTCCTGGTACTAGTTTTGGGTTTAGTTTCCTCTTCCTTTTCTAGGTCCTTGAGATGCAACATTAGGTTGCTTATTTAAACTCTATTTTTTGATGTATGTACTTATCACTATATACCTCTCTCTTAATATCTCTTTTTATGTATCCCATGAAGTTTTGGTATTTTGTATTTTAATTTTCACTTATTTCAGAAAAAAAAATTAAATTTCCTGTTTGATTTCTTCAATGACTGATTGTTTGTTCAGCAAACCCCTGAGGTAGTGTGGAAGAATGTCTGTAGGATCCCAGATGGGAATATGCAGGGTTTCTAACCCAAAGAACTGTGTGAAATCTGACAATAGCTTACTTTGCAAGATAGCACTGTGGCACAGCAGCCTGGGTTCTGGAGGTTTGTGGGGAAATGATGGAAGATCCTTCTGCAGAGCAAAGCCACTTGTGCAGATTCTCTCAACTGGGATGCAAGCCTGCGATGACTGTGAAACTTTCCAGTAGCTAGGATTGCCAGTGTCCATGCTGATGAGCATGCTGGGACTTGCTGAGGGGAGTCACCCACCTCACCTGGCTGGGGAGTTGGGGTGGCAGTTGACAGGGTATATTTTGTTTCTTTTTCTATACTGTCATTCCAGATCTTTTGAATCTTAGAGGTTTCAGTCTCTTTCTTGCCAAATTCCAGCATCTCCCCTGGATTCACTCCTTCAACATGCAGCTTTCTATCTTTTGATTTATTTCTTCTTTGTGGATATGGAGGTGAGTGCTATTAGACCATCTTGAAATCTCAAAAAGGGAAATATTTGTAGGATACCAAGGATCTTGTGTAGTGTGCTATTTTATTAGATTTTATTATGTAGGTAATAGACAATTTTTAATTTTATTTTTTAAAATTTTTTTATTTTTACAGACTTCATTTTGATTCATTGTACACAAATGGGGCACAACTTTTCATTTCTATGGTCGTACATGATGTAGATTCACACCATTCATGTAATGATACATGTACATAGGGTAATGATGTACCCTATGTCTGTTTCATTCCACCATCTTTCATACCCCTGCCCCCTCTCCCTCTCATTTCCCTCTGCATATTCCAAAGTTCCTCCATTCTTCTCTTACCCCCTACACCCCACCCCATTTTGTATCATCATTCACTTATCAGGGAAAACATTTGGCCTTTTGATTTTGGAATTAGCTTATTTCACTTAGCATGATATTCTCCAATTCCATCTATTTACCTGCCAATGCCATAATTTTATTTTTCTTCATGACTGAATAATATTCCATAGTGTATATATACCACAGTTCCTTTATCCATTCATCTGTTGAAGGGCATCTAGATTGGTTCTACAATCTATTGAGCTGCTATAAACATTGATGTGACTGTGTTACTGTAGTATGCTGATTTTAAGTCCTTTGGGTATAAACTGATGAGTGGGATAACTGGGTCAAAAGGTGGGTTCATTCCAAGTTTTAGGAAGTAACAGGGTAAGATTTATGTTTTCAATAGCCTCCATTTGAGTGAAAACTAGAAGTAGAGAATCAAGACATGAATGTTGTTCAGAGATTTTTTTAAGCTCATGAGGTACATGAGGGCTTGAATTAAGGGAATAGAAATAGTTAAGGAGCATAGTTTCAAGGAGTTAAGTGGTAGGATGGACCACATTAAGTGGAGAGTAAGGAAGTAAGCCTAGGTACAGTGGTCCAATGTGAAATGGATTGCTGATACTCTATATCTCTCTCAGGAGTGACCATAAGAATGCTAAGCTATGTGCTTGACCATTCACTTTGTGTGAAGAGGTGCAGTTCAAGATACACATAAACTCTCTAGTAGTGGTGAAGGGCTTGGTTGGTTAATTAGGGTCCTATAAGAAGCAACATGGGAAATTGCAGAGAGGAAAGTCTGCAGAATGAAGGGAGAAAGAACAATGTTGCATGGCTTATGGGAGTGGATGCGAAGTATGAGGATCTTTGTATTGAGTACTAGAGTCCTCCAGAAGGCATCTCCTGCAGAAGACCACCAATCAACCAAATGAGCAGGTCGATTTGGACCACTTGTCAACTGGTCTCTGTCCTTGTCCTCTGTGTTTGCATAATAGATTCATGCTGAAAGTAGGTAAGGTGATAGAGGAAGAATCTCTGCATGGGCATAAGATCGTGGGCTCCTTCTGACTAAGGCTGATGTAATCACATTGTTTCTGATCAATAATGACCAATGAGTCCCTTGATAAAGTTCCATGCCTTGAAAGAAACATCTAGATGCTTGCCGGTAACTTTGATTAACCCATATTACCTCAGGAAGGAAAACACTTCATCCTTTTTTTGGATTTAACACATATTCTGGATATGGATTTACTTTCCTGACTGCGGTGTCTCAGCCCAGTACCACATGAGGGTCTCATAAAACGTCCTGATTTAACAGCAATGGTCTGCTACATAAGGGACTCCAAGGGACTATTGTATTTTTACCACATCATTGTCACCACCACACACCATTTTTCTACTTCCGTAATGGTCACACCATTTTTTTTTTCAGTTCAAAAATTGGTTTAGAACCTTTCATCATGTTACCGTCATATAGTGTAATTTTGTTCATCTTGTTGCTGTAAAGATAAACAGAGCAGCAATGTTTTTGCCAGTGTTTGTGTGCATTTTTTTTCTTGTGCATTGAGAGCCCAGAGCCTAGTATTCTCAGGGTATGCACATTGTCAGTATATGTCCAAAGGTCAACTCCTGTGATTTGTTTGGAGAGCAGCAGTACTAACAGTAAACACACCTTATATGAGTGGTGCTGAAGATAGTGCATCAAACAATAACACCAAAGATAGCAGTTTGGTAATAAATAATTTTAAAGTAAGACTGGCACAATTGAAAAAAAAAAAAACTTCACTTAATGGTCACATTCCACTTTTTTGCAAGAAAGAAATTGGCATAAAATCTGCAACAATGATATGTTGAAATATGATTTTTCATAGAAAAGAAGTTAAGGCACTGGGCATGTGGCCAGGGAATCTGTTCATTCTTCTACTTGGCACATGTTTTAGAGGGCTTTTTAAAGCTATAGGTGTGATATCATCTAGGGTAACACCCTCTGAGTGTGGGATATTATTCTTCATGATGGATTTTATGCCTTAAATCTTAGGCCATTATATGGTAGTATACTCATAGTTCATGGATCCAAGAATTAAAGAATGGAGGTAGAAGTGATCATTTCAATCACCCTCATTTCCAGCAACCCATTTGGTAATTCT
Source organism: Sciurus vulgaris (assembly GCF_902686455.1). Classification (NCBI taxonomy): domain Eukaryota; kingdom Metazoa; phylum Chordata; class Mammalia; order Rodentia; family Sciuridae; genus Sciurus; species Sciurus vulgaris. Next base: position 104,932,503 of record NC_136472.1, read on the forward strand.
ATTTCTCTTTCCTTTGACTTTTAGTCTGTGTGCCGGGAGGTCCCACGTTCTAGAGAGGATGTACATTAGGGGACACCATGAAGAGCCCCATGTAAATGTATCAATGCCACTTGATCATCTTGGGATCTTTGTGTTAGAAGACCATTAAATCAGGATAATTGAACTTGATTGTCATGAAGAGGTTGAAACTATAGCTGCAAAATAGGGAAATAGAGGAAGATGTTAGGATTTACATGTTCCACTTGGGTATCTTTTAACTGTTAATGAGTAACTATGTTCTGACAAAGACCAGGTCTCCAAGAGGCTAGGAACCCCAGGGAAGAGGGTCTGAGTCATCCACCAGATTGGTAACCTAGATTAGCAGAAGTCTTAACAAAGGTGGATCTGGGACAGGCTCCTACTGCTCTTGGGACAAAATATAGCAGTAGGAGCTAGTAATTCCTGCCATTAACTCTTCTCTTAAAGTTTTCTGAAAATCAGAACCAACTAGAATCCTGGAGTAACTATAGCTGGATAGTGTAGACTTAACATGAGAAGCAAGTAAATCTGAGGAGTACAAGTGTTGAATAGATGCCTTCTCGTGCCTAGATCTCCTTTACCAGTACACCATTCCCACATTGCCATATGAATGGCATTGAAGACCAACAACTTGCTCTGCACCACGGAACTGTCTTCTGCCAAACAGAAGCCATCTTTCCCGGGAGTATTTCTCCAACCCCACTCCAGAAGAAGCCAGCAGCCAGTGACTGACTCACTTGGGGATCTGGTCACCTTAATTCAAGGTGCTACTGTTAGTCTCCAGGAGAGGGCACGTCATTGCTTAGAATCTTCTCCTATCCTGCTTTCCTCACTGTACTAGTAGCCAGTTTTTCATGAAAATCATAAGACATGACTCATGAAATCATTTGAACAAGAATCCTAGACTCTGTCTCTGCCTCTTGTAACTTAAACTGAATCAGAATTTCTCTGACTTGAAGGGATAAATATGGGAAGAGAATGCTTTAGGTTGTAATTGGCAATATGAATTGATGAGCGAGCCCAGGGAGAACAGCTAAATGAGAGAGAGATGAAGACAGATTTTGAAGAGCACTAGTTTGGGGTGGGGTTTTAGAAAAATAATATTAGAGTAGAAGATAGTACACAAGAGGGAGAAAAAAAAATAAGAAGTAGTAGAACAGGGTCTTACCTGTCCTTCTGAAGGATAGCAACAAGCATATAGCTTCAGTCTTGGATGTAAATGCCAAAGAAGAAAGTTTCATAGAAAAATTGGCAAGTGTTAGAGTGGGAACAGGGGGGAGAGCTGTTGTGGCTGGTGTTTGGAAATTCACTGGTGTCCTCAGAAGGAATAGTTTAGTAGTTACCAGAGAACCCTATTTATGGGTCCACTGATATTTTGTGACATCTCTCATTGCCTCTGTATTCTCTCTGCACTTAGTTTTCAGTCCTGTTTAACTCAGGTTGCTGGTATAGGGGCCAAGTAGAAATAACTGAAAAATTTATGTCTATAGTGTACTGCTGAGCTTGAAGATTGGCCTACGAGGAAAAAAAAAAAAAGATGGTTTATTTCATAAGTGATGATATAACCAATGATTGGCCATCTGTGAAAAAAAAGTAAAAGAACAAGAAATAAAAGATAAAAGTGAGCTTTAAACTCACTTCTTACATTTAAATAAGTTCCATATGGAGTGAAGATTTAAAAATAAAAAGTGAATTATAAAATCTCAGGAAAAAATAGGCAACCTTTTTATAGCTTTGGAGTGGGGAGTGTCTTATCTAAGTAAAACAAAACTCAGAAACCATAGTCAAAAATGCTACATTAAAATTTAAAATTTCTGTAGGACAAAAATCATTACATTTAATAAGAGCTGATATTTTAATACTGCGTTTTTATGAGCATTATTTCATTTATTCCTCTACACAAACCTCTGAAGTTAATGTTACTGCTATTTTTATTCTGGATTAGAAAAACTAAGGCTCAGAAAGATTAGGTAATTTTATTATGGTATACAATCATAATGGGGCAGAGTTAGAATTCAACTCAGGTGCTATGTTTTAAGAGCCTGTGTTTTATTTTAAATTTGCATTTGAAAAAGTTTTAGGCTTATAGAAATTTCCAAAAAAGTATGCAGTGAAAACCTACATATCCTTCACCCAAAGTTCCTCTAATGTTGACATCTTAAGGAACCATACCACCATTATGAAAAACTAAGAAATTAATACGCAAAACACATTTTGTCTGAGCTACAGACTTTATTCAGATTTTTCACTAACACCTTTTTTCCTCTTCCAAGATCTAGTCTGATCTTCAACATTTCATTGAATTGTGATGTCTTCAAAATCTCCTCCAAACCATAACATTTCCTCAGTAACATTTCATTGAATCGTGATGTCTTCAAATCTCCTCCAAACCATAACATTTCCTCAGTCTTTCCATGTCTTTCATGACTTTGGCATTTTGAACATGATTGGTCAGGTAATTTGTAAATTATTCCTCAGTTTGGGTTAATCTGATATTTTCTGATAATTAGTTTATAGTTAGACATGTTTGGCAGTAATGTCACAGAGGTGATGTGGCCTTAATGAATACCTCACATCTTGAAGTACATGATGTTGACATGTTTGGTGCAGTTAACCTTCATTGTTCGTATAAGCTGATTGCTTCTAGGTTTCTCCAGTGCAAAGTTACTGTTTTCTCTATTTAATTAGTAAGTATTGTGGAGGAGATATCTTGTCTGTGTGCTAATACCCTATTTCTCCTTCAGTGTTCACATTTATTGGGTCTTGCTTGCCACAATTATTGCTGTGGTTTTCCAATGGTGATGTTTTTATTCTTCCATACTAGCTACAATTGCTACTTTGTTGACTGTTTTTATTTTGAAAAAAGTACTGGTTTTTTTTCCTTGTGGTACTAGAATTTAAACCCAAGGCCTCACTGGGACCTCACATATGCTAGGTGGCCACTGCATCACTAAGCTGTATTCCCCAGACCTTTTCGATTTTTATTTTGAGAAAGGACCTTGCTAAATTGCCAGACCAGCTTTGAATATTTGATCCTCCTGCCTCAGCTTCTTGAGTAGCTGGTACCACAGCTGTGGGCCACTGTGCTTGGCAAGAGGGTCAAATTTCATCAAATACTTTCTGCATCAATTTCAACAATCTTGTGACTGTTTTCTTTCATTCTGTTAATGTGGTATGTTACCTTGATTTTCATGTGCTGAACCATCCTTATATTTTAGAAATAACTTCCACTTGGTCAGAATGTTTAATTATTTTAATATGCTGTTAGTATTTGTTGAGGATTCTTATATCAACATTTGTAAATGGTATTGTTCTGTAGTTCTCTTTTCCTGTGGTACCTATATCTGTTTTTGGTATCAGGGTAAGGCTGGGCACATAGAATGAGTTATGAAGTGTCTTTCCTCTTCAGTTTTTGGGAATAGTTAAAGGAAGATCAATGTGTTTTTCTTCTATATATTCTTGGTAGAATTCACCAATGAAGCCATCTGATCTTGAGACTTTTTTTGTGTGCGTGCAGATTTTAACAAATGATTCAGTCTCCGAATAGTATAGGACTCATGAGATTTTGTTTCCTTATATTAGAAAAATATGCTTTAACTACTGCTACCTTAACTTCACCTAATAATCATTCCTTAGATTATCTAGTTAGGACCATCTTAACTTCATCATATACAAAATCTACTCCTATGTGACTCCAGCCTCAACCTTATTATCAATGGCACAATGACATTCTTAAATATGTATACCCATTAATACAGATTTATAACTTTTTTTTAAACATTTGTTTTTTAATCAATGGGAAGATACAAAGTGGAAATACAACCCAGAATTACAACATACTGGTTTTTGCATTTACCTATCTTTACTGGAAATCTTTTTATCTTGAAGTGGCTTTGAGTTACTGCCCTAGTGTCCTTTAAAGTCAACTCCAAGGACCCTCTTTTACATTTCTTCTACAGAAGGTCTAATAGAAATGAATTCCTTTGACAAACAAAAAGTCCAAGGAATCCAACAAACTGAGTAGATACACCAAAGATATCTTCATCAAGTCATTTCTCTTAGACTTTCTATAGAAGAAATGTAAAAGAGGGTCCTTCGAGTTGAATTTTGGGAATATTTTGGTTTCCTCCCTTATTTTGAAAAATAATTTTTTCTGTATATAGAATTCTCAGTTGACAGTTTCTTTCATCATTTAAAAATATATCATCTCCCTGCCTTTTGGCCTCCAGTTATGGCTGATAAATCTGTTGATAAAGTATAGAGAATCTATAATTTGGTGATGAGTTGCTTTTATCCTGCTGTTGAAGATTCTTTCTCTTTGATTTTTAACAGTTTGACTTCAATGTGACTTGATGTAGATCTCTTTGGTGTATCTACTCAAAGTTTGTTGAATTGCTTGGGTTTGTATATTCAAATCTTACATGAAATTCAGGAAGTAGTTTTTTGAATAAACTCTCCATCCTTTTTTCCCTTCTGCTGAGACTTACATAGTGCATATGTTAATCTGCTTGATAATTCCCCATAAGTCCCTTAGGTTCTATTCCCATTCTTCATTCTTTTTCTCTTTAGACTCATGAATTTCAATGTTCTCTCTTTAAGTTTGCTGATTTTTTAAATATACTACAGTATATTTAAATGTAAAAAACTCTAGTAACTTTTTCAATGCTTGTAATATCTCCTAACTGCTGTTTGGTTCCTTTGATGCTTTCTATCTCTGTTGGTATTCTCATTCTGTTTGTATATCGTTTCCTGATTTCTTTTTGTTTTTTGCTCATGTTTTTCTTAGTTTCTTCAAACACCTTCAAGACATTTGTTTTAAAGTCTTTGTCTTATAAATTCTATGCCTGTTTCATTTTTAGGGACAGCTTCTGCTAATTTATTTTGTTCCTTTGTATTGGCCATGTTTTCCAATTTCTTTGTATCTTTATGAATTTTGTTGTTGCCAAAAAGGGGAGAAAAAAATCAAAACAAAACAGCCAAGGTCTGCCAGCCTTGGGATACTGGCTCTGTGATTGGGTGTTTCTTCACAAACTAGTTGAACAGTCTCTGAACCTAGGAATTAGCTAAGGTTGAGAGTTCAAGTCTTTGAAGTCTTTAGTGTATATCTTACCTTGGTTTTTTGTGTACCTTTTTAGTTTCCTAATACTCATAGCTACTTTTGAATGTCTTAATTTCCCCAAATCTCCCTCTAGATGGGGCCTAGATGGTCTATTGTATATCTCACCCATATCTAACCTCTTGGCTTTATTTTTTTGTGAGGGTTGACACCAACAACTTCACTTCAATTTTGAAATTCTCACACTACACGTGCAACTTTCATTTATATAATGAAATAGAAAACATTAAAACATATCATCTTCCTGAATCTTTTTTGTGTTTTATCAGAGCCTCTCTGAGATCTAAATTAGGCCAAAACAGTCCTTCAGGCATCCCCCAGAAAGGTTAGGATGTTGTGAATAAGATTTTCTCTTCCCTCTTGTTTTTAGGGAGGGAATTGGGAGCCAGGATGTCACTTCCTGAGACTAGATGTACTCTGTGCCAAAGAGTGGATAGTGCCAGGGAAAATCAAGATGCCACAAACTTTCCTCCTGGTTTGAAAGTAGCTTTTTCTTGATTGGGTGTTTACTCTTGTACCTGCAGAACTTTGATGGTTCCCAGCAGTTCTGTAAGATGATTTTATCTGGATTTAGTTGGATTTTTTGTGTTTCTATGGGCAAATGAGGGCTGATGGCTTCCTACCCTACCATTTTGCCTATGTAACTCTCCCTGAGGACTGTTAAAGTTTCATTTTGGCAGGTTGTTGACCTTAATTTCAAGATGCCATCCTTCTGGGGTTCTAATTGAATCTCCATGTGAGTAAGGAGCCAACCCAAAACAAAGCTGTTTCCTCTGACTGGAAATGAGAATGCTTCTTATGCTAGTGTGAACGGTTGAATTTTTTACCTTAGGATTTTCAGGTAGATCTTTGCATTTGAGTTTTGTTGCACACAGTTTTGTCTGAGTTTTCAATATATAGTTAAGGGAAATTCCTGTGCGATTTCTGATCATTTCTCTACTACATTCATCTTATCCACTACTTGTTGCCACAGATTCAGTTTTTTCTCAGCCTTTCTGAACTCTGATCCTTTTCTCAACTATGTCAGAAAACCATGTATTCCCCTTTCCCATGCTGAGATTTGGATAACACCTCTAAACAGAGATCACCTTAGTAGTTTTCAAAGGGTTATGGTAATTAATATTCCTACAAGACAGCTCCCCAGGAAAAACAGAGGGACAGTGTGACTGGGAGGAGGGCGGGGAAATTAGCCAGAGATTAAACTTCTCCTGGTATATTGGTATATCTTTTCCCAGTAACAATGGGTCTGAAGGAAAAAGCAAACTCTCAGCTCTTCCAGGTTCATCCCCAGCATCTCCACCCAAAGCAAAACATTTACCTCCTTCCCAACCCCAGTGTATCTTGAAGGAAGGAGGCAAATACTGAAACACTGGGCCCTGGACTTGTACCCTTTTCCCATTGCAGACGAGTCCTGATAGGAGAAAAGCAAATAGGTGAAACTCTAGGTTAACAATGGGGTCCCAGTGAACACCGAGTTATAAGTTTTTCCCGGGGACAATGAGTTTCAAACTTTTTACAACTGCTTCCTGAGTTAAAATTTTAACCTGTACAACTAGGTCCCCTGAATAAACTGTACATCCATAGCCTCCAATGATTAATTCACCCTCATTGTAAACTATAAAACCCAGACTCCTTCTGTAACCCAGGGGGCCATTTCTATACCCAGGAAAATGAGCCCTTCTTGTGCCTGAGGGATTAACCTTGCTGCAGATTATAAAAGAAAGCTGCTGATCTGAGGTTTGCTTCCTGTCTCCTACTTCCGTCGTTTTGTGGGCTATGAGCTTACAGTTTTCTATTTCTTTCATTGTTTGCATTGCCTTCCTGATTGCCTGTTGTCTAATATAAGAAAAAATGCTGTTTTCTATATATTTATTTCTTTTCTAAATATGTACATTAGAAAGGCCAATTTCACTAGTGCTTTGAATTTTTTAACCTATGCTCAACTTCAATCATAATTGAAGTAATATAAATTTAAGTGTACTTTTTTTTTTTTTACATTTTGATGGTTTCTGAAATAGGAATATTTATATGTGGGATATAAGTGGAGCCTAGTTTGACATTCTTTCCTATCCATAATGCCAAGAACAGAGACCCAGATTTACTAAGTGCTCAGCATGTTTGTTGAAAATATTCTCAAAGTAATGGGAGGATATATTTACAAGGAGTATAATTACAGGGGAAGTAAATTTTGAGCCCAGATCCAAATTTCAAGTCACCTCAACCTGATAGTCAGTTTGCTTCTGTGTCTTACCCCCATTGTAGTAGCTCTTGGGTTGTTATTGTTTTCTCTGCTTGGCCATCCTTTAAGGCCTTTACTTGTAGAGTGTGCTGGGGCAGGTTAGGAAAAATTTTGACCTCTTGCCACCGTAGTTAATAGGTCCGCAAAGGAAACATAACTGTTTCCTGAAAAAACTGGACCGTGTAAATATAAAAGATGTAAGAAAGGCTAGCGTGGGTCTGGGGTTTGCCATTACCACTGTCTTCAGATAGTATGGTGTTCATTAAATTGCTCGGGGTCTGCATGTGTCATTATTCTCATTACTACGGGGGCTGTAACAAAGCTCTGAGATGGGCTTGAAATTAGAAATATGATGGTTTTATTTTAAAACATTTGCTTAAGGTTTTTTTGTATGAAGGCTCTCCATATTAGATTCTCATAGGTCACCTTTGCTTTCTTCCATCAATTTAGCTAGAAAGATCTCATGTTTCTTTCTAAAATTTTTGTTTTTCAAATTTAATTTTAATTATGCCTGCTTATGGAGTATAGTGGTGACAATTTGACACATGTATACAATGGGTACTAATCAAACCAGGCTGATTTGCATTTTCATCTCTTTTCTTTCTTTCTTTTTCTTCTTTTGTCTGTGCTAGAGATCAAACCCCATGACCAGGGCATACGAGGCATACTGGTGTATACTATGTCTGAGCTATTTCCCCAACCCTTTTATTTTATTTTGAGACAGGATATTGCTAAGTGGCCCAGGCTAATCTCAAACTTGTAATCCTCCTGCCTTAGCCTCCTGAGTAGCTGGAATTACAGGCATGCAGCACAGTGTCCATCTTCCTAGCTCCTTTCCATTGCTCATTGCTTTAGCTTCTCTCTCCTAGTTATTCATAAAATACATAATAGGTTCTGTGAACTATAATTGGTACACTGCTATGGACTACTAAAACTTATTTTTTCTGTCTAATCACGCTTTAGTACCCATCATTCAACCTGCCCTGCTCCCCTCGCCTCTAGCAATCACCAGTCTATGTACAGATAGACTTCTAGCTTCCACATGAGAGAGAACATGCGACTTTGTCTTTCTGTGTCTGACTCATTTTACTTAACAATGCCCTCCAGGTCCCTCAACTTTGCTGCAAATTACAGGATTCCATTCTTCATGACTGAATGATATTTGGTTGTGTTTATGTACCACATTTTTTTAATTTATCCATATGTTGATGGGCACCTAGGTGGATTCCTTATCTTAGCTACTGTGAATAGTGCTGCAATCAGAATGGGTGTGCACCTCTCTCTTTGGTATACTGATTTTATTTTCTATCCATATATACCCAGAAAGGGGATAGCTGGTTTACATGGCACAACTATTTTCAGTTATCTTGAGGAAGCTTTATACCGTCCTCCATAATGGCTCTACATTTGTACCAACAATGTATTAGAGTCTCTTTTGTATCAACACTCTTGCCAGCATTCGATATGTTTTGTCTTTTTGATAATAGTCGTGCTCATCGAGGTGAGATATCTCATTGTGGTTTTGATTTGAATTTCACTGATGGAAAATGATTTTTAATTAATTTTTTAACTCTAATTTGTTACACATGGCAGTAGCATGCATTTTGACACATTGTACACAAATGGAGCATAACTTCTCATTCCTCTGGCTGTAGGTGGTGCTGAGTCACAAGAGTAGTGTTATCATACATGTATATTGGGTAATACTGCCTGTCTCATTCTACTGTCCTTCCCATCCCCACCACCCCATCCCCTCCCTCACTCCCCTCTGCACAATCCAAAGTTCCTTCATTCTTCCCTACTGCCCCTTCCATGACTATGGATCAGCATCCGCTTATCAGAGAAACATTTGGCCTTTGGGTTTTTGGATTAACTTATTTCACTTAGCATGATATTCTCTAGTTCCATCCATTTACCTGCGAATGCCATCATTTCATTCTTCTTGATGGCTGAATAATATTCATTGTGTATGTGTACTACATTTTCTTTAACCATTTATCCGTTGAAGGGCACCTAGGTTGGTTCCATAGCTTAGCTATTGTGAATTGAGTTGCTTTAAATATTGATGTGGTTGCATCACTGTAGTATACTGATTTTAAGGCCTGTGGGTACATGCTGAGGAATGGAATAACTGGGTCAAATGGTGGGTCCATTCCAAGTGTTCTGAGGAATATCCATACTGCTTTCTAGAGTGGTTGCACCAATGTGCAGTTCCACCAGCAATGTACGAGTGTACTTTTTCTTCCACATCCTCACCAACACTTATTATTGCTTGTATTCTTGATAATTGCCCATTCTGATTGGAGTGAGATGAAATCTTAGAGTAGTTTTGATTTGCATTTCTCTAATTGCTAGAGATGATGAACATTTTTTTATGCATATGTTGATCGATTGTATATCTTCTGTGAAGTGTCTGTTCAGTTTCTTAGCCCGTTTATTGATTGGGTTATTTGTTTTTTTGGCATTACGTTTTTTGAGTTCTTTATATATCCTGGAGATTAGTGCCCTATCTGAGGTGCATGTCATAAAGATTTTCTCCATTCTGTAAGCCCTCTCATGTTATTTCCTTTGCTGAGAAGAAGCTTTTTAATTTGAATCCATCAAATTTATTGATTTGTAATTTACTTTGTGTGCTTTAGGAGTCTTGTTAAGGAAGTCAGATCCCCAGCCAAGATAAGGAAGATTTGAGTCTACTTTTTCTTTTGTAAGGTGCAGGGTCTCTGTTCTAGTGCCTAAGTCTTTGAACACTTTGAGTTGGGTTTTGTGCAGCATGAGAGATAGAGGTATAATTTCATTTTGTTACATATGAATTTCCAGTATTCTAAGCACCATTTGTTGAAGAGACTATCTTTTCTCCATTGTATGTTTTTGGTGCCTTTGTCTAGTGTGAAATAACTGTATGTGGGTTTGTCTCTGTGTCCTCTATTCTGTACCATTGGTCTACATGTCTATTTTGGTGCCAACACCCACACCAGTTTTGTTACTATTGCTCTGTCATATAGTTTAAGGTCTGGTATTATGATGCCTCCTGCTTCACTCTTCTTGTTAAGGATTGCTTTGGCTATTCTGGGTCTCTTATTTTCTGAATGATTTCATGATTGCTTTTTCTAGTTCTATAAAGAATGTCATTGAATTTTAATAGAAATTGCATTAAATATGAATAGCACTTTTGGTAGTATGGCCATTTTGACAATGTTAATTCTGCCTATCCAAGAATAGCCACATCAATGGAAGATCTTTCCATCTTCTATGGTCTTCTTCAATTTCTTTCTTTAGGGTTCTTTAGTTTTCATTCAGCAAAGATATAAGAATAAAATCAATACCCATAAATCAAATGCATTTCTATACATAAGCAATGAATTCACTGCAAAAGAAATTAGGAAAACTACAACATTCACAGTAGCCTCAAAAAAAAACTTGGAAAATGATTTATGCACTTTTCATATACTTGTTAGCCACTTGAATTCCTCCCTTTGAGAAATGTCTATTCAGATCATTTGCCCATGTGTAAATTGGATTCTTTATTTTGTTGTTGTTATTGAGAGTTTTTTTGTTCATTTTTTATATATTCAGAGTATTACTTCTTGACAGGCAAATAGTTTACAAATATTTTCTTCCATTCTTAGGTTGCTTTACTCTGTTGTTTCCTTTGCTATGCAGAAATTTCTTAGTTTGATTCAATCCCACTTGTCTATATTTTGCTTTTGTAGCCCATTTATTGATTGGGTTATTTGTTTTCTTGTTGTAAAGTTTTTTTGATTTCTTTATAGATTCTGGAGATTAGGGTTCTATCTGAAGTATGTGTGGAAAAGATTTTCTCCCACTCTGTGGGCTGTCTCTTTACATTGTTTATTGTTTCCTTTGCTGAGAAAAAAACTTTTTAGTTTGAATCTATCCCAATTATTGATTCCTGCTTTTATTTCTTGTGCTTTGGGAATCATGTTAAGGAAGTCTGGTCCTAAGCCAACATGATGAAGACTTGGACCTACTTTTTCTTGTATAAGATGCAGGGTCTCTGGTCTGATTCCAAGATCCTTGATCCATTTTGAGTTGTTTTATGCAGGGTGAGAGATAGGGGTTTAGTTTCGTTCTGCTGCATATGGATTTCCAGTTTTGCCAGCACCATTTGTTGAATAGGCTATCTTTTCTTCATTGTATATTTTTGGCACTTTTGTCTAGTATGAGAAAACAGTATTTATTTGGGTTTGTCTCTGTGTCCTCTATTCTGTACCATTGATCTAACTGTCTATTTTGGTGCCAATATCAAGTTGTTTTTGTTACTATTGCTTTGTAGTATAGTTGAAGTTCTGGTATTGTGATAACCCCTGCTTCACTCTTCCTGCTGAGGATAGCTTTAGCTATTCTGGGTTTCTTATTCTTCCAAATGAATTTCATGATTGCTTGCTCTGTTTCTATGAGATATGTCATTGAGATTTTAATTAGAATTGCATTGAATCTGTATAGCACTTTTGGTAGTATGGCCATTTTGACAATATTAATTCTGCTTATCCAAGAACATGGGAGATCTTTCCATCTTCTAAAGTTTTCTTTAATTTCTTTCTTTAGTGTTCTGTAGTTTTCATTGTAGAGGTGTTTCACCTCTTTTGTGAGATTGATTCCCAGTATTTGATTTTTTTGAGGCTACTGTGAATGGGGTAGTTTTCCTAATTTCTCTTTCAGAGGATTCATCACTTATGAATAACAATGCATTAGATTTACGAGTGTTGATTTTATATCCTGCTACTTTACTAAATTGATTTATGAGTTCTAGAAGTTTTCTGGTGGAATTTTTTGGCTCCTCTAAATATAAAGTCACGTCATTGGCAAATAGTGATAGTTTGAGTTCTTCTTTTCCTATTTGTATTCCTCTAATTTCTTTGGTCTGTCTAATTGCTCTGGCTAGAGTTTCAAGGATAATGTTGAATAGAAGTGGTGAAAGAGGGCACCTCTGCATTGTTCCTGTTTTTAGGGGTAATGCTTTCAGTTTTTCTCTGTTTAGAATGATATTGACCTTGGGTTAACATATATGGCTTTAACACTGTTGAGGTATGTTCCTAGTATCCATATTTTTTCCAGTGTTATGAGCAGGAAGGGATGCTGTATTTTGTCAAATGGTTTTCCTGCATTTATCAAAAGAATATGATTGTTTTTTTTAAAATTTTTTTTATTGTAAACAAATGGGATACATGTTGTTTCTCTGTTTGTACATGGCATAAAGGCATACCATTTGTGTAATCATAAATTTACATAGGGTAATGTTGTTTGATTCATTCTGTTATTTTTCCCTTCCCCCCCACCCCTCCCACCCCACCCCTCTTTTTCCTCTATACAGTCCTTCCTTCCTCCATTCTTGCCCCCCTCCATAACCGTAACTCTAACCGTAACACTAACCCCTCCCTCCCCCCATTATGTGTCATCATCCACTTATCAGAGAGATCATTTGTCCTTTGGTTTTTTGAGATTGGCTTATCTCACTTAACATGATATTCTCCAATTTCATCCATTTGCCTGCAGATGCCATAATTTTATCATTCTTTATGGCAGAGTAATATTCCATTGTATATATATACCACAGTTTCTTTATCCATTCATCAATTGAAGGGCATCTAGGTTGGTTCCACAATCTGGCTATTGTGAATTGAGCAGCTATGAACATTGATGTGGCTGTATCTCTGTAGTATGCTGATTTTAAGAGTCCTTTGGGTATAGGCCAAGGAGTGGGATAGCTGGGTCAAATGGTGAGTCCATTCAAGTTTTCTAAGGAATCTCCACACTGCTTTCCAGAGTGGCTGCACTAATTTGCAGCACCACCAGCAATGTATGAGTGTACCTTTCTCCCCACATCCTCGCCAACACCTGTTATTGCTTGTATTCTTGATAATCGCCATTCTAATTGGGGTGAGATGGAATCTTAGGGTGGTTTTGATTTGCATTTCTCTTATTACTAGAGATGTGGAACATTTTTCCATACGTTTGTTAATTGCTTGTAGATCTTCTTCTGTGAAGTGTCTGTTCATTTCCTTAGCCCATTTGTCGACTGGATTATTTGTATTCTTGGTGTAAGTTTTTGAGTTCTTTATAGATTCTGGAGATTAGTGCTCTATCTGAAGTATGAGTGGCAAAGATTTTCTCCACTCTGTAGGCTCTCTCTTCACATTGCTGATAGTTTCCTTTGCTGAGAGAAAGCTATTTAGTTTGAATCTATCCCAGTTATTGATTCTTGCTTTTATTTCTTGTGCTATGGGAGTCCTGTTGAGGAAATCTGGTCCTAAGCCGACATGTTGAAGATCTGGACCTAATTTTCCTTCTATAATCTGCAGGGTCTCTGGTCTGATTCCGAGGTCCTTAATCCATTTTGAGTTGATTTTTGTGCATGGTGAGAGATATGGGTTTAGTTTCATTCTGTTGCATATGGATTTCCAGTTCTCCCAGCACCATTTGTTGAATAGGCTATCTTTTCTCCATTGCATATTTTTGGCACCTTTGTCTAGTAGGAGAAAATTGTATTTATTTGGGTTTGTGTCCGTGTCCTCTATTCTGTACCATTGATCTACCTTTCTATTTTGGTACCAATACCATGCCATTTTGGTTACTATTACTTTGTAGTAGAGTTGAAGATCTGGTATTGCGATACCCCCTGTTTCATTCTTCCTGCTAAGGATTGCTTTAGCTATTCTGGGTTTCTTATTCTTCCAGATGAATTTCATAATTGCTTGTTCTATTTCTGTAAGGTACGTCATTGGGATTTTAATGGGAATTGCATTGAATCTGTATAGCACTTTAGGTAGTATGGCCATTTTGACAATATTAATTCTTCCTATCCAAGAACATGGGAGATCTTTCCATCTTCTAAGGTTTTTTTAAATTTCTTTCTTTAGTGTTCTGTAGTTCTCATTGTAGAGGTCTTTCACCTCTTTTGTGAGATTGATTCCCAAGTATTTTATTTTTTTTTGAGGTTATTGTGAATGGGGTAGTTTTCTTAATTATTCTTTCCAAAGATTCATCACTTAAGTATAAAATGCATTAGATTTATGTGCATTGATCTTATATCCTGCTGCTTTATTGAATTCACTTATCAGTTCTAAAAGTTTTCTGGTGGAATTTTCTGGTTCCTCTAAATATATAATCATATCATCAGCAATAGGGATAGTTTGAGTTCTTCTTTCCAATTCGTATCCCTTTAATTTCTTTGGTTTGTCTAATTGCTCTGGCTAGAGTTTCAAGGACGATATTGAATAGAAGTGGTGAAAGAGGGCATCCCTGCCTTGTTCCAGTTTTTTAGGGGGAATGCTTTCAGTTTTTCACCATTTAGAACGATATTAGACATGGGCTTAGCATAGATGGCGTTTACAATGTTAAGGAATGTTCCCACTATCCCTATTTTTTCTAGTGTTTTGAGCATGAAGCGGTGCTGTATTTTATCAATGCTTTTCTGCATCTATTGAAATAATCATGTGATTCTTGACTTTAAGTCTATTGATTTGGTGAATGACATTTATTGATTTCCTGATGTTGAACCAACCTTGCATCCCTGGGATGAAACCCACTTGATTGTGGTGCACTATCTTTTTAATATATTTTTGTATGCAATTTGCTAAAATTTTGTTGAGAATTTTGCAGTCGATGTTCATTAAGGATATTGGTCTGAAATTTTCTTTCCTCGATATGTCTTTCTCTGGTTTAGGTATCAGTGTGATATTGGCTTCATAGAATGAGTTTGGGAGGGTTCCCTCCTCTTCTATTTATGGAATACTTTGAGAAGTATTGGAATGAGCTCTTCTTTAAAGATTTTGTAGAACTCGGCTGAGAACCCATCTGATCCTGGACTTTTCTTTGTTGGTAGGCTTTTGATGACTTCTTCTATTTCATTACTTGAAATTGGTCTATTTAAGTTGTGTATGTCATCCTCGTTCAGTTTAGGCAATTCATATGTCTCTAGAAACCTGTTGATGTCTTCGAAATTTTCTATTTTGTTGGAGTATAGATTTTCAAAATAGCTTCTAATTATGTTTTGTATTTCACTCGTGTCTGTTGTGATATTCCCTTGTTCATTCCGAATTTTAGTGATTTGGGTTTTCCTCTCATCTTTGTTAGTGTGGCTAAAGGTTTATCAGTTTTGTTTATTTTTTGAAGAACCAACTATTTATTTTGTCAATTTTTTGTATTGTCTCTTTTGTTGCAATTTCGTTGATTTCAGCTCTGAGTTGAACTATTTCCTGTCTTCTACTACTTTTGGTCCTGGTCTGTTCTTCTTTTTCTAGGGCTTTGAGCTGTAGTGTGAGGTCGTTTATTTGTTGAGTTTTACTTCTTTTATTAAATGCGCTCCATGAAATAAATCTTCCTCTAAGTACTGCTTTCATAGTGTCCCAGAGATTTTGATATGATATTTCTTTGTTCTCATTTACCTCTAAGAATTTTTTAATTTCCTTCCTAATATCTTCTGTTATCCATTCATCATATAAGAGCATTTTGTTTAATCTCCAGGTGTTGGAGTAGTTTCTGTTTTTTATTGTCATTTATTTCTAATTTCAATCCATTATGATCTGATAGAATACAAGGTAGTGTCTCTGTCTTCTTGTATTTGCTAACATTAGCTTTGTGGCATAATATATGGTCTATTTTAGAGAAGGATCCATGTGCTGCTGAGAAGAAAGTGTATTCGCTCTTGGTTGGATGGTATACTCTATAAATGTCTGTTAAGTCTAAATTATTGATTGTGTTATTGAGATCTATGGTTTCTTTGTTCAATTTTTGTCTGGAAGATCTGTCCAGTGGTGAGAGAGGTGTGTTAAAATCACCTAGTATTATTGTGTTATGGTCTATTTGGTTTCTGAAATTGAGAAGGATTTGTTTGACATACATGGATGAGCCAATGTTCGGGGCATAGATGTTTATGATTGTTATATCTTGCTGATTTATGCTTCCCTTAAGCAGTATGAAATGACCTTCTTTATTCCTTCTGACTAACTTTGTCTTGAAGTCCATCTTATCTGAAATGAGAATGGATACTCCAGCTTTTTTGCTGAGTCCATGTGCATGGTATGTTTTTTCCCACCCTTTCACATTTAATCTATGGGTATCTTTTTCTATGAGGTGAGTCTCTTGCAGGCAACATATTGTTGGATCTTTCTTTTTAAACCAATCTGCCAGTCTTTGTCTTTTGATTGATGAATTCAGGCCATTAACATTCAGGGTTATTATTGAGATATGATTTGTATTCCAGGTCATTTAGTTCATTTATTTTATTTTATTTATTCATTAATTTATTTGACACAACTTGGTTTCTCCTTTATTTGACAATTCCTTTAGGATAATTCCTCCCTTTGCTGATTTGCTTCTTTGTTTTTCATCTCTTCCACATGGAATATTTTGCTGAGAACGTTCTGTAATGTTGGCTTTCTTTTTGTAAATTCTTTTAGCTTTTGTTTATCATGGAAGGATTTTATTTCATCGTCAAATTTGAAGGTAAGTTTTGCTGGGTATAAGGTTCTTGGTTGGCATCCTTTTTCTTTCAGGGCTTGAAAAATGTTGTTCCAGGCCCTTCTAGCTTTTAGGGTCTGGATTGAAAAATCTGCTGATATCTGTATTGGTTTCCCCCTGAATGTAATTTGGTCCTTTTCTCTCATGGCCTTTCAAATTCTGTCTTTATTTTGTATGTTAGGTATTTTCATTATAATGTGCCTTGGTGTGAATCTGTTATAATTTTGTACATTTGGTGTCCTGTAAACCTCTTGTATTTGATTTTCCATTTCATTCTTCATATTTGTGGAATTTTCTGATATTATTTCATTGAATAGATTATTCATTCCTTTGGTTTGTATATCTGTGACCTCTTTAATGCCATTAATTCTTCAATTTGGTCTTTTCATGATATCCCATAATTCTTGCAGATTCTGTTCGTGATTTCTTACCATCTTCTCCATTTGGTCAACTTTGTTTTCAATTTTAAATATTTTGTCTTTAATGTCTGAGGTTCTGTCTTCCAGGTGTTCTATCCAGTTGTTATGCTTTCTACGAAGTTTTTAATTTGGTTTATTGTTTCCTTCATTTCAAGGATTTCTGTTTGTTTATTTTTTAGTATGTCTAACTCTTTATTGAAATGATCTTTTGCTTCCCATATTTGTTCTTTTAATTGTTGATTGGTGCGATCATTTAATGCCTGCATTTGCTCCTTCATCTCATAATTCAATGCCTGCATTTGCTCTTTCATATCATCATTTGCTTCCCTGATCATTTTAATTATGTACATTCTTAACTCCCTTTCTGAAATTTCTTCTGCCATGCTGTCATTGGATTCTATTAATATAGTATCTAGGTTTTTTTTGGGACACTTTATTCCTTTGTTTTCTCATGTTGTTTGTGTATCTTCCCCTCTAGTAGTGTGAATTCGAGGTATTCCATTTTCCCCCCCATAGACTTATAGTGTCCCTGCAGGTTTTGCAATACCTCACCTTGAAGTGAGACATCATTTGCAGCACACAATACAAACAATATGCATCTTTAACCCAAACAGTCCCTATTAAGGTATTAACCATCTTGTCTTAATAAACAGAGATGATGAGTTCGATTATTATCTACAACATAACCAATAGGTTTGCAATAAGGACCATAATTTCTAATGGTGGACAAAGAGGATGGGGAGGGGTGTAGGATATAATGTTAATGAGGTAAGAAGTGAGTCTATAGAGGTACTATGTCATAGGAGTAGTGAAAGTGAAATTAAAAGGAATTGGTTGTTAGCATGAGAAGGAGAAAGAGTCTCCAAGGAAACAGATAGATAAGAGGGAAATAGAAAGAGAAAAATATTAAGAAAAATAGGAATAGTAGTAGGCATAATAGGAATAATTGTAACAGTACTAATAAAAAATCTACGATAAAACTATTCTGTACTGTTCAAAACCTCCTAGTCTTCAGTAGCCTGATGCCTGAGAGGTACTTCGTGTCCCACGAAGGGTGCTGCCCCACTAGGGATGTTGGCCTCCAGGTCGGGCATAATCCATGCTAGTGGGCAGAAGTGCCCCCCATGTTGATAGACAATCAGCTGCTGTGTAGGCATTAGACTGTGTGGGGCTCGGGCTGGAGTTGGTGGGCACTATGTCAAGTGGCTGACCCAATTATGTTCTTATACTGTGATCTTGGGAAATTTATAAATCCTTCCAGGAACTGTTTGCTCATTGGTAAATGATAACAATATTTTCTTCTTTATGGAGCTACTGTGAGAATTAGATGGAATAATTTACATTAAGCTTTTAGCACAAAATTTGTAAAGTTATTACCAACCAAATAAACTGAAATTTTTATTATTACTAGTTGTAGTGAAGATGTATTGCTAAATTCCAAATAACAGAACCTCATTATTTTAGTCATTGTTGATGCTTTGTTTTCAATATGTCTTCCATCTTACAACCTATAAGATATTTTTAGTTCAGAATTATTTCTTTTTTAAGGCAACAAATATCTAGTTATTCTCAGTTCATATGACTCTGAAAGGTCCCCATAGTGACAGCAGAGTCTATTTCTTTTTCCTCTCTTTTCTGCCATTTCTTACCCCATAACATAAGGAAACTGACACAACACAGACTCATCTAAGACTGTGTTTAGGATTTCAGGGGTGGAGCTGCCAGAAAACAGTTCCCACTGGTTTGCACCCTCCATCCTCCTAGGATGCCATTCCAGTGATAAGCCCTTCTGGGTCTTTGCTGTGAAGACAGATGGTAACTGATTGTTTCAACTAAAAATTACAGTCAGAATTATTCTCTAAAGATGTTGTTAATGGAGCATGTGGCCACAAGCTAAACAATTAAGATTCTAGGTTATCCTCAGACTCCAGAAATATTGGTGAAGGTTCCTGGGAGAGCAGAACTCTGCCTCCCAAGTGTGTATTGATAATAGTGAGGAGCCTTACAGAAGACAGAGAGGTCCCTTCCTTCTATGAGTCATGCCTCCTGTGCTCCTTAAGGGCTTCACGGAAATTCAATTCATTGGAGATTGAGGTCTTGCCTCTCAGTTTCTCTATGCTATGGAAATTCTAGGTGTTTCCATTGCAAGGAAGTGTTTTCCTTAGTTATGAAAACAATACCATGGACCACTGTAGAACATTTATAAATATATAACACTTGAGAGAAACATAAGAATCACCCTCCTCTTCTCCTACATGAAGTCTTATCTTCTAAAGATAATTACTTTTTTGAATTTGGTGTTTTTCCTTGTAGATGTCTTTCTTTCTGTAACTGGTGTTTTTGGCTGACGTAGTTGGTTACTGACTTGACAGCTATTAGCCTTCCTTTCTTGAAGTCAGAACTCCTACATTGTTTGAAGTACAATGTGCCCTGAATGGGTGGTGAATCAAATTATGAAGGGCCTAAGTCAGTTCTGACAGTTCTTTCCACTTCACCAGTGATTGAGCTAAGGGCAAGAATGCGTCCCAGGACAGTGAGATGCATGGGAGCCTACGGGTGTGCATTGGGACACAGGAGGCTGGGGAAATTTTTCTTATCTCTGATTAAAAATACAATAAAAGTATTTTGAGCACTGACATTTAAAGATACTCCATCTGGAGAATTAGCAGCTACTTGCAATCATGAAGCCACATGTCTTGGGATGCAAGTCAATACCCCGAGGATAATAGAGTGGGAAGTTAAAAGGAACTTGGGTCTTTGATGTTGCTCTGGAACTTGGTAGCAATCCAACTTCTTATTAATAAAGAATAAGTATCCCAAACAGTGGGAGTGTTTTTATTGTTGTTGTAACTTTGATGTTAAACACATACTTTCTGATGTACAGATTTGTTTTATTTTTAAACCACTTAACCAGGCAACAGTGGTAAGGTGGCCAAAGAGGCTCTTGGTATTGGAATTAGAGGAATGATTAGAAATCGAGGATCATGGAAGTGTCCTAATCGGTGCTTCATGCCTTCAGACATTGTATCTCGATTAAATGTTACTCTAGTGAAGGAAAATGCAGTTGAGCTGAAGTTGCTCTTTCCTCGTGTGCATATGTGTTTTTGGAGCACAGATTCTTCATGAATTATTTGCATTCCTGAGCTGCTCAGAATTTATTTTGCAAAATGTTTGAGGGCTGGCAAATGTGATGGCAGAAACTCTGCTGGCCACATTCCACTCTGGACTCCATGAATTGCCATTTGTCTGCTCCTGGAAATGGCAGCACACAGTTCATCTGCTTTTAAGCAGGTGTTGAAACATCCTGTAGACAATGTTGTTCTGGCTGCTGGTCAAATCTTATCTGATTCTATAGGGCATGCTAAAAAGTAAGACGGATAAGAGAAATGATGAGCTCTTCCCCCCCCCCCCCCCCCCGTAGGAAATGGAAGAAGGGAAATATGTTCTACTAGGATGAGAATGTGATAACCTACAATATTCTGAACTGGCTGTGTGTTGGGAGCTGACCCTCATCCCCAAATCATGGAAAGTTACCATTTATTGAATCCCTAGGCTATGCCTATTACTCTATCCTTACCTCTTTGAATTAATCCTCACAGGTAAGAAACAGTTAATATTCTTACTTAAATACAAGAAAGGACTTCAAGTAGGGTTGACTCAATTGAGTTATTCTTCCCCAACATTCTCTCAAGCTCCTACATTTCTTAAGTATTCATAAGAACTACTTGTCTTTTTCCTGGTTAAATATGTGACCACTTCTATTTATCTGATATATCAATGCTCACAAAATTATAAATCAATATGAAAAAAATGTGACCTGACTCATGCTAGATACACAATGTTAATTTTCAAGTAGATTGGATATCTCAATGTGAAGAAAACATTGAGGGAGAATATCTTCATGAATTTAAGTAGGGACAGATTTTTAAACAGGTTAAAATGTACTCAAGGTAAAAGAAATGATTTTAAATTGCACTGTAAAAGAATTAAGAATTACTATCTGCCCCACCCCCAGGAAAAAAACAAAACCTTGTGAAGTGTGGCAGGCTCTGTAATGTGCATTCAGACTCCTCTTCAGTGAGGAACCCATTTCTTTACTTGCTGGGAGTGCCCGTGGCAGCCATCTAGCAGATGTCATTTCCTTCAGCGATTATCTCAGCTGTAAAGAGTTGCCTTGCTCAAGATCATACCCCTTCTTCCTGTGGCACATAGCCAATGGATAATTGACACAGGCGTGTAAAGATCTGGCGTTTTCCACTCAACTCAGACGACTTCGAAGAGCAGGTCTCACTCCAATACTCTGTAGGTTTAACAGAGGCTATTGCTGGTCCTGCATCACAGATTGACTTCTCTCGCTGCTCAGTCCTGTTTCTGGCTTCTCTCTGACACAGTTATTGAGCCATAGGAGATTCTTTAATAAATATTGTGTATGCTAAACCTTGTGCCTGCCTTCTGGGGAGCCCAACCTTTAACAGACAATAAAAGGAAAAGCTATAGAGCCAGAGAAAATATTTTCAACCCATATAACTGAACATAAGGAGGGAATATAAGCAGAATTGTATGAACCACTTCTAAAAGTTAAGATGAAGAACCCAATATAAAAATGGTCAAATTTGAAAATCTATTTACAAAAGACAACACCCAAAATAAACAATAATCATAAGAAAACATACTTAACCTTATTAGCAACTGGAGAAATATAAATTTTAAAACTATAAAGATATACACTGCACACCCACTAGCACAGTTAATATTAAAAAGACGGTTCATGTGAAGTGTTATCGAGAATCTAGAGCACTAGAAACTCTTACACATTGTTATTAGGGGTATAAATTGATATAACCACTTCAGAAATTGAATGAACAGATTGGGACTATCTAAGGTTTATGTGTGTACACTGTGACCCAGCAATTCCACTCCAAGATACACACCGGAAATTCTGTAGGTGCAGTGTTTACAAGTCAAGATGATGGTTACCTTTAAGTGATGCTGATGGGGAGGAGGCACAAGGGGGTGTAGGGGCTGACAGTGTTGTGTGAAGTAGTCCACTGAGGTACACAGTTAGGTTTTCTGCAGTCTGCCATATGCATATTATATTTCACAATAAAGAAATGCAGAGAGAATTGGCTGCAAAACCTGAGAAAAGGAGTTCAATTGAGGTTTTGGTACTAGAGCCATCGTGAGACATTTCCTTCTCACCACAGCAAGACCTATCCAGGTAAATTATGAGGATTGTGGGGGCACAGACAGAATTTCCATGACATGGTCAATATCATAGGGAAAAAATAGAAGCATGTACTGATGATGGCATCAAAACAGCATCTTTATTTTTCAGAGTTACATCAAGGTCATGACACATCATTAAATTATATCAGTGTCCTAGATTATATGCTAGTGGAAAAATGACTGATTCTACTACTCACTTTCTATGGATGAATTTTTTAGCCTCTGTTGCTAAAATCTTAACAAGCTCCACCTTATTGTTAAGGAATAAATAAATAAGGTACATCAAATGTTTGAACATTATAGTAATTCAGTAACAATGGCTTCTTTGTCCCCAACCAGCCTTTCACCATCTTGTGACACGGTTGGTTTATTGTACTGGACATTATGTTTAAGAATGCAACTTTCAACCCACTTTCAAACAGCAACAATGTGGCTTTGAAGGTAGGTTCCACTTCCAGGATTAGATTCTGATTGGTGTAACCTATTATGGCAAGCCTAAACTTCTTTCCAGTTTGGTTCAAGAACAAAGACTAAATTCTTCTTGACAACTCCTTCACATGACCATGAGAAATTTAGCCTGAGAATGAAAGTGACCTATGGCAGAGAACATTCCTGAGAGAATGGGAATGAAACAAAGCTTAAATCCTACTCATGACCCCTTTACTCTGGACTTTGGGTAATATTAAAAAACAAACTCTCATATTTCTTAAAGCCCATATGAACTGCATTTCTACTACAGTGAAACCATTCTAGCTAATGTGCTCATATTGGCTGATGATCAAAATCATTACATCTTCTTTATATGCATAATGCTTTTGAGCCCTGTTTCTTTATAGTCAGTTTGGGAACTTAAGTATAATACAGTATAATTGTCTGCATTAAATACCACCTAATTTTAGTCAGACTGTTCTGAGCTGTTCAAAGAACTCCAATTAGAAGTACCTCCTCATGAAGCCACAAGTTCCAGGGGGTGAAAAAAAATCCCTGCATGTGGCATTTGCCTCCCAACACAAAATTAGCAGCATCTCATTTCTTTCTACCTTGGTAGTATTACTCTTTCCCCCTGCTCCCCTTTTCTGTCCATCTTTGAATATCTCTGTTACTTCTTTCTCTTATGTATTCTTGTTGAATATATGAATTTCATCTGAGCAAATTTGGGAATACTTAGATACAATTTATTTTGGGGGTACCAGGGATTGATCTGAGGGGGACTTAATCACTGAGACACATCACCAGCCCTTTTTTATATTTTTATTTAGAGACAGGGTCTCACTGAGCTGCTTAGGGCCTCAGTTGCTGAGACTGGCTTAGAACTCACAATCCTCCTACCTCAGCCTCCTCAGCAGCTAGAAGATATACAATTTTTGTGATGCTGGGGATCAAACCAAGGGCCTTGCTGATCATATACGCTGCCACTAAACTATACCCCCAGTCTGTTATTTATAGTATTTTTAGTTTTTTAAAATTTAAAATTTATTTGATACATGTAGTCTATTACTTCATACACTGATATTAGGGCAATTCTTCTAATCATCTACATATGTGTGTGTATATATATCTATATATACATATATATGTATAAATATGTACAGGTGCATATATACATGTATTTTTATAATAAATACAATATCTCTACCATTTGGTAGGTGCTGAGATTACAATAGCCAATATGATAACCCTAGGCTCTTCACCCTTATATAGTTTACTATACTGGGTTAAAAAGTATTTCTATAAATTTTACATCCACCTAAAACCTTTGGGTATGGTCTTATTCAAAATAGGGGCTTTGTACATGTAGTTAATATGAGGTCATACTGGGTTGGAGTATATCCTAAATCAAATATGACTGTCATGGTTTAGATGTTAAGTATCCCCCAAAAGCTCATGTGTGAGACAATGTAAGATGGTTTAGAGGTGAAATGATTGGGTTATGAGAGCCTTAACCTAATCAGTGAATGAATCCTCTATTAGGGATTAACTGGGTGGTAACTGTAGGCAGATAGAGTGTGGCTGGAGGAGGTGGGTCATTGAGGATAAGCCTTTGGGGTACATATTTCATCTGTGGTAAGGGAAGTCTCTTTCTCTCTCTCTGCTTCATGGTGGTCATATCCTGAGCCACTTTTCTCCGCCATGCTCTTTTGCCATGATGGTTTTGCCTTACTTCATGCCCTGAGGAATGGAGTCAGCCATCTGTGGACTGAGACCTCTTAGGCTGTGAGCCCCAAACAGGCTTTTCCTTCTCTAAAATTGTTCTTTTCAGGCCTTTTGATCACAGCAATGAAAAAACTGACTAAAACAATGATGGTACTTACAAAAAGAGGGAGATTTGCATAGACATTCACACATATGCAGGTTCTAACACCAAATAAAGGTGGACAGTGAAGGCCTTGTGAAGACAGGGGCAGAGACTGAAGGATCGTATCTACCAGCCAAGGGGTGCCCAGGACTGCTAGCAGCCACCAGAAGCTGGGAGATGGGCATAGTACATACTCTTCCTCAGATTCTCTAGTAGACAACACCCCTACAGAGAACTTAATTTCAGATTTCTAGCCTCTAGAACTGAGGAAGAACACATTTATCTTATTTCAAAGCCATCAGTTTATGGTAATTTGTTAGGGCAGTTCTAGGAAACTAATACTCACTCAATCCCTTTCTAAGCTTCTATCTTACTAATTTCTTTTGCGGGGGAAGTCTTTCCTCTACTATTTTTCTTCCTGTACTTCCTTTGTATTCCACTATAATACTACCTAGGCAATATTTCTTGGTCATTTGTTTTATGTCCTCAGGTTCCTGGTGTACTTTGTTTCTTCTTGTTTTTCATGGAATATGTTCCTTGCCTGCCAGCAGCCTTTGATTTTAGAACCATAAATTGCAGTCTGGAAGCGTGTTCTTTGATACCATCGATTTAATAAAGGGCAATCTTTTCTGTATCTTTCTTCAAGTATGACCTTCAACGGGAAGAAAATGCAGGACCTGCGCTGCTGTCCCTCCAGTGATGTACTCGATCCTTGTGTTCTCTTGACAGGTGTCATCCATTTAGTGCTTGAGTTTGACAGTATTCTCTGTATTACTTTGGTCTTTCTGAAGAAAATGTGTGTGCACAGAGAGTGGAGAATATTGATTTCAACTTTTCTTGTTCCTCTCAGAACACTGAGAATGGAGATGAGCACAAAGTAGACATGAAATACTAACTGGACAACTTATTTGCTTTGACTCTTACCCTTTCCAAGGGATGTGTTGGGGAGTAGATGGTCATGTGTTCGTCAGAAGGCTCTTTGGAAAGACCTGGTTAGGTTCTAATGATGTTCAGAATTGATGAAGATGCAAGTCAATTCCCAGATTTGGCTCCTAAGAAACTTTGGACAATTCTCTTGTGAGGATTCAGGTTATGACTGTTTTCTCCACTGAGTAGTTTGAGGTTACTGGGGAGCCCATACTGGACTTGAGGATCTTTGAGTTCCCAGGATATCAATACTAGAGCAAATGATCCTCAAGGGAAAAGTGCTGTGAAGACCCAAGTTCTGCAGATGAGTCACAGAGATACATTTTGCTTGAAGGTGAATGCCCATGTGCATATGCTGGACTGTTGACTGTCAGTACAGTTATTTATTTGGAATAAAAATGACCAATATCTGAGTGACTTTAAATGATACCTCTTAGTTATATAAGAATATTTTCTTATAGGTCAATTACATGTTACACTTTAGAAACTGTTTCCTTTTATTAAGCTTTAGCAAATTTTGTAAATTTCTTTGGATAGATTTTCTTGTCTTGGAGAAAATTTCTAATTGAAGTATAAATTTTGAGGAAGAGAAATCCTCATTGAAGTGTTCAATTTCCAAGAAATTATATTCCAACATTAGAGAAGATAACGTTATTCAAATTTTACCAAAATTGCAGTAACTTCCAAGCATTAAGAAAAGTCAAATACAACAAAGCAAAATAAGCACAGATTGTTGAGCATTTGATTTTGAATGAGAAATGTTCTGAGGTAATGAGAGAAATTGGTCAGAACAAACACTGTCAAATTAAAAAGAGTTTGTGACCTCAGGTACTCAATATTTTCATATGCATGTTTTTCTTAGTTTTGACAGATTATATTGTGGGAGAATACAAATGAAATGGAGATATATTTGTCAATCTAATTAAAAATTGTTTTTCCTTTCTAGCAATGTTTAACCAGAGTTCTGTTCATGCAACTAGTTGTAATTGATTATCTTAGAAATTTGGACACTATGATCACTGATTTTGATGATACAAAGATATATAATATGGGATCTCCTTGCCGGTCTTATTATCACCCTAGTAGGGATAATAAAACAGTGCTGATATAATGAATTGTTGTCATTCTTTTTGGTTTCCTAGGATCCAAACTCTCTTCCTGTGTCTAGGGAATTTTTCACCATGAGTCTTGATTGGAGATAGGACCTGTGTCCTTCTATAGAATCTGAGCATTCCAGTCACTTTGCTAGTCACCTTGTACCTATGGCATGATCATGTCATATGGTCCCTGCTAATTAGGTACAGTTCCTCTGGATAGAAAGATTCAGGGATGAGGTAAATCCTCTTTGGTAGTGATTTTCACAGTGCTCTAGTCTTCACAAAGCAGTGCAGATGGAAAAGCTCAACATCCATGGCGTGGGCCAGCAGCAGGGTCAAGGTGCAATCTCTGGAGTGTGGCCACAGCGGTCACACTGTGGTCCCCAGAATAGTTCTGTGGGCAATTCCAGGCATTATTCCTGGTTGCTAACCCCCAGGTCTGATTCTCTAACCTTCCTGGAAATTCTATTAACTCTGTTCAAGTATTCTTAAATAAGTATTCTGCCTAAATCAGCCAGAATTAATTTGTATTTCTTAATGAGGAGTTTAGTGTTACAACCCACATATGTAATAAAATTGTTTATGAAATTTCCATAAGAATGATAGAAAAATGGAATTACTTCTGGATGGGGTTCTTTCAGTGGGTTATCTACTTTTGACACTAAGGGTTATGTGGAGAATCCATGATTATCTACTATGATATCAACCTTAAAAGTTTGAGTAGTCTACTGGTAAAACAGTAACTTTCTGCATTCAAAATCTATTACCATTGAAGTTCTACAAATCTTGTTGAATCTACAAATTATTCTAAATTGGTTTCAATGTATACCTGTATATGGAATTCAAGTATGTACATATACTTATTATAATTTTACCCCACAAGGAACCTGGTGGATTGGTTAGCCTAATTAATGAAGAGAATAAAATCAGACCATTCAAGTTTGAAAGAAAAAGGCTACTCTACAGTGAATTACCACATTCTCTGTTTTGATCAAGTTAGTAGGGCAATTACCAATGTTCCATGTTCCTTTTGTTAGACTACTTTGACCCAGTACAATACTGGGCCAAGGACAGAGAGATTGGATGTCTGAATTTTCTGGAATGAGTTTAACAAGCTTCACTGGTGGCAAAGATGGCCAAAATACAAATTTCTGTCAAGTAATAAATAGCTTATGTGTTCTAAAAGGTGGGACTGACTCCATGTGTCCATTCAATTGCAGTCATCAATACTTATTTGGGGTTTTGTAGTACCGTTTTCTTCTTTATAATTTTGTTTCTAACATTATAAATATCCACCCTATGGTATACTATTATTAGCAGCTTGGGGGAAGGCTCACAGTTCTCAAATAAAGGCATATGCCAGTCCCACATTCTCCTCTCCCATAGAACTTTCTCAGGACTTAGAATTAATTCAAATCATGTGTTCAGATTGGGAGATTTTTTTTTCCCATCTCTCTTATACACACTGATCAATGGATTTCAATTCAGCTATTATTTCAGAGCATTTGCCTGTGTCAGAGATGAAGCCTAGTACTCAAAGACCATTTTTTTCCTTGTGTCAGTCTGAACAAAGATCAGCCTTTATAGAGAATTGTGTTAAGCTCCTTTGGAAGGCTGCTATCTCTGCTGATAGTCATTGACTTCCAAGTGCATTTTTTGGACAATGACTATGGAAATCTGTCACCTTCCCTTCTGTTATTCTTCTCCAAAATGCTCTTAGCCTATACTTGTATGCCATGCACCTCAGAGGATTCATCTGTTTAAACACATTTTTATTGATATAGCTCAATATTTGTGTTGTATTCATTGGGTTAGTATTTTATATTGTAGGCTCAATGATAAATATTGAGGACAGAAAACTGTTTTATTTGCTTTGGTTATGTCTTTCCCCTAAACAACATGAATCAAGGATATTCTGTTCTAAGTTGTACACTTTGGAATGAATACACAAAGGAATGTTTTTAATTTTATTTTTTGGTTATAGATTTCAATTCAATTCAGTTGAAATAAATTGGTAACTGATTTTTAAAAGACATTATTATACCACGTATGTTCATATGAATGTGGTTTTATTTCATTTTCATAATACTCTGTTATGAACTGAATAGTTTATGTCTGCCCTAGATTCATATGTTGAAACCCTAATTCTGGAGATTGGGCTTTTGAAAGATAGTTAGATTTAGAGGATGTCATGAGGATGGAGTCACCATGATGAGATTAGTGTCCTTGTAAGAAGAGGAAGTTCTCTTTCTCCACCATGTTTTAATATAGCAGGATAGGCACCTGTCTGTGTTCATGGAAAACTGTGATGGTTAAATAATCTTCCTGCCCCTGGACTTTTCTTTAGCAGGAGATGGTTTATTGTGAAACATTTCTGTTTCTCATGTCTTGGATAAGACTCATGAATGTCCTTATTTGCCTATTACCTATGACAAGGGCAGACACAAACCCTCCAAATTCCCATTCTTTGCCTCAATATGAGTAGTTGAGCTATCTGTATGCCCTGACCACTCTGGACAAAATGACTGCTACCTTGATTTAATTTTATTTATGCCTCTTTTCTTCCCCTGGGCCACCATCAGCATGAACTAACATATAGCCCATCCAAATGTCCTGAGCATTGAATAGCTTCAGGGAAAATATTCCCTGATCAATTGTCTCAGAAGGCCAAAGTTTCATTCCCCTTACCCATATCTAATTCTTTTCTAGCCTTATTATTCCCTTCCAATAAAAAGAAAATCTCTTTTCTGGCTGATCTTTGAGAGGCCTGTAGGTTTCACAGTCAGAGAATTTCCCCTTCTGCAGTATCCCCTGTAATAATCTCCTTATTGCAGTTGTTCCTTCCTCTACTCTTGCAGTGATCCTTTTAAATAAGGTCTTTGTTTACTTAAGTCCAGATCTTTTATTTATTTATTTTTTTTACATCTAGGTATAGAGAATGAAATTCTTGGAAAGAACCTTGATGGGTGCTCCTGCCAACTCCCACTGCCTTCCTAGAAATCCCAACAACAACAGCAACCCCAGAAGATAGTATGTGATAACTTGGTTGGACAATCTAGTTTTACCATACAATCTTCTAACTAGGATTATTTTAAAGGATTAACCCTATGGTTCCATGCATCAATTTTTTTATTGCTATGTAACAAACCATTTGAAACTTAGTAGGGCAAAATAGCAGTTATCTATTTAGTTCAAAATTCTGTTGTTTGGCAACTTTATTGGTCCTGTCTTTTCAGCTCTGACTGGGCTGGGCTGATTTGTGAATCTGTGGACAGCTGCTAGGTTACCTGAGGACCTTTTGGTTTTAAGAGAGCCTCAGCTAAGATGGCTGATCTCTGCTCCACACAGTCTCTCATCCCCCATCAAGATAGCCTGGGCCTGTTCTCATAGTGGCTGTATAGGGTTCCAAGAGATTGAATGTAAGTGTGCAAAACGTTTGGAGTTCCAGACTCAGGACTGGCATCCTATTGTTTCCAAAGCATTCTGTTAGCCAAAACAAGTCAGAGGCTAGCTCATATTTGAGAGGTAAATAAATGCATTTCATGGCTTGAATTGGAGGCCCTGCAAGTAATTATGATAGATTTTATAATGTACAAAAATCCCATGAGATGTAATACCCAGTCAGTGGCAAAGCTGGGACTGAAAAAACAGTGTTCCTCTTATTTCAGTACATCTTTTTAGTCATGGCTTTGCAAGTCTCCAGATGACAATATTCTTATTAGAAGAAAAAGGAAGACTGTACATTTTTAAAGGGTTTGCCATAGGAAGAAAATGGGAGGGATAAGACAGACAGGATTACTCTCTCAAATTATTGAGGTTACGTCCTGCACAGGAGTGACAGGTTGTGGAGGTATCTGGGAATGGAAACTCAGTTTTTGCTCTGCCCGCAAGCCATGTACTGTTTGATTTGCTTGGAGAAAGGATTTCCTTTTACTAATTTCTACAAAGGCACTGCTCCTCAGCAAGCCATGTGCCTGCCTGAGGGGATGACTATTTCTAATCCTCTCAGAGAGCCCTGTGAGCTGGCTCTGGCTTTGGAAACAGAACTCTCATTGCTGCTAAAAAGTTGAAGATGAAGACAAGCTCTTCTCCCAAATCTGCCATTCTGATGAATAGCCCAGAGAGGTTTGCATTTGGAAAACTGATAACGAAAACTAGTCTCAGTACTTAAACTGATGATGACAGCAAAAGGCAAATTGGATTTTGAAAACATGTACAGGAATTTTCAGGAACAGGAAGAGCCCTCCTTATTGTTTTTGGTTCATCCCACACTTGGCTTCCTGTTCCTCTTATCACTTTCCTCCAGTCCCTGTTTCTCTCTAGAAATAGCTCCTCTGTAGGTGTTGCTAACCACAGTGGTTGTGTGCTTTGTCACAGTCACCTCCTTAGCAACTCGTTCCTTATGTTCACTGATTTCTCCTTGAGCTTTCTCTCTCTGCACGTGGTTTATTGCCCTTTGAAATCCAATCACTTTTACTTCCAAAACTCTTAAGAAAAATGATTTCTTTGTAGGAAACCAATGAATGATAAGAATAAAGTATATTAGTTACCTTCAAATTGGGAGATCTTTTCTCAAAAAATTCTACAAGTACTTTCAGATAATTTGTTTTGTCCTACCAAACTGTGTTCTGTGGGTCACTCATCCCATGAGGGGGGTCCCTGGCAACAGCATCCTGTGGTTTGGGAGAAATTCCATGTTATAGTCCCTTCTCAGAGGGTCACATGCACATTATACATTAGAGGCTCTGAAAAGCACTCTACAAAATGAAACATATTAAACATTTTTAAAATGCCCCTTAACTTATATGACTATAAAGAACTTTATTTCCCTAAACCTACCAATATTGGGGAGATCTTGTATTCCGCAGTACCTCCATCTGGAAATATTGGTTTAACTGATAATGCAACTTAAAGAACATGAGGTTTTAATAGACAAAAGATAGGAGTAAGGTCCATGCAGATTGAGTTCTGAGCAGATCTCATTGCTCACCATTTGCTTGTTTTCAAGGGGATCAGTCACTCAATCCTTCAACTTCAACTCAGTTTCACCTTCTTCATGAAGGCTTCTCTGACTACCCCAGGCTTTTGTTGCCTCTTCTATTCCTTATACTTCTTTTGTTACTAATGTTGCCTTTAACTCCCATGAACCTTATTATGTCCCTGGTTTAATCCTGGCCTCATCTCTCATGTGAGGATTTACAAAATTCTCCTAACCGGGACTCAGATAAGAACTTCAACCCCCCACTGCATTTCCAGTCTGGCCTTCACTCTGGCTTTGGAGGCATGCAACACTTGCATTTTAAGGCCAATATTTAACTGTCACTTTAGAAATGTTTGAAGAATTCCTCTTGTCTGTAAGTATACTCTGAAAGTTCAAACTTTTGTCATTGCTTACAAAGCATGCATCAAACTGGCCCAATCTCATTTCTGCTTTATTTCTTTTTTACCTGTCACTAAATACCTGATGTTCTACCTATGTTGGGCTCCCTCCTATTTCCTCAACATGATCAACACTTTGTGTCTGTTTTCTTCTCTCTACACATCTTCTGCCTATAGATTCTTAATCATCTCTTAATTTTAGTCACTTACCTGGGTATCAGTTCTTTCTCTTTTATGCTCCTGTAGCCCTTCATATATACCCACTTAATAATACTTAGTCATATTATATTTTAGATGGACATGGGTCTGTATTTCTAAAATCTTGTGAATTTTTTTTATTGAAAGATCTGTATGGCTGGCTTCTGTTTTAGTTAGCTTTTTCACTACTGTGACCAAAAGACCTGACAAGAATAATTAGAGGAGGATAAGTTTATTTGAGACTCACAGCCTCACAGCCTCAGAGGTCTTAGTCTATGAATGACTGACTCCATTCCTCAGGGCCTAAGGTAAGGCAGGACATCAAGGTGGAAGAGTGTGATGAAAGAACATTGCTCAGAACATGGCCATGAGGAAGGAAAGAGAGGGGGAGAAAGAGAGAGAGAGAGAGAGAGAGAGAGAGAGAGAGAGAGAGAGAGAGAGAGAGAGAGAGAGAGAGAGAGAGAAAGAGAAACTCTGCCCCTCACCATTGACAAAATATAAATCCCAAAGGTTAGCTCCCATTGACCCAGTTCCTCCAGACACCCTGCCTACAGTAACCACCTAGTTAATCCCTATCAGGGGATTATGCACTGATTAGATTAAGGCCCTCATAACCCAATCAATTCACCTCTAAGCTTTTCACATTGTCACACGTAAGCTTTTGGGGGACATCTCATTTTCACATTACAGCTTCATAGTATCTTAATGCAAAGTATAGTCAACCATACAGAAAACACTCAATAAGTATATGTGAATAGATTGAAAATGAACCAGTTCTGTTCCTTTAAAGCTGAAAAGTATCTTTAAAGTGATCTAATGGAAAGGATGGCATCTACATGGTTCTTTCCCTCCGCCATTTTAAATAGTCATTGCTAATTAAAAATGTCACTTTTATACACTGTTAGTGGGAAAGTAAATCAGTACAGCCACTATGGAAATCAGTATGGAAATTCCTCAAAAGAGTAGGAATAGAACCACCATACAATCCAACTATACAAGTGTTTAGTATTTACCCCAAAGAATTAAAGTCTGCATACTACAGAGGTACATGCATACCCATGTTTATAGCAGCACAATTCATAATAGCCAATTTATGGAACCAATCTTAGTGTTCACCAACAGATGAATAAATAGAGAAAATGGGTATATATACACAATGCAATTTTATTCATCCATAAAGAAGAATGAAATTATGTCATTTGCAGGAAAATAGGTGGAACTGAAGAGCACCTTGTTGAATAAAATAAACTGTACTCAGGAAGTTAAGGGGCATAAATTTTCTCTCATATGTGGAAGTTAGAGAGGTAAATGGGGGAAATGGAATCTCATGAAAATAAAAGGAAGACAAGTAGGGTAAAGGGAAAGATCGAGGGGAGGCAAGAGGGAAGAGAAAGGGGAGTAATCAGGGAATGAAACTGATCAAAGTATGTTATTTGTATGTACAGACATGTCACAGTGAAACACACCATTCTGAATAATTATTATGTACCAATAAAAATAAATACAATATCACTTTTTCCACTGAGTCTAGGTATAATTTCACAATGCACGTCATCATACAGCTCCCCAAAGTTCCTACTGATTGGTTAGAGTCAACACCAAACTTCAAATCTATTTTCCATCCTAAATATATTTGAAGCCTCTTATTTTATAGATGAGCAAATAGACTTAATGAGTTGTCCAATAGGTCATACAGCAAATAAGTATCAAACCCAGGACTTGAATCCAGGTCTTTTATTTACTTCTCCAGTATTCCTTCCACTATACTGAGATTCTTACCTTTGTTAACTTTTGTTTGACTCCTGTGTTTTTTGGTACTCTCAAATCATTTGAAATTCTCTAAGGGAAAAAACTAAGGGTAATGCAGTTTTTATACTTCTTATCATCTTGCACATTGTAGGAACTCAATATATATTTGCTGATTATTTAGATTGAAATCTGTCTGCTAGTCATGATATATTTAAAGTGGTTCCAAACACTTAGTTTTCCCCCATTTAAAATATCACTTCAACCCTTTGTGTTTTCACAATTAATATGAGAAAAGAGTCAGGCGTGGTGGTGCATGCCTGTAATCCCAGTGACCTGGGAGGCTGAGACAGGAGGATCTCAAGTTCATGACCAACCTTGGCAACTTAGCGAGGCCCTAAGCAGCTTAGTAAGATCCTGCCTCAAAGTAAAAAATAAAAAGGGCTGGGGATGTGGCTCAGTGGTAAAGTGCCCCTGAGTTCAATCCCCAGTACCAAAGGGAAAAAAAAGAAACAAGATTTTTCTAAATGCCAGTAGCCTTCAGCCAAGCTCCTGCCTGGTGCATGGCACTCTGAGTGGAGAGATAAGCTCCATTGTGCTTTTCAGCTCTACCACTCCACTTTGAAGCACTGGCTTTGGCACCACAATGGCTCTTCACTTATGAAGTTGCCAGGCTTTTTGTGAACACTACATTTACAATCATGGTTTCACCAAGTATCCTCACCCAAAACTAGGCATACTGCTAGTAACACCTTAGCCGTCACAGCAAGGGAAAAGTAGAACACATTTGTAAATCCTGGTGCTGAGCATCATGCAACACGTCAAGCACACCCAATCTTCCTTTCCCCATATGGGACTTGTGAACATACATTTAAACAGACAAAAAAAAATCTTTACCCTTCATATCCATTTCTGGGTGTCTAGAATCAATGATAGATTTTCTTCTTACAGCAGCTGCTCACACATAGCTGTGAATCAGAAAAGTACTGGGAAGCATGTCTGTCTGCCGGTGCTAAGGGTGGCTCGACTTCAGATGATCCATTTCTTCTATGCCTACCCTGACTTTACCAAAGTTCTGGAAATTCCCACAGTTGCAGTCATTATTTCAGGCCAATGCATTGTATTTCCAGAAGGCAACTACTAAAATATCACAAATACTCATGAGAATTTCCACACATAATATCTGAACTGGTCAATTTTCCATAGAAGAGTAAGAGTGTAGCCCCTGAATCACACATTGGTCAAGTTCGTCAAGGATTATTGTTCAAGAATTAGAGGGCAGGAAAGTAGAAAGCACTGAGTCACCCAGGTACGAAGGTTCCAAGAACCCAAGAGGTGGCACATGGACACCTGCTCTTCCCGTTGGTCATTCCATTGCCTCTCTTCTTTGCAGAGCCCATTTCTAGTCAGTAGCCCAGGGCTGATGCAGATGGTGCCTTTTCAGTGAAGAGCCCTGCATCCTCCAGGCAGGTAATTGCTATCTTATTGCCTGTATTCCCATTGTATTTCACAATGACTTAGTGAAGTCACCACTTAGCACTGTACTTAGTAGCATATCAATCTATTTTCCCCCTCCAAGTCACAAACTCCTTTTTCCTGCACATTTATTTTTGGATGCCTAGCACTTAGTATAATGCCTGACACTTAGTATGTCTTCATTAAGTATTTTTGGAATAGAATTGAAGCCAAGGACTTGACAATTGATAAAATAGAGCAACTTGCTATTTAAAAAAATAAATTCTAAATTTGGGAGCATTCTCAAGAACTAGAAGTATTATCTTCCAATGAGTAAAGCACTCATCTATATCTTTTGAGACTTTATAAGCATTTTTTGTTTTTCTCTTAGGAGAAAATTGAATTCAAAAGAATTCTTTTCCTGAATTCTGTATTTCTCTCTTGATTTTTTTCTTTTGAAGTGGCTTTGACTTATAGAGATTGTTGTTCCCTGCCTTTTAAGAAGTTAGACTTGGTTGATTTATTTTCCCTCCTCTCCCTCCTCCACTTTCTCTTTCCTTTTCCCATCCATCAATGTTGTTGCTGTTATCGGTCATCGTTGTTTTCATTATTCTCCATTGTCCTTCTGTGTGCGAGATGTTTTACAAACACTCTCTCATACTTAATCTTCAGTGTTTTGCAGCAACATTTTTTTGAAAGGTAAATAAAGGGGTTTAAAGACATTTGGAAACTTTTCACATGTCAGAGCTGAGATTTAAAACATGAAGTCTCTGCCTACCCCCACCTGCTACTGCCTCTCTTCCTCTTCATCTTCTTCGTCATCTTTGTCATCTCCTTCTGACTGTCCTCATGGCTGCAGAGAGATGCCTGTGCTCCCCTGCACATTTGCGGAACTCTCCTGACCATCAGCCTGAAATCTACACCCAGGGCTTAACCAGAGCTCACCATGTGGACAGCTCTTCCAGGAACAGTTTTACC
Source organism: Sciurus vulgaris (assembly GCF_902686455.1). NCBI lineage: Eukaryota > Metazoa > Chordata > Mammalia > Rodentia > Sciuridae > Sciurus > Sciurus vulgaris. The sequence continues at coordinate 104,969,077 of NC_136472.1, forward strand.
ATTCCTCTCACTGGTTGGTTCTTCCCAATTCTTTATTTCAGATCCAAACTTATTTTTCTGGAAAATATTGTATTTCACTATGGTCTGGTTTTGCCATTGTGGTAGTGATGGAATTTTTGTGGATTTATGGGCAATCAGACCTAAAAATTGCTTTATATCCTACAGAAGCCAAAGCTTAAATTCCTACAGATTACTGGAGATCTTTATCCAGGACTTGGGCACATATAATATAGGTGTATTGCAGATGATTTTCTAAAAGGAGAAGGGGGAAATCTCCCGAATCCAGCTAGACAATTTTCTTCCTAACTTGTTAAATTCTTAACTGTCTGAATCCCAGATAAATGGTAACAGATGATCAGTAAACTAACTTTGGCTAGGATGAGGCCACCGTTGCACCTACCCCTAGTTTATACATACTCTTAAAGAAGATTCTGACACCGCATAGGTGCTATCTATCTTCCTATTGGCATCCCGTGTAAGTGGCGTGATGATGAAAGCATCTTCTATACTCTTGACACGTAGTCCCATGTGGCAGCATTGTCTCCGAACTTCAGGTGTTCCTCCAAAGGTCACTCCTCTCAAGTGATTACTTTAGTGCCTTTTTCCCCCAGGGGTGGGCACTGCTTGTCTCAGAAGACATCCCTGGTGCCAGCATGCTTTTCTTCAGACTTACCATCTGCTTCTGTGAATAATCCTACCAACTACATCTTCCATAATTTGCCTCATTATATCTCCACATCCCTTACACAGTACATGATTTTTATGGAGCTGGTGTTTTTTGGGGAGGAGAACGGAAAGGAATGAGGGGGTTTATAAAAATAATGAGACTGAGCTTTGCTTAAAGATGTTCCAAGTCACCCACTTATAAACTGACTGTTTAGAGAGGCAGCTTTCAAAATTGGCTGGGGAGCTAGAAAGAAAAGAAGTAAAAATAATTTGAGCTCAGCAGATATATATTTAGATAACAGATTCAAAGAGAAACAGATGAAGAAACCTGGATAAATAACTAAAAACCAGCAAATGAAAATAATAGATTGCAATTGGGCCACACAGCTGACACATGAATAGTAATTCCTAACCCAGAAGAGTTAGGAAGGAGGCAGACCAAGAAGGCAGACATTATCTGAAAAACTGGGGTCCAGCAGTGCCAAATGCCCAGTGTTCCTGATTGAGAAAGGTTCTGGAGCCAGGGAGCAGCAGCCAGGGCACAGCAAGTCTCTGGAGCCAGGTCCTTGGCATCAAAAAAGATAGATATGCCAATCTGTGATGCCAACAACATTATCCTTGGCTTGGATTCTCTGGCCCCCTGCTGAACTTCAAACTCTTCTGGGGCAGGGGTGCAGAAAGGAAATTTAGGAAAGAGTTGCACACTTGTTCCTTCATTCAATCCACACACCCTTACTTGCCAGGAATTATTCTAGATGCTTGCAAATATTGATTTATATTTGTATAGTGATTTATAGTTTGCCAGATATGTTCTAGTACAAGCCTCCTAACAACTTGAGAAGCAGATTTTAATGCTTTTATTTTTAGATAGGTTAGAGATAGGGAAACTCAGGAGGTTAAATAACTGTGTTTTAGGTTTCACCGCTCTTGAGTAGAAAAGCACATTTATTACGCAGTATACAAGACTCAGGGTCAGTTGCTGAGATGCCAAAGATGAATAAGACACGGTCTCTGCCCTCCAAAGATTACAAACAAGGATGGGAGAGAAAGATGAACAAAAACTTACTTTTCTAAGGATAATGCAAGGAAGAAACTAAGTATGATAAGAGAGGCACTGATAAGAGAGGTATAATAGAGTAGACACTGATAAGAATTTAAGGAATCTTCCCTTCTAAGGGTATTTGAATTATAGCAAAGAACCAGTGAAATCCAAAGCAGTCTTTAAAATCCAGAGGAGTTGCCACAAATGGGGACATTTCAGGTAGTGGTGATTGACACGTGGGAAAGATATTTTTGGATAGGAAATCCTGTTGTCTGACTCCTAATTTGTACAATGTGGAGAGTTTTCTGTGGTTAAGTCTGACCCTTTGGCCTATGTTTTAGAAGTCAGTAGCTAAGTCTGGACAGATTAAAACTCCATTATTAGAGGGCTCAGACTGTGGAAGTGATTTCTTCTTAGTCCCTGCTCTGTAATTGCTTGGGTTTTATCTTATACTTGACCCATGCATGTGACAGAACTCAGCCAAGGGTTACAGATCCACTCCATGCAATACCTACTATCACTCCCCTTCTCTCATTCCTGACCCTACCAGGACTCCTTTTTTCCCCTGAACTCACTCTTAAAATGGTCTCTTCCTCCTACTGTTATATAGTCTAACTCACAGTCATGATCCTTGCTACCACTGGGTTCAAAAGCATCTGCTGAATCCCCATGACTTAGAGAAGCAGTCATCGTCCGGTTCTGAAGGTCAGGGTGGCCATGCCTCTTGGTTTGTCCAGGGCAGTCCTGTTTTTATACCAAAGCTCCCAGAATCTCAACTCTCTCTTCCACTCTCAAATGTGTCCTGGCTTGGATATCACTCACTCTTAGGTCCTCGGTCATCAGGTCCTGGCTAACCTTTCCAGACCCATCCTGCCCCTCACCCTTCCCTGTCACAGAACCCAGAGCATTAGACACAGTACTCCAGGCCATCTGCAGTCAGGTCCTACATTTCTGCAACTTTGTACTTTCGCACCGGAGTGACCTTTTTGCTTATTCTACTGTCTCATCTCTCAAACCTAGCTCAGATGACATTTTCTCCTTCTAAGGGATTCAGTTTCTTCTAGCATTACTTTCTCTTTCTACACCCAAATGACCTCTTTGAACTCTCTTATATGTTTGGTTTCTTTTACTATGTTTTATAGTTGTCCAGCTAGACCTACTACCTGGAATGGGAGCTTCTTACAAACAGAAACTGGGTTGATTTCCCATCTTCTCAATAGTAGCTTATGGCCCCAAACTTTGTACATAGAGACACACAAGTGTTCTCATGGTCTGGGGTTGTAGCTCAGGGGTACAGTATTTGCCTCTCATGTGTGAAGCGCTGGGTTCAATTCTCAGCACCACATAAAAATAAATAAATAAAAATAAAAATGTATTGTGTCCATCTACAAATAAAAAATGTTTAAAAAAAGTGATGTCATGACTCAGATGTTAAACAGTGTTGGGAGTTAATTCATGACCACTGAGTTTAGATAGGATTATTCCTTTTTCTAACAGCAGGATCTGCCCGAGCCTCTGTGACCTTTTGCATTTGACCAGAGGGGTCTTATGTAACCTCTTCTTACATAACCAGGTCATTGGTTTCAACCACAGACACTTTACCTTTCACCAGATACTCTTTGCATCATTAATAACCGCTATACCTTTCTTTCTACTTGGTTTATTGAATACTTACAACCTACCTTGAGAAAATCAATGTAAGTAACCAGAGTTTAGCACTTTGAGAGGTAATTATTTACTTTATGGAAGGATTTTATATAGAAATGCTATTGATAGTCAACTTCTGATATTTTATTTAAAAAATGTTGAGGAATACATTCATTAAATAAAGGTATACCATGTATTTTGAAGGCAGCAAATAAATTTGTTTTTCAACATTTTTTATTCCTTTTTGGTTTGTGATTGTTCTAAAAGAAGTCCATTTTACCTTGGACCTTTCTGGGTTTCTGCCCCTGTCAATACTTTCCTTTTATGACTAATTAATACTTGATCCCTAATTATCCCTGGAGAGTGACCAGGTGAACACTTGTCATATTTTTGTTCACCTGGCAAAGATTTGAATAGTCTTTCATGTTTGAGGAATTTACTTCTTTCAAAGTAACTGGCCACTACAGACAAAAACATCTGTTTTCCCAACTTTCCTTATAGCTTTGGTTTAGTCATGTGACTTTGGTGCTTGCAAGCAGAATACTTTGACCAAATTTGAATTGGAAGATTGTGCTACAAAGAAAGAGGTGACTTGGGGAACATCACTGTGGCAGGGATGGTGGCAGTTACATTCGATTTCTGAAACAGGAATGTGTGAGATTTCAGGCATACATTGCTGTGCCCAGCCTTGGCTATGTTGGAGTTATAGCTCTGGTGCCTCACGCCAGCTGTGGGGGGAAGTGATGTTTCCAATGAAAGAGCATTGTGATATGATTTTGCTATTATTCATGGCTGGAACGACTTTTATTCTGTTTCTCTCTCACAGGCATTCTATGAATGACCTATATGCTTTCATAAATAACCGTCTGTTTAAACTAGTTAGAGTTAATTTCTGTTATTTGCAACTAAGAAAATCCTCATGAATGTAGCATCCATGCTGTATCTGAGTTGGTTCATATTTTTTATTCTGCCTCTGGTAATGGACTGTCATGGTAGAAGTGATGGTGGGGAATTGTATGGTAGCTTGTGTCTCTGCCGTGTTTCTGGTGTTAGTGACATGAATGATTAGAGACTCTAATTTTTGAAGAACTATCATGTCTCTTGACATTCTCCAATTACACTGCCATCCTGTGAGGCCAGGCTATTGCCATTCTTTCCCTGGTACCCCAGTATTCTCCCAATCCATCTCCCTGGGTTTAGTCTTGGTCTTCTATAATCCATTCTCCATTCTGCAGCCAGAGGAAACTTTCTATAGCATGCATTTTTATCCTGGCATTCCATTTTTGTGAGTCATTTTGTAATGCTCGCCTATATTTTGTGTAATATGAGCTGTATTATAAAATATAAAGTCCCTGACATAGCTTTAAAATTTTAATGTCATAGCTCTGTCTACTTTTCCAGCATATCTCACCTCTCTGTTCTTCCCACTCTATGTTCCAAATTACTGGACTCTCTCAGTTGGTGAACATGGTCTAACCTCTGAGTCATTCTGTTCCATCATCTTGGAAAACTGTTTTTACCTTTATTCAGCCTTGTTTTTCTTGCCTATACTTTGCAAAAGGGAAGGTATTGCTAGCACTATAAAAGATAAATCCAAAATTCTTAGATATTTAACACAATGAGAGTACATTTCTCAAGTGCTTCAGAGTTCAGTGAAGGCAGTTTTAGTTCAGAGGTCTCCTCATGTCATTTAGGGCTCCAAGCTCTTTCTGACTCCATGGGGTCAACCTCCTATATGTCTCTGGGGATGCCCTCATTTGCATGGGAAAGAGAAGGAAGAATCTCTACACTAGGTCTGAAAGTGACACATTGTACACACGCACACACACTAATCACATTGTTATTTAAAATTATAAGTGGAACTGAGAAATGTGGTCTATCAGCATACCTATAGGAAAAAGAAGTGGAAGTCTGCCACAGAGATTGTTAATTTTTAGGCCTCAGCTGTGCCTCCCTTTTAGAGGACTTATTTGATTCTCTGTTTCCAAATCTGCTCACATATCCCTTTTGGTATTCCCAAACTAGCATGCTTTTTAAGAGAGGGAATAGAACATAGAAGCTAAAAATGCATATTCCAGAACCAGATTCATATGGGATTGTATCCCAGCTCCATTATTTACTAGCAATTGGGTTTGAGCAAGTTATATTTTGGACCAAATAACCTTTTCTATAAAACTTGAATAATAATAGTTCTTACTTCAGAGGGTTGGGATAAGGATTAGATGAAACTATGAATATACAGCAATTAGCATTGTGTGTGTGTGTGTGTGTGTGTGTGTGTGCGTGTGCATTTGTGTACATGTAAAATGTTGGATAAATATCAGTAGTTACTATCTTTTATTTATCTATGATATCACATATCAGTCTACAAATTCAATGCTTATTTTATTTCTAAGACACCCAGAAATAAAATAAATCTTCAGAGGTCTGAAGTTTGCTTGTACCTACCCACAAAAACCCACAGCATATTTTTATTCCCAGTTTTGTCTTCAGCAACTTCACATTAATAGGTTGAAGTTGACTATTGTGCGAGTATTTACACCATGGAAATAGGTAAACACCTTAACATTTCAAGGTTTTTTTTGTTTTCATTCTGTACAGCAGTGCTTCTTTTTGAATTTTTTAGTTTGTGTGGGGGAACTTCTGGCAAAGCCCCAAACAGTACCTCATACACATAGTATGTGTTCAATAACTATAGAGTGACTGATTGCAAGTGTTGAAAGAACATAAACTGAAGAACCACAGAAAGGATAGGTCAAAGGAGTAAATGTAGTACATTTACCTCCTCTCCAAAGATTCTGAGCAACAGAAGGTTGAAGTTTCCCAGGATCCAAAGACTTGGTGTATAGTCTGAGGGCATGTCTTCACAGCTGGCAAGAAAACCAAAAGTAGAATCCTTAAAGTCAGAATGCTCTAACAACATGTGTTTGAACTTCTGGGTCTCTCAGAGAAACACAGGGTGATGGGAAGGTGAAATTTCTTAAGAAAAATGAGCTCTTGCTTCCCTGATAAATAGTACAATGGAAAAGAAAACCCTGTGACTGATCTCATGTTGAGTTTCATTCACTGTTTAAGTGTGTAGCAAGTCGAATTGACTAGTTTTATCTTCCAATAATTCTTTTCCATGTTTGCAACTGGTGCTAGGATCAACTTGAGAAACTTTCTCATTTAACTTATACCTAGTAATTTGGGGAAGAGGGTCACTCAGTCTTATGATTTCAACATGTTCTAAAATGCATCATAGTGCTTAGGGGAAAGGAGAGAACTTGAGCAGTTACCCAGGGCACATCTCTGCCTCCAGCAAGAGTGTCAGGCTCACCTCTTCTTCCTCCCAACACCTGGCTCATTTTCAATAAATATTATTAAAAAGGAACAGCATTGGCTTATTACATTAGAGCACTTTCATACAAGAAAGGAATCAATTTTTGGAGATAAGCAGAGAAACTCTCCTGTTCTCACTCATCTATGTAAGAGGTGAACTTCCTCCTCTTCTTCCCTCCCTTCTTTTAAACACATTCTTCCCTTTCTTTCATTTTTAGCATCTCATCTTAATTTCTTTATTATGTAAAAGATATGCTTTAGTAAAGATAATCAATAGGAGTAAAATTTTATCCATCATTTGTCACCTGAAATGGAATATTTCATACACTGAAGACCATTCAGTTGCATGCAAACACTGTCTTCTTTGAACTTCAGAAATCTAACTCCCCATCCTTTTTTGTAAGTTGTAAGTTCTGCCACATGTGAATCTCTGTCGTATGATATGAATCTTCTCATAGTAGTCATTTCTTTGTGTTGAAATTTCTTCTCAACCTGTCTAGCTCTCCTTCTAGGTTGTACTTTCTTTGTTTTATGTCTCTTGGTTTTTCCAGCATAGAACACAGTATCTGATACAGGGAAAAAGCCTATAAAAATGTCTTGAATACCAGTATATTTTATCAGGGAAAGAAAAGCATGAGCCTTATAGTACTTCTGTATGTCTTACTGTGCAAAGCACATCGAGTTCTTAAACACTGAAGAGGATTTAGAGAATTTTAAGCCCTCAAATTCTCTCTTTTGCAGATAAGACCACTGAAGGCTCAAAGATCTTAAGTGAGATCCTTGAAGTCTCATAGCCACCAAGTGGCAGTGCTGAGACTTGAACCCAAGTCTCCTGGCTCTTAACTGTGCTTTTTCTACAATGCTACAGCTTCTTTTTCTAGTGCTGTGTATATTCTGATCGATTGTCCTAGGCAGACTATGATGATGAATGAGAACTGATTAGGTTCCTTTCTAGGGTGAATGCATTTGGTAAGGGTGTGTTTAGTAGAGGAACCATCATGAATTGCTATTTTGAGGTAGCAAATATGTTTGTTCATTTTTCTAGGAAAGGGAATACACTATCAAACGGAGATAAATTTTACACTTGTTAGCTCCTTCTATTTTATTACTTCAACTTTTGAGTTTATCCTTGAAAGCACCAAAGAAAGGAACTAAGGTGGGGTTTAGAAAATTTAATCCCACCTGAAGCTGTAAAAATGTCAGTCTTTTTTCTGTTGAAGGATATCCATTTACTAGAAGATTAAAATAGCTGCTATTTGCATTTCTTCAAAGTAGACTTTGAAGACTATGATGGAATAATCCACAGCCATGTGAGAGAGATTCTGGTCTAGTCACAAGCACATAACAAGGGTTAGCTAAGAACTAGAAAACCCTGATAAGAGACTCACCTAGTCCTTACGTCTGCCCCCACTCTGATTGATGTGTTCAGAATCTCCTTTGTTGAATTGAGCTGCCACGAGGCTCCTTTGAGTACAATGTCTGCTGTCAACAGGGTTGGTTTGTCTTGGAAATATAATTTCCCAGGAGACAAGGAGTCCACTTGATACTTAGCTCTGATCAGCAACAAGAATGATGGTTCTAAAATCCATAATTAATTTTGAGACTTCCATAATCTTAATAAATGGAGGGAAGGGAAGACCCACATGTTTTTGCTGATGCTTTTCATTTCCCCTGAATTTATAGCTACTGGACACTGTGGCTACCAGCACCTGACAAAGCCAGCCTGAATAGTATGGGGGAAGGAATGTGTTTAAGTTGCACTCATCCTAATCCAATATCAGAGTTTCTGTTGTCTCTTACTTTTGTCAATACTCAGTTTAAACTTAGCACATAGCTCAGTACATAGGAAGTGCTAAGTAAATACTAGTTAAGTTAATAAATTAATCCTCTATCATATTTTCCTTTAAAGTACTTTGATTGACATTAATTATATTTCAACCTTAAGATAGGGGATCTATTATTGCCATTTCACGTCCTTGGATGTAGAACCTCAGAGAGATTAAATGAAGAAACAACTCACAAGAGAAGCATAAAAATAACTACTGAATATACTGAAATGTTTTTAATTTCACTGCCAAACAAAAAGGACCTAAATAGAATATACTATTTCACTTGTTATATTAACGAAAAATAGAAAGAACAATACTGAGTATTGACAAAAGTAAGAGACAACAGAAACTCTGATATTGGATTAGGATGAGTGCAACTTAAACACAACCTTTACGGAGGTCAGTTTATCACATATATCAAGATCTTTGAGAATGTGTGAACCATTTGATCTGGCAATTCTGCTTAAAGACATTTGTTTTAAGAAAAAAAATACACAAACTTTTAAAAAATTTTTTTATTCTTTTTTTTTGGAGTACATGTTATTTATTTATTTAATATTTTTTTACAGACTAAGGAAGTTTATTAAAACATTGTTTGTGCCAAAGGAAAAATAAAAGTAAACTGGAAATCTAATAAGGAAAGGGTAATCAATTCCTGTATATTGGTTAATGTATATATCCATATGTTAGAAATTATATTAATTTGTGTATATTCTGTATTTGTAAATTAAATGTAAATGATTTGAGAACATTCAGGGGTATAGAAAAGGTCCCATGACTTACTGGTAAGAGAACATGCATATATGTTCATGAATATGGAAGGATGCATGCAATAGTGTATTAACAAAAGTCTGTGGGGGGTAAGAATGCAAATTGCTTTGAGTTTTTTCAGTGCTTTTTTGTGTGTGGTCATTAAAATATATGTGTATATATATATAACATATATTTCAGATATATGAAAACATATAAATATAAAATGTATAATATTTAATGAGAAATCTATACATATGTGTGTATTTATGTATGTGTGCATGTGTAACCTAATTTTTTTCCTCTCATAGTTTTGAGCTCTTCATTTTTTAAAAATATTTTTCTTCTAGGGACTATCTGACAGCACCTGATGTTTTGGGAAATCTCAATCCTCTCACCTCTTGGATTTGTGGATTCACTTCTGGTAGATTGTTTCTGGTCTGTTAACAGTGAGTTCTTTTAACCTGGACCTTATCTATGGGAATCTTATGTGGCATCCTAGAAACTTTTCTCCAAAGGAGTGTTCTATTCCCACTGAATGATACCCACATATAAGAATAACCTTTGTCAGGCACAGTGGCTCATGCCTATAATATCAGTGGCTCAGGAAGCTGAGACAGGAGGATTTCAAGTTCAAAGCCAACCTCAGCAAAAGTGAGATGCCTAGCAACTGAGACCCTGTCTCTAAATAAAATACAATATAGGGCTGTGGATGTGGCTCAGTGGTGGAGTGCCCCTGATTTCAATCCCAGTACACCCCTTCCCCTGCAAATAAAGAATAAGCTTTTACATTAATTTCTTGTTTTGAGATTCCTCTGACCATGTGTATATTCAATTACCAAACTGTATGAGGGCAATTGTGTAACAGGTACTCAAGGTACTTTCAATTTCCCATTTAGTACACATATACCAATGCACATTCCTCCTGTGGCCTTCCTGAACTGGTGGTAAATTCTTTTATATCTATTTGTTTTTTTGTTCCAGCCCATACTTTCATCATATCTTCCCTCACCATTAGGTTCTCAGTTTTGCACATGCTAGGCAAGTGCCCTACCAGTTGGTTACTCCCCCAGCCCTTGTTTTTGCTTTGAATCATTTGTCTTCACCTAGATGTCTTTGTCTCCCTCATTGTTTATTTCCCTGTCATTACAAACTTCTTCACCTCATCCTCCTCTCAATGACATGAGGCTCTAAATCCAACTCTTCTTGCACTTGAGTCTAGGAAATCATTCACTATCTTCATCTGGATAATAAACTCATTTCTTAGTTCCAAAGATTCATAAACCACCCCAAATCCATTGTGTCTGCCATGGCAACTGCAGCCTCATTGGCTCATACTGGCTGATCTCTTTGGTTTTTAGTTTTGTATTTGGTCTTTGGCTCCTGAGAATTTCCCCTACTCTCCTAAGAGCTCAGCTATGTAGTTAAATGAATATTGTATCTTATCAAGCATTAGTATGTTTTGCAAAAGGAATTTTCAAATTATGTCCTAGAAATGTAAACCTCATGTAAATATGGAGAAAAACACTTTGGAAAACAAAATTATCCAACATCATAAATTGGCAAAGGCAAGATTTGAGTGTAGGTCTTCTGGTTTCAAATTTTACATTCTTTTTCGTGGAGTGCACTCACCTATACCTTTCAGAAAATAAGCACAGTGAGGCAGAGGGGCGCTGCGCACCTTATCAGAAGGCAGAAGGTCTAGGTTCTTTTCGGTAAATTTACCACTTTTGTGATCTTGAGCAAGTTTTTATTACTGCTCAGATCCTAGGTTTCATTACTGGCAAAATGGGAATAATATCTATTCTGTTTATTGCCAATCTGGCAGTTAGGATGTCAATAAATAAAAGACTGAAGTTTAACAAGAAGTTTAGAAGGCAGAAAGAAAAAGACATGTTGTCTGGTAAGAGGGCATCTCGTGGAGGTGTACATGATCTTACGGCCATGTTGGCCTTGGACATCCAGTTTACAGTCCACCCTTCATTTCCCTTGTCATCTTTCACCACCAGAATCTCCAGGCTCCATTTGGTCCTCTCCCTCCCTTGTCTTCAGTTTCCTCTCATATTTACAACCCTTGTTTTTCTTCTATCATTTATTCAAACATTAATTAAAACCCTGCCTGGGGTCACAAATGATTCATAAATCATAAGGGGAACAGTTGAGTGGACAGAATGACTGTATGGAGCAGAGCATTAGGTGGAAAGAGAACAGGGGACTGGGGATCCAAGGGTGGGGTCTCCTTCCCATCCCTGTCCCATAAAGTCACATTTGTCTTGCATACTAATCCTCTGGAGCCCCAGGAAGGTAAGTCAGTGAGCCATGGGTGTGGGTGAGGGGCCTGGTCTAACAGATACTCCTGATTAATTATTCTTCAAGAAATAGACTTCCTAAAGATAGTCATGCCCCAGCCTGAAGGAAAGGTGTTGAATGGTGGGGATTCAGGCAGCCACACCAACAGAGGGGTTGTTTTAGAGCAGACAGGTCATTCCTTCTCTGACTATATCATGTCATTTACCTATAAGAGCAAAGGGCCTAGGAGGACCTTCAGTGAGCAGCTCAAGCTGAGCTGTTTAGCGCTATCTGACCAACACTGCCAAGATTGATTTTTTTTATTTTTTAGGACTTTATGGCAAAAACTGTCTTTCATGAAATGCTTTTTATATTTGTAACATGTACCCTTGGGGTGGTCTTGTTGGAACCATATCAAATAAGAGTATCAAGTGCAAAATTCAGTTTTGCTATGACCTTTCAAATGACTTGAGAGGCTTCTGCTTTTTAGTTATGAGATTATCAAAGTTACAGGCGACAGTAAACATATCCTGCTGAGGAATCTGCTCACGGAAAATTAATCAGGGGTTGGTGAAGAGAGTGGGGGTGGTTGAAAGGGGGCGACTAATCCTAGAATAGGTTAAAAAAGCAAAACATTCAAAGTAGAAATATTAAAAATAGAGAAGCCTCCAGGACCAGATGGTCAGAATTATGAACAAGCCTGGGGACAAAATTAAATAAACCCTCAGGGAAATATTTTGTCATCCTCTTGGAAGCCTAGATGGGCACCCAGAACTGCTCAAAAGCTTCCTGTGCCCCCTCTTTCATTTAAAAGCTACAGTAGCGAGAGTTAGCAAAAAATCTGACCTACTTTCCAGGAAACTTTTTTTTTTTTTTTTTGGTTAGGAAGAAAAGAGAAAGAGAGAAAAAATAACATGGAATAATATCAAGACAGTGGGGTGTGGGGATAAAAACCACTGAATTTGCTGTTAAGAAAATGGAACAGTAGTACTGTCACCATAATGATAGGATGACAAGTATCCATTCCCAGGTGTTAAGTGCCCTGCATGTATTTCTTCATCTAATGAGAAACGCAGATGTATGGCTGCTGTCCCCATCTTTCTGATATGGAGACACTGAAGGTTCCTTTCCCAATATTCCACCACACCTAGAGAGTAGAGCCAAGGCTTGAACCCAGGTCCCACCTTACTCCAGAGCATGTACTTCCAACCATATGCTGTACTGACTCATCACCCTGCCTGATCTTCAGAAAGTCACTTTTTCTTTCAGGCTCATTTTCTTTTCTTACCTTCAAGTGATCCAGCTAGTCTTGTACCATCTGTTAATAAGCAAGTGCATAATTATTGGTTTAATACTCATCTCTATTTCTCTCATATTCCAACAGCCACAAGGACAGGGGCTTTGTTGGATCTACTGTATTTCTAGCACCTAGCACAGGGTATGTCTCGCATATGGCAGATGCTCAGTAAATATTCACTGAAAGAATAAATGAGCCATAACAAATGTCTCTCATTCGCCTGTAAATCCCAAGATCAAAAACGGAAAAGTGAGTTGAAACTTTGTGCCACTCTCCCCCATTTTGGGAAGGGCTTTCCCAGAAGGGAGTGGACTTGCTTGTTTGCTTTTATATTTTGGACTTTTTTTTTTTTTTTTTTTTTTGGTATTTTGCTCTTAGAGCCAACACTAATTTCTGCAGGATGATTTCTGTTCAACATACAGCAATCAATATTGTAATGTTTCTTTATAAATTTCTTTATACAAGTAAAGAAGCAATGGCATGATCAGTAATACCTTAAAAAAGCACCCTTCTTAATCCAGACTTACTGTTGAGTGGCACTGACCTCCACCTAATAGTGGCTTAGGGTTTAGCCCCTCTTCAATTGTCTCTTCTCCAGAGAGCTGTAAGAACTCCTACAGCTGGCTTCCCCTTCTTAGGACCACCAGTCATTAGCTTTAGTACTGTGTAATCCAGTACTTGCTCCAATCTAGATTTTTTAAAAATGTTTTTATTAGTGTATTATATATTTATTTATGCATTTCTTAGTTATACCTGAATTACTATTAGTTTTACATAGTAGTGGGGCTTATTTTGACATAATCATACATGCATGGAATATAATTTGTTTTGTTTCAGTATTTTTTTTAACAACTTTCTTCTCTGCATATGCTTCTTCTCCTCATCAACTGCTAAGGCAAAATGTAGGCTGACCTCCCTTACAGAGGGAGGTCTAGGAGTAAAGTGGAAAGTGACCTAGAGGTCATGAGGCTGAGGAAAGAGATGAAAAGGCTCAATGTACATCCAAGCTTTGTTTTGCTCCTTGTAGATGACTGGAGAATAATTGGGTCTGGGCTTGTCTCTGCAGTGACCTTGCCAATGGCTTTCCCAAACTATGCTGTGAAGCCATTGCAACTGCTGACTTCAGTTTGGTTTTCAAATGGGCTCTGAATTAGCATGCAAGAAGATACTAGAAAATTTTTCACATGTGCTTTCCTCTACCCTTAATTTAGCTGTATCTTATTTGCCTTTTGCATTCCTTTGGAACAAAAGATCGTTTGCTTACATCCAGACTTGTAGATGCTCACTGGGGTTAGGGTGAGGAGTAAAGAAAGCTGGAAAATATGTTCTGACCTAGGAATCATTAACACAGAAGGGTCTTTTCCATTGGTAATTAATATTCTGGATGAATATTTTCTGCTATCTTGAGGATTCAACTTTCTATTATTTTTCAAATTTTATATTGAGTTTGCTGATCAACAAATGTCAGGACAATTTGGGGTAGAATTTTCAGAGACATTTTTTAGAACCAATTAATTTTCTTCATTAGTTTTTCTTCAACGTAGAAAGTCCTATTCTGAAACAATAGTTAACAAAGAAACGTTTTCATTTGTCTACAGGTGAATTTATAGCTCTGTTGTTTTAATATTTTCCAGAGAACTTTAGTCACTTTATTAAGCAAAAACATCTTCCCATTATCCTATGAAGGGAAGGGAATGCTCACTGTAGAGCTGACACTCAGACTTGTGGGAAGTGGGGGAGGAGGACAGCACTCATTATGGGTGACAGAGCTAAACTTTCAACTTATTTACATTTTGTGGGTGTCAGATACTCATGTCTAGGGCTCTTGTCCTTGCTTTGAACTGTCACCATAACTGCCAAAAATATAATAAAGAAGATGTATTGATTATTCACACTTCATGTTTATAGTATTTGTTTCTTGCCAACATACCATGTTCTTTTTTATCTGTCATTTCTAGATGTCTTTCCCTGTAACTATCTTGATCCATTTAACGAAAGAGTGTTTTGCCTAATGAGTCTTAATTCTTAATACATTAAGAATTTTTATGGAAACTGATAGTTTTTTGAGGGATGCCTCACAAGTTTCTTGCTGAAATTTGTTCCTTTCAGGATACTACTCCTTAGGGGAATTGAGAAGTTTGCATGCTCTACAGTTTTGTTAGCCATTCACCCATTGATGGATATCTGTGTTGTTTTTAAATTTGGCCTATAATGAATAAAGATGCTGTGAACATTTGTGTACAGGTTTTGGGTGAACATAAGTTTCCATTTCCTTGGATAAATGCCTAAAAGTGCGTGTTATAACAGACTGCCAAACTGCTTTTCAGAGTAGTTGTACTATTTCACATTCCCTCCAGCAATGCATGAATTTCCCCACATCCTTGCCAGCGTTTGTTGTTGTTGCTATGTCTTTTACTCTAGCCATTTGTAGGTGTGTATCCGTATCATGTGCAGTTTTAATTTGCTTTTTCCTGATGGCTGAACACCCTGTCATGTGTTTATATACCATCTGTATATTTTCTTTGGTTAAGTGTCCATTTATGTCTCTTGTCAATTGACTTTTCAAATGCCTCTCATTTGCAAAGTATTTGCTCAATCTTTTAACCTAGTTTTTCTATTGGATTTTTAGCAATTTTTCTTTTTAATTCATAGGAGTTCCTTATATATCATAGGTTTCAGCCCTTCTCCAGATATATGTATTGCAGATATCATCTCTTATCTGTGAATTTTTCTTTCATTCTGGAGTCTTGTGATAATATGGGAAATCTTAATTTTAATGAGTTTGATCTGTCAAAAATTTCTCATGATTTATATATTTGTATTCTGTTTAAACTATCTTTGACTACTTCAAGACCATGAAAATGTTCTTCTAAAGTTTTATGGTCATATTTTTATTATCTTGAAGACCATATGTAAGACAGGGCCATTCCTTCCTTTAATGGAAGAAAAAATTCACCAGAGAAGTCATTTCAGTCCAAGTTTTCCTTTATGGACAGGTTTTTAAATAAGAGGTCAAATTTCTTAAATAGATACAAGATTTTAAGATTTAATGTTTATTTTTCTCTTAGCTTTAGTATGTTCTCACTTTTGAGAGATTTCTATTTTTTAAATGTCAATTTTTTGGTGTAAAGTTCTACATATATATGTAATTTATATGTCTGAAAGTCCGAAGTTATGTCTTTTTTCATTTATACCTCTGGTAATTTTTGTTTGTCTTTTTCTTATTCCTAGTTGGTCAGTTTTATTTTTCTAAATATTTGTGTTTTTGCTCTCTTCTGTTATATCATTTTCTAATTTATAAATTTATCTTTATTATTTTCTTCTACATTTTTTTAGATTAGATTTATTTTTTAGGTTAGATTAAAGCTTAAATGATCATTTACATTTATTTTATAACATGAGTACATAAAGATATTAATTTCCTTTAAAGTCATTTTAACTATGTTTTATAAGTATGTTTTATATGTAATATCTTCATAATCACAGTTCAAAAATTTTTTTATTTCTTCCTGAATCATAATTTATATCTATGTATATTATTCAATTCCCATGCAATTGAATTTTTTTCTGGTTATCTTTTTATTATTGAAGCTAATTCAATTTCATGTGGGCCTAGACTATATTTTGAATGATTTCAATCTTTTGAAAGGTGTTGAGGCTTTCTTAATGGCAAAACATCAGTGTTTCTGTAAAACTGATAGCTACAATTTGAAATAAATGTTTTGTGAATATGTAGAGATGCCATAAATTTATATAATAAGGAACATGAGGGAATGATAAACCTGGAATTCAGGATGATAGTTACCTTTTGTAGTGGGAGAAAGGATAGGCAAAGAATGAATTGAGCACTACATAGTTAAAAGCATATTATAACTTTTCTACTTCCATTTTAAAATACAGATTCATAGATGCTTAGTATATATTTAATACAAACAACAATTATGCTCATAAAAACCTAAGTTTTTAAGAATTATTTCAAACATACAGAACTGGGCTGGAAATAACATAGTATAACCCTCCACCACACAGGATTGAATTATGTTAACATTTTGCTTTGTTTCAGTTCAGATTTTTCTCTATATCTTTTAAAAAAATAAATAATATATGACAGGAACCACTAAAACCTTCTAACTTATTCTTTTCCCTGCAGTGTTAGAAAGAACCACTACCCAGAAGTGGTGTCATTCCCATGGAAGTTTGGATACATTCCCTGTAATTGCACATACAAGTTAAACATCCCTATGCTCAAAATCTGAAATCTGAAATGCTCCAAAACCTGTAAAGTTTTAGGTGCTGGTATATTCCACAAGTGGAAAATTCCATACTGACCTCATGTGGCAGGTCACAGTCAAAATGCAAGCACACTAAAAATACTATATAAAATGCACTTTAGGCTATTTGCGTAAAAAGTGTCTGTGGAACAGATTAATTTTGTTTAGACTTGGGTTCCAGCATCAGGATATCCCATTATGTAGATGTAGATATTTAAAAATCCTTCAAAACCCTGAAATTTGAATCACATCTGATCTTAAACCTTTCAAATAAGGGATACTCAACTTTCAATGATAAAATCTAACTTCAATTGTTCACTTACTTTTTCTAAAAAATAGTGTTATATTTTGTAACTTATTAAAGAGGATATATTTTATTTAACTATTAGATAGTAATGCATTATATAAATAAATCACAGTTTTTTTTCATTTCTCAACTTTTTCATTTTTATGATAAGCAAATGTCCTTTTGCATATCTTTTTTAAAAATCTACCTTTGTATCTCTGAGGTATACACCTAGTAGAATTTTCTTGGATGTTGTAAGATTGCTTTTCAGAATGATTTTAATAGATTGCGTGGTCACCAGCAATGCATGAGAAGTAACATTTCCTTATATCCTTGCCAACACTTGGTACTGTTTTTTTCTCTTTTAAATTTTATAGTTCTTTGAAGTTAAGAAAAATTGAATTTTCAATGCTTATTATTTAAGTTTTTCCTGCAATTGCATATATACATCCTTTGCCTCACTTCTATGAAATCTATTTGCCTATCAAGTATTAATTTTTAGTAGTATGTAAATATGTACAGTCACACAGATACATACATTTTATATGTTCTGTACAATAATTCTTTGTAAATTTTATTTATTACAAGTATATTCTTCTAGAATACATCTTATCTTTATACTTCATTCATGATGTCTTGTTATTCATAAGTTTTAATTGTAATATAGGTAGATTTGTCACTTTTTGGTCCTTTTAATGTCTTAACAGTCCTTTCATATCTATATGTTATGAACGTTTTTTTCTAAATCTTCTTGTAAAAGATTTTTAGTTGTGTTTTTCTTTTTCTTTTTTCTTTCTTTTTTTTTTTTTTTGCGGTGCTGGGGATCGAACCCAGGGCCTTGTGCTTGCAAGGTAAGCACTCTACTGACTGAGCTATCTCCCCAGCCCTTTAGTTGTGTTTTTCACAAATAGCTTTTAAATATATTTGTTTACTTTCATAGACTTTCTATGTGGACAATTGTGTCATCTATGAACTAGACAGTTTTGTTGCTTCCTTTCCAATCTATATGTTTTATTTCTTTTTCTTGTCTTATTGCATTAGCTAGTATGTCTCATATGATGTTGAAAGGAAGTGCTTAGAGGAGACATCCTTGTCTATTCTTGATCATAAGGGGAGAATTCTAGTTTTTCACCATTCAGTATGATGTTACCTATAGGTATTTTGTAGATATTCTTAATTAAGTTGATGAAATCCTTTCTATTCCTAGTTTTCTGAGAGATTTTATTATGATGGTGAATTTTCTCACATGCCTTTTCTAAATTATATGACTATATGGTTTTTCCTTCTAGCCTATTGATATGACAAATTATATTAATTGATTTTTTAATATTAATTGATTTTTTTTTTATAACAGGGATTGAACTCAGGGGCACTTGATCACTGAGGCACAACCCCAGTACTATTGTGCATTTTATTTAGAGACGGGGTCTCACTGAGTTGCTTAGCTCCTCACCATTGCTAAGGTTGCCTGGAACTACCTCATCATCCTGAGTTGCTGGAACTACAGGCGTCCTGCCACCACACTCAGCTAATATTAATTGATTTTTGACTATTGAACCAACCTTGCATATCTAGGACAAATTCTACTTGGTGATGGTGTATAATTCTTTTTATACATTGTTGGATTTGATTGCTAATATTTTGTTGGGGATTTTTTACATCCATGTTCATGAGAGACATTATAGTCTTTTTATAATATCTTTGTCTTATTTTAGTATTTGGGTAATATTGGCTTCCTAGACCGAGTTTGGAAGTACTCTCTAAGATTCTATGTTCTGGAAGAAATTGTAGAGTGCTGGTATAATTTCTTCCCTAAATGTTTGGTTCAATTAATCATTGAAGCAGTCTTTCCCACCCTCTCATGTCTGTCTTTCCTGCCTGTAATGTTTTTCCTAATTACATTCATAAAAGTATGATTTACTCTTTGTTTTTCTTTGGGAAAAATTTGCCACATTATTTTTTTCCAAAGCACCTGACACTGCATCTATGTTCCTTTCCTACCATCTTTCACTTTGCTTCCTGAGGTTTATCTTTTTAGAAGCCTGCCTACTGTGTGAGGCTAAATATCAATTACTCCCTTTCCTCTACTTTGAAGACATGCCTGTAGGTCACTTTAACATAGGAGGCTTATTACTTGTCACTGTGGAGAAAGCACTGGATAGCAAAAATAATTATAGATGGGATGGATCTTTTATGGTTCTTAGAATAATGATCTCTTCCTATATTTCTTGCCATATTTTTGAGTTCTCAAATCTACAAAGCAAGAGACACTAGGTGATAGTGTGATAATAAATAGCCTCCAACTATCTGTGACTTATCAAAACAAATTTTATCCATCATGCTACATTTCCACCCATAATGGTCATTCAGAGACCTAGACAGATAAAGTAGCAACCATTTCAAATACTGCTGACTGTGGTGCTGGAGGGGAAAAAAGGGCTTGGAATGGGGAGGCGGGGGGTTTCCATTCTTGTCCTCAAATGACACATCTCTTTCTCTCAAAACTCATTTGCCAAATCTAGCCATATGACCTTACTCTATAATACAGCGGTCAGGACAGAATGGAAACTGGAAATACTTGAGGGAATAACATCAATGTCTACTGCAGTGAACAAAATCCTCTTTGTTTTTCCTAGGGAAGGGTCTTGCAACTCTAACTGATTCAACCTTTCTCCAAATTTAGAGGAAAAGCATGCCAACCTCCTCCTTTTCTTCACAATATGAAACAAGCGTGCTAAGAATATCTGAGTAAAATTATACATGTCTTCATGTTTTATAAAGGCAATTTTCACCTCTAAGAATATTAGAGCGAGAGATACCTATTTCAGGGACCTCTGATTCACACAGGAATAGTTCCCTTTATGGATTTAGATTCTATGCCTAAGCTAGCTACTTTATGGATTTAGACTCTATGCCTAAACTAGCTATCCCCTTAGTAGCTCTGTAGCTTAGAATTAACAATATTAATCAATAAAATGATAACACTGAAACCTAACAGTAATTTGATGATTGCTCTGTGACATGCATGTTCTAAAACGTTACATGGATGAATTCACACAATTCTCACAACACCTCTCTGAAGTAGATAGTAACAGTCTTCCCATTTTATAGACGAGAAAACTAAAGCACAAGAGAATTAGGAAACTTGCCCAAAGTCCCACAACTAGTAAGTCAAGGAACTGGAGTTCTATTTCAGGTATTCTGACTCAGTTACTGTGGTAGACTAGATTTCTGTCTTCCTGTTTCTTCACTACCAATGTGCTTATTTTATTTTATTTTATTATTTTGAGACAGCTTTATTTTTCTAGAATAGGGCCCTTGGTAGCCCTATTAATATATAAATGATGGCCATTCTGAGATAGTGACAAGCTTTACTAATTTTTTCCCTCCTTGATCTCTAATGCATTATCTTTTAGTCTGTATTTGTGTGTGTTTGAGTCATTTTATCATCCTAGATACATTTAATGAGTACCATTGATAAAATGTCATGGGCCATGACATGGACTCTATACTAATATCCTAATACATCACCTGTTTCATTTTTAATTGTATTATTCATGACCTAATCAGAAGAAAGTATCTATCTGCATTTCATAAGAGAAAAACTAGTTATAAAGAATTGGTAAGGTGTGTGAGGGAAAGCATTAAACAGAGAAAGTCAGATAATTCTGAGGTTAGCAACAGCAAAAGGTCATTACTGCCCCAGGACAGCAAAGGCAGTGGGAGGAAATTCACTTCCAGAGTTCAGAAGACAGGACCTTATAGCAAGAGATAGATGGAGATAAGGAGTGATTTAGAGGATGTAGGACTTCAGAAGGAGGGACTGTCTGATGGCAGCTTGAGCATGGGGGAAAATACTTGCTAGAGATGCTTCCCAAGGTAGAAGAGAGGGGCAGTTTCCTATCTTCTCCCCATCTCCTTTCTCTGGTATTCTACCAGTTTCTCCCATTGGCTATACATTTTCAAAAGCCAGTTGAAATAGATGCCTAAGAAATATAATTCCTTGAAATGCAGAGTAGTCTAGGGGAAGTACAGAAAAAAATCTTGAAAATAACTGGCCAGCATATCTACCATCTCGGCTGTGAAAGAAAGGGATAAATTTTATATCACTTATCAGTGTCATTAAAGTCCATGTGTCTCTTAAATATATTATGTGATACAATCAACTTGAATAATTTTTTCTCCTTTAAATTAACTGAGTTGATATAATGTAGACAGAGCCACAATGAATATATTTTACTAATTATTTAAGGGTTATAATTCTACACAGCGGGTGAAATCTAATCACTGAGGGCCTATTGTGCATAATTAGATACTCTTTCCATCCCTGTTCCCATCATAGTTGACTAAAACCTTAATGTATTTTATTCCAGGATTACTCACTGTATTCTCTCATGACTGCCCAAGAATAATAATTTTCAATTGATATGTGGGATTACGATCCTTAAGAACAAAGTGGAGATTTATGATTGTGTCTATGTGATATAAAATTTACCTTTTTAAAAGTGAGAACAAAATACGCTAAACTGGTTGCAATGAGTCATACAGAACGACACTTTCTAAATTGTTTTATATGCTTATCATGTGAGATGCTCAATGAAAAAAATTGTAATAAAATACATTTAGGGAATGTTGCATAATGTATCCACCTTAAGGGAAGTCTCAGTGTCTAAAGGATTGGTGGTGTTGGGGAAAACTATTACTTTTTTTTCATCTAGCATATATAGTATACCAGTCCCCAAAACCCTTCTGGACTCACATGGTGAACTGGCTTATCATTTTCAGAACTCAGAACGCGCACATGTTCTTCCTGTGCATGGTGGAGCAAAGCTGCCCACTTTGTGGAGTCTGGGAAGGAAAAAGAGGAGGAGGCCAGGAGTCCTGATATCTCTCTCCTTCAAGGGCACACGTCCAGTAGCCTAACTTCCTTTCATCAGGTCCCACTTCCTAAAGTTTCCACAACCTCCCCTTAGTGCCACAGGCTGGCACCAAGCCTTTGACACATGGACCTTGGAGGGACATTAAGTTATCCAAACCCTAACACTTGCATTTTTTTATATTAGTCTATCTTTTCTTTTTCTTTCTAATGAAGGCCATCAGTGATTACAAAGAGAAGCTCAGAGAAGCATCAGTAAGGCCCTCAACAGGAGGCTTTTTCTTGCCCATCATTTTCCCTGAGGCTTTGCAACACAGGTTCCTCCAATAACTGCAGTTATCTCCCCGCAGAGCAGAAGTTCATGCAGACAAGACCATTTGCAGTTTCAGCACCACTATGCCCAGGACACTCAGCATGTACTTAGTGGTTTGTTGAAAGAATGGATGATTTCTTTGAAGGACTCTGCTGTCTTAAGCCTCATCAACTGCATGATGTTTCCAGCAAAGTATTTATGTACACATGGGCAAGGAACAACTCCAGGCAATTAGCAGAAACCTCAAGAATGGGCTGGTGTATTCCCAAATTAATTGGAAAACTTAAAAAAAATTTAGTGTACCCAGATCTATACATATGTACTATATGTGAAGACCACATGATCCTTATTTTCCTCTCTGATTTTTAATTCCTTTTTTAGAAAACAGGGACAGGCTGTTATTTACATTGACAAAAATGAAATGCTTGTGGGGAAAGTTGTGCATATGTGGGAGAAAGTTGTGCATTTGGGAGCTCTGTATACTTTTCTCAATTTTGTTGTGAACTTATAACTGCTCTACAAAAACCAAGTTTCTTAATAAAATAACATGATAAAGTAAAAGGTGTTTGAAAAAGAGAGGATGTTCATATGACTTTTATTTCAGCACTATATATTGTTATAATTGTTTTATTATTAGTGTTAATCTCTTACTATGATAAGTCTATAAATTAAACTTTATTATATATATGTATATATGAAAAAATCATAGTATATGTAAGGTTTGGTACTAGCTATAGTTTCAGGCATCTGCTAGAGATCTTACAATACATTACCATGGAAAAGGGGATGGCTGTATTTGTAATAGACATCAAAGTCAGCCGAGACATTAAGTAAGGGGACAGGAGGACATAATTAATTTAACTTTGGGTATAGGCACATTTCCTTGTGAGATCATATTGGTGACACCCAGTAGGCAGTGGGAAATGGAAACAGATCATGTAAGAGAAGCAGAGACTAGCATGTAGTCATTTGCATAAGTTAAAACACATGCAAACTGAAGGGGCTACCAAGGGTTGAGGATAGAATATTCATTGCCTTTTATTTAAGAAAAGAAATGAGCAACAGAACCAAGGACAAACTAGACAGAGAACTAGGAACCAAATCCATCTATTACAGGACCATGGATACTGAATTTGATGAAGTCAGGTTCTGAGCCACAGTGACTACGTCACGTAATGTGTTTTGAGACAGTGAGAGAGCTGAAGAACCCAGCTCAGCAGGTAAAAGGAAGACTATAATAAGAATTGGAATCATTTTTTCATATAGAATGTACCTCCAGAAGTTCATTCTCTCTTCACTCAGAACTTTATCTTTTGGCTCTTTCTCTACCTAGTCTAACTTCTGCTCCATTGAGTGACAGATTTTCATTCTACGTGTAATTCACATCCCAAGAGAGGAATTTGTTGATTTAGGCAGTTGTTGTACAATACAGGGTACTCTTGCAGACACAGGTCTCTTGAGGAGGCCCATCCTCAAGAGATGTTGGTGGGACTTCTGGTAAGGTCATGACAGGTTAGCTGAGAAGTGACTCTTTTCTTCCCCAGGAACAAAACTAAACAAGGAAACTTAAATAAAATGTTTAATTAAAAATTTTGTACACATAAATATTATTTTCAGTGAAACCAGGAGATACATATAATCCAGAAACTCTAAATATTGTGTAATGGTGGCCAGACGTGTGCAAGGCAAAGGTACAGGAAACAGTGTTGGGAATGGTAGGCAGTTGAGCAAGAACTGCCCAAGTGCTGAGGGCTCTGAATGGCAGTAGACTTCAGGGAGAAGTTGCCAAACATGTTCCCTTAGGAGAAAAAACAAACCTAAAAGTACAAGAGTTGAAACTTCAGCTGATGCTTCTGTGAAAAGAACACAGCTTGAAATGGGACTAGGGTCAAGCGGTAGTTACCTGGATGGGGGTGAGGGAAGAGCAAAGGTACAGAAAGGAGACAAACATCAAAAACAGAGACTACAGGTAAGTGGTTTTGGAAGAACTTAGGAAATAAGTGGTTCATGGAGTCTTTCTTTAGGAAACTGCTAAAAGATGAACAACCAGGAATGGCTGGGAGATTTCTGGCAAAAGGTTGATGGTGAGCACTGAACATATACCTTTAGAAGTAAGAAAATTTAAAAAGGGAAAAATAAAAGAAGATGGGAGGTATCATAAGTTTGTTGATTGCTTCATCCTTCCTCCAATGGGAGCAGCTGCATGAGTGTTCATTGAAGTTATTATTTGAGGAAAACAAAAAGATCTAGTATGGAAAACAAGCTTGAACACTATGACATGAGATGATCACACCTGTGTCTCACAGGTTGATGATGCTCTAGGGATATGGGTTTATTTTGAAGGCAACCTCATCTCTTCAACTTGACAGGTGGTAACTTGTGCTTGTCCTTTTAGAGTTTGCTGAGGGTAGATGGGAGGTAGCAAGTGACTGCAGTCCTGGGAATATCTGCCCCAAAGTTGGACTTCATGAGGATGGCTTGGGCCGAAACTCTGCTGGGCACCCAAATGTGGGGGCTTTATAACCCTGGTGTGCACTTTCCTCCCCATGTTTGCTCTCCACTTAGTTTTGGTCTAATGAGTACAATTATTTGTGAGGCTGATAAATATCTGTTTATCCTTTCTCTCTCCTCCTTAGTCCTACATTTCCTCAGGTGTCACTTTGGATTCCCTGCATCCCAGAGCCCTTGCTGAGCACACCTTTATGAAGTTTTTGAGTGTAGGAATGGTGGGGGTAGTATGAAAATCCCATTCTTCTCTGCCCCTGAGGAAAATTTGTGCTGTTATATTACCTACTGCTGATTTGTTATAAGCTCATTTTAATTAAGTCTCATAGTGAGGACTAAATAGACTTTACAGATGTAGATTTGGAAAATTAAAAAAAAAAAAAGGTAAGTTAGTTTTTATTTCCAATGGCACCAAAGTGGTAAGCTTAGTAAAATCAGTCAAATTTTATTTCTGTGTAATGAATTCATTCATTTGATGGATTCTGTTGGCATTCATGGGAATGGAGGGACTAGTTGGCCCATTTGCATAGCCAGCCAGTGATAGAAGGGCTGGAATCCTTGTTTCAGTGCTCAGGTTAGCACCATAAGGGTGGAAACTATCTTACTCTAAGCATGATTCACAAAATAGAGAAAGTTTACCTTGCCTACTGTTAGCCCTTCTGTGTTTCATGAAACCCCAACAATCCTTACCTATATGTTCTTGGGATTGGCATGGAAACACAAATGTTCTGTGAAAGGGCATAACTCACAATCCCATGAAATCCTCAGGACCCAGGCATGCCACATTCAAGTTCATGTGCTAACGGTCTTCCAGGAACCTACCAGGGGCCAAGCAAATGGGACAAGGAGGAAGATTAGTGGACAAAACGGAGGCAGAAAAGTACAGACAGCACAGAGCTACCTGAGTCAGGTGCCCATGTGATGATCACTGCTGCCTTGGGACCTGGGGAAGAAAAGAACCACTAGAAGCGAGTTTAGGGCCAGGGAGCGCTTTGATTTATTTTGTAATTTTGCAACAGAACTGCTGGTGCCAGAAATGGAAATTTCGCATGCACTGCCCTGGCCTACTTTCCTAATCGTATCCTGAAAGGCCTCTTCTATTTGGGCTAAGAGGTGAAAATAAGGAGGACAAAAGGGCAAAGAAGGGCCAGTTATTTGAGGAAGTTAGAGGGAACATGTGAAACATTTGGGTTAAAATTGGACAAAAGTAGCAGCAGTTAAAAGTCACCCTGCAGGAAAATAGACCAGAGGCAGACTTAAAAGCTCCCGACTTGCCTCTGTAGAGTGTCATCTTCCTGACCCTTCCTGAGCTGAAAGGAGAACAGTGAGTTTTCTCCCAGGAACCAAGAGTGTGTATTGTGTGTGGTACTAGTTCATGCTCAGGATACTATCCTTGCACTTGCCAAGTCAAGTAATGGGTCAGGGTTTGAAAGAACTGCTCAAGTCCACAGAGCAACATCTCTAATTATTTTTTCTTCTCACTAGGATTTAAACATTCACTGGGAAGAATTATTGCATACAAGTAATTTATTTAGGGTACCAGCTTGCTGAGCCAACCTTTTGAAACATGAGGTTGAAGGTGTTGACAAGGAACAGGGCTAAGAGTAGAAACAAAGTCCCAGAATTGAAGCACCTGGAAATAAAAGTATGACCATATATAGGACTCTGAGTGCCTAGAATATGAACTGTGCCTTATGAATTGTCACAGGTTAGAGTTCCTGGGAAGAAGACTCTGGAGTAGGTAACAGCATGCTACGATTTCTTAGGGTGTGCTTTTGAGATCAACAGCTATGGAAATGAAAGGAAAGAAGTGGGGTTGGGTAGATGAAGGAGTCGAGAGACCCCCACAGGGAGTTCTGGAGTTGGCATGGCCCTTCAGTTGACTTGAGTGGGAGGGAATGAGTGGGTCTTTATATGCTTACAATTTTAGATTCAGGCTGCCCCTCTTAGGAAGTGAGACCTTTGGTAAGGCAGATTTCTCCAGCCTGAGCAGTCCCTCCAAAGGGACAACAGCAGAAAGTTGTCTTCCAGTAACATTTCCAGCAGCTGGGGAAATTAATCCATAAATCGTGATGCCCTTAGCACCCAACATAGTACATGGCACACTTGTCCCTCAATATCCACAGAGGACTGGTCTCCTACGTCCTGTGACTACCAAAATCTTAGTCCTTAAATAAAATGGCATATTGTTTTGCATTTAACCTATGCACATCCTTCTATATGCTTTAAATCATCTCTAGGTTACTCAAAGTACCTAATAAAATGTAAATGCTATGTAAATAATTGTTAGGTTGTATATTGTTTAATAATGTTAAAAACTATCTGTATATGTTCAGTACAGATTCAAACATAAAAGACATAACTACATTTTTTTTTATCCAAGTTTGGTTGAATCTTTGAATAGAGAACCCATAAATAAGAAGGGATGACTACAGAATCAATGTTAATGTATAATTTTTTTTTGACCAGATGTTCAGCTGATTCCTTAAGAAACAAGAAAACACACTTCTCCATCTCCATTAGTCCTGTGGCGTCTTTTGCACTTAACATAGGCAGGATGGGGTGGGCAAAGGAAAATTTATAGAAAACTAGTGCCTGGACAACATTCGAATTAGTGGAAATATCTCTGGGTACATAGAATTAATTATAGTTTTCTAGGGGTAATATCAGTCAAGTGACTCTCAGTTGGGGATAATGCTCTCTGAAGGACTTTGGCAGTGTCTGTAAACATTTTTGATTGTCATGACTGGGGAGGGCAGTACTATTGGCATCTAGTGGATAGAAGCCAAGAATGTTGCTAAACATCCTATAATAAACAGAACAACTCCTACAGCAAAGAATCACCTAGCCAAAGTGTCTATACATTGTTTGAGCTTGAGAAACCTGCCTCAGCCCATAGGATAAAAATGAGAGTGCCTGATTAATCTCTCTCCTTTTCCCTTGATATATATATATATATACCTCCTCCCAATTCCACCAGAGAGTACATGACTACCTCTTTTCCTGCATCTAGCTTCTGTCTTGAGTCAAATGTTGTTGATTACTTGACTCATTTGTTCCTTGAAGACCAGGGTAGTTCTTACTGACTTTCTCTCACAATACAGGCACATGGCAGAAGCTCCATATAGCTAGCTAAGTTTCAGTGAAATACATTGGTAGCGCATTGGTTATTTTTAGGTGGATACTTTCGCACTAGATCAACAGATACCTTTGTACCAGATCAAATTCATGTTCTTCTCTGAGTATTAAATACCCGCTAGTGGGTGCCCTTCATGGGGTCAACAGGTGAGCAGGTCAGAGGGCAGTGTAAAAATTGCATCATACACAGCTGACTGTAGCTGATCATGACTGGTTCCTATTTATAGCAGCATAATTCAGGACCTGGAAGAAGTTGGGCATGAAGATGGTGTGCAGTTTTTCCTAATTTTCTCAGGGTCTTAGAGAAGGAGGCTGACTAACAGGGCCCTGGAAGCTAAAGACAGCCAAAAGAATCCAATGAAGAAGAGATTATTTTGTATTTTTGTCTTATTGCTTTCATTCCTACATGCTCTGGGCTGAGTCATCTCTCCCCTGCCCAAATCCAGGGGGCAAATTTTTCTTTTCCTTATTTCATTGGTCTCTTCACGGCAGCCTGCAAGCTTCCATAAAGAGTCATTTTCTGGGAAATAGTCTTTTATTGGGAAAGAAGAGATATAAGCCTTTTCTCTTTCTTTACTTTTCCATGCCTGGGAGGAAAAGGCAGAATTCCAAATCAATCCTCGAAGCTTGCCTTAGAATCTGAATATTTGTCCACATTGACAAAAACCTTGTGTTCACAGACCCAGTGCCTAGTAGTTTGTCATTTTAATCCACAAGTTTATTAAACTACCCAGTAAAATCAGCTCAGTGTATTAGAAGTCCCCAGGATCAAAACTACTTGCTTAGCGTACATATTGCTATTCAAGGAACAATTTATTTTTCCTGATTTTTTTTTCTGGAACCAAGTTGCAAGGATTTCTTGTTAGTTGGTAGAGAAATAAGGCCTAGAATCCTAATTCCTAAGTCTCATGGGAATCTATCCTCAGTGGGATTGCCAAGTCCCTAGCTCTGTAGTATCTAAAAACCTGGTTTTTGGCATTCAGTCCTAACAGAGACATTGCAGGCTTTGCCTTGCCCATACCAATACAGCGCAGATCCCCTGCTCCTGTGGAGGAGTGTGTCATTTACATAACACATTCAGCCCCACATACCGTTTGCCATCTATCATTCAATTAGTTATTTAGGATGTGTCCTATTCTAGTCATAATAAAATCATTACAAAAATCCATGGAGAAATATGTTCTTTTTGGGCAGACACTGGTTTTTAAATTAGAATATCTCCAACTGTTATTAATTGTTTTTGTGTGAAAATATCATAAGTGATTGAACCAAATTAGGAATCAGTCATCTGCCAAAGTAAATTCTTGAAATCACCATCATTACTGATTTGTGCTAATGTGGAACAGAAGCAATCAAACCTAGGAAACATTAGAATATCTTTACATAACTAACGAGTAGAGAGACAGGCTGATTTTTTTCTAAATGCTTATCTCCCAAATCACTCACCCCATTACCATCCCTGCCCAACCGATGCTCCTGTGCACATGTCCACACACAAACACAACACACACACACACACACAAACACACACACACTGCTCTAAGAACAACCTAGCAACTAGATGAAACTAATTAAAGCCATAAGTTTGTAATGATGATAACCTCATCATGAGTGATCAGTGATCCAACTGCTTAGACCACCCAGTATAATCAGCTATTAAAAGCCCTCATGTTCAAAGCCACTTCAGATTAAAGTACATATTGGATGTCTGACCTGAAACATGAGATCTTATACTGGGGAAGATTCCCAGGATTTTAGTGCAATTCATTATTTAGAGGCAAAATCCAGCTATAAGTTCACAGTTTATATAGCTGTTATACAAAAAAACAAAAGAAATAAAAAAGATTCTTTCAAAAAATACCAACTTAACATAGAAAAATAAACTAGAAAATTCCATGAAAGTGTAACAAGAAGAGGATAAGGTCTGGAGTGAGAAAACCCAGGTTAGGTGTTTAATGCTTTTAAGTTTCAGCTATACAATAAGAGCTCTCAAAACATACATGCATACCTTTTGGGCTAAAGTAGATATCAGAAAGAAAATATATGTGAAGGCATTTAGAAACTTCAGTGGCATATTATTTACTATTTTCATCATCATCATTATACTTTTAATACTTATAATTAATTTCTTAGAACAAGGTACCAAATTTCGGTCTCTAGAAAATAGCAAGCACACTTTTAGAAAGCTAGAAATAATTCGTCAATCTATTTGAATTTCTGTTTCAACAAATGACCTCTGATTTCCTCTTCTGAGGTATTCTCCATAATTGAAATAAGAGACTCTCATGGAATAATTTGCCTGGGGCAGGGTGCTTTATCTAATTTCTCAATTATCACCCATTTCCCTGAAGAAGGGCCCAGTCTCTCAGGAAATGAGGGACCACTCAATCTGAGAAGAAAAATGAAGTGGTGGCAGCATGAAGCTGCCTGGGTCATAGATTATGTGGTTGGGAAGGACATGGGATGATCCAGAGTCAGGGGCAACAAAGGGTCATGATAACTAAAGTGCAGGAAAATAGGTAAGATGGAATGAGCTTCAAGTGTATTTAATGACGTTAAATGCAGTTCTGATTGTACACCTTCAACATTTCCCACCCAGAAATTCCTAGATGAATATAGTTTTATAAATCCTCTAATAACATCAGGTCATTTCTGCTTATTATTATTATTTTTTTTTTTGCAGAGGGAGGGTGTGGAGAGAAAGAGACTGACAGATAGACTTGTACTGACTAGACTATAGGTACTATTCTGATTCCTGGTTAACCAGGAATCTTGGAGGAGCCAGGCTGAAGTCCTAGGCAGACAGCAGATGTGCACTGAGTGTAGGAAACTTGGAAGACTTGCTTTGCATACTGAGTTAACAGATGGGACTTAGGGTGGGAGGGAGTAGTTCTTTGATGCAGTCAGCAAAGGTGCCCAAGGCATGAGCTTAGGGGAATCTGATGGAAATGAGCAACCATGATTGGATCAAGCATCTTGCAGGATGGACTAATGTCAAGTCAAGACCAGCTGGAGAATACAGGTTACTGATCTATACCTCAACTCAGAAGATGATTGATGGGATTCCCATGGGATGGCAGCACCAGGGATGTTAGGATAGTCCCTCAGCATGGCAATAGTCCAGTGATTGGATAAGCAGGCACTGAGTGGATGACCTCAATTCCTAGGTCTCTTTGTGCCTGTGCCCCATCTATCTCTGTTCTGCCTTGCTATGGGCTGCTGGTCTCTCCTGGTTCTCTTCTGTTTGGCCTTCTGGCCTCTGATACACTGCTTTTCCTTGCTCCTCAGTTTGTGGGTATGCCTAGATTCATGAAACCAGTGTGTGAATTATTCAGCTAGTCCTTTTCTGTCTTCCTAGCCACTCTTTATACCTCTCTGAAGATGCTTGTAATCCCAGAAGTAATGGGAGAGTAGGGTAAGTAGAGAGTAGGAAGACATCCAAGAGTGTTGTCTTATTATTAGGCTAGAACACAAATATATACAGCAGGCAAACCAATTTTATTTCTGGAAAATGCCTTTGAATTCAGTTAAGCAACTACTCAATTTGGCTGGGGTTGAGGGGAGCATGAGTTGGAAATAAATCAATTAAACCAGTTGGCTTAAATTGACTGGTCATTTCAGCCCAAATCACTTTGCACTGGGTAGACACAGCCTTAGAGAGCTTCTGAAACAGTTCCCATAGCAACTACACAAAGAAGAAATGGCAATAAGAAGCAGTGCATGTGGAATTTATTTTATCTTCTTTTGCCTGACTTCCTTTAGTCCCATCTCATATTCCCTTAGGCGCTGGCCATCTGGGCATGTTCTTTTTTTCTTAGCAGTTTCCCTTAGGAAAGAGTTCCATTTAAAATGCCCTTTCTTACCTGCCTCTGACTGACAGATTGAGATTGTCATTTGCAATTGCGAACTCCAGTCCTTCCTGTCTCTAATGAAATCCTGCCTCAAACTGGCCTGTCTTTCTCCCTTGAACTTTACTGGTTCCCTGTGCCATAGGATTAGGGAGTTTATTGCAAGGGGGATTAAGATTTTAGCTCTGGGACCTGTTCTAGATGACTTCACCTACTAAAGGAGTGCATCGTTTTGCACACATCTGCTCCAGTACTCAAAAAACATCAAAAGGAACTCCAGCCTCAAAGTCTCATTTCACTACTCCTTGTCTCCTTTCTATCACTAGCAAGTATGTGGTTCAGGACAATTCACATCTGGGAAATTTACAAACTGATGTTTAATTCAAGCTCCTCTGTTGATCTATATCTCAACTTGAATATCTATCTTCTGAAACTTGAAAATATCATTAGAACTCTACCGAGCTTTCTTCTTTAAATAAACATGTAACAAGGCAGAGCAACCAGTCTCACTCAAAGCCATTTTCACTATGTGTACAAGACTTTATTTCAATTTTTTGAAATCTTTCTCCCTAAAAATTGCTTCTACCTTCTGTTTCTAATGCATGTGTAAAGAGGTTTTGCTTGAACTTGCCTGTTCAGTCCTATATCACAAAAGCAGCTGCTGATTTTCTTAACTATTCCCCTAGGTTACATATCAGATTTTCTGGAATTGATATTCAAAGTCTTCCATAATTTCATCCCAACTTACCTTTCCATTTATGCTGAAACGAAAAGATATAAAAACTTTCTGCTTTGGCTAAAATGGTCTGTTCACTGGAGCAACAATGAACCTTATAATTTCTAGCTTACCTCTCTTTGCTCATGCCATTCTTTTTACTTGGGATGACCTCTGTCTTCTTTAAGTCATTCAAAATCTTCTTTCCCACTCCTCATTTCAATCTATATATTTTTAAAAGCCAGTTTTGATCATACCAGCACACACACACAAATGTATAAAATATGTGTATAATTTACATATAAATAAATATTTATATATTATATAACATGTGATATATAAAATAAAATTATTATATATTTTTCTTTTTGGTTTGAGCATTTCTCCCTTAGCAGATCACAGGATTAAAAAAAAAAAAAAGCCAAGCAACACAAGTATTCTAAGACTTCTGTTCAAATCACACTCATTAATATTCTGTGGCCAAAAAAAAAAAAAATTCTGTGGCCAAAGAAAGTTATGTGAACAAGCCCAAGATCAACTGGGTAGGGAAGTCTACTGTGCCCACAGTGGGAAGGAGAGGAAATGAATGTTTGCCGACCAATACTGCAAACTATCACAACGTTCTCCATATGTTGCAGAACACCCTTCCCACATAAGTAAGCTTCATCTACCTGGATGGGTGATAAGCTTCTCCTTAAAGGGTCAGACTGTACTTTCATGTGCTCATTCATCATTTGTTATATATTTTCAACCTTACAACATACCCACAGATAACCTAGCAAGAGGCTTGGAAGCCATGAGACTGGTTCCACGGATGGTCTGGATGAGACAAGTTCCAAGGGATGCCACATTTTCAAAGTAGGCAGTCAGTGACTATTTCCAAATTCCTAGTCATTTGAAGAATGTAGCTGCCCAGCTGTGAAACTGTAGTTAATCAACATGGCTAGGTAATGTACCTTTATTTGGATTGTGCGGTACTGGGTCCATTTGGAAAAGAGAAGCACTGGAAGAAGAGACCCTGCTCAGAAATTTCCAAAGGTGCCATTTGAGTCTATTCAAGGACAGAACCTTGTTTCTCCATTTTCATCTTGGTAGAAGTGATTACAGTACATTTGGTCATATCCTTTTGGCAACATGCTTGCTGCCATTTACTGCTGGAGACAATAGATCTCTTTTTCTTTTGAACCCAGTCTCTTCTAAGGCACAGATTCCAGGTATCTCCTTGAGAGAATTCTCGAGTGGCTTACTGCAAACTTGCGGTGTCTTCGATGGACTCTGACACACTCAGGGCTTCCTCTTGCAGCTGCACTGTCTATCAACATGTAAAAATCCTTCTCAGGATTTTTGTGCACGGTGAGACAGTAGTGGGGGGTGGGGGGTGGAGGTTACAGGGGAAGTCACAGCTGAAAGGTATTGTAGAGAGAGAATGGGCTTGAAGATAAGATGAATGTAAGTTTGAATTACAGCTCTGCCTCTGTCTCTGCAATTGTGATAAAATACTTAATCACTCAGAACCTTGGTTCCCTGATCCAAGAAATTGTAATGTTATTTTCAGTAATAGATTCAAAAATCAATATTTATTGATCATTTACCATTCTTGGATGAGCAGCTACAAAAATACATAAAGCAATGCATATTCTTATGCAAAGCATGCTGGTGGACATAGGTGTTCATAGTGCACATCGATTCTCCTCTTTCTGACTTCTTCTGGGCTTCTGTTTCCCAGTCTGAGTTTCCGTGCTTCTCTGACCAGCTGTTCTACACATTTACGCTCCTTAATTTTCTTCAACATTAAACAAATGATTAACCAACCAATTAATAAATAAGTCCACAGCTATTTATGCAAAGTGTTATGTACTTCCCTGAGGCCTGTAAATAAGTTCTTATTTTTGGATAGCTAGAAAATATATGTCTTTGGAATTTCTTACTCCAGAGAGGACCAAGCTGGACTTCTGTCCAGCCCAGTGGCTTTCGGCTTAGTACAACTGTGGTTCCCCCAGTAGACATTTGACAATGTCTGGAGACTTTTGTTTTGATTTGTTTTTTAATCACAACTTGGTTGGGAAATGGGTTACTACTAGCACCTTAGGGGTTACTAGTTCTAGGGGGTAGAAGTTGGGATGCTGCTATATAGTCTACATTACACGGGTAGCTCCCACCGCACCACACACACACAAAAGCATTATCTCGTCCAAAATATCAAAATAATCCCACAGTTCAACTGAGGAGAAGGGAATCCTCTAAGTGAAGGAAGAGTGGATTTTGTCAAAATCTCTCTCTTACCTTGAGAATCATGCTGAATTTAGACTTAGGCTGTGAGTTTCTAATGGTGCAGAACCATGTGGATAATTTACATGAAAACTATCTCTGTAAGAATCCACGTGGGTCTGATTGATTACATAAATGTAGGAAGCACAGTATTTCTCCTCTCATTGCTGACTGATCAAGGTAAATGACTCAGAATGCTTTGGCAGAGATTACTGACAACAATCTTGTTTTCAAGCTGCTCCATAACCTAGAATTAAACAGCACACAAACATGGGTTGACAACTAAAACAGAGGCCATAAGCTGACCTGCCCTTCACTCCTCACTGTGGCTTTCCTTAGGTGCTTGAGTCCTTGACTGCCATTCGGGGAATGACTTGTACATTTCTTTGGTACTGATGGGTTGAGGTGTTTACACGATTTCTTTAGGCAAATGATTAGGTCAGAGTGGCAGGTCCACTCTCCCCACTGCCCACCCTAATTACTCCTGTCCTTTCACCTTTTGCCATGTGTGACCTAGGAGTTCTCACACCTCTTTCATTGCATGTGTCGACAGAGAGGACTCCAGCTATTAAATTTTTCACTCAGAATTAGGGGTGTTTCAAATAACACAACTTTTCTGAATTTCACTGGGTGGTCAGAAAGTAAAAAAATCAAGGAGAAAACTAAATTGAAATCCAGAGACAGTAATGTTGCAGAGTCAGGCTAGCTCTTCACCAAATCTGTTTCCTTTTTCCCTGATGTTCACAGCTGGACTACATCTCCGAGCCTCCCTTGCAGCAAGATGTGGCCAAGGGGCAGGCCTGTGGAACATGGAAGTAAACTTTACTTCAGCCTGGGCCTGGAAACAACTTTCTACATATCTGCCAACTGGATTTGGAGGGTTCAAGCAATCTTGAAAGCCATGTGTTGAAGATGGTAAAGCTCCCTCCCCATTAAAGTAATATGATAGCCAGGTATGAGAAGCAAGAACATATCCAGAACTCTGGTTGAGTGAGGACCTGAGAAATCAACTAATAGTCAGAAGGGGAGAAGCAGCTTCAAACAGGCAGTGATGAACATGAACAAGGGGTTGGTCCGAGTTTTTACCAATTAGGCATTACTAGTTGGGAAGCTGTCATGCTGGCTGCATCTAGCAGGCACCATTCTGTTTATGGACAATGAGTCAGGACAGCTCAAGAGAGATTTGATAAACTCATGAGACCGGAGAACAAGTATGTGTATGTCACTGTGATGAAAAGCATAGCACTCTGACAGACCAGCCTGCCGAGGCAAGTGTTGGGGGGACGATGCAAATCTAGGAAACACTGACGTCTTCGTCATCTCCACATCTTCTCTTATTCTGGTCTGATATTTTCTCTTCATTGTGCTCTGTAGAGTAAAAAAGAAAGTCTTCTAAACAAAGGAAAGACACACTCATGAAAAAAGCCAAACAAATGTTTTTCTGAATTTTCCATTGCAAGCACTTAGATTTGAATGAAGAACAAACCTCTTTTTTTTTTTTCCACCTTAAACCTAGTTTTTCTGAGCAGCACAGGTGTCCACAAAAAATATTTGGAATGACTTCGGGACTTGATTCATGTCACTAAGAACGTTGATAAATGTCACTGATTCAAAGCATGCAT
Organism: Sciurus vulgaris; assembly: GCF_902686455.1. Lineage (NCBI taxonomy): Eukaryota > Metazoa > Chordata > Mammalia > Rodentia > Sciuridae > Sciurus > Sciurus vulgaris. The sequence continues at coordinate 105,005,760 of NC_136472.1, forward strand.
CTCTATGTTAAGGTTCTTCCCCTCTCCTCTCCCTCCCAGGTAGGAGACCCTAAATGCATCTGCCAGGAAGAAGGAAGAACAAACCTCATCTTGTTTGATTTCACTCCCACTTTTTTCCCCTCCCTCTAGGATTCTTGGGGAGACTTGGAGTAAAAGACACTCATACAAATAACCAGATTCTATTTAGATAAGTATTGAAATAATTCTACTTCAATAAGTATTTCAATAAGTATTATCTATGATAATAAGTTTCATTTTATTGCTAACAGGGTTTTATGTCTTTATATCGCTTCCAAACTTCTGCAGTTTTGGTAAAGAATCTGCCACTTGGACCCCTTACCTCAGATCTCTGGAGATGTGTGAGAGTATAAACAGAATTCTTTACTTTTCTCAAAACGTTTCAGTGGCATAAAATTATTTGTTCTTCCACCTTCATCCCTTAACCAACATTTTAAAAAAATCACCATTTTAAATTATACTTATTGACACACATTCATTGGACGAAATGAGTTTCTTTGTGACGTTTTCATACTTGCATACTCTGAGTCTATCTTCACGATTACCCTGTTTCTTCTCTATTACCTCCCCTTAGTGATTTTCCACTTCCTTTTCCCCTTCCCTAATATTGCCCCTTCTACTCTTATGTTTCCTTTCCCCCCTAAATTCCACACACGAGAAAAAATACATGATATTTGTGTTTCTGAGTCTGGTTTATTTTGCATCATGTGATGGTCTTCAGTTCCATTCATTTTCCTGCAAATAACATTATTTCATTCTTCTTTATGGCTAAATAATACTTCATTGTGTACATATAACACATTTTAAATCCATTGTTCATGGGCATCTAGGATGATTCCATAACTTGGTGATTATAAATAGCACCACAATAAATATGAGTATGTGGACATCTCTACTTTATGCTGACTTAGATTCCTTCAGGTATGTACTCAGGATTGGGATAGCTGGATTATATGGTATTTCTACTTATAGTTTTTTGACAAACCTTCATACTGTTTCCCATAGTTTACATTCCCACCGTCAGTGTATATGTGTTCCTTTTCTCCCACATCCTCATTAGCATTTGTTATTTTCTTTTTTTTTTTATAATAGTTATCGTGACTTTGGTGAGATAGATTCTTAATGTAATTTTGACTTGTATTTCCCTGATAGTCAGAGGTGTTGAGCATCTTTTCATATCATTATTGACCACTTGTACTTCTTTTGAGAAGTATCTGTTCAGCTCATTTGCCCATTTATTGATTGGATTGTTTGTTTTGGTGTTACATTTTTTTGATTCTTTATATATTCTGGATATTAACTCTCTGTCAGAAGAGTAATTAAGAAAGATTTTCTCCTGTTCTTAGGCTGTCTCTTCACTCTGTCGATTGTTTCCTTTGTTGTGTACAAGCTTTTTAACAAAACTTTTACTCCATGTTTATTTTCTCCAACTTTTTGATAAGTAAAATTTGGTAACACATTTTAAGTATATTTCAAACTACAAAAGGAAAAGCACAGTATAACTCATTCTTTGGGGTCTTAATGTAAAGGAATGGTGCAGACAAGTGTGATGAAAGGAGAGGGGAATGAATTAAAGCACGAGAAGCTTTATCTGTCCAGATCTCAGAAGGTTAAATACCTTTACTATTTTTTCATTTTTCTCTTCTTCATTTTGAAATTCCGATTTAATAGAGTTAAATGCCTTCTCTAGCTCATGTTTCTTTTTGGTAAAATGGATCTTTTATTCAAAAACATTGAGAAATAATAGCAAGCTTCAAGAGGGAGGAAATGAGGGCTGCCTCAAAGAGTAGACATCACCATTCTTGACTCAGAAAGCATCAAATGCTACCAGTCATTGGGACTCAGCAAGGGAAAGAAGCATTTCCTGCTTCCTTGAAAGTTGTATGAGGAAATGCTTCATCTAACTTGTAATCAGAGAAATGTAGATTAAGACAACATTGCACCAACAAAGCAAAAACAAACAATGAAACACAAAGAGAGACAGCAGAAGAGGACAAGAGAAACAAGGGAACAAAAGAACTATAAACCAGAAAACAAATAATAAAATAGCAATAATAAGTCCTGTCCAATCAAGAAGTACTTTAAGTACAAATGGGTCAAACTTCCCAGTCAAAAGACAGAGAATGGTTGAATGTATTTAAAAAAATAAAATAAAAAAGACAAGACCCAACTATTTACTTCCTACAAGAAAATCGCTTTAGATCTAAGGACACAGACTGGAAGTAGAAGGATGGAAAAAGATAGTTAATGCAAATGGTAACCAAAATGGTAACAGCAGAAAAGGACCCATATCAGACTTAAAAAGACTTTAAGTGAAAAATTATCACCAGAGACATTATATAATGATAAATGGATCAATTCATCAGGAGGGCATACTGTATAAATATATATATGTACCCAACATAAGGGCACCTAAATATATAAAGCACACATTGGCAGAACCGAAAGGAGAAATAGACAACAATACAATAACAGTAGGAGACCTCAATAAGCCACTTTCAACAATGGGTAGATGAGACAGAAAATCAATAAGGAAACTGAACTCAAGGTACACTTTAGATCAAATGGACTTAGTGAGCATATGCAGAACATTCTACCCAGTAGCAGCCAAACACATTCCTCTTAAGTGTACCCAGAGAATTTTTAGGATAAATCATAAGTTAGACTACAAAATAAATCTTAAAAAATTTAAGAAGATTAAAATTATGCCAAGCATCTTCTCTGGTCAGAAAGGTATGAGACTAAAAGCAATCACAGGAGAAATGGAAATATCAAAAATATGTGGAAGTTAAACAACACATTCCTGAAAAACCAAAGGGTCAAAAAAGATATCAAATGGGAAATTTTAAAATATCTCGGGACAAATGAGAGTGGAAACATAACATGCCAAAATTAATGGAATGCAGCAAAAGCAGTTCTGAACAGTAAGCTAATAGTGATAAATGCCTACATGAAAGAAAATAAAAGATCCCAAACAAACCATCTAATTTTATACCTCAAGGAACTAGAAAAAGTAGAATAAACTAATTCACAGCACAAGGAAGAAAATACAAAGATTAAAACAGAAATAAATGAAATAGAGGTAAGTCGAACTATAGAAAAGATCAGTTAAAGTAAGTTGATTTTTTGGAAAAGGTAATAAAATCAACAACTTTTAGTTAGACTAAGGAAAAGAAAAGAGAGAAGACTATATACATAAAAGCAGAAACAAAAGAGGAAATATTACAACTGATATCACAGAAATATGAAGAATGATAAGAGACTACTATGAAAAATTAGATATTACTATGTCAACAAATTAGATAACCAACAGGAAGTGAATAAATTGTGGACACATACAACCTACCAAGGCTGGATAATGAAGAAAGAAAAATCTGAGCAGAACCCAAAAAAGGAAGGAGACTGAATTGGTAATAAAATATCTCCCATCAAAGAAAAGCACAGTACTTGACGACTTCATTGATGAAGTTTATTAAATGTTTAAAGAAAAATTACTCTCAGCCCCTCTGAAATTCTTCTAAAAACTTGAAGAAGAGACAATTCTTCTAAATCAATTTTATGAGGCCAGCATTATTCTAACATGAAAGCCAGAGAAAATCTCTACAAGAAGAGAAAATTACAGGTCAATATCCCTGATGAACATGGATGCAAACATCCTCAACAAAATACTAGCAAACAAAATTCAGTAGCATATGAAAAGGAGCATATGCCCTGATCAAGTGGGATTGATCCCTGGGTGCAAGAATAGCTCAACATATGCAATCAAATTAATTTAATGCACTACTTTACTAGCCTAAAGGATAACATCCACATGATTATCTCAATAAAACATAAAAAGCATTTGACAAGATTCAACATCCATTCATAATAAATTCTCAGTAAATACAGATACAGAAGGAACTACTACAACGTAATAAATGTCAAACCCCTAGTTAGCATACTTAATGGTGAAAAACTGAAAAGTTTTTCTTCAAGATCAGGAACAAGGCAAGGATGCTCATGCCCACCACCCCTTATGTTCAACACAGTACTGAAAGTGCTAGCTAGAACAACTAGGCAAGAAAAGAAACAGAACTCTTCCAAATCAGAAAGAAGTTAAACTATCCATTTGCAGATGATACAATTTTATATGTAAAAAACTCTAAAAAAAAAAGGTTAGGACTAATACATTCAGTAAAGTTGTAGGACATAAAACCAACATACAAAACTCAGTTACATTTCTATTCACTAACTATTTGAAAAGCAAGTTTAAAAAAATGCCACTTACCTACTTTTTCTTCTATAAGATGCAGGGTCTCTGGTCTGATTCCAAGGTCCTTGATCCATTTTGAGTTGAGTTTTGTGCAGGGTGAGAGATAGGGGTTTAATTGCATTCTGTTGCATATGGTTTTCCAGTTTTCCCAGCACCATTTGTTGAACAGGCTATCTTTTCTCCATTGCATATTTTTGGCACCTTTGTCTAGTAGGAGAAAATTGTATTGATTTGGGTTTGTGTCCATGTCTTCTATTCTGTACCATTGATATACCTGTCTGTTTTGGTACCAATACTATGCCGTTTTTGTTACTGTTGCTTTATAGTAGAGTTGAAGATCTGGTATTGCGATACCTGCTGCTTCGCTCTTTCTGCTAAGGATTGCTTTAGCTATTCTGGGTTTCTTATTCTTCCAGATGAATTTCATAATTGCTTGCTCTATTTCTGTAAGGAACATCATTGGGATTTTAATTGGAATTGCATTGAATCTGTATAGCACTTTTGGTAGTATGGCCATTTTGACAATATTAATTCTGCCTATCCAAGAACATGGGAGATCTTTCCATCTTCTAAGGTTTTCTTTAATTTCTTTCTTTATTGTTCTGTAGTTCTCATTCTGAAGGTCTTTCACCTCTTTTGTGAGATTGATTCCCAAGTATTTTATTTTTTTATTTTTATTTTATTTTGCTATTGTGAATGGGGTAATTTTCCTAACTTCTCTTTCTGAAGATTCATCACTTATGTATAAAAATGCATTGGATTTATGAGCATTGATCTTGTAACCTGCTACTTTACTGAATTCACTTATGAGTTCTAAAAGTTTTCTGGTGGAATTTCCGGGTTCCTCTAAATTGGCTTAGGATCAGACTTCCTTAACAGGACTCCCATAGCACAAGAAATAAAATCAAGAATCAATAACTGGGATAGATTCAAACTAAAAAGCTTTCTCTCAGCAAAGGAAACTATCAGTAATGTGAAGAGAGAGCCTACAAAGTGGGAGAAAATCTTTGCCACTCATATTTCAGATACAGCACCAATTTCCGGAATCTATAAAGAACTAAAAAAACTCTACACCAAGAATACAAATAATCCAATCAACAAATGGGCTAAGGAAATGAACAGACACTTCACAGAAGAAGATCTACAAGCAATCAACAGATATATGAAAAATGTTCAACATCTCTAGTAATAAGAGAAATGTAAATCAATACTACCCTAAGATTTCATCTCACCCCAATTAGAATGGCAATTATCAAGAACACAAGCAACAATAGGTGTTGGCGAGGATGTGGGGAAAAAGGTACACTCACACATTGCTGGTGGGGTTGCAAATTAGGGCAGCCACTCTGGAAAGCAGTATGGAGATTCCTCAGAAAGCTTGGAATGGAACCACAATTTGACCCAGCTATCCCACTCCTTGGCCTATACTCAAAGGACTTAAAATCAGCATACTGCAGAGACACAGTCACATCAATGTTCATAGCTGCTCAATTCACCATAACCAGATTGTGGAACCAACCTAGATGTCCTTCAGTTGATGAATGGATAAAGAAACTGTGGCATATATATACAATGGAATATTACTCAGCTATAAAGAATGATAAAATTATGGCATTTGCAGGCAAATGGAGGAAATTAGAGAATATCATGCTACTTGAGATAAGCCAATCTCAAAAAACCAAAGGACAAATGATCTCGCTGATAAGCGGATGATGACATATAATGAGGGGTTGGAGGGGTTAGTGTTAGGGTTAGGGTTAGGTTTAGGGTTAGGTTTAGGGAGGGTGGCAACAATGGAGGAAGGAAGGACTGTATAGAGGGAAAAGAGGGGTGGGGGGGAAGGGAAAAATAACAGAATGAATCGAATAACATTACCCTATGTAAATTTATGATTACACAAATGGTATGTCTTTACTCCATGTACAAACAGAGAAACGACATGTATCCCATTTGTTTACAATAAAAAAAGATGCCACTTACAATAGTATCAAAAAGAATAAAATTGGAATAAATTTAATATCAAGGTAGTAAAAAACATATACACTGAAAACTACAAACTTTGGTGTAATAAGTTAAAACTGACAAAAGTACATGGAAAGACATCCAACATTCATGGAATGGAAGAATCCATATTGTTAACATGTCCAGACTACCCAAAGTGATACACAGATTCAGTGATATTGCCATTACAATTCCAATGGCATATTTTTATGTAAATAGATTAAAAAATTAAAATTCATATGGTATTATATAAAGTTGAAAGTGACATTTATACTGCTCATTGGTGAATAACACGTTGAAGAACAAGGCTGAAGAATAGTGATTCAATGCGATGTATATATTAGAATTATCTGTAACATTAATAAAAATATTCGTATATAAACCTCACCCCAGACCAATTGAAGTGAATTTGAGGAGAACCAGGTGAGGTCTCCAAGCATTCAAATTTAAAAACAAAAGAATTTCCAGTTTATTCTAATATATAGCTATGTTTGAGAATGATTACCTGAGAAAAACATTCTCATGAAAATCACAAGGGTGCATATATTTACCAAAGAAACATTTTAGCAAATAACTAAAGGTAGTCAAAATCAGTTTATAGAAAAGTAAATTTGTGATATATATATATATACATAATACAACACCATAAAGAATTTAAGAAAAAAACCACATTTATATATAATGATATGTTTAAAAATACTTTTAAGCAAAGGAAGCAAGAAAAATTATGTCTAGCCCATTAACATTTATGTAAACTACATATACAAACAAAAATGCTATGTATTTTGCTATGTATTTGGTATGTATGGTAACAGACATGTATATATAATACATAGAAAGTGAACTGGTACCTTAACCAGATAAAAAGAGTAGAGTTGGGATAAGCACAAAGAGGGAGACCAATGAAAATTTATTTTTTAAATGTTCCATAGGTCTTTAATAGAATAGTGGCAATAGCTTGCACAGTAGAGAGTGAAAACTCAATTCTATATACCAGATTAAAAAAATAGGAATCACCAGTTCTTACTGATGAACTTTGAGAAAACAATTTCCATGTATTTCTTGGGGTAGAAATAAGAATGATTGAGAAAGGAATATGAAATGAGATTACTTTCCTTCATGGCTGTCACTCAACTGCAGAAGAAATAAGGGTAGAAGGAAAAGTCTGGAGAGGATGTTTTTCTGTGAAATTCTTGAACCAAACAATAAAGGAAATGATATCTGTACAGAAGATGTGGTTGAGGCCAAAGGACTAATTCTTAAAAAGAGATTTATGAAGTTGAAAAAAAAAAGGGAGGGGAGGGACAGAATCCAGAGCAGTGAATTGTCCTAAATGCTTAGGATCAGGTTAGAATTTGATTGATCTTATGAGATCACGTAGGACAGATGGACACACACACACACACACACACACATCTTTCCTTTTACCAGCAAAAAAATGGGTCACCAAGAGGTTCATTAAACTGTGGATTCATGGGAATTCAGATTCACTTAAGTGGGTCTTAAAAGAAAGATTTCCAGAGGACGATTATGTTCCTCAGATTTTAGGAAGCACTCATTTAGGACATAGGGGAAGAGAATAATTTTGGACAAGAGAAAGAACATTTCTTTTGAGATAGCTAAAAAGATTTAAGGATGGGTACAGGCACATTTACTGACTAAGTAGGTTGTCTTCTGGACACATCTACTAAAAGGAGTGCCAAAGTATGCACCGCCTCTAGAAACCTGGCTTCAGTTCTGGGAAGAAATTCTTATAGTGTAAAAGTATGTTCTGGCTTGTCTGAAAAGGTCATGGGAATTATTAAACATGGGAATATGTTAATTATTAAGAGTAAGGTGGCTACAATTTTGAGTCTAAATGACTGTTGATGACATAGAGGCTACGTCAGCAAGGGTCCATGCCGAGAAGCAGGTGTGACCACTCAGGATGAAGCAGTGACACAGAGCTGACCACAGCCAGAGAGCAGCAGGGCAATGAGTGGAGATGGACTCAGGACCTCTAGTTTCCTCCAGGATGATCCTGTGTGAAGAGAAGTATGGAGATGGGATGGAGAGAGACTCGAGAATACCAGGGCGGTAGGAAAACTACCAACTGGTGATGAGCCCACCATTCTGTGTCATTTTCTGTGCTGTATCTCAGCTTGAATCCATCTTTCTCCACACTCCCACCTACACAATGCCATCTGCCTGGCACACTTGAGCTCATTCTTCAAGAATCATCTCTGAGTCTTCTGTGAGATTTCCCCTAGCTCCCAGAGGTTGGTGCTGCCTTCCTCCTCATGGTTCACCTGCCACGGTAGTGGATGCCATGTTACATTTCCCCCAAGAAGCCTAAAAAGCACATTGTAGATTCTCAGTGAATAACAACAAATAAGTTAATAAAAAAATAAACCAAGAGATGACAAGAACCAAATCACTCTGTGAATGTCATGTAAGCCCTTGACTGTCAGTGCTTGAAGCAGGTATGGCCTGGGAAAGAAGCATTGCAGAACTAGACTTGATTGATGCATGGACAAAAGAACAGCCTGTAACCACTTACCATCAATGGATCAGGGGTTCTGGGAGCAGAAAAACTAACAGATATCATTCTATCCTAAGTAATTTAAAAGTGATTGAAATGGTCCTAAAATGTAGTGGGATAAACCTTCTCTTTGCCCTGAGGGAAATAACCAAAGGAAACAGAATTTCAAGATAATTATGCCTCCTGTTTTCTAGATACCAATAAAATACATAATTCTCTGAGTAGGAAAAGGACTTTATTTGATAGAAAGCAGGGGATTTCTGTTAAGTTGAGCATCATCTTTCAGGAATCTTCCTTCATATCTTCTAGCCTTATTCTCCCTGAATATTCATGCTTGTATATATTTCTATACAGTTATAATTAGTCTACATGTGATATGTGTGTGCATGCTCCATCAGTAGGATTACATATTGTATATATGAGTAATCTCCCCTAGTATCTTGGTCATCACTTTTCACATAAGAGATGTGAAATCATAGAATGGTAGAGAGTATATAACACAAAATTCTCACTTTGCCAAAGAAAGAATTGAGCCCCAGAAACATTATATCAACTTGACTTATACTCTTTTATTCATTTGAACAATGAAAGATTCATCAACTCATTTGTCTATTCAAAAAATATTACAGTGACTTTATGTGCAAAAACAAAAAGATGTTGAATATAAAGATGAATAAGACACAATCCCAGACATCAAGAATTTTACAGTCTTCTTGGGAACACACACATAAACAGCAGTATACCTCCAGTGGAGTGTATACTTTCATTTCAATCTTTAGAGAACAGTTTGACAGTATTTATGTTTTTTTTTAAATGACCTTGATCCTTCAACTTCACTCTCAAGAACTAATCCAGTAGAAATAACTTGGATTGAAAAAAAAAACTTGGATAGAAGCAAAGATTTAGCCATAAAATATTCTTTTATTTTTCTTTTAAAATGATACTGCTACTTGATTTCAGAACAGGTTGATGATACCTAGAATCCTTTGCAGTCATTAAAATGCATGTGGAAGAATATTAACACTGAAAGATGATCATGATATATTGTTGAGAAGGTAAAAAGTAGATGCACCACTGTGGTTTAGAGATTATAAACCTATATTTTTAAAGTCTTTCTTTATGCCTAGAAAAAACTCTCAAAGTATTAATAGTAGTCATCTCAAAATGGTACATTGTGGATACTGCTCTTTTTTCTTTTACCTCTTGGCTGTTTTCTAAGTGTTTTACAGTGAATACATGTTTTCTTTAAAGCAAAAAAAGAAAAAGTTATTTTAAAAAATAAACCTGTATCTGGATACTAAGGCAGCACTTGAGTTCCTGAATAGCTATGTCAATCCACATGGAACTAAACCTGGAAAATCTGACCTGCTCTGACCCACTCACCAAGGACACATCGAGAATGAGCAGTTGTCACTTTCCAGTGAATTGTCTAAACTGAGCATTATATGTAAATATGTATTTTTTTTTAATTTCTTGAAGGAAAGCCTAGAACAAATTTTCCCCCTAAATCTTAGTGAAAAAGGAAACAAGGAAGCAAATGCATCAGAGCCAAAGATACTTTAAAAACAAATTTCCAGAGCATGTGACGACACAGCTCTTCTCATTCTCTTGTGTCGGACAAAGTCATAGTTGCTCCTCCTTGTGAGCCCCATGTCCCTGCCAGCATGAAGGAGGCTCCCAAATCACTATAGATGATATCTCAGATATTTCATCATGTTCAGGACTGGTCATGTGTTTTGACAAGTTCAATATGAAAAAAAAAAAATAGGTAATTCAGGCATGCCTACTAGCTCTTTATTAGGCAAAACAAGTTACCCAGAACATCCAAGGTAAATAGATATTTACTGGTTGTTAGATCCCACTAATCTCTGTCCTCCATGAAATGCTTGCAATCTATTAGGGAGACATCAGCATGACATCAGAAGGACGCATTGAGACAAATTCAATGGGAACGCTGCACCAAGGTCAGAGTGAAAACAATATTTACCTCGAAAAGACCTCCAGGCACTCAGATGGATTAAATTAGAACTGGAATGAGTACATGCTCTCCTCTATTTATTTAGTTGGCAGAAGGTGCCTTGTTTTATATAGATCACATAGCCATCATTGAAGATGTATTCTATTTTTAAAGTGTCACACCCTGTTGGAGAGAGAATCTGGCTTCTTAAAGGGCATAGTTAAATCCAGGGAGGCATGAGAAAGGAGGAGGAAGTAGAGGATGATCCTTTTTTGAACATCATCTGGGGTGGGGTCTCCTTTGCTTTTCCTCTTTGAAAATCTCATTGATCCCAGCTCTCAAATGTTCCAGGAATTTACTACATTTCCCATTTACAGATGAATAAATTGAAGTTGACATTCGGAGAGTTTTAAAAAGTGGTTAGTGGCAGAGACAGATTTCAGGCACAAGTCTGGCAGATCACAAAGCCTGTGCCTTTTATGAAGCACTTAGTGTTTTTGAAGATTGCACAGAATAATTGCCATACTGTCCTGTTAACTCAAAAAGGAGGTAGAGAGACCAAACGGCAGGGGATGTAGACTTGCCTTTGAAACCTTTCTATAAAGTTGTCACACACTTTCCTACCTGATATCAGGACTACTTGAGAAATACTGTAGTTAAGGGAGGTGAATCTGATCATATTCATGTGCACATTTGCAGGCCGCTACTCAGGAGTACTAACCCTCAGCAATGTCAAGAAGCAAGTACTTGTTATCTCAGGTGTTGGTGGCTTGCTACTTTTAAATGGGGCAGAGCATGTGGCCCTGCAGTGGAAGTCAATGCCCAAGAGATTCCACCTTGGCCAGACTCACTCCACATTTCCTCTACGCTGCCTGTCCATTCCTGATCTTCTCCCGACTTTTTCTATAAGCTTCTGATTTTGTTTCTCCCTCAGGTCCAGCATTAATGACTTGTCACCTATAATCCTACCATTAGAGATTTGTTTCATGTTTGGGGAGGGTTTTGTTGAGATGGGCTCATCTCTTATTTGGTTTGGAGAATCAGAATTGAGCTCAGGGTGACTTATTCTTCATCCATTTCTAATACATGGTACTGTCCTATGCTGGTTCTCTTGATGCCCATTTGGGTTTTGGCCTTCTGAAAGTTGTTTTTCAGACTCTTAGGGTCATCCTGTACTTTAAGAATTCTGCACCAAGAGAAATACTGGGTCATAATCCTCCAGGCTTGAAGGTTTCACCAAAACTTAGCTCTCCCATGTTCCATTCCTTTGGGCCCTGCATGGTCACTGGTTAGGTTTTAAATCATGGAATTATAACTTTGACCTTGGGAATTCATTTCAGATCTATTCCAATTCAATTATTTATCCATTCAACAATGATTATTTGAAAGTTTGGTCTTATTTTGAATCAAAACCACCCTTTTAACTACCTTTCATTGGTCTCAGTTCTGCTCTAGAGCATATGCAGTCTACCAAAAAGCAACATTAACAAAATGTTTAAAAGTGTCAATGACCTTTACTGAGATTGTTAAGGGAAGCTTCTTATGGGAGAAGGTATGGCACAGGAGCAAGCTCTAGTCAGTTTCTTCCAGGAGTCACTCTGAAATATCATTAGTCCCATTTCCTCTGTAAGGTGATGTTTGGATTTTTTGTTCTTCACATGAAATAAGTTAGGAGTAGGTAGGTCTGCAGTTACAGGCTGCAAATCCTCTGAGGACATCTTCTGTTGCAAATCTCTAGACAGGATTGGCCCTGTATGAAGAAAATCTCAGGCTTCAGTGTGGTCCCTCTCAATATCTCAAATGGAGACCAAGACCCAGCTGAAAGGAAGAGGTGCAAGTAAACTCTTCTGCAAGATTTATTTTTGACAACTGGCATGCAAATACACAGATGCAAATTATATAAGACCTAGTAGAGTATCTAAGACATTTTATTGGAACAGAAACAAATAATAGGAACTTTGTGCATTATGTAAAACTGGATGTAGCTCACTTATTGGGTGTTGGATCTTTGAGAACACAGCAGTCATAACCATGTAAATAGCAAGTGAAACTTTTAGGTCCTGGTGATTGAATGCCCCCAGAATACATCAGCTCTGTCTCTCTAATCCTTGAACAGTTGACAATCGAATGACACTGCTAATTGAGGGTGTAACCATGACTGAGGCCATGACCTAGCCAAAGGAGGATGAATCTACAACTCCAGTGGCCTTCTATTCAATATCTTCCAAAAAGACACTTTGGATTGATGGAAAGAGCAAACTTTGCTGACAGGCAGACGTGGGTTTGAATCCTGGTTTCATTATTTAGTAGTTTTGTGACTTTGGACTATTTATTTAGCAGTACTGGGGATTAGATCCAGGGTACTTTACTACTGAGTGACATCAGTAGTATTTTATTTTGAGACAGGGTCTTGCTAAATCACCTAGACTGAACTTGAACTTGCAATTCTCCTGCCTCAGCCTCCCCAGTCACTGGAATTACAAGCATGTGCCACTGCACCCGGCTGGACAAATTATTTAACCTCTCATTTTCTAGAACTATAAAATGCAGATAATCTCTATACCACAGGGGTGTGCCAAGGATTAAATGGAATCATGTTTGCAAACACCATATACTATAGAAGCTACTAAGTAAATATTTATTCCCTCCCCACTTTCTACTGATATTTTTCTTTCCTTTAGCTCTTTCTCTAATCTGAGGTTTAGGATAAGGACATGTTAGAAAGGGCTTTCAGATATGCTTTCATGTACCTGTTTTTGGGAGTGCAGTCTTTGCCTACTGACCCTGCTTCCTCTGACCACTTTGATCCACATTGGCATCTCCACAGAGGACATAGATAAGCAAAATTATTTCCTCTGCTCAATTCTCTGTATTACACTTTTTAGAAGCAGCTAAAAACTACTTATGGAAGTATTGTGGGTTTTTTATTTATGATGCATCTACTCTAGACAGTGTAGAAAGGAATCAAACATTATGCCTGACTTCTAAGGTCTTGCTGTGCAGTGAAGGAGTTGTACCTGCAGAGAAATAATTTCAGGAATGTGATAGCCATTATAATAGAGGGATGCAAAAGTCATCCCCTCCTTAGGATCCACAGCTGCTTCTCTCCCTCCTTTCTCCTCCTCCACCCACTCCTTCCCTTCTCTATCTCTCCCATTACTGAAGCTAAAGAGAGCTTCTACTCTATCACTGTTGAAGTGACAACTTACTATTGGTCTGGGAAGGATATTAATCCTCTGAACTCCTTGGGTTTCTAGTGAATTAATTCTTAGATAATGTTGCAGAACTTAAAGGCAACTTGCTATTGTTAACAAACAAGGACAGATGTGGAGATAATTTTGAATCCTGTTAAGGTCATGGGAAACAAATGAGCTCCTGTTGACATAATACCTGATTTAAATAATGAATTACAGTGTATTGAGTTTCAATACCCTTGCTGAAAAGCTACTATCTAAGAGCAGGATGTGTTTCTATGAGGTGTGATGTCATAATGATCCTAAGAGTTTGGTTTTCTCTTTCATTAAAGAATACCAGTTTCTTTGGGTTATTGGATCAGATTCCTAAGGATAAAAGTAGTACATTTGAAAGATCTTTATAAATCATTATGATTATACCAACATGTATACCATGATACCAAAATAGTGTAACATAGACTATCAGCTAGAATATGTATCCTTTTTTGTTCTATTTTTGCTATTAAAAATGATAATTAACTTTTTTTTTGAAAGAAAATATATCTGTTTTCAATAATGTGGATCAACCAGCATTAGAGAAGACAAAAATAACCTGTACTTCCTTTCCTCACTTCCTCCTTGACCCTGCATGTGTAGTGGTCTCTCTCCTGTTCCACGTGGTATTCTTCTGGTCAGTTAGCACTGGAGTCAGGAAAAAAGGCTGACTTTTGTTGTTGTTGACCTGTTCTGATACCATAGTTCCACAGTTTGAAATAACTCCTTGTATTATGGAACCCCCATGTGCTCTGGATGTTCCCCTTCATTTGCTTTTCTTCTCTGTGGTAGGGAACCACACCACCTGGTAGGAATAGAGAGAGAGGTTTGGAGAGAGGAAGAGGGGCCAAGCTTCAAATCTTGTACATTGAAGAATACAAGAATTTTCATTTTTGTAGTGACTTCTTTATGGTAGGAAATTTCCACGTATGCTTTAAAATCTTCACATTATGCTATAAAGTAGAAACTTGATATTCCCATGTGATAGAGGCAGAAACCACCCGAGACTCACAGAGATTTTATGATTTATCCAAGTTTTCAGAATCAGCAGTAACTAAGGGAGATTAGTAGAAGAAGAAGACCAAGAGGGGTGGAAGGCAAGGAGGGAAGGGGGGAAATGCTGGGGAATGATATTGGCTAAATTATATTGTTATTATTGTATGCATGTATGGCTAAATAATAATAAATGCCATCAATATGTACAACTATAATGCACCAATAAAAATGTGGAAAAAATAAATACAAATATCAAATTATTAAAAAACATTAGCAGATGAGCTGGAGTCTACACCTAAATTTGTCTGACTTCAAATCTACCTCACTGGTCTAAATTAGCAAACTAGGGGCTCCTGGGTTCTACCCAGCTCAAGGCCATGGTGAATTGCTTTGCTTGGCCAGCACTGAGATATGCTCTCCCCAGTGAGCCATTTTCACTCTCATACCCTGTCATGTACATGACACATGTTTTCCCTTTCCAGTCCCTGGAAACATTAGAGTGTGAGGTCTCTGTCCTTGGTATAATGGGGTGACCATGCTCTTCGAAGCCAGATAGTCAAGCATTTAACCTGGATCCAGTCAATTATTAACAGTGTGTGTTTTGGGAAAATCTTTAAACCTATTTCCTCCATACTGGAAATAACTAAATCTAGGTAGTAGAGCTATTATAAAGATTAAAAGTGGGCTAAGGTATAGAGTGATTGCCTGGCATGCACAGATCCTGGTCCCTGAACCACACAAACAATAACAATAAAGATTTTTAAAAACTTAAAAAGAAGATTAAAAGGAAATACCTGCAAAGTGCTTGGTATTCTGGGTAAATATTGGTGCCCTCTGTGATCCCCTTACATCATTCTCTTTTGTGAAATCATCCCTTTGAAAAATTTCCACATTTTAGCTCCTAAGTCTCTGCCCCTAGAGAAGAGTTGATTGAGGCTTCAGTTTCAGTTGCTACCTTAAAAAGATATTAACTGCAATTCTTTCTGCCTCTTTATCTACTGAGGTATAGAATTGAAAGATACCAAATTCCAAAGGGAGTGTAGATTAATCCTCGTATTTTGGTATAATTTATAACAGAAATTTTCAGTGACTACTTTCATGATTGTTGTCTCTCAAACAATCAGGGAGAATACACCTAAAAGTGGACTTTTGAGAGTTCTAACCCAGCAGTGAGGAATATAAGGCTGGGCAGAGAGAAATTTTGAAACAGCATTCCCCCATGACCTCTGCTTAATATATTAGGAAGAACTGCTGGTTTTGATTCTGATGTGTTGCTGGGAGTTTCTGGAGGCTTGGAAAGTGATGGTCTGCAGTTATGGAGAGAGGAAGCTGGTGTATAAATACCTGCTGCCTTTCATTTCATGGGACATTTCTTAGGTGGGTATGGAAAGTTCATTTTAAGTTTTCTCTTAGGAGTAAGTAGCAAGAAGCTAAAAGAAAGTATCAGTTTCTAGAACATGAAGAAATGGTCACCAGTGACAACTGAGTAAAAGGGTGAATGTAAACAGATTAAGGAGGGAATCCCCATCCTGAGTCAACCTAAACATCTATCAGTCCTCAGGGAGTGTAGCCATCTTAAGGACAGAACCAGTCTTAGTTCTTCCTTTGCAATTTCTCTCTCTCCCTTTGCTTTGACTGCAGACATTTAAGAATCTATCTTAGCAATCTCTGGATGCGTGGTTGAGGAAAAGGAAGAATACAACCCAGAGTAATAGAGAAGGAATCAAATATTATTTCTGAATTACATGGAGAATAAGCATTTCCCCTATCTGCAGCTGTTCCCACACCCACCTCCCTGTGCTCAGGGATATGTTTGTGGTAAATTGGAGCTTTTGTCATTTAGAAGCCCAGTCCTCAGTCAGAGGGAAGACAGGCAGGAGAGAACACAAAGGGATCTTAACCTGACCCCCACCTGACTGAATCAGCTGACCTCAGGAACTCCCTTACCTGCCCCAAATGAGCCAGCCAAAAGTAACTAACTCCTCCCACGACCTGGCTCTGCTCAAGCCCTATAAAACCCAAACCCTCATGGGTGCCCACCACCATCTCCCTGCCCCTCATTGTGCCCTTCTGATGCCTGACTGCTTGATTCCACTGCTTAATAAAAGGCATTGCTGATCCTTCCAGATCTATCCCCATTTTGGCCATTTTTCCTTTCATTGTCTATTCATGCTCTCGGTTTTCTGTCTAAAATCAGCCCAGGCTGTGAGGAAGAATAGTTTTTGAATATTTACTTAAGTGTCTTAGACTAGATATTTTAATAATTTAATTGATAGTTATGCTTTAAGAGGATGGATACCTGCTTCTTATAGAAAAATCATCTGAAGTTACCTGAAAAATCATTATATCTATTTTTCATCCAACAGCTGAAAAATATTTCTATACAATTATCTAAGGGTACATTGAAACAAATATGTTCCACTTTATTATATCAAATGTAACATTATTGCTGCCTTTGTCTTCCTCAGAAACACTCTAACTTTATTTACTGTATGTCCTGTTATATCATAATAAAAAGTTGATGGCAGTTGTAGAGGAAAGGTAGCATGTTGAGCTGGAAGAAAAATAGGTTGTCCCAGGTGTTTCTTTCCTAGTTACCCATACTTTCTGATTGATTTCTCCTGGGCTGCTTTCAAGCCGAATCAAGCATAAAAAAATATAAAGACAATGGGGGAAAAAAAAGAGAGGGAGAGAGAGAGAAATAGAGAAAGAAAACTGTCAGATATAAAAGGTTGAAAACAAGGGACCTATTTGATTTTCTCCCTAGGGTCTCAAAATGAATATAGTAATATTTTGCTTCATAAGGGAAAACAACAACAGCAACAACAGCAACAACAAAACACCAGGAGGAAGTGACATGGACACTCACAATATGGAATAAGTCATCATCACTGTGTTCCACTGGAATTTTCCACAGAATTGTGCATTGTGTTACCAACTAACAAATCAGCGATCTAAACCGGGTGTTTCTCTCTTGCTATGCACTCATGTGTTATAAAAAAACAAAATCCAAAGTTACCCTCATATCCAGCAAGATCACATCTTTCTTTTTTTCAATTTTATTTTTAAAAATTGTTTTTAATTTTAATTTTTTATTTTTACAGACTGCATTTTGAGTCACTGTAGAAAAATGGGGTGCGGCTTTTCATTTCTATGATTGTACACCAGGTAGATTCACAGCATTCATGTAATCATACATGTACATAGGGTAATGATGTCTGTCTCATTCCACCATCTTTCATACCCCTGCCCCCTCCCCCCTCTCATTTCCCTTACATAATTCAAAGATCCTCCATTCTTCTCTTATTCCCCACTCCCCACCCCCATTATATATCATCATCCACTTATCAGGGAAAATATTCAGCTTTTGATTTCTTGGGATTGGCTTATTTCACTTAGCATGATATTCTCCAACTCCATCCATTTACCTGCAAATGCCATAATTTTGTTCTTCTTTATGGCTGAATAATATTCAATCATGTATATATACCACAGTTTCGTTATCCATTCATCTATCGAAGGGCATCTAGGTTGGTTCCACAATCTAGCTATTGTGAATTGAGCTACTGTAAACATTGATGTGACTGTGTTACTGTACTATCCTGATTTTAAGTCTTTTGGGTATAAACCTAGAAGTGGGATAACTGAGTCAAAAGGTGGGTCCATTCCAAGTTTTCTGAGGAATCTCCATACTGCTTTCCAGAGTGGCTGCACCATTTTGCAACTCCACCAGCAATGTACAAGTGTACCTTTTTCTCCGCATCCATGCCAACACCTATTATTGCTTGTGTTCTTGGTCATAGCCATTGTAATTGGAGTAAGATAAAACCTTAGGGATGTTTTAATTTGCATTTCTCTAATTACTAGAGATGTTGAACACTTTTTCATACATTTGTTAATCGCCTGTATATCTTCTTCTAAAAGTGTCTGTTTAGTTCCTTGGCCCATTTATTGATTAGGTTCTTTGTATTTTTGGTGTACAGTTTCGTAAGTTCTTTATAAATTTTGGAGATTAGTGCTCTATCCGAAGTGCATGTGGAAAAGATTTTTCTCCCATTCTGTAGGCTCTTTTATCACATTATTGATTGTATCCTTTACTGAGAGAAAGTGTTTGAGTTTGAATCCATCCCATTTATTAATCCTTGCTTTTATTTCTTGTGCTTTAGGGGTCTTGTTAGGGAAGTCTGGTCTAGGAGGTATCACGATACAAGATCAGTCTCTTTGCATAAACTTTCATGTATCATGGAAGAAAACAACTTGTATTGTCATTATTCTTCCATGAATTCTGCTCATTGAATCCTAGGTCTAACATTTTTTTTCCTTTTGTTTCAGATTGATTTCTTAAAGAATGCCTGATGCTTTTTGTAGATCAGAGTCTCTCATGATTGCTGTCAACAGCTTGTAGAAAATAGTAAATGAAAGTGTCATAATACATGTGTAGGGCTTAAGGTTCCCATATCTTCCTTTGAAGTATTGTTTCCTAACTATGTAGAGACAAGAAGTCTGACAGAATGGAGGAAGTGGTGAAGCCAGAATTGGGGACAGGCAGTTAGTGTAGAAATAGGGGATCAGGTCAAATCCAGGAAATGGAGGCCATGAAAGCCATCTGCCTCTGGAAGTTGGAGACTGCCCCTGGGAGAATGGAATGTCAAGGATCTCCCAGAGCCCATTGGTTGCCAAATTTACCTGTGCTTATCAAGGGCTGCAGGCAAGGAGCTACCAATTAATGCCCCCTGGGCCCTTGCCTGGCTGAATCACTTTGTCCCTCCCCCTGCCCATCCGCTTTTCACTTTTTGCATCTCACCTGCAAAACCAGGCCTAGTCACATAGGCAGGAAGGAGAGATAAGTGGGGAGAGAACTGGAGAACAAAAGAGACCTTAACCTATAAAAGATGTAGGGTGTGCTCACTTCTTGGTATTCTAGAACATCAGCCATGGCCCCCTTCTCCCCCTTGGGAGAAGTCTGTATTATTACTACTTTTAAATAAAACCTGCTCAGTATGCTTGCCTTGGTGTGCTTCTCTAGTGTTCAAACTTCAACATTAGAGGGAGTAGAACTCGTCACTGGTAAATGGTGGTATCAGTGGGACTCATCCAGGTTCTCTGCTTAGAGTCTCACAGAGCCCAAATCTAGGAGACAGTCAGACTAGGCCTTACCTGGAAACTGGGGAAGAATTCGTTTCAGTATCACTCAGGCAGAGTTCAATTCCTTGAAGCTGTAAAAACTGAAGTTCCTATTTCCATAGACTATCCCCCTTTCTAAAGACACCCACAATGGTTTGTTTGCTCAAGTCAATAACAGCAAGTTGAATCCCCACAGGCTTTGAAGCAAGAGAAAAATTTCTTTGTTTCAAGGACTAACCTGATTGGATCAATCCTATCTGGATAATCTTCATATTTTACAGTTAAATATTTGGGACTTTAATTACATCTACAAAATTCTCTTCACAGCAGTACCTACATTAGTTGCTTACTAAAGAACCATTGGATTTAACCTTGGGAGTTGATCTTTAGAAATCTGCTTACCATAAGTACCTACAATGCACAGGACAACCTGTTAAAGCAAAGTTATTTGGCCTCAAATGCCAATAGTACCTGGACTAGGCATATCTTTTTGTACATGGTGGATATATATTCAGTTTATCTTTTTTCATGAAAACCAGATTCACAGCCTACAGCATTTGAAAGAAGCATATGCCATGGGGTTTCTGATCTTGATCCAGAACTCTCATTATCCAAGAGCTGTTGGTCACAAACAACTTATCAATTATTTGACATCTGATAATCCACCCATCTTCATCCACGTGCACCTCTAATTTCACATCCATCATTCTACTCTTGTTTTTCCATTCTTTGACACAAATAATATTTCATTTAAAAATGTTAGGGAAAGAGATTCTTCAGATTTGGCCAGAAAATTTGAACATGATTACATGCATAACTAGAATGCATGTTGATGATTGCAGAGACTTTTGCTTGGTCACTGGTAACGAAGCACCTAGCATACTTTGTGGCATTCAGTAGGCCCACAATGAATATTTATTCAGTGAATACATTTCCAAGTCAAGGATAATGTAACATGAAGAATCTTGACTTCTTTTGCACAAATACCCATATTTAATTGGGTCTGAGGCTTGTTTAGAGATTTTTTTGAGTTATAAAGAGATGAAATTAGTTTGGGTAACTAGACCTTAACATGAAGGATATATAAAGGTGTATGATTTTTCTGTATTTCTTCAAATTATAGACACCACCCAGGTTGAATTCCCACTTCAGTAAGAAATCTCTATTATCCCCCTGATGGGTCTAGTTTGCCTTGAGCCCTTCCATATGGCATAATGGGAGATGGTTACTTGAAAAGAGCAATTTGTAAAGTTTTTGCCTATATATGAAGAAAAGTTTAGAAAATAGTTGAGTCCTTTGCGCACTTTAAGTTGACATGCAAAGCTTTAAAATCACAAACTTCATAGTTGCAAAGGATGTGGTTTCAGGTATATTCTATATTCTCTGCGTACTTCAATTATATTTTGATAAATCTAGCTCATTCAATTTGTATAATATAATCTTCCATACTATTTATTAAGCAAATCTAGTTCATTATCAATCCAAATAAATCAGGATTACATTTTTAAAAGAAAATGTCTATATTTACTCTTTAGTTTAATTGTCAGAATACTTTCATCCCTGTGACAACAAGCTAACTTTTAAATTCTAGAATAAACCAGTAGGTAGACAGATAAACACAAACCTTAAAATGGGCTTGTCCCCTAAATGAAATACAGTGCTGTTCATTCAATGTTTCTCAGAGATGATAATTTTGCTTTGTCATAATTTCCCTTAGGAGTCATACATCCTCAAGGTATTTTTTATTTAGTTCCCCAAAGATTTTATACCCAGAGTTATGCCTGATTGTAAGATTTCTTTTGTGAAATAGGAGATATAAAAGGAGAGAAAACAAAGGATATGTATTAACCTTAGATAGATATATTTTGGAAAAAAGAACACATAGAAGTAGAGAATTTGGAAAATAATTCCCTTAAAAACATATACACATAGCCATAATCCCCTGGAAAATTTTAAACATATCTTCAAAGTTATGATTTCCCCAGTTTGAAGGCTGCTACATGGTTAGGAAGAATTTTCTACTTTAAAAATAATGAATTGGGATATGATTTGTAGTCCTGCTTTTTAATTTGACTTAGTTTCTCCTTTGATTGACTGTTGCTTTAGTGTAGTTCCTTCCTTTGCTGGTTTCCATTTCTCTGATGTGCAGATGCTAATTCATAATAAGAGGGAGGGGGCTAAGGAAGAGTAGATGTACTTGGGGCTAGACAGAGGGAAGTGAAGGGAGGGAGGGGCCACAGGGTTAGAAAGGATAGCTTAATGAATTGGACATTATCACCCTATGTGCATATATGATTACAAGACGGGTGTGCTTCTACATCATGAACAACCAGAAGAACGAGAAGTTGTACTCCCTTTATGCATGATGTGTCAAAAAGCATTCTACTGTCATGTGTAAGTAATTAGGACAAATAAAAAAATAGGTCTATTCCACTATGTTTCAGTTCTCTCTGGAGTTCCTAGAACAAATTTATCTTCCATTGATGAAGCTCTAAACATTAGAAGATGCTATGACGAATCCTTCACGTTCCATCTCTAGGGTTAATATTCTGACTTCAGTGATTGTTTCTTTGCTTTTAGTCCCTTCACCCTGCTAGTCATCTTCACATAAAGGATACTAAATTTTGACAAAATTTTCTGAATTTTGTTGTCCAAAACAATATAATGTTTTTATTGCCAAGGATGAAGTATCAATCTTAGTTACTTTATAATGTAAAAAAGTACTACTTACTGAATGCTTGCTATTTGTTTGGTAATTAAAATCGTACCACTGTAATCATCATCATCATCATTCTCATTTAACTAGGGAGAAGTCAAGACCTTCATTCAGTGTCTCGTTTATTAATTAGTGGCTGGTGAACATAGTAGTTGATTTAACAGTAATAGTACAACATTCGGCATATCTCTATAGGTATACAGGCACCTAGAGCAGAGGGGATGATAAAATTAGGCAAAATGTCAGAACCAACTGCACATTCTCTGGAAAAGTCCCTGTAAACCTAAGGGGATGTGGCATGTATAGTGCTGCACATGGTTTATAATGACCTGCCAAAGTGACCTAGTATAGTGCAGTGGTTTCCAAAACTAGACTTTGTTCAGTCCAAGGGAGTTGGTAGAGGTCCTATTGCTACTACAGGGAGAGGAGGACCCAAACCATAGAGGTTTCCTATTTCCCTTCCTGTACTTCAAACAAACATCTCTGCCTTTACCTGGCATTACTTAGTTCCCCAATTAGAAGTAGATAGACACACAGATTTTAAAAAAATGAAACTAGAGTTGAGATGCACACACACACATACAGAAAGAGAGAAAGAGAGTACTAGTCATGAACAGAATAATAACTTTGGAATCAGTTTCTTTGTGTTTTAATCTACTAATACAATTATAAATATGTTTATTATTGGGAGACTCAGGCACAGTTTTCAAACATTCTGAGCATTAGTTTCCTTATATGTAGTGGTACACAAATAAGCAAATGAATGAACAAATGAATAATTTTATATTTTGACAAAAATAAACTTGTAAGGTTATAGTAGGAATTAAGGCTAATGTAGAAAGAGTTTAATCCAGTCTGCCACATAGTGGTTTGCAAATAATGATAATAGCTATTATTATTATTATTATTATTATTATTATTATTATTATCGATTCAGTGCTTCTTTGGTTGATGTACAACAGCTCACATGGCACTTCTCTCTAGGCTAGACAGAGATCCTTGTTAAACTAGGAGCAAATTTTTTATGTGGTTGAATATTTGGAACATGCCTAAGTCCAGAGAAGCTGTTTCATTGCAAGGGAAAATTCTGGGAATCTCAGAAGCTTCTTGGTTTTCCATTCTTTTTTTAAAAAAATTCTTTTTTCAAAATGATTTCATTTTATTTGTTCTTTTTAGATATACATGACCATAGAATGTATTTTGGCGTATTATACAGATATTGAGAATAAATTATTCTAGCTAGGACCCTATTCTTGTGGTTGTACGTGATGCAGAGTAACACTGGTCGTGTATTCAAATACAAGGCTAGGTAAGTTATGTCTAATTAATTTTAGTGTCCTTCCCACTTCCCTCCCCCTTCTCTTCCTGTCATTCCCCTTTGTCTAATCTAATGGACTTTATTCTTCCCCTTCGCACCCTCGCTTGTTATGGATTAGCATCCACATATCAGAGGGAACATTCGGCCTTTGGTTCTTTGAGACTGACTTATTTCACTTAGCATGATATTCTTTAGTTCCATCCATTTACTGGCAAATGCCATAATGTCATTTTGCTTTATGGCAGAGTAATATTTCATTGTGTATATATTCCACATTTTCATTATCCATTCATTTGTTGGTTTTCCACTATTAAGAAGTGTGACTTGGGTAGTTTAATGACTAAAATAATGGCGACCAATGGTGTAGAAGAAGCTGTGTCATTGGGCCAAGCATACCAAAAACAGATGGCAACTCAGCAGGATCAAAATTCTGAAGCCCAAGAGGTGTTTATATTTGCCCTTGCTATTTCTTGGACTTGACTCATGTGACCTAGGCTATATATTTAGCACATTTGTCCTTTGCATAAGGACAAATTATGTATCTAAAGGCTTTTTTTCTGAAAGAGAAGAGAGGGGAGTATGTTGGGCTTTTGACCTGAAAATTTATGTCTTTAATCTACTTAAGTCATTCACAGTTAAATATCATTGTCTTGGGTATCAGATTCATCTGCTGTAGAATATTAAGTTCTCTAGGGTAAGACCTTGTCTTTTCATAAGTTGTGTAAAATGGCACAGACACTTTTAGAACTCCTGGTATAAAAGACAGTTCTCATTTGTAACAAAAGAATAAGAACCCTGGCAGCTACATGACATGTGTGCAAGAAGAATCCCATCACAACATATTTTAAAGGTATGTTTCCCTCTAGGAAAACCCAATAATGTCTCCAAATCTAGAAAATAGACCATTGAGAGTTAATTCTAATTATGTAAAGAGTCTTTGCTTTACAAGACAACTTTCTTTCTTTCTTTCTTTTTTTTTCCTACTAAAGAGTCTCTTTAAATAGCCAGATCTCTTTTTGGAGTATTCAAAATTGGATTTGCTTTACAAAATGTTGATTAGATTCAACTTTTCAGGAGCGAAGACTGTGCAAAAATGGGGCATTGCCTGTCAGATGTCAATGGCAAAATCTCACTTAGTGATCACAATGAAACAAACAAGCAAAAAAAGACCCAGCATTCCTGGGTCCCACCAAAGTCACAATGTCCAAACGTGGAAAATGACTTTTATAGGCATCAGATGCCTTTATTCCAGTAAGGAAGGTTATGCTAGCACTGGGGTCATTGACCATCTGTAACAGTTTGACTTTGGCAGCCAAGGGCATCAATCTGAGGTCTGAAGCAATTACACATTATTCATATACAGCAAGTACTGACCTCTTTGCTTAAACAGGTATACTGTTTATTGAGACAATTATGAAGGTAAAGCTGATGGCTTTTTTTTTCCTTCAGTGCTAGGAATAGAATCTAGGGCCTCATTAATACTAGGAAAGCTCTCCAACACTGAGCTACTCCCTCAGCCCAGATGACCTGTATTTAAATAAATGAAAACAGTGTTTGTGGGAGATATATTTTTTCTTTCACACATAAGTTATAAACAAAAAGAGGAAAAAGAGAATTTAGAGTAGGACTATAGCTAGGAACATAAGGTCTGAAGGAAAGAACCCCTTATTAGAGAGAAAATTTCTCCCTATGTCAGATCCCCTATCTTTACAAGATAAATGGGCATTAGTCATTAATGCTAGTTCTCTTCTCTGGTGCACAGCAGGAAAAATCAGTGTATACTGCATTGTTTTATTTTGCAAGTAAGTATTATACAGGCACTTTGCTAGATTTGAAGACCAAAAAAAGACAAGGAGAGAATAAATAAATGCACATTTAATAAGACATCTGAGCACCTTTAAGATCATACAATGTCTTTAGGCAGTGTTCCCAACAAACAAATATACTCCATTTCAAAGATAGCAAATATAACCAAATGCATCATTTATGTTTCTTTCAAGGATACTAAACCCTTGAAAAGGGTCACTAGTCTTGAATGAGATTTAGGCAGGCTGCTGAGAACCCATCTAGAATAGAAGTTCTGTCCATTTTGCTGAAAGACTAACAAACATTTGCATCAAACACTTGAACACAAATTAGGGTCAGTAAGGAGTATTTGATAAGAGGTAAGATACTCAGAACAGGGCATTAATTTCTGCAGTCCTCTGAGTAACTTCATCCTCTTGCCTTGTAAAACTGTGTATGCTTTTCATGAATGTATAGAGTGTCCGAATAGAAGGGGTGTTTAATATATTGAATTGGTCGTGGGCCTGAGGATGAGGGTAAAGGAGGACGAGGAGTTGGGGGCATCATGAATCGGATGGAATGAAAGATAAGTTGGAGAGTGGTGGAGAAGAAAACAGTTAATTTAGATTGTTTGTTTGATTCATGTTTAGGTTTGTAGTTCAGTTTCTGCCACACTTGCATTGACAAATATCCCAGCCATCTCTCTAATGCACGCAGTTTATGTTCAGAACCAGGGGCAGCACAGACAAGATTTGGGGATAAAAGCGACCCTCATCTGTCACCAGAGAGAAAATCTGATTTGTACCCCTCAGAAAGAAGGTTCTCTAGGGTGCAAAAAATGTCTTGATGGGACTATCTGGGGAAAGGGTTGAGGGTGAAGAATAAGACAGATGAAGAACCGAAGCATCAACCTTTCCTAGGCAAGGGAGTGCGGAAGGTGGGTTGATAGCAGTGTGGGGGTGGGGGTTGCTTCTGGTAGCCCCTGGGCATAAGAGCAGGGAACTGAGAACGTACAGGGCAGAGGCTCCTTATGCCAGGGCAAAGTGTTGGGGTATAAGGGTGGGTGGGGGCCTGAGGGGTGGCTTGGAGCCCTGGCGGTGACTGCCTGACGTCACCGGACTCTCTGGCAATAGGCTGGGAGCTGAGCTCCCTGAAGCAGCGGCGAAGGCGGCGGCGGCAGCATCTCGGCTCGGTCTCCGGCCCCTGAATTCACTCCGCGTGTTCTGCAGCCGCCACTGCAGCCGCGCAGCGGGGGCTCCCTCCCAGTAGCCAGCTGGAGGTTCCAGGTAAGAGATTCTGGGCGGCTAAAGGCTAGGGATGACGGGGCGGCCCGGAGGCTGGGTGCGAGCGGGGAAGAGGACAGCTCCCGCGGCCTGCGCAGGCACCCCTGCCAATAGCTTCAGCCCCTACCTCTGCCCCGGCCGGGGCTTGCGTGTCGCCTGGCTGCTCCGCAGTGCAACAGTTTGCAGCTGCCTCTAGGGAGCCGCAAGGAGGTTGTGTTGCGTGCTGCGGCTCTACCTGGTTTGGTCCCCAGAAACAGCCTCGGGGCCCACGGACTGGGTCTGGGAAGGCCAGAGAAAAGGTCCGTTTCCCAAACTTTGCAGGAGGGAACCCTCCCCATTTCAGTTCTAGCTCCCCTAGAAAGAAGCTGAATGCTGTCAAGTGTGTGTGTGGTGGGTTGCAGGGAGATGGGAAAGAAGGGGGCGTTTGCGGAGATGTGTTTCAGCTGAGAAAGGTGCTTCAGCTGTTTTACCTCCTCTTTTTTTGGTGGGTGGGTGCGTGGGATGGGGGGGGGGGGCGGGGGTGCCAGGCAAGAAGGCTGGAGAAAGAACGGGGCATGATCCTGGTGTTGGCCACCAATGTGGATAGAGGCTGAGCGAGATGTGATGCTAGGGGTGTCCCCTTGGGAATGGGACCTTAGGGGTCTAACGCCGTCTAAGGACGAAGAGTCTGGAGGGAAAGGGACGAAAAAGAAGGACTGCATACCGCGAACCCACCCAGCGGTCCGGAGTGGGTGCTGGAGAGGGTAAGATCCAAGCGAAGACGTCCACAAAGAGGGCGCAGGGAAGAGGAGAGACAATGCTTTGGGAAGTAGGAAACGCCATCTGAGGCGACTGCTGTCTGTTGCAATTAGAAAGTTGTGGAGGACGCAGGGAGACTGCCTTATCTGCTGAGTAATCTGCACCTCGGTAGTGCCGGCTTGTACCCGCTCCCAGAGATCAAGTAAGCCGGCAACTGGCTGCTCTGGTGTGCTGCCAGTAGTGGTAGGGTTGGGGTCCGCGGGTTGCGGAGAAGACCAACAGCGCCCAGTTAAGGCAGCATGCCCAGAGGGCCGCTTTGCGGTGGTGGCTGATCCTTCTCATTCTCCGCACTCCCCTTGGCAGCCTCCGGGACCCTAACTAAGCTTGTTGTCTTTGCAGCCCGGTGCCTCAGCGAAGGAAAAGGGCGAGTGGAGACACGTTCAAGGCGGGACCGGAGAGGATTTCCCCGGCGCCGCTCACTCCCTGGTCGGCTTGCTTGCCATCAGTCGCTCTCTCAGTCCTTGGTTGGTGTGCGCACTCCCTCCGGCACCAGGGAATAGTTTTGGGTGGCGTGGGCTTGGTCCTCTTCTTGGCTGGTGGGAACGGAGTGTTCAAGAGAGGAAGCTTGGTGGGCCCGGCCCCTCCCAGCGCAGCGCCGATGAGTGCCCGGGCTCCAAAGGAGTTGAGGCTGGCGCTGCCGCCGTGTCTCCTCAACCGGACCTTTGCTTCCCCCAACGCTAGCGGCAGCGGCAACACGGGTGCCCGCGGCCCGGGTGCAGGCGGCGGCGGCGGCGGCAGTGGTACCTGCATCACGCAGGTGGGACAGCAGCTCTTCCAGTCCTTCTCCTCCACGCTGGTGCTGATTGTCCTGGTCACTCTCATCTTTTGCCTCATCGTGCTGTCCCTGTCCACCTTCCACATCCACAAGCGTAGGATGAAGAAGCGGAAGATGCAGAGGGCTCAGGAGGAATACGAGAGGGATCATTGCAGCGGCAACCGCGGTGGAGCGGGGCTGTCCCGGGCAGGTAGTCAGGCCCAAAACCAAGGAAAAGAAAACAGGCTGGAGAGGCAGTCCCGGGACTCTGCCTTCTGCGCCCCCTCCAACTTCTCCTGTTCCTCCTCCTCTTCATCCCCTGGTCTTCCGTGCCAGGTTCCCTGTGCTCCTCCGCCTCCACCGCCAGCCCCCAGTCCTCAAGGAGCACACGCAGCCTCCTCCTGTTTGGACACAGCTGGCGAGGGCCTTTTGCAGACGGTGGTACTGTCCTGATTGTCTAGCCCCTCTCCTCACCCCTTTCTCGTTTCCACCATCTTTGCCATTCTTGCTTCCCCCACTTCCTTCCTTTTCCATTTTCCTCTGCCCTTCTTTCCTCTTCCTTCTTTCCTTATCTGCCCTCCCTTTTACTATGTTTCTCCTCCGCCGAGGCACTGTGCGGTATTGTAAATATTGGGCAAGGAAAGTCTCGGAAGAAGAAATAACGCTGATAATTCTTTATTGATATTTATAGTAATTATTATATTACTAATTACACAATCCAAGCGCATGACAAATCACATACTTTCTCATTGTCAATGAAGGATGCATCTTCCCTCTCCACCCCGTGTCCCCCTCAATAAGGAGGAGAAACCGCACAAACTACCAAATACATAAAAGGCATTGCCACCAGGAGCAAAGGGAGGGGAGGGGGCCCGGTAATGTTGTATATAGCTGTCAAGTTAAAAGTTTAGTTACCTTCTTCCCCTTCACCCCCACCCCAGCGTTCACTTTTCCTTTAGCTTTTCTCCACTCCCCTTTTCTCACCCTCAGCTGGGCTCAGGCAATAGCATACTATTTTAAAAAGTCTACATTTAGCACCAAGACAGCAAGAGACCACAGAGAAAGTCCCAGAAAAACGTTTAGGACAGGTAACCCTCTCCAGTCAGCCATCTTCTCACTCCTTGGCTAACCATTACCTTTTCCAGGACAGAGCATTTAATTTACTTTTAGAAATGTCTCTCGCTGGCCGAGCATAAGTATATTGAAATCTTTACGTGAGTTAAAAACAAAAACAAACAAAATCTGCTTTCGCTCCCTGCCCCACCACACTTGTACATCCTTTGACTTGTGGCATTTTCAGGAGTCAGAGGATCGGGAGCTGTCCAGCCGGGTCTGGTGCTGAAATCGCCTCACCATAATGGTTACTTCCTCTGGTTGAGCCTGCGGAGGAGGGGCTGTTTTAGAAAGTGACTGGACTGGCTTTTGGTTGGCTTCTTTCTTCTTTTTCTACAATCGGGTTAGCGTGTACTATTGATTTTATTATTATTAAACGTTGCATAAGTTCCCCTTTTTTTGTAAAAAGAAAAAGTATTTGGTGATGTGCAGTACTGAAAGTGCAGTATCTAACCAACCAGAATGTTTGTTTTATTTTTAGAACAAGTGCACCTTTGTTATATATTTATTATATTGGTACCAAATACAGAAGAAAACTATAGTTCTGTACAATGTCCTCCAAACTGTATATTCTTGTTCTTACTTTCCAGCTGTTGATATAATGGTTACCACTGGATGAGGAATTCAGTGGGGGCAGGCCTGGCTTCTGCTGTTTCCAGAAGTGTTCTTTTGTACCTTACTCTGTAGTAGACTGTTATAAAAAGATGACACATATGTTTCCCTTTTTCTTTTGTGAATAACAGAAACAACCACAGCAACAGAAAACAAACAAGTAATGGATGTGCAGGAATGCCATCTATTAAAATATGGTTAATATATAAACAGTGCCTGTAGTTCTCCCTGCATGCAGTTACCACCTGGAGGCAATGGTGTGTGTGCTTGCTTGTGTACTGTGTGTGTTTGGGGGTGAGACTTGTGGGGATGTTGGGCAATTTGGATGACAGGACATGCAAATTTCAAGAGAAGTTAAATCAATACATACTTACAGGATAAAAATGTTTACAGCTTGTTTAGTTAAAAATCTGTGCCTGCATCTGAACACAGCAAAGGAGGGCCTCCCCTCTTTCTGAATCTGACTTAGCTTCACTCTATACAGGAAAAAACATTGAAGAGAAAAGAAAGTGAAAGAATATAAATATTTTGTTCTCTCTCCTAATGCCAGACAAGCCCATCTGTGTTAGAAATGGAGTCTGGCTATGGTTATTTACCACTTTGTTTCCCTTCGGTGAATGACAGAAGGGGCCAGAAGCATATTACAACCTTAATTATATGCAGTGGCATCCCTTTTTGGGAACTAACTTTTTGATGGTTATTCAAATATTTAGAAAATGTACAAATGAGAATGAGCTACAAAAAACTTAATCAAAATCATCTTTAATATGCTTCTGGGTGAATGGCAACAGTGCTGCTAAGTACATCCCTCTCCCAAGTAGTTAGTTGTTCTAGATTTTCTGTCTTAGTTCCAGGCATATATGCTCTTATCCAGAGAAAAAATATTACCTTTGTTGTTTTTGGTCATCTCTTGAATTGCCCACGTTCAATCTGCATCTTTTATAAAAATAATTTTATAAGCTTAATTTTAACCACCCATTATTCACCCAAGTCCTTTCCTGAAGCACAGAAGATCATCATTTAAGCATGCCATGTTGTAATGTTAGGAAGATCAGGTCTAATCTTTGAATACAATGTATTAAACAATGAACCAGGTTCTCTCCAGTGCCTTAGTCACTTCCTAGTAATAGGTAAAAGAATGCATTAACACTCTCAGGCCACTAGGGAATCTGCGAGTGCATCAGAGCTCTACATTGTACATCAGAATGACTAAGGCACTGTGAGGAAGATAGTCCATTAACTTTTGTAGCTTACCCTTATCCAGCTGTAGTTCTTTAATACCTTATTACAGAATGACTTTAGGACTTGAAATTGGAATAGAAACAGGAACCCAGAAGGGAGCTTCCTCATTTCCAATGAGCTCTACTAAAATGTATGGATATTACTTTCTTCCCTTATTTGGTGCACTTTTTACAGTGAATAATTTCCCATTTTATTAAAGCAATAAGATATTCTGTTATGAACAGTTCTAGATGATGATTCCATTTCCTTGGTGCTGAAGCTACTCATATGTTCTGGCCTTATGAATCATAGTGCATTCAAGGCATGCAATAATAATCCCCTTCAAAGGAGCAGCCTGTACACCCTAGGGTGGGGGGTAATGTCCTATATAATTTTTTCCCAAAGGAATAAGGTGATCAAGAGAAATAAAATAATTATATTTATTGTTAAAAATATCTTTATACCTCTAAATATGGGCAAATATCTGCAATATGCCTTTCTTATGCACCTTTAAATATGCCTTTCTCCATTAATTAATTGACTATGGTTTGATAGTCTTAATAGTATCCTGTGTAAAGATGATGCAGTCTGCTAGTCAAATGTTGTACTGAGCTTAATATACTCAGAACCCTAAACTTTTGGTGGTGTCACATGATATTTTTATGGGAAGGAAAGAGAATTATATGAAATTCCAGTAAGTAAGTCTCCATACAAATAATTGCAATAAGCACATATTCAAGCAATTTGTATTGACCCTGTTCAAAAGCATTGCTTCTTATAAAGCTCAGTTGACAGTCCCAGGAGTTTGGGAGGCTACCAATAGGGCATTTTGGTATTCACTTATGTGGAACCAAAGGTAATTTGGAAATAGTTAAATTTATTTTGAGGATATTATTTACTGATGTCCCGTCATACTAATTGCTTCAACCCCTATAGCTACAGCTCAATTTCTGCACTTGCTATTCAGTATTAATAAGGTGGCATGCTTGATTCTTTTTTTTTTTAATGAGAAAATTGGAGAAAGAATGCCATTATGTCAACTGTATGGGACTCTGAATCTTAAAGACATAGATTAATATAATCTTTAGAATTTATATACACCCATAGATATGTATTTATATATGCTTACATTTTGTACAAATTTACAATGGACTTTTGTATTCTCTTTTCTGTCATTACAAGAATGAGATGGAAACCAAATAGTTGTTCCATCCTCTTTTCCAGAGAGGATACTGAGAAGTCAGGTATATGCATGCACTTATTCTCTGGAGTCAAATCTGAAAGACTTTCTCTTTATTTAATGAAGGAGAAGAGTCCTGATTGGCTCGAGAAATTGGTAATTAGATAAGCTTCCTTTCCTATGTTAGTGACTCAAATGTAGCAATGATAATGAAGTTATGACCATATCAATCTGGTCTAAATCTCTAGGTGGAATGCAAAAATTATCCAGAAGAGGCTTAGGGCCTTCTAGACCATAAGCCTGGATTGTGATCTGATTTTTCCTTTTCAACCTAAATGTTGTGTGAGATATAACTTACATATGCATAACTAAAGGTAAAGTGAAAATATGACAATTATTTGTTTAGTTTGACAAGTAGTTTTTGGAAGATATGGACCAATTAGCTTTAAAAAAAAACTTGTTTGACATCTGACTTTTCCACCATTTCTATCAGTATCAATTGAATTAATTAGATAATAGCTAAAATTAATTTTCCAATGTGCAGACATATGCTTTAAATGCTTTTCTGTGGATGATAGCTAAGCAATTGCTAGCTGATATTATGTGGAAGTTATGAGCTAAATTAGAGCCAGAAACTTTAATCCAACCTGGTTAGCCTCCTTGAATCCATTCCCATGTGAATCTGGACTTTGAATTTGAATCTGAAAAGCCACTTATTCTTTTTTAGAACTAGTCATTGTGGCTCACAGATGTTTCAGTTTGTATAAGAATGAATTGCTCTAAATGAGGGTATTTAATCATTGGACTGAACATAAATCTGATTCTAATTTGGTTTTTAAATTTAGTTGGTAACATCTGAGAAGCAGCTTATATGCTTGATATCAGCACGTATTAATGTCATCAACCTAATAATTCAATTGGTGCCATGTAGGAATGCTTAACTAAGAATAAGAGTTTAATTAGCTTTAATTGGGGACAATGATTTATCAAAGTAGTTTTACCTTTCTGAGGCAGGGATGTTACCCTGAGACTTGTGATTGCATTGGGTTATTACGATAGAGAGATTAACAATAACAAAAGTGACTGCAACCACAGCAACAGTAGAAAAACTGACTTTTGAACTTGAACATATCTAATAGGTAGAATTTAAAAATATTAGAATTCATGAAAAATTTGTTTTGCTTTTCTATCAATAAAAAAGTTTTCTTGCTAATTGGCCTTTTGGACACTATTTTGTTATTAATTTATAATATAATAGGGTCACAGAATTTATTCTACTATCCTTAGATACAATTTTCTAAGAGAAACTGTCATTTAAAAATTTTATAACTCATCTGCTCTTCTTCACAAACCAACTGCATCTCAGAAATGGGGTATGTATAGATTTTATTATAACCCAGTAAATTGAATCCAGTTTGATAAGTAAATAGCCCCTTTGAATAGCTGCTTAGGCTCTTGAGGACATATGCTTAGGTTTTGATATTTCCTCTGCCTGCATTTCCCTAATATAACCATGAGTGTCAAGGAAGGATTTGGTTGACATAACTTTGTGCCACTAGGGAGAAGGGAAGCCTCAGATTCATTAATTATGATGGCTCCCAGGTGAACTCTGCTGAGAAGCAGTTGGTCAGGTCTGCTCCCTAGTCAGAGGTGCTATTGTCCAATCTAGCTTTTGTGCTGACACTGTTGCAATCTTAGACCCTGGACCTTTGTCCCTAGTCTCAAAGTGACTATCCACAAGAATCTATGTATCCTGACCCTGCCACCCCTAGGTCTCCCAATGTGCTCACATGTTGCCCCTTCTTGGAGATACAGGAACTTCTGTGTGCCCTGCATACTATGCACCCGCCCTTGAAAACTGTAGGTTCTGCCTCAGGATAATGCTTTGATTCACCACCTGTCACCTCAACTCTGCTACTTCTGCATCATGTTAGTGCCAAGCAGGAAGCATTCTTCTGAAGTCACATAGTTGTACATTAATTTTTTTGTGTGTGTATGTGTGCAAGATTGCCACTTATCTCCAAAACTGATTATATATTTACTATATACCATCACCCTCATTTTGGCTCCATGTATGGAGAGGAGAAGCATAAAACTTTATCGTCGCCTTTCTCATTTTTCTTTTCTGTCTTTTGTCTAAATTACTCTAGACTTCAAAAAGCAGGTGTTTCTCTTAATGTCCCTTTTATCTATTAAGACTCTTCCTACTATGGATTGTTTTCCACTTCTGTGATGAACTTATTCTCCTTCTTCCTGACGTTGACCTTGTGATGAACTCTTAATGGCAGTTAGATAGGGTATAGGAACAAAAAAATATACTTACTGATAAGGCACTCTAAATTAGGCCATATTTGAAATATATCATGCCACCCTTGTCAACCTTCGCTTCCCACAAAGCACATGTTCTCATGATTAGGGTCTTCCTTCCATTTCCCCAAGGGTTTGATAGTTATCTTGTATGTATTGCCCCACTAACTTCAATCCCTCTAAATCAGGCTAAAAATTCTGGCTACTGAATGAATCTTTCAAATCATAATTCTGACTCCAAGAAGGGACAACCTTTTCCCCATACTGGCTTATTACTTCATCCTAGAAACTATAGATCATGTGCAGAAAATGCTTCCCTTGAACTGAGATGAATTTCTATTGGAAATTGACTACAGGAGTGGGGACAAGTAACTCTCTCTACCTAAAGATAGTAGCCAATATAGATTAGTGATAGAGCCAATTTCTACCCATGGTCCTCTTTGTAAACCTCCCAAGAGGTTTACAGTTTTTAAACTCAGCTATTTAGCTCAATGATGGATATTAACTTAGCCTACTCTTATAAACTGGGATGAATCAGTTCCCTACATCTTTCTATCTCCCTGGGTGGACTTAATTTATGAAATATTAGCTATATATTCCTTTTCTGAATAATTGATGAAGTTCAATATCTTCTATCATCTCCAAATATGTCCCAAACTTTAAATGGTCTGGTAGTGTTGGATTTCCCTCTCTGAAAAAGTAGCTCTACTTTTTAAAACTTTATAGAACAAAAAGGGGCTTTAGTGATAACTTTTCTTAACCTTTCTTTTCTGCCTTGTGTTGACCATCCTGTATTTGCATCTGAAAATCCTTTATCTTCCTGAGTCGTGATCTTGACTCAGGATTTTTAATTTTAGCCTAGGGGTTTGTAATAACTCCATGGTACATAAATTTTCTGCATTCACAGTCTTTAAAATCCTAGGATGACCCTTACAAGCCTCACTGTACTGAGGTGCTTAGATTCATTGAAGTGGCAAAAATATTCACTCTTCACATACAGATATTTAAAGCAAATGTGGCTACTCTATTTTTCTATAATTTATCCTATCTTAAGGAACTTTCGCTGGGTATCCCCTTTAAGAAAATTCTCAATTTTCCCCTTTCCGCTGCTCCTCTCCAAGCTAGTATCTTGGTATGATTTATGTTGTCTCATGGTGGCAGAGAAGAAAGCTTCCTCAGATCTGTGCAGTGTTAAAGGGATCCTTGTTGAGTTGGGTTAGAGACTGATCTGCTTCCTAAACTGGTGACTACTATGATACAAGATGTCTCTTCTAGTACCCACCATTGCAGCCCAGGATTCTGGACATTTTTACATAGTCTTAAAATGCAAATCTCCTTTGTCTTCTTATTCTAGATACAGGGTTTTGCTGTTTTACTGTATTCTAGTCATCCCTGGATCCACTCACCTGAGCCAAATGGGAATTTCTGGATTCCTTAGTATGCCCTAGTCAGATGATGGAAGACAGGAACTTTCTAGTTGCCTGTTTACCACTACCATCATTCCATTGCCATTACTTTCTTAGTGGTAATACAAAACTGCAGTAGCTCTCCCTAGTCAAGATTCCCCCTAGTAGAACCAGAGAGATTTGCTAAAGTATTTACTAGCCTCAGAGTCCCTTGGATCTCTGATCCCATCAGAATGTTTAATCACTGACCTGGGCATGATGGCACAGGCCAATCTGAGCAACAACATAGGAAGATCCCATCTCCAAACCAAACACACACACACACATACACACACACACACACACACCAATAACAACATCCAACAATAACACCTCTCTCCAAAAAAAACAAAAACAAAACAAAACAAAAAAAAAACCAGAATGACTTATAATTGGACCACCTTGCATTGCAACTTTTTCCTGAATCAAGTGGTTTGGAGAGCAAAAGCCTTAGTAAGTAAGTATTTGACTCACAATACACTCCACCTCCTGCCACTTTACCTGGGACTGAAAGAGATAGAGTTTTCTTTATGGTTCCTTAAGGGCTCCATTTGGTAAATCACACAGGAAGGGGTAGATTTGCTTTGTAAATGCTTACCATCTACTCTGACTAGAACTTAAAGTGGAGGTTTGTGTGTGGAAAAGAAATTGGCCTATAGATAAATGAGCCTACATTAGGAAGTGCTTTGGAAAGTGGAAATAAACATTTGTTTGTACATCGGTGGTTATTTCAAACTGCATGGCAGGAGTTCAGTGGTGTGTTCTACTTGCTAAGGTATGAAGTCCCAACTAAGCTCTTAGCTAAGTTACCTAAGCAGTGAACAAGAACTTAACTCCAGTGGTATAAGTGTAGGCTCTTGTCAAGCATCTTTAAGAGAGATGATAGATGTCAGCAATATTTTGTTGCTTCAGTATGGATCAGCCTTTCCTAGTGATATTAGGAGGAGGTGAAGGTCACTAAATTCAGAAGGGATGGAATTACCAAATAAGAACAAAAAAAAAAAGGAGCAGTTGGAAGATTTAGTTCTCTAGGTCTGTTTTGTTGATCGAACCTCCTTCCCCTTGTTCATGTGTGTTCTGGGGGTACAAAGTCTGGTGCTTATCCCTATCCTTGGTAAGGTGACCATGCTCTGGCAGGATTATTTGCAGGGCTGACATGAAATTACTCCCATTTTCAGATTCATATGTAGCTTCATTCCCCTGCTCTAGTGATGTTGCCCTGTGACTGACAGTTGTGAAGCAGCTCACAGATCCCAATGTTTGGCTACATTCTGGTAATTCATCCTGTCATGGCCACTAACGAGGTATCATTGACAGATTTTTCTATTTAAATCTGGTTGATGAAATTATTCCCACAAACTTTTCACCTTTAACATTTGAGAGTTTATTCAGTCAGCAGGTATTCATTGAGAGCAAATTCTATACCATATATGGTCAGATTCACAGTAGTCAACAACACAGGCAAAGTGTCCTGCCCTCAGGGGAATGTAATTCCAAAGGAGAGAGGCAATGGACAAAACGACTAAGTAAGTTGTGGAGTACAATATGGGAGAAAAATGCTACAGAGACAAAAAATCAGAAAAGGTAGAGTGTGCCAGTAAAGTGTTGAATTTTAAGTAGGGAGGTCAGAGAAAATCTCACTAAGAAAATGATATTTGAGCAAAGATTTGAAGAAGCGATGAAGATGAATAAGCTATTATTTGGTCAGAAGATTTTTTTTTTGGGCAGGGGTATAGGGATTGAGCCCAGGGGATGCTCTATCACTGAACTGTATTCCCAGCCCTTTTTGCTTTTTGAGATAGGGTCTTGCAAAGTTGCACAAGCTGTCCTTAAACTTGTGATTCTCCTGCCTCAGCTTCCTGAGTAGCTGAGATTACAGGCCTGAACCACTACACTCTTAGAGAAGGATTTTAAAACCCATTTCACCCAGGCCTCTAATTTTATAAATGTACAATAGAGATTTTGATAGGAAGAAGGCAAGAAAATTGTGCTTATGGGGCATTGTGTTAGAACTGACACTCTCCAAGTGGGGATGAATGGTGACCAAGAGGACTTTATATTCTAATTAACCAATAAATTTCAATTGAAGTTTGATAATAATTATATGTAAAAAAGTATTTTGGAGCATAAACAAGTAACAACCAAGTCTGTCTGTGGGAAAGTTTCTTGGAGGAGGCCAAATTTTAGATGTGTTTTAAAGGATGAGTAAAAGTTTACCAAAAAGAAGAAAAAGCATTTTAAGTGGAACGAAAAACAGGAAAGTGTTTTATACTTGGGGAATGTTACAATGTTAATACAGGGAGTGACATAACATAATTTTGCAAAGTACAAGTAAGCCAGATAATTAAGAGCCCTGAAACAGGCAACATTTGAAGCTATGCCTTTTCTGCTGTCATTGGGATGTGGAGGCAGTGAGAAATTTTGAATAGAGAGAAGACTTATAGATTTGAGTGTATTAAAGATTACCCTGGGAAGATCAGTGTATAAAACAGATGCAATGGTGATTGAGACTCCAGATAAATACAACTACAATAAACCTGTGACAGATGATGAGTATTTGAACCAATGGGGATGGAGATGAAGAAGAAAGATATATTCAAGAGCATGTAGGTTATTGAATTGATGGAGATGGTGATTAATAGAAGCATGGTATGAGGGAGAAAAGGAGAGAAAAGGGCAAAGAGAAGATTTATGCTTTCTATTTTGTGGATCAGGGCAACACTAGTTGGGTGCTGCTTAGCTGCTTAGCTGTCATGACTTGGGGATGAGGTTATTCATTAATAAAAAATTGCAACGGAGGTTCTGGACATGGTGGGCACAGTCTGATGAATTTGTTTCTGGGCCTTGCTTATAATGTGACAAAGACTAGTGCTGTAGAGCAGAGTGCAATTTGCTGTGTGAGCTTCAAGAAATAGCACTGTCACCATCATGTGATTCCTGGATGACTATTCATTGTCTGTCAAGTTGGAGGAGTTCTCCATATGTCTTTAAGTGTGTGTTCTGACATTAGCTTCTAGGCCATTTGTTGCAATTATCAGGCATTCCTCCAGAGAACTGTGCTACTATAAACTTCACTGGTGCTCTTGAAATAGAGAAGTGATCAGATAGGATATCATTGACAGTGACAAGGATCAATATACTTCTGAGAAGGGGGCCCAGGATAGAGGTGAATTTGAGGAAAAGACAACATAGACAGTAATATGGGGAACATCCTGGGCTCTAATCTTGGCTCTTACCCTTGGTAAGCAGGAAATCTTGGAAAAGTTCCTTAACTTCCCCCTGCTTCAGTTTTATGCAGGTTTGTTGAGCAGATTAAATGAGAAGATGTAAGCAAAGATCTAACAACAGTGGGCCATGAGTGTACTGTAATTCCTGTTCTTGCTTCCCTTGCAGGGATTGTGTAGGGAAAAGATGGAATAGTTTTCTGATAGATGATTAGTAGCACACTTAAATTCTTTGTGCTTTGAAGTTACATTGCAGTCTCTGGCAAAGTACCCATAGTAGTTACTCAATAAAAATATTGTTGAATAAACAAGTGCGTGAATAAATTGAATTCTAGGGACACTTGCCTGATGAAGTATTTTGGCACAAACTGTCAATGAAGTCTTTCCAGAATCACATTGGCAACAAAAAATAAAAAGCAACAGGATGGTCAGCAAGGAGAATGGCATCACTGGAATCTTTGGCATTTTTAAATGATCTATATTTTCAAAGAAATATTTTGAAGATAAAACGTTACTCTCCCATACCCCATACCCCATCCCTACATCCTACTTTCCTGAATAACCCAGCAAACCCTGCTTTTAGGACTGAGTCTAATACTTCTCATGACTGGTACGGGAGCAATAGGTCAACTGTAGGAACCAAATCAAAAGAACATTTGTTGAAGGATGAGGTTGATTTTGTCAGGTAAGTGACAAGTCACCCAGCATCTCCTTATTGTCTATCAAGTCTTCCATGCCACAGATACTACTAAAGAAGAAGGCAAGACCCTACTTCTAAAAGAGTTTATGACTCAATTAAGGAAATAAAACTTTTGGGATTAAATAACAATACAAGGGAAACCAAATTGAAATGGCATTTAGGGATGAAATAAACTCAAGTGAACAAAGTGGTCATTGGTGGTATAAACTTCTTTCACTCTCATGCCCAGAAAGGGAGCCATAGGACTACATTTACCTGTAGACAGAGAATCGAATCTGACAGTGAGTTTTGGAGTTGAGGCAAAGAAGCTCCAGGCTTTGTCCCTTCTGACTAGAAAGCATGTCACTGTCCCTCACTGTATGAAAACCACATGTCCCTGGAAAAAATGCCACAATCCATCATTCCTCTATTTGATCCTTCCACTATCCAAAGTGCTCATATGTTCTCCAAACTGTTCAGTGTTCCATTCTGTGTCCTTCTCCCACTTGAAGGTCTGCCCTCCCAAGGTCACATTTTCTATTTAGGACCATTGTCTCTCTCTGAAAATGCAAAATGAAGTATGTCCCTGTCTTAATAGCATCTGTGACCTACTCCTTATCTTTTCTGGACCATATTCTTTGCAAGAGTGAGCATGTGTACTTGGTATTAATCACCAAATAATGACATAAGCTTTTAAGATAACATTCTCCTTTTCACAGGAGCCTGCAGTGCCTTAAGATAGGAGGAGTAGGATTTTGTGTGCAGGTGAGTTGATGTTGGTACTCTTCTAATCCCCCAGGGGAGTAACCGCCAACTTAATTCTGACTTCAGCAGGCAAGACTTAGAACAGATTAATATAGGGACATCAATATCTGATGAAAAAATAGGTCCTTAATCTACCCCCATCACGTAATTTAATACAAAAACAAAACCACACTTTAAGTAAAAGGAATGTCAGTAATAACATTCATACTTTTTTCAATAGCAACTATTTTAATGCCTTCCTAAGATAACAGATATTTTTCACACTCAATCTGCCTGATGGGAAAGTCTAGCTACCACCAGACAGATCTGGGGGAGAAACTTGGCAGGGCAGTGTGGCCTCAATGAGCCAACCACTCATGTTTTGACTTCAAGGCTGGCAGTGGAAAGTTCACCAACAACTCTCTACACCTGGTAGGCTCAGGTACTGAAGAAGGGGTGTCTCTGGTTTCACATCAGCATGGTCCCTACTGTACATGGAGGAAACACTGGGGCCATAGGATATCTGCAGCCCTGTATGGTGCTAATGTCTACTCTTCAACTCAGGTTTGAGAATTACCTAGGCTCTAAGTGGAACATAGAGCATGCCCATGCCCAAACCTCTAATCAGCAGGCTCTGTGCAGAGCTTTCTCAGGAGTTAGTCCAGTTATCCACCACTGGCTTAGGTTGCCTCTGGGTCACTCCAACTATGGGCCTTCAATGGAGTCTTCCCCAACCTCATTCCCTTTCCAGGAAGCCACCCACACAAAAAAAAAAAAAAAAAAAAAAAAAGTTAGGGATAAAATTTCTAGGGTGGTTCTCTTTCAACCCAATAGAACTTCATCATTTTTTCTTCTTTTAAAAGCATTAGCACAACTTAAAAACAGGGACATGCAAGCACATTTTATGAACTCTTATCTAAGCACAAAACCAGGTGCCTTTGTAACTGCTAAAACATCTCAGTTAACAGAGTAAATGTTTAGGGCCTATTATTCCCACTTTATAGATAAAGAATTAAGGTTCAGGGAGTTAAATGATTTTCCCCAAATCACTCAGCTAGTAAGTGATTGAGTTCAGATTTTAATTAAGGTTTGCCTAACTCCAAAACCCTATTCTTTGCTCTCCAGGCTACTAGACCAAAAAATACCTTTCCTGTGACTTTTTCTTATCTCTTTCAAATTAATCATTTCCAAAAGACTGTCTGAGTACCCTTTGGAACTCATCTTAAGGCCAGAGAGAGAGAAAATAAAACAAAAATATACATAACCTCTTAGAGCACTTCTCAAAATGTAATACAGAGACATATCTACATCAGAATCTGAGGTAATGGTAGGGGAGGGGAGCAAGATTGTCGAGCCTATTGAATCTGTAGGTTAGCTAGGACTGTCCCAAAACATATTGGATTTGAATCTCTGGAAAAGGTTTTAGGTATATGTATCTCTAGTCAATTTCCCAAGTGATATGAAAACAAACAGAAGCCCTAGCTCTAGAGGGTGGCCTGATAAGGAAGAATGAGGATCTTGGGAAAAATTTAGTTTCTGTGCTTTCCATCAAAGTTCAAATGAAAAACAGCTTATCTTCAAGATTCTTTGGAGTGTATGAGTTAATCATTGTACTTGTGGAATAGAGATGTCAGAATTCATTTTTCAGTGCACTAATGTGGCCATGGGGCTGGATGGAATGACCCAGCTTGCCTAGCCCTGCTCATTTTTGTTGGCATGAAGGAAACAAAAAAATCCCTCATGACCTTAAGACCCTTCTATTGTAAGCATCAACAGATCTGGTAATATCTCTCCTTCCAAAGACACGTAGAGAGAATTGTGCAGATTGGATTGGCAAATAACAGCCTATGAAGCAAACCCAAAAGCCATACCCACCCATCAAATTACATAAAATGAATCTGTGTCCCAGAGACAAGATATTACAGTCCCAAATGCAGTAAAATAAAAAGCTACTAATCCAAGTTTTGGTATATCAGCACAGTTGGCAAAATAGTCAGTTATTCCTCCAGGACTGGAGAAGGTCCACATGCTATATGAGAAGTTCTGTCAATGTTATCGTTTCTCAAAGAACCAGACTTAAGTTAAAGAAAAAAAAAGTCAAATAAGGCCTAGAAATATGGGGCCATAGCAATTCCATGTCAGACATGGAGGTTTGAACTATTTCATTTAAAAAAAAAATAGTGTAAATCAAATGATTGGAAATGATTCATTATCATTTATTTAATAACATATGCTTCCTAAATGATATTGGAACATTATTATCTTTTCCTGTTTCACCAAACTCTAAGGAATGGGGATTGTCTTCATCCCTGATTGCTGACGTGGAAACCCGGTTTAGAGAAAGTGAGCTACTTGCCTGTGGCTCCTTGGGGAGTGGTGGCAGGGTCCATCTCACCCTGAAGCTCTATGCAGAGTTGCCACCCTGTGTCCCTCTGTTCCAGCAGATTCACAACATTCCTGCATTGACTTTGCTCTCCCATTCAGGGCCTTTTTAACGGCAGGGCTATGCCTGGTCCAGAATGCAAATTGCTTCTCTGTGGTTGGCCGCTATGATGAATGCTGACTGTATCCAAACTCTCTTGCCTCTATTTTGAAAATGAACCACAGCAAGGGGTTCAGACGCCTTCCCAGTTCATTTTCCCTGTTGATCTTTACATTCTTGTGGAGAACTCCCTAGGTGCAGATGGCCTATTTTTATGTTGCAATAAATTTTGCTTAAGGACAGGTCTAGAGTTAGACTACTTGAGTGTGAACCCCACTCCCATGCTTTACTGTGTAAAAGTGATTTGGGACTAGTTACTTAGCTTCTACCCTCTTCACTCTCCTAATCTGAAATTGATATGATGGTGGAAGGGTAATTATTCCAATATTCTAATTGTTCTAAGGGTATATATGCTTTCGAGCTCTGACTGCCCAAAACAAATGCTCAATGGATATGGT
This sequence comes from Sciurus vulgaris, assembly GCF_902686455.1. Taxonomy (NCBI): domain Eukaryota; kingdom Metazoa; phylum Chordata; class Mammalia; order Rodentia; family Sciuridae; genus Sciurus; species Sciurus vulgaris. Next base: position 105,049,975 of record NC_136472.1, read on the forward strand.
TGGGTTTGTTGTTAAAGGTAAGTTATTAGAAACTTTGAGGCCAACTACATGTTAATATATAGCATTACCTGAACAATCCACAACAAATGAAACCAACAGCACCTTGCAGTTACAAAACAAGGAGAGGTCTGGTGGTGAAGAGTGTGGACACTGAGGTCAGACCACCTACCTTCACCTCTCGGCTTGTCACTCACTAGCTGTGTGACTTTAGGTAGTTTGCTGAACTTTTCTGAACCTTAATTTTCCCATCTGAAAAAAAATAGTTATGATTAGAGTAATTACATTGCTGGTCTGTTATGGAGCTTAAAATAAATTACCATTTTTAAGTGCTTAGAAAACATCTGTCAAGTAGTAAGAACTGCAAAGTGTTGGTTAACAAGCAGCAACTAAAAAGGTCAACCTAAGATAACCAAATGATGCCCTTTCTTCTAAGTGTGGGCTTCTTTTTTAAAAATATTTTTAGTTGTAGGTGGACACAATACCTTTATTTTATTTATTTATATGTGTTGCTGAGGATGGAAACCAGTGCCTCACATATACTAGGCAAATGCTCTACCACTGAGCTACAACCCCAGCTCCGGGCTTCTTAACCATGTGTGGCCACTGTAGCTTTGCCAGATGTTAACCCCAGACTTGCCGACGAATTCTGGTAATGTGTTAACTTCAATTTACAAAGATCACATTTTAGTAACTCTTAGTCTTAAGGCCTCAGAAGAGGCTTACTAGGCCATACATAAAGATAAAAAACAATGCATCATGAGGAACTGAAAAAAAAAGAAAAGAGAGACTTGCATTTTAAATTAGTTATCCACAAATTTAGCTCAGGTTACTAGTTCATCCTCAGGACTTTCATAAAGATCAAGGCAGCTCAGGGTAAACAGATCAGTGAGGAGCAAAACTGAGTGACACTGTTTGAGGCAGTTTATTTTCCAAAGCATGATGTATTTGGGGGCCTGAACTTCAGTTCTTCTTATCTTGTGGTTTGGAAGTAACCTGCTACAGAAAAGGCAGGCTGATGTTTTATTTCATTTCATTTTATTATTTATTTATTTTTGTCCACAACTATTTTGTAGGTATCACATTGACTTAATCTGAGATCTTTCATTAAAACTCTAGCACAAGATCAGGAATGATGATTTCACCCATTTTCTCTCTGAATGAGCTTCCCAAACCCTCAATAGCTGCTGTGCATATTTACCCTCCTTAATTTATAATGGCTCCTTCTATTGCTAAATCCAATTAAGGCTAAGAAGTTCCCTGTTTGGAACCCAGTACCTCTAGCCACTCAGTGAAGCATTGGAGTGGCTCATTCAACTAGAAAATCCTCCTAAGGAGTGAGCTTTACCTATTTAGCTTAGGAGTGAGATAAGCACAGCAGCAAACTACCCCCACAGTTTGGGCAATGTCCCTTAGTGGGCTTCAGGATCCAAGCCATTTTCCTTGGATTTGAAACAAGAATTAAAATGTCACTCATAGAGCATACACTTGCACATATCTGAGTCTGTGAAATTTTTCAATTTTAATTAGGAATACCTTTATGAAGAAATGAGACTTTGTTTTTCTAAAGGGATTGGGGATATTTATTCTTGTATTCTGTAGGTAGGTAAATACTATCGCCATTCACAGAAATAGTCTTAGGAATAGTATATATATTGCTAAATATGAATGACTACTTTCTATCCTAATAGCCTACCACCTGTCTTCATTAAATTGATTCAGTTTACTAATACAAGCCGAGTGTGTATTTCTCAGCAGCTATCAGCAATCCTCTTCAGATTTGCTTCAGGCCAACTCTCATTTACCTGTTCTGTTCTTTATTAAAATTATTATTATGGAGCTTTACAGTTATACATAATAGTTGGGTTCATCCCCACAAACTCCTCCATGCATGGAAATGGATTTCAGTCTGTTCTGCTCTTTCTGTGCTCCCTTTCTCATGTTTACAGTGTGCTCCATGTTGTTGGCATACAATGGTTCCTGTCCTCCTTTGGATCGATGATCCACTTTCAGTTTTATGATCTATGGCAGATGCTGTCAGTGACTCTCCCTATCCTCTTGACATTTTCTGGTCTTACGTGTGGATGGCTTCTTATTGAAAATATCATCACTCTCTGTCCAAGTGCTTTCTCAGGTTTCACGAGCATACTGAACCTCCTCCCACGGAAGGCAAAAGTCCCAGGGAGTTAACGCCTTCATGAGGAACATCACCAAGGACAGATGGGAGTTGGTGGCTAAAATCCCCTAAATTCCTTGCCTCTAAAATGAAGTGATTCTGAGAGTCTTTCAGATGCTCTCCTGAACTGTTTTCCCTGCCCCTACTGGTACTTCCTGGAGTCACCTTCTAAACAAACAAATCCTACTTTAGTCTTTAGAGTGCTTCTCCATGTACCCAACACACTACTATCTCAATTTTAGACATGAATTCCACTATCAGGTATTGAGCTTGTGTCTGTCTCCTGGAACCTAGGGTAGAAGATGCTCAACCCTGAAATGTTCTGGTATAACTTCATGAGAAATGCCCTAGTCAGAACTTATTTTCACCCAAGTTCCTCTAGAAGGAAGGGCCTTGAGTCATTGCAATTAGCTAAACTGATGTGCAGTTTCATGACATGTGCAAGTGAATATGTTAAGTAGACAGTTTGTAAAGAAATTTCACAAGTTACTTGGTTGTTTCAGCAATCAGTTTGTATAAACCTGATGTGGATGAAGAGGAAGGATGATATAGTGGTGAAGATGTTGGCCTCTGAAATCTCACAGAACTTGGTTCAAATTCTGGTTTTGACTCTTACCATTCATGTGATTTTGGAGCAGTACTTCTGGGTACTTAATCTCTCCAAGTCATATTTCCTTTGTGTATAAAATGGGAGATGATAAGACTAGAACTTACCTCAGATGATTATCATGAGGTTTTAATGCCATAACACTAAAACCATTATCCTAAAATCTGGCACATTTAACAAGTATAGCAATTGTTATTATCATTCCCTAAGGTATAATATGTTATAATATGTTCACAGATCTAAAATAGGGCATTAGGCCCTATTTTAGAATGAGAAAGGTCTGTGAAGATAAACACAAAAATACTAGATATCCTGCTACCTAATAAATGGAGTTTTGGGGACAAAATATGAATACTTTGAATTAGCACATTGCTCTGTCTTAGTATGGCTTCCTTCAAGCAGATTGACATGAGCATTGTTATGCAAGTGATTTATTGCAGGAGAGTTCTTTGGTGAAACCTTTTAGGAAGTGAGAGAAGCATGATAGGGCAGAGTAAGTAGCTAAGCAAAGATTAACATTCAGCTGAACCTAGAACTCAACCTAATTCCTAATTCCAGGGAGCTCTGGAGAGTGAATGGTTCTGCAGAATTATTCTGCCTTGAGAAAAAGGGCAGCCCTTTTGTACCCCACACTAGTCAGTCCCTATTTGTGGTGCACTTGTAGAGGGAAGGCACAACCTCCTAAGTGTTTCCAGAAGTGGTTTTCATTTGCTGAGCACAATTCTCAGCAGAAGGGCACAGCTGTGAACTGTTTGCAGCCAACACACCCAGCAGCTGGGAGATGTATGCTCTGCTTGGTAAAGAGGATTTAAAATGGGACATCAACAGCTAGTACTGTACTCTTCCATTTCCCTAAAATGTATAGCATATTGTTAACAGCAGAATTCTACAGTCATTTCTCCTATGGTAATTTGGGAGAAATCCATCAATGCTTATTCTGCTTCATGATCAATAGATAACATAAAGTGTATCAGCAATCTGCTTCCTCCCTCGCTAGCCCCCAAGGTGTGACTTCTTACTGGACCTAGTGGTCATACCTATTATCAGGGAAGACTTGTATAAGCATCTCTCCTGTAGAATCTCATATAACTTCCTGCTAATCTTAAGGATTTTGGATCTGCTTTCAAATCTCATTTGGTCAACACTGAGAAAAGTCTTGGAATGAATAGCCAATTCCACTGTCCTCTGGGTTTATATGAAACCCAACAGTCTCTTTTTAGAAAGTCTATATTGCATAGCAACATGTTTTGGGTCCAAGAACTAAAATCTTTCATCCATCTTATACTCTTCTGACATCATTTACTGGTAATCTTCCCATTTCTCCCCATAGCATTTTTTTGTTTACTAATGGTTGAAGAGCTGGTTAGCAAAGCAGGTTGGGGGAGAACACTGAATTCAGAATTAGGAGTTCTAAGTATGAGTTCTGGTTTACCACTTACCAGTTGTTTGAGCTTCAGCAACTCACTTTTCTGTGTTTCAGTTTCCTTTTCTATAAAATTGATTCACTATGTCTTCCCTGGATCCTTCATAGGGTCATTGTGTGATCAAATGAGAAAACATACCAAAGGGCTTTATAAAACACTGCCCGTGGTAAGTTATTAATGCTACCATTATTTTTAATTATTAGTATATTTACCCTTGAGTGTTTGAGCCGTATGACTGCTTAAGTTGTAGTTCCAAATGGTCATCTCTGAGAATCCCATGAAAACCCTTGAGCATCATCTCTTGGCTGTGGAGTGACCCATTTTCCTCTATCTCTGACATTCAAATAATTCCTCTGGAGTTTCAAAGGCAGAAATCTCCTCAGACTATACAAGAGATTTACTAAAGAAAGAACAATGGAAAGATTTGATGAGATGACTTTCTAGAGTCTGGTCATTTAAAGTCTTTCTTCCTTGGTCAAAAAATATCCAACTTTATTCGGGTTAGCTTTCCAGAGAAACAAGAGTTATACTGCTATACCAGTGAAGATTATTTAAAAATCTATTAGAATCAATCATCTATTTTAAAAATATATATTTGGTTTATTGATTTAAACACAAAAGTTAACTTTTCTTTCAGAGTTTTTCTAGAATCCTTCAGCCCCATCATATCTGAAGTATGGCCAAGACACTTTACACTCAGCAGCTATGGATGTTGGCTCTTGAAATTATTAGAATGGCTATAGAAAAGAAGGGAAGGGCTGCCAAAATTTCCTCAAGGTCTGATGTGTGAGGCTATTTGCAAAATTATCAAAACTCCTGAGTATACCTTTATTTGAAACTATTACACTTATTTACAACTTAGTATTTTGTTTGCTTTTTTATTTATCTTTTAATTTTTTACAGACAGCATTTTGATTCATTGTACACAAATGGGGTACATAATTTTGTTTCTATGGTTGTACACAATGTAAATTCATACCATTCATGCAATCATACATATACATGGGGTAATACTGTCTGTTTCATTCTACTGTTTTTCCATCCCCACTGCCCCCCTACCCCTTTTTCCTCTACACCATCCAAAGTTCCTTCATTCTTCTATCCCCCCCATCACCCCCTCCTCCTTATATATTGTCATGCACTTACGAGAGAAAATATTCGGCCTTTGGTTTTTTGGGCTTGGCCTATTTCACTTAGCATATTTTCCAACTTCATCCATTTACCAGCAAATGCCATAATTTTATTCTTCTTTAAGGCTGAGTAATATTCCATTGTGTATATATACCACAGTTTCTTTATCCATTTGTCAAATGGATTGAAGGGCATCTAGTTTGGTTCCACAATCTGGCTATTGTGAATTGAGCTGCTATGGACACTGATGTGACTGTATCACTGTAGTATGCTGATTTTATGTCCTTTGGGTATAAATCGAGGAGTGGGATAGCTGGGTCAAATGGTGGTTCCATCCCAAGCTTTCTGAGGAATCTCCATACTGCTTTCCAGAGTGGCTACACCAATTCTCAACTCCACCAGCAATGTATGAGTGTGCCTTTTTCCCCACCTCCATGCCAACACTTATTATTGCTTGTGTTCTTGATAATCACCATTCTAATTGGAGTTAGAGGAACTCTTAGGGTAGTTTTAATTTGCATTTCTATAATTAGTAGGAATGATGAGCACTTTTTTCATAAATTTGTTGATCACCTTTATATCTTCTTCTGTGAAGTGTCTGCCCATTTCCTTAGCCCATTTATTGATTGGGTTCTTTGTCTAATTCCTAGATCCTTGCTTGATCCACTTGAGTTGAGTTTTGTACAGGGTTAGAGATAGGGGTTTAATTTCATTTTACCACATATAGACTTCCAGTTTTGCCAGCACCACTTGTTGAAGATGCTATCTTTTCTCCATTGTAAGTTTTTGGCACCTTTGTCTAGTATGAGGTTACTGTACTTATGTGGGTATGTCTCTGTGTCTTCTATACTGTACCATTGATCTAAATGTCTATTTTGGTGCCAGTACCATGCTGTTTTTGTTACTATTGCTCTATAGTACAGTTTAAGGTCTGGTATAGTGATACCTCCTGCATCATTTTTCCGGCCCAGAATTGCTTTGGCTATTCTGGGTCTTTTGTTCTTCCAGATGAATTTCATGATTGCTTTTTCTGTTTCTATGAGAAATGTCATAGGGATTTTAATTGGAATTGCATTAAATCTGTAGAGCACCTTTGGAAGTATGGCCATTTTGATAATATTAATTCTGCCTATCCAAGAACATGGGAGATCTTTCCATCTTGTAAGGTTTTCCTCAAGTTCTTTCTTCAATGTTTTGTACCCTCGCTTTCTATTTCATGGAATACTTTGAGTAGTACTGGACTGTGTTCTTCTTTGAAGGTCTTGTAGAATTCGGCTGAGAATCCATCTGGTCCTGGGCTTTTCTTGGTTGGTAGGCTTTTGATGACTTCTTCTATTTCATTGCTTGATATTGCTCTGTTTAAATTGTGTATGTCCTCCTGGTTCAGTTTGGGAGGATCATATGTCTCTAGAAATTTGTCGATGCCTTTGGTATTTTCTGTTTTGTTGGAATATAGATTTTCAAAGTAGCTTCTCATTATGTTATATATTTCAGTGGTGTCTGTCATGATATTTCCTTTCTCATCACGAATTTTAGTAATTTGAGTTTCCTCTCTCCTTCTCTTTGTTAGTGTGGCTAAGGGTTTGTCTATTTTGTTTACTATTTCAAAGAACCAACTTTTTGTTTTGTCAATTTTTAAAATTATTTTGTTTCAATTTCATTGATTTCAGCTCTGATTTTAATTATTTCCTGTATTTTACTACTTTTGGTGTTGTTCTGTTCTTTTTCTAGGGCTTTGAGCTGTGATGTTAGGTAATTTAGTTGTTGACTTTTTATTCTTTTCTTGAATGTGCTCCATGCAATGAATTTTCCTCTTAGTACTGCTTTCATAGTGTCTCAAAGACTTTGATATGTTGTATCGTCATTCTCATTTACTTCTAAGAATTTTTTTTATCTCCTCCCTGATGTTTTCTCTTATACATGCTTCATTCAATAGCATATTATTTAGTCTCCAAGTGTTGGAGTAATTTCTATCTTTTAATTTTATCATTGATTCTACTCTCAGTCCATTACGATCTGATAGAACACAAGGCAATACCTGTATTTTTTTTTTGCATTTTCTAAGGGCTGCTTTGTGGCATAACATATGGTCTATTTTCGAGAAGGTTCCATGTGCTGCTGAGAAGAAAGTGAATTCACTCATTGATGGATGGAATATTCTATATATGTCTATTAAGTCTAGGTTATTGATTGTTTTATTGAGTTCTATGTTTACTTTGTTTAGTTTTTGTTGGAAGATCTATCCAGTGGTGACAGCAGTGTTCAAGTCACCCAGAATTATTGTGTTGTGGTCTATTTAATTCCTGGAATTGAGAAGGATTTGTTTGATGTACATGGATGCACCATTGTTTGGGGCATAAATATTTGCGATCGTTATGTCTTCCTGATATATGGTTCCCTTAAGCAGTATGAAATGTCCTTCTTTATCCCTTCTGACTAACTTTGGCTTGAATTCCACTTTATCTGTAAAAAGGATGGAAATGCCTGCTTTTATACTCTGTTTGCATGGTAGGTTTTTTCCCATCCTTTCACCTTTAGTCTGTGGATGTCTTTTTCTATGAGATAAGTCTCTTGCAGGCAGCATATTGTTGGGTCTTTCTTTTTAATCCAATCTGCCAGTCTATGTCTTTTGATTGATGAGTTTAGGCCATTAATGTTCAGGGTTATTATTGAGATATGATTTGTATTCCCAGTCATTTGCCCCCCCCCCCTTTTTTTTTTTTTTGGTTTTTAACTTGACTTGGTTTCTCCTTTTAATGGTTTTTTCTTTAAGGTAGTTCCTCCCTTTGCTGACCTCCATTGTTATTTTTCATTTCCTCCTCATGGAATATTTTGTTGAGAACATTCTGTAGCTCAGGCTTTCTATTTGTAAATTCTTTTAACTTTTGTTTATCATGGAAGGATTTTATTTCATCTTCAAATCTGAAGGTTAGTTTTGATGGGTATAGGATTCTTGGTTGGCAATCATGTTCTTTCAGAGCTTGAAATATGTCATTCCAGGCCCTTCCAGCTTTTAGAGTCTGGGCTGAGAAATCTGTTGATACCCTTATTGGTTTCCCCATATATGTAATCTGATGCTTTTCTTTCACAGTCTTCAAAATCCTATCTTTATTTTGAATGTTAGGCATTTTCATTATAATGTGCCTTGGTGTGGATCTGTTGTGATTTTGTGCATTTGGTGTTCTGTAAGTCTCTTGATTTTTCATTTCATTCTTCAGGTTTGGGAAATTTTCTGATATTATTTCATTGAATAGGTTGTTCATTCCTTTGGTTTGTATCTCTGTGCCTTCCTCAATCCCACTAATTCTTAAGTTTGGTCTTTTCATGATGTCCCATAGTTCTTGAAGATTCTGTTCATGATTTCTTACCATCTCTCTGTTTGGGCAACTTTATTTTCAAGATTAAATATTTTGTCTGCATTGTCTGAGGTTCTGTCTTCCAAGTAGTCTAGTCTGTGATGCTTTCCATTGAGTTTTTTATTTGGTCTATTGTTTCTTTCATTTTAAGGATTTCCATTTTTTTTTTTTTAGAATCTTTATCTCTTTGTTGAAATGATCTTTGCTTCCTGCAGTTGCTCTTTCAACTGCTTATTGGTATTATCATTCATTGCCTGCATTTGTTCTCTTATCTCATCCTTTGCTTCACAAATCATTTTAATTATGTACAATCTGAAGTCCTTTTCTGACATTTCTTCTATCATACTGTTACTGGATTCTATTAATATAGAATCTAGATTTGTTTGGATCATTTTCTTCCCTTGTTTTTTCATGTTGTTCATGGATCTTCCCCTCTAGAAGTGGAGAATTAGGGTATTGCAGTTTCCCCCCTATAGGCTTATAGTGGCCCTATAGGTTTCCAAAACCTTTTCTTTAAGGGGGAGATCAATATTTGCAGTCCAATATTTACTGCCCAGTTCAGACAGTATGCAGCCTGAAACCAAATATCCCCTATGAGGACATTAACACCATTGTGATAATAAACAGAATGAGTTCAATTATTATCTTCAGTATAACAAATAGATTTGCAATAAGGTCTGCAGTTTCTATGGAGGACAAAGAGATGCAGAGGGGTGTAGGATGTAGCTATTAAGGGGATAAGAAAAGAATATATAGAAGTTCTAGATCATAGAAAGTGTGAAAGTGTAATCAAAGAAGTAGGTTGTTAGCATGGGAAAAGGGAGAAAGAGACTCTGAGGGAACAGGTAAACAAAAGGAAAAGAGAGTGAGAAAATTAAAGAAATAAAATCTTAAAAATTTTCAATTAGGAGAAAAAAGAAAATCTACTGTATAACAGTCATATACTAATGAAACCTCCCAGTGTTCAGTAGCCTAATGTATGAGAGGTACCTGACAATGAGCTTCAAGTCTCTAGCAGGTATCTCAAGATGAGATTTGCCCCACCTAAAGATGGGAGATATGACTTCCAGGCTTATCCAAGATGGCAGCTCTGGCTTCCAAATGTGTTGGCAAATGGGGAGCTGCAGCTCAGGGTGTGGGCGTGGTTGGCTGGAGGTCCTGGAGGCGGCCGGGTGCAATCAGTTGGTCTGGGGGTCCTGGTGGCAGGGAGCAGTCAGTCCATGTGAGGGTCCCAGAGGCAGGGAGTGATTGGTCAGGTTGAGGGATCCTGGAGATGGGGCTCAGTCAGTCCGGCCAGGGGTCCTACAAGTCCTAGGTGTTGTCTCAAAATGGCAGCAGCCACGTGTAACCAAACCTACAGGTACTGTGATAGTGAACTTCCAGGCAACAGCAGGCAGCTGGTGCTCCACTGGTGGTCTGTGGTCAGTCTGCCAACTGCTGTCAGACGATCGGGAGGTGAACCTTGGGTGGTGGGTGAGGGGTAGGTGAAAGGCAGGGAATGGACAGGCAAGTGGCAGGCAAATGGCAGACAGTAGGCACCAGACAGTGAACAATCTGCACTCAAAAAGTAGTTGATATGCTGGCAGACTGCAGGTGATCGCAGTAGACAGATGGGGTAAACAGCAGGGGATCAATAAGCTGCAAAAACTGCCTCACCATGAAACAGATATCTTCTGCTTGAAATCCGAGTTAGGAGTGATAGGGAATGCAGTCTCCCTCTGGTTCGCCATCTTGGATCCTCTATTTACAACTTATTTATTGACCATGTTCTATGTAGAAAAGTCCTTTACCTAAGTGAAAAAATATAATTTTCAGAAAGAAATACTCTCTAGGGAATGAGATCTTGAAAGAAATACTCTCTAGGGAATGAGGCTGGGAAGATACATCATGGGGGAAGAATTCAAGCATGATGAGTAGGGGAGGGCTGTGCTGAATGGGGGCTGACGGTGCGACTTGCCAGTCATGACATACCGGATTACTGAGCTGGTCTTCTGTCACTCAGGGGAATTTTTTTGAATCTTGGAAGGATGCATATTAGAACATGAAGCATACTCTCTAGTATTAAAGGCAAACAGGTTAAATAACAGGGTTTATTTCCATTACTGAGGTTATATAAAACCTTGTCACTCAAAGTGTGGTGCTCAGACCAGCAGCGCCAGCACCACCTGAGGTTGTCAGCAGTACTGATGATCCTGAACTCTAATCTAATTATCTAATTCTTCAGGCCAGAAGCATGCTGGGTTTTCTGCAGAGTTTCATTGCTCCATCCATGCTGAATGCAACCTGCATCATGAAGGAGTTTAGGAACCACTCCAAAGGTGCTGAATCAGAATTCTCATTTTAAAGACAGCCCCTATCACTTGCACATTATGGTCAGTGAGCACTGCTATAAAGAACATGAAAAGTATAAGACAGGGTCTCTTCTTCAGGGAGATGAGGCAACAGAGCTGTTGGAAACAATATTTATGTGGGCCACTTCTATAATAATAGAAGAAGCCAGTCTTTGCCTCTAGAATCTCTGCTTCTAAAATTGAGGTCACTTGACTTTCTGAAAGCTTTTCTTTACCTAGGGCTCTGGGTTCCATCCTCACCTGCTACAGAGTGAGACTCAACATCGGTACACACCTGCCCCACATCTGGTCTTCTTTCTGAGCCTGACTTGACTTTTGCCTGGCTTCCCTGAATTTGAATCTTAGTCTTTTTTTTTTTTTCAAAATATATGACAGTAGAATGTATTTTGACATGTTATATACATGAATGTTAGTCTTAGTAAGCTGACTATACCTTGCCAGTTCTGCCATCTTCAGTTGCTCCAGTTAAAGCCTGAAGTGGGCATTATTTCCACACACGGGAAAGATCAAATTATCAAATTATCCTTCCTGTTGTGAAAAATATTAGATATTTCCTGAATTTCTAAGGATCATCTGGTTAAAGATTCCTAATTGCTATAATTTCTGATCTCCTTATTTCCTTTTCTAGACACCCAGTAAAATCACCTTGCTTTTATTATGACCTATTGTTCCCTCACCCTTCACTACCATGTCTTGCTTTTGGCATTCAACATAACTTGACAATAAAAAGGGATGGAAGAAGAGTTCTATTTCCAGCATAGTTTAGTAATCTCTTACTAGACTGACCTTTAGTTTGCAACTCTAAATTCTGGACAAAAGACAAAATCTGGAGGCTCTGGAGAATGAACAAAGCGAGCGAATTTTGGACTAGAGACAAAAGAAGTATCACAGGTGAATTTTCTGTTTTGACAGCTTTTAGCTTGAGGGCAGGCTGTACCTAGCACTGCTTGAGCAACAAAACTCTGATAGAAAAACCCCAATTTTTTCTGGCCCGAATAATCAGATAACAGAGTTCACAAAAGTCATGACTGCTAAAAAAGCAGGGAAGAATCCTGGAAAGGAGAATGTGAGAGAGGCGAAGACTTGAATTATTCGTGTAAACTCTTTTTAGATCTCAGACTGGTGCCCAAACCACTCATGGACAGCTCAAACTCAAAGCACCTAACTAATGATAAAATGCTAAGCTGAGGTTCAGACTGCCACCCCAAGAGACAAGAGTTTTCAGTTTCAATTTAGGTAACCTTCTAAAACAAAAGTAGCAATATTTTTGAGAGGAGTATAGTAGAATAGTCATTACGGCATTGCATTCGCAATGACTAGGATACGATCCCAAAGTATTTGACATTTGAGGGACTAGGAAAGTTAATTTATTCCCTAAAGAAATTCAATCAATAGAGGACATAATCAAGGTGACATCAATGTTTAAAATAGCAGATAAGAACTTTAAAGCAACTATTATAACTGTGCTCAATGAGGCAAAGGAACATACATGCTCAGTAGTATGTAGTAACTATAAAAGAGATCTAGGTAGAAAATTTTACACTAAATTGGAAAAAGAGCTAAAATTAAAAAAAATTACTGGATAGACTTAACATCAGAGGGAAATGACAAATGAGTTAGGTGACTTAAAATAGATGAGTAAAAATGTTTCAAACTGAAAAACAGAAGAAAAATATTATAAGAACATAACAAAACAACAACAACAATAAGAAAATGCTTAACTGAGTCAAGGGATTCATGCAATAATGTAGAAAAATAAACATTTAAGTAGAGTTTCAGAAGGAAAAGAAAGAAAAAAAGTGGCTTAAAATAATGAAAAATATAATGAAATTCTTTAATAATGAAAATAACTCTTTTGGTGAAACATAAATGTACAGATTCAAAAAGTTCAGTTAACTCTAAACACAAAAACTAAGAAGTAAACGTAAGACTATAGACATGGTGGTGCATACCTGTGATCCCAACAACTCAGGAGGCTGGGGCAGGAAGATTGCAAATTTGAGGACAGCCTTAGCAACTTAGTGAGATTCTCTCTCAAAAATTTAAAATAAAAAGAGCTGGGAATGTAACTCAGTGGTAGAGCACTCCTGGGCTTGCTCCCCAATACCCCCTGCCCACACACACATAAATCTAAGCATATCAAAGTCAAATTTTTGAAAACTGAAGATTAAAAAGACTAATTATATGTCTCTTATGATGTCAGTTTTTTACTTGTTTTATATTAGTGCTCTTTTATTATACATATTTATAGTTGTATATTCCTTTTTCATTATAAAATCTCTTTATATCTCCTTTTTCATTGTAAAATGTTTACTCCATTATTATTAGGTATATCAGTCTTCCTATGCTTATGGTCTAGATGGTACATGTTTTTTTCCACCTCCTTCCTTTCAACTTTATACTCAGAGTTTATCTCTTATAGACATGATATAGCATCATATAATTAAAATTTGTTTATTTTAACCTAGTCTTTCAGACTTCCCCTTTAATTGAAGAGCTTATTCCATAAACATTCAATGTAATTATTGGTATAATTGGGGCTAAAGAGAGGACTTAGGTCCTTGTTCAGATTTTCAAACTTTTTTTTTTTTTTTTTTTTTTTTTTAAGTTTTGCCCTATTCTACTATTCTAAGTCTCCTTCCTTCAAAAAACTCACATCTTTATTTCAATTTTCTGGTATCCTTCAATTGGAATTGACTTGCCTTTTATCAGAATTTCTTTCTGCAGGCACTTAGGTTTTAGTTTCTTTGTTTTGGTAATTTAGTTTCCATTATTCTGTGTGACTTTATTATTCCAAGTAAGTGTTAATGTGATGTTTTGTTTAACAAATATTTATTACAAGTATATTTTACATCAGGTATTACTTTAGGCAATAAAAATACAGCAGAGATAAAGTCCCTATCCACCTGAAAGTTAAATCATAGTGGCTTGAGACAGATAATAAAGCCATAAGAATGTAACATGTTCAGTAGCATAGAGAGAAGCAATCAGAGTGGTTAAGGTAGGGAATGGAGATTGGGTTTATGTCTTAACAGGTCTGACAGAAAGGCGTCTCTGATAATTTTCTAACCTGCCATTTTTTTCTGTTTGCTCTAACATTTTGGATTTTAACTTAAAAAAATTGTAGTCATTTTGTGAGGTGTTCAGAGAACAACAAAGAAAAACATGTATTTAATCTACTAAGATCAACTAAAATTCTGACTGCATTTTCTAACACAATTATTAGTCTTGTTCTTCCCTAGGTCCCTTCTACTAAACAGATTCATAAAAACTGTAGATAGCCCTAACAGCACTAAATTTCAAAAGAATCCTGCAGTTAAAGTTTTTTCTAATCCCCAGAGATCCTTGTCACAAGCATTGACATTCGATTGCTAGATATTAATCTAAAAGCACACAATAGCTTCTTAAAATACAATTTATTTAGTATTTTAAGATCAGTGTTCTGGTGATACTATCTTGTTCTGCATATTTTCTTAATCTTGCAAATAATTCTATATAGAACACTGGTATTCAGTTTTCCTAATATTGATATCTAGCCTATCTAAATGTAGTGAAGTCAGGACTCTATTGTGGAGTTCATTTTCCCCCCACATATTTAGCATTTAAGTTTGAATGGTTTACTCCTATTACCTTTTCACTGTAGACCTCCGAGGGAAATGGATTCTGTTTGGCCAACACTCATTATTTTTAGCTTTTTCCTGAGAGTCATTAATTTACCATGAAGAGGGCACATTAAAATAATACATAAAAGAACCATAGAGTTATTAATGGGACAATAAAATAAAAAATACCAGGCTTTTGTAACCTGAATTCAGCTACATAATGTGGAAGTTAATAGCAGGAGAATCATTAAATCTTATGTCTGCTTCTTAGTCCTAGGAAAAATAAGCAACAATCTGTTAGAGCTGCAACTTGAAAGCATTAGTTTTCTCTCTGTGGTGAAACATATCTCTTTTAAAATCATCTTTAACATAATAGCATACTACATCATAAACTTTGGTTATTGATTGTCAAACGTGTTCTTTAGTGCTATGCTTAATGTCAGCAGATCATTTGCTTGTTTATTTAAAAATATTTATTTAGGCCTCCTTTCACTGGGCATTGTTTGAACATTAGTAAACAAAAATGAAAGACATTTTTCTCCTTTCATAGCTCGAAGTCAAGTGATGTGGAAAAATTAGTTCATCACTACAAGGCACAGCACAGAGTTCCTCCTACAATGGAGATATTCAGTCCCAGGAGCATTGGGACTTTCCTTTAGGAGTCAGATGAAGATTCCAGAGAAGAAAGAATTGTCGAGTTTCCAAAAAGATGGAGGCATAAGGTATTGATGGAAGACATTCTAGGAGGACTTAAGTTTCACATTGGCAGAGTGTATTTCTTGACGTCATTCATCATTCTATCCCCTTCACATCATAGCACCTACACACTGTAGACACTGATACATTTTCATTGAAGGAAGGAAGAACATGGGGCAAATTAAATTTTAATACAGTGTGAAATGAAGGTGTGTGTGTACGTGTGTGTAATATACCTGAAGTTACTGACATATCCAAGCCCACGTCAGCCTTCTTGGAATTATTCAGTTAGTGGCAGTAAGTGATTGATGCTCAATGTACAATTTTTTGCCTAAGTCATGGACTGAAGAATGATTGCTGGATATTCAGTTGGATTGTAAAATGGGTGATCATTCTTACTTTGCAGGTGACTAAATAAGGCTTCTGCTCTTGTTCCCCATGTTCAATGTTTTCCAAACAACAAGAATACCTTTTTAAAGGTTAGAATAAGATTCAGATGAAATGTAGGGAATAATCAAATTATTTATTCATCAAATATCTATTGAGAGTCTATTATATGCCAGGTTCTCTGAAAAGTCTCAAGTTAGGAAGATTTAAAAAAAAAACAAAACAGTCTCTATCCTTAAGGAGTTTACAATCTCTGAGGGAGACAGATGCTAAAACAGACAATTACAGTGTGGTATAAATCTTGTTATTAAGGTGTAAGATGCTACAGGTCAGCAGAGGAGGAAATACTATTAGAATGTTTGAAATGAAGATGGAATTGGTTATCAGGGAAGACATTTTAGAGAAAGTGATGCCTTGGATAAATATTATAAGGTAAGTAAGGGTTACATAATGCAGAAGAATGTTTCTAATAAATGTTGGGAGGCAAGAAATTGTGACACGTATTGATAATGAATGTTAGCTAAGAGTAACATACAAGGTATGGACAAAAAGAGGGGATTAAAAAGAGGTGGTGGCAAATGGGACTAGAGAGACACATGCTGGAATGAGGACCCAAAGAGTCAGAAGGAAATTGAATCTAGAACTCAGTAATTAGACCTTCACAAGAATTAGAACTTCAGAAGAATTAGATCTTAACAGAAAGAAAGGTCTTCTTCTTTCCCATGGGATTTTGAGTCAACTTTGTCAGCTATTAATGAATGCAATAATAAGGTACAGATCTCCTTATCACACAGTTTTGGGTGCAAAGGAAATTGACTCTTTCTCTCTCTCATTGCCATTCTAAACAAACTGTAGTATTCCTGTGGGCAGAACCTATACCTAATTCCTTTCATATATTTATAACTGGTATAGAAAAGGAAGCGTATGTAGCAGGTAATCAGCATGCTTTCTTTCTTGCAACTTAGCCTGGAGTCAGTATCTCATATGGATTCAGTGTGTGAGTAAATGTGTACTTAGGACTTTATGAATGATTGCTGTAGTCACTGAGCTTAGACACAGCCATAGCTTTTCTTGACACATGATTGTATGTAAGGACTACAAATAAAGGAAATCTCCTCTATGCTCTTTCATGTACGTCTACTACTTTACAAAACCTGGGAGAAAGAATATGTAGGAGAGAGTTTTCTTTGTTGTTTTGTAGCCGATATTTAAGACTCGGGAATGTGTATAGGATTAATGATGAGAATTTTCTCTATGTGGATACAATATTCTGACTTCAGGACTTCTAAACATGTCTGGTTGGGAGAAGATTCTCTGCCAGGGTAGGGATTTCAACAGAGGCACTCACATTTATGGAAAGGACTCTTCAGAAAATCAAATTCAAAGGACTCCTGACAGCATTTTTGAATTCAAGAACCATTAGCAAAGAGATAATGTTGAAATTTAAAGCTTGTCAGAGAATTCAACAAAAGTAATTTTTTGTGTGTGTGTTTGTGTGTGTGTGAGTGTGTATGTAGAGTGACAGGAGAGAGAGAGAGAGAGAAAGAGAGAGAGAGAGAGAGAGAGAGAGGGAGGAGAGAGAGCCTATTCTATGAGAATGACTACACCCAAAGCTAACATATATTTGTGTAATCTAATAAAAATCACCAAGTCCAGGGAGATACATTATGAAATTACAAGAGAAGGTCTTTTTTCTGGTAGGAAAAATAGCAAAAACTCTTATTGTTCTTCAAACCCTTGACCAAAGCTTGACTCATGACTATGGAAATCATTTTCAAGCCTGATTCGCCATCTCACTCACCTGTGTGGTACACAAGCTTCACAACCTTGTGCAGGCTCTCCATTGTTGGGAGAATACAATATAGAAAACTGAAGAACACCAGTCCCTAACCTACATGCTCTTCCATACTAGTAGGAGGGAAACATATACAACCAGACATCCGGATGACTCTAACACAGGGCCTAGAAGAATAAATGCTCTAAATGAGGCCCATAGGCAATTCTATAGATATTCCTCAGACAATAGGAAATCAAGGAAACATAGCTATCTCCAAAGAAGCATGATATTGTGAGGAGAATATCATTCTGTCACAGAATTTATATAGCCCAGCCACAAATATAGGTATTTGATGAGGTAAGGGAAAAAGTTGTGCAAATACGAACAATCCTGTTACCTGCAAATACTCAGACAATATTTTAAATTAGTGTTTCGTGACCCTACAAGTATAGATCCTACAAGAGAGAGTATGAAGACATTGTTATATGCTGTAGTAAGCATGCTAGAATTGAACAAGATTACAGCTACTTGTAAGGATTGGGAACTATTTTTCAAAAATAAGTGATGCTTCACATGTTGTATAGTGAACATGCTGCATACACTAATCCCCATAGATAGTGAAATTTAGATATAAATATGTCAAGGAAACTATAATTAATTTACAATAAATATTGAAAGGGAAATAATTCATTTATGGCTAATGTCAAAGGTAACCTTCATTCCCTCCTATGACATAATATCTGTTGCTTCAGTCTGAGACATAATGCTGTGATAAGTGGGTGATAGTATGCTCTAGGGAGGCATATCCTTGGTTCTAAGATTGATTTTATAGGTAGAAAACACAAGAGATAATCACTCACATCCTTACAACCAAAATAATTTGGATAAACAATAAAATTTTTTTAACTCATCAAAGAAATGAGGGTATAATATGAAGAAACCTAAAATAACTAGCCTCCAGGAAATGACAAGTCTTTCATAGAAGACAGAAGACCCATACCAGATTGAACAATAGGAAGAGGAATTTGCGAGAGATAAGAAAAGTTAGACACTACATGGAAACCTCAAGAAACTGAACAGCATGCAGACCGGCATGATAGATGGGGATACCAAGGAGCCCCAGCCACAGAATGAACTTACACCTCCCTCCAACTCTTTCTTTCAGGAGTTCACCAAGGGCTCAGTGATAGTGCAGAGAGGAAAACTGAAACACTTCTTGAAGCACATGGGTTTACTTCAAATGCAAGTCACAATTGAAAGAAAGGTAAAGGGCATAAGAGCTGAGAGGAAATGCCTTTGAGTTATTAAAGATGCTCACCAAATGTAAAACAGCTGTGCTCTAAATAGGATTACAGAATAGTAAGGATGACAGAAAATTTCAAGGTATAGGAAGTGGCCAGTGGTAACAGAGCAATTACAACTTCTCAGTTATATAATAAGCTGATGGTCAACAATAATGCGGAAAGGGAGACATCTCCTGTGGTTAACAAAAATGGTGGATGACTGTAAATCATATTGAGAATTTTAGAAAGATTGTGGTCTTCATATCTTAAGTCTTAACTGAAAAGAGAGCACTGCTTTGACTGTGAAAACCTTTGAAGCCAACGAGGAAACTAGGAAACTAATCTAGAAGCCTAACACGAGAAGGAATGCACTGTTTTCCTGAGGGCATTGTTTACTTGGTTGCTACTGTTTTATTAAATATACAATATCTGGCATAAAATAAATGCATATAATGCATATGAAGACATAGAATAGCTCACAGACAAGAGAGGAAAGAGTCAATAGAAGCAGACATAGAGCTGTTACAGAAGTTTGTATCATCAGACAAAACTTAAACCATGAGTTTTTAAAAAGTACTAAAAGTTTTGTGAAAAATGTGAACAAAATGTTTAAAAAGGGAAATGTCAGCAGTCATGGAGAATACAAAAAAGTCAATGAAAATGGTAGGAGTGAAAGAAATAATAGCCAAACGTTCTATAGGTATGAAACCAAAGATCCAATCTCAGTGATTCACAAATATAAAGACAACTCACATAGGTACATCACAGTCACATCACTTAAAAAAGGCAAATATTTAAAAAGAGAAAATAAAAAACTACAAACAAAGGAATATAAATTCAAATTATGAACAACTTTTCATCAGAAACAATGGGAGCAAGAAGGCAATGGAATACCATCTTTAAGGTCTCATACATAAAGTAAACTATCAAACTAAATTTTATTTCCAGAAAAAAATTATGAAGGTGATTCAAATCACTAGTGGTAAAGAAATACTTTTAAATAAATTATTCTGAGATAACTTGGTAGCAATTTACAAAACATCAAAATTAGATACCATCTCACTTGAGACTACAAGTACAACAAGAAAGTAGAAGTGAATTTTTAACCTTGGTGTAGGGAAGAAGTATCAAAATTTGACTCAAAATTCAAAGAAAAGATTGATAAGTTTGACTACATAAATACTTTATGGCTTTTAAAAAACACTGTGAATGAAAAAAGATTAAAAATTAGAAGAAATTATTCAAAACATAATGCATCAAAAGGTTGGTATTCCTAATATGCAATGAACTCTTAAAAACTGAAGTACAAGAGACTAAAACATAATAGAAAAATAAGATGACATGAAAAGATAATTTGCACATAAAGATATAAAATGACTCTTAAAATCTCCCATCATAAGAAAATTAGAATTAAAATACTAGAATACCTTTAATTGCTCATTTGACTGGAAAAATTAAAAGGTATGCCAATACATTCTGCTTATGTGGTAGAGGAACATGTTGCTGGTAGAAATGTGAATTGTTTCCACCTTTCTAAAGAAGAATAATAATATCTACTAAAACAACATATGCAATTACTAACCTGTAAGTCTCACTTGTAGGAATAGAAGATACCCTTCAACAATACAAATATCCATATGCATAAATATTTTCATTTCAACAATATTTTTAATAGTAAAATATTAGAAACAGCCCAAATGCCCATGATTGGGAGATTGGTTGAATAAATAACATCCATACAAGAAAGCATAAAGTTGTTGTCCAAAATAATGAGATATACCTCCATGAACAGATTTTGGATGAAGATATATATATATAATTGGGTGAAAAAGCAAAATGTAAGAGTAGCTCTCATATGTTACTCTTGAGGAAGAAAGAGGGTATAATAAAATACACATGTATCCAGTCATTTGTGCAAAAGAAATGCAGAAAGTACACACCATACTAAAGATATTGAGTACATATGTAGGTAGGGTGGTTAAAGGGGTGGAAAGGAATTGGAAATGGGGATAGAATAGTGAAGATGAGGGTGGAATGATAATTCTTAAAACCATCGTATTTTATGTGCCCCAGAAAATGAATAATTAAAATTAACAAGGCTGTGTGGGGAACCCAAAATGGAATCTAAGCAATTACCTGCTAGCTGAAATAAACTGCAAATTCAGTACTTGTAATACTGTATTACAAATAAATAGTATAACGTCATTGAAGATTCAGGGAAAGAAAGAAATAACCTAAGTAATTTTGGAAAATTGGATACTGCAGGTTAAATACAGAAAGAAATGCACTGAAATATTGTAGTTAGTAAGTCTGTTATACACAGTGATATATGCTACCAATTTTCTAATTATTTTATTTGTATATTTTTGTATTAGTAAATAAGTGAATATATTGTAGATAAAAAGAGCAATGTTCCTGCTGATGGAGAAAGTACTTACAAATAAGGAAAGGCTACAGTAAAACATATGATATTGATTGCAATCAAGGATGTCAGTACTATTCACAATTAATAAATATGTACTCAGACACAGATGCAAAACTAGGAATATGTTTGTGTGCAAGGGCATGTGTGCATGTGTGTGTAACTTAGGATACTTACCTGTATTTCACACCCTTGTCTATTGAGAGGGCCTATGAACAATGATAACACTTGTGGTCTGGATATTGAAAAATAACATTCTCCAATATAGAAAGTCAGAGCTCCATGGAGAAGAATGTGATTCTAGAATTGGGACAAGAAAAATACAGGATGAGTTTAAAACATCTAGTGGTGTCAGACAAATGGAAGTGCTTAAAAGTGCATAGAGAGAAACTAGATCACTAATATATTACTAGTAGGAATGCACAATTGTGCAGACACTCTGGAAAACAGTTTGGCAGGTTTTTATAAAACTAAAAGCTCAATTATCACAACACCTAGAAGTCACACTCTTCAGCATTTATTGAAGAGAAATGAAAACTTGTATTCACACCAAACCCCATAAATGAGTGTTCATAACAGCTTCAATGATAATAATCCCCAAATTGGGAATAAGCTAAATATGCCTTAAAGGGTGAATGGTTAACAACAACCTATTATAACCCAAACTACAGAATACTGCTTAGCAATAAAAAATGAATCATTGATACACATAAATTAAATTAGTATCCAGGAAGTTAGGATGAGTGAAAAAAAGCTTAAAAGCTTATATATACTGAGTTCATTCATAAAAATTGACAATGTTTTAGAAATTGAAAATGGATTAGGGAATTGAAATGAACCCAAATAGCTAAAACAATCTTAAAATGTAAGGTCAAAGTTGTTAAGACTCAGTTCCTGATTTCAAAACTTACTACAAAACCATGGCGATCAAATCTGTGGTACTAGCATACAGATATATATGTTGACCAATGAAATGCAATTGAGAATCCAGAAATGAATTTGCACTTCTATGCACTACTGAATTTTTACAAGGATGTCAAGTCCTTTCAATGAGAGAATGAATAGCTTCTTCGACAATGAAACTGGAACAACTGGATTTCCACATGTATATATTTTGGACCCCTACTTTATGCCATATACAAAAATTAATTCTAGTTGTATTAATTACCTAAATATTAGAGTTAAACCACCTAACTCTTACAAGAAAATACAGAAGTAAATCTTCATGGTATTAGATTTGACAATTGCTTCTAAGATATAACACCAAAACATAAGCAATAAAGGAAAAGTAAAGATAAATTGAACTTCATCAGAATTAAAAACTTGCATGCATCAAAGAACTTAATGTTCTTAGACAAATGAATAAAAAGAAAATGTGGTACATACATAAAATGGGTTTCTACTCAGCCATAAAAAGAATGAAATTGTGTCATTTGCCAGTAAATGTATGCGACTGAAAAATGTATTAAGTGAAATAAGCCATACTCAGAAATTTAAGGGTCAGATATTTTCTCTCATATGTGGAAGCTTTGGGAAAAACAAAAAGGAATAACAGAGGGAGAGAGGGAGAGTGTGTGAGGGGGAGAGAGTGAGAGAGAGAGAGAGAGAAAGGGAGGAAGGGAGGAGGAGAGAAACAAAAAGGAATAAAAAATAAATAGAAACAAAAAGGAATTTAAAGGGGCAGGGGAGAATCTTATGAAAACAGAAGGTAGACCACTAGAGTAAAGGAAGGGGACTGAGGGGCAGGGAGGAGGGTGGGGCATGGGGAAGTACTGGGGAGTACAATCCACCAAATAATTAATTAATTAATTATTTGTCCATGTATAATTAGGCCACTATGAATCCTATTTTAGTCATTATAATGACTAAATTATTAAATACTACTACTACTAATAATAATAATAGAAGGGAGATCAATAGAGTAGAACAAGTGGATTGGGGGAGGGATGGATGGAGGAAAGGGAAGGTACTAGGAAATGTGATTGGTCAAATCATGTTATGTGCATGTTCAAATATAGCATAATAAATCTTACTATTATTTATTAATATAATACACCAATAAAAATAAAATAAAAAAGATTGTTTTGGGCCCATTAATTTCCATATAGATTTTAGAATTGGCTTTTCCATTTATATAATGAGACTGTTGAGTTTTTATAAGAATTACATCAAATCTGTAGATAGCTTTGGTACCACTGACAACATGTTATCTTCCTATCAGTAAACACAGGATATCTTTCCATTTATTTAGGATTTCTTTAGTAAGTGAAAAGACAACCCACAGAATGAAAGAAAATATTTACAAAACATATCTGGTAAGAATTCAATTAATTTTATCAATAAGGAATTCCTACATCTGAAAAACAAAAAGACAAGTCAATTAAAAAGTTGGGAGAGGACTTGAATGGATATTTCCCCAAAGAAGGTATACAAAATGGCCAATAAGGATATGAAAAAATGCTTAACATCATTATATATTAGGGAAATTCAAAACCACAATGAGATACTTCTTCACACCTAATAAGTTAGGCCTTACATGTTGTTTTTTTATAAAGACTGAAAACCACAGACGTCCACAAGAATTTGGAGAAGTTGGAACACTCACGACATTGCAGGTATGCAATGATACCACTGCTATGGAAAACAGTTTGGCAATTCCTCAAAAAGATAAACATGCAAAATACTTTATCATATTTATATATGGTACATGAGTAAAAATTTGAAACAACTATTTCAACAAAAAAGATTTAAGAACAACCATTAAGTGCATGAGAAGACAGTCAATGTCACTTTTAAGGTAAAACATAAGATGCTCCAATAATTGAGCTAATGTCAATTGTGCTGCTATGAATACGCTGTGGCCGTATCACTATAGTATGCTGATTATGGAATCAACCTAGATGCCTTTCAATAGATGACTGGATTAAGAAATTATGGTGTCTACACAATGGAATTTTATTTAGCCACGAAGAAGAATGTAATTATGGCATTTGCTGGTAAGTGGATGGAAATGGAGAACATTATGGTAAGTGAAAGGAGGTAGATTTGGAAAATCAAGGGTCAACTCTTTTGTCTTGAGTGAAAGTTAGAGTAAAATAAAGGAAAGAAGGAGAGGAGGTGTTATGGTTTGGATGTGAGGTGTTCCCCAAAAGCTCAAGTGTGAGACACTGCAAGAAGGTTTCAAGAAGAAATGATTGGGTTGTGAGAGTCTTAACCTAATCAGTGATTTAATACCCTGATGGGATTAATTGAGTAGTAACCGAAGGCTGGTAGAATGTGGCTGGAGGAAGTGGGTTATTGGGAGTATGCCTTTGGTATATATATTTTGTATCTGGAAAGTAGAGTCTCTCTCTCTCTGCTTTCTGATCATCATGGGAGCTGCTTCCCTCTACCACACGCTTCTGCCTTGATGTTCTGCCTTCCTCGAGCTCCGAAGAATGGAACTGGCCTCCAAAGGACTGAGACCTCTGAAATTGTGAGCCCCTAAATAAACTTTAACTCCTCTACAACTTTTCTGGTCAGGTGTTTTAGTCACAGCAGTGAAAAATTGACTAAAACAGGAGGATTGAATATCATAAAGATATAGAAAAGGCCAGTAAAGTAGAAGAAGGAGAATGAGAGGGAGACAGGAGGGACAGGAAAGGGGAGAAAATGTGGAATGAATTTTTAAAAATCATGCTATGTGTCTATATAAATACCACAGGGAATTTCACCTCTATGTGTAAGTAGAAAGAACCAATAAAAAATAAATAAATGAATAGACAAGTAGAAGGAAGACCCATGAGGAAAGAGAATGGGGGAGGGAAAAGTGGGGGAACATGAACTGAGTCGAATTCCGTGCATGTATGATTTTTGTCAGGATGAGCCCAGCTACTATATCTAGCTATAATACTTTAATAAAACAGAAAACAGGTGAAAACTTTTCACTTCTACTAGAAGGCTAAAATCCAAAACATCGGGCAACAACTAGTGTTGGCAAGCTTGTGGAGCTACTAAACTTTAAAACAGAGTGGAAATGTGGAAAGCTGCAACCACTTCAAGGAATTAATTTCCAGATTCTTATGATGTTGAACATATATCTATCCCACAAGTTAACAATTGCATTCCTACAAACATACCAGAGACAGGAAAACACATCTCCAGAATATGACTTCTATAAGAACATTTTAGCAGCATTTTCTTAATGGTCAAAACCTGTAAATGATGTAAATACACACTGAGAGGAAATAGGTAAACAAATGGTGTTATATTCATCTATGTAAAAACTCACCCAAAACCAGAAAAGGAAAGTTACTGATGCACACAGAGCACAGCTGAATCTCACAGACATTATTCTGAGTGGAACAAACTAGAAAAGGACACATTGTATGATTCCAATTACAAGGGATTCTAGAATGGGCAAAACTAATGTTGTGGTTAGACAAAAAGTATGTACTTTTGGGAAAGATTGGGCTAAACTGTGAGAAGAATTTGGGGAATAATGAAAATGCTCTATTTCTTCTTTTGGTTGGTAGTTACATGTGTATACACGATTGTTAAAACACTGAATTGAACACTTAGAATATATGCATTTTATTGTATGTAAATATAGCCAAAAAATAAAAATAAATAAATTTGGGCTTACCAATTTTTAGATGAACTTTAATAATGGGGACCATGAATATATATTTTTAAAGATGCTCAACAATATGATGTGAACTGTTACTACCATAGGTAATTACTTGTTTAAAGCACACTAAAGATAAATTTTATTTTGTCTTCAGGCTCATCATTTCAGCTTTGATTTTTTAAAAAATTAATGGACAAGATAATCAGAAAGCCTTTCCTTTTATAGAATATTTTCTCATTAATGTCTGCCAAAGAAGTGATGATTATTATTTTTAATTATTCTTGATATTTTTTAGATTATTTAGAGTAGATTGTTGTGAAAAAGGGAAGAACATATTCATTTTGCTTTCTTGAAAATCTGTGTCAGGTCATTGCCTCTATGATGTGGTTTGGTTGCAATGTAGAAAAGACTGGGGTTGGGGTTACTGTATTCTGCTATTTTGCTAATTTGATGAGTAATGAGGCAATTACAATCCCTTATCCAAGAGCATTAACTCCAGCTGTGAATGCATCCAGCTTCCTTACACATAAAGTTCTGAGAATCTCCACTCTAACCTGCGAAAACTGAAGGATTTATTTTGGAGAGCTTTTATTTCTACTTTAGGATTAGGGAATTTATTTCTGCAGATACTTATAGATGCCACCTTGTCTAAACTGGAGGCATAAACTGGTGACAGTCCAGCTTGAGGTATATATAAATGAAGTGGTGAAGAGAATTAAATGGTGGAAAATAAGGTGTACAAATATTAAACAACTGAAGGATAATGCAGATCCATAATATGATTAAATGAAAAAATAATGTATTATCCAGACAATAAAGGGCTACTGCAAATGAGGAAGAAAAAAGAGTACTGGGGATTAGGAATATGTTTCCTCACTCAGTAAAAGTATTGTTTTGTTATTTAGGGGGTAGAGTTGGGGGGGACTGCAATATTCTTGCATATAGTCTACCAAAGAACTGAATCCCTGTGTTATAGTCTAGATATGGGGTATCCTTCAAAATCTCATGTGTGAGACTGTAGGGGGGGTTCCTGCCATGTCCAGCTGGGTGAGGGAGAAGGTGCTGACTGTAGATTAATCACTAAGAAACTCATTTAATTAAATAAACAAGGAGACAATTATCTTTTTAAAATTGAAGGAGGTGTGATGGATTGACCATGCCAAGATCTGGCCTCTAACAAGATGGAGAAGCCCACCTTCCCTTTATTTATAGTCCTACGGGGAAAGTGGGGACTGGGAGGAGCTGCTTCTGTGAGGAACAGGATGGGGTGGAGTTAGGGAAGTCACTTGCTTTAGCAGGTCATCCCAGTAGAATGATCATTTCCTCAGTGATGAGCCACTCTGCACAGAGTCCCCTCCCCCAGGCTCCCTGAAACAGTCTCATTACTGCCAGTTCCTGGGAGTCAGACTTTGTGTCCCAAGCCTCAGCCAAGCCTGATTCTGCTCATCATGGATGGCTTCCCACATGAGACAGTACAAGAAAGTTTTAGAGGTGAAATTATTGGGTTATAGGCGCTTTGGCCTTATCCATGCAATGGTCCCCTCTAAAATTGTTCTTGTAAGATCTTTTGGTCACAGTAATGAAAAAGCTGACTAAAACACCCTGAGACTACACTATTCTTTAAAATTTTAATTATTTATTTATTTATTAATTTTTTACAGACTGCATTTTGATTCATTGTACACAAATGGGGTCCATCATTTCATTCCTATGGTTGTCGTGATGTAGAGTCATACCATTCATGTAATCATACATGTACATAGGGTAATGATCTCTGTGTTTAGATTATTTTTAATAATTGCTTATAATAGGCAAAAATATAGTTCTCATTTAATAAGTGAGGAAACTCATTTAAGTGACTTACCTAAGAACACAAACTTGTAAGGATGAAATGAGATTTTTACATAGATCTGCTTGATTACAACTTTATAACCATTATATGCTGTCCTTTGAATTTTTCCCATTCAAATATCTGGGATCCAGACAATTTTGTACTTCCAGTGATATTCCAAAAAGAGTATCAACACAATCTAAAGAACAAATAATTATCAGGAGTTAGTCAAGGATACAAGGCCAACACATTACTTTATTTGCAGTTAACTTGGTAGTTGTATTGGTTTGGGGGTAACTAATGGGGTAAACCTTTCTTTCTTTCTTTCTCTCTCCCCCACCCTCCCTCCCTCTCTTTCTTTCTGTGGTAACCAAGGCAGTATGTGAGTACCTGACCCACTCCTCAGGTCTGAGTCTGAGGTAAATTCAGATTTCATAATTGCTTTTGCAAATGACTCAGAGAGAATGAGCTCCAGTATGTGTCAAACCATCAAAGTGTGTTTAAATCAGTGCAGATTTACTAAGCTCGTACTCTTTAACCCCATATACATCAGACAGTGTCTAGAGCAACAGTAATTAAGTAGAAGGTCAAGGACAGCTTCTGTGGTCTCACGAGTCAATTGTTAAATTTTTAGAAATTTTGTGAGTTGGTTAAACATAGCACTGTTAAAAATTTAAAAATTGTAAATCAATGTTATATTAAATAAAAATTATATTATATTATATTAAATAATCATTTCCTAACCCTTTTCTTATATTTTACTCTTATCCAGGCTTTTGAAATTATTTTCATGCACTGAATCTCTGTAGTGGAAATAATGATGTGCTGCTATACATCTTTTTCTAATTTTATACTGATGATATTATGTTGATAGCTTGAAATCAGTCATGGTGGGACTATTTACATCAGGGAAATTGGTACAACTACAAATCAGGGTGTGACTTTTGATGTTATTGTTGATTGCCTAGATTTAAGAAAATGATAGAGGAAATGTTATTTATGCCTATTAAACTTGAAAAGTATGTCATGTCTATAATTGTTACACTGTAAATGGTACAAAGGTTGAGAAAATATTTTTCCAGTATGTTGTTTTGCAAAAATAAGTATTTTCTGAGATTAACTGGCAATATGGAATTCATAATAAGGTTCTATATTTTATTGCTGTTTGTAATTACATAATATACATCCTCTATCAGTAACTTTATAATACACTGGCAAATATATTCATATGGACTTATGAACTCTATTTATAGATATGTCTATCTTTGTATTAAATTAGATACATATATACATACACATGGGACCTGTCTCCTGGAAGGCCCCCTCAATAAAGGCCAACACGGCAATCACCTTTCAGGTCACTCGGGGACTAGGGCCCCATACCCCTTTTCCTGCGCTCTGTAAACAGGATGTTCTTCTGTGGCTTGTGAGCCTGTCACCTCCTGGGTTAGCAGATTTGCTTGTTAGTTTCTGTTACTGACCGATAACCTGCCAGAGAGGCTAGTAACTGCTTATGCAAGGCTTGACCTTTAAGGTGTATGGCTAGCTTAACTGCAAGCATATAAAAGACAGTGTTATATGCAGTTTAGGCAGAAGTAGCTTCTGATGTGCCAAGTTCTCCATCTCTCCCAAATAAAGCTCTTCTCCTCAGACCTCGGTGCACAGAGACTGCGTCCCCTTTTCCCATCATTGCCCGGTGTTGCAGACTCGGATAGTGCAACACATTAGTGCAACACATACATGCATACTTTCCCTCTCCCCAAAGAGTCAATTGTCCATCATTTCTCACCACACTCTTGAGTACAATCCAATTTTTGCCCTTAAGACAGATATAAGATGAGGACGTAGTACTATAAGAGTCACATTAAGGAAACCAAATGTTTTGTGACTCAAATGAGAGGGAGGAGAGAAGAGGGAGAAGGGAGAAAGAATCCAGTTGGAAGGATTAAGATGAACGTGAACAAATGGAAATCATGGCCTTTTGATTGATTTTTGAAGATGCGTCAGAATTCATCAGAATTCAGGCAGCAGGGAATGGTCCAAACAGAGAACTTGAGGAAAACCACCAGGGCAGGAAGTAGTAGGACTTTTCTACCCTCAGCGTTCTTTCATTGGAGGAACAGAAACTAACTTGATCTGATTTGTGTAAAAAGATGTGGATCAGATAGAGAGTCTCTGGGATTAAGGAAGAATCAGACTTAGAGGTAACCTGAAACAATGCCCCAAATCACACTTTACAACAGTTAACAGGTGGCATGGAAAAACAGTAAGCAGGCACCATTGCTACTGTGGCCCTCCAAACCAGGTCTTGTGTAATCACAGCTGTTAGTTCTCTACAATTCTCCCCTTTTTTGAAGTCCAGAGTGGGTCTCAGACTGGAGGTGCCTTACAGAGGCTGTTCTTTGGGATAAAGTGAACTAGGAAAGCAAGGCAGTGTCAACATCAGTAAAGGAAAATGGACTTTGTTTGCTACAAAGGTGGGTCATGCATTCAGCATAGGAAGTATTTTGCAATACAAGCAATTGAAAAATAAAAAGTGTTCACTTGGTAATATTTTCAACTTGATGGAGCAAAGATTTACTGAGCTCTTACTACTTGCTAGGAACTGGGGATTCCAATGACTGAGGCATATATATATCAACTTTCCAGATGGAATGATAGGCTAAGTTGGGCTTTGAAAACAAATAGACAAAGGAGGTATGTAAAATAATGAGTTGGAGATTTCGAATTTGCAAAACATAAAAGGACATTCTTGGCACATTCAAACTGTAACTTAGTTTTGGGAGAATATAGGATAGCAAGAGATAGACCAGAAATGCAGTGCTATGACATGGAGGAAGAAGGAAAAAAAGACATCAGAGTTTTGGGGGTCAGATATCACATTATCAGTGTATATATCATGAGCTTTGGGAAGGTAACCCAAAAGTTGTGTCAAGATAGTTTAGAGTTAAGAACAGAGAGAGCAGTGCCAGGAACAGAGCTGTTTATCACATTTCAGATCAATATTGCAAAGAAAAGATAATGGGGTTTGATCTAGGGTGATGGAATAAAAATGAAAACAAAAGTATGAATATAAGAAACATCATGAATTTGAAAGAATTTGGGCACTTATTAACTCATTAGTTGAGACAAATTTAGTTCTGCTGCTTTTGTACTAGGAGGTCAAGTACCTGCCTTAATGCCTAAATCTCTCTAGTACCTGTGTCTCCTTGTTTGCCCATGGGTTCTCCAGACCTCAACTGTTGTTTGATTTAAACAGAGCTCAGATGTTTGCTCCTTTTGCAAACACAGTGGCCCCATGAACTCCAGGGGGATCATGATCAATTACGTTGCATCCTTTTTATGAAGTACAATGATTGTTTCAGCTGCCAGGCTCACAAAGAGAAGTTCCTCTGTGTTTTTTGCAAGGTCGCATTGATCTGGGTGTAGCCTTACCTGTGGTATACACCCAAGGATATCCTATGAAGATCTGAAATGGTTCTTCCACCAAGGGGAGGTGACAAGCCTTTTGTGATGAACTTGTTTTATACTACATTTGATATTGGCTCTTCTCTCGTAAAATCTAAATGGTATATCCTCTGAAAAATGAACTGAAATGAAATCTAATTTAATTAAAATTCAATGGGCAATAACTAAGGCAGGTTAGGGGTTTTTAACTATTTGTTTTGCAAGTAACATAATAATTCTTCAAATGGCTAAGCTACTGCCTTCATGACAGGAAATGTTCTAAAGAGACAATATTCAATAGCTTATTGACCTTTTTGTTAAGATCAAGTGAAGAGAGTTTTCATTGACCTGGGTCCAGGAGAAAACACAATGAAGAAAAAACCCTTAACAAACCATGTTTGCACAAGGGGAAAACATCTGAGCTCTGTTATAAATGAAACATTGGTTGTGCTATGGAATGAATGAGAATAAACCTTCATTGTAAGTCACTGAGAAAAAATAGCTAAGTTACAGCTGTTTTGAATAAAAGCTTAATGTAAGCATGGAAGGATAGAGGTTTTTTCTCCCATAGAGGAAAACCAATTAAATTTTCTTTTTTTCTTCTCTATAGATATTGAGGTCATGAAGTTTAAACATAAATACAATCTTTTTCATGTCTCACCAAGTCTCTAAATCAGAGTTCCTACCTTTTCTTTAATCACTGATTATTTTTTTTCTTTTCTTTAAATGTTTCAAAGGGCATCCTTTTCTAAAAAAACTGTGTGTTATTCTGATCAGAAGTCACAAATTTCCTGCAAACTTGTTCAAATAATTCTACCTGAGCTAAGATACCAGAACCTGTGATCTGAAGAGTGCTGTGTCACACAGATTCAGCCCAACCACAGCAAGAAGACCAACCAGGAACTACAAGATCATTGCAACAGAGGGAGAATTGTCTTAAACAGCACAATGGTTGTTATATTCCCATGGGAATGCTGGTGAAAGCAAGTTCAGAACAGAAGGATTCCTTATTGAATATTTATCTGGGATGAAAAGAAAGTTCCAACAATGGTAACTACAATAAGTTGTTCTCTAGCAACAATTGAATGGTTCGAAGAATGATTTTTTCACACAACTATTGGACTTATCTCTGAGTGTCAAAAACCTGTCTCTATCACAGAAATATAACCAAAGCTGGTAACATAACAATGAGAATACCTGCCCTTGGAGAAAACTGTGAAACAACATTGTGTTTTAGTTGTGAGATTATTTTGCATCTTTGCTTAATTCTGTTACTTCATGATTTGGGTTCCTAGTTGTCACGGTGTATTTATTGAAGAGATCGTTATTTCTCTGTTTTCCACTGGACATGATGTTACATATGAAATTCATATTTATGTGTATGATGTCCCTCTTTCTTAATATTTTTCCTGAAAGGGTTGCATAGGACTCAACTTTTCTCTGTTTTGAAATAGATGGAACATTGTGTTCTATATGCCTGCACATGAGCACATGTGTGTGTGTGTATGTGTGTGTGTGTGTAAAGTTGGCTAGGTTTGGTCTTTGCTTGTTTGACAAATTAACAACTACCCATTCAATACCTGTAATCATCATAGATTTTCTTAACTCTCATTTTTCTGTCTCATGTTGTGCACTGCATAATTATTTTATTAATTTTAAATTTGTTCTAATTAGTTGTACATGACAGTAGAATGCATTTTGATAGATTGTACATAAACAGAGTGAGAACATTTTTCCAATGGATTACATCAGTCATGCAGTCATATATGTACATGAGGTAATAGTGTCTGTTTCACTCTACTGTCCTTCCTACCCCATACCTCTTCCTCTCCCTTCACTCCCCATAATATAAAGTAACTCTATTCTTCCTTAGGCCCCTTTATTGTGAATTAGCATCCAAATATCAGAGAAAACATTCAGCCTTTGGTTTTTGGGGTTTGGCTTATTTTGCTTAGCATGATATTCTCCAACTCCATCCATTTATCAGCAAATGCCATAATTTCATTCTTCTTTAAAGCTGATTAGTATTCCATCATATATGCATACCACATTTTCTTTATCCACTCATCTGTTAAAGGGCACCTAATTTGGTTCCATAGTTTAGCTATTGTGAGTTGAGCTGCTATAAACATTGATGTGGTTGTGTCACTGTAGTATTCTGATTTTAAGTCCTTTGGGTATAAATGGAGGAGTTGGACTCAAAAAACTTAACCCAAAAAAACAAACAACCCAATCAATGAGTGGGCTAAGGAACTGAACAGACAGTTCACAGAAGAAGATCTACAATTGATCAACAAACATATGAAAAAATGCTCAACACACTGTATAATTTTTGATTCACATTTCTTTTCCAGTTCTTTTCCTCTGTCTTCAATTGTTTATCTTATTAGGACTATTTGCTATGTTTTGTCATGTACAAAAACATATATTAAAGTATGACATACATGTAGAAAAGTGCAGTTCCTAACCGTACAACTCCATGAGTCTTACAAACATGTGCATGCCAGTGTAACCCTCCAATCAAAAGAAAAAGAGCCCATGCTCCTAAGAAGCTTCCTTTCCGCCTCTTTCCAATCTCTGTCCTCCTCATCCAGAAAGACAAGTTATTGTCCTTATTTCACTGTAGATTGGTGCTACCTGCTATTAAACTTTATATAAATGAAACTTTATACAAAGACTTGCTTTATATACATGTAACTTGATTTCTTGTGTCCAGCTTCACTGACAATTAAAAAACGTATTTCATCGTTTGATCTTTTCAAAGAATGAACTCATGTTTTCTGTGATTTCCTTTGTTTTCCCTTTGTCTGTTTCACTGATTTTCAGCTCTGGTATTCACTTTCTTCATTCATCTTACTTTGAGTTTTATTTACCCTTATTTTTCTAGCTTCTACTATTGAGAATTAAATTACTGATTTTAGTCTATTTCATTCCGATACAACCATTTAGTTTAAATTTCTTTCTCATCAGTACTTTAGCTGTATAATGAAAAAATTTATATACTCAATTTTAGATCACAAGTATTTTCTAACTTCCCTTGTGATTTCTTTTTCTCCGACCTATGGATTATTTAGAAGTATGTCGTGTAATCTTCCAAATATTTAAGACTTTATCAAATTTTACTGTGATATTAATTTCTAATTTGATTCACTTTTGATCAGAGAACAAACTTTGCATGAGTTTGATCCCTTTTGACTTGTGGAGATTTGGTTTTTGTCTTAGACTATTGCATATACTGAAGAATTTTCCAAATGTGCTTGGAAAGAATGTGTACTTTGCTGTAGGAAAGTGATCTAGATATTAATTAGGTCATATGAGTTTATAGTGCCACTTAATTCTATGTCCTTGCTGATTTTCAAATATACAACTATAATTGTCAAATTGTCTAATTCTTTCAAATCTAATGTTTTGTTCCATATGTTTAGAGACTTCATCTTAGACACATATTATTAACAATTGTTGGATCTTCCTCCTATAGAGAAGTTTTTTCTCATTATGTAATATTGTTCTTTGTCTTTACTAATGTTTCCTGCTTAAAGTCTTTTGCCTGATCTTAGCATAGCTACTCTAATTCTCTTATGCTTACTGTTTTGTGGTTTATCCTTACATTTACCATTTTTTTGGTGGAATTTAAAGGGTATATCTTGTAGAAAACATATAGATATATCTTCCTTTTTATCCAATCTGACAATATTTGCCTTTTGATTGGTTTACCTGTTTATTACAAACTACTTTCGGTACATATTTACTCAATTCTAGTAAATTATTGCCACTTGGCTACCTTATAGCTCCACTTCCTTTCCTCTGCAACTGCTGTCATGCATATCACATCTATGTGTGTTATGAACCAAATGACAAAGTTGTGTTTTTAAAGTCATAAAAGAAATAAAAAACTGTTTCCCCTCCCCCTTAGTGTTGGTCATACTTTCCTTTGTCTCAAAAATTTTTGTCATTGTTGAAAACTGAACATTTTAGATAAAACATCATAGCAACTCTGGGTTCCCATATATATTCGCATAGCTAGAATTTCTGGTGATTTTTATTTCTTGTCATAAACTTATTTTCCATCTGCTGCCTTCCTTCCTAAAGGAACTCTTTTAGTTGTTGAGGGGCAGATCTGCCAGCAATGAATTTTTTCCCATATTTTTTAAAAAAAACTTGTAAATAACTGACTTTTGTTTTTTAACATGTTTCTATTTATTTATTAATTTTTTAGTTATACATGACAGTACAATCTATTTTGACATGATGTAGAATTACATTGGCCATATATTCATATATGAACATAGCAAAGTTATGTCCAATTAATTCTCCCTTCCCCTCATTCCCCACCATTTGTCCAATCAGGTAAACCTTGATTTGTCCCTCCACCCCCCTCCTATTGTAAATCAGCATCCACATATCACAGAGAACATTCAGTCTTTGCTTTTTTGGGATTGGCTTATTTCACTTAGCATGATAGCCTCCAGTTCCATCCATTTACTGCAAATATCATAATTTTATTCTTCTTTGTTCCTAAGTAATATTCCATTATGTTTATGTACCACATTTTCTTTATCCATTTATTTATTGAAGAACAACTAGGTTGGTTCTACAGTTTAGCTATATGAATTGGGCTGCTATTAACGTTGATGTGGCCACATCACTATATTATGCTGATTTTAAGTCCTTTGGGTGTATATGGAGGAGTGGGAAAACTGGGGTCAAATGGTGATCCCATTCCAAGTTTTCTGAGGAATCTCCATACTGCTTTCCAGAGTGATTGCACCAATTTGCAGTCCTACCAGCAATGTATGAGTGTACCTTTTTCCCACATCCTCATCAACCTATATTGTTAATTGTATTCTTTTTTGGAGGACATTGAACTTAGGGGCACTCGAACACTGAACCACATCCCCAATCTAATTCTGTATTTCATTTAGACACTGGGTGTTGCTGAGTTGCTTAGCACCTTGCTAAATTGCTGAGGCTGACTTTGAACTCTCCATCCTCCTGCCTCAGCCTCCAGAGCCACTGGGATTACAGATGTGCACCACTGTGCCTGGCTGTTACTTGTATTCTTGATAACTGCCCTTCTGACTGGAATGAGATGAAATCTCAGTGTAGTTTTAATTTGTATTTCTCTAATTGCTAGTGATGTTGAACATTTATTCATATATTTGTTGACCGATCCTATTTCTTCTGTGAAGTGTCTGTTCAGTTCCTTAGCCCATTTATTGATTGGGTTATATGTTTTTCTGGTGTTAAGTTTTTTGAGTTCTTTATATATTTTGGAGATTAATGCTCTATCTGAGGTGCAGGTGGCAAAGATTTTCTCCCATTCTGTAGGTTCTCTCTTCATGTTCTTGATTGTTTCTTTTGCTGTGAAAAACTTTTTAGTCTGAATTCATCCCATTTATTGATTCTTGATTTTACTTCTTGTGCTTTAGGAGTCTTGTTGAGAAATTTGGATCCTAAGCTGTCATGAAGGAGATTTGGGCCTACTTTTTCTTCTAGTAGGTATAGGATCTCTGGTCTAATGCCCAGGTCCTTGATCCATTTTGAGTTGAGTTTTGTGCAGGTTTTATTGCATATGGATTTTCAGTTTTCCCAGCACCATTTGTTGAAGAGGCTATCTTTTCTCTAATGTAGATTTATGGTGCCCTTGTCTAATATGAGTTAACTGTATTATTGTGGGTTTGTCTCTGTGTCTTATATTTTATACCATTGGTCTTCATGTCTGTTTTGGTGCCAATACCATGCCATTTTTGTTACTACAGCTCTGTAGTATAATTTAATGTCTGGTGTTGTGATACCTCCTGCTTCACTGTCTTGCCAAGGATTGCTTTGGCTATTCTGGGCCTCTTATTTTTCCAAATGAATTTCATAACTGCTTATTCTATTTCTATGAAGAACATCATTGGAATTTTAATAGGAATTACATTAAATCTGTATAGCAATTTTGGTAGTATGGTCATTTTGGCAATATTTCTTCTGACTATCCAAAAACATGGGAGATCTTTCCATCTTTTAACATATTCTTCAGTTTCTTTCTTTAGTGTTCTGTAGTTTTCATTGTAGAGGTCTTTCACCTCTTGTGTTAGATTGAGTTCCAAATATTTTATTTTCTTTGAGGCTATTGTGAATGGGATAGTTTTCCTAATTTCTCTTTCAGTTGATTCATCACTGATGTACAGGAATACAGATTTATGTGTGTTAATTTTATGTTCTGTTACTTTGTTGAATTCATCTATGAGTTGTAGAAGCTCTCTGGTGCAGTTTTTTTAGGAGTTCTAAATATAGAATCCTGTCATCAGCAAATAGGGATAGTTTGAATTTTTCTTTTCCTATTTGTATCCCTTTAATTTCTTTCTTCTGTCTAATTGCTCTTACTAGAGTTTCCAGGACTATGTTAAATAGAAGTGGTGAAAGAGGGCATCCCAGTCTTGTTGCAGATTTTAGAGGGAATGCTTTCAGTTTTTCTCTGTTTAGAATGATGTTGACCTTAGGTTTAGCATATATTGCTTTTACAATGTTGAGGTATGTTCCTACTATTCCTAGTTTCTCTAGTGTTTTGAGCAGGGTTGGATGCTGAATATTGTCAAATGCTTTTTCTGCATCTATTGAGATAATTGTGGGATTCTTTTCTTTAAGTCTATCAATGTGATGAATTATGTTTATTGATTTCCATATCTTTAACCAACCTTGCATTCCTAGGATGAATCCTACTTGCTCATGGTGCACTTTTCTTTTTTGTATATGATTTGCCAGTGTTTTGTTAATAATTATTGCATGTCTGTTAATCAGGAATATTGGTCTGAAGTTTTCTCTCCTTGATGTGTCTTGTTTGGTTTTGGTGGGTGATCCTAGCTTCACAAAATTAGTTTTGAAATGTTTCCTCCTTCTCTATTTCATAGAATAATATGAGGAGGATTTGTGTTACTTTTTCCTTGAAGTTCTAATATGAGACTCTGGTCCTGGGCCTTACTTTCATGGTAGGCTTTGGATGGCATCGTCAATTTCATTGCTTAAAGTTTATCTGTTTATATTTTCTATGTCCTTCTGATTCAGTTTGGGTGGGTCATGTGTTTCCAGAAATTTGTCAAGGTCTTAAAAATTTTCTATTCTATTAGAGTATAAATTTTCAAAATACTTCTGATTATCATCTGTATTTCAGTCTTGTTTGTTGTGATATTTTCTTTTTCATTGTGAAATTTTGTGATTTGTGTTTTTTCTCTCTTTCTCTTTGTTGGCTTGGATAAGGGTTTGTCAATTTTGTTGATTTTTTTAAAGAACCAAGTTTTTGTTTGTCAAGTTTTTGGAATGTTTCTTTTGTTTCAATTTCATGGATTTCAACTCCGATTTTAATTATTTCCTGTTTTCTACTGCTTTTAGTGTTGGTTAGTTCTTTTTTCTAGGGCTTTGAGATGTAATGTAGGTTATTTATCTGTTGACGTTTTATTATTTCAATGAATGAACTCAATGTAATGAACTTCCCTCTTAGCACTGTCTTCATAGTGTCTCAGAGTTTTAATATGTTGTATCCCTATTCTCATTTACCTCTAAGTATTTTTAAATTTTATCTCTTATTTCTTCTGCTTTCCATTCATTTTTTAATAGCATGTTATTTAGTCTTCAGGTGTTAGAATAGCTTTTAATTTTCATTTTATTGTTGAATTCTAATTTCATTCCATTATGATCTGACAGGATGCAAGTTATTACCTCTCTTTTTTTGTATTTGCTAAGAGTTGCTTTGTGGCCTAACACAAGCAACAATAGGTGTTGGTGAGGATGTGGGGAAAAAGGTACACTCATACATTGCTGGTGGGGTTGCAAATTAGTACAGCCACTCTGGAAAGCAGTATGGAGATTCCTCAGAAAGCTTGGAATGGAACCACAATTTGACCCAGCTATCCCACTCCTTGGACTATACCCAAAGGACTTAAAATCAGCATACTACAGAGATACAGCTACATCAATGTTCATTGCTGCTCAATTCACCATAGCCAGATTGTAGAACCAACCTAGATGTCCTTCAATTGATGAATGGATAAAGAAACTGAGGCATATATATACAATGGAATATTACTTCGCCATAAAGAATGATAAAATTATGGCATTTGCAGGCAAATGGATGAAATTGGAGAATATCATGCTAAGTGAGATAAGCCAGTCTCAAAAAACTAAAGGACGAATGATCTCGCTGATAAGCGGATGAGGACATATAATGGGGGTTGGGAGGGGTTAGCGTTAGGGTTAGGATTAAGGAGGGTGGCAAGAATGGAGGAAGGAAGGACTGTATAGAGGGAAAAGAGGGGTGGGAGGGGTAGGGGGAAGGAAAAAAATAACAGAATTAATCAAACAACATTACCCTATGTAAATTTATGATTACACAAATGGTATGCCTTGACTCCATGTACAGAGAAACAACATGTATCCCATTTGTTTACAATAAAAAAAAAAAGATATGGTCTATTTTAGAGAAGGATGCATGTACTCCTGAGAAGAAAGTGTATTCAGTCATTGATGGATGAAATATTCGATATATGTCTCTTATGTCTAAATTATTACTTGTATTTTTTCGTTCTGTAGCTTCTTTACTTAGTTTTTGTTTGGAGGATCTGTTCAGTGGTGAGAGAAGTGTGTTACAGCCACCCAGTATTTTTGGGTTGTGGTCTACTTGCTTCTTGAAATTGAGAAGGGTTTGTTTGATGTATATAGATGCTTCATTGTTTGGGGCATAATTATTTACAATTATTACATCTTGTTGACGTACAATTCCCTTAAGCAATACAAAATGTCATTTTTTGTCCCTTCTGATTAACTTTGGCTTGAACTCCACTTTATCTGATTTGAAAAGAGAAACCCCTGCTTGCTTACAAAATCCTCCTGAATGATATGGTTTTATTCCATCTTTTAACATTCAGTCTGTGGATGTCTTTGCCTATGAGGTGAGTCTCTTGAAGACAGCATATTGTTGGCTCTTGTTTTAATCCAATCTTTCAGTCTATGTCTTTTGATTGATAAATTTAGTCCATTTCTATTCAGTGGTGTTATTAAGATATGATTTTTATTCCCTGTCATTTTGATTTATTTATGGTTTTTAATTTGAATTAGTTTATCCATTGATTCTTTTAATGTGGTTCCTCCCTTTACTGGTTTTCACTTTTATTTTCATTTCTTCTTCATGAAATGTTTTATTGAGTATGTTTTGTAGTGCAGGCTTTCTAGTTATGAATTCTTTTAACTTTTGGTTTGGAAGGTTTTTATTTTATCACCAATTCTGAAGCTTAATTTTGTTGGGTATAGTATTCTTGACTGGTGTCCATTTTCTTGCAGAGCTTGGTATATTATTCCAAACCTCCTAGCTTTGAGCTTCTGGGTTGAGAGATCAGCTGAGATCTGCATTGGTTTTCCTCTAAATCTGGCATTTTAATATTCTCTGGCAGCCTTTTAAATTCTATCTTTGTTCTGTATGTTAGGTATTTTTATAATAATATGCCTTGGTGTGGGTTTGTTTTAATTTTGTATATCCGGGGCCTCGTAAGCTTCCTGTATTTGAATTTTCATTTCATTCTTTAGATTTGGGGAAATTTCTGATATTATTTCATTGAAAAGATTGTGCATTCCTTTTGTTTGTATTGCCGAGCCTTCATTTATGCCAATATATCTTAAATTTGGTCTTTTCAGGTTATCCCATATTCTTGGAAGTTCCGTTCATGGTATTTTAACATCTTTGCTCCATGGTTTACTTTGTTTTCAAAATTATATATTCCGTCTTCATTGCCTGAAACTCTGTCTTCCAAGTGATCCAGTCTGTTGGAGATGCTTTCCATTGAATTTTTAATTTGGTCGATTGATTCTTGTATTTTGAGTATTTCCTTTTCTGTTTTGTTTTGTTTTTCAGACTCTCTGCCTTTTTATTGAAGTCATCTTTCACTTCCTGTATTTTGTCTCTGGTTTCACTCCTTATACTGTCCTTTATTTTGCAGATCGGTTTAAATATGTGCATTGTAAACTCTTTCTCTGACATTTCTTTCACTTTTGTGTCAATGGGATTCTGTTATTGGAGTATCTTGGTTTGTTTGGGGTGATTTGTTCCCCTGTTTTTTTCATGTTGTTTGTGTGTCTACCCATCTAACAGTATGGATCTGAGGCAGTAGAGTTTCTACTCTGTGGACTTATAGAGTTCCTAAAGTTTTCAAGAACCTCGCTTGCTGAGAAGCTGCCTGTTTGTTTTCTTGGTTTCATACCATGGAGTAGCCAGGAAAGTGACCTCTATTGTGTCATCTTGAAAATTCCCCTTTGACTTTCATTTTTGAAGACACTTTTAATAGATATACAATTCTTGCATTACCCCCATGCATACTGCCCCAGTCAGCACTCTGTCATTACACTGCCTTCTACATTTCATTATTTCTGATAAGAAGTCTACTATTTTTAACTACATGGCACTTCAGCATGAGATGTTTCATTTTTCTTTTTGCTTTCAGAAATTTTGTCTTTTGTGAATTTGATTTTAATGTTTTTATTGGTGGTTATTATCATATTTCTCCTACTTTGTGTTTAAATGAACTACTTGAATCAAATTTAGAAAGTTTCCCATCATTGTTTTTCTTTTTTTCTGTGACTTTCTCTTTCCCCTTGCCTCATCTTCTATGACTACCATCACATAGATATTGGTATGATTAACATCGTCTCAAAGGTCTGTAAAATTCTTTTTATTTTTATCCCAGATTTTTTCTTTGTCCTCTTAATTTTTTTATTGAATTCATCAAGGTTATTTTTACTTCAGCTAATGTATTTATCAACTTTAGAATTTCCATCTTCATGGTTTCTATTTCTCATTTGAGATTCTCCGTAAGTCTTGGTTATAATCTTTTCCTTTAAGCTTTACGATATTTTCTTTGAGCTTATTTGTGATAGTATTTTTGAGTTCTTCGACTGCCAGAGCCAACAATGATATCCACTTCACATCAGTTTCTAATAACTGCCTTTCCTTTTCCTTCCTTGAGTATGGGTCATGATTTCTTATTTCTTCATATGTTTCATAGTATATATTTTAGTTTTACATATTGCTAAAATTGAAACAAGTTACAGTATATCAGCTCTAAATTATGATGCATTTTTGATAAATTTTAAGAGATGAACTTTATATTTTAGAGCAATTTGAAGTTCACAACAAAATTGATTGGAAGGTACAGAAAATTTCCAAAAACCTCTACTTCCAAACATGTATAGCTGCCCCTTCCAT
Source organism: Sciurus vulgaris (assembly GCF_902686455.1). Classification (NCBI taxonomy): domain Eukaryota; kingdom Metazoa; phylum Chordata; class Mammalia; order Rodentia; family Sciuridae; genus Sciurus; species Sciurus vulgaris. The sequence goes on from NC_136472.1 coordinate 105,092,304, forward strand.
TATGGACAGCCCCCACCAGAGTGGTATTTTTGTTACAATTGATGAGGTAAATTGATACATATTTATAACTAGAGTTCTTAGTTTACATTACGATTCAGTCTTGTTTTTGTACATTCTGTGCATCTGGATAAATGTCTGATGACATGTATCCACCATAATAGCATCAGACAGATACTATACAGAAGGTTTAAAAAATTTTTTTATGAAACCAGCTTGGACTCAAACTGTAACATATACCTACATTGCAGTGTGTGGTTGGTGTTTCTGTTCAGGTTTTAATTTCTAATTTTAGTCAATGATTCAGGCAGAATTTGTACTCAAATACCACAAGCTCATAAGACTTGTAACCTCTGTTCATTGAATTTCATGTAGGCTAATTGGTGCATTCAAACTCACTATTTTTGAGGCTCTCTTGGTTTCTTCTGTCTCATAGACTCTTTCCACTATCTATTTACACTTGCATACATTTTCTCACTCAATAAATGGGTTGTTTTTCCATGGCTCTTTCATTTTCAGGGTCTCCTGGTTAAATTTCTGGCTGACCTGCTCATTTCCCCAAACATGAACACAAACTAAGGATAGTAAAGATGAAAATTTCCTACTTTTGTCTGTGAAATTTACTACTTTTAGTTGCTAAATCTGTCACCCACCCATTCTATCCTTAAATCAAGTAGGGCAAATCCAGCAATGTTTCTGGATTTCCAAGACATCCACTTACTGTACGATTACTACTTCTTTTGACTATGTTATAGAGAGTGGGAGCGTTAGGAATGGCCAAGCCAACAGGGCCAGATTCTGACTGTGTTTATCTGAAGTTATAGCTGTTTTTCAAAGGAAAATGCCTCCCAACTTGTTGTCTGCGTTTTGCTGGTGTCTAGAGTCCTAAATTTGTTGTTTGCCAAAAAATTGTATACCATTATATTGCCTTTTTTATAAAATTTATTTTTATTTTAAACAAATGGGATACATGTTGTTCTGTTTGACATGCAGTAACAGCATACCATTTGCATAATCATGCATTTACATAGGGTAATACTTTTTGATTCATTCTGTTATTTTTTCCTTCCCCCCCACCCCTCCCACCCCTCTTTTCCCTATATACAGTCCTTCCTTCCTCCATTTTTGCCCCCCCACCCCCATTATTTATGTGTCCTCATCTGCTTATATGCAAGATCATTCGTCCTTTGGTTTTCTGAGATTGGCTTATCTCACTTAGCATGAAATTCTCCAATTTCATCCAGTTGCCTGCAAATGCCATAATTTTATCATTCTTTATAGCTGAGTAATATTCCATTGTATATATATGCCTCAGTTTCTTTATCCATTCATCAATTGAAGGACATCTAGGTTGGTTCCACAATTTGGCTATTGTAAATTGAGCAGCTATGAACATTGATGTGCCTGTATCTCTGCAGTATGCTGATTTTAAGTCCTTTGAGTATAGGTCAAGGAGTGGGATAGCTGGGTCAAATTGTGGTTCCATTCCAAGCTTTCTGAGGAATCTCCATACTGCTTTCCAGAGTGGCTGCCCTAATTTGCAACCCCACCAGCAATGTGTGAGTGTACCTTTTCCCCCACATCCTCGCCAACACCTATTGTTGCTTGTGTTCTTGATAATCGCCATTCTAATTGGGGTGAGATGAGATATTCGGGTAGTATTGATTTACATTTCTCTTATTACTAGAGATGTTGAACATTTTTCATATATCTGTTGATTGCTTGTAGATCTTCTTCTGTGAAGTGTCTGTTCATTTCCTTAGCCCATTTGTTGATTGGATTATTTGTATTCTTGGTGTAGAGTTTTTTGAGTTCTTTATAGATTCTGGAAATTAGCGCTCTATCTGAAGTATGAGTGGCAAAGATATTCTCCCACTCTGTAGGCTCTCTCTTCACATTGCTGATAGTTTCTTTTGCTGAGAGAAAGTTATTTAGTTTGAATCTGTCCCAGTTATTGATTCTTGCTTTTAATTCTTGTGCTTTGGGAGTCCTGTTAAGGAAGTCTGATCCTAAGCCAACAAGTTGAAGATTTGGACCTACCTTTTCTTCTATAAGATGCAGGGTCTCTGCTCTGATTTCAAGATCCTTGATCCATTGTGAGTTGATTTTTGTGTAGGGTGAGAGATAGGGGATTAGTTTCATTCTCTTGCATATGGATTTCCAGTTTTCCCAGTGCCGTTTGTTAAAGAGGCTATCTTTTCTTCATTGCATATTTTTGGCACCTTTGTCAAGTATGAGAAAATTGTATTTATTTGGGTTTGTGTCCATGTCCTCTATTCTGTACCATTGATCTACCTGTCTATTTTGGTACCAATACCATGCCGTTTTTGTTACTATTGCTTTGTAGTATAGTTGAAGTTCTGGTATTGCGATACCCCCTGTTTCATTCTTCCTGCTAAGGATTGCTTTAGCTATTCTGGGTTTCTTATTCTTCCAGATGAATTTCATGATTGCTTGCTCTATTTCTGTGAGGTCATCATTGAGATTTTAATTGGAATTTCATTGAATCTGTATAGCACTTTTGGTAGTATGGCCATTTTGACAATATTAATTCTGCCTATCCAAGAACATGGGAGATCTTTCCATCTTCTAAGGTCTTCCTCAATTTCTTTATTCAATGTTTTGTAGTTTTCATTGTAGAGATCTTTTACCTCTTTGGTTAGATTGACTCCCAAGTATTTTTTTTTTTTTTTTTTTTTTGTGGCTATTGCAAATGGAGTTGTTTTCCTCCTTTCCCTTTCAGATGTTTCGTCGCTTGTGTATAAAAATGCTTTAGATTTATGCATGTTGATTTTATAATCTGCTATTTTGCTGAATTCATTGATGAGGCCTAGAAGTTTTCTGGAGTTTTTGGATCCTCTAAATATAGAATCATGTCATCCACAACTAGTGACAGGTTAAGTTCCTCTTTTCCTATTCATATCTCTTTAATTTCTTTTGTCTGCCTAATTGCTCTGGCTAGAGTTTCAAGGACAATGTTGAATAGAAGTGGTGAAAGAGGACATCCCTGTCTTGTTCCTGTTTTTAAAGGGAATGGTTTCAGTTTTTCTCCAATAAGAATGATGTTGGCCATGGGCTTAGCATAAATAGCCTTTAAAATGTTCAGGTATGTTCCTACTATCCCTATTTTTTCTAGTGTTTTGAGCATAAAGTGGTATTGTATTTTGTCGAACGCTTTTTCTGTGTCAATTGATATAACCATATGATTCTTATCCTTAAGTCTATTGACATGATGGATTACATTTATTGATTTACAGATGTTAAACCATCCTTGCATTCCAGGGATGAACCCCACTTGATCGTGGTGCACGATTTTCTTAATATGTTTTTGGATACGGTTTGCCAATATTTTGTTAAGGATATTTGCATCTATATTCATCAAGGATATTGGTCTAAAATTTTCTTTCCTTGATGTGTCTTTTCCTGGTTTGGGTATGAGGGTGATATTAGCTTCATAGAATGAGTTTGGTAGGGTACCCTCCTTTTCTGTTTCCTGGAATGCTTTGAGAAGTATTGGAATGAGTTCTTCTTTGAAGGTCTCGTAGAACTCGGCCGAGAATCCATCTGGTCTTGGGCGTTTCTTGGGTGGTAGGTTTTTAATGGCTTCTTCTATTTCATTCCTTGATATTAATCTGTTTAAATTGTGTATGTCTGCCTGGTTCACTTTGGGAGGAGCATATGTCTCTAGAAATTTGTCAATGTCTTCGGTAGTTTCTATTTTGTTGGAATACAGATTTTCAAAGTAGCTTCTCATTATGTTATGTATCTCAGTGGTGTCTGTCATGGTATTTCCTTTTTCATCATGAATTTTAGTGATTTGAGTTTTCTCTCTCCTTCTCTTTGTTAGTGTGGTTAAGGGTTTGTCTATTTTGTTTACTTTTTCAAAGAATCAACTTTTTGTTTTGTCAATTTTTTGAATTGTTTCTTTTGTATCAATTTCATTGATTTCAGCTCTGATTTTAATTATTTCCTGTCTTCTACTAATTTTGCTGTTATTCTGTTCTTCTGTTTTTAGGGCTTTGAGCTGTAATGTTAGGTCATGTAGTTGTTGACTTTTCATTCTTTTCTGGAATGTGCTCCATGCAATGAATTTTCCTCTTAGTACTGCTTTCATAGTGTCCCAGAGATTTTGATATGTTGTATCATTGTTCTCATTGACCTCTAAGAATTTTTTTGGGCTGGGGAGATAGCTCAGTTGGTAGAGTCCTTGTCTTGCAAGCACAAGGTCCTGGGTTCAATCCCCAGCACCGCAAAAAAAAAAAAAAAAAAAAAAAAAAAAAAAAATTTATCTCCTCCCTGATGTTTTCTGTTATCCATGTTTCATTCAATAGCATATTATTTAGTCTCCAGGTGTTGGAGTAATTTCCCTTTTTTATTTTGTCATTGATTTCTACTCTCAGTCCATTATGATCTGATAGAACACAAGGCACTATCTCTATTTTTTTGCATTTCTTAAGGGCTGCTCTGTGGCATTACATATGGTCTATTTTTGAGAAGGTTCCATGTGCTGCTCAGAAGAAAGTGAATCTGCTCATTGATGGATGGAATATTCTATATATGTCTATTAAGTCCTAGGTTATTGATTGTGTTATTGAGTTCTATGGTTTCTTTGGTTGGTTTTTGTTTGGAAGATCTATCTAGTGGTGACAGTGGTACGTTAAAGTCACCCAGAATTATTGTGTTTTGGTTTATTTCATTACTGAAATTGAGAAGGATTTGTTTGATGTACAGGGATGCACCATTGTTTGGGGCATAAATATTTACTATTGTTATGTCTTCCTGATTTATGGTTCCCTTAAGCAGTATGAAATATCCCTCTTTATCTCTTCTGACTAACTTTGGCTTGAAGTCCACTTTATCTGATATAAGGATGGTAACTCCCACTTTTTTACTGAGTCCATGTGCATGGTAGTTTTTTTTTCCATCCTTTCACCTTTAGTCTGTGGATGTCTTTTTCTATGAGATGAGTCTCTTGCAGGCAGCATATTGTTGGGTCTTTCTTTTTAATCCATTTTGCCAGTCTATGTCTTTTGATTGATTTAGTCCATTGACGTTCAAGGTTATTATTGAGACATGATTTGTATTCCCAGTCTTTTGGGCTTATTTTTGGTTTTTAAGTTGGCTTGGTTTCTTTTTTGAGTGTTTTTTCTCTAAGGTAGTTCCTCCCTTTGCTGACCTCCATTGTTGTTTTTCATTTCCTCCTCATGGAATATTTTGTTGAGAACATTCTGTAGTGCAGGCTTTCTATTTGTAAATTCTTTCAACTTTCGTTTATCATGGAAGGATTTTATTTCATCTTCAAATCTGAAGGTTAGTTTTGCTGGGTAAAGGATTCTTGGTTGGCAATCATGTTCTTTCAGAGCTTGAAATATGTCATTCCAGGCCCTTCTAGCTTTTAGAGTCTGGGTTGAGACTATCCGTATTGGTCTCCCCCTAAATGTAATCTGATGCTTTCCTCTTGTGGCCTTCAAAATCCTATCTTTATTTTGAATGTTAGGCATTTTCATTATAATGTGCCTTGGTGTGAATCTGTTGTGATTTTGTGCATTTGGTGTTCTGTAAGCCTCTTGTATTTGATTTTCCATTTCATTCTTCAGGTTTGGGAAATTTTCTGATATTATTTCATTGAATAGGTTGTTCATTCCTTTGGTTTGTATCTCTGTGCCTTCCTCAGTCCCAATAATTCTTAAATTTGGTCTTTTCATGTTGTCCCATAGTTCTTGGAGATTCTGTTCATGATTTCTTACCATCTTCTCTGTTTCGGAACTTTATTTTCAAGATTAAATATTTTGTCTTCATTGTCTGAGGTTCTGTCTTCCAACTGGTCTTGTCTTGTGGTGATGCTTTCTATTGAGTTTTTTATTTGGTTTATTGTTTCTTTCATTTCAAGGATTTCTGTTTTTTTTTTTTTTTTTTTTTTTTTTTTTGAATCTCTATGTCTTTGTTGAAATGATCTTTTGCTTCCTGCAGGTGCTCTTTCAGCTTATTGGTATTATTATTCATTGCCTGCATTTGCTCTCTTATCTCATCCTTTGCTTCATGAATCATCTTAATCATGTATAATCTGAAGTTCTTTTCTGACATTTCTTCTACCATACTGTCATTGGATTCTATTAATATAGAATCTAGATTTGCTTGGATCATCTTCTTCCCTTGTTTTTTTCATGTTGTTCACGTATCTTCCCCTCTAGCAGTGCAGATCTGGGGCATTGCAGATTTCTCCCTATAGGCTTATAGTGGCCCTATAGGTTTCCAAAACCTTTTCTTTAAGGGGGAGATCAATGTTAGCAGTGCCCAATTCAGACACTATGCAATCCTAGACCAAATAGCCCCTATGAGGGCAATAACAAATTGTCATAATAAACAGAATGAGTTCAAATATTATCTTCAGTAAAACAAAGAAATTTGCAATGAGGTCTGCAGTTTCTAATGAGGACAAAGAGGATGCAGAGGGATGTAGAATGTGGCTGTTAATGGGATAATAAAAGAATATACAGAAGTTCTAGATAATAGAAAGGGTGAGAGTGTAATCAAAAGAAATTGGATGTTAGCATGCAAAAAAGGGAGAAAGAGACTCTGAGGGAACAGGTAAACAAAAGGAAAAGAGAGCAAGAAAAGTAAAGAAATAAAAACTTAAAATTTTTCAATAAGGAGAAAAAAGAAAATCTACTATATAACAGTCATATAGTAATGAAACCTCCCAATGTTCAGTAGCCTGATGCATAAGAGGTACCTGACATTGAGCTTCAAGTCTCTAGCAGGTGTCTCAGGATGGGATTTGTGCCACCTAAAGATCAGAGCTCCGGCTTCCAGGATTATCCAAGATGGCTGCTCTGCTTCCAAATGTGTTGGCAAATGGGGAGCTGCAGCTCAGGGTGTGGACGTGGTCAGCTGGAGGTCCTGGAGGCGGGGTGTGGTTGGTCAGGAAGGGGTCTTGGAGTTCGGGTGTGTTTGGAGTGGTTGCGGGATCCTGGAGGCTGGGTGCAGTTGGTCTGGGGTCCTGGTGATAGGGCGCAGTCAGTTGGTCTGGGGGTCGTGGCGGCAGGGAGCAGTCAGTCAATGTGAGTGTCCCAGAGGCAGGGAGTGATCGGTCGGACTGAGGGATCCTGGAGACGGGGCTCAGTCAGTCTGGCCAGGGGTCTGATGGGGCCTGGCTGTTGTCTCAAAATGGCGGCAGCCACATGTAATCAAACCTGTAGGTACTGTAGCAGTGAACTTCCAGGCAACAGCAGGCAGCTGGTGCTCCACTGGCGGTTGGCGATCAGTTTGCTGACTGTTGTTGGATGATTGGGAGGTGAACCGCATGTGTTGGGTGATGGATAGGTGTAAGGCAGGAGATGGACCTTTTTTTTTTTTTTTTTTTTTTAAATTAAAGTGAATTCTTTTACATGTCTCTAAGTTCTATTTCTTTAGGACAATCACAATTTCAAAGCCAGTCTCAGCAATTTAGAAAGGCCCTAGGGAACTTAGCAAGAATTCTTCTCAAAATAAAAAATAAAAAGGGCTGGGGATGTGGCTCAGTGGTGAAGCCCCTCTGGGTTCAATCCCCATTATCCCAAAAAGAAAAAGAAAAGAAACTCTTGCATGACAGTTTTTATGAATAGCTCCCCTTTAGATTAATTGCACATCTTCTCTATCTTCACTTGATTCTTCAATGCTAAGATTTTTCAGTGGTCTATGCTCAACATTTGTTCTTCTCAAAAACCTCAAATTCTCTGAGTTTTTGTTGAAAGGAGAACTGGAGTAGAGCCTTGCAGCCACAGCAGGCTGAAGCAGGTGCAGAACATACAGTGTAAGACAAAACAGATCAGAAAGATGTGTTGGCATAGGAAGGAGACCCAGATTGGTATGTACTTTGTGCTCTAAGCTATAGCATCAGTGACAGCGTGTGGCTTAGCATGATGAGATTCAATGAGTCTGAGAAGGAAATTATAAGAATACATGGCAGAGAAATACAGTCTATGAGTTTTTCTGAAGAAAGATCTATACAATCCCATTCAATTGAGTTGAAAACATCTATTTTTCCTTTTCCTCTGATAGAGTATCACTAAACCTATAATTCAACCTTTTAGCTTCTCAGAATTTATGTATAGTAACCATCTAAGTAATAGGAGAAATACTTAATTGCAACTCTGATAATTAGACTTGGGAGAAGACCTACATATGTTTAGATTTCATAGGGCTGTAGTGTTAAAAAATATCTGAAGAAAGTGAGCAATAAAAAGGAAAAGGGAACTGTTAACTGAGACACAAGGGAATATAAGTAGGAGTAATAAGATGATAAGTAGAAGGGAGTTGATAGGAACAGGCCATAATAGAAATGAGAAAAAAGTCACTGAAACCTAGAAGCTCCAGGTAAAATCAGACTGTTTCCCTGAGATGAATATTTCACAAGTTTGTGGGATCTAAAGCCATACACACCAGAGAGAAAAAAATTAAGCACAACTTTATGAATGTGGTATTATCTTGGTGAACATGTCACACTGTATTTGGTATTTTTATGTGAGCAAACAAAAAAAAATCTGCAATGTTGACTGAAAAGTTCTAGTTTAACCTAGTCAATTACTCATCCCTCCAAGATGTCAGGTCTGCATACTGTACTGTGTGTTGCTGCCAGAACATACCTAAGGTTTGTTCTCCACTACCAGTTTGGAGAGCTTTGTAAAGGGTGGCAGAGACCTACTGAACTTGAATTACCTATCTTCATGAGCTACACAGTGATTCAGGATGTGCCAAGTTGGGTTAAATGTTTTACTACATTTATTTAGTCCTTCAAACAATCTTGCAAAGTATGTTTCCTTGCATAGTAGATTAGGTTGATTAACTGTTCTCAATTATTTTTTTGTTCTCTATGAAAGAGAATACCCATTGACATTGAGCTTGGCCATTTGACTTTCTCCATTGTTTCTCTCTATGCTATGAACATAGCATTTTCCAGTTATTGGATGGTCTTTTAGCCTGTATCTCAGAAATAAAAATTCATTTATACATAAGCACACATGAAACTGCTAATATGCAACATGAGCAAGACATAAACTTTGCTATCTGGAGCCACTGTGATTTGCAGGTTATTTATTACACAATATAACTCAGTGGGAAATGACTAAAACATTTCATTATCTTCATTTTATAGATGATAAAAATGGGTCACATAAAGTTATAAAAGGCATATAATTGTCTGGAAATGTACAATTAAGGAGTGGTAGACATGAGAGTCTAACCAATAGAGTCACTGCGGTCTCTGAGATCTCCTATAAATTATTTGGATTTGACATATCTTGTGTAGATCTGATTCTGTCCTATTATTATTCTGTCCTATTATTACTCAGACCCAGCCCTTTGAATTCCCACATAACTAATTGCTGGGGACTTGAAAAATCAGCCCTAGATTTAACTATTTAACTATGTGGAAAGCTGCAATGAGAAAAGATAATTTGTAACTAGAATTACCCTATATGATCATTTTCTTCATTGAAAATATAAAAGCTATATCTACAGAAAGGTTCCCAGAAACAGACTAACTTTACCACCATCTTATATTCTTTTATCTGTATATGCAAGTTCGTGGTAGGAACAAAGACATTAATGGACTCCACTTGGTCACAGTTAAGGTTCCTGAGAAAGGAAAGCCCAAGCCAAGAATTTGAGTGTCAGTAGTTTATTTAGGAGAGAGGAGAGAGTGAGGTAATAAGATAGGTGTGGAGAGAAACTAGTATAGATATGTTAATAATGAGATAAACACTGTAAACAGCGAGGGCTCAAGCCCTCCTGAGAACCTCTTGGAAATTGTGCAGGATGTATTTCATGGGGGTGTAGAAGGAATGAATTAGCTCATGCATTTGTCCTTCAACTGTCATCTTTCATTGACTACATTCTCCTTAGAGAATCAACTTACTTATAGTCTTTCCTATGTCACATGGACACACCATATCAGAAAAAATTCTTAAGACAAAATGAAGCAGGTACCTGAGATACAAGTTGGGACATCCTTAATAATTGTGAATGCCAAGGCATTATGGGTGGGGCATTCAACCTCTTATCAGTAGCTAAAAGAAAACTAAAAATGTTTTTCTCATGAACGCTACCTCACAAATTAGCAGTAGTCTATTCAGTGACATCCTCGCTCCAGGACTGTGCTGATTGAAAATTGACAATCCTTGTGCAGAAGGAAACAGAGCTCTGTGAGATGAGACACAAATCATTAAATTCTTCTGCCTAAAACAACACACACCATTTTTTCCCAATAACTCATTTGCTGGAAATTGTCACTTGACCTTTCTTAAAAACAAGGGAGTCAGAAATTCAGATTTTCATGTTTATGGGGTGGGGGGGAATGAATACACATATTAATGAACAACATATTTACCAGTTCTTCTGGTCACCAAATATTTGGTTAATTCTCCTTCTTACATGCAAAATATATTCTCCTTCTCCCTAAAGAAGTCCACCCAAGTTTCCTTCAGGGAAATTTCCCTTAGGTTATCCACCTTCTTCCTTTTGCACCCAGAAGATAATGGTGGGACAGAGGTGGGGTGATTGCAACAAACACTCCATTGGGAAATAGGAACAATAGAACATGCAAACCAATGGTCATCTGGGCAGTTTTCATTTTGTACTGGGCAGAGACTTTAAGGGCCACTTACAGGAGAAGGAAATAGTCCCTTATTAGATTCCAATTCAGTTCCCAAGAAGACTCTTTTTCTGCTTCTACATGAACCATGGCTCTATATTATAGGTGCTCATTCATTTTCCATTATCCTTTCTGGTCACATTTAAAGAGGACACTCAGGATATGTGCTCCATGAAGACTGAGTAGATTTCTTAGCCTACTTTTTTCTCAAACTTCTTTGGAAGGCTGAGAACCTTCGAGTTCTTTTAAATCTTCAGCAAGCACAATTTCCTTTAGTCTAGACCAATCATTCTTTTGCCAAAGAACTCTCTAAGAAACTTAGAAAGCTACTTATACTTGATTCTGTGCCGTTCTGTTTGTCAATAATTATATGCGAAATTCTTTTCAAGACCTATCCTCATGTCTTTTTCTTTCTCTTACTCCACATTTTTGCCTTTCCATTTGAAGTGTTTTGAACCAATGAAGTTTTGGAGGGAGAGTTATACCATAAGTCTTTTAAAAAATTCTCTTCATTCCAGTCATTTTGTCTGATTGAAAGGATTTGCAGGGTACTATTTCCATTCACACGTTTGCGAGCAGTTGGTCTAATTGTCATACCCTTGATTCTTGCTGCAAATCTGAGTTTTGTACTTTCTTCATTCAAAAGTTTTCATAGTTTTATCATTTCTTTTTTGAGGCCAACGAGTAGTCATTTCCACTATACTTACAAGTTTCTGAATTTGTGGGCCCTTGGCATTCTTTTTTGCTTCTTCTCAAAACTTGGCTAATTGTTTTCTCTGATAGTTTCTTTTTTCTGACACCCTTGATGAACACAGCTACTAGAAACCAATACATATCAATACAATCTGTTTTTCTATCTCCTCTTTTGCTAAAATTACATTAAATTCATGATCTACTTTCCAAGTCATCGTGGATATCAGTTCTACCAAATTCTGCCAGTGTACAATATGAAAAGCTGCTATCTAACCTCACAGAATAGTTTCTTTGCCACCCACCACCTAATTCCTAAGCTAATGGAACATACTGTAGATTATTTTTTGTGATGACACCTTACTTCTGGGTATACATTTCTGTGTCAGTCAAGATAGTACAAATCACACTGTGACAAGGAACAACCTCAAAAATATCAGAGGCTTAAAATAACAAAGTATTATTTATTAATCTTGCTTTTATATATTCATCATGTTTTCGGGGGGTGGGGAGCTTTTCTTGGTTTCTTCTTGCTCTAATATTGTGCTGATGGAGAAGCCATCTGTATGGATTCAGCTTGACCTGACTACAGCCATCTTGAGCCATGGTCACCACAATTGCCCCCTAGTAATTCTAGTCAGTCTTCCCTGCATAGTTTCCCAGGATACTATAAATAAAAAAACCTGTTTATTCATAGTACATGACACAGATTCAATCATAGGCCTCCTCCTTAACTGCTTGGAAATGTAGGCTATAAAGACCTTTGCAGTTTCAGAGGCACAAGATGTTAGTGTTGAGGAAGCTTTTGATATTATATACTCAAATTTCTTATTTTTTAGAGATAATAAAATCATATTTATTACTATTAACCATTGGTGATTTATATCCCTAATAAAGACCACTTACCGAGTATCTCTTATGTTCCAGGAAGGGTGTTAAACAGTTTGCATGTGTTTTCTCATGTCATCTTCCAAACAACGAAGAGGTATTTTCATTGCTGTGAGGCACATTTTACCTAATAAAAAAACCCAAATAAACAATCAAACAATGACAGCAACAACAAAAACAAAAACAAAAACAAAAAAACCTGAGGCTGAAAGAAGTCCAGTGAGTTCCCTAAGATAACACAGACCGAAATGGCTAGGTCTTGATTCCCTTGCATTCAATGTTCCTGTTGTCAAACATTGCATGGCACATTCTCACATGTTTACTATTTCATTTATTGTTATTAGATTTTCATTCTCAGCACCTTCTATTTTAATACAATACTATATCATCAAAATCCATCTTTTCCTCTTGATATTAAAAGCAGTATAACTGAGTTATGTGATAAGCATAAAGAAATACTTTTGCTGAACTAATGCCAGTACAGACTGAATCTCCAAATCCCAGGGTGTTTAATTATTGTGTCCAGATGCTGAGATGACAAGTTTTATTTACATGTCCCTCATTTATTTCCATGCTTGGTCTGGTTCCTCTTTGCTCTGCAACTGTCCTTGGGGGCATTTCTGCTTAATGGAACAACAAGATCAATAAGCAGGACTGTTTTATTAGCCTCAACAAATGGCAGAATAACTGTCCTGATGGCCACATTTTTGTAGATCTATTATCAGGACTTTGGTGCTCTGTGTTTTATAACAGGCTGTTGTCAAGCCAAGCAGATTGAAAGATGAAAAGACAGTCCCAGTGAAATTATGAAGGCCCCTGGATCCAGCCAGGCTTGAAGTCAGGCAACTTTCTCTTCTTCCTGATAAAATCTTTCTTGTTTTTTCTTGGAAGGTAGTTTGAGTATAGTTATAGTGAACTGTATTACCATTATTATTGATTCATTTCCTGGTGGTTAAGGTCTTTTAGTAATATTTTCTATTTTTCATTTAATTTCACTTGAATGAATATTTTACTTTACCCTAAATCTTTAGGAAGAAAGGATATTCCAAAACAAATTAATTCTCATGTCTAGGGTATGTGACCTATATTTGAATTTCTTTTTGCAATTTGTCAATATCATTTAATCTTCCCTGAAGTGATGTTCACTTCAAACTTACACACAGTGTTCCCCTTTAATATTGGTTTTTATTATGTCATTAAAATACAGAACCTGTATTAGTTTCCTATGGCTGATGTAACAAAATCAACACAAACTTAGGGATTTAAGACCATAAAATGTATCCTCTTAAAGTCCTAGAGGTCTGGAATCAGTATCTCTGACTGAAGTCACAGTGCAGGCAGGGCTGTGCACCCTGCCAGTGTCCAGCATTAGGTGCTCCAGGGAGGTTCCTTCGCCTTGCTTTTCCAGCTTCTAGAACTACATTGCCTGCATTATTGGATTATGGTCACTTCCTCCATCTCCAAAGCTATCTACTCTTTCTTCTGTCACATCATCTTGTCCTCTGGAGCAGTAACTCTATTTCCCCATTAAAAAAACTCTTGTGAGTACAGTTAGGGCCTGCCAAGATAATCCAGGATAGTCTCCCCATCACAAAGTCCTTCGTGTAATGACATATTTGGCATATAAGGTAAAATTAATCTTTTTGCCTAATAAGGAAACAATCATGGTTTCCAGAGATTGGGAAGTAGATATCTTTGGGGGACATTATTTATCCTACCACAGAGTATTTTAGAAACTGCTTGTGTATTTGCTATAAACACTAATTTGAGAATAATGTATCCCTATATATGAGGTTTTGAATTGCAACTTAGAAAAAAATTCTCTTAAACAATTTGATACATTTTATGTAAATTTTTAGAATTCCATTTTCTTTGTCCTGAATTCCAAGAAGCTTATAATCTAATTTGCTGCCTAAGAATAGAAGTATACTAACTTTATTGATACCATATTTGCTTACTCTTCCTCTCTGGTTTTGATTTCAAATTGTAACATTTTTAAGCACAAATTACCTATATGGTGAGTATGTAGACATATCTATTAGTATAAATCATTTCAGAATTTCTTCTTAAGAAAGAAGCAGGGTACCAGGTAGTATGCTAGAGATGCTTGTTTCTTATAGGCCATACAAGAAAACTTACATATGAGCAGGGTAAAATAGAACACATGTTGACCAGTAATATAAGCAATGTTTTCTTAGGGTAAGGTAAGGATTCCTGGAAGAGGTAGCATTTGAATAGGGTTTTTCAGGTAAAATTCTGAATAGATGAAGGTAAGGCAGGAAAACTAATGAATTTCACATTGAAATGATCATTTACTTATTACTTAAGAAAGATTCTTTGAACTTTTAGTGTGTGACAAACACTGTTCTATGTTCTGAGGATGTTATAAGGAACAAGAATGCAAAGACCCTATCTGGTAGTATCTGCCTTCAGGAAAGGAGATAAAGAACAACACAAACACATACATGTGGAGTCAATGGTAAAAAATATGATAAAGAAGACTATCACATTCTAGGAACACAGAGATAGCCCATATAGCTGCAACAGTGATTGGAAGCAGGAGTGAGATTCTCCCTCATGGGACATTGAGCAATACATGGAGGCAGTCTTGAATGTCAAATCTGGGGAGCTGTGATTGGCATTTAGTGGTAGAAGCCTGAGAAGCCACAAGGAATCCTACAGTGCATGGAACAGACTCTCAGGATAAAGAGTTATCTTGGTCAACATATCAGTGTTGAGATTGAAAAACTCTGGGATGAAACTTAGAGGACAAGAGTGAAATTGGTAGAAACTGAAGTCACTGAGATTGGTAGAAACCAATTCCTAAGAACCTACTGGCATTGGTAACCACTTGTATTTCATTCTAAGTGTAATGGAAAGCTACTGGAAAGCTTTGTCTTCAGAAGCTAAATGATCTGATTTACATTTTAAATACCTGCTTTAGCTGTTGGGTAGAGAAAGGACTATAGCTGATTCCACAAGAATCAGAAAGTGAGCTAATCATGATGATCTCAGTGTGTTTAAACTATGTTCTCAAATGCTTTGATGCTTCCCCACTCCTCCAAGAGGTGGGATGTTTTTTTCCCTTGCCATGATTGTGAGCCAGATTTAGTAACTTGAATCTAATTTAATAAAATATAATGAAAGTAAAGTGTGACTTAGGATATTAAGTCATAAAAGGACTGTGTCTGCCTGCATGTTCAATCTCATAGGACAGAAAACATGGCATAAGGGCACACAATCTTTATGTGGGGGTTCCACCTGGTGAGGAGCTGAAGTCTCTGTACAACATCATGTGAGGGACTAAGGTTTCCCTTAAAACCATGTGAAGAAGCCATCTGGGAATCAGTGCTCAGCCCAAGTCAAGTCTTCATATTACTGTGATCCTGGCTGAAATCTTGACAGAAACCTCATGAGATCTTGTACCAGAACCACCCAGCTGGGTCACTTTCAGATTTATGGCTCAAAAACTTTGAGATCATGAATGTTTATTGCACTTTTAAGATATTTTGTTATGCTGGAATAGATATTCAATATAGGCAAAGCAACCAGAATGAGCTGAGGTGCTTGCTGAGGGAAATAGAAAATGGGTAGTAGAGAAAGGTAGTTATAAATACCAGCTACAACAATGTAACCAAATGCAGAAAGTGAGACTGTAATATTTATGACTATTTTTTCCTTAGCTTGATATGTTTATGTGCATATTAGCAAATATTTTTGTTTTCTTCCTCTCTCCCAATCTGCTACCATCTAATATATGTTAATAATAATTAACTTCATATGAAAGGTTTAAGTTACAGGAATGAATAACTAGAAGAATGAATGTCACCTAAAGACAAAAAGGGGACGTTTCATCTTTTGGGGGAAAGAGGTTTAGTTTATTTTTATTGGTATTTAAGGTAGCTGTCTCATATTAGGCAGAAACATAATTTTGTTATTGTTTTTATTTGGAAATTAGTAATGTTTTTAAGAACTGTGTATAAGTGCCAAATTAACAAAATTCTTGCTGTGGTGTCTTAATAATGAATCATCTTGCCTGAACTGGGCTAATTTTCCCAGAATTATTATCCCTAATATGTTTCAGAGATATTTTATAAGTGTGAGATTTAGAAGTGGCATCACAGTTATTTTGTAATTTTACACTCAGTAGCTTGAAGCGGGTTCTTTTGCAGTCCACATGTACTGATTTTCTGCTGAATCATCTGGTTGGTGTGGGACAGGGGACAGGACACCTAACCATAGGAGGCAGTGGGAACAGACATGGGTTCAGTTCATCCTCATGGGTTTCTCATGCTTCCCTACTTTACACCTACATTCCATTCCTGACCACAGCCCATAATGTAAGCTTCAAGCTACAGGAACAGATACAAAGACAATAGCTTTGGAGAGATCCTTTAATTAGCTCCCTCTCAAATCCCTACAGTAGGTTACATGAATACACATGCTGTATCCTCCTTAAAGAAAAGGGGGATAATAAAATACCATGTCCCTGAATTCCCCATTACTGTTCATTACTACTTAAAGTAAGGGAACAATGAAATAAAGGTTGAACCAACATGTTTAGATACATACTATCTTGAAGGACACTGGCTTTCTCATGCATACTAGGAACTAGGGAAGTAATTGTTTTGTATAGAAAGTTACTTTGTTTGCATGTACATCAGGATAGTTGCTCCTTGGGATGCTGTCAGACAAGCAAACTAAAGCTAAGGCTGATGACATCACTGATTCTGCAATCAAATGTGTGAAACCCTGCTTGCAGTAGTGACTGCTGCAGTGACTGAGGGCACTGTGGAAAGGATATGTGTCACTCATTTAACTGGCCACCACCAGACAAAATGTCCTGTAGGAAGGTGGTACCTCTTGGCAAAGCAGTAAGGGACAGGGTGCTCTATGTTTAGCCTGTGGCCACTGAACTCCTCTTAAAGCAATCATTGATCTTTTGTAACTTTCCTCAATAAAGCATATGCCTCACGTGCTCTCTGGACACTTTCATTGACTTTTCAGCAAACTTTCTCATTTCCCTGGCACAGCTGGGCTGCGGACATGGTTCACACACACAAACACACACACACACACACACACACACACACACACACACACGTGCGCAGCGCAAGCTGATATCTTACTGGATCATCTCTGATTGAATCCTGACTATAGTTTGGTGGGGTGGTGGTGAGAAGTGGTTGAATTTGATTAAAGATGAACCCAATTGTACTTTCTGGTAGTTTTGATCTGTAGATTAAAAGAGAAGAATCAAAGTCAACCTTTCAGTTCTTGATCTGAATGACAAGGTGAAATTAGAAACTTGGGACAGGGGAGAAAGGGTAAATAGAAAGTTTTGCTTTAAACAATTGATATTCTTAGACACTAAAGTGAAGGTATCAAATAAAGAAAGGATATCAAAATGTAGCTCAAAAATGAAGTCCACATGGGCGATAAAGAATAAGGAATCATAAGCCTGTACCTGATATTTAAGACAGTGGAACTGGACATTTCTCTGACCAGATAGTGTAGATGGAGAACAGAAGAACGATCTGTATAGAACCCTAGAACGTTTAGAGGTAAATCAGAAGTGGTGCTAACAAGGCAACTAGCAGAGAACAATCAGTGAGGTGGAAGTAAAACACTCAGAAGAACCAAGAATGGAGGATATTCCAACAAGGGAAGAGAAACATGCCCCAGAGCTACTGAGGTTCTTTGAATAAAAGGGGGTCCCCATGCTCTAGGTCTTCTGGATAAAATCACATTTTCTTTGCTTCCGGGTTTCAGTGGTCTGGAGTTCAGAGTAGATCTAAAGACCTTTATATTTCTCACTTTCCCTTCCATCCAACAACATACCTGGTTGCCACTGTGAGTTCCATTATGCTATTTATCCCTTTTGCTGACTTAACGACAAATCCTGAGAGGCCCAGATCCCTGGCCACTCCTGCTTCCATCCCCTGATATCTCCCTTCCTTGTGTTCATTACCTCTCATCATCCCCATCAATTTCACACATCAACTCTTCTCTCAGAAGCTCCAGGAAGATTCCCATCATGCCCTCCAGCATTCATTGTCACTAAGTATAAGCAAAGCTTACATCATGAGTAGCCACATTCTTTTGTTTGGCCCATTTCTTATGACTTCTTTCATTCTTAGGGATGAACTCACCCATCTTTTAGCTAAAACAAACCCTTCTACTATTAACTAATATACCAGGTCTCATTCCCTCTCACTTACTCCAGGACATATTCATGGTAATTCCCTCTTATCTCATGAATCATCGATTTTCCTTTCTCTACTTGATCATAATCTTAGATTACAAACAGGTTATTTTTCTTCTCTGAAATAAAGTTTTTGTTGACCCTTGTATCTCTTCCTCATTTACTCCTTTATTTTTCTGCTTCTTTTATAGCAAACATTTCCAAATGTTTGCCTATATTTACTATCTCTCTTTACTCTTCTTCCATTCTCTCTTGAACTCATTTAGGTTATTATCATTGAACCTTACTCATAAGTTTTTATCGACCTCCTCGATGCTACACTCAATGTTCAGTTCCTAGTCCACGTTGGACTGGATCTATCAGTCTGCCTTTTACCTAGTCATCTTTAATAGTGTCCATTCTTGGCCTCTAAAACTCTAGATAAAATCTAATCTACAGTTTTTTCTTCTAGTTTGTTGCTGACTCTTTTTCATTGTTCTAATTTCACAACTTCAGAATTAGATAGTTTAGTTTTTTTTGTATGTGTATTTTGTTTTTAATCCAAGTGTCATGAGACCATTAATGTTTGAGTTCCATGAATGAACAACAAGCATGAATATTTTTCAAATAGCTCCCCAAGTACATTATGTAAAAATCTGTACTTGTTGGATAACTTGCTCATCTTAAGTTACCCAATATATTAACATCTTTTTTACCTTCTCCTATCTGCCTAAGCCATACCTTAAATTGCTTATTAGAGCAGTTATACATTCAGAATATTAATGAGGTCTCACATGCCCATCTGTTAAATTACAATGACATGTTAAAATTCTGGAATTTTGTGTTGTCTTTATTTTGGAACTTGAGCCACTAATAAAGAAGACACAGAGTCAAGGTGATTTTCAGATCATTTTAACAGGGTAACTAATGTAAAAGGATAAGAATTTCTATCCTGGACTGCTTTCCATTTCAAAGTTGATGAGGACACTGTTGAGCTGGCAATAAAGATAGAAAATTTATAAGGGTATGCAAGGCAGATTATAGTGCGACCTAGCTGTTGAATTTTTCATCTGTACCATAAACAAAGAAGGATGAGAAACATTTACTCTGCATTTCAAAGAACTATACATGAAAAGAGACTGTGGAGTGGGAAGCCAGCACAATTAAATTTCAGTCTTTAAAATGTCACCGCATTTTAGACATTTCTATATATGGTTTCTTACTCTTAATTTTAGATTTTTTATTAAACCTTATAAAACCCTTATCTCATTTTGAGAACAAGTCACTGAAGAGTAACAACCAAGAGATTATAGATCCCAATTACATTATAGGTTTTGAACTAAATGTCATCCCAGTATTTCATTGCAGTAGTGATTCAAATGAGGAGATTTTCTTATCTTTATAACCTGCTTGTATTGTAATACAAAGCTTGATAACAACTCTAAGCCTGTGTAAAATGAATTACCATCATGAATGTTGGCAGAAAGTTAAATTAGAAATTCAAAATTGATTGTCTGAAATTGTATATAGTATTACTATAGTGGATAGTCCAGAGATTACATAAATGCATTCTACCATCATGTACAACAAATTAAGACAAATTAAAAAATTTAAAAGAAAAGATGGTGATCAAGAAGAAACCAATGTCTCTGAGGAGGACATCAAGGGATCTTTAAAATGTAGGATGTTTATCTCTTCTGATGTAAAAATTCTCTGAGCCCAGCAGTGTCCTTACTTTAATATTGGGTCAGCAGTTGGTAATTTCATCTTATTCAGGTAAAACTGGCTAACATGTTTCATCTTGTATTACTGATAATACATAGGGTCATTCCACTTTCTAGGTTTGTTTCTTATTTCTTTATTTGTATGTATGCCTCTGTGTGTGTGTGTGTGTGTACTGATGTGTATTATTTTTAGAGTGAGGGAAATAGCTTTACCTATGAATTACTTTGGTTTAACAAAGGGAATTTTCCTTCATTCAGTCTTAAAATGCACTTTTTAATGCACAATAACTTCTTGGCATGATAAATGTTTGTGCATGTTCAAGGATGTTTAAGAAACAATCTGTGATAAATGCTAATTATTAAGAAATTAACAAATGTATTTGATTTACTCAGGGTTTTTTTTTTTTTTTTTTTTTTTGCTATTTTGTTGCTCAATGTTTATAGCTATAAATTAGAGACCTGAAGCCATAAACAAGGATATGACACATAGGCATAAGGTAAAGGTTGCCAACAGATGGATTGTGATAATGTTTTATTTTGCCAACATGGTATTTTAATATTTTTTGATTTGTCAGTATTTGAAAATTGAGGATTCACAAAGACATGAATTTCTTCTTCTTTTAAAAAATCAGGGTAGCTGGGAAAACTTGACCCCAATTCAGTGATATGCTAGGAGATGTTTATCATTCAGATTTAAAGAAAAATGGTCCTGATGAATAGCAGTTGCCAATTTCTGTGGTTAACTACTACTATCATAACTGATTTCAGCTATTAATGTGACATTACTGAAGTGGAGAGGGGAAGAGGTACATAGTCCATCCTTGAAAATTGGTGTTAGCCAGCTCCAGCACACCATTGTCTATATTATTTCTCAACAAAGTCAACCAAAGTTATCAGTTGCCTCTTTTAGACAAGGCAAAATCTCTCTGGTTCCTTATATTCCCTACCTCACCCATGTCCTATATTTAGATGACCTGATAATTTGCATAGCAACTTTGTGTTTGTGACCTCTGGCATGAGGAAAGTTAGTTACTCTGAGAATTAAGACCTGGGACCTTGGAAATTTAAGTTCAAGGTCATTTAAGTGGGCACTACCTAGTCTTAGGTTGAAAAGACCTAACCCGAACCTGAGACCTGAGAACATGATAAACAGGGTAAAGTAAGGGCAGATACAGATGTATTATTCCAGGATTCATGCATCAGTAGGATGTAGTTCCTGTCTATTTCTGGAGAACTAGGCCTTTGCAATTATTTGTAGATGAAGTTTGGAGCAGGAATGGAGGTGATGCTAGGATTATCAGTGTTGGGTCTAAGGAAACAGCTGGTTTGCCAGGGAAGAAAGTCCCTACACTCTCTGTGTTGGGCTGGTATCTTAGGTCGGGCCTCTAATAACAAATTATCATAGACTGGGTGGCTTGACAATAAACACTTATTTCTTAGAGTTCTAGAGTCTGAGAAGTTCATGAAATAAGGTACTGGCCAGTCTGGTATTAGGCAAGGATCCACTTTCTGGTATGTAGATGGTCATTCTCTTTTTGTGTGTTTCACATGGTGGAGAGCAGAGAGAGAGAGAGAGAAGAAGCAGAACGTTCTGTGTTTTTTCGTAAGGGCATTAATTCTATTCAAGCGGGTTCCACATTCATGACCTAATTACCTCTCCAAAGCCCCATCTAGTTCTTTCTTTCTTTCTTTTTTTTTTTTTTTGTACCAGGAATTGAACCCAGGAACACTTAACCACAGAACCACATTCCCAGCCTTTTTCCTTTAAAAAAAATTATTTAGAGACAGGATCTCTCTAAGTTGCTGAGGCTGGCTTTGAAGTCACAATCCTCCTGTCTCAGTCTCCCCTACTGCTGGGATTACAGGTATGCTCCATTGTGCCTGGCCCCAGTTTTTAATATCATTTCATTGAGAGTTAGGATTTCAATATATGAAGTCTGGGGGATATAAACATTCTGTACACTGCAGCTAGTAATCTGAGCAAGCATCTAGGGATTTAAAGTCATCTTGTACCTCTGTTGTACCTCTGGGAAGGTGGGGCCAGCTAGCTGCTTGGTCTATGAGAGAAGGAGTCACCTTGTGTGCTCCACGGCTTGCTTTCGTGAACAAAGGCTGATCCAGCCCAGAATTAATACTACATGTGCTTGTGCAGGCTTTACACTACTAACTCTAGGGAGCAGCTTTTCTGTAGATGATAATTTGGATGGTCCCTTAAGCCACTGAGTACAATACCTGTGCAATATTCCCGTGTAGAAATAAACAAGTACCAACCCAACAAGAACATACAGGGGCTGTTATTCACAGCTTGCTGCATCAAGGGAAACTATTGTAGCTTGTATTTTGGCAGAGATGCCAAGGCAGGTAGAGGAGTGATAAAGCTTTTTAGTAGGAAAAATGGGAAGACTTTAAGTTGCCACATTTGAAGACTGTTGGTATGGGGAAGCTGGAGGCAGGATGGCTAGAAGCAGGGCATCCTCTGGAGTAGGTTAGGGTTATGTGTTTAGCTTTCTCTGGTTGGTCTTAAGGAGGAAGCAGAGCCAACAATTAGGGAAACTGTTAATTATTAATCAAGTCTTGACCATTTGGGGGCCAATTGTTACAGAGTCATTCTATGTGTTACTAAAGATAGCAGTCTGACTTTCTAAAAGTCAGATTTATAGCATGCCTGCTTCTTGAGCTATGTATTGTAGGTAATGGATTAATTTCCTCAGCAGGTAACTGTAGACTGTGGGTCAGGCTTCTATTTTAATATATGTTTTGACCATTATTGATTTACATATTGAATCTTTTCATCTTGGTGGCCTGGCTGCTCTTCTGGTAAGACCACTTTTTCTCTATTATAGATTTTTATTTCTGAGTTATCTATAAACTGAATTTTGTCAATACCAGCTCATCCAACAGTTAAAACAATGGTTGGAAAGGCATGTCTTCAGTGGTGTGGGATGATGGTGGAGCTATTGTAGAATGCTCCATCTCTCACAGCTGTAAAGGAAAAATAGGAATAAAGAGAGGAGACCAAGTTCCCAACAATTCTTTGATGTTGGCTCACTGCATTTTGGAGTTGTCCAAGTTTTAACCTATGCCTTTTGGGAAGAGTATCTACCTAAAATGATGTGACTTTACCTATCCATCCTGAAATATACATACAAACCAGTGAAGGGGTTAGATATATCTTACTACTTCACTTCTAGGACTGCAAAAGGAAAAGCTAAAGAGTCTATTGTAAAAGAATAAATGATCCTGATAGGAAAGTAAATAGAATAATAGAATACAACAAAGGTTCTGGTTCGTTATTCTTCCCTGCAGATGACACGTTCCTATGCATACATTTCCTTTTAGGACTTATTTATCTTTGGAGTGTAATTACTCACAGAACAGATTGGGTGTCTTCAACATGTTCCTGGCTGTTCAGCCAAGTTGTGCAGTTTTTGCAAGGAAAAGAGTTGTACAAGATACAGCCCAACCACCAAGTTGAATCATGCACATTGCCAATGACTTTAACTTTTTAGAAACAGCTACTGACCTCTGCTGAGGCCTAGATTGGAATCTAGTGTCTGTGTCCTCTAATAGATTTAGTCCTTGTCCTCATCCAGGCTGGCTCACATGGTACACATATCTACTCAGTTTCCTAATACACTTAAATGGAAAGTAGAGTGCTGCACTTCCAAATTCCTGTGGTTTCATATTAAAGATAAACTTTGAAAGTTTGCGTTTCCTCGATTCTGCTTTTCATTGTATTCCCAACCCTGATGCTCTCTATTCCTTCAATATATTGCTTTTTCCAACCCTCAGACATACCAACCATAATATACCTTTGTATCTAACATTCTACTTCTTAAAGATATTTTCTTTGCCAACTAGAGGCAAAGACATAATTTCTCTCTACTTTTGCTTGTCTTTCAGTGTGAAGACCTTTTCTACCTTTATCCTGTCTTTCCTTCTATCTCTCTCTTTATTTCTCCGGCTCCTTTCCTTTAGCTTGCCTGTGTGTCCTTTGCCTTACCTGTGCCTGAGTTTTTGGTTAATGTAACTAAGAGTTCGGGGGGGGGGGGGGATATATTTCTTGTATTTGCTTTGCACTGCATCTAACATCACGTGATATCCATCTGTATTTTCTCACTTGACAGTGATGTCATAAGAAACTATATTCTTTCCCTCAGGTGACACTTTGAACTTTTCAACTTTAAACTTTCCATGCTATGTCTCCAGGAGAAAAAATGTCACATCACATTGCATTCTTTGTGGTTGTGTCTGTTTAAATACATCAACAGGTATAGAAAGCAAAGGAAATAGATTTAGAACCACAAAGACTTTACTACTTTGTTCTAAGACTTTAAGGACACTGGGAAGTGACTGACATTTTTTCCCTTCAAGTGTATAATATAAATTAAGCTTCTCATAAATGAACAATGCTTTGGGTTAAGGTTGTAATGGCTATGTGTTCTTACGCTAATTGTATTTAGGCAGACAAACTAAAAGAAAATGAAAAGCCCTTCTCTCCCCCCCTGTAGGATGTACACTCCCTTTGAGCACAAAGTATGTATACTCCCTTTATTTTCAAAGCAAATAAATATTAATATGTGTAATTTTATAATATATATTTGCATAATATATACATTTACATATTATATATTAGATTTGTAAGTTTATGTACACACTGAGTCGACATTGCCTGTGTGCTGGAAACCATGCTTTATGATCACTGATTTTTTTTTAAAATTTGCTTCCTTTAGGGAACATAGGAAGATAGCATTACATTAAGTTGGGCCATATACCTAGATTTGACCGGAGCCTAGAGGCAGATTTGATATGTGCTATTCAAGGGCCAAAGCACAGAATGGCAAGAACAGCGATGCCTACATCTTCTCTCTCTCTTCCTATGGCTACCTGGAAGATGTAGATGGTCCAAATGCTATGGATGCTCTAGGTGGTACAGTTGCAGGATGCAGAACCACACAGATCCCGTGAGCCTGCTTAATAGGGGACTGCTGTGGAAGCCTCTGAGCCTGCGGGGGATTTTCATGAGCAGGAATTAAACCTTTGCATTCTCTGCCCCTGAGACTTGGAGGTTCATTTGTTACTAACTTG
Organism: Sciurus vulgaris; assembly: GCF_902686455.1. Taxonomy (NCBI): domain Eukaryota; kingdom Metazoa; phylum Chordata; class Mammalia; order Rodentia; family Sciuridae; genus Sciurus; species Sciurus vulgaris. Next base: position 105,117,505 of record NC_136472.1, read on the forward strand.
AAATACATACATCTTTTTTCCTCTCTAGTAAAAGGTAAGAGTGCAGCTACAAAGGTTTCATTTTTCTTCCCATACCCCACCCTGTTTTTAAAGATACAATTGCTGATCCATCTCAGTGTCAGGCAGACACTGACAGTAATTGTCTGAACCCACCATGCATTTTATACTTGTCTGCTAATTCTTACGATGTTTTCTCAGTCTAGAAAGTCTTAAGTTGAACTTACAAGCATGCAGTTTTAGGTGATGTCCCAGTTCTTTTATGTATAGGCTTGACCTTAACTAGATTGCTTGGGTTCTTCATCAATAAAACAGTGATAATGATACCTAGTCAACGTGTGTGTGTATTTAGGATTAAATAAAATAAGGTACATAAAAGCCTTTGGTGCTAGCCCTGATTCGGAAGTTAAAATACCTAGCAGGAATTCAATAATGGTTTTGTTGCCTTTTTCTTTCATTTCCCCTTATTAAAATCCTAGACATCCTTCAAGGCTTAGCTCAAACATGACCTCTTCGTGGTTAAATATTTTTCTTTCTTCCTTTGCAGTCACTTAGTACAATGTATGTTCCTTTGTTTAGCCTTTTTTTTTTTTTTCACTTTGTCTTGCATTGGAGTTATTTGTTCACAAGTCTTATGGCTTCCTAGAAGATTTTTAACTTTTCAGGGAGAGAGAGAGACCTGTCTCATTTACCTTTGTATTTTTTCTTCCTCTTCACAGCATTCTGTGAGTACCTGGCAAATAAGAGTTACTTAACAATGTTTATTAAAATAGAATTAAATGAAACCTAACAGATGTTGCAAATTAAATGGGCTTGCCTATTTCCAGAACCACAAAAGAATTTTTGAAGAGGAGGGCAAAATGAGAAGAATGTACCCAGTGTACATTTTCTAAGTCATTAGCAAGGTTAAAACTCAAGGTGTGTGTTGTCTTGAAGTTGTTTACAAGGAATGCTTGCAGTTAACCACGTATCAGGAGGAAGTCCTCCTGTGTGGATTTTGCATAGCTCTGTAGATAACAAAGATGTGCCACAGAGAGGTTTGACATTTTTCTTTTCAGAGCTCAGTCCACACATGGCTCTAGACTTGAAACTTAACTTAGCTTGCATAATGCCTGTCAGAGGAAGGAAGAAGGCTACAACTTCAAAGTCAAAGAAAACACTGAAGGAGAGAATAAGACACACTAAGGCAATCTGGTTTCTATTGTCTTTTCAAAGCTTTGACCACAAAGCTTAAAAATAATTGCCATGGCAAAGATTTCACTATGTAGGGGAAAACAGAAGTAGTCTGTGTGTGTGTGTGTGTGTGTGTGTATTTTATGATTGCTGTTCTTTTCAAATAAGTCACAATTTATGATCAGGATAGTTCATGGGATTACAGTTAGGATAACTTTCAAAATTAGATCATAACAGAAGAATGGTGATATATATTATGATCAATTAATATGAAATAATATAATGCGACATTTTTAAAAAGCATATTTTTGCAGGATATTTTCTGAGAAAGAGTAACAAAAAAGCAGGTTATCAAAAAGAAGCAACTTGAGCTGGGGTTGTAGCTCAGCGGTAGAGTGCTTGCCTAGCATGGGTGAGGCACTGGGTTCGATTGTGAGCACCACATAAAAATAAATAAATCCAAATTCATCCACAACTAAAAAAAAAAATTACATATTTTAAAAAAGAAGCAACTCATACATATCTCAAAAGTATGCATATGCAAATACATAGAGAAAGCCTGGAAAGAAACACATCAAAACATATGTATTCTTTTAAGTTTTTGGTTAATGATATTGTGGATAATTTTGATTTTTATGTGTAACATTTTTATATCTCACTCTGAATTCCTATAGGATTTCATCTCTCCTTTATTTCTACTGTAACAACAAAAGCAATCAGAAAACAAATGACAGCTTAACTTTACTTAATGTAATAGCTAACAGGTAGGTAGGTGCTTATGGTGCTTGAGATATGCTCCTAAGCATTTTTCATAAATGAACTCATCTTTTTCTTTGTCACAATCCTGCTACGATTTATATTCATTCATCAGATGAGAGAATCAAAGCATGAAAAGTTAAGGAAAATGTTTGTGAAATCCAGTAGTAAGTGCCAGAGCAAGCTTTGGATTTACATCTGCTAAGTTGCTGCAGAGATTGTGCTCATAACATGAAATTCTCAGCAACACCTAGGACACAGGGAGAGAAGGTCTGAAGTGACACATGCTTTTATTATTTTCTGGCAACATATTCCCAGGCTTAGACAGGAGAGCAGTTACAGGGAGTAGGGGCTGATTCTGTAATGAAGGAAAAAGGATCTTTGAAGTAAGAGGGCAATCAAGTTGCCTAGAAAAACCAGTCAAAACTTCAAATTTTAGTTTCATGTAGAACAACCTCCCAGTTTTTGAAGGCCTGACCGTCTCCGAGGGGTTTTGATGGAACAGTGACAGTCATCTGTTCTATTCAGTAGTTATTACTTGAGAATACATTATAGAATGAGACTTAATGAAGGCTGGATTGGAGTGCTGGGGGGCATAAGGCTGTCCTGACATACTGAGATAAGGTGCTGGAGCTCAGGAGTGTGGTTAGGTCAGGTTAGCATACAGAGTGGAATGGTGGTGGCTTCTATTTGCATGCTGCTTGCCAGTTTCCAAAACGATTTCTTAAACCTTTTTTGTTTTCCCCCACTTTGTCCACCTAAGAACCTTATAAAATAGGAATACAAGCAGCATTTACAAGTACGTACTACATTATAGGCTCTGTGATAGAACTTTTGCTCAGGCTGGCTCATCTTACTCCTTAAAAACCTCCTTACATATTAGGCAACTAAAGCTTAGAAGAGTAAATTAATTTCTACATGGTCACATGTGAGCTGTGGAGCCTCCAATCCTGATTCCACGTGCAGACCTCTGACCACTGCACCATGAGGCACAGGCTCTGGATCACAGAGGTTTGAAGATATTGGGATAGATACATTTCTGTAAGAGATGTTCTTAACCAACTGGAGACCTCTTTAGACTCCTTTCCACCTCTAAAAAGTGTTCAACACTCCTGTTTGTCAGATTCTCAGAAAATCTCTCCAATTCTACCCACCTTTCATCACCTGGGTCAATATCCACTTCAGGCACTTGTGGCTCCTGCCTGCAGGTCTTATACTTCAGATTTAATTTTTCTCCTCATTTAGCCTCTATTTGGATTCAGAGGTCAGCAAGTTCAGTGCACCGTCTTTTACTTTTTTTATGAATAAGGTTTTATTAGAGTAACCATTCCAGTTTGCTTATTTATTGATGGCTGCTTTTATGCTACAGTGGCATAGTTGAATGATTGCAACAGAGATTAGTCTGTAAGGCATAAAATACTTACTTATGGCCTTTGGAGAGAAAAACACCAAGTTAGTCCTTATGTGCTTTGTCAGATTGTCTACTTGGATCCTGTGTTGCTTTTCCTCCTCAGTATGGTCAGTATAAAGCCAATCCTCTGCTCCTTACTCCTACCTCACACTTGCTTTGATGTGCATTTGAGGAAGCAGAGGGTTAGCCTTGGCCTTGGTAAATATCTACAATTACAAGAAAAGAGGAAAAACAAAATTGCCAGAAAAGGAAATATAATAGCCTAATTAGAAACCAGTGGACAGAGTTCAAAAAAGAGCAGGTACTTGGGTGTGTTTAGAGTTGTAAAGAAGTTGAGGAAAATGAGGAAAAATGGGAAAAGCTACTAAATTTGACTAATAGAAGGTCACTGGTGACCTTTGGAATTGTAGCATCAGTTGAGTGACAAGGGTGGAAACAAAATTTCAGGCAGTGAAGGAGATCATGATTTGGAGTTCCAGAATGGACAACATTACTGGCTAAGGAGGTTAGCATTTCCTGCCTGACTAATTTCTCATGGGCAATTTTGGGATTCAGTTTCCTTATTTAACCTCTCTAAACATTGAGAAGAGTTAGTTACGCTCATCATTTGTAATCAAGCAGCTGTTGCATCTGGAGGCTCTCTTGATAGCCACAATCCACATGCTTCACAGTATCTCTAATTGAGTATTTGGTTTTACTTCTTTTTCTTCTTCTTCTTCTTCTTTTTTTTTTTTTGATATAGAGCTAAAACTTTTGCTCTGATCTGTGCTCCTTGAATCCTTGAGAGCAGAAGCTATAGAATATTAATGAGGCCATGTCTTTGCTGCTAGACTGAGAAATCAGTGGTTCTCAGGTGTTAATGAGATGGCCTCAAAATTTATGTCCATTGTTAGAAAGCTGATGGCTCCCTGCTGGACTGTCAGACTTTGCTTAAATGGACAACCAAAGGCATGTTCCAACCCTGCATAAATTTCAGTCTTCAGACCTGGATATTCTGTTAATGTGGCAAAAAATCAAGTCATCTCAATCATCAACTTTTTCCCCTCCACCTTCAAACTTTCATGTCTCCAACTGCAAAGAGAATTCTTCCTTTTCCTTCTCAAGGTTGATCCCTGAAACTGTGCTTCTGGTCACAATTCTTATCATCTCCTCCAGACATTTATTTATTTTGCAGATATTTTAAACTTTTTGCCCAGCTTCTTCTCTTCAATTTGCAAATATATTTAAGCCTCTTCACTCCTAAGAAAAATTTCCCACTTGACCTTGCTTTTCTCTCAAGTTCTTGTACTACTCCAACACTTCCCAATACTTTATTATAGAACTTTTGAAAGAGAATGCTACACGTGGTATAGTATTTCCTTGCCATTTTCTCTTTCATTGTAGTTTAACTTAAACCACACCTTGCTGTTGAAAACACCCTGGAAAGGTCACTGGTGACCCCTGCTGTCAGATCCACTGACCTCTTCTCAGTCCTCTCCTACGTGACCTCTCAAACCTCTGGTTGCTTTCCTGACACTCACATATTCTGTCTGGGAGGATCAGGTTTTCTAGCTCTTCTTACTTTCTGATCACTTGCTTCTGACTCATCTTTTGTGGGTTCCTGTTTCTCTATCCATTCCTTATTACTGGGGTTTTTCATTCTCCTATTTAGACTTTCTTTTCCCTTCCTCTTTTACAAATTCTTTCTAGGTTGCTTCATCCTCATGAATGAATTCACCATCTTCCCAAAGTTCAAATAACCCTTTTAATCTGTATTTGTGGTATTTTCCTTTCTCCTGGGCTCTAGATTGCTGCTAATAGAATTTTCTGCAATGATGGAAATATTTTTTTTTTTTTACTCCATGCAATACAGAAGCCATTAGTCACATGTAACTACTGAGTGCTTGCAATGTGTTAGTGTGAGGAATTAAATTTTTAGTTTTAAGTTTAATCTCAATTTCAAGAGCCACACCTTAAAAATAATTGATTTAAATCGATTGACGGTCTTAACTATTTGCTTAAACATATGCCAAATGAAATTCATTGCCTAATCCCCCAAATAGCTCCTCTTCCTTTAGCCTCAGTTTCATTAAATAGCATCATCATCTAAACATGTACTGAAATGGCAAGCACAAAAGAAAATGACTGTTTGCTTTTCCTCACACTGAAAGCCAATTGATTATGTCTGTTTCCAAAATGTCTCCTAAATGTCTCTCTCCTTTACTACTAATGGCTCTCTTTTCCTTCCAACATTGACAGTTAATGACTTGCAGTACAGTATTCAATCGCTTTAAAGGCACACACACATACATATACACAAATATGCTTGGTATTTTCTATTTTAAATGCTATGACATGTCATTTGTGTTATAAGGCGTTTTCTGTGAACAGGGAGATAACCCTGGCTCTTAGTTTGAAAAGAATGGGCTCTTAAACTATGAGGAAGAGTTGAGTTCCTTGAGCTTTTCTGTCCTCTGGGCAATGTCTGTACTATCAACTCCCTGTTATTTCATACACCAGGCATACCTGGCATCCAACTAAAGTCAAAGTGGTAACTGCTAATACTTCATTTTTTCTGCCCCTTGAAGACCACAATAGCTTACCACTAGTTCTCCTTCTCCAGTGATTTGAGGAGACAGTGCATCAATGCCACTTGGGCCAGTAAATAAGTGGACAGAAGCCATTCTGAGGGGTTGCTTTCCAGTTCTACAGAAACTGTAAAACAGTCCTAAAAAAGAATCATCTTAGTTCACCAGGGTCAGAGCTGAGAGCTTCCCACATCATCTCACTAGCAGGGCATCAGCCTCTGATGTTCTCCCCAAACTTGGTGTCTTTTGCAGGGTTTGAAAAGTCCACACAGCACGGAAACAGGTGTGTTCAGAGAAACCTCGAGAATCCACCAAGTTGATACTCATATCTCATTTCAGTGCACATTGCTATTTTGATTGCTTGTTCTTTGAGGATAAAGTCAAACATATTCCTTAGGTGTTCAGGAGTGGGATTGTTATGTTTGCTTTCAGCCAACTTGTGAAGAGAAGTCAAACTTCAGGATACAGAGGAAAAACATTATGTGTAACTTATTGCCACTTTTTAGAAAGTGTCTTAAATTAAACCTCTCTATGGGCCTCAAAGTGATATTCTTCTCCCTTGCTTGAATTATTTTAATAATGTAATTAGCCTTCTTATCTCTTGCCTTTCTCTTCTACAATCCATCCACATACCATTTCAGTTGTTCTAATAAAGTACAATCCTTCTCTCGTTTGCACTGCCTAAACCATAAAGTCCTAAATTTCCAAATTGCATATAAGATTCTTTATAATCTGATCCTCATCTAAATGATGGTCACAACCGATAACATTCTTTGCCATTCAGCCAATGTCATGATTTCAGACATTTGTCAAAAATCAGAGTTGATGCCCTTCTTGGGGTCAGTCCTAATAACCAGTAAGGAGAATGTTCCAGGCAGACTGAAACATGTAGAGATAGTCAAAATGTTCCATTTCACTTTTGTTGCTATCTTAAATAGTTTTGCACAATATATATTCAGACAATGTTAGGTTTCCACTTTTTGTGAGATTTATCATTTTTATTTTTAATTTTTTAAATGTGTGAGCCTACTGGGCTTTCCCCACTTCACTTCACTCTACAAGAGGTTTTGCCCCAAACAGAATATGTACTTCAGTAAGGGGGAGTGTAATGACCCTTTACTTACCACCTTCTGAGAAAGACATGATTGACAGTGGCAAGGCCCAAACATAACACAAATGCAAGACAGGAAGTGTTTTGGTGGGCACATCAACTCTATTCTTTCACAGTGACAGGAAAAAACAAGGCGAGGGCAACCTTTGTACCCTTTCTCTGTGTAATGGAAAGGAATCTGACCAAAAGTTTCCTATCATGTTTGAACATAGCATGAAATCATTATCTTCTAAATAGAGTGCTATGTGCCTTTGTACTTCCCATTTCCCATCTTAATTCTCTTCTCTCCCTTCTCCCATCATTAATGCCTTTCATCCTCAATGATGCTGTTTATTCATCTCACTGATTCCTTTTTCGGAATTTCCATAGACCGTTGTATTGGCCTCTGCTCGTGTACTCGTCATTTTGGATTCCAGATATGGTTCATGTTTCTGATCCCTGTGAGATTGTGAGTTCTGGATACTGAAATAAAGCAAAAACAGTGCAAAAGAAAAGAAAGAGAAAGAAAATTACAGGCCAATATATCTTATGAAGATAGAGGCAAAAATCCTTAACAAAATATCAGCAGAGTTCAGCAATTTATAAAAATAATTATACACTGTGACCAAGTAGAATTTATTTCAGAAATACAAGGTTGGTTTAATATTAAAAAAAAATCAATGTATGGAATCACCACATTAAGAGGCTGAAGAATAAAAATCATGATCATACTAATCATGCAGATAAAACATTTGGCAAAAGTACAAATTCATTCATGTTTTTAAAGAAATATTGTCAGAAAACAATAAATAGAGAGGAACTTCCTCAACTTAAAGAGCATCTGTCAAAAACCTATTGCTATTTTGTATTTATGTGTGAAAAGCTAAATGCTTTTCCCCTAAGATCAGGAACAAGACAAGGATATCTCTTCTCACCACTTCTATTCAACATAATGTTGGAAATTCTGGTCAGTGAGATAAGAAAAGTAAATAAAAGGTATGTCAATCAGGACAAAAAAACCTGTTCCTGCTCCTGTTTTCAAGAGACATGATTGTTTATGAAGAAAGTCCCACATAATCTGCAAAATAACCCCTAGCCAAAAAATAACTTCAGCATGGTCTTGAAATATAAGATAAATATACAAAGCTTAATTGTATTTCTACACCATAGAACTAAGTATGTGGACATCAAAATAAAAAATGTAATTCTACTTGCAATCACGCACACACACACACACACACACACACACACACACACATACACACACAGGGGAAAGAAAAAATACTCCAAATTTTATATGTAAAGCTAACAAAATATGTATAAGTCTTATACACTTATGAAAGAAATTGAATAAAATCTAAGCAAATGGAAGATATACTGTATTCATGGATTTAAAAATCAAAATCATAAAGATAAATAAATCTCCCTAGACTGATTTGCATATTTGGTGTTAGTCCTTTCAGAATTCCAGCAAGATTTTTATAGATATAGAAAAGATTGTTCTAAAATTTACATGCAGAAGCAAAGGGTCTACCCCATTTCAAGATCTATTATGTAATGACAATAATCAAGTAGGTATGACATTGGCAAGGAGATTGACATATGGATCAATAGAAGGGAATAATGAACCCAGAAATAGACCCATATAAATATGCCCAACTGATTTTTTTTACAAAGGCATAAAAGCACTTCAAGGGAAGAAATATAACCTTTTTAAGAAATGGTGCTGGTGCAGTTATCATCATCCACAGGCAAAGAAAGCTTGAACTAAGTCTAACACCTTATAAAAATTAACTCAAAATGGATCATAGATTTAAACATAAAACATAAAACCATAAAATTTTTGGAAAAATGACTCATAGGGCAGGGAAGAGGGAATAAACAAAGAACTCAAGATTAAAAGCTACTCCACTTTGGAAAAGAGTTAGTTCCTCAAAAAGTTAACCATATGGTCACCATACAACTTGGCAATTCCATTCCTAAGAATCTCTGCAAGAGAAGTAAAACAAATGTTCTTAAACTTGTACATGAATATTCATAACAACACTATTCATTATTACCAATATGTAGGAAGAAATTGAATGTACATCAATTGGTAAGTGAATAAACAAAACTTGGTGTGGTCATAAAATGCAATATAATTCAGCTATAAAAAGGAATGAAGTACCAAAACTTGCTACAACATGGATGAAATGTGAAAAAATTATGCAAATTTGAAAAGTCAGACACGGGGTCACATATTATATGATTCCACATATGTGAAATATCCAGGCTAAGTAAATTTACAGACACAGAAAATAGATTCGTGGGTTTTGGGGATATAGAGAAGGAAAAATGGAAAATAGTGTTAATATGTATGGGGTTTCTTTTAGAAGGGATTAAAATGTCTTGGAATTTAGTGGTAAATTCCAAAATAATGATAGTTGTACAACTTTGGGAATATACTAAAAAACACTAAATTTTACACTGTGAATACACTAAAACAGTAAATTTTACACAGTAGTGATGGCTTTATACCTTGAAAATATGCTAAAATGGTGAATTGTACACAATGTATTTCATGTAAATAGAATCATAAAACCTGTGACTCTTGTGTCTGGCTTTGAACTATTTAAACTGAAAGTCCAATAGCACACTCGATACTCCTCTCCCTGAAAAGTGGCAAGTTCCTTTGAGTTGTTGGTGTTCTTTACTTACAAATAAATAATGTATTCCTTGCTGAAATGCTGGGGAATTTTCATAAATGTTAGAAATCTTACTAAAGTAAAATTTACTGAAATAAAAAAAACAACTAAAGTAAAATTTCTGGAATGATTCCCCATTTATATCTTTAAATTTTTCTTTTTTCTTTTTAGATATACATGACAGTACAGTGTTATCTGTCCTTTTGTAATGCACAGGCAGAACATAAAATGGTTATCATAGTTTCCTATCATGTAATGCTTAGTTAGATAGCAAAGGAGTAGATCCCATGATACTCAACCTGCTTGGATTTTGACTATCTCTATTTTAACTGTGAAACTTCTGTTGCTTAAAGAATGTTATCATCTTCATTTTGTGATTTTAAACTATCAGAAGGATTAACTTTGTTAGATATGTCCATGTCAAAGACATTAGTATACCTCCTATTAGGAATTTTGGCTTTACTTGTTTGGAGTCTTTTCAGAATAATAAACTATTATGTTTAAGAGGACAAATTTGGGGTTCATTTGAATCCGCAGTTCCTCATCTGTGAAACGGGAATAATAATAGGTCTGTGGGAATAAAATGGACTTTTGTAAAGTGCTTAGAAATATACCTACCATGTAACGAGCTCTATAAATCTTAGGGATGATTTATTATCCCAGCAGCACAGTAGAAATTTCCATCGTGGTTATATCATGTAAGTCACATAACACTTACAAGTAAATAGAGTTTATAGAAAGACAGACAGCTCATAATTGCTAATAACTAACCCTCTATAGGTATATTGCACTTATAATTTTTAGAGTATTTATGTGTACACAATCTGCCTTTTTTATCATACTCAGTATCTGTGAAGTATGTCTGGGCTGCACTTTTCGGACAAAAAAATTACTTAAAGAAACTGAGGAATGTTCTCCAGACCAAAATTTCAAAAGTGGAAGAACTTGAACTGGAACTCTGTTTCTACATCTTTCCATCACACTTCATTTATACTGTCTAATTTGAGAATTCATGTCCTTTCAATATGAGGAATCTGAGTCTAACAAAAATATGCCCACTTTTCAATGACTTTCTTATATGAATCACTAAAAAATGGAAATAATCTGTTTCTCTTGGGATTTGCTCTGTTTGAAACTGCCTGAGATGTAGTCCTTCTCTTGTAAAACCAACACAGTTATCTTGTCTTCTAAAACATAATTCTATGCTCATGTCTTTCAGAAAGGCATCCTTGGCCATGCTACTCTGAATCTCTATTTTTCTTTTGTCTATCTAACTCTCTGGGCATTTATCCTATACTCCTTGCCTCCTTTTATTAAAATAATTTTTTTCACAATACCTTTATTTATTTATTTTTATGTGGTGTTGAGGATTGAACCCAGTGCCTCACACGTGCTAGGCAAGCACTCTATCACTGAGCTACAGTCTCACCCACTACACTCCCTTTGATTGTAGTTTACCTTTTTATGGCCATGCCTATGTCTCCAATTTGACTGTTTAGGTTTTTATACAGAGGTACTGCTTCCTAGTTCAATACCTGGTTTAAACATTACTTGATGATGATGATGATGATGATGATGATGATGATGATAGTAAATGCTACTTTAACCTCTCCAGTTAGCCTCATTAGTATTCTCTGTATGACTGTGACCATAGCAAGCAATGCTTAGTCACAGATTATTTATCTCATTCATGTGACCAGTGTTTTCTGAGACCTTACCAAATGTCAGGCCCTATAGCAGCATCAGGGTAATGAAGCAAAAGAAGGCCTTCACTCAAGGATTTGTGTTCTAATAGAAGAAATAGACTTCAAAACAAGGAAGTACAGTAACACACTTCAGGTGCTGTGGTAGGAGTTCTAGTGGGGTGGCAAAAATCAAGGAAAGATCTCCACGTTGTTTATGGAGGGAGAGGTGCAGTCAAGAAAAGCTTCAGAGGAGAGGTAGAATTTGAGCCAAGTCTTAAAGATGAGTAAGTGGAACAAATCTACTTATGTCTGCCTTTTTCTGCTGTTGAAAGCAAATATGCCCCAAGGCCTGACAAGACCACTAGTTTAAAGTGCCCAGAGTTAAAACAGATCTGGAGATTTTGACCTTCAATGATCAGAGTAGGAGGAAATGACATGATCTAATTTAAAGAAATAAATTATCTGTTATTTGGAGAAGTTACTGAGCAATGACCTGGAATTGTGTTGAGATCATCTTGGCCTGCTCTTTCATAAGGGGAGATTCATCTCTGCTGCTCTGTGGTAGTCGAAAGTGTTCATACCAAAAAACAGACTTGCATTGCATTTTGAGACTTTCAGAAATACTATGCATAGTTATGTGTCCTTATACATTAATAGGTAAAACGTACATAATAAAATAACATTTTTTAATGTTTTTGCTATTCATGGAGGTAGGAAAGACAATGGGAAAAACAACTTTGGAAGTAAGATCAAACTTTAGGTGTGCTATATTTGCAATATTTATTGAACATTCAGGTAAAAGTGCTGAATAGCAATTGAATACATGAAATTAGAAGTTAGGGGAGAAATTCATGTGGCAGACATAACTTTTTGAAGCATTGGCATGCAGATGGTATCTAAACTCATAAGACTGGAAGAGATCACCAATAAAGCCAGTGTGAGTAGAGAAGAGTCCTGGAGTGCTCCATCATTTAGAAGTTGTGCATATAAGAAGGAATCAACAAGGTAGTCTGAGCAAAAGTCATAAGGGAGATAGGAGGAAACCCCAGAATGTTTGATGTGCTAGAAACCAAGAATAGGAAGTCACAGAGGGAGTGATCAGCTGCAACTAGTACTGCAGTAGATCAAATACTAGTTGAAATTAATAATTATCATCAACAAAATGATAATTATTCCTTATTTGACAGAAACAGTTTGCAGTGCGAAGGGAAAGAAAGCTTTAATAGACTGGATTGCAGACAGAGTGAGAGGAGAAGAATTGAAGAGGACACAGAAAGTATAGATGCTTCTTATAACCAGTTTTATTGAAAGCAATAAGAGAAATGGAGTTGAGAGCACAGCGCTGGGACTCGGAGCAACCACTGGGGCTCCGGTGGGTGCCCAGGGGAGAAGCGGCGAGGAGAACTGTGTGGTCTCAGAACACTGGGGCCTGGCCTGAGGAGGAGGAGGAGGAGCGTGGCCGCTTGGATTCGGAGTGACTGCACCAGAGCTACAGGCAGTGGCCAGAGGAGGAGCTGCCTGGCAAGCTGTTTGGACTCAGACCACTTCTGAACACTGGGGTGTGCCCTGAGGAGTGGGAGGAGGAGGAGCAGGAGGAGCGCGGCGGGTCGTTTGGACTCTCAGTGACTGCATTAGAGCTCCAGGTGGCTGCTCAGAGGAGGAGGCGATTGGTGAGTTGTTTGGACTTAAAGCGACCGCTCCTGAACACAGGGGGGCTGCCTGGAGGAGGAGGGCGGTGGGTCACTTGGTCTCAAGTGGCCGCACCAGAGCTCCCGGCGGCTGCACAGAGGAGGCATGCAGCGGGTCACGTGGATTCAGAGCCACTCAGAACGACCGCTCCTGAACACCCAGGGGGTTACCTGGAGGAGGAGGAGAAATGGGGCGGGACACTTAGACTCGGAGTGATTGCCAGGGCAACGGGCGGTTGGTGGGAGGAGGAGGCACGCAGTGAGTTGCTTGGACTCCTAGTGACCACACCGGAATAAGGGGCGGCTGTCTGGAGGAAGAGGCGCGTGGCGGGTCTCTGGGACTCAGAGCGATTGTACAGGGCTCCAGGTGGCTGCTCAGAGGAGGGGCCGCATAGCCAGGCAATTAGGTGCAGAGCAGGGTCCCAGGATCTAGGAGGCTTCTGGGTGGAAGAGCCGCACAGAGAAACGCTTAGGGGCGGAGCGAAGGATCCAGGACTGCGGGCAGATTCTCTGAGGAGGGGCAGCCTAAGGAGATTCATCTGTGAAGAGGGAGTCTCCCAGGCCCAGGAGGTAGGGCTGGGCCCCTGGGAACTTTGCAGAGGAAGGCAGCCCAGCCCAGGCGGTAGGTGTAAATTGAGGGGAAACTCTAGGAGACGAACCGACCAGCGAGACCTCGCCACTGGGTGAGTCTTCCCTGCCGGGTGAGGTTTCTCCAAAAGGACAGTAAAACCAGAGACACAGGCCCAAACAGGCCTTGCCTCAGCTCGCAGCCTAGTTCCCCTTTGGATGACCATTGGTCAACAAGTGGAGGCACCTCTGCCCACTAGCAGGGAATATACCCCACCTGAAGGCCACCACTCCTAGAGAGGCAGCTTCCTTGTGGAGCACCGCATTATCAACTTCCTCCAAGACTTCAGCCTACTGAAGGCTAAGAGGGGATATATATAGAAATCTTCAGGGACATTGTAAGCCAATAGAGGAAATCTGCAATATCTCAGTGATCCACTGATACCTGAACAATATGAGAAAACAAGGAAAGAAAATGCTGCAAACAAATCTAGATGTTACATCAATAAAACCCAATGACAGCATGGCAGAAGAAATGACAGAAAAGGAGTTCGGAATGTACATAATTAAAATGATCAGGGAAGCAAACAATGAGATGAAAGAGCAAATGCACACACTGAATGATGAGATGAAAGAGTAAATGCAGATATTGAATGATCACACCAATCAACAGTTAAAAGAGCAAATACAGGAAGCAAAAGATCATTTCAATAAAGAGTTAGAGATATTGAAAAAAACAAACAGAAATCCTTGAAATGAAGGAAACAATAAACCAAATTAAGAACTCCATAGAGCATATCCAGTAGGATAGAACACCTGGAAGACAGAACCTCACACTTTGAAGACGAAATATTTAACCTGGAAAACAAAGTTGAACAAACAGAGAAGATGGTAAGAAATCATGAACAGAATCTACAAGAACTATGGGATATCATGAAAAGGCCAAATTTAAGAATTATTGGGATTGAGGAAGGCCTAGAGAAACAAACCAAAGGAATGAACAATCTATTCAATGAAATAATATCAGAAAATTTCCCAAATCTGAAGAATGAAATGGAAAATCAAGTTCAAGAGGCATATAGGACTGCAAATACACAAAATTACAACAGACCACACCAAGGCACATTATAATGAAAATACATAACATACAAAATGGAGACAGAATTTTAAAGGCTGTGAGAGAAAAGAACCAAATTACATTCAGGGGGAAACCAATACGGATATCAGCAGATTTTCCAATCCAGATCCTAGAAGCTAGAAGGGCCTGGAACAACATTTTTCAAGCCCTGAAAGAAAATGGATGCCAACCAAGAATCTTATACCCAGCAAAACTTACCTTCAAATTTGACGATGAAATAAAATCCTTCCATGATAAACAAAAGCTAAAAGAATTTACAAAAAGAAAGCCAACATTACAGAACGTTCTCAGCAAAATATTCCATGAGGAAGAGATGAAAAACAAAGAAGCAAATCAGCAAAAGGAGGAATTATCCTAAAGGAATTGTCAAATAAAGGAGGAACCAAGTAATGTCAAATAAATATATATATAAAATTTAAAAACTGAACCATATGACCGGGAAACCAAATCATATCTCTATAATAACCCTGAATGTTAATGGCCTGAATTCATCAATCAAAAGACATAGACTGGCAGATTGGATTAAAAAGAAAGATCCAACAATATGTTGCCTATAAGAGACTCACCTCATAGAAAAATACCCATAGACAAAAGGTGAAAGGATGGGGAAAAACATACCATGCACATGGACTCAGCAAAAAAGCTGGAGTATCCATCCTCATTTCAGATAATGTGGACTTCAAGCCAAAGTTAGTCAGAAGGGATAAAGAAGGACATTTCATACTGCTTAAGGGAAGCATAAATCAGCAAGATATAACAATCATAAACATCTATGCCCCAAACAGTGGCTCATCCATGTATGTCAAACAAATCCTTCTCAATTTCAGAAACCAAATAGACCATAACACAATAATACTAGGTGATTTTAACACGCCTCTCTCACCACTGGACAGATCTTCCAGACAAAAATTGAACAAAGAAACCATAGATCTCAATAACACAATCAATAATTTAGACTTAACGGACATTTATAGAATATACCATCCAACCAAGAGCGAATACACTTTCTTCTCAGCAGCACATGGATCCTTCTCTAAAATAGACCATATATTATGCCACAAAGCTAATGTTAGCAAATACAAGAAGATAGAGACACTACCATGTATTCTATCAGATCATAATGGATTGAAGTTAGAAATAAACGAAAGGGTAAAACACAGAAACTATTCCAACATCTGGAGATTAAACAATATGCTATTATATGATGAATGGATAACAGAAGATATTAGGAAGCAAATTAAAAAATTCTTAGAGGTAAATGAGAGCAAAGAAACATCATATCAAAATCTCTGGGACACTATGAAAGCTGTACTTAGAGGGAAATTTATTTCATGGAGCGCATTTAATAAAAGAAGTAAAACTCAACAAATAAACGACCTAACACTACAGCTCAAAGCCCTTTAAAAAGAAGAACAGACCAGCACCAAAAGTAGTAGAAGACAGGAAATAGTTAAACTCAGAGCTGAAATCAATGAAATTGAAACAAAAGAAACAATACAAAAAATTGACAAAATAAATAGTTGGTTCTTCGAAAAAATAAACAAAATTGATAAACCTTTAGCCACACTAACAAAGAGAAGATGAGAGAAAACCCAAATCATTAAAATTCGGAATGAACAAGGAAATATCACAACAGACAGGATTGAAATACAAAACATAATTAGAAGCTATTTGAAAATCTATACTCCAACAAAACAGAAAACCTTGAAGACATCAACAGGTTTCTAGAGACATATGAATTGCCTAAACTGAACGAGGAGGACACACACAATTAAAATAGACCAATTTCAAGTACTGAAATTGAAGAAGTCATCAAAAGCCTACCAACAAAGAAAAGTCCGGGACCAGATGGATTCTCAGCCGAGTTCTACAAAACCTTTAAAGAAGAGCTCATTCCAATACTTCTCAAAGTATTCCATAAAATAGAAGAGGAGGGAACCCTCCCAAACTCATTCTATGAAGCCAATATCACTCTGATACCTAAACTAGACAGAGACTCATCAAGGAAAGAAAATTTCAGACCAATATCCTTAATGAACATCGACGCAAAAATTCTCAACAAAATTTTAGCAAATCGCATACAAAAACATATTAAAAAGATAGTGCACCATGATCAAGTGGGTTTCATCCCAGGGATGCAAGGTTGGTTCAACATCAGGAAATCAATAAATGTAATTCACCATATCAATAGACTTAAAGTCAAGAATCACATGATAATTTCAATAGATGCAGAAAAAGCATTTGATAAAATACAGCATGCCTTCATGCTCAAAACACTAGAAAAAATAAGGGTAGTGGGAACATTCCTTAACATTGTAAAGGCCATTTATGCTAAGCCCATGGCTAATATCATTCTAAATGGTGAAAAACTGAAAGCATTCCCCCTAAAACCTGGAACAAGGCAGGGATGCCTTCTTTCACCACTTCTATTCAACATCGTTCTTGAGACACTAGCCAGAGCAATTAGACAAACCAAAGAAATTAAAGGGATACGAATTGGAAAAGAAGAACTCAAACTATCCCTGTTCGCTGATGACATGATTATATATTTAGAGGAATCTGGAAATTCCACCAGAAAACTCTTAGAACTCATAAGTGAATTCAGTAAAGTAGCAGGTTACAAGATCAATGCTCATAAATCCAACGCATTTGTATACATAAGTGATGAATCTTCAGAAAGAGAAATTAGGAAAACTACCCCATTCACAATAGCCTCGAAAAAAATAAAATACTTGGGAATCAATCTCACAAAAGAGGTGAAAGACCTCTACAATGAGAACTACAGAACACTAAAGAAAGAAATTAAAGAACACCTTGGAAGATGGAAAGATCTTCCATGTTCTTGGATAGGAAAAATTAATATTGTCAAAATGGCCATACTACCTAAAGTGCTATACAAATTCAATGCAATTCCAATTAAAATCCCAATGACGTACCTTACAGAAATAGAACAAGCAATTATGAAATTCATCTGGAAGAATAAGAAACCAAGGAAAGCTAAAGCAATCCTTAGCAGGAAGAGTGAAACAGGGGGTATTGCAATACCAGATCTTCAACTCTACTACAAAGCAATAGTAACCAAAATGGCATGGTATTGGTACCAAAATAGAAAGGTAGATCAATGGTACAGAATAGAGGACACGGACACAAACCCAAATAAGTACAATTTTCTCATACTAGACAAAGGTGCCAAAAATATGCAATGGAGAAAAGATAGCCTCTTCAACAAATGGTGCTGGGAGAATTGGAAATCCACATGCAATAGAATGAAACTAAACTCATATCTCTCACCATGCACAAAACTAAACTCAAAATGGATTAAGGACCTCGGAATCAGACCAGAGACCCTGCAGATTATAGAAGAAAAAGTAGGTCCAGATCTTCAACATGTCGGCTTAGGACCAGACTTCCTTAACAGGACTCCCATAGCACAAGAAATAAAAGCAAGAATGAATAACTGGGATAGATTCAAACTAAAAAGCTTTCTCTCAGCAAAGGAAACTATCAGCAATGCGAAGAGTGAGCCTACAGATTGGGAGAATATCTTTGCCAATCATACTTCAGATAGAGCACTAATCTCCAGAATCTATAAAGAACTCAAAAAACTCTACTCCAAGAATACAAATAATCCAGTCGACAAATGGGCTAAGGAAATGAATAGACACTTCACAGAAGAAGATCTACAATCAACAAACATATGGAAAAATGTTCAACATTTCTAGTAATAAGAGAAATGCAAATCAAAACCACCCTAAGATTGTATCTCACCCCAATTAGAATGGCGATTATCAAGAATACAAGCAACAACAGGTGTTGGCGAGGATGTGGGGAGAAAGGTACACTCATACATTGCTAGTGGGGCTGCAAATTAGTGCAGCCACTCTGGAAAGCAGTGTGGAGATTCCTTAGAAAACTTGGAATGGACCCTCCATTTGACCCAGCTATCCCACTCCTTGGCCTATACCCAAAGGACTTAAAATCAGCATACTACAGAGATACAGCCACATCAGTGTTCATAGCTGCTCAATTTACCATAGCCAGACTGTGGAACCAACCTAGATGTCCTTCAATTGATGAATGGATAAAGAAACTGTGGTACATATACATAATGGAATATTACTCAGCCATAAAGAATGATAAAATTATGGCATTTGCAGGCAAATGGATGAAATTGGAGAATATCATACTAAGTAAGATAAGCCAATCTCAAAAAGCCATAGGACGAATGATATCGCTAATAAGTGGATGATGACATAATGGGCGGAGGGAAGGGTTAGTGTTAGGGTTAGAGTTAGGGTTAGGGAGGGGGGCAAGTATGGAGGAAGAAAGGACTGTATAGAGGGAACAGAGGGGTGGGAGGGGTGGGGAGAAGGGAAAAAATAACAGAATGATTCAAATAACATTACTCTATGTAAATTTATGATTACACAAATGGTATGCCTTTATGCCATGTACAAACAGAGAAACAACTTGTATCCCATTTGTTTACAATAAAAAAAACATTAAAAAAAATAACAACAACAAAAAAAGAAATGGAGTTGAGTTATAGTATTGGTTCTTTTATCTATTTGCTTATTTTTTGGATTGTAAAAATATATCCCTACAACCGTTATAACTCCATTTTCTTTATTAGAAGAACAAACTATATTCCCAGAGTACAGAGAGATCAAAACATGGGTCCCTATATTGTTGTGTTCATCTGTAAGAGATTAAGTGTTGCAGGAGATTGGATTTTTCCAAATATTTTTTTCTTTTTTCTTTTTTTTACCAAGAAAATAATCAGAATAGTATGGCTTGAAATGTATGAAATTGTAAGTCTTGATTCTAAATTCTACAACCAAAGCCAATATTTGACAGTGATATTTCCAGTTGATTTTACTCTTAGAAAAGATTGTCACCTGAATGATAACAGAATCTTTTGGTGGTCAAACAATGAAATTTTGATCATTTAAGTCTTCACATTTAACTTATGAAAAAACACAAAGTATAGGGCTGAAATCAGATTTGAAGAGGGTTTGCTTTAATGTGTATATTTGATCAATTAGTAACTTGAACCTCAAAAATTAAAATGACATACCAGAAGTCACAAAGTTGATTAAACAGGGTCATTGCTAGAATCCAATTGTTATGGTCCCTGGATTATTCCAACCCAGGAGGATACCATGCCAATGTGTAAGTGCAAAGGTACATGTGTCAATATATATGGCATTTTCCCATGAAGAATAAACATTATAAGGAAAATACTGCTAACATAGCTGGTAAATACTAAAATTAACACTATTGCTTTCATCTCAGTGTGATTTGGTATATTCTTATAGAAGACCTGCTCAGTGCCAAGCACCACAGACATTAAGGGAAAGATGATGGACTCTGTCCCAGGGTTTATGTAACTTGTAGAGAAGGAGGAAGGGAATTCACAACCACTGGACCAGGCACCTTCATGTGTAGTCCCCTTCCTAAACCTCAGCACAGTGGAGCAGGATGGCCATTCCATTTTTACACAGAAGGAAACTGGGATTAAGCAAGGCAAATGGAGTCACTCAAAAAGTCAGAGCTATACAGTACAGAGCTTGCTGAATGTAGGACTCATTCTTTCTATGCCTATCTAGTGGAGGACTAGAGCCTGTCACTATTTATAAGGTCTGAGTATTCTCATCTGAAAAACTGGTTTTGAGGAATGAAAAGGAAAGAGTGGAGAAATAATTCACACAGAACACAAGAGAACTATTCAGGATCTTGCTCATGTCTTCACTGGTAGCACAAAGGAGGGGTGATGTACCTCCCTCTGCATGACTGGGGAGCATGCAGAAGGAATGTTTTCCAATCAGTGGAAAACTGAATAGATCTCCAGGATGGCACAGGAATGTGGGGACATTGCTTAAGGAGTTGATGCTGAGTGTCTAGCAATGTAACCAATGATGTTGCTCTACCTCTGGAAAAGTTAGATTTTAATAATGTGAGGAGCGATAGAATCAATAAATGATTTTAGACATAGTAGTTGAAAACCCACAAGGTTCAGAATCAGTATATCTAGATTTTGGTCCTAACTCTGTCACTTATTAGTCCTCGGATTAGAGGGATGTCACTTCAGTGGGACTCTCTGAGTCCCGGCTTCCTTATCTTTAAAATGGGCATAATGATAAGGTCTACTTCATGTAGTTCTCTAGAGGAACAAATGAGATAATGAATATGAGAGTGCTTTAAGAATTCTTGAGAGCCATGAAAATCCTTAGTTACCATCATTCTTGTATATATTCTTAAATTCCCTAGTTTGATATGAAGTAATTTCAATTTACCAGGTTTACTGAAGAGTTTTTAGTTACTTTCCTTAGTTTCGAGGACCTAGGATTGGTAGAGGGAGATCTAGAAGCTTAAGGTTAAGTTATATATCTCTTGGGTTACTTGAAAACAAAAATTCCTAGCTCTTAGGAGATCTAGAGCCCTTGGAGTAAGTTATAAATTTCAGGGTGTTCCAGACTAATACCTAGTTCCCAAATACCACACAATGCCAGATGTATCAATGAGTACTGGATTATTTAATATTTATAACGTGACATTTTTGGAGTGCTGTGCATTGGTCATCAAGTTGGCATTGAAAATGGAATATGTGAACCAATCTTAATGAAAATATGCTTATGCACACTGTCAATGTGGTGAATTTGGGAACATGGGGTTACTATACTTGATTTTGTATTGCTGGCCCCTTAGCCAACCAGCTAAGCAACAGATGTTCCTTGGAACTAATATGAAGGAGGTGATCAGAATAATTATCCTCAACATACTGGGATCTTGTATGGAGCTCTAAATCATTTGCTTATTTTGCACAGAAATTTCACTTAAGATATACACTACAAAAGTGTTGGCATGGATGTGGGGAAAAAGGCACACTTTTACATTGCTGATGGAGTTGCAAATTGGTGCAGCCACTCTGGAAAGCAGTGTGGAGAATCCTCAGAAAACTTGGAATGAACCCACCTTTTGACCTAGTTATCCCACTCCTCAGTTTATACCTAAAGGACTTAAAATTAGCATACTACAGTAACACAGCCACATCAATGTTTCTAGCAGCTCAATTCAGAATAACTAGATTGTGGAACCAACCTAGATACCCTTCAACAGATGAATGAATAAAGAAACTGTAATAATGGAATATTATTCAGCCATAAAGAAGAATAATATTATGGCATTTGCAGATAAATGGATGGAATTGGAGAATATCATGCTAAGTAAAATAAGCCAATTCAAAAAAACCAAAGGCCAAATGTTTTTTTCTTTGTTAAGTGGATGATGATATATAATGGGGGTGGGGAGGTGGGGCTGAGAGAAGAATGGAGGAACTTTAGATTATGTACAGGGAAATGAGAGGGAAGGCAGTATGAATAATGATGGAATGAGACAGACATCATTACCCTATGTTCATGCATGATTACAAGAATGGTGTGAATCTACATCATGTACAACCATGGAAATGAATGATGTACCCCATTTGTGAATAATGAATGCAAATGTGGTCTGTAAAAAAAAAGATAGACACTATACAAGTTCAAAAGTAAATTATTGTATTAGTGATATGAGAAGAGTTAATTGGAATTCTAGCATACTTTTTTTCTTTTAAATTAAATTATTAGTTGTCCTTATTATTTCCTTCATCATTGTTACATTCAGACTGCAATGAAAGACAGATAAATTGTTCTGATTTTAATGGGTTGAAGTAACTGCAGAGGAATTTGGTAGCTGGAGTTTTCCTTACAGTCTTCTTACAAATTCTCATTGTAATTGAAATAGTTTTGTACCAAATATATAGCTAACAATTCAAATAAAATGCCTTTTATTAGCTGAGAGGAATTTTTACAGGACAGAAATGAGCCTGCACCTTTCTGTCTTGATAGGCAAAGGAATTGATTAAAATTGACCAGCTAAGTATGGCTGCCCTTTAGAGCAATGGAGTCAAATGAAAACCCTATTTGCAGTGAACTTTCTCCCAATGAGCAGTAACTGACTGGAATCAACTGTGTGGTTTTGACTGAGGAGATAACTTTCTCTGTGGAAAAAGCAAAACAGGAGAACAGAAATGGAGAACATGGGCTAAAGCTGACCACATGAGACTGTGGTTGCCTTCATCAGGAATTGCTTGGTCACAAGCAGCAGAAACTCACTTAAAGTTACTTAAATATAAATGAGGTACTAATTGCTAATAAACAGGATGCCTCTCAAAGGAGGGAGTATAGCCAGCTAGCCTCCAGAGGAGCTGGAACCGGAAGACAGACAGCGAAAGGGAGCTGAGGCAGACTATTTGCTTGTCCTCTTGCCTTTGTATCAATCCCTGGATTCACACAAGCTCTTGCATTTCTCTGCCCATCTTCATTTTTCTTTCTCTGAAGACCAGCTTTCTCTGGCCACATCCATGTGGGCCCAATGCCATTACCCCAGACTGGAGGTGATGAAATGAGCTCCTGGAATCTTTTGTGCTGTGATTATAAATTTCCAGGAGTCTGAGGCCCACTTTGGATTGTTACGGCCTTCAGGATGCCTAGCATTCTGAGTGAGTTCTGCAATTCTAGAAGCCTGAGATACTCTGAGGGCTGGGTCCCAAAATGACTTGGTTAGGAAAAATCTTGGGGAAATAAGGTGGTCTGAAGTTATTCTTGGCTTTCTCCCTTGTCTCCCTCTGGATGCTATTTTTCCATGTGGGAGCATCTGCTGACTTCTGGCTGGCCAGATCGTCCTCCTTGGGTCCCCATCTTTCCTCCTGGTAAGCAATGGATTTTTCTTCAGACTAAGATTTCAACTGCCTCCATTGCTATTTGTACCTCCCTAGCTATGGTTCCTCTCATTTATTCAGCAAGGTTCTAATTGGTGCGCTCTAATAAACATTCACAGTCAACGAAGAGTACTTGTTTTGAAAGACTTAAGTAGTGATTCAAATGGTGGGGGTACCAGAGGCTAGGAGGAGGCCTTTGGAGTCAGAGGTTCTTTCTGAAATCACCTGGTATAAAGGGCAAATCAGAGAGATTTGAATATGAATCCAGCTTTTTTACTTTTAAAAAAGTGAGAACTTACAAAGTTGACATTGCTACTTCTACATTTCAAATGATCCCAACTCTACTTACTCCATAGAATCGCTGTGTGGAATAAATGAGGTAATGTATGAAATGCATAAAATAGACAAAGGCAGTGGAATTTCAGTAAGTAATCTGTGTCCCACCCATTTACTCATCTCAACTCTCATTACAAGGATGGTTGCCCTAGAGAAAGACTCACACTTTGAGGACAGCTCTAGAAGTACTATTGGCTCCCTTCTCCAGGGCAGGTATTGGTATTTTCCATTCTCTTATGTACAGATTGGAGTATTAGAGACAGGATATCACACTCTTCCAATATAATGGTATAGTTCTAAGACAGCAAAAGGATTCCAAGGCAAAGAGGACTTTGAGTCTAAAAGGCATCTGCTGACATCATGGACAAAGAAAACTGGGGTACATTTCTAGTGGTGTTATCTTCTAACACTTGAACTTCAACTAGAAACATATATATAAAAGATGTATGGGGCTAGGGTTGTGGCTCAGTGGTAGAGCACTTGCCTATCATGTGCGAGGGACTGGGTTCGATCCTCAGCACCACATAAAAATAAATAAATAAAATAAAGGTCCATCCAGAACAAAGAAAAAAAAAATAAACGATATGGGCTGGGGTTGTGGATCAGTGGTAAAGCGCTTACCTGGCATGTGTGAAGCACTGGGTTCGATTCTCAGCACCACATACAAATAAATAAAGTTTCATCAACAATTAATGGAAATATTTAAGAAAAAGATGTGTGTTTGGGGTGTATGTGTATATATGTGTGTGTATACTGAAACATTACCACTGTTTCAGTATTTACTATGTTAACTATTTATATATTATCTCACCCAAAAACTCTTAGAGTCAAGATTCTGATTTGCAGATAAGGTAGTCAGTAATCTGCCTAAAGTATAAGATTGTATTGAAAGCTATAGGGGTTCCAACTCTGAAAATGATGCTTTAAAAAATTTTAATCTTTTACTAACATATAATCATTGTGCATGTTAACAGTATACAGGGTGGTATTTTAGCACACACATATAGCATGCACTGATCAATCAGGGTAATTAGCATTTCCCTCTCCTTATCATTTATGTCTGTAGCCTTTGCTCCTCTCTTTGAGATCCTCGGATTTTAACTACTGGCAATATCTTGTGCTGTGCTAGACCACATCCTGTGCTGCTTTCATTGTCCCTGTCTCCTGTCAGGACTCTCAGTTAAGCCACCTAGAGCTTCCAACTCCCCATGAACCGGAGCCCTACTGGGTTCCATGGAGACACTCCGCCCTGCAGCTAGGATCCAAGCCTCATTAATCTCCCAGGTCTAATACCTTGCCATTCAAAGTGTGGTGCTTGGAATAGCAACCTCACCTGGGAGCTTGTTAAAAACACAGAATCTACTGACCTATCTCAGGCCTACTGAATAAGAACTGGCATTTTCAAAATCTCCCAAGGTGGTTTCTACTCCCATTAAAATTTGAGAAACACTGATCTGGGATGTGAACCACATTGGATGCAGATTATCTTAATTGCTCGGGTATTTTTCAGCATGTTAATCTCCTTTCTACATAGCCACAACATTTGATTCCTGTGAGAAAGTTTTACCTAGGTGCTTTTCACTTTTCTCTCCTTTTGCAGCTTTATTCAATAGCTGTTTATTAAATTCTCTGTAAGTCAGAAAGAATTTAGCTTTGGGGGAGTTGCTTACCTCACCACAAATAGAAGGTACTATTCAGGTCTTTCCCTACAGAAGTCAGGCTCTCTGATAGGCAAAACCTTTGCAACTCAAAGCATTAGGAAGTTTTTCTTCATTTTTTGGAACTTGGCTTCTCTTTTCCATGCTAGACTTGAGCAGAGCAGAGCAGAGCTATATGGGTGAAAACACACTAAAGATGTCCACAGCTCTGTACCCAGAGAAGCCCCTTCCAACTTGCTACTTACAAAACCATATATTTTTTCTTAAGAGCAAAGAGAGTCAGAGAAAGGCGAATCCATTCCTTTAACATGTAACAAAAGAGTACTGGGTCTTTAACTTCGGCAAAACAGAGATTTCAAGTAATTCTTTACTGTGATGCTTTCACATTGTATTGAGTTGGTGGAAATAGGAGTCAAGCATTCCCAGGAGCTGGTCAATTAATTATGATGGGCAATTCTTGAATCTTTAAAACACTCTTTGACATAGAGATACTGCCAATGGTCAGCAGAGCATGGGACAGGGAAAGGGCTGGGGGGTGGCAGGAGGCTCCACCTCTCTTTCTTCCTTCACAGTCCTGATTAGAAGGCCACAGAGGGGAGGCTGCACTAGATCTGTGGCTGCTGGCTTGTGATGGCCTGGGAGAACAAAGGATGGCTGCTGAAAACAGTGCTCATGTGTCTTGGATGGAGAAGACCAGATTTCTTGAAAAAGGAATCCTGAGAGACTTGCCCATTGCCTCATAGGGCTTCACAGGGACCTGTAGCGGTGAAGGTGCAGTTCTTTGAACAGGGATATCCTCTGGGAATGATAGAAAAAGAAGTGGGGGTGTGAAAGGATATAGTCACAACATGTACTAAGAATCATTGTTTTTCTTGGCCATAAAACTGATACATGCTCATTATAGAGAATTTGGAAAACAGAACTCTCCATAGAGGGAAATAAAAACTGCCTTTATTCCACTAGCCAGAATAATTATTTTATATTGGGTTATATTTCCTTTCAGATATATACTTTTTTCATTCTTAATTATTAGTAAATATTTTTAAAGGAATGATGTTAAAGACTGCTCCATATGAATGTGGCTTATCCTGCTTATGTAAAATTGATCTTTAGGGTTATTTCTAATTTGTAGCTATTAAAAGTAGCTCTGTTATGAATATTCTTACACAAATTTTTAACTATCTGTGATCCTCTCCTGACAATAAACTCCTAAAAGTGGAATTATAGTGTGAAAGGTATATTTTTAATGTTTCTGATATGTATTGTTAATTGCCCTCTGGAAAGGGTTCTTCTAATTGGTATCTCCAAGAGCTGAGTTTGTTAGTATAAATGGGTACTGCAGCTTTATTAGATGAAGCAGTCAGTATTTTTTCAATCATAATAATGATTTTTAAAACATGATTCAACCCGAGTAAAGGAGAACAGAGTTTTATTGGCCCACGTAATTTGAAGAGTCATGGCTTCACTGTTCTTTCTATATTAGTTTCATCCTCAGTCTGATTTCTTCTTGGTTATAAGAGGGCTGCTAGTAATGCACTTCTTTTACAAAAGAGAAAACGGATTCAGTCCTGAACCACTGCAAGAAGCCATTCTGATTTGTCAAATTGAACTACGATCACCAGAGGTTGGTGTTAAGATGACTTATAACCCTGATGGGAATTAACAGTCCTACCATCCCAGTCGCAGAGGGAGGATCAAACCCATATTCACCAAACTGTTGCTTTCATCAATAAAGGTATGTTGTTGGTGTTAGCCATATATTTACTATGTCCTTTGGAGTCTATTAAATGTTTTAAAATTTTATAAATGGAATAGGCAAAAAATGGTATTCCATGGCTATTTGAATATGTGTTTCATTGGTCCTCTTTGAGGTTTAACATATAAAACCTTATCTTCCTTAGTGAAGCGTTTCTATAGGTCCTTTCCCACTTTTTTTTCTTACAGATTGTGAATCATATTTAGTAGCTTAAACATGTAGAATGGTAACTGTCTGGTTGAATATTAAACTCATCTAGGGGGTTTCAAAAAGACATGTTATGACCCCGCCTCCAAAGTGTCTAGTTTAATTCATGCAGCGTATGTTGTAAAAACTTCCTTGGAGATTCTAAGTTGTTTCTAAGGTTGAGAACTGTAAACCTTTTGAAGCACCCTCTCTATCTATATATCTTCCATGTCACTCCTAAGTTTCATTTCTTTTACAGATTGCTCTGAAATCCTATGTCATAAGTACCTCTAGTAAATGAAGCATTTATTCAGGCCTTGGAAGAGACAGAATGAGATGAATATTCATGACCACTCCTATGAATTAAGTCAAGCAATCAGCTGCTTCTCTGGCACGGTCAATGTGGCAGTACTCAGACTCACAGAAACCTTTTTTGGCCCCTTCTTTCCTGATTAAGGGGAAAGGAAAAGATGTCCCTAAGAAACCCAACCCACGGATAGTATATTTGTAAACAGGGAACTAAACAGGAATGCATTCTTGTTGAAAGCAGAAGCATATTTACTTCTACGCTGGTTGTTTATGGCATCATAGCTGTGCTTACAGAAACAAATGGTGCTATGCTTGGCTTATTCCCCCTCCTAAAGAGCCCAAGGAAATGTTAGCAGACATTTCTTTTAACAAATGACAGTTCTGCTATTAAGCAGCTATTCTGAATGCATCTACCTTCTCCATGTTTGGGGACTAGTGGGTACTTGTTATTCCCAGGATGTGTTAAGTCAATGAAATCAAATGAGAAACTTTATTCCTTCCAAGACTGTGCTGACAAATTAGTTAGATTTTTTTTTTTTTAAATCAGAAACACTGCACTGCTTTGAATCATCAATCAAGAGAAATTGCTTCATAAATGTTCCTTTTCTTGGCCATAACTAAGATGTGCTTCCTCTTTTGGTGTTCAGGAGGGCTATTAAGGCCTCTGAGTACCAAAAGGAATGCTAACATTCCAACCCAACGGTTCCTGTTGTTACCTCTCAGTGCTTCTCTGATAAATCATCATGTTCACTTGAAAGCTTACTTTATACACATGCCATTGATTGATCACCTATAATTATCTTCTTGCAGATATATCCACAAAGGGTTTGTGAACATTTTATTAAATTATAAAAATATTTAGCATCTTAAATAACACCATGTATGTAAAATAATTGGAACTCTTACTAGACAGAAATAATCAGCATTGAGGAATGGCGACTTGATGACATTTGACAAGTAATTTTGTTGTCCTTGGGAAATGACAAGGCAAATGTATGTTGGGGGCAGATAAGAGGAGTTCAGGGAATTGCACCACCTTACCCCCCCAGCAGGAGACAGAATCATGTACTTTATACATTTTAACTTGTATCCCTTCTTGTCTGAAAAATGTAATGGAAATTCCTAAAGAACTTTATTATTCTAGTAGCTTAATTTGATCTACCAATTCCAGAGCAGTATTGAGTTACAGAAAGAAAATCTTTTTTTTTTCTCCTTGAGAGCTAATGATAAAAAAATGCAGATTTTTGAAAAATACAATCAGTACCCAAGGAAGTTGCCTCTATCTTCACAATTTACAAATCCAGCAAAGTGCAGCAAACTGTAATTTAGCAATGAGGAAAATATCCCAACCCTCAAAGTTGCAGCATAGTTCATTACTCTCTGAGAATTCAAATGTCAAAACACTGGGAAAGATATGGTTGAGATATTTTTCTTGTCTGGCAGACCAAAAGGAAAAGTAGAGAGTAGCCCTGGTGAGAGTCAATGGAATATTTTTTTAAAGTGGGAGCAAAAGTGAACAGCCTTCTAAAGAAGACTAGTGCAATTATGATCCAAAGGTGCTGAGTGATCCCTCAGGCTATTAATGAGGCAATTCTGCTCCTACCCTGTCTCCCCAGGTGGATTTCTCCCCTTCTTCTTTATGCTCCCTATCCTCTTCCAGGTAAAGGAATATAGCAGAAAGAGCAAGGGCTTATGAACTAAAGAAAACTTGGTACAAATCTCAATCGCATGTATAACATGAGAACTGTGATTAATAATATTGTACTTAGGATTTTTCTAAAAGGGTAGATTTTAGGTGCTCTTGTCACAAAATTGGAAAGGGTTGTTATATTAGACAATGGCTGCATTAATTTAACTACAGTAACCATTTTTACTATGTATATGTATATCAAAACATGCCCTAGATATTAAATATGTATATAAAGATAGTAAAAACTTCCATCACAACACACCCTGTGATCCTGAGCAAGTTGTTGATCTAAATTCAGTTTCCTCAATAGCAACATGAGCATAAATAAAAGTAGAGGCTCAAATAATATAAGGAAGGGAAGGAGAAAGAGAGGTGAGAGAGAGGGAATGGGCTAAGGAGGAAGAGAAATAAAGGGGGAAGGGCAAAAGGAAGGGATAGATGTTATCAGAACCAAATGAAACAATTTCTCATCAACCTTAGCTCTTCACCTGTTCCTGTTTCTGTAGCCTCTCTCAATGCCCCAGCCTTACCTGCCCCCAGAGCATTGAAAACACACAAAGCCCTCCACACAATAATGACCTATTAGCCCCAGGACTACTGATAGGTAACCATGTAGCACATTCAAAGCACAGCATGAAGACCACTAATGGCCACTGGTCTGCTTGAATCTGGTTAACTTCACCAGTGGCTGCCTTCATTGTGGGCAAGGTTGAACATCAATATATGCTTGGGAAAGCCTATGAGTAATTCATTGGATTTATTAGACTTTTATTTAATTCCACTCCCCCAATTAAAGTTTCTTTTAAAACTACCATTATTATGATCTGGAGAAAAAAAAAAAAATAAAGCATAAAATGAAAAAGGCATGAGTATCCTCCCCTCCTGGGGAGTGGCAGGCAACAAAGAAGATGAGGACAGGAAAAGAAAACAATTAAGTAGCATTTATTGACCATTCACTAAGTGTGATACAGGTTTCCAATTGACTTTTATTTAATCATAACTTGCAAGGTAGGTATGATTATAGATCATCTCCTTTGTACAGAGACAATAGGGTCATAGAGAGATTAAGAAATGTTCTCAACTAGACCTTGAACTAGAAAATATGGATTAGGAATTGAAAGCCAAGTACTCTAACTCTAGAATTCTTGAGTTTATTATTTAATCTGAGAGTGGACATGGACTTCAGTTGTACGGACTTGGATTCAGGCATTGGGCCTTCTTATAAAAGCTGAGTGACCTTGAGCATGTGAACCTACTTAAACCATGTGAACCTTCACTTTGTGTGTAAGATGGGAATGCCAACAGAACTTTGCGTCAGCGATCTGACTGAGTATTTAATGAGATAATGTATGTAAAACCCTTTAGCATGGGGCTTGCCATAGAGTAACCTTTCAGTAAATGTTAGCTATGAAAAGTTTCATTTTATTATAGAGGTAACAGAAATGGCACCATGACTTCAACTTACTAATTGCTAATTTTTGTACATTTGCCACAACAAAGGCACAGTTGACCTTGGTGCAGCTCTTTCTCTTTCTTTTTAAACCTTAATTTTTACTTGGGAGAGAAGAATTATACTCTGAAAACTTCATACATTTGGGTAAAATGGTTTCTGCTGTTAGGTAAACTCCTGAAGAGGATTTAAAAATCATCCTGGGGAGAAGCGGACTGTGTACAATCATAAACTGCTGCTCTGTTATCCTGCTTTCTTTATACTACCTAATCCTTGTTGTTTTGTCTAGGTTATTACAAAACTGTATCTGAGGGCTCAAAGGAAAGAAATGTAAAAAACAAAATAGAGTACAAAATTCAGATACTAAAATTCTTAGTGCTCACAGACTTGAGGCAAACAAATATATGCTCTGGTTCCTGTTGGCTATACTTGATTATACACAGGCAACCCTTGTGTTTTCTTCAAAAGGGGATATGTTACAATAAAATAGTTCCTCAAGGAAGCAACCTTAAAATGGTGCCAACTTTATCAAATCCAGTTTCATAAATGTGTACTATTTATTGAGCTAGCAGGTTGAGTAAAATGAGAGAAACAATTTAAGTGCCTTTTCTTCCTTTTAATGATATGTTGAAAAGCATTCTCAATTCTCCTAAATACCCCCAGTCATTTTGACTGAATAGCATTTTTACTCTGCAATTTAAACTATTTTCTGAGATATTTCTGATCAATGTATATTGTTTTCATACTGACTAATTCTAAAGAGCTCTTAGTAATTTTCATGTGGATCAAAAAGCCCTGTGGGTAGGAATAACTATGACTTCCAGCAGGGAAACACAGGTAAAAAGGACAGAGCACAGGAAAGGAAATAGAAAGGAGGTACAGAGAGGCTGTGGGAACAGAGGCTGGGGAAGGGCCTCTGGAGGAAGAACACCTGGGTGGTTCCTCTAATTGCTAGCCCCACAGCAGCCTTCTCCAAGGCTCCACAGCCCAAGGAAGAAAGCAAATGGCCTCTCTTCTCCAAGACCATGTGAAAGCTACAGTCATTCTCTTTCTTTGTAAAGAATATGATGGTTTCAAACTTTTCTGTTTCATTTTATAGTATTTAAAACAAGGAGGAGGAAGGCAGGTGAATGGGAAGGAAAGGGATGCTACTGGCTCGATTTCCCACTTGTGGACAAAGTAAACACTTCCTAGTTTGTTTTGGTATTCATCAAAAATAGAAGGTAGTGATAGGAGAAAAGAGGATAAGAGTGCAAATGAGAGAGAAGAAGGGAGGAAGAGGCAGGGGAAAGAGAGATACAGAGAGAAGGGGAGAAGAAAAGACTGGCCATCAGGATAATCTCAGCTAAAATCCTTATCCTGCCTGATGGATGTTTTCAGAGGCTGTTTTATCTCACACATTAAATAAGTCTCCAGAAGTCTACCAGACAGTGGTAATAGTCATGATACTATTCTGGGCCAGCCCAGAAACAAACCACTTGTCTTTAGTGGGCTGCCAAGAAAATCAGATACATGAATGACACACACTGTGTGGGTCATATCTAAACAAGTTTATCTTTAAAAGAAAATTTGAGTTGATTATTTTATTTGCAAACAATTCATGTGCATTAGAGAAATGTGTGCAGAAACAGAATTGGTTGGACTGAGAAGGAAGATCATTTCTTATATTTATCAGAAAGGATTCATGATGACCAGACATACTTAGGGGAAAGGCATTTAGATCCTGAGAAGAGAGAGAGAGAAAGAGAGAGAGGCAGACAGACAGATATACACACTGACTGACTCTGAGAATAGATGATTTGTTCACAGGCTCTGTAATCATCAAATCATAAGTGGCACACACCATTTCCATTTAGATTTTATTAGTCAAGAAGATTTACATGGCTATGCCTAATCTAAGGGGTCAAAGAAATACACTCCTCCCTACCTTGATGAAGAAAGAACCACAGTGGTGGTAAACAACACTTATAAGGGAAAGAACTATTAGGAAAATGTTGCAGAGAAAGAAAACAGCATGTACAAAATCTCAGAGAGAGGCCAGCAGGATGTTCTAGACTAATATAAAGTTCTGAGTAACTAGAGCATGGATTTCAAAGGGAGAAATTGTGAAAGATAAAGCTTGAGAGCTGAGTCATAAGATCACTGAGTCCTGTAAACTATACTAAATCACTGGGAATTGTATCTTGAAACCAATAGGAACCATTGAAACATTTTAAGGTTTGCAGCAATACAATCAGATTAGTTTTTGAGAGCATCATCCTAATGAATAATCCAAGGGAAATAAGTAAATTCATTTATTCACTTTCTAAATACTGGGCTATGTCAGGCAGTGTGCTAGGTTGATGAAGAAATGGGAACAGATCAAATCCCTGACTTTGGAACTTGGGAGCAATGGAAGGCTCTTCTAGTATCCTGGAAGTAATGTGAGTGCACTGGACTAAGGCAACAGAGAGAAGTGGAAATAAATTTGAGGGGAAAAAATCAAGGCATGGATAAGGAAGGAGGGAGAGAATTTCATAAAAATATTATTTCTGATCTGGAGTTCATGATGGGTGGTGACTGAAATTTCATTTACTGAGATGAGGAACATTGTTGAAAGAGCAGATGTGGGCAGGCAGGAGGTTGGATGAGCTCCATTTTGGCCCAGTTTTGGAGCTTATAACTGGGTTATTGTTTTCTGTTTGTTCTTCTCAGTTGAATTTTATCTTTGTTTTATTTAGCTGTTGGGAGCATTGCTTCTTATTAACCTTTTGGTTTAGTGACTGGACACTTGAAATGTTCTCTGGCTTACACCCTGGCACTGTCTAGACTCTGCCTTTGATAGTCCCATCCTTGCTGCCTCCTCTTAAGCTTCTGACCATCAAGAGGGAAGATGGAGAAACTCGGAAGGCATTGGCCTCATCTCACCAAGGGTGGGGAGAAGCTCATTCAGATGTCATCCAGTGCTGATTTAGTTCAGAGACCTGCATGCCATTATATTATTCATGGGTGTTTATAGCCCATTGCATAGCACTGAAAGGCAGACGCCACATATGCATTTTAATGACTCTGGATATCAACATAATGGTGTAGATGTGCCTTTCTTCAGTGCTCTTGTGACTATGAATCATATACAGATCCTCTGACATGATTACATTCATTCTTAGGTATGTATCCTAGAGAATTTATTCACATTAGTCCCAGGACCAGTCAACAGGAAGACATGTTGCTAAATTCTTCATCATATTTAAAAAAAATTAAACTCTAAACATACAGAAAATGTAGAATGTTTAAATAAATTTTGTTTATTAAAAAATAGTATATCTACAGTAAGGAACATGACCAAATCACAGCTACGGTCAACCCTGTAGACAAAGCTCATATACATAATGATGAGGGAAAGAAGCAAGACAAGGAAAAGCATTAAATATCAAGTATCATTCCATTTCGGGTTAAAAATAGGCAAAGTTGACATATTGTTTAGTGATGTACATATGTAATGAATCATAAAGGTAAGAATATGATTATCATAAAGGGTTTGAACCAGATTATATGCCTATAATTCCAGCTAGTCAGGAGGCTGAGGCAAGAGGATTGCAAGTTCAAGGCCAGCTTCAGCAACTTACTGAGACCATGTCTAAGGAAAAAAGAAAGAGAACTTCTGGGGATGTGCCTTAGTGGTAAAACATTCCTGGGCTCAATTCCCATTGCTGGAAAAAAAAAAATAAGATCTGAGTTGGGACAAGGGAGCAGAACCCAGCATTTGGAAGTCCTGATGAGCTGTCAATACTGTTTCTTACAGATGAAGTTGACCGTTATACTTTAGTCACGAGAACTTAATCTAAGTTCTGTTTTTAAACTCTGATTCTGAATTCAAGGTTAAATATTGCCTTAATTGAGTCTTAGAATCTCTCTTCTCATCAGAAAAGGAAATTTGCTGTCGCTGGCTCTTTGTGGTTCCAAAATCCGTGGATATTTGTCACCGCCTGCAGCAACAACTTGCACGGGTCTTATGGGTGGTGGAGTGGAAACTGAGGCACTTCTATCTTTCTCTTTGGTGCACTGCTTTCTTGCTTGTTTATAGAGGATAGAGGAAATGAGGTTTACTTGCTTTGAGAGGAGAGAGAGACTTTGCTTAAGAGAGATTTTGAAAGAAGGACAGGCTTTTCTTAGAGCTTAGAAGAAAAGGCTTGCTACACCTTAAAGTCCTGCATCCTGTGAACTAAGGGTACGTCTACCTAAGGTGCCCTAGTGATGCCTCTCAGTTCTCCGTTCTTCGATCTGCCTTCCGCCGCTGCCCCTACTTGCTGCTGTGTTCTTTCTTCTGGCTTTTTTGCTAATGGCTGCTGTGGCGTGTCTTCTCTGGCTACTGCCGTGCCGCGTGTCTTCTGCTACTGCTTTTCTGCTGCTAATGGCTGCTGTCCGTGTTTTTCCCTCTGGCTGCTTCTAATGGCTGCTGTGTCTCTGTCTCGCTCCGCCTACGCTTATATCACCTCCAGGAGGTGGAAAGCAGGGCCACGCCTCTTACGCAAAGATTAGGCGAGACACTCCGAGCAGGCAATTAGTGCTCGAGAACACATGCGCATACATTGTGTGCGTGGACGAGAAAATCACCTGAGTGTGCTTATGTCAATTAACCTCCTCGCTGCCGATGTGATCAGGCGCCATCCCGGCGCTGCCAACATGGCACAGCCCCCAACAATTTGCAGTGGCAGGTTTAGATGGGGGGCAAAGGAAGGAGCTGGTGTGGATGACAGCAACTGGTGAGAGGAAATTAATGCAGGAGGGTCCTCTGACGAGCTTCATCAGGGACTGATGCCTGGTGTCCCTGGAATCCAAGGGTCACGTCTTATACTCCCCTACATTCTGCATAAATGGGGATCCAATTATTTCCTTCTTTTCTTTCAATTTTGTTCTCAGCCACAGTGGATTTCAAGGTACTCTGCCTTTCATCAGAGGGTGGAACAAACCCCAGAATCACCTTTTGCTCTGTTTATGTAAAGTAAGGGTTTCCCAAAGGTCTTTGTCTGGATTGTGATCACAAACGTTTCTCCTCTGAACCTTCTTGTTATGTTTCTTTCATTTCTGACTATTAATGTAGTACAGGAGATGCATGTGAATTAACTTTAAAAGGACACCAACTTTAAATAAAGAAAAGCAACTTGTACACATATGATACGATTTATTTTTAATGATATAGGTTTTTTTTGAGCACATTTTTGTGCCAAAGCAGGGGAAAAGGCCAGGAAGCTTAACATCAGTGGTTCTCAACTGAGGGGGTGATTTTGCCCTTCAACCAGCAAAGGACATTTAGCAATGTCCAGAAACATTTTTGGTCATCATAAGTAAGAGGTGGGTGCTATTATTATTTAGTAAATAGAGACCAAGGCTTCTGCAAAACACTCCACATTGCACAAACCCCCTCAAATCATTGTCTGCCCCAAATGTTCTTGTGCTTCTAGTAAGAAAGGTGGCTATACATCCAGTTCAGTAACCATGCTAATCTCTGGGGAGAGAACTGAAATACTAAAATATTTAAGTAGTATTTCAGCTTTACCTGTAGAGCTTCTGCTTTAAGCAACACATTTTTCTTATATTCTACAAAATATTAATAAACACAATAAAATATGAAAATAAAATGTACCTACTGCAAGAAAAGGTAAATACAGAAAAAAATTAAACATTAAAGAAAGCGTGTGTCCTTCTAATCATTTTTCTTATGTGTACATCTGTGCACATGTAAGTTGGTATTTCTAAAGTAAGTGTCCTACTCTATGTTGAACATTTCTCCATCCATATTATAAAACCTTTTTCCATGTCAAATATTTTTAAAACACAATTTTAAGTGATTGTGAAATATTCATTCTACATTTCTAAATAAATTTAAAGATATTTCCAATATGTCAATGTTTATATTTTTAGAATATATTCAAGTGCAAATTTTAGAAGCAAAGAGTTTTATGGAGAGAATAAGCTATATTATCAAACACTGACTTCAGACTTCAGTCCATCACAGTCTTTTGCTATTTTTAATACTGAGCAGAATTAACAGAAATTAATAGATAGCATACACATTTGAAAATAGAAATTTGAGAACTGGATGCCAGCTTAGGAAAGATATTACTAAATAATGTCGCTACAACAAGAAGCCCGCTAAAATATAAGTAATTGCCACTTGTGGTTTAATTATTCCATTTTCCCAAGAACATAGTTTGGAGCTTAAGTATGCACAGTGGATAGTGATTAACCTTCAATAGTTATGTAGAGGACACCAAATAGCTTGTTTAAACATCTCCCTTCTCGCAATGCCACTAAAATGAATTAAATTCCAATTTCTATTCATGGATTAGAGCAAATTGCTCATTATGGTCAGGAGAATAGAGACCTTGTGACAAGTGGGAGGACACTTAGAAATAACTGCCTGTAAGGAGGTTTGTGACAGTGGAACTATGAGGAAGGTGAAAGATTAAAGGACTTCCATCCTGGGCAGGCTCCTTGCCTTCCTTGTCTCTGACTTCCCCACACTTCCATTAAATTCAGCTCTGTCTAGCCTGAAAATGCTTTGAGGTCACCACTCAATCCTCATCTGCCCTGCCTCTGCCCCATGCACTTGACTTTACATGTCTTCAGGATAAGGAAAGGTTTCAGTGGAATGATAGGAATTTGTTTTCTAAAGTACCATCTATTCAGAAGGGCATTTTTGTTCCCCGCTGGCAACAAAGTGATGAGGTAATGATTCCACTGAGGTACAATAAAACTGTGAAGAGAACCAAGTTAGCCTCATGCTAAAGGAGGGGACTGTAGAATTAGAATTCACACTAATGAGCAGAGTAGCTTTGAACAAACCACCTAACCACTCTATTCCTCGGTTTCCTCTGTCTGCCCAATAGTAACAACACTAAGTCCTATTTCTTGTGATTGTCTGGGGACTAATAAGGTTGTCTTATCCTGTTTATGCTGCTTTAACAGAATACCACAGAATATAAATATATATAAATGGCAGAAATTTATTTCTCACGGTTTGGGATCTGGAAATCCAAGATTGAGGTGCTGCAGGTTCAGTATCTGGTCAGGGCCCAGTCTCTGCTTCCAAGATGGTGCCTTGAAAACTGCGTCCTCCAGAGGGGAGAAGAGCTGAGCTGCACTCCCATGTGGCAAAAGGTGGAAGAGAAAAAAAAATAATAATACAAATTCTCTCTGCCCTTTTCTATGGTCATTAATCCATTCACGGAGGAGAAGTATTAACAGAATCACTTCTTAAAGGCTCCATCTCTTCATACCATCACATTGGCAAGGGCTGCATTTTGGAGGGGACATTCAAACTATAGCAGAGGTAATGTACATAAAGTAGTGTACAGGGGCACCTGCTCAATCTTAAGGATATTATGGTTCTCTATCCTCAAGCTTCCTTTTCTGAAAGTCTTTAAAAGTCCAATTCACTGATAGAAAATGCTTCAATTAGCTCAGAGGAATGCTCTGGGCATGTGTAAAGAGAAGACAAAGGACCTCTGGGCAAGTTTCATGGAGAACA
The DNA here is from genome assembly GCF_902686455.1 of Sciurus vulgaris. Classification (NCBI taxonomy): domain Eukaryota; kingdom Metazoa; phylum Chordata; class Mammalia; order Rodentia; family Sciuridae; genus Sciurus; species Sciurus vulgaris. The sequence goes on from NC_136472.1 coordinate 105,155,917, forward strand.
CTCTTCCACCATGAATGACCTGATGACCATTCTTACCTGCTTGGACCCATTTACCTCTTGGTGGATCTGTTTCCAAGTGGCTTTACTCTCAGCCTTGCTGAGATAAATAAATCTATACTGGTTCATCATTTTTTCCTCATTTAGAAAAGGGGAAAAATGACTTTTGGACCCAGACTTTTTAGGGGAATTAGCATTTACACACTGGTTCTTCATTTATCCATTCAATTGTTCAACAGATATTTAATGGCTACCTATCCTCTGGTAAAATGTGGGATAAGTAGGTAAGTAAAATGCACGCCCTATGCTGAGGAAGCTCACAGTTTATGAAAACAGGGAGATGTGTGAGTAGACCATAACAGAATAAAGAAGACTATTAGCAAAACAACAAAAGAAAATCACCAACCCCTTTCTCTATATAGCCTTTTCTTCCTTCTTAAAAAACATCTGCCTCTTCTCACAGCTGCTGGTAGAGTTAGAACATTAACATTCAACATATAAAAGCTGTGACATACATTCCAATTTTTGAACATCTAGCAGAAAATCCTTTTGAAAATTTTAAATCAAGTAAGTCTTTTACTGTCCCAATCACTCAGAATATTCTGGTTCACTGCAGTTGAGTCCATTCTGCCCTTTTCTGTTAAAAGAAAAATATGTTAATATTAAGTAAAAATTAGTGAAGTTTGACATGGAAGGTAAGACTTACATTCAATGTGAACAAATATTGATTCTTGAACAGAAGTCTCTGTAAGGTTGTCATGATGAATTTCCTAATTCACTTAGTTTTCACTATACTTTTGATGGTGTTACCTATCTTGACTTAAGACTGGTATCTTTTCTAGTTGAACTGGTTGACTATCTAGGGAGCTTTGTCACAGAACCTATGACTTGAAGTCTTGGCAGAAATGACAGACACCAGGACGGTATCTAATGAAGAATCATGAACAAATTTTACTCCACTGAGGTTCATAGGATCCCTTAATAGTGTCAGACTCAGACAGAATCAACCATGGAAAATATCTTAAATAATGTTATTGAGTAAAAGCATCAATATACAGACTTGAAAAGGACAAAAGTTCTTTGCAAATACTTTTGTCTTAGGGTAAGATAATTCTCTAAGGAAACAATAAATATAAGCACATTTCAGACCTGGAAATTTGTTCTTGCTCTGCCTTCCTGGCTTCCACTTAGAGTGCCCATCTGGACAGTCTATGCAAATTAACCTCTAGAAGCATGCAAGATAGTCAAATCAGTCTGACCTTCTTAGTGATTGAATCATCTGACAGGAGTAATGGCTTCCTTAGACTTTGTCCTCAAATCCCTCCAAATACCAAAATCAGAGCCCTTTATTTTCCATCTGTAGGTCCAGCCTTTCTCTGGGATCTAGAACATTAATTTTTCTAGAGCATGGTTTTCCTAAATCTGGGGAAAGTCTAAGAATTCCTAGTTCTGTTTCAACTGCTTTGCTCTGGGCTCTACTCTGATGTAGAGCTGCAGATCTAACAATCGTATATTCACCACGTCATTGATGCCTAAACACCTGTAGTAAACACTTCTCCCAGAAATTGGGTCTCTACGTTAGTACTTTTTGTCTAAATATGTTCTTTAAGAACTGGACTTGTCCTCTGTGTTGGACAATCTTCCTTAGGACAAGAATCTAGGCTTTAAAATAGGTACTTGAAATCCTGAGCCAATACATGAATGCAGGTTTCCCTTGTCTTGGGGATATTTATCTGCAATACATCACATACATCATATATCAGAACAGACCCTTCTACCCCATCTTCCTTGATGTCCCACCTGCCTGTCTTTTTTTCCCCCTAATTCCCTGATACTGATGCCATCTCACATGATCTAAAATCTATTCATTCAAAAAAATATTCACTTGAGGACCTATGGTAATCACCTGAGACACACCAGTGTAGATGACAGCGGATATCATCTGTACAGGACTTCTCATCTACTGGAGGATGCAGACAGGGAAGTGGGCAATTCAAGCATAAAAATATGGTAGGGGAAGTGATGGATGCTATGAAAGCATTTAGGGTAAAACTGACATGAACTCTGGATATCAAAGGAGAAATCCTGGAGGAAATAATATTTAAATTGGCACCAGAAGGTTCAATCAGACAATGGTCAAAAGGTAAGAGAGAGAAAGGCTAAAGAGGGATTATATCAGGAAGAAGAACTAGAATAGATGGGTCAGGCATTGAGAAACAGGGTGCATAGCATATTTAGGCATTGAAAAAATACTTGAGAATCTTAGTGATGAGAGGAGTTGGTCAGGGTCCAGTAATGGAAAGCCTTGAAGCATTTTCAGAGATGCTGTATGGGTATGTAGCTTCCTGGTCTTGGACCCCTGATCTGATGCATCCTACTTGGAACTGAAATCAGATTTCTGACAGCTACATTTATCAATTTACCCTTGAAGGTTTTGTCAAAATGGTCCTGGAAAGCTTTGTTCATCTCCTATGGATACATCTTGATACTTGATATGGACAGTTCCACTAAAAAAATTCCTCTCCTTCACTCAACAAGCATAGGCAACTTTGCTGATAACTTCACTATTCTTCCTAATGATTGTGTGGTGTATTTTGAAATATCAACCCATTAAAGCCACTTTATTGTGGGAAATGCATCCAGATTGTCCTCCAGATGCCATCCTCAGAAAGAAACCACTGAAGTCTAATTAAAATGCAGCTTAGGTGATATTTTACTAAGGTTTATAATTATTATTCTAATAGCTAGGGGAAAAAAGACTTCCTGATAATCTACATTCACACCCTTCTAGTCAGCCTTATGTTTATTTTTAAATATTGAAAAAAAAAAAAACAAGTGAACTTGTAAGAGACAGCCATATCTACTTTAAATGCATAACATGCACTGATTAATTCTTGATAAATGGTTCACAAAGCCTATTAACTCCCAGGCAGTTTATAAAGTTAAAAAGAAGAATTTTTTCCCTTCTGAAAGAGAAAAAAGTGATCGAAACAGTAGAACTAACTCTTATTAAGAAAAAAGTTCATGTAAGGTATCAATAAGATGATGTAGTCTGCAATATTATAACCTTGATCTTTCTTTACCTTTCTATTCATTATTTGGAATTAGAATGGCTGGATGACACAAAAGCTTATGTTTTCTTAAACAGATAACAAATGTGCTTTCCATCTGGTCTTTGCCCTCCCTTCCCCCACTACATACATGCATGTATACATGTTGTTACATAGATGACAACTCTAAATCTCTTTTTTAATTATAAAGGAATTTAAGGTCATTTATTTGTTGATTTTTTTCTTCTTTTATTGAATGTGCTCCATGAAATAAATTTTCCTCTAAGAACTGCTTTCACAGTGTCCCAGAGATTTTGATATATCTTTGTTCTTGTTTACCTCTAAAAATTTTTTTTATTTCCCCCCTTATGTCTTCTGTTGTCCATTCATCATTCAATACCATATTATTTAATCTCCAGGTGTTGGAGTAGTTTCTGTTTTTTATTCTGTCATTTATTTCTAATTTCAATCCATTATGATATGATAGAATACAAGGTAGTATCTCTATCTTCTTGTATTTTCTAACAGTAGCTTTGTGGCATAATATATGGTCTATTTTAGAGAAGGATTCATGTGCTGCTGAGAAGAAAGTGTATTCGCTCTTTGTTGGATGGTATATTCTATAAATATCTGTTAAGTCTAAACTATTGATTGTGTTATTAAGGAATTGAAGTATTTCACTTATATCCTTTAAATTTAAAAAAAAAATGATTCAAGAAACAGTATATTCAAGAAACTATACTATTCAAGAAACATAAAACATTTTCCAACCGCATACCACATAAAATGAAGAAAAAGGGAAAATGAGTATATGTCTTGTAATTATACGTACGTTATAGGTATGCGTGTCTTACTGATAATTTGGGGGAAAGATAGTACAAGATAGAAGGAAGTGAGATCCACAGAGACAGAGTAAAGAAATGGAAACCCTGAAAACTATAAAGAGAGACAGTAGCTTGGAGGCCTCTATCATTCCTGTTTGCCCAGCTCCAGGTCATCATCCAGGTGACACCTCCTGTAACCATCCCACAACACACCAATGAACTCTCCACCATTTGAAAGTCATCTTTTTCCTAGGATAAAAAACAATATTTCTGCTTTTATTTAAAATTTTCAAATTTGAAATTTTAAAGGTTTTTGTCCTACATAAGAATGAAAATTAATTGGAGCCCGAGTTCAACTCAGAAGGCCATCAGTTCCCTGGACCTAGTGTCTAGGGCTCCTGGATGTGCTGTATTTCCCCTCTACAGTTTGCTGCTATTGCTGCCTTCATTGTCACTGTAATGACTACTGTCTCCACATTCAGGGCAAGAGACTTCTCTCTGGGTGTACAGGAAAATCCCACGTATCTAGACTGGCCCCTTAATGCTTGCGCCACTTCAGAATTCTGCATGTTGCTATCTCTTCTCTAAGCAGCAGATGAGCATAACAAAGAACTGGACAGGGTATGGTGTCCTCAGTATTTATCACAGTACCTAGTTTTTGGAAGACACTAAATAAATAGTTTAGAAATATTAAGTAAATTAAGAGCTGTACCTTTCTATGGTTGTACACAATGTAGATTCATACCATTCATGTAATCATACATATACATAGGGTAATGCTGTTTCATTCTACTATCTTTCCGTCCCCCACCCCCTCCCACCCCATTTTTCTCTACACCATCCAAAATTCCTTCATTCTTCTCTTCCCTCCGCTACTTCACCTTGTTATGTATGGTCATCCACTTATCAGGGAAAACATTCTGCCTTTGGTTTTTTGGGTTTGGCCTATTTAATGAATCAAAATGCAGTCTGTAAAAATAAAAAAAAAAATTAATAGAAAATAAAAAAAAGAGCTGCATCTTTTGCCACACAAAAAATCTGATATTTACATCCCAAATCTGATTGATTTATGTTGCTCCCAACCAAAACTTCCCATCTTTTCCTATGTTGCTTTGTTCTTGAGATCAGTTTGAGTTTGGAGTATTTACTAATCTCATATATTTTAAAAGTTTTACTTTGGTTATTCAAGAATGTGACTGCACTTAGTTCTACAAATTTTTTTTTTTATGTTTTGTTTTAAAAGTGGAATGTTTGGATAGCCTATCCTGAGGGAGTGAAATGGCTTGATAACCTTTCTGGGTTTATAACTTTGGTTCCATGAGAATTTGCAAATATGTCCCGAGCCATTGATGTGAAAACACTAGGAGATAAAATGGATACATTTGTATTTCAGGACTTTTGTTATAACCCCAAAAATATTATTAGCCATCAGTTCCATTTTCAAGCTTCAATGCAGCTCTTCTTGGCAAGGCATTTTATTTACGCATTCCCCTTTTTTCTCTGTGAAACCTCTCTAGTGTAAGATTTGAGGTTGAAATTCAGCAATGGCCTTCACTGCCTCTTTAGTGTTTTTTTTTTTTTTTTTTTTTCTTCCTTCCCAAACAAATAGAAGATGGAAGAAGGAACTGGAAAGCAGTTGACCTACAGCCTTTTTGTTCTTCTCACTTCCCCCACATTTTCTACATTTCCCTCACCCCTGTTCAGCTCTCAAGGTGAAACAAGGATGTGAGAAGGGCGGGTGTGCTGTGCCTGAATGGTAGAGAGTTGAATGAGAGTAGAACCCAGAAGGCAATCATCTATCCTAACCTGTTAGCTGCAGTTAAGTCAAATTGCTTTTCAGGATTTCTGTGTTTCTTATAAAAAGACCTGAATTTTTAAAGATATACTTGTTCTTATCATCTAATCCTCACTCCAACCCTGCAAGCCAGATGTAGGGCAAATTACTGTCTAGTTTTTCTTGCTTTTCTGCCCTGGCTCATAAAAGTCTGACCTCTCAGAATTCTCAAGAACTGTGGGGCTGCTCAGTCCTTTCTTTCCTTTCTCACTGATTGCTCTCCATGGGGGAAAAATGTTCTGCCTAATTTGTGGTATGACTACAGCCTGACATCCCTGGGTTTAGGATTTTCCATTGTAATGAGTTTATGTGTTTACAGTTTTGCAAATATGACCTCAGAATCTTGAGCTTTTACCCTCTCTCTGACTTGCTGTTTGGACTCTGTGTACTCAGTAACTGAGAAGTAGGCATGGGGTACATTGTTATTGATTTAGTGTCCCCATAGTGATGTCTCACCTCACCCATATGACCTAGGATTTTCAGTCTCTTCAAACCACTCCCCTCCCCTAAGGCCTTTACTATCTCCCTTTTCAGATATGGAAAATGCCTCAAAGCCATAGGGCTATTGAGTGGAAGAATGAAAGCTTAAATCGTGGTGTATCTGACTCTAAGCACATGAATTTTTATTCTTCTCGTCACATAATATGGATCCTATAATTCCTGGCCCAACCATGTGGTTGGGAGGAACCACAGTATGTTTCTCTGGTTTAAAGGTCAACTTGTTTTGGTACCTGGTCATGGAGATAGGGGGGAAGGCAATAGCCTAGGATGCCTGTGTTCTATTTCTGCCTTCCTTCTATGCTTACTCCTAGAGAAATACAGGTTATCAGTCAAGTCTAAGAGCTTTGCCACAGAAATCTGATTTGGAGGTCCTCCTGATCGGCACTGATGACCCATCCAAATACAGTAGGTTTTTGCCCAATACTCATTCTACAAGATGTGATGCTTAACTGGCTGCATAAACTGCTAATGCTTTACATATGAAATAAAAATGGGGAAAACAAAAGCATGGAGGCAGGCCGTTGCAGTCATTGCCTTCTGTGGAATTCAGAACCAGAGTACATTCTTCCATTCTTCATGTGTCTCTTGGTCACATGAAGCTCCAGCCATTGAATCTATATCACAGACATTAGGAAAGAGGAAGGGAAGGAGAACAAATGAATTTCGCTGATGGCTCTTCCAACTTTTTGTATTGCACTGACATGAAGCTGCCAGTGAAATGTATCTTTTTAGCCAGGGATATTATAACCTAGAATAAAGGCAGAATTCTGTGAGAGTAAATAGGAAGTGGGGGATGAATATTGGGTAGGTAGTTTATAGTTCTACCACATTTGCACACCCTACTTTCAACACACACAAGGCTGCCAATTGCACAACCCCAGGTGTCATTCGAATTGTATAAGCACAAAAATGTAAATCAGATGCATTCACCTAGTTCAGCTACCTTTCCTGAAGTTTATATACCTTTTATAATTCAACATCAGAATTAAGAATTAGTGATCTGATAGCATGTTTCTAAAATGGTTGTGTTAATATATGAAACAAATATAAATAATCAAGTATGACTTCAGTATGATTCTGGAGTTACCTTCATTCATCTCACAACAGGGGGACACAATTCTATGTCCCATCATGAAAGTTTCTCCCAGAGAGGTGAGGTGAGTGTCTCTTCTCTTGATGCGTCAGTAAATTTTTGTTATTAAGTCAGTTACATCTCCCATACACTTGTGTTTTATATGAATTGAGAAATTCATAAGTAAAATATACTACATGTTAAAATCATAGTTCTCTGAAGGCCAGCAGCCACCTGATCCACAGATGTCCCTCCAAAAATAGATTACTCTTTCGGAGAGACTGGAACTCTTCTCTGTGGTTATGAGGCTTAAAAAACAAGAAATCTTGTGATGCTAGTTAACATGGATCTTTCTGGTGGAGACAACCAGCCTAAGAGAATGGAATTCATAGGGGAGATGTAGGAGGGAGAATGTCCCAATGGTGTACAAACCCCTGAAGTTCCTATTACTTCTGCCCTTCCTTCAGTTAGCTCATGTTTTCCTTAAGCTAATATCAGCTGGCTTTTTGAGAAATGGGCCTGAAAAATACAGCCTGGACTATGATCATGTTGAACTACTGTAATGCCATATTCTTATTGCTGTGATTTCAATGTCCCCACAAATACTGAGATTGAAATTTAATCTTCATTCTGTCTCAAGAGTCAGTCTGTTATAAAAGCCAGTTTGACTGTCTCCTAGAAATGCCCCTTTCACCATGTGATGCTCTGTGCTGCCTGAGGACTCTCCAGCAAAAAGGCCCTCACCAGATGGAGCCCTTGACCTTTGACCTACCAGTCTCCTAAACATGAGCTGAATAAACCTTCATTAATTACCCATTCTGTAATATTCAGTTATAGCAACAAAAAATAACTATAACTTTATAATTCTGAGTGCAAAGTATCTTTCTCTAAGGTTATTAGCCAGATTTGGACCCAAACTACCCAGACTACTCATGTCCTCTCAAATTTCCAGGTGATTGAGACTATTATGAGAAGCCCCTCACACTCAATGAACCACAAATAAATAATTATGGAGAAGAACACTTTTCCATCTCCATCTTGGAATTGGAAATGTGAATCTACATCAGAGACACAGCTTGGGTTACATGGAGATTTCTGTCATGGGAAGAGAGGAGGTTACAATACTCAGACTAAGCTTATGAGATTGCAGGTATAATACAGAAAGGAGCCCTGGCATGCAAGGGGTGTACTTTCACTCTTCTGTGGGGAGTTTTTTTCAACCTAAGCTTTGCAATGAGAAGCATAACCAAATTTGAAAATGTAGGGCCCAGTGTGAACACTAATAACTTTCTTAAGTCTTCAGCAGGATGACATGTGAGAGTATGGGAAGGGCACTTATTCTTTTCCCAGGTATTATTATCAAGGAAATCACAGGCTAGCTGAATCTCCTTCTAAAAACATAGTAAGCTCCAGCGTCTTCTCTCACTGATGCCATTTTCACTAAATGAACATTGCATTATTCTATTCTTGGATTTTACCCCCTTTATATTTTCCTTGTTACAACCAGTTGCTAATAAGCAATAAAATGAGCAAAATAGACCACAGGAAAGATAAGCAGGAAGCAAATGGCATGGATAACCACAAACAACACACTTTCTCTGAGTACTCAGAGCTGATGATTTGCAAAATGGTAGTTCATCTGAGAGAACCTCTTACTTTCCAAAGCTTGCAAATTCTATAGTAATTGCCTAATCAAAAAGCAAAATTCCCTGCATTGAGCACATTTGCAGTTTTCAAGTGCATAAATGAAAAATAGTCAATGAGGGAATTACTTTATTAAGAAATTATTGCATATGTGTGGGTTTTGTAGATCATGGTGAATTCTCACACTTAATGACTTTCTAAGCCAGCAATGCTGTAAGATATTAGAAAAGATGCAATTATTCACAATTAATGAATAAGTAGGCATAAGACTCACAGATGTTCTATAGGTAGCCAAATACATACCCCTGGAAAGTCTTTAGAGGTGGGATTTTAAACCAGGACCTGTGTTCCTAGTTCAGTCTTAAAAAAAAAAAAAAAAAAAAAAAAAAAAATTCTGGACTGAGGATTAGGAACATTTGGACCTTTGGATTGCCCTTGCCTCTTTGTAAGATTTCTTCCCCTAGTTAATTAATTAATGGATGGCATTGATAGAAAAATTTTAGCACAAAATTAAGTATATTTAAATCACATAAAACCAATAGTCTGCTGAAAATTGTTTAGCATGCATTTTTTTCTGACATTTTTGCTGCATAACTAATAATTGCTAACCTAATAAATGTGCTAGGTAGTGCTCTGAATATTTTATCCATAGTAAGTTATTTAATCCTCACAATAATCCATGGAAAGAGGTACAGCTATTATCCTAATTTTATGAAAGAGGAGACTTAAGGCATAGCAGGGTTTAGAGACTTGCTTAATGTTACAAAGCTACTGTGTGTGGCTCTTGAGTTTATGCTCTTAATTATAATGATATATAAATACCTCTCTATAAACACACTTGCACACACACATTTGGGATCATGCTCTACAATTCCTTGGAAAGTTTTTTTAAATTGATTTATATATGTATATATATCTTGCATATTTCCACATTATTAATCTATAATAAAATATTAATACTTTAGAAATGCTTTAATTTTTGATCTTCCCTTATTAATAAGTATCTAACTTCTATTTTTATTTAGAAATAAAAAGTAAAATTTCTTAAATACACCCCATTTTATCTAGCTGATTATTTTTAAGATAATTTTTTAAGAATTCCTTGGAGAAATTTAAGAAAATTTAACTCCCTGATTATAGTTTTATGTTTTCTTTGGGAATTTTCTTTGCATACCTGTGTTGTGGAGGTCAAATTGTGCTTGTGGTTTTTTATTTTGCATTTTCATTTAGTGACATATGATAATTTCCCATGCCTTTTAAAAGCTCCATGTAAGTATTAATGCAACAATAATTAAATCCATAAAAGTCAATAAGAGAGGAGATGAGATGAAAAGATGAATGTGAAGACACCTTACTTCCAGTTTTGCTCCCTCAACCTACCTTTCACACCACAGCTGAAGGTCTCTCTCTAATGTGAAAAGGCTTCACCATCCTATTCCTTTACTTCCATGTCAGTGGCTCTGTTTCTTACAGGTCATTGTCCAAGTTCCTCTGCAAGGCACACAAAGTGTCAAGTGACTCTTCTCCATTCAAATCTGGAAGTATGACCAGAGGACTGTTCACACCAAAAAAAAGTTTAAGGTCCCCATCATGCTATTCCTCATACCCTAGGTTTTGCTAGTTTGCATCCCTAGAATGCCTCTTCTTTTTTGTGTATTAACATCTGCTAATTTTCAGGGACTGTGCTTAAGAGCTACTTCCTCCAGGAAGATTTATCCTATGACTCCTCCACACTCTTGGACTGAACTAAGTTCAATTTGTGTGATCCCATGGTACTCTTGGGACAAGGAAGAAGCTTGGGCATCCCTTAAATATTTGGAATAAATCCAATCAGGACAAAGCTTGGCTAGATATTGTATTTGTTTGTTATTCCTGAACTCCCTTTACAGAGTCTAATTCTACTCTTGAGTGATCTTGTGGAGTCCCAAAGGAATTTTGGATCAGAATTTCCCTGGATCAGAAGAGACTCCTGGGGATGGCAGCTGGTGATAGTCCCTCTTTGCCCATCTTCCCCATTGGCTTGCCAGGTTTCCTTATACAGAAGTCAGTCAAAGCCTCAGAAGACTTTTAAAGAGGTTTACTTCCCATGCTGCTACAACTGCCAATAATTCTCCTTAGCTTCTGGTTTATATTAGTGAGAAATAAAAATTCCCTGCAGGGCAATACTGCTTCTATTAGTTTTCTATACCTCAGTGTGAATAAAGGATCTGGAAGAAGGATTCAGAGAAGGAAGGAAAAGCAAAGCATTCTTCTTTTTTCTATTAATTGGTTCTTTTTAGTTGTACATGACAGTAGAATTCATTTTGATATAATTATACAAGCATGGAATATATCTTATTCTAATTAGGACCCCATTCTGTGGAAGTACATGATGGTGGGATTCACCTGGTATATTCATATATACATAAGAAAGTTATGTCACATTCATTCCACTGTCTGCCCTTAATTCTGCTGAAGAATGATCCTTATTAGATGCAGCCTTCTAAGTTATAGCCACCAGCCTGAGGGAAATAAGCCTGGGTGTCCCTGGGCCTGGACAAACACCAGGATTTCTACTCCATGAGAATAATTCCTATGCTTTTGCCTTGACAGCTAGTCAGAACAGCCAGACAATACCTTGAGGGTCCTGACTTGGCTATCTGGTGGGACCTGTTCACAAAGTCCCATTGTCTCCTCATTCAGAGCCCACATAGGGCTTACCTCTGCAGTATGAATCATGGATTGTTCGCACTGCCTTTGGAAGTGTCTGGTACGTACTTCCAAATACAGTTTGAACAATCCATGATTATCTGGAGTATTTGTTGCTTGTAAAGAATAGCATGTCTAAAATACTATGTGGGAGGGAATGAAAATCTAACTTATAAGTCCTTTGTAGAAAATTTAAGGTCACTTGATTAAGTAACATCTTCATCTTTATGAATGGAACAGAGTCTATTGCTACTTTTTACCATATTGCCATGTTCAAAATCCAAGTAACCTTTTTACAGAGATTTCTTTCTTCATGCAGATTTTTAGGTCACGTCCCTTCACTGAACTGAGGCATCTCTCACAAACTAACATCCATAATGATGTAACTCTCAAAGCAATTACTGTTTGATTAATCAGAAGAAACTCCTAGGGTCCTTGAACCATAGGCCAGTGTAGGGGTTAAGATTGCTGGGGTCATACTCAGTCTTCTTATAAAGGCTGTAATGATCTGATTCAAATCGTTTTACCTCTGAGTTTCACTTCCTTCTATATCAAAAAATCAGTACCTCCCTCCTATATCTAATTGCTGATGGAGAACAGTTGACATGTGTCTCTGAGGCACTGGAGTTATGCCATTGCCTTTTCTAGCAGTCACTCTCTCTCACTAAAGGTTCTCAGGGGCTCATGTGGCTCAGGTAAAAATTGCCTTTCATCTATTTCTTACTTGCTTTCCAGATAATCCGTAGCTAAAATTAGCAATGCTTAGTTCAGTAAAAAATATTGTTATAGCGGGCACCATGGAAACGGTGTTTGAGCAGCTTCCCCTTCAGGGAGCTGCCTTTTGCAGGATATGCTTTATCACTGACTTGCTGGATTTGAAGCAAGAGTTTGAAATTAGTTAAAAGTAAATCTTTCAAAAGAAACATCCTTCTCATTTTCCTTCTTCTTTCTTTCCATTAAGGAAAGAAAAATATATATCAAATTAAGTGTTAGAATTTACTTTTGAGTAAGTGTGAAGCAATCTGCTGATCCTGCATTTAAGGAATCTTGTCAGCAATCCTAATGGCTTATGTTCTCAAAATTCACTAATGCCTGCCTTCTTTTGTCATTTTATGGTTTACAAAAACCATCCCTTTGTACTGCCAAGAAGTCTTGTGGTACCTCTCAGGGTATAAAGCATGATGAAGAAATTCCCCATCAGATGAGAAAATTGAGGTCAGACTAGTTACTAGCTGTGTGAATAGCCAGGCTTGTTCACGTGGCTAGTAACTGGAGGTGATGAGAATTCACAACTGTCACCTCTGATTCCATTGCTCTTCCACACTCTCTGGTCTGTCTCCTTGAGCCTGGGTTACAAAACTGAAGTGATTTAGAGTAGGCAACCTTCAAAGATGTACAACAGAGTATCTCATGGCCAGATATATCTGGCTAAGTCTGCATTTGCTAAACTCCCAGTGTAATCTCTGTGTACCTCCCAGACTCTACCGAAATCTCCCCTACCTACAGAGCAGAGCCCTCTTGATGTCCCTGGGGAGGAGTCGGCACTTAGATGCCACATGCTAATCCATTTTTTCTCCCTCCAAAGCACCCTTCCTCCCTACCTTTATTTTCCTCCAGTTTCTACTATTTCAATTCATCTCCTCTTCTTCTGGTCTCTGCCTTCCTGATAAAGCTATTTAAGTTAATTTACCTAAACATGTTCATAGAGCTAGTAGATTAATGGATCTCAGGAAATCATCTTTTGCATTTTAACAGACTAGTTGCTTTGGCCTCAATAAATGGTTCTTTAATGCAAGTTCGATAGAGGTCATGTGTATCAAAAAGTAAAATCAGTATAAGTTTGAAAAAATTTAGAAGTTTGGTGTACATATAAAAGAATAGTTAGGGAATATGGTGACCTCAAACCCGAAGTGGTAAGAGACCTGACTCAAAGCAGTTGTACAAAGTTCACAGTTCAAAAACTGCAAAGGAGGAAGTATTTTGACCTTTTCCTTGATTGGCTTTTACATATTAGGATTCTTTTTAAGATAAGCAAAGCTGTTTAAACTGATTTGTGTATAGTTGATTGGCTTAATTTCATTGAATTTTACTGATAAGTTGTTCTGAGTTTCATTTATGATTAGATCACAAATTCTGGAAAAATCAGGGTGAACTTGGACTATGTGGCTATGGGCAATTGGTCTTGGGGTATGCCTAAATTGTAGCCTCCATTTCTGTTTTCCTTTAATAGAAGTCAGACCCAATGTCCTCCACTATGGCCACAAAGGGATTGCAGGGTGATTTTAGGGACCATGAACGTAATAAACTATTCCTATGGAACATTTTTCTCTCTTGCTATTTGGTAGACCAGCTTCAGGAAATTGTAGGTTGTATTATTTCAAAGAGTTACTGTTATTGTAAACCTTATTATCACTAAGATATGTCCTGCTGGTTTCACCTCCTCTCTGCTTTTTTTCTTATACCAATCCTAAATGCTTCAGTAGCTTCCCAAGAAGCTCTGGAGCCAGAGTGGGATTTCTGATCACCACAGCCACTGACATTGCACCCCAGAGCTGGCTTCTCATCCTCTTATAGCTGACATCATAGCTCCATTACTGAATCTGTGAGCCCATGAGCCATATGCTGACTTATGAGGTTGGAAAGGGGAAGAACTCAGAGTGGTTTCCTTTGCACAGGACTTATCCCGTCACATTGGGTTTCATTTCCATTCTATGCATGAGTCGGATTTTTTCAAAGGGATGAGCCTCAAAATTGTCATCACCAAGTGCTCACCGGGATATCCTTTGTCTTCTGCCCTCAGTGCAGAACTGTTTGCATAGTTGCAAAGCTACAAGAAAAGGTGTTTTTTCTTGACCTGATTAGAAAATATTATATTTAGAAGTTTGCATGGATACAGACTGAAAAGGTCACTCTGCTTATGTTTTCACTTGTTTTTCTCTATTCCTAATAGAGTGGTTCTTAAGTGCCTGTAAACAGTCATCTAGACTGAATTCTTCAGTATGAGAGTGTATCCATACAATGTACTTTCTAACTGAAGTACTTCAGCTGAAGTATTGTGAAATGGAATGAAATATGAAGAAAACATTGTGAAATGTTTCACATTTCAGACATAATGAATCTCATATCCCAAGAAAAAAATTATAAATATTTTGAAGTCTTTATTTTCAATAATGCAATATCCTGTTTCTCCATCTGGAAATATGTTCCATTCCTATATTATATTTGCTATCTCCATAATCAAACATAATTACATATTACTACATTAATATGTGATAATACAGGTACATTGTTTTAAGTGTATAGGTACAAATGCATATTGTAATGGTTAATTTGAGTTGTTAACTTGATTGGATTAAGAGATGCAAAAGATTAAGAGGTTTCTGGATGTGTCAATGAAGGTGTGTCTAGGAATAATTGGCACGTGGGATAGCAAACTAAAGTGGAGGTCCTCCCTAAGCCTGGGAAGCACCATCCAAAAGAATGGTGGCTTGAATGGAATAAAAGTTGGAAAAACAAGGAAGCAGCAGCAGATGCAAGCTCTATTCTCCAGTTCTCCAGCCTGCAAGACAGCCATTGTGGACTATCCAGCTTCTGGTCATGTAACCCAATCAAATAAATCCCCTTTTTACAATCATATGTCGTGTTGATTCTGATTCTACACATACGTATTGCTATATTACTAAATAAGTGATTGAGTATGCATATTTAATTTTGTTATCATTTATCTGGTAGAATTTTGGCAAAACTGGTAAATTATGAGCACCTATGTTTCTTTCAATGGAAATGTACATACAAATAGCTTACAAATAACCCAGAAAAATGATTATTTTTCTCAAAAAATGATTATTTTCTCAGAAAAATGATTATTTTTCTCATTTAAAACTTATTGCTGATGACTGATAATGATTAAAATACAATAATAGCATGTATTAAATAAAAATGTGTGTACTTATGTCTATATATTTGTGTGTGTGTGTATATACATATACATATCATATATATATACACAAATATATATCACACATTACCATGGAGAAATGATGTTGTGGCTTCTAAGGGTGAGCAATCTTAATCTGAATGAGAAAGTAAATTGTGATCAGGGCATTCCAAGATGGCGGACTAGAGGGTGACTGCATCTCCAGTTGCTCCGGAACCCAGGATACAAGAAGGGGAGGCATTGAGAGACTCGGACTAAAATAGAACCATGGGGTGAGTCTCCCCCACCTGGTGAAGCTCAGCTGGGCGGCAGGTCCAGATTCCGGCGGCTTATTAGAGTAGGGCAGGGCAGCTAGAGTCTTCTCCAGGCAGCCCTGGGCACTCCAGTGGTGGGCTACTTCCACATGGCCAGCTTCTCAGAGCAGGCCCCCCAGTGAGAGCCTTTCCACACAGAGCCAGCTCCAAGCCCTGGAACCAGTAGCGGGCCAGGGACAGCTTTCTTCGGAAGCATTGCATTATCAAGTTACTCCAAGACTTCAGGCTACTGAAAGCTGGGAGGTGATACACTGGAAATCTACAGGGACACTATAAGCCAACAGAGGAAATCTGCAATATCACAGACTCCCACTGACATCTGAACAATATGAGAAAACAAGGGAAGAATGTCCCAAACAAACCTAGATACTATATCAATAAAACTCAATGACAGCACAGCAGAAGATATGTCAGAAAGGGAGTTCAGAATTTACATAATTAAAACAATCAGGGAAGCAAACGAGGAGATGAAAGAGCAAATGCAGGCATTGAAGGAGGAGATGAAAGAGAAAATGCAGGCATTAAATGATCGCACCAATCAACAGTTAAAAGAGCAAATACGGGAAGCAAAAGATCATTTCAATAAAGAGTTAGCGATACTGAGAAAAAACCAAACAGAAATCCTTGAAATGAAGGAAACAATAAACTAAGTTAAAAACTCCATAGAAAGAATAACCAATAGGATAGAACACCTGGAAGACAAAACCTCAGATATTGAAGACAAAATATTTAATCTGGAAAACAAAGTTGACCAAACAGAAAAGATAGTAAGAAATCATGAAGAGAATCTACAAGAATTATGGGATATCATGAAAAGGCCAAATTTAAGAATTATTGGGATTGAGGAAGGCTTAGAGAAACAAACCAAAGGACTGAACAATCTATTCAATGAAATAATATCAGAAAATTTCCCAAATCTGACGAATGAAATGGAAAACCAAGTACAAGAGGCTTATAGGACTCCAAATATACAAAATTACAACAGACCCACACCAAGGTACATTGTTATGAAAATACCTAACATACAAAATAAAGACAGAATTTTAAAGTAAACAAGAACAAAGACACATCATCAAAACCTCTGGGACACTATGAAAGCAGTACTTAGAGGAAGATTTATTTCATGGGGGCACTCAACAAAAGAAGTAGAAATCAACAAATAAACGACTTAACACTACAGCTCAAAGCCCTAGAAAAAGAAGAGCAGACCAACACCAAAAGTAGTAGAAGACATGAAATAGTTAAAATCAGAGCTGATCTCAATGAAATTGAAACAAAAGAAACAATCAGAAAAATTAACAAACCCATTTGTCTACAATAAAAAATAAATAAATAAACAAAATTGATAAACCCTTAGCCACACTAACAAAGAGAAAGAGGGAGAAAACTCAAATTACTAAAATTCGGAATGAATAAGGAAATATCACAACAGACACGAGTGATATACAAAACATAATTAGAAGCTATTTTGAAAATCTATACTCCAACAAAACAGAAAACCTCGAAGGCATCGACAAGTTTCTAGAGACATATGAATTACCTAAACTGAACGAGGAGGACATACACAACTTAAATACAAGCAATGCAATAGAAGAGGTCGTCAAAAGCCTACCAACAAAGAAAAGTCCAGGACCAGATGGGTTCTCACCGAGTTCTACAAAACCTTTAAAGAAGAGCTCATTCCAATACTTCTCAAAGTATTCCATAAAATAGAAGAGGAGGGAACCTTCCCAAACTCATTCTATGAAGCCAATATCACCCTGATACCTAAACCAGACAGAGACACATTGAGGAAAGAAAATTTCAGACCAATAACCTTAGTGAACATTGATGTAAAAATTCTCAACAAAATTTTAGCAAATCGCATACAAAAATATATTGAAAAGTTAGTCCACCACGATCAAGTGGGTTTTATCCCAGGGATGCAAGGTTGGTTCAACATCCGGAAATCAATACATGTCATTCACCATATCACCAAAATAAAAGTCAAGAATCACATGATTATTTCAATAGATGCAGAAAAAGCATTTGATAAAATACAGCACCCCTTCATGCTCAAAACACTAGAAAAATCGGGGTAGTGGGAACATTCCTTACCATTGTAAAGGCCATCTACACTAAGCCCATGGCCAGTATCATTCTAAATGGTGAAAAACTGAAAGCATTCCCCTAAAAACTGGAACAAGGCAGGGATGCCCTCTTTCACCACTTCTATTCAACATCGGTCTTGAGACTCTAGCCAGAACAATTAGACAAACCAAAGAAATTAAAGGGATACGAATTGGAAAAGAAGAACTCAAACTATCCCTGTTCACTGATGACATGATTATATATTTAGAGGAACCTGGAAATTCCACCAGAAAACTCTTAGAACTCATAAGTGAATTCAGTAAAGTAGCAGGTTACAAGATCAATGCTTATAAATCCAATGCATTTTTATACATAAGTGATGAATCTTCAGAAAGAGAAATTAGGAAAACTTCCCCATTCACAATAGCCTCAAAAAAAATAAAATACTTGGGAATCAATCTCACAAAAGAGGTGAAAGACCTCTACAATGAGAACTACAGAACACTAAAGAAAGAAATTAAAGAACACCTTAGAAGATGGAAAGATCTTCCATGTTCTTGGATAGGCAGAATTAATATTGTCAAAATGGCCATACTACCAAAAGTGCTATATAGATTCAATGCAATTCCAATTAAAATCCCAATGATGTACCTTACAGAAATAGAGCAAGCAATTATGAAATTCATCTGGAAGAATAAGAAACCCAGAATAGCTAAAGTAATCCTCAGTAGAGAGAGCAAAGCAGGGGGTATAGCAATACCAGATCTTCAACTCTATTACAAAGCAATAGTAACAAAAACAGCATGGTATTGGTACCAAAATAGACAGGTAGATCAATGGTACAGAATAGAGGACCTGGACACAAACCCAAATAAATACAATTTTCTCACACTAGACTAAGGTTCCAAAAATATGCATGGAGAAAAGATAGCCTCTTCAAAAACTGGTGCTGAGAAAACTGGAAATCCATATGCACCAGAATGAAATTAAACCCCTATCTCTCATCCTGCACAAAACTCAACTCAAAATGGATCAAGGATCTAGGAATGAGACCAGAGACCCTGCATCTTATAGAAGAACAAGTAGGTCCTAATCTTCAACTTGTTGGCTTAGGATCAGACTTCCTTAACAGGACTCCCATAGCACTAGAAATAAAAGCAAGAATCAACAACTGGGATAGATTCAAACTAAAAAGCTTTCTCTCAGCAAAGGAAACTATCAGTAATGTGAAGAGAGAGCCTACAAAGTGGGAGAATATCTTTGCCACTCATACTTCAGATAGAGCGCTAAGTTCCAGAATCTATAAAGAACTCAAAAAACTCTACACCAAGAATACAAATAATCCAATCAATAAATGGGCTAAGGAAATGAACAGACACTTCACAGAAGAAGACGTACAAGCAATCAACAGATATATGAAAAAATGTTCAACATCTCTAGTAATAAGAGAAATGCAAATCAAAACTACCCTAAGATTCCATCTCACCCCAATTAGAATGGCGATTATCAAGAACACAAGCAACAATAGGTGTTGGCGAGGATGTGGGGAGAAAGGTACACTCATATATTGCTGGTGGGGTTGCAAATTAGTGCAGCCACTCTGGAAAGCAGTATGGAGATTCCTCAGAAAGCTTGGAATGGAACCACCATTTGACCCAGCTATCCCACTCCTTGGCCTATACCCAAAGGACTTAAAATCAGCATACTACAGAGATACAGCCACATCGATGTTCATAGCTGCTCAATTCACCATAGCCAGATTGTGGAACCAACCTAGATGCCCTTCAGTTGATGAATGGATAAAGAAACTGTGGCATATATATACAATGGAATATCACTTTGCCATGCCATGAAGAATGATAAAATTATGTCATTTGCAGGCAAGTGGATGAAATTGGAGAATATCATGCTAAGTGAGATAAGCCAATCTCAAAAAACTAAAGGACGAATGATCTCGCTGATGAGCGGATGAGGACATATAATGGGGGGTGGGAGGGATTAGCGTTAGGGTTAGGGTTAGGTTTAGGGTTAGGGATAAGGAGGGTTGTAAGAATGGAGGAAGGAAGGACTGTATAGAGGGAAAAGAGGGGTGGGAGGGGTGGGGGGAAAGGGGAAAAAATAACAGAATGAATCAAACAACATTGCCTTATGTAAATTTATGATTTTTAATAAAAAAAAAACAACAAAAGAACTTAAAAAAGAAAAAAAGGAGAAAGTTAATTGCTAAATTTACTATCCTCCTTGTATCAATTCCCTACCCCTATTGAGCCTCTAAGAAACATCCATGCTGAATCATACTCAGTATTCATTTTATTGGATATGGTAAAGACAGTGATCTCCAAATATCTACTCTCCCTTCTAATAGCCATAGAGCCCTTAAGTTTTATCTGGGCATATGAATTTTCCAGCTCCCATTTCAGCTTAGCATGTGACTAAGTTCTGGCCAATGGGGTGTGAAGACACGTGTCTTTTGCATCTGTCAGTTGTGTCTTTCTCCTCCTTTTCCTCTTTCCTCTAGATGGGATGAAGACTTGATAGTGGGAAATGGAGAGGCCATCTCAGATCAAAGGTGGAAACTGTGTACTGACAGAAATTGTCTGAGACAGAGGAAGTGTGGTCCTGATGTTATGGAACTTCCCCATCAGTCCTGGCTTGCCTGTACTCAGATGGGTGTATGTGAGAGAGAGAACCTTCTCCCTTCTTTAAGTCATTGGTATTTTGACTTCAGTTCTATTCTAATTCATATAGTGGCCACTTTGTCATGCTTCCTAATAAGGCCATTAAACCTGGGTTATGTTTGTCTTGGATTAGGATCAGCTTTGGAGGACTACTCTCACGGAATAAAGGTGATGATTCCTCAGCCACAAAACCCAAGAAACACCTATGCACAGGAGAGGTGATTAACTGCAATATCTTCTTGACTTTTATATCATAAATCACAGGAACTGGTGGTTGAGATTAAGGACTTTTTGTAAAATATTCTTGGGTTTGAATTCACAGTCTACTTTGAAATCTGACCCAATGAATCTGTCTTTCTTGGGTCTGACTTTATTGGCTGTGGCAGAAATGATGTTTTCACGTCAAACCAATTTCCCCCACTTCTTTAAATACTAGAACCCCCAAGTTTGTTTTAGGCTCATGCTTTTCAACTTAGGTCTGCATTTCTCAGATTCCCTGTAGGTGTAGTCATATGAATAGGGTGAACTTTTTGGGCTTAAAACCTATGCAGTGGCAGTTTTACTCAGAAGGGTACAATACTGGGTTTCATGCCTTGCCATCACTGTCTTGAGATTCTTAGTAATTTTTGAATTTGGGTCCTTGCCTTTTAATTTTGTACGGAGCCCACTAAATTGCACAGCTTGTCCTACATGTGACTAAAGGAATGTGAATGGGACCTTGGAAAATTAGTTTAGTATGGAGACTATGTTTCTCATCTAAAATGGATGAACATATATGCAATATACCTGATGGAAACATTCTATATATGAAATTAAATGAAATCTAAGTATAGTGTAACAATACATTTCCTACAATAATTAAGACAGTTTTTTAAAACAGAGGGAGGCTAATATTCCTCCATAACCACTGTGATGCCACTGCACTTAATAGAACTTATATGCAAGCTAATATAATGAAGAATAAGGATATAAAATATAATATGAAGCATACAGTTTGCCTATGAGTAAAACAATTTAACAAACACCACTCAGTGTACTATCCCCAATTTTAGAGAAACAAATGGAAAAGAAAATAATAAAGAGCTGCTTACAAACTAAGGAGTGATCCAGACACAAAATTACTCAGACATGGTGGAGGGTTGAGTCTATTGGAGGATCGCTGGGGGGGTTGAGGAAGAGGAGCATCTGGGAGGTTAACTTAATGGAGGGCTAGATCATATGTTCAGATAAGAGGCATATTAGGGCATTTCTTGTAGGCAGAATTTAGGAGACTCTGCAATCAACCTACTTTGTCCCTGAAATTTTCAGGCCCTTAAAGAACTCATTTCCTCAGAAATCAAGTTTAATGTGAGAAAATCTCGCCTTGGACAAGGTGCAATGAAAATGGGCCAGAGGGAATGATGAAGCCTGAAGAAGCAGGCTGGAGGAAGAGCCTGTCAGGCAATAACCACAGCACCCTGAGAAGAGGATTCTAGTAAAGCAAGCCACATGAGCCCAGCCCCCCACTCCATACCCAGATGAGCATCCTTTATGCAGAGATACTTTCTGTCCCAGTGACAGAAGGAGGACACGTTATAGCAGCTGGCCATGGGCTTTGCTTCCAAGAATGTCCTGGTGGAGGCACGGAAGAAGGAAGGGAAGAGGAAATTATACCATTAACGAGACCAAGTTCTTACTAAGTACCAGGCATGTAATGATCACATGAACTCTGTGGGATAGATACCATTCTCATCTTCAACTTCAAAGGAGAATACTGAAGCTCAGCAGTTATAGACCTGACCTGAGATTGCATAGCAGATACCTGAAAGAGTTGTCTAACTTTAAACCTATCCATTTCATTATGTTGTTATATTAATCCATATTTAAACTATAGTATTTGAAGGAGAATTCCTCTTATTTTATGGTTTTAACAATATGAAAGATGTTTCTAAGTGACAAAAATGAACAGGTAGGAGATACTTTCAGTTGGAGTTTTATTCAAAGGCAGAGCTGTTAAATGCCATTCTTAAACTTAAATGGTCCTTAATGCAAGGCCTCATGGGAAATTTTCATCATCTAAGGATTATCTTCAAAAGTTTAGCTTTGAAATAGTTAAGTAAGTCATCTGTCCATTTAATAATAAAGTATTGAGAAATATGTGCCAATTGCTTCCTTTTGCTGGAATACAATGATGAGGAAGAACTTGACAGAGTCCCTGTCTTCAAGGAACTTACTTCGTCTTTCAGTTATGGTTGAAGACGTACCAGGGGCCAGTTTATGAAGGACTTTGTAGCTCCATTTAGTCTGGAATTTATTCCAGAAGACAGTAGAGATCCATTCAAGTGTCTGAACTAGGTGACATGAAATTTCTATTGCATATAGGTCATTCTAGAATGGTTTGTAGAAGGAATATAAGACTAAGAATAAGCAATCTAGCTAGGAGGAGAGAGGCCTCCTGTTGGGTGGATAACTCCAAGGGTATGCCCTCAACAATGGGAGAGTATGCAGATGCCACCCTCTGCTGGAAGGATTTAATGATGATTATCTGATCAAGAACACATGTGGAGTTGAGAAAGGATGAAAAGCATTACTTGCCTTTGTATACATAATTCATCTTTACCTCTACTGAATTTGGGAATTCCTCCTCTTTCCAGTCCTCTTCTTCCTGCCATGTTCTCATGAGATAATGTGGGAGGTTGCAAGTGGTCATGCCCATGGCAGTGAACAGAGAAGAGAGGCCCGCAGGTGCATGCCTTTGGGGGACAGTGAAGGCAGACTCTGGAGTTCTAAGACCAAGAAAGGACCAAGTGTAAAGGGGAGAAAGTCTTATTGTGTAAAGGTTAGCCTGTATTCAGGTGGGAAGAAGTAGTGACTCCTGCCATGTAGGCAGAGCATAGGGTAAACCCCCAAGGAGCAGTTAATAGGTGCTGCCAGCTGAATACAGTCTTTCAGGGTGGAACAGACAAGCCAGTCTGATGTGAGGTTTTGTTGACTTGTGAAAGCTGAGAAGCATAACAAAGACAAGGCCTGAATAGAAGTGGAACCCATCTGAGTTCAGCAGTGAGCCAAGGGAGTATCCAACAGAGGGTCAGGATTTTTTTTATACATACACTTGTTTTATAACTGTTCTGGTGCAGAGACCTCAGGCTGCCAAAGATCTGGACACTGGTATTCACAGCCTCCTCCCTGTGGACATCTCCTGCCAGACCATTCTCCTTGTTCTCACCTTCAGAGGCACCTCTGCCCCAGTTCTGTCCAAAGTTGACATGCACGCTCAGCCAGTCAGTTCTTTCTTTGGTTGATTTGATTTCTACCAGACCTGTGAGGATTCTCCTGATTTCCCTGGCTGTCAGCTCAGCTCAGCTTATATTAGAATGAGTAAGAGTCTGAGAGAAAGAAATTATGGAATAATGCAGACTGAACTTAATTACTCCAAATAAAACAGTCATCTATTAACACAGGATTTGAAGTTACAGGAGAAATAACAGAGCACCACTGTGCGCAGATATCTGAGCACCATAACTGTAGTCAATGGAAGGGTTTCTCTGTACCTTCTGCCTCACTCTGGAGGAACATACCTAGGTTTAGGGATATTGGCCCAGAATCCCAAAAATTTGATAGAAGTGAATCTGGTCTACAGAATAGCAAGTAGTGCTTGCCCAGACATTCCTTAGAACTTGACTGGGCCATATTTTTGCCTTGTTTCTTTCAACAACAGATTTTTCCCCCCACTAAATTTTGGATTAAGCATCTTAAATACACACGCTTGTTTGTGCAAATCAGTGAGTAAATGAGAGTGGATTCTTCCTTTCATCTACATGATCAGTGAAACTTGAATGAGGACTTACAACAATAGAGATGCTTACCATTATTGAGTATGTGATCTTCTCCTATCCACCTCCAACACAGAGATGCAACTACTTCATTCCCTGACGCCAAGAGATCAACCTTGTCCCAGAGGCATGAACAAATCTTTGTTTCACTCATCTCTGTTTATGTCACAGTATACAGCAGATTTTCAATTAAAACACCTTTAAATTGTATTTTCCAAAGATTTTGAGAATATCGCATACCACATTCTTTGCTTTAAATATGATGACACTCCTCCAGTTGAGAGGGGGTCTTGTTCCCTTCTTTTGAATCTGGGTGGACTTGTGACTATAAAACAAAGTGACACTGTGTGACTTCAGAAGCTGAGTTATGAGATAGAAATATAGCTTCCACCTGGTCTTCTTTGCTATCCTTACATTTGAAATCCAGCTAGCATGTTGTAAGGAAGCCTGAGCCACATAGAGAGACTGTGGGGTAGTGTTCCCAATGACAGCCCCTTTTGAGGTCCCAAGTATGAGCTTGTGTCAACCTCTAGATACAAATGAACTTCCTTCCCATCTTTCAACCAGTCTAGTTATTATTTGTGAAATAGACTTCCCTTGGTGGATTTTGCCCAAGATTTGGGAGCTAAGTAAATGATTATTGTTGACTGAGTTTTGGGTGGTTTGTTATACTATAATATATACTCTTTCATCTCTTTGTCTCTCCTGTATCAATTCACAGCATCTTCTCTCTCCAACAACAGAGAGTCTGAAATTTTTCAGGCTAAAATCCCAGAATTTTCTTTCATACCACACTATATTATAGTCAAATTAAATTCCTTGCTTCTGTTATACATGGTGTTAGATTTTAGTCTTCATGTGTTTGATTGTCCCTTTTCTTTGTTATGGTATTCAAAACCATCCAAGACTAAGTCCTATGCTGTGAAGAATTTCCTGATTCCTTAAGTCAGAAGAAATGTCTCCCTCCTCTGAATTTCCTTAGGAATATAGATGAATTTCTTTTACCAGTGTTATTGTTTATCTTATGTTCCAGTCACTTGTTTGTATGGACATGTCTCCATGTCCATTCTATCATTTCTATCTTATATATACTTTTATAAAAATATTTATGGAGCATCTAATACATGCCATTCAGTTTTTCACAGGATATAAAGCAGTAAGGAAAGCAGGTCTCTGCCTCAGTAGTGAGAGAAACATACAAAAAAGTGGGCAAATGTTTGACTATTTTTCTCTTTTAGGGATTTTAACTACATCAGTCAATCAATCAATTCATGATCTAATGTTTGATTCTGTTCCCTTTGTGGTCTTGAGAGGCAACACGGAATACCTGGAGATCTGGTTTTGAATCCCATGAATCTCACACACTGCCTGTGAATATGGAGCCAGGGTACCAGCTCCCTGTGCTTTACTTTCCTCATTGATCAAATAGAGATATTTACTTGATAGTATTTTATTGTCATTATTACTAAAACTTTTATAAACTCCACTGTCTTGACCTGCATTGTATTTACTCAGTCTCCCCAAGCTAGGGCAGTGAGTCAGATTAGAAATATTAAAGGTATGAGAAATTTAAGAAATAAAGACAAGACACAGAAATAAGTCAATTGGTGGGACTGGTGGGGATCAGCTCTGGTGGAGACTGGATATAACAACAAAATGGAGTCTGTGGGCTTTATTTATATGGATAGGAATATCAATGGGCTTCAATGTGAAGAACTTCCTGAGGAAAACAGGATGAAGAAGGCAAAACAACTTGGTTGGGTCTTACTTGGTTGGGGCTTAGTGGGTTATGCCCACCTCCCTTACTTCTGGGCTGCTGCATTTGAACCTAGGACTGTCTGAGTCAATGATGGGGTATCAGCATAATCTGAGCAGTCTCAAGTCTGTGAAATTTCACAGAGTTCTCCGAAGAGCAATGCCCCTGCCTTGAGATGGCTCAAATAAGCCCATAATTCATTTACGACCCCAGACACACCACCATTGTGCTGGGGACACAGTGGGAATTCAACTAACTCATGTGTCCCTTTGTTCCCATATATCTCAGAATGAAGCTCAGCCCTCAGCTTGTACTCAGCTAGTGGGGTTGACCAACAAATGTTAAATGCTCAGACCCTATCTTCCTGTGCATAAAGTCTCTTATCTGGTATGAGTGACTGTTTCTCTAAGCAGCTCCAATTTGTGTTACTTGCATGGGAAAGGAAGAAGCAACTCACCATTGAGCACATGCCTGACTCCTCCACATACAAAAGTCAGCCTAAGTGGCACTTCTCCAGCAGACTGGGGCCGTCATCCACTTCAGTCCCCACCAGACTGTATTAGTTTCCCTTATCCTATGATGTTTTAGCACCCTATAATTATCTTTCACAAAACTTGTTACAGCTGAAACTACTTCATTAAGACTTCTATTTGATTGTAAGCTCAACAAAGGCAGAGGCCAGGTGACTGTGACCATAATCACCAAAACAAAGTCAAGTGCTTTCCAGGTGGGGAGCACTTAGCACCTATGTATAAAATTAATAAATTGGGCCTGCCTTTCTAGTGGTAGCTGAGCTCCAATAGAAAAGTAAGCCCAGGGGACAACAAGTCAACACTTTATTTAGTAACTCATATTCCCACT
Organism: Sciurus vulgaris; assembly: GCF_902686455.1. Classification (NCBI taxonomy): domain Eukaryota; kingdom Metazoa; phylum Chordata; class Mammalia; order Rodentia; family Sciuridae; genus Sciurus; species Sciurus vulgaris. Next base: position 105,182,955 of record NC_136472.1, read on the forward strand.
GTCCCCAGAGACCATTTTCCTTGATCAGTTTTATGATCGATCTTCAGAAGATTCTGAGATCAAGGCCAGGGTGAGATTCTTCATTAGACCCAAAGAAAGGATAATCATTTTGTCAACTAATAGTTTCTCTGAACAACACCTCTGGATTGACTGTTATGACCTACAGAAGGCATAAAAAATGAACTTCTTAAAGTCCAATGTTTCAGTCAAACCAGCAAGCTCCTTCCAGCTGAGTCTGTAATAGCTAACCCAAAAAGGTAACTGATAATTTAAGAAAATTATGACTGGACTAACTACACTTTCTGAGACAGTCATGCTGTGGTACCATAAGTCTTCTAGGGCCTCCAAGCCCCAAGCACTTTGAAGTTGAGTGGCTCATGGAAGTTTAATTTAAAAATATAGCTAACAACTGTCCCTCCCTGCCGTGGGCAGGTAACAGGCCATTCTCCCAACACATTCTACGACAGCCTTGTCGATTCTCTGCTCATAGCCAAAGGGTTGTAATAAAATATCTTCCTTCCTCAAAGTATGAAGCCAAATATAGCAAAGTATAAAAGAATAAGTAAAACTTTGAATCTTTTTTGCAAATATTAGCATAAGTTATTTCGCTAGCAATCTGAGGGCAAAATTCCCTTGGGGTATAACTAAATAAATAATAAGCCTATTATTACCAAAATGCACAACATGTTTCCAGGTCTGCTCCCCAGTTCATACCAAGATCTGCTGAAGCTTCATTGTGTAAGGTTGAGTGTGGTCAGAATTGACATGCTTATTAGGCTCAGATCCTTATGAGCAGAAATATTTATTAGAAAATGAGACAATACTTTTAATACAGGCTACACAGATTTCATAGAAATCACACGTACATTTTATATTTTAACAGATTGAAAGTAATTCTCCTTATAGAGTTAGAAAGTGCTAAGAGAAGTGAAAGAATAAAAGAGAATCAGTACCTGTTAATAGGCTGATTTTCTGTACCTGATGAATATTGTGCAGAAATTGAATAGAGTATTTTCCCCTTCTGCTATCTCTGGTATTTTTTGTGTGCCAAGACCTGGGAAAATTCATTCACCTCTGCTTCCTTTTTGTTCCAGATATATAACTGCTATTAACATGAAACAGGGAGGAAAAACAAGACTAATGCATCTCATTTTCTTATAAAAATTTTCCTCAGAAGAGAAAAAGGTTTTCTCTTCATCTTGCATGCAGAAATATTCTTTGCAAGTTTCTGTGAAGTGCTCTTGCCTAATGAGATCTGAATATTGCACCCACTGGTAGAAGTACCTTAGTTCTTAGGTTTTATTCTGGAAATTAATACTATTTTTGGTTTCAGTAGCCCTTGTTTAATATAATGTTGATATTGGAACTACAGACAATATCTTTGTCATTAACTCTTTCATTTATTAAACATTTAATGAGCACTACATTGGACACTGGTAGAAATAGAAATCTAATGAAGGGAGGACTTCTGTTTCTGGCTATTTAGGGGAAACACAAATAACCTACCAAATAAAAAATATTGACAGTACAAATAAAACAACAGTTTCAAGATACTGGACTTTCGATGATGAAGAATAGTGGTCCCTGAGAAATGGGAAACAAATTTGGTGACACCTACAACTATCTCATTCTAAGGCCTTGAAGAAATTCCAGGTGATACAGTAAGGAAGGAAAGTGGAACCAGAAAGAACCTGAAAGACTCCTTGAATGAGAAGAAGAACTGAATGTCCATGAAGATCAAACTGATTAGAATTCATGAGACACTGTACTGGAGCTCTAATAACTGCCCAAACAGAGCCCTGAAAGTTGCAGAGGGTCTCATTCCAGTATTTTATTTGAGTACTTATTTGTGCATGCATGTGAATAAACTGACACTGGGAATATAGACAAAACTGCCCACGGCCCACAAAGGGCTTGGATTTTCAAAGTGCCTATTATCACAGCCAGACTGGTGAACCTGTGACTCATGGGGTATGATGTAGACTCCACAGAGAACCTGCCTGAAAAGTGAAAACCTATTAGCCTTTGTTTGAGCACTGCTAAGATTCTACCCAATAAATCTTAAAGGTAAGATGTGAAAGAATCAGATCGTTTTAAGTAACGTAACTTCATTTCAAAACAAAGATTAAGAATATTTATAGTAATACAAAAATATTCAGTATCCAAGAAGATAAATCACAACGTGTGGCATTCCCATAAAAAGTTGCTATATACACAGAGAAGCGGAAAATTAAGATTTTCTTACTGAGAAAAATTAACTTAAATTGATCTAATAATATCACAAATTAATAGGTAAGGACATTAACACATAGAATAATGATATCACATGTGTTTGAAAAGTAAATAGAAGGAAGATTATGACAAAACCCAATCAATCTTTAGTAGATGAAAACCACAGCATAGGAGAAGAGAAATACATTGGATAGGATTAACAGCAGATTAGACACTGCAGAATAAATATTTGTGAACCTAAATATATAGCAACAGAAATGGTTTTGATATAGTGTGTCCTCCGAAGTTTCTTGTGTTGGAAGCTTGTCCTCAATGTGGTGATGTTGGGATATAAAGAAACCTTAAAGAGGCAGAGCCCAGTAGGAGGCAATTTATTCATTGAACATGCTACCCTCAGAAGGAATAAATGTACTTCTCATGGAACACTTGTTGTGATACCGCAGTTTACCAGTGACGAGTTCTTCCTTCTCAGGTGTTGAAGTCTAACAACCAGACAAGCACACCAAGGCAAGCATACATTGAGCAGATTTTATTTAAAAGTAGTAATATTGACTTCTTCTGGGAGAAGGGGGTCATGGCTGATGTTCTAGAATCCCGAAAAGTGAGTGCACCCTACATCTTTTATAGATTAGGGTCTCCTTTGTTCTGTTCTCTCCCCCCTTATCTCTCCTTCCTGCCTAGGTGACTAGGCCCAGGAGTTACTGGTGACATAGTAAAAACAAGTGAGCAGCAGATGGCAGGGGGAAGGGTCAAATGGAGATTCAAGTAGGGGCCCAGGGGACTTTAATTAGCAATTCCCTGCCTGCAACATTTTGGGAGGGACAGTTAGGCAGGTAATGTTGGTGATCAAATGGGCTCTGGAGACCGGGACATTCCAATCTCCCAGGGGTGGTCTACAATTTCCCTGACTCTGATGGCCTCCATTCCTCCATTCCACCAGATTTCTTATTCTACACTAACTGCCTGTCCTCAATTCTGGCCTCAGTTGTTTCTCATGAGAAGGTCATTATGAAGAGTAAGCCCCTCCCCAATCTCTTAATTTCTGTCTGGTTATTCAGTCTCTCTCCACACTCGCCCACCCTCCCACCATGCTATTCTAAGCCAGGTGGACTTTTACCTGAGGACAGATGGAGGATGCTGCCTGAGCTTGGATTTTCAGCCTCCAGAACTGTGAGTTAAACAATGCTCCTTTCTTTATAAATTACCCAACCTCATATATTTTGTAATAATAATGGAAAACAGATTAATACACTGTTCAAAATGAAACATAGCAAAGAAATAATTTTTACAAATCATCAATGAATTGATGACCTAAAGAACAACTTCAACTGGCCTAAAATATGAGTTATTGGAGTTCCAAAGGAAAAAAAGAAAGTTATAGTACAGAAACAAATATTTGAAGAAGTAATAATTAAAAGTTTTCTGAACTTTTGGAAAACTATATACCCATAGATACAAATGCTGAATAAATCCCAAGGAATGAAAAACTCTCTACCAAAAACACATCATCATCAAATTACTGAGAACTGATAAGAAAAAAAATCTTCCACCAGATAAGAAAAGTTATGTACTAAAGAACAAAGATTAATATAATAGCACATTTCCCATGTGAAACAATATAAGCAAGAAGACAATGAAGTAATATTTTAATTTACTTTTTGTGGTACTGGAAATTGAGCCCAGGGGTATTCCACCACTGAGCTACATCCTCAGCCCCTTTTTATTATTTTGAGATAGGTCTTTCTATGTTGCTGAGGGTCTCACTAAATGGCCCAGGCTAGCCTCAAACTTGGAATCCTCCTGCCTTGGCCTCCCAAGTAGCTTGGATCACAGGGGCATATCACAATACCCAGCTAAAGTAATGTTTTAAATGCTGAGAGAAAAAACAACTAATCTGAAAGATAAAGAATTCTGTAACCAGCAGGAGTATCTTTCAGAAATGAGGGACTTTTTTCGGTCCAGAAAAGTAGAAGTCATTCATCACTGATAGATGTTTGCTACAAGAAATATAAACTAAAGTCCTTTCAGATAGAAAGAAAATAATGCCAAATAGAATTGTAAATATATATGAAAAAAATGAAGACTGCTAGAAATAATAATTAGGGTAAACAGAATAGATATGCATTTTCCTTTTGTTTATATCTCTTTAAAAGATTAATGATTTAAAAATTAACAATGGACATAATATATGGCTTATAGCACATATAAAAGTTAACTGAGTTGAATTTATTGCACAGAGGTTGGAAGGAATAATTAGAAGTGTAACCACTGTAAGGCTTTTGTACAATAATTAATGTAGTACATTGTCACCTAAAGGTAGGCTTTGGTAAGTTTAGACATGTACTAAAAACCCAAGAAACTAGAAAGAAGAACAAATCAAAACTAAAACTAAGCTGGGTGTGGTGTTGAACACCTGTAATCCCAGTGACTCATGAGACTGAGGCAGGAGGATAAAGAATTCAAAGCCTGTTATTTCTGATATCAAATAATGATTAAAAAACTCAGTGTTCAACAATAAATATTTAGACATTAAAAAAAAAAAAAAAAAAGAATTCAAAGCCAGCCTTTGCAATTTAGCAAGGTTCTAAGCAACTCAGGGAGAGTCTGTAAATAAAATACAACAAAGGTATAGAGGGAAAAGAGGGGTGGGAGGGATGGGGAGAAGGAAAAAATAGCAGAATGAATCAAACACCATTACCCTATGTAAATGCATGATCATGCAAATGGTATGCTGTTACTCCATATACGAACAGAAACAACATGCATCCCATTTGTTTACAATAAAAATAAATTTTAAAAAAATACAACAAAGGGCTGGGGATGTGGCTCAGTGATTAAGTGCCCTGAGTGCAATCCCCAGTACCAAACAAACAAAAAACCCTACAAAACAAAAAATTTAAAACAGAAAAATAAAGATCAATATAAATAAATGGAATATAAAACAAACAACAGGAAAATAAAAACAATAAAACTAAAAGAATTGTGATCAAATGAGGTTTATTCCAGAAAAGCAAGTTTAGCGTAACATTCAAAACCCAATATTAACCATATGAACAAAACAAACAAAATCAGCCTCCACTATGTTATCCTCCCCCATGTCATGGTCCAAAAATTGCCTCCTCACATATCCAGAGCAATGAGGCTCATTTCATTTACTTCCTTTCTCTCATTCACACTCCCGCATTCCCTAATCAATATCTTAAAACTACTGTTCAGTAATTGTTTATCCCGTTTATCTATTTTTAGTTTAGTTACCTGTACTTTGGGGTCCATATCCAAAAAAATAACTGCCCAGACTCATATCATAGAGCATGTCCTCTTATTTTCCTCCATCTTTATTACAGTCTGGGTCTTTAAGTCTTTAATCTACGGTAAGTTTTTATGTAAGTATATAGTCTTATTTCACTCTTCTGTGTGTGAATAACCAGTTATTCCAATGCAGAAATTGTCGTTTTCCCATTTTCCTTGCATCTTTGTCAAAAAATCAATTGACTGTAGCATGTAAACTAATATTTCTGGACCCTGTAATCTGTTCCATTGGTCTAGGTGTCTGCTTTATGTCATTGCCATGCTGTTTTCATTATTATATCTTTATAGTAGATTTTTCAATCAGGTAGTGTGATGAATACAGTTTTGTTCTTTTTGTTCAAGATTTGTGTGTGTGTGTGTGTGTGTGTGTGTGTGTCTGCTTTTTTTATTTTTATTTTTATTTTTATTTTTTTTTGTTTTAGGTACCACGGATTGAACTCAGGGGCACTCGACCACTGAGCCACATCCCCAGCCCTGTTTTGTTTTTTTTTTTGTATTTTATTTAGAAACAGGATCTCACTGAGCTCACTTTTGCTGAGCCTGACTTTGAACTCTTTTTTAAAAAAAGTATTTATTTATTTGAATCATTGTATGCAAATGGGATACAACTGTTGTTTCTCTGGTTGTATATAAAGTAGGTTTGCACCATTTGTGTAATTGTACACGTACATAGGGTAATGATGTTTGTCTCATTCTGTTAGTGTTCCTGCCCCCCACCCACTCCCACCCCTCTTTTTCCTCTATACAATCCATCCTTCTTCCATTCTCACATTCTTCCCAATCCCCACTATGTATTATCATCTGCTTATCAGAGAGATCATTCAGCCTTTGGTTTTTTGGGATTGGCTTATCTTGCTTAGCATGATATTCTCCAACTGCATCCATTTACCTGCAAATGCCATAATTTTATTATTCTTTATGGCTGAGTAATATTCCATTGTGATACATACCACTGTTTCATTATCCATTCATCAGTTGAAGGGTATCTAGGTTGGTTCCTCAATCTAGCTATTGTGAATTGAGCAGCTATGAACATTGATGTGGCTGCATCACTATAGTATGCTGATCTTAAGACCTTTGGGTATAGGCCAAGGAGTGGGATTGCCGAGTCAAATGGTGGTTCCATTCCAAGTTTTCTAAGGAATCTCCACACTGCTTTCCAGAGTGGCTGCACTAATTTGCAACCCCACCAGCAATGTGTGAGTGTAGTTTTTCCCCCCACACCCTTGCCAACACCTATTGGTGCTTGTATTCTTTAAAATATATATTCTAATTGGAGTGAGGTGAAATCTTAGGATAATTTTGATTTGCATTTCTCTTATTACTAGAGATGCTGAACATTTTTTCATATGTCTGTTGATTGCTTGTAGATCTTCTGTAAAGTGTGTGCTCATTTCCAAAGCCCATTTGTTGATTGGGTTATTTGTATTCTTGGTGTAAAGTTTTTTGAGTTCTTTATAGATTCTGGAGATATTTTCTCCCACTCTGTAGGCTCTCTCTTCACATTGTTGATTATTTCCTTTGCTGAGAAAAAGCTTTTTAGTTTGAATCTATTTCAATTATTGATTCCTACTTTTATTTCTTGTGCTTTGGGAGTCATGTTAAGGAAGTCTGATCCTAAGCCAACATGATGAAGATTTAGACCTACCTTTTCTTCTATTAGGTGTAGGATCTCTGGTCTAATCCCTAGGTCCTTGATCCATTTTGAGTTGAGTTTTGTGCAGGGTGAGAGATAGGGGTTTAATTTCATTTTGCTGCATATGGATTTCCAGTTTTCCCAGCACCATTTATTGAACAGGCTATCTTTTCTTCATTGCATATTTTTGGCATCTTTGTCTAGTATGAGATAATTGTATTTATGTGGGTTTGTCTCTGTGCCCTCTATTCTGTACCATTGATCTACCTGTCTATTTTGGTGTCAATACCATGCCGTTTTTGTTACTATTGCTTTGTAGAATAGTTGAAGTCCTGGTATAGCGCTACCCGCTGCTTCACTCTTCCTGCTAAGTATTGCTTTAGCTATTCTGGGTCTCTTATTCTTCCAAATGAATTTCATGATTGCTTGCTCTGTTTCTATGAGGTATGTCATTGGAATTTTAATTGGAATTGCATTGAATCTGTATAGCACTTTTGGTAGTATGGCCATTTTGACAATATTAATTCTGCCTATCCAAGAACATGAGAGATCTTTCCATCTTCTAAGGTTTTCTTTAATTTCTTTCTTTAGTGTTCTGTAGTTCTTATTGTAGAGGTATTTCACCTCTTTTGTTAGATCAATTACCAAATATTTTATTTTTTTGAGACTATTGTGAATGTGGTAGTTTTCCTAATTTCTCTTTCAGAGGATTCATCATTTATGAATAAAAGTGCATTAGATTTATGAGCATTGATTTTATATCCTGCTATCCTGATTTTATTGAATTCACTTATGAGTTCTGAAAGTTTTCTGGTGGAATTTTTGGATCCTCTAAATATGGAATCATATCATCAGCAAATAGTGGTAGTTTTAATTCTTCTTTTCCTATATGTATCCCTTTAATTTCTCTGGTGTGTCTAATTGCTCTGGTCAGAGTTTCAAGGGCAATGTTGAATAGAAGTGGTGAAAGAGGGCATCCCTGCCTCGTTCCAATTTTTAGGGGGAATGCTTTCAGTTTTTCTCCATTTAGAATATTTGTTTGCCTTGGGTTTATCATTTATGGTTTCTACAATGTTGAGGTATGTTTCTATTATCCCTATTTTTTCTAGTGTTTTGATCATGAAGGGTTGCTGTATTTTATCAAACTTTTTCTACATCCATCAAAATAATCATATGATTCTTAACTTTAAGTCTGTTGATGTGGTGAATTACATTTATTGATTTCTGGTTGTTGAACCAAACTTGCATCCTTGGGATGAAACCCACTTGATCATAGTGCACTAGCTTTTTATAAAACTTTTTGCATCTGTGTTCATTAGGGATATTGGTCTGAAGTTTTCTTTCCTCGATGTGTCTTTGTCTGGTTTTGGTATCAGGGTGATATTAGTCTCATAGAATGAGTTTGGAAGGGTTCCCTCCTTTTCTATTTCATGAAATACTTAGGGGAGTATTGGAATGAGTTCTTCTTTGAAGGTCTTGTAAAATTCAGGTGAGAATCCATCTGGTCTCACCATCTGGTGAGACTTTTCTTGGTGGTAGGTTTTTGATAACTTCTATTTCATTGCTTGAAATTGATCTATTTAAATTGTGTATGACCTCCTGATTCAGTTTGGGTGGATCATATGCTTCTAGAAACCTGTCCATGTCTTCAAGATTTCTGTTTTGTTGGAGTATAGATTTTCAAAGTAGCTTCTAATTATGTTTTGTATTTCAATGGTGTCTTTTTTGATATTTCCTTTTACATCATGAATTTTAGTAATTTGAGTTTTCTCTCTTCATTAGTGTGTCTAAGAGTTTATCAGTTTTGTTTATTTTTTTCAAGGCACCAACTTTTTGTCTTGGTAATTTTTTGAATTGTTTCTTTTGTTTCAATTTCATTGATTTCAGCTCTGATTTTAATTATTTCCTATCTTCTACTACTTATAGTGTTGATCTGTTCTTCTTTTTCTAGGGCTTTGAGTTGGAATGTAAGATTGTTTATTTGTTCACTTTTTCTTATTTTATTGAATGTGCTCTGTGCAATGAATTTTCCTGTTAGTACTGCTTTCATCACATCCCAGAGATTTTTATGTGTTGTATCATTATTCTCGTTACCTCTAAGAATTTTTTTAATCTTCCCCCTTGATGTTTTCTGTTATCCATGCATCATTCAATAGCTTATTATTTAGTCTCCAGGTGTTGAAGTAGTTTCTTTCCTTTATTTTATCATTGCTTTCTAATTTTATTCCATTATGATCTGATAGAATACAAGGTAGTAATTTTTTTGTATTTTCTAAGAGTAGCTTTGTGGCATAACATATGGTCTGTTTTAGAGAAGGATCCATGTGCTGCTAAGAAGAAAGTGTACTTGCTTGTTCATGAATGGAATAGTCTATATATGTCTGTTAAGTCTAAATTATTGATTGCATTATTGAGTTCTATTAGTTTCTTTGTTCAATTTTTGTTTGGAAGATCTGTCCAATGGTGAGAGAGGTATGTTAATGTCACCTAGTATGAATGCATTATGGTCTATTTGGGTTCTGGAATTGAGAAGAATTTGTTTGATGTACATGGATGTGACATTGTTTGGGGCATAAATATTTATGATTGTTATGTTTTACTGATTTATGCTTCCTTTTAGGCTATTCCTTTAGGGTAGCTCCTCCCTTTGAGGACTTACATTGTTGCTTTCATTTCCTCTTCATGGAATGTTTTGCTGAGAATGTTCTGTAGTGCAAGGCTTTTTATTTGCAAATTATTTTAGCTTTTATTTATCATGGAAGGATTTTATTTTGTGTCAAATCTGAAGTTAAGTTTTGCTGGGTATAAGATTCTGGGTTGGCATCCATTTCCTTTCAGAGCTTGAAATATGTTTTTTCAGGCCCTTCTAGCCTTTTAGGGTCTGGGCAGAGAAATCTGCTGATATCTGTATTGGTATATATATATACCAATATATATATATGTATATATATATATAGTGTGTGTGTGTGTGTGTGTGTGTGTGTGTGTGTTACCTTGGAGTCCCACATGAATTTTAGGAAAGTTTTTGATGATTCTTCTGAAAAATATTTTGAAAATTTTTATAGAAACTACATATAAATCTGTAAATTGCCTTGGGTAATATAATATTTTAGCAATATTTTTTTCTAGTCCATGAGCACAGAATTTCTTTACATTTAAATTTGTATCTTCTTCAATTTCTTTTTTCATATTTTATAGTTTTCAATGTAAAGATCTTTTACTTTTTTGCTTAAATTTAATCTTAAATATTTTTTGGAATAATTGTAAATGGGATATGTTTAATGATGTTTTTCTGATAGTTTTTTGAATATAAAAATGGTACTGATATTTGTATGTTGATTTTATATACTTCAACTTTGAATTCATTTGCTAGTTCTAATAGTATTTTGTTAAAGTCTATAGGGTTTTCTATACATAATATTTCATCAGTAAACAGACCATTTATTTTTTCCTTTCCAATTAGAATGCCTTTTAATTCTTTCTCTTACATAATTTATCTAATTAGAATGTATGGTTCTGTGTTGAATAGAAGTGTCAAGTGTGGGCATTAATGACTTGTTCCTGATCTTAGAAGAAAAACTTTCAACTTTTCACTCTTAAGTGTGAGGTTAGCTGTGGGTTTGTCACATATAGCCTTTATTAATATTGAGATTAATTCCTTGTATACCTAATTTGTTGAGAGTTCTTATCATGTATGAATGTATAATTTTATTAAAGATCTTAAAATTTTATTCTAATTAGTTATATATGAGAGTAGAATGCACTTTGACACATCATACATAAGTGGAGAATAACTTCTCATCTGTTGTACATAACATAGAATCACACTGGTCATGCAGTCATATGCACATTAATAATATTACCCTAATATGCACATTAGGGTAATAATTTCTGATTCATTTTACTATTCTTCCTACCCCATATCCCCTCTCCTCCCTTCACTCCCCTCTGCCTAATCCAAAGTAACTCTATTCTTCCCTAGCCCCTCACTCTTGCCCTTATTGTGAATTAGCATCTGATATTAGAGAAAACATTTGGCTTTTGTTTCTTGGGATTGGCTTGTTTCACTTAGCATGATATTCTCCAGCTCCATTCATTTACTGGTAAATGCCATGATTTCAATGAATGCTGAATTTTGTCAAATGCTTCCTCTGCATCAATTGAATTGCTCACATGACTTTTTTCCTTTATTCTGTTAATGTGATACATTATACTTGTAAATTTGCATATTTTTTAATCATCCTTGAAATTTAGGGATGAATCCCACTTGATTTTGGTGAATGAATTTATTAATGCACATTAAATTTGGTATACTAGTATTTTGTTGGAAATTTTTATATTTGTTTTTCTGGGATATTGCCCTATAATTTGGCTTTCTCATAGTGTTCTTATTCAGCTTTGGTATCAGGTTAATGCTGGCTAATAAGATGAGTTTGGATGTATTCCCTCTTTAATTTTTTGGAAACGTTTGTATAGGATTGTTATTAGTTTTTTAAGTGTTTGGTAGATGTCATGAGGTTCTGGGTTTTTCTATGATGAGAGACTTTTTAAAACACTGAATTTACCAATTTATTATTAGTTCATGTGGATTTCCTATTTCTCTGAGATTCTTTGAAATTGTATGTCTAGGAATTTATCCACTTATTCTAGATTATTCATTTTGTTGTCATACAACCATTCACAGTAGTATCTTATGATCCTTTGGATTTCTATGATCTCCTAGTTCCATCTCTTTTATTGCTGATTTTGCATCTCCTCTCCTTTTTCTTACTCTACATAATTATTGATTTTGTGTATATTTTACATTCTTATTAGCTTTTAAAAAATATCTTCTGTTATTTTTCTAGTTTCCAATTCATGCATTTCTTCTCCAACCTTATTTAGTTATCCCTGCTAACTGTTCTGTTTTATTTTATCTGCTTCCTTGAGGTGTAATGTTTGTTTGTTTATTTGAGATGTTTTGTTGTTGTTGAACCCAAATCAACTTTATTAATTTCATTGAAATGTCTAAAAGTAAACACTTGGATGTGGGTATATTAACAAGAATAACATTTCATTTATAATTGCAAAATATTATTTTTATAACATCACATGTTTACTACAAGACTATTACTATAAGTCTATTATATCTAAGCCATTGAACAAATTTTAACCATCAAAAATTATCTTCACCTTCAAACTGTGACAGATTATGTTCACTGTCTAATAGTTTCCTTATTGACCAATGGGTTTTGTCCTATTATTTTGTGGGGTATTTTTTATTTTGGGGTGTAGCTGTTTATTGCTATAAACCTCCTTCTTGGAACTGAATTTGATGCATTCCATAAGTATTTGTTTATTTCCATTTTAGTTCATCTCAAGATATTTTTAATTTTCCCTTTAATTTTTTGATTGACCTTGGTTGTTCAGGAGTATGTTGTTTACTTTCCATATATTTTGGAATTTCCTAAGATTCCTCCTGTTATTGATTTCTAGTTTCATGCAGTTGTGGTTGGAAAAGATATTTTGTGTGATTTTAGTCTTTTAAATATTTTAGGACTTGTTTTGTGGTGTAACATATAATCTTTCCTGAAGGATATTATATGTTTTTGGGAAGAATTTGTATTCTGTTGCTGCTGGATGGAACATTTTGTATATGCCTGTTAGGTTTGTTTTAATCTTATGTGTATTTTTGAGACCAGTTATTCTTTATTGGTTATATGTCTAAATGATTTATCTATTGCTGAGAGCAGGTTATTGATGTCCCCTGCTATTAGTGTGCTAGAATATTTCTCTCCCCTCCCGTTTATTTACATGAGTTTTATATAGTTCGGAGCTCCAATGTTAAATGTATATGTGTGATAACATAATTCATAAATAAAATACATAAAACATACATAAAAATACATAACATACACATAATATACATAATATATAAAATATGTAATATTTATTATTACATATATAATATGCAGGGTTATTGCTATATAAGCCTGTTGAATAACCCCATAATCATTATATAATGACCTCTATCTCATTTATCAATTTTTGACTTAAAGTCCATTTTACCTGGGGTAACTATAGATACTTGTGCTTTCTTTTGTTTTTTATTTGCATATAATATATCTTTTTATCCTTTCACTTTTAGTTATATATGTACTTATAAGTGACATGAGTATTTTAGGCAGCATATGGGTAAGTCTTGTTTGTTGTTAAGTCTATTTAGACACTCCATGACTTGCCATTGGAGAATGTAATCCATTTACATTCAAGAGAATTGTTTGTTTTTTAAAATTTATTTGTTTTTTTTTAATTATACGTGTCAGTAGAATATGTTTTGACATATCAAACATGCATGAAGTATGACTTCCCATTTGTGTGGTTATATGTGCTATGGAGTTACACTGGTTGTGTATTCTTACATGAACACAGGGATGTCAAAAGAATATGTATATGTAAGGGTTTATTACTGTCCTTGTATTCTGGTCCTTTTTTAGAGCCTTTGTTTTTTCTTCCACTCTTGCTGTCTTCTGTGATTTTCTCCAGTTTTTTTGCTTTTGATTCTTTATCTTTTGTGTACTTATAGATTTTTATTTTGTGGTTACCATATAATTTATAAAACCATTTAATAATAAGCTATCTTACGCTGATAATGACTTAACTTTGGTTGCAAAAAATCCCACTACACATTTACTCCAACTCTACCTTACATTTAAAACTTATGATGTTGCAATTATAATTTTCTTTTAATGTTCATACAAAATATATGTGTGACTTGTATACCACCATTACAATATTAGAATTTTCTGAATTTGAATATTAGAATTTTCTGAATTTGACTTGCACTTACTTTTACCAGAGAGTTTTATGCTTTCACATTTTTGTGTTACTAATTAGCATTCTTTTTTTCAACCTAAAGAACTCCCTTTAGCTCTTCTCTCTCTTTCTCTTCCTCTTCCTCCTCTTCTTCTTCTCCTTCTTCTTCCCTGTGTGTGTGTGTGTGTGGGAGATTGAACCCAGTGTTTCAAACATACTAGACAAGTACTCTATCATTGAGCTACCTCCCCAGCTCCCTTTAGCATTTTTTGTAAAACAGATTTGGTGGTGACGAATAGCCTCATCTTTTGTTTATCTCGGAAAGTCTTCATTCCTCCTTCATTTCTGAAGGATAACTTTGCCAAGTATAATATTCTTGGTTGGCCGGGGTTTTGGTTTTGCTTGTCTGTTTTTCAGCACTCTGAATATATCATTCTACTCTCTCCTGGCCTGTAAAGTCTCTGCTGAAAAATATGTGGCTAGCCTTGTTGAAACTCCATTATATATATTTGCTGCTTTTCTCTTGCTGCTTCCTTTTTCATTGATTTTGGTAACTTGATTCAGCATTACTTGACATATTCTTATTTGAACTGAATCAAAATAGAATTTCCATACCTTTGAGTTCCCTGTACCTGTAATTTATATATTTCTCCAGTTTTAAACAGCTTTCTGCTATTTTATTTCTTTTTTCCATATTTTATTGGTGCATTGTGGTTGCATGTAATGGTGGGATTTGTTGCTGTGTACATACACAAAACATAGCAATTCATTTTGGACACTATCATTCCCTGTTATTTCCCCTGTCCCTTCTCCTCTGTCCTCTGGTTCCTTTCTATTACTAATCTCTCTTTGAGTTTCATGAGATACCCCCATCTTTCTTTTCTTTTCCTTTTTAGCTTTCATCTGATATTATTTCTTTGAATTTCTTTAAATTCAAATTTCCTAGCCCTCCTTTGTCTTCTTCTTTTTATATACTCCTATAACCTAAATATTTGCTCTTCTGATACTCTTCCATAAATTCTATAAGCTTTGTTAATTCTTTTTCATATTTCTTTTGTTTTTCTCCTCCATATATTTTCAAACAGCCAGCCTTCAAGTTCATAGAATATTTCTTCTTGATCAATTCTGTTGATGCTTTCTTTTCATTTTTTTCATTGTATTCATTTAATTTTCAGCCTCTTTTTAATGATTTCAACTTCTCTGTTAAATTTCTTTTCATTTTTTGCTTTCTTCCTTTCATTGAATTATTTCTATTTTCTTGAAATTCACTGAGCTTCCTTAAAGCAATTGTTTTTGGTTATTTATCAGCAAGTTTTTAAAATCTCCATTTCTTTAGGGTCAGCCACTGTGAGATTTTTATATTCTTTGGTGGTATTATGCCTAGTTTTTTTTTTTAATGTTTTTAATGTGTATGTGTTTCCTGTTGCTTTATGTTAATTTCTGCACATTTGAGGAAGTGGGGTCTTTTTCCATTCTTCAAAGGTTTGCTTTTCCTAGGAAATTCCTTTGCCAGTCAGCTCATTCAGAGATTATGGGCTGGTTGTCTGGCATGTTATGAGGGTATGTACTGCTTGAGTCCTTGGATAGATTGGAATGGTACCCAGTCCTATTGGGGTTGGTCCTGATTCTGAATCCATTGAGTTGGACCACTAATTGATTTTTCAGGGATGGTTCTGAAACTTGAGTTAATGAGTATTGGACCTAATATCAGAGTATCCCTTAAGACTGTTTTTATAGAGGCTAACCAGGTGCTGAGATGGGCCTAGAACCTGGTCCACTGGAATGGGCCCAAACCCATGTCCATGGGGGATGGCTTATAGTCAGATTCTTCAGGGTCTCTCTTGGAACATCAGTCTATGGGTTCTGCTTGGCACCGGGATCTACTTGGGATGAACCTGGTTTCTGGATCCTGTGGTTATAGGGACTAGCCTGGAGCTTAGTCTAGCTGTTTTCAGGGCTGATATGGAATCCAGAATTATGGATATTAGTTTGATGCTGGGAGTCACCAGGATAGCCTGAGGCCATGGGGCCTGGTCTGAAGCCTTAATCTGGTAGTTTCAGCCTGGAAGCTGGATAAGCAGGTGCTAGATGAAAAGCTAGATTATTGTTGATGGCATGCGTCCAGGAACCTTAGTGAGAGACCTAGAATCTGGAGACAAAGGGGAAATCCCGGAGCCTAACTATGTGGGAGCTGACCCAGCACTTGGGTCAACTGGGACAGGCCTCGACTCTGGGCAAACTGAATCATGGGTCTGCAGAGGCCTGCCTGGAGTTTGGGGTTATGACACTAAGCAAACCTGAAGCCTGGTGGCTCAGAGGCTGGCTTGGCACTGACTGGTCCTGGATCCAGTATTCACAGGGACTGCCTAGATGCTGGGTTTGTGGATAAAGCCTGATGACTAGGTTTGCAGGACCCAGCCTGATTCTGGGGAAAGACTGAAGCCTGGGTCTATGGGTGCCATCACAGCTTTGGGGGGGGGGGGGCAGTCCAGAATCTGGTGCCACTAGATCAGCCTGATCCTGGAGTCTGATTCCATGGGAAATGGCCTGATGCTGGAACTGGCCAGATCCCAGAGCCATTGAGTTTTTCTGGAAATGGAGCAGTCTTGAAGACCCAGTTCACCAGGCTGCCTACAGTCTGGGCCATAGGCTGGGGGCTTCCCAATGTTGGTCTTTAACTGGGATTGGCTCAGTCTCAGGGTCCAGGACAAAGTCTTGTGTTCACTTCCCTTTCCCCCTTCCAGGTTGAGGGTATCTCTCTCTACACTGTGCTGCCTAGGTTGGGAGAATGTAAAACTATCTGTACTTTCTTCCATGTGCCTTTTCTGATTTTTGTGTTTATGCCCAGAGACTATAATCTCTCACCTGGATTCCTTGGTTTACACACACACCACACACACACCACACACACACACTTTCAATTATTGAACAGTAAACAATATAGAAATATTACATTCAAAAATAGAAAGAAAGACAGGAAATCTGTGAGGTAATTTCTTTTGCCTATTTCTGTCTGGGGGTACTTCCTCAGAGGAAGTAAGGTTTGATCCCAAGCAAAAGAGAGAAAACCCAACATTTTCCATGATGTCAATACAACCTCATTAACAAAACCCAAAGGAGAAGTAACAGGTAAATTACAGATCAATATTCTTCATTAACATAATTGCAAATGTTGCTAACAAATATGAAGAAATCAAACTCAGCAACATATAAAAAGGATGAAATATTATGCCAAAATGGAGGGAGGCTGTTAATCTTTGTAATGCAAGTCAAACATTGAGAAATTAATCAACATACTGATGAAATAAAGAATAAAAACCAATGAATGAGGAGGAAGTTTGGCCAAACTTTGTCACTTGAATGACAAATGCTCAAGAAACTAGGAAGAGAAAGAAACATCTTCAATGTTTTAAAAAACAAGGAAAGCTTCTAGGAAACCTCTACAGCTAACCTCATGCTGAGTGGTAAAACATGAATGCCTTTCTCCTAAAATTAGTATCAAGGCAAAAATGTCTACTCTCTACCTTTAATCAATATTGTCAAAAATGTCCTGAACAATGCAATAAGGCAAAGAATGGAATAAGGTTGTAAAAGGTAGAAGTAAAACTTTTTTTGTGTGTGTGAGATTCATAAGTGTTATCCTAAGAAAACTACTATAAATAGTGTCACAGGATATAAGATTAGCATTTAAAATCAATTATATTTATAATACAACAGATAATAATTGAGAAATGAAACTGAAAGAAAAGCTATTTAACAATCAAACATAAAACTCAAAAATCAGTTTGACAGAAAATGTGCAAGATATCTATACCAAAAGCAAAGCATTGCTGAAAAAGTATTTTAAAAGTCCTTAAAAAGTGGACAGATATATTACTGATTAGCAAAGAGAGTATTAATATTGTTAATTCTCTCTGTATCAATCTCTAGATTTGATCCAATTATAATCAAAACCCCAGAAGGTGTATTTTTTTGGTGGAAATTTACAAATTAATTCTAAAATTTATATGGGTAAATGAAGAATGTAGAATAGTCAAAAAGCAGAATATTAAATTTAATAATTGATTTCAAAATTTAGTATAAAGTCACTGTAGTTAAGATAGGATTACCCTTATACCATATTGACATCTGGCCAAATAGATAAATGGAACAGAATAGAGAGCCTAATTAGACCAACTAATATATGATCAATTGATTTTCAATGAATGTGCTAAGGAATTTCAATAGAAAAATAAAGTTCCTTTATATAAATCTTATGTAGTTGATAAAACCTAAGACCAACATATAAAAGCTAAAACTTTAAAGCTTCTAGAGGAAATCTGGAGGGCAAAGATTCTTAGAGAAAACATGAAAAGCAATAATCAAAAAGGAAAGAGCATGGTTAATTATATGTCATCATGTTTTAAAACTTCTGTTTTAAGGAACACCATTTTTTTATTTGTTCTTTTTAGATATACATGAGAGTAGAGTGTTTTTTATATATTATACATACATGAAGTGTACCTTATTCTAATTAGGATCCCACTCCTGTGGTTGTACATGATGTAGATTTCACTGGTGGTGCATATATATGAACATAGGAAAGTTATATCTGAATCATTCCAATGTCTTTCTAATTCTGATGCCACCTCCATTCCTTAATTCCCCTTTGTCTAATCTACTAAATGTCTCTTCTTCCCCACCCCACCCCCGCTTGCTGTATGTTAGCATCTGCATATCAGGGAGGATATTTTACCTTTGTTTTTTGGGGATTGGCTTATTTCACTTAGAATAATAGTCTCCAGTTCCGTCCATTTACTTGCAAATGCCATACTTTCATTCTTCTTTATGACTGAGTTGTGTATATATGTCACATTTTCTTTATCCATTCATCTGCTGAAGAACAACTAGATTGGCTCCATAGCTTAGTTACTGTGAGTTGAGCTGCTATAAACATTGATGTGGCTAGGTCATTGTAGTATGGTGATTTTAACTCCTTTGAATATATACCAAGGATTGGTATAACCAGATCAAATGGTGGTTCCATTTGTTTGAGGAATCTCCATACTGCTTTCCAGAATAATTGCACCAACTTGTAGCCCCACCAGCAATTTATGAATGTACATTTCCCCCCTCATCCTCACCAACCTTTACTGTAGCTTGTATTCTTGATTGGTGCCATTCTGATTGGAGTGAGATGGACTATCAATGTAGTTTTGATTTGTATTTCTCTAATTGCTAGAGAAGTTGAACATTTTTTCATATATTTGTTGATCATTACATTTCTTCTGTGAAGTGTCTGTTCAGTTACTTTGCCCATTTATTGATTGGGTTATTTGGTTTTTGGTGTTTTAAGTTTTTGAGTTCTTTATATATCCTGGAAACTAATGTGCTATCTGAGGAGCAGGTGACAAAGATTTTCTCTTTTGTGCTCTCTTTATCATTTTCCTTGTCATGGAGAAGATTTTTAGTTTGATACTATCCTACTAACTGATTCTTGATTTTACTTCTTGCACTTTAGGAGTCTTGTTGAGGAAGTTGATTCTTAAGCCAACATGATGGAGTGTTGGATGTACACTTCCTTCTAGTAGGCATAGTGTCTGTGTTCTAATGTCTACGTCCTTGATCCACTTTAACTTGAGTTTTGTGCTTTTGTGCAGGGTGAGGTGAGTTTTGGCAGGGTTAAATTCATTCTGCTACATATGGATTTCCAGTTTTCCTAGCACTATTTGTTGAGAGGCTATTTTCTTCAATGGAGGTTTATGGCACCTTTTGTATAGTATAAGATAATTGTATTTGTATGGGTTTGTATCTACATCTTCTATTCTGTTCCAATGGTCTTCATGTCTATTTTGGTGTCAATACCATGCTGTTTTTGCTATTATAATTCTGTACTATAATTTAAGGTCTGATAATGTGATGTCTCCTGCTTTGTTTTTCTTTTTTCTTTTTTTTCGGTACTGGGGATCGAACTCAGGACCTTGTGCTTGTGAGGCAAGCACTCTACCAGCTGAGCTATCTCCCCAGCCCCCTGCTTTGTTTTTCTAAGAATTTCTTTGACTATTCTGGACCTCTTGTTTTTCCAGATGAATTTCATAACTGTTTTTTTCAATTTCTACGTAGAATGTTATTAGAATTTAATAGGAATTTCATTAACAAGTGGTCATGCCCATGGCAGTGAACAGAGAAGAGAGGCCCGCAGGTGCATGCCTTTGGGGGACAGTGAAGGCAGACTCTGGAGTTCTAAGACCAAGAAAGGACCAAGTGTAAAGGGGAGAAAGTCTTATTGTGTAAAGGTTAGCCTGTATTCAGGTGGGAAGAAGTAGTGACTCCTGCCATGTAGGCAGAGCATAGGGTAAACCCCCAAGGAGCAGTTAATAGGTGCTGCCAGCTGAATACAGTCTTTCAGGGTGGAACAGACAAGCCAGTCTGATGTGAGGTTTTGTTGACTTGTGAAAGCTGAGAAGCATAACAAAGACAAGGCCTGAATAGAAGTGGAACCCATCTGAGTTCAGCAGTGAGCCAAGGGAGTATCCAACAGAGGGTCAGGATTTTTTTATACATACACTTGTTTTATAACTGTTCTGGTGCAGAGACCTCAGGCTGCCAAAGATCTGGACACTGGTATTCACAGCCTCCTCCCTGTGGACATCTCCTGCCAGACCATTCTCCTTGTTCTCACCTTCAGAGGCACCTCTGCCCCAGTTCTGTCCAAAGTTGACATGCACGCTCAGCCAGTCAGTTCTTTCTTTGGTTGATTTGATTTCTACCAGACCTGTGAGGATTCTCCTGATTTCCCTGGCTGTCAGCTCAGCTCAGCTTATATTAGAATGAGTAAGAGTCTGAGAGAAGAAATTATGGAATAATGCAGACTGAACTTAATTACTCCAAATAAAACAGTCATCTATTAACACAGGATTTGAAGCTACAGGAGAAATAACAGAGCACCACTGTGCGCAGATATCTGAGCACCATAACTGTAGTCAATGGAAGGGTTTCTCTGTACCTTCTGCCTCACTCTGGAGGAACATACCTAGGTTTAGGGATATTGGCCCAGAATCCCAAAAATTTGATAGAAGTGAATCTGGTCTACAGAATAGCAAGTAGTGCTTGCCCAGACATTCCTTAGAACTTGACTGGGCCATATTTTTGCCTTGTTTCTTTCAACAACAGATTTTTTCCCCCCACTAAATTTTGGATTAAGCATCTTAAATACACACGCTTGTTTGTGCAAATCAGTGAGTAAATGAGAGTGGATTCTTCCTTTCATCTACATGATCAGTGAAACTTGAATGAGGACTTACAACAATAGAGATGCTTACCATTATTGAGTATGTGATCTTCTCCTATCCACCTCCAACACAGAGATGCAACTACTTCATTCCCTGACGCCAAGAGATCAACCTTGTCCCAGAGGCATGAACAAATCTTTGTTTCACTCATCTCTGTTTATGTCACAGTATACAGCAGATTTTCAATTAAAACACCTTTAAATTGTATTTTCCAAAGATTTTGAGAATATCGCATACCACTTCTTTGCTTTAAATATGATGACACTCCTCCAGTTGAGAGGGGGTCTTGTTCCCTTCTTTTGAATCTGGGTGGACTTGTGACTATAAAACAAAGTGACACTGTGTGACTTCAGAAGCTGAGTTATGATATAGAAATAAGCTTCCACCTGGTCTTCTTTGCTATCCTTACATTTGAAATCCGCTAGCATGTTGTAAGGAAGCCTGGAGCCACATAGAGAGACTGTGGGGTAGTGTTCCCAATGACAGCCCCTTTTGAGGTCCCAAGTATGAGCTTGTGTCAACCTCTAGATACAAATGAACTTCCTTCCCATCTTTCAACCATCTAGTTATTATTTGGTGAATAGACTTCCCTTGGTGGATTTTGCCCAAGATTTGGGAGCTAAGTAAATGATTATTGTTGACTGAGTTTTGGGTGGTTTGTTATACTATAATATATACTCAAAAAAACATCTTTCATCTCTTTGTCTCTCCTGTATCAATTCACAGCATCTTCTCTCTCCAACAACAGAGAGTCTGAAATTTTTCAGGCTAAAATCCCAGAATTTTCTTTCATACCACACTATATTATAGTCAAATTAATTCCTTGCTTCTGTTATACATGGTGTTAGATTTTAGTCTTCATGTGTTTGATTGTCCCTTTTCTTTGTTATGGTATTCAAAACCATCCAAGACTAAGTCCTATGCTGTGAAGAATTTCCTGATTCCTTAAGTCAGAAGAAATGTCTCCCTCCTCTGAATTTCCTTAGGAATATAGATGAATTTCTTTTACCAGTGTTATTGTTTATCTTATGTTCCAGTCACTTGTTTGTATGGACATGTCTCCATGTCCATTCTATCATTTCTATCTTATACATACTTTTATAAAAATATTTATGGAGCATCTAATACATGCCATTCAGTTTTTCACAGGATATAAAGCAGTAAGGAAAGCAGGTCTCTGCCTCAGTAGTGAGAGAAACATACAAAAAAGTGGGCAAATGTTTGACTATTTTTCTCTTTTAGGGATTTTAACTACATCAGTCAATCAATCAATTCATGATCTAATGTTTGATTCTGTTCCCTTTGTGGTCTTGAGAGGCAACATGGAATACCTGGAGATCTGGTTTGAATCCCATGAATCTCACACACTGCCTGTGAATATGGAGCCAGCCAGCTCCCTGTGCTTTACTTTCCTCATTGATCAAATAGAGATATTTACTTGATATATTTTATTGTCATTATTACTAAAACTTTTATAAACTCCACTGTCTTGACCCGCATGTATTTACTCAGTCTCCCCAAGCTAGGGCAGTGAGTCAGATTAGAAATATTAAAGGTATGAGAAATTTAAGAAATAAAGACAAGACACAGAAATAAGTCAATTGGTGGGACTGGGGGGATCAGCTCTGGTGGAGACTGGATATAACAACAAAATGGAGTCTGTGGGCTTTATTTATATGGATAGGAATATCAATGGGCTTCAATGTGAAGAACTTCCTGAGGAAAACAGGATGAAGAAGGCAAAACAACTTGGTTGGGTCTTACTTGGTTGGGGCTTAGTGGGTTATGCCCACCTCCCTTACTTCCGGGCTGCTGCATTTGAACCTAGGACTGTCTGAGTCAATGATGGGGTATCAGCATAATCTGAGCAGTCTCAAGTCTGTGAAATTTCACAGAGTTCTCCGAAGAGCAATGCCCCTGCCTTGAGATGGCTCAAATAAGCCCATAATTCATTTACGACCCCAGACACACCACCATTGTGCTGGGGACACAGTGGGAATTCAACTAACTCATGTGTCCCTTTGTTCCCATATATCTCAGAATGAAGCTCAGCCCTCAGCTTGTACTCAGCTAGTGGGGTTGACCAACAAATGTTAAATGCTCAGACCCTATCTTCCTGTGCATAAAGTCTCTTATCTGGTATGAGTGACTGTTTCTCTAAGCAGCTCCAATTTGTGTTACTTGCATGGGAAAGGAAGAAGCAACTCACCATTGAGCACATGCCTGACTCCTCCACATACAAAGTCAGCCTAAGTGGCACTTCTCCAGCAGACTGGGGCCGTCATCCACTTCAGTCCCCACCAGACTGTATTAGTTTCCCTTATCCTATGATGTTTTAGCACCCATAATTATCTTTCACAAAACTTGTTACAGCTGAAACTACTTCATTAAGACTTCTATTTGATTGTAAGCTCAACAAAGGCAGAGGCCATGACTGTGACCATAATCACCAAAACAAAGTCAAGTGCTTTCCAGGTGGGGAGCACTTAGCACCTATGTATAAAATTAATAAATTGGGCCTGCCTTTCTAGTGGTAGCTGAGCTCCAATAGAAAAGTAAGCCCAGGGGACAACAAGTCAACACTTTATTTAGTAACTCATATTCCCACTGTCCCCAGAGACCATTTTCCTTGATCAGTTTTATGATCGATCTTCAGAAGATTCTGAGATCAAGGCCAGGGTGAGATTCTTCATTAGACCCAAAGAAAGGATAATCATTTTGTCAACTAATAGTTTCTCTGAACAACACCTCTGGATTGACTGTTATGACCTACAGAAGGCATAAAAAATGAACTTCTTAAAGTCCAATGTTTCAGTCAAACCAGCAAGCTCCTTCCAGCTGAGTCTGTAATAGCTAACCCAAAAAGGTAACTGATAATTTAAGAAAATTATGACTGGACTAACTACACTTTCTGAGACAGTCATGCTGTGGTACCATAAGTCTTCTAGGGCCTCCAAGCCCCAAGCACTTTGAAGTTGAGCGGCTCATGGAAGTTTAATTTAAAAAATAGCTAACAACTGTCCCTCCCTGCCGTGGGCAGGTAACAGGCCATTCTCCCCAACATTCTACGACAGCCTTGTCGATTCTCTGCTCATAGCCAAAGGGTTGTAATAAATATCTTCCTTCCTCAAAGTATGAAGCCAAATATAGCAAAGTATAAAAGAAAAGTAAAACTTTGAATCTTTTTTGCAAATATTAGCATAAGTTATTTCGCTAGCAATCTGAGGGCAAAATTCCCTTGGGGTATAACTAAATAATAAAGCCTATTATTACCAAAATGCACAACGTTTCCAGGTCTGCTCCCCAGTTCATACCAAGATCTGCTGAAGCTTCATTGTGTAAGGTTGAGTGTGGTCAGAATTGACATGCTTATTAGGCTCAGATCCTTATGAGCAGAAATATTTATTAGAAAATGAGACAATACTTTTAATACAGGCTACACAGATTTCATAGAAATCACACGTACATTTTATATTTTAACAGATTGAAAGTAATTCTCCTTATAGAGTTAGAAAGTGCTAAGAGAAGTGAAAGAATAAAAGAGAATCAGTACCTGTTAATAGGCTGATTTTCTGTACCTGATGAATATGTGCAGAAATTGAATAGAGTATTTTCCCCTATCTCTGGTATTTTTTGTGTGCCAAGACCTGGGAAAATTCATTCACCTCTGCTTCCTTTTTGTTCCAGATGTATAACTGCTATTAACATGAAACAGGGAGGAAAAACAAGACTAATGCATCTCATTTTCTTATAAAATTTTCCTCAGAAGAGAAAAGGTTTTCTCTTCATCTTGCATGCAGAAATATCTTTGCAAGTTTCTGTGAAGTGCTCTTGCCTAATGAGATCTGAATATTGCACCCACTGGTAGAAGTACCTTAGTTCTTAGGTTTTATTCTGGAAATTAATACTATTTTTGGTTTCAGTAGCCCTTGTTTAATATAATGTTGATATTGGAACTACAGACAATATCTTTGTCATTAACTCTTTCATTTATTAAACATTTAATGAGCACTACATTGGACACTGGTGAAATAGAAATCTAATGAAGGGAGGACTTCTGTTTCTGGCTATTTAGGGGAAACACAAATAACCTACCAAATAAAAATATTGACAGTACAAATAAAACAACAGTTTCAAGATACTGGACTTTCGATGATGAAGAATAGTGGTCCCTGAGAAATGGGAAACAAATTTGGTGACACCTACAACTATCTCATTCTAAGGCCTTGAAGAAATTCCAGGTGATACAGTAAGGAAGGAAAGTGGAACCAGAAAGAACCTGAAAGACTCCTTGAATGAGAAGAAGAACTGAATGTCCATGAAGATCAAACTGATTAGAATTCATGAGACACTGTACTGGAGCTCTAATAACTGCCCAAACAGAGCCCTGAAAGTTGCAGAGGGTCTCATTCCAGTATTTTATTTGAGTACTTATTTGTGCATGCATGTGAATAAACTGACACTGGGAATATAGACAAAACTGCCCACGGCCCACAAAGGGCTTGGATTTTCAAAGTGCCTATTATCACAGCCAGACTGGTGAACCTGTGACTCATGGGGTATGATGTAGACTCCACAGAGAACCTGCCTGAAAAGTGAAAACCTATTAGCCTTTGTTTGAGCACTGCTAAGATTCTACCCAATAAATCTTAAAGGTAAGATGTGAAAGAATCAGATCGTTTTAAGTAACGTAACTTCATTTCAAAACAAAGATTAAGAATATTTATATAATACAAAATATTCAGTATCCAAGAATAAATCACAACGTGTGGCATTCCCATAAAAAGTTGCTATATACACAGAGAAGCGGAAAATTAAGATTTTCTTACTGAGAAAAATTAACTTAAATTGATCTAATAATATCACAAATTAATAGGTAAGGACATTAACACATAGAATAATGATATCACATGTGTTTGAAAAGTAAATAGAAGGAAGATTATGACAAAACCCAATCAATCTTTAGTAGATGAAAACCACAGCATAGGAGAAGAAATACATTGGATAGGATTAACAGCAGATTAGACACTGCAGAATAAATTTGTGAACCTAAATATATAGCAACAGAAATGGTTTTGATATAGTGTGTCCTCCGAAGTTTCTTGTGTTGGAAGCTTGTCCTCAATGTGGTGATGTTGGGATATAAAGAAACCTTAAAGAGGCAGAGCCCAGTAGGAGGCAATTTATTCATTGAACATGCTACCCTCAGAAGGAATAAATGTACTTCTCATGGAACACTTGTTGTGATACCGCAGTTTACCAGTGACGAGTTCTTCCTTCTCAGGTGTTGAAGTCTAACAACCAGACAAGCACACCAAGGCAAGCATATTGAGCAGATTTTATTTAAAAGTAGTAATATTGACTTCTTCTGGGAGAAGGGGGTCATGGCTGATGTTCTAGAATCCCGAAAAGTGAGTGCACCCACATCTTTTATAGATTAGGGTCTCCTTTGTTCTGTTCTCTCCCCCCTTATCTCTCCTTCCTGCCTAGGTGACTAGGCCCAGGAGTTACTGGTGACATAGTAAAAACAAGTGAGCAGCAGATGGCAGGGGGAAGGGTCAAATGGAGATTCAAGTAGGGGCCCAGGGGACTTTAATTAGCAATTCCCTGCCTGCAACATTTTGGGAGGGACAGTTAGGCAGGTAATGTTGGTGATCAAATGGGCTCTGGAGACCGGGACATTCCAATCTCCCAGGGGTGGTCTACAATTTCCCTGACTCTGATGGCCTCCATTCCTCCATTCCACCAGATTTCTTATCTACACTAACTGCCTGTCCTCAATTCTGGCCTCAGTTGTTTCTCATGAGAAGGTCATTATGAAGAGTAAGCCCCTCCCAATCTCTTAATTTCTGTCTGGTTATTCAGTCTCTCTCCACACTCGCCCCACCCTCCCACCATGCTATTCTAAGCCAGGTGGACTTTTACCTGAGGACAGATGGAGGATGCTGCCTGAGCTTGGATTTTCAGCCTCCAGAACTGTGAGTTAAACAATGCTCCTTTCTTTATAAATTACCCAACCTCATATATTTTGTAATAATAATGGAAAACAGATTAATACACTGTTCAAAATGAAACATAGCAAAGAAAAATTTTTACAAATCATCAATGAATTGATGACCTAAAGAACAACTTCAACTGGCCTAAAATAGAGTTATTGGAGTTCCAAAGGAAAACAGAAAATAGTACAGAAACAAATTTGAAGAAGTAATTAAAAGTTTTCTGAACTTTTGGAAAACTATATACCCATAGATACAAAATGCTGAATAAATCCCAAGGAAATGAAAAACTCTCTACCAAAACACATCATCATCAAATTACTGAGAACTGATAAGAAAAAAAAATCTTCCACCAGATAAAAAGTTATGTACTAAAGAACAAAGATTAATATAATAGCACATTTCCCATGTGAAACAATATAAGCAAGAAGACAATGAAGTAATATTTTAATTTACTTTTTGTGGTACTGGAAATTGAGCCCAGGGGTATTCCACCACTGAGCTACATCCTCAGCCCCTTTTTATTATTTTGAGATAGGTCTTTCTATGTTGCTGAGGGTCTCACTAAATGGCCCAGGCTAGCCTCAAACTTGGAATCCTCCTGCCTTGGCCTCCCAAGTAGCTTGGATCACAGGGGCATATCACAATACCCAGCTAAAGTAATGTTTTAAATGCTGAGAGAAAAAAACAACTAATCTGAAAGATAAAGAATTCTGTAACCAGCAGGAGTATCTTTCAGAAATGAGGGACTTTTTCGGTCCAGAAAAGTAGAAGTCATTCATCACTGATAGATGTTTGCTACAAGAAATATAAACTAAAGTCCTTTCAGATAGAAAGAAAATAATGCCAAATAGAATTGTAAATATATATGAAAAAAAGAAGACTGCTAGAAATAATAATAGGGTAAACAGAATAGATATGCATTTTCCTTTTGTTTATATCTCTTTAAAAGATTAATGATTTAAAAATTAACAATGGACATAATATATGGCTTATAGCACATATAAAATTAACTGAGTTGAATTTATTGCACGAGGTTGGAAGGAATAATTAGAAGGTAACCACTGTAAGGCTTTTGTACAATAATTAATGTAGTACATTGTCACCTAAAGGTAGGCTTTGGTAAGTTTAGACATGTACTAAAAACCCAAGAACTAGAAAGAAGAACAAATCAAAACTAAAACTAAGCTGGGTGTGGTGTTGAACACCTGTAATCCCAGTGACTCATGAACTGAGCAGGAGGATAAAGAATTCAAAGCCTGTTATTTATGATATCAAATAATGATTAAAAAACTCAGTGTTCAACAATAAATATTTAGACATTAAAAAAAAAAAAAAAAAAAAAGAATTCAAAAGCCAGCCTTGCAATTTAGCAAGGTTCTAAGCAACTCAGGGAGAGTCTGTAAATAAAATACAACAAAGGTATAGAGGGAAAAGAGGGGTGGCGGGATGGGGGAGAAGGAAAAATAGCAGAATGAATCAACACACCATTACCCTAGTTAAATGCATGATCATGCAAATGGTATGCTGTTACTCCATATACGAACAGAAACAACATGCATCCCATTTTGTTTACAATAAAAATAAATTTTAAAATAAATACAACAAAGGCTGGGGATGTGGCTCAGTGATTAAGTGCCCTGAGTGCAATGCCCCAGTACCAAACAAACAAAAAACCCTACAAAACAAAAAATTTAAAACAGAAAAATAAAGATCAATATAAATAAATGGAATATAAAACAAACAACAGGAAAATAAAACAATAAACTAAAAGAATTGTGATCAAATGAGGTTTATTCCAGAAAAGCAAGTTTAGCGTAACATTCAAAACCCAATATTAACCATATGAACAAAACAAACAAAAATCAGCCTCCACTATGTTATCCTCCCCCATGTCATGGTCCAAAAATTGCCTCCTCACATATCCAGAGCAATGAGGCTCATTTCATTTACTTCCTTTCTCTCATTCACACTCCCGCATTCCCTAATCAATATCTTAAAACTACTGTTCAGTAATTGTTTATTCCCGTTATCTATTTTTAGTTTAGTTACCTGTACTTTGGGGTCCATACCAAAAAAATAACTGCCCAGACTCATATCATAGAGCATGTCCTCTTATTTTCCTCATCTTTATTACCAGTCGGGTCTTTAAGTCTTTAATCTACGGTAAGTTTTATGTAAGTATATAGTCTTATTTCACTCTTCTGTGTGTGAATAACCAGTTATTCCAATGCAGAAATTGTCGTTTCCCATTTTCCCTTGCATCTTGTCAAAAAACTCAATTGACTGTAGCATGTAACTAATATTTCTGGACCCTGTAATCTGTTCCATTGGTCTAGGTGTCTGCTTTATGTCCTTGCCATGCTGTTTTCATTATTATATCTTTATAGTAGTTTTCAATCAGGTAGTGGTTGATGATACAGTTTTGTCTTTTTGTTCAAGATTTGTGGTGTGTGTTTGTGTGGTGTGTGTGTGTCTGCTTTTTTATTTTTATTTTTATTTTTATTTTTTTTGTTTTAGGTACCACGGATTGAACTCAGGGGCACTCGCCACTGAGCCACATCCCCAGCCCTGTTTATGTTTTTTTTTTTGTATTTATTGTTAGAAACGGATCTCACTGAGCTCACTTTTGCTGGGAGCCTGACTTTGAACTCTTTTTTAAAAAAAGTATTTATTTATTTGAATCATTGTATGCAAATGGATACACTGTTGTTTCTCTGGTTGTATATAAGTAGGTTTGCACCATTTGTGTAATTGTACACGTACTAGGGTAATGATGTTTGTCTCATTCTGTTAGTGTTCCTGCCCCCCACCCCCTCCCACCCCTCTTTTCCTCTATACAATCCATCCTTCTTCCATTCTCACATTCTTCCCAATCCCCACTATGTATATCATCTGCTTATCAGAGAGATCATTCAGCCTTGGTTTTTTTTGGGATTGGCTTATCTTGCTTAGCATGATATTCTCCAACTGCATCCATTTACCTGCAAATGCCATAATTTATTATTCTTTATGGCTGAGTAATATTCCATTGTGATACATACCACTGTTTCATTATCCATTCATCAGTTGAAGGGTATCTAGGTTGGTTCCTCAATCTAGCTATTGTGAATTGAGCAGCTATGAACATGATGTGGCTTGCATCACTATAGTATGCTGATCTTAAGACCTTTGGGTATAGGCCAAGGAGTGGGATTGCCGAGTCAAATGGTGGTTCCAATTCCAAGTTTTCTAAGGAATCTCCACACTGCTTTCAGAGTGCTGCACTAATTTTGCACCCCACCAGCAATGTGTGATTGTAGTTTATTCCCCCCACACCCTTGCCAACACCTATTGGTGCTTGTATTCTTTAAATATATATTCTAATTGGAGTGAGTGTGAATCTTAGGATAATTTGATTTGCATTTCTCTTATTACTAGAGATGCGGAACATTTTTTCATATGTCTGTTGATGGCTTGTAGATCTGCTGTAAAGTGTGTGCTCATTCCAAAGCCCATTTGTTGATTGGGTTATTTGTATTCTTGGTGTAAGTTTTTGAGTTCTTTATAGATTCTGGAGTATTTTCTCCCACTCTGTAGGCTCTCTCTTCACATTGTATGATTATTTCCTTTGCTGAGAAAAAGCTTGTTTAGTTTGGAATCTATTTCAATTATTGATTCCTACTTTTATTTCTTGTGCTTTGGGAGTCATGTTAAGGAAGTCTGATCCTAAGCCAACATGATTAGATTAGACCTACCTTTTCTTCTATTAGGTGTAGGATCTCTGGTCTAATCCCTAGGTCCTTGATCCATTTTGAGGTTGAGTTTGTGCAGGGTGAGAGATAGGGGTTTAATTTCATTTGCTGCATATGGATTTCCAGTTTTCCCAGCACCATTTATTGAACAGGCTATCTTTTCTTCATTGCATATTTTTGGCATCTTTGTCTAGTATGAGATAATTGTATTTATGTGGGTTTGTCTCTGTGCCCTCTATTTCTGTACCATTGATCTACCTGTCTATTTTGGTGTCAATACCATGCCGTTTTTGTTACTATTGCTTTGTAGAATAGTTGAAGTCCTGGTATAGCGCTACCCGCTGCTTCACCTCTTCCTGCTAAGTATTGCTTTAGCTATTCTGGGTCTCTTATTCTTCCAAATGAATTTCATGATTGCTTGCTCTGTTTCTATGAGGTATGTCATTGGATTTTAATTGGAATTGCTATGAATCTGTATAGCACTTTTGGTAGTATGGCCATTTTGACAATATTAATTCTGCCTATCCAAGAACATGAGAGATCTTTCCATCTTCTAAGGTTTTCTTTAATTTCTTTCTTTAGTGTTCTGTAGTTCTTATTGTAGAGGTATTCACCTCTTTTGTTAGATCAATTACCAAATATTTTATTTTTTTGAGACTATTGTGAATGTGGTAGTTTTCCTAATTTCTCTTTCAGAGGATTCATCATTTATGAATAAAAGTGCATTAGATTTATGAGCATTGATTTTATATCCTGCTATCCTGATTTTATTGAATTCACTTATGAGTTCTGAAAGTTTTCTGGTGGAATTTTTTGGATCCTCTAATATGGAATCATATCATCAGCAAATAGTGGTAGTTTTAATTCTTCTTTCCTATATGTATCCCTTTAATTTCTCTGGTGTGTCCTAATTGCTCTGGTCAGAGTTTCAAGGGCAATGTTGAATAGAAGTGGTGAAAGAGGGCATCCCTGCCTCGTTCCAATTTTTAGGGGAATGCTTTCAGTTTTTCTCCATTTAGAATATTTGTTTGCCTTGGGTTTATCATTTATGGTTTCTACAATGTTGAGGTATGTTTCTATTATCCCTATT
The DNA here is from genome assembly GCF_902686455.1 of Sciurus vulgaris. Lineage (NCBI taxonomy): Eukaryota > Metazoa > Chordata > Mammalia > Rodentia > Sciuridae > Sciurus > Sciurus vulgaris. The sequence goes on from NC_136472.1 coordinate 105,215,018, forward strand.
TTTTCTAGTGTTTTGATCATGAAGGGTTGCTGTATTTTATCAAACTTTTTCTACATCCATCAAAATAATCATATGATTCTTAACTTTAAGTCTGTTGATGTGGTGAATTACATTTATTGATTTCTGGTTGTTGAACCAAACTTGCATCCTTGGGATGAAACCCACTTGATCATAGTGCACTAGCTTTTTATAAAACTTTTTGCATCTGTGTTCATTAGGGATATTGGTCTGAAGTTTTCTTTCCTCGATGTGTCTTTGTCTGGTTTTGGTATCAGGGTGATATTAGTCTCATAGAATGAGTTTGGAAGGGTTCCCTCCTTTTCTATTTCATGAAATACTTAGGGGAGTATTGGAATGAGTTCTTCTTTGAAGGTCTTGTAAAATTCAGGTGAGAATCCATCTGGTCTCACCATCTGGTGAGACTTTTCTTGGTTGGTAGGTTTTTGATAACTTCTATTTCATTGCTTGAAATTGATCTATTTAAATTGTGTATGACCTCCTGATTCAGTTTGGGTGGATCATATGCTTCTAGAAACCTGTCCATGTCTTCAAGATTTTCTGTTTTGTTGGAGTATAGATTTTCAAAGTAGCTTCTAATTATGTTTTGTATTTCAATGGTGTCTTTTTTGATATTTCCTTTTACATCATGAATTTTAGTAATTTGAGTTTCTCTCTTCATTAGTGTGTCTAAGAGTTTATCAGTTTTGTTTATTTTTTTCAAGGCACCAACTTTTGTCTTGGTAATTTTTTTGAATTGTTTCTTTTGTTTCAATTTCATTGATTTCAGCTCTGATTTTAATTATTTCCTATCTTCTACTACTTATAGTGTTGATCTGTTCTTCTTTTTCTAGGGCTTTGAGTTGGAATGTAAGATTGTTTATTTGTTCACTTTTTCTTATTTTATTGAATGTGCTCTGTGCAATGAATTTTCCTGTTAGTACTGCTTTCATCACATCCCAGAGATTTTTATGTGTTGTATCATTATTCTCGTTTACCTCTAAGAATTTTTTTAATCTCCCCCCTTGATGTTTTCTGTTATCCATGCATCATTCAATAGCTTATTATTTAGTCTCCAGGTGTTGAAGTAGTTTCTTTCCTTTATTTTATCATTGCTTTCTAATTTTATTCCATTATGATCTGATAGAATACAAGGTAGTAATTTTTTTGTATTTTCTAAGAGTAGCTTTGTGGCATAACATATGGTCTGTTTTAGAGAAGGATCCATGTGCTGCTAAGAAGAAAGTGTACTTGCTTGTTCATGAATGGAATAGTCTATATATGTCTGTTAAGTCTAAATTATTGATTGCATTATTGAGTTCTATAGTTTCTTTGTTCAATTTTTGTTTGGAAGATCTGTCCAATGGTGAGAGAGGTATGTTAATGTCACCTAGTATGAATGCATTATGGTCTATTTGGGTTCTGGAATTGAGAAGAATTTGTTTGATGTACATGGATGTGACATTGTTTGGGGCATAAATATTTATGATTGTTATGTTTTACTGATTTATGCTTCCTTTTAGGCTATTCCTTTAGGGTAGCTCCTCCCTTTGAGGACTTACATTGTTGCTTTCATTTCCTCTTCATGGAATGTTTTGCTGAGAATGTTCTGTAGTGCAGGCTTTTTATTTGCAAATTATTTTAGCTTTTATTTATCATGGAAGGATTTTATTTTGTTGTCAAATCTGAAGTTAAGTTTTGCTGGGTATAAGATTCTGGGTTGGCATCCATTTCCTTTCAGAGCTTGAAATATGTTTTTTCAGGCCCTTCTAGCTTTTAGGGTCTGGGCAGAGAAATCTGCTGATATCTGTATTGGTATATATATATACCAATATATATATATATATATATATATATATAGTGTGTGTGTGTGTGTGTTTGTGTGTGTGTGTGTGTGTGTGTGTGTGTGTGTGTGTGTTACCTTGGAGTCCCACATGAATTTTAGGAAAGTTTTTGATGATTCTTCTGAAAAATATTTTGAAAATTTTTATAGAAACTACATATAAATCTGTAAATTGCCTTGGGTAATATAAATATTTTAGCAATATTTTTTTCTAGTCCATGAGCACAGAATTTCTTTACATTTAAATTTGTATCTTCTTCAATTTCTTTTTTCAATATTTTATAGTTTTCAATGTAAAGATCTTTTACTTTTTTGCTTAAATTTAATCTTAAATATTTTTTGGAATAATTGTAAATGGGATATGTTTAATGATGTTTTTCTGATAGTTTTTTGAATATAAAAATGGTACTGATATTTGTATGTTGATTTTATATACTTCAACTTTGAATTCATTTGCTAGTTCTAATAGTATTTTGTTAAAGTCTATAGGGTTTTCTATACATAATATTTCATCAGTAAACAGACCATTTATTTTTTTCCTTTCCAATTAGAATGCCTTTTAATTCTTTCTCTTACATAATTTATCTAATTAGAATGTATGGTTCTGTGTTGAATAGAAGTGTCAAGTGTGGGCATTAATGACTTGTTCCTGATCTTAGAAGAAAAACTTTCAACTTTTCACTCTTAAGTGTGAGGTTAGCTGTGGGTTTGTCACATATAGCCTTTATTAATATTGAGATTAATTCCTTGTATACCTAATTTGTTGAGAGTTCTTATCATGTATGAATGTATAATTTTATTAAAGATCTTAAAATTTTATTCTAATTAGTTATATATGAGAGTAGAATGCACTTTGACACATCATACATAAGTGGAGAATAACTTCTCATCTGTTGTACATAACATAGAATCACACTGGTCATGCAGTCATATGCACATTAATAATATTACCCTAATATGCACATTAGGGTAATAATTTCTGATTCATTTTACTATTCTTCCTACCCATATCCCCTCTCCTCCCTTCACTCCCCTCTGCCTAATCCAAAGTAACTCTATTCTTCCCTAGCCCCTCACTCTTGCCCTTATTGTGAATTAGCATCTGATATTAGAGAAAACATTTGGCTTTTGTTTTCTTGGGATTGGCTTGTTTCACTTAGCATGATATTCTCCAGCTCCATTCATTTACTGGTAAATGCCATGATTTCAATGAATGCTGAATTTTGTCAAATGCTTCCTCTGCATCAATTGAATTGCTCACATGACTTTTTTCCTTTATTCTGTTAATGTGATACATTATACTTGTAAATTTGCATATTTTTAATCATCCTTGAAATTTAGGGATGAATCCCACTTGATTTTGGTGAATGAATTTATTAATGCACATTAAATTTGGTATACTAGTATTTTGTTGGAAATTTTTATATTTGTTTTTTCTGGGATATTGCCCTATAATTTGGCTTTCTCATAGTGTTCTTATTCAGCTTTGGTATCAGGTTAATGCTGGCTAATAAGATGAGTTTGGATGTATTCCCTCTTTAATTTTTTGGAAACGTTTGTATAGGATTGTTATTAGTTTTTTAAGTGTTTGGTAGATGTCATGAGGTTCTGGGTTTTTCTATGATGAGAGACTTTTTAAAAACACTGAATTTACCAATTTATTATTAGTTCATGTGGATTTCCTATTTCTCTGAGATTCTTTGAAATTGTATGTCTAGGAATTTATCCACTTATTCTAGATTATTCATTTTGTTGTCATACAACCATTCACAGTAGTATCTTATGATCCTTTGGATTTCTATGATCTCCTAGTTCCATCTCTTTTATTGCTGATTTTGCATCTCCTCTCCTTTTTTCTTACTCTACATAATTATTGATTTTGTGTATATTTTACATTCTTATTAGCTTTTAAAAAATATCTTCTGTTATTTTTCTAGTTTCCAATTCATGCATTTCTTCTCCAACCTTATTTAGTTATCCCTGCTAACTGTTCTGTTTTATTTTATCTGCTTCCTTGAGGTGTAATGTTTGTTTGTTTATTGAGATGTTTTGTTGTTGTTGAACCCAAATCAACTTTATTAATTTCATTGAAATGTCTAAAAGTAAACACTTGGATGTGGGTATATTAACAAGAATAACATTTCATTTATAATTGCAAAATATTATTTTTATAACATCACATGTTACTACAAGACTATTACTATAAGTCTATTATATCTAAGCCATTGAACAAATTTTAACCATCAAAAATTATCTTCACCTTCAAACTGTGACAGATTATGTTCACTGTCTAATAGTTTCCTTATTGACCAATGGGTTTTGTCCTATTATTTTGTGGGGTATTTTTTATTTTGGGGTGTAGCTGTTTATTGCTATAAACCTCCTTCTTGGAACTGAATTTGATGCATTCCATAAGTATTTGTTTATTTCCATTTTAGTTCATCTCAAGATATTTTTAATTTTCCCTTTAATTTTTTGATTGACCTTGGTTGTTCAGGAGTATGTTGTTTACTTTCCATATATTTTGGAATTTCCTAAGATTCCTCCTGTTATTGATTTCTAGTTTCATGCAGTTGTGGTTGGAAAAGATATTTTGTGTGATTTTAGTCTTTTAAATATTTTAGGACTTGTTTTGTGGTGTAACATATAATCTTTCCTGAAGGATATTATATGTTTTTGGGAAGAATTTGTATTCTGTTGCTGCTGGATGGAACATTTTGTATATGCCTGTTAGGTTTGTTTTAATCTTATGTGTATTTTTGAGACCAGTTATTCTTTATTGGTTATATGTCTAAATGATTTATCTATTGCTGAGAGCAGGTTATTGATGTCCCCTGCTATTAGTGTGCTAGAATATTTCTCTCCCCTCCTGTTTATTTACATGAGTTTTATATAGTTCGGAGCTCCAATCTTAAATGTATATGTGTGTATATACATAATTCATAAATAAAATACATAAAACATACATAAAATACATATAACATACACATAATATACATAATATATAAAATATATGTAATATTTATTATCACATATATAATATGCAGGGTTATTGCTATATAAGCCTGTTGAATAACCCCATAATCATTATATAATGACCTCTATCTCATTTATCAATTTTTGACTTAAAGTCCATTTTACCTGGGGTAACTATAGATACTTGTGCTTTCTTTTGTTTTTTATTTGCATATAATATATCTTTTTATCCTTTCACTTTTAGTTATATATGTACTTATAAGTGACATGAGTATTTTAGGCAGCATATGGGTAAGTCTTGTTTGTTGTTAAGTCTATTTAGACACTCCATGACTTGCCATTGGAGAATGTAATCCATTTACATTCAAGAGAATTGTTTGTTTTTTAAAATTTATTTGTTTTTTTTAATTATACGTGTCAGTAGAATATGTTTTGACATATCAAACATGCATGAAGTATGACTTCCCATTTGTGTGGTTATATGTGCTATGGAGTTACACTGGTTGTGTATTCTTACATGAACACAGGGATGTCAAAAGAATTATGTATATGTAAGGGTTTATTACTGTCCTTGTATTCTGGTCCTTTTTTAGAGCCTTTGTTTTTTCTTCCACTCTTGCTGTCTTCTGTGATTTTCTCCAGTTTTTTTGCTTTTGATTCTTTATCTTTTGTGTACTTACTGTAGATTTTTATTTTGTGGTTACCATATAATTTATAAAACCATTTAATAATAAGCTATCTTACGCTGATAATGACTTAACTTTGGTTGCAAAAAATCCCACTACACATTTACTCCAACTCTACCTTACATTTAAAACTTATGATGTTGCAATTTATAATTTTCTTTTAATGTTCATACAAAATATATGTGTGACTTGTATACCACCATTACAATATTAGAATTTTCTGAATTTGAATATTAGAATTTTCTGAATTTGACTTGCACTTACTTTTACCAGAGAGTTTTATGCTTTCACATTTTTGTGTTACTAATTAGCATTCTTTTTTTCAACCTAAAGAACTCCCTTTAGCTCTTCTCTCTCTTTCTCTTCCTCTTCCTCCTCTTCTTCTTCTTCCTTCTTCTTCCCTCATGTGTGTGTGTGTAGGTGCTGGAGATTGAACCCAGTGTTTCAAACATACTAGACAAGTACTCTATCATTGAGCTACCTCCCCAGCTCCCTTTAGCATTTTTTGTAAAACAGATTTGGTGGTGACGAATAGCCTCATCTTTTGTTTATCTCGGAAAGTCTTCATTCCTCCTTCATTTCTGAAGGATAACTTTGCCAAGTATAATATTCTTGGTTGGCCGGGGTTTTTGGTTTTGCTTGTCTGTTTTTCAGCACTCTGAATATATCATTCTACTCTCTCCTGGCCTGTAAAGTCTCTGCTGAAAAATATGTGGCTAGCCTTGTTGAAACTCCATTATATATTATTTGCTGCTTTTCTCTTGCTGCTTCCTTTTTCATTGATTTTTGGTAACTTGATTCAGCATTACTTGACATATTCTTATTTGAACTGAATCAAAATAGAATTTCCATACCTTTGAGTTCCCTGTACCTGTAATTTATATATTTCTCCAGTTTTAAACAGCTTTCTGCTATTTTATTTCTTTTTTCCATATTTTTATTGGTGCATTGTGGTTGCATGTAATGGTGGGATTTGTTGCTGTGTACATACACAAAACATAGCAATTCATTTTGGACACTATCATTCCCTGTTATTTCCCCTGTCCCTTCTCCTCTGTCCTCTGGTTCCTTTCTATTACTAATCTCTCTTTGAGTTTCATGAGATACCCCCATCTTTCTTTTCTTTTTCCTTTTTAGCTTTCATCTGATATTATTTCTTTGAATTTCTTTAAATTCAAATTTCCTAGCCCTCCTTTGTCTTTCTTTTCTTTTATATACTCCTATAACCTAAATATTTGCTCTTCTGATACTCTTCCATAAATTCTATAAGCTTTGTTAATTCTTTTTCATATTTCTTTTGTTTTTCTCCTCCATATATTTTCAAACAGCCAGCCTTCAAGTTCATAGAATATTTCTTCTTGATCAATTCTGTTGATGCTTTCTTTTCATTTTTTTCATTGTATTCATTTAATTTTCAGCCTCTTTTTTTAATGATTTCAACTTCTCTGTTAAATTTCTTTTCATTTTTTGCTTTCTTCCTTTCATTGAATTATTTCTATTTTCTTGAAATTCACTGAGCTTCCTTAAAGCAATTGTTTTTGGTTATTTATCAGCAAGTTTTTAAAATCTCCATTTCTTTAGGGTCAGCCACTGTGAGATTTTTATATTCTTTGGTGGTATTATGCCTAGTTTTTTTTTTTTTTAATGTTTTTAATGTGTATGTGTTTCCTGTTGCTTTATGTTAATTTCTGCACATTTGAGGAAGTGGGGTCTTTTTCCATTCTTCAAAGGTTTGCTTTTCCTAGGAAATTCCTTTGCCAGTCAGCTCATTCAGAGATTATGGGCTGGTTGTCTGGCATGTTATGAGGGTATGTACTGCTTGAGTCCTTGGATAGATTGGAATGGTACCCAGTCCTATTGGGGTTGGTCCTGATTCTGAATCCATTGAGTTGGACCACTAATTGATTTTTCAGGGATGGTTCTGAAACTTGAGTTAATGAGTATTGGACCTAATATCAGAGTATCCCTTAAGACTGTTTTTATAGAGGCCAACCAGGTGCTGAGATGGGCCTAGAACCTGGTCCACTGGAATGGGCCCACAACCCATGTCCATGGGGGATGGCTTATAGTCAGATTCTTCAGGGTCTCTCTTGGAACATCAGTCTATGGGTTCTGCTTGGCACCAGGATCTACTTGGGATGAACCTGGTTTCTGGATCCTGTGGTTATAGGGACTAGCCTGGAGCTTAGTCTAGCTGTTTTCAGGGCTGATATGGAATCCAGAATTATGGATATTTGTTTGATGCTGGGAGTCACCAGGATAGCCTGAGGCCATGGGGCCTGGTCTGAAGCCTTAATCTGGTAGTTTCAGCCTGGAGGCTGGATAAGCAGGTGCTAGATGAAAAGCTAGATTATTGTTGATGGCATGCGTCCAGGAACCTTAGTGAGAGACCTAGAATCTGGAGACAAAGGGGAAATCCCGGAGCCTAACTATGTGGGTGCTGACCCAGCACTTGGGTCAACTGGGACAGGCCTCGACTCTGGGCAAACTGAATCATGGGTCTGCAGAGGCCTGCCTGGAGTTTGGGGTTATGACACTAAGCAAACCTGAAGCCTGGTGGCTCAGAGGCTGGCTTGGCACTGAGTGGTCCTGGATCCAGTATTCACAGGGACTGGCCTAGATGCTGGGTTTGTGGATAAAAGCCTGATGACTAGGTCTGTAGGACCCAGCCTGATTCTGGGGAAAGACTGAAGCCTGGGTCTATGGGTCTATGGGTGCCATCACAGCTTTGGGGGGGGGGGCAGTCCAGAATCTGGTGCCACTAGATCAGCCTGATCCTGGAGTCTGATTCCATGGGAAATGGCCTGATGCTGGAACTGGCCAGATCCCAGAGCCATTGAGTTTTTCTGGAAATGGAGCAGTCTTGAAGACCCAGTTCACCAGGCTGCCTACAGTCTGGGCCATAGGCTGGGGGCTTCCCAATGTTGGTCTTTAACTGGGATTGGCTCAGTCTCAGGGTCCAGGACAAAGTCTTGTGTTCACTTCCCTTTCCCCCTTCCAGGTTGAGGGTATCTCTCTCTACACTGTGCTGCCTAGGTTGGGAGAATGTAAAACTATCTGTACTTTCTTCCATGTGCCTTTTCTGATTTTTGTGTTTATGCCCAGAGACTATAATCTCTCACCTGGATTCCTTGGTTTACACACACACACACACACACACACACACACACACACACTTTCAATTATTGAACAGTAAACAATATAGAAATATTACATTCAAAAATAGAAAGAAAGACAGGAAATCTGTGAGGTAATTTCTTTTGCCTATTTCTGTCTGGGGGTACTTCCTCAGAGGAAGTAAGGTTTGATCCCAAGCAAAAGAGAGAAAACCCAACATTTTCCATGATGTCAATACAACCTCATTAACAAAACCCAAAGGAGAAGTAACAGGTAAATTACAGATCAATATTCTTCATTAACATAATTGCAAATGTTGCTAACAAATATGAAGAAATCAAACTCAGCAACATATAAAAAGGATGAAATATTATGCCAAAATGGAGGGAGGCTGTTAATCTTTGTAATGCAAGTCAAACATTGAGAAATTAATCAACATACTGATGAAATAAAGAATAAAAACCAATGAATGAGGAGGAAGTTTGGCCAAACTTTGTCACTTGAATGACAAATGCTCAAGAAACTAGGAAGAGAAAGAAACATCTTCAATGTTTTAAAAAACAAGGAAAGCTTCTAGAAAAACTCTACAGCTAACCTCATGCTGAGTGGTAAAACATGAATGCCTTTCTCCTAAAATTAGTATCAAGACAAAAATGTCTACTCTCTCTACCTTTAATCAATATTGTCAAAAATGTCCTGAACAATGCAATAAGGCAAAGAATGGAATAAGGTTGTAAAAGGTAGAAGTAAAACTTTTTTTGTGTGTGTGAGATTCATAAGTGTTATCCTAAGAAAACTACTATAAATAGTGTCACAGGATATAAGATTAGCATTTAAAATCAATTATATTTATAATACAACAGATAATAATTGAGAAATGAAACTGAAAGAAAAGCTATTTAACAATCAAACATAAAACTAAAAAATCAGTTTGACAGAAAATGTGCAAGATATCTATACCAAAAGCATAAAGCATTGCTGAAAAAGTATTTAAAAAGTCCTTAAAAAGTGGACAGATATATTTACTGATTAGCAAACAGAGTATTAATATTGTTAATTCTCTCTGTATCAATCTCTAGATTTGATCCAATTATAATCAAAACCCCAGAAGGTGTATTTTTTTGGTGGAAATTTACAAATTAATTCTAAAATTTATATGGGTAAATGAAGAATGTAGAATAGTCAAAATAAGCAGAATATTAAATTTAATAATTGATTTCAAAATTTAGTATAAAGTCACTGTAGTTAAGATAGGATTACCCTTATACCATATTGACATCTGGCCAAATAGATAAATGGAACAGAATAAAGAGCCTATAATTAGACCAACTAATATATGATCAATTGATTTTCAATGAATGTGCTAAGGAATTTCAATAGAAAAATAAAGTTCCTTTATATAAATCTTATGTAGTTGATAAAACCTAAGACCAACATATAAAAGCTAAAACTTTAAAGCTTCTAGAGGAAATCTGGAGGGCAAAGATTCTTTGAGAAAACATGAAAAGCAATAATCAAAAAGGAAAGAGCATGGTTAATTATATGTCATCATGTTTTAAAACTTCTGTTTTTAAGGAACACCATTTTTTTATTTGTTCTTTTTAGATATACATGAGAGTAGAGTGTTTTTTATATATTATACATACATGAAGTGTACCTTATTCTAATTAGGATCCCACTCCTGTGGTTGTACATGATGTAGATTTCACTGGTGGTGCATTCATATATGAACATAGGAAAGTTATATCTGAATCATTCCAATGTCTTTCTAATTCCGATGCCACCTCCATTTCCTTAATTCCCCTTTGTCTAATCTACTAAATGTCTCTTCTTCCCCACCCCACCCCCGCTTGCTGTATGTTAGCATCTGCATATCAGGGAGGATATTTTACCTTTGTTTTTTGGGGATTGGCTTATTTCACTTAGAATAATAGTCTCCAGTTCCGTCCATTTACTTGCAAATGCCATACTTTCATTCTTCTTTATGACTGAGTTGTGTATATATATCACATTTTCTTTATCCATTCATCTGCTGAAGAACAACTAGATTGGCTCCATAGCTTAGTTATTGTGAGTTGAGCTGCTATAAACATTGATGTGGCTAGGTCATTGTAGTATGGTGATTTTAACTCCTTTGAATATATACCAAGGATTGGTATAACCAGATCAAATGGTGGTTCCATTTTTGTTTGAGGAATCTCCATACTGCTTTCCAGAATAATTGCACCAACTTGTAGCCCCACCAGCAATTTATGAATGTACATTTCCCCCCTCATCCTCACCAACATTTACTGTAGCTTGTATTCTTGATTGGTGCCATTCTGATTGGAGTGAGATGGACTATCAATGTAGTTTTTGATTTGTATTTCTCTAATTGCTAGAGAAGTTGAACATTTTTTTCATATATTTGTTGATCATTACATTTCTTCTGTGAAGTGTCTGTTCAGTTACTTTGCCCATTTATTGATTGGGTTATTTGGTTTTTGGTGTTTTAAGTTTTTTGAGTTCTTTATATATCCTGGAAACTAATGTTCTATCTGAGGAGCAGGTGACAAAGATTTTCTCTTTTGTGCTCTCTTTATCATTTTCCTTGTCATGGAGAAGATTTTTAGTTTGATACTATCCTACTAACTGATTCTTGATTTTACTTCTTGCACTTTAGGAGTCTTGTTGAGGAAGTTGATTCTTAAGCCAACATGATGGAGTGTTGGATGTACACTTCCTTCTAGTAGGCATAGTGTCTGTGTTCTAATGTCTACGTCCTTGATCCACTTTAACTTGAGTTTTGTGCTTTTGTGCAGGGTGAGTTTTGTGCAGGGTTAAATTCATTCTGCTACATATGGATTTCCAGTTTTCCTAGCACTATTTGTTGAGAGGCTATCTTTTCTTCAATGGAGGTTTATGGCACCTTTTGTATAGTATAAGATAATTGTATTTGTATGGGTTTGTATCTACATCTTCTATTCTGTTCCAATGGTCTTCATGTCTATTTTGGTGTCAATACCATGCTGTTTTTGCTATTATAATTCTGTACTATAATTTAAGGTCTGATAATGTGATGTCTCCTGCTTTGTTTTTCTTTTTTCTTTTTTTTCGGTACTGGGGATCGAACTCAGGACCTTGTGCTTGTGAGGCAAGCACTCTACCAGCTGAGCTATCTCCCCAGCCCCCCTGCTTTGTTTTTCTAAGAATTTCTTTGACTATTCTGGACCTCTTGTTTTTCCAGATGAATTTCATAACTGTTTTTTTCAATTTCTACGTAGAATGTTATTAGAATTTAATAGGAATTTCATTAAATCTGTATAGCACTTTTGGTAGTATGGCCATTTTGACAATATTAATTCTGCCTATCCAAGAACATGGGAGATCTTCCCATTTTCTAAGGTTTTCTTCAATTTCTTTCTTTAGCATTCTATAGTTTTTATTGTAAAGGTCTTTCACCTCTTTTTGGTAGATTAATTCCTAAGGGTTTTTTTTTTTTTTTAGGTTATTGTGAGTGGAACAGTTTTTCTAAATTCTTTTTCATCCAATTTATCATTGTTGTATAGAAATGCAATTGATTTGTGGGTGTTAATTTTATATTCTGCTACTTTGCTGAATTTGTTTATCAGTTGTAGAAGTTTTCTGGTGGAGATTTTTGGGCCTTCTAAATATAAGATCATATCATCAGCAAATAGAGATTATTTGAGCTCTTCTTTTCCTATTTGTATCCCTTTATCCTGGAAATTGATGTTTAAATTTTCTGTCTCATGATTCAATTTGGGTAGGTCATATGTCTCTAAAAATTTGTTGATGTTTTCAAATTGTTCTATCTTATTGGGGTATAAATTTTCAAAATAGTTTCTGATTATTATCTGTACTTCAGTAGTGTCTGTGGTGATATTTCCTTTTTCATCACAAATTTTAGTAATTTGAGTTTTCTCTCTCTCATGGTTAGCTTGGCTAAGGATTATCAATTTTATTTATTTATTTATTTTTTTAAAATTTTGTTTCCTTGATTTTTTTGAAAAATTCTTTTCCTGTTTCAATTTAATTGATTTTTGCTCTGATTTTAATTATTTCCAATCTTCTATTACTTTTGGTGTTGACTTATTCTTCTTTTCCTAGGACTTTGAGATGTAATGTTAGGTTATTTATTTGTTGACTTTCTATCGTTTTAATGCATGAGCTTAATGCAATGAACTTTTCTCATAGAAACACTTACATAGTGTCCCAGACATTTTCATAGTTGTATCACTATTTAGGAATTTTTTTTTATTTCACCCCTGATTTCTTCTGCTATTGATTAGTCATTTGATAGCATACTGTTTAATCTCCAGGTGTTAGAATAGCTTCTATTTTTTTTATTATAGCATTGATTTCTAATTTAATTCCATTATGATCCAATAAAATATAAGGCATTATCTCTTTTTTTTAATTACTGAGAATTGTTTTGTGGACTAAGATACCATCTATTTTAGAAAATTATTTTTGTGTTGCTGAGAAGAAAGTATATTTAGTCATTGATGGATAAAATATTCTATATGTCTATTGGGTCTAAATTGCTAATTGTATGTTTTGTTTCTATAGCTTCTTTATTTAGTTTTTGTTTGGAAGAGCTATCCAGTGATATGAGAGATGTGTTAAAGTAATCCAGTATTATTGTGTTGTTCAGTTCTTGAAATTGAGACTTCTTTGATGTACATAGATGTTCCATTGTTTGGGGAATAAATATTTACCACTGTTACATCTTGCTGATGTATAATTCCCTTAAGTAGTATGAAATGGTTTTCATTGTCCCTTCTGATTAATTTTGGCTTGAATCTATTTTGTCTGTTATGAGGAAAGAAACCCCTGCTTGTTTATGAGATCCATATGGTTGATGTTTTTCCTATCCTTTTACCTTCAGTCTGTGGATGTCTTTGTCTATGAAGTGTGTCTCTTATAGACAGCATATTGTTGGGTGTTGTTTTTTAATCCCATCTGCCAGTCTATGTCTTTTGACTGATAAGTTTAGGCCATTTATATTCAGTGTATTACTGAGAAATGATTTTTATTCCCTGTCATTTTGATTTATTTCTGGTTTATAATTTGATTTAGTTTCTCCTTTGATTGACTATTCTTCTACTGTAGTTCCTCCCTTTGCTGGTTTTCACTTTTATTTTTCATTTCTTCTTCATGAATATTTTATGGACTATGTTTTGTAGTGCAGGCTTTCTATCTGTGAATTCTTTTAACTTTTGTTTATCATGGAAGTGTATTTCATCATCAATTACGAAACTTAATTTTGCTGGGTATAATATTTTAGGTTAACATCTATTTTCTTTAAGAGCTTGGTATATATTATTTGAAGACCTCCAAACTTTGAGGGTCTGAGTTGAGAAATAAACTTAGATCCAGATTGAGTTCCCTCTAAATGTAACTTGTTGTTTTTCTCTAGCAGTTTTTAAAATTCTATTCTTACTCTGTATTTTAGGCACTTTCATAATAATGTGCCTTGGCATGGGTCTTTTGTAATTTTGTGTATTTGAGGTCCTGTATGCTTTCTATATTTGATTTTACATTTCACTTTTAAAGTTTGGGTAATTTCCTGATATCATTTCATTGAAAATATGGTGCATTTTTTTTGTACCCCAAGCCTTCATCTGTCCAGATAATTATTTTTTTTTCTTTTCATGTTAAGTTATTAATGAAAAGTTAAATAATAATTTTCATTTCAGTTCAAAATATTCTTGGCTTCCCTTCTCAGCAGTTTCAGGTGGGATGACTGGAGTGTGATGTCTGCTCCACCCCCAGGGTAGGGACACTGTAATGTGACAGAAGATCCCTTAGGCAGAGCTCCTGAAGGTGGGGTTTAGGCCTAGGTGGGTTCCAGGTTCTTAGTTGAATGACAATTGGCCTGAGAATTTTAAGTCAGTGCACTTCCAGGATGCAGCAGATGTTGGTCCATGTTGGGAGACTGCACCCCATGAATGTCTCCTGGGTTCCACTCATGCAGTGAAGGAGTCAAACCTTTATCCCCTTTGTCCCCTATAGACATTGTGTTTCTTGGTCTCTTGGGTTCAGTCTCCATACTCAATCACTCCCACTCTTGCCCTTTCGAATTTCTATCTGGTCCCTCCAGCTGTCTCTGACAGTTGCCAGGCTAAAGGGGGAGGGGAGGAGCTGAGTGGGTTTCCACAACCTGTATTCCCCTGTGTGAACCTCTCTCTATGTCCGAACCCCTCCTGATCACTTAGACACTCTCTATGTCATGTGGTTTGTGTTTATCAGGCATTCACTTTGGGCCCACTTCAGGCTTGACAGGAATTGTCCTCCACAGCTGCTGGCCTTCGTGGCAAGGCTGCAAAATGGCTCCTTCCTCTGTCCTCTTCAGGCTGCCAGGAGAGATGCAGCTTCTTTTCCCCTCAACAATATTGTACACCATCCCTTTCAAGTTAGTCCAGCAGTGTCTTTGATTTCTGATCTCTCTGTAGCCGGATATGGCTCAGGCTTCCTAAAAATGTAGGTTCTATTAATTCCCTTATTCTCCACTTGGATCTTGGAGGAACTGATTTGACCAGCACCAGTGGCAGCCCTGAGGATTTCTTCCTTGTTGGGTATAATAATACCCAACCTCCTGATTCCCTGATGTGCTTTGAATGTCCAGTATTAATTCCCAGTAAAGTCCTTCCCCCTCTTTTTTTTTTTTTTTTTTTTTTTAACCCATCTTGCTGAGAAGCTGCCTATCTGCTTTCTTGGTTTCATACCACAGTAGCCAGGAAAGTAATCACCTCTATTTCACCATCCTCCAAACAACAACCCAAAACAAAACAAAACAAAACAAAACAAAACAAAACAAAACAAAACAAAAAAACCAGCAACAAAAAATATACAGGAACACAATGTATAAATGCAAAGCACACACATCAGATTCAAAGAAATAAATTACATGAATATGAAAGATTTAGAATTGAAGAATTTCTATAGTTGATAAAATTATAAACAATAGAATAATGGTTGGTCAAAGATTTAAACAGATACATCAGTAAAGAACATATAGCAATTAGCAGTAAACAGATAATTAAAAGGTGGTGATTACTCATTGGGAAAGCCAAAAACCAAAAGATATCACTAAACATACTACAATGGCTAAAATTAGAACCAAAATACATCAAAAAATTTTGGCAAATTGATGCACATGTATCAGTTATAGCTCTAATATATCTTGTGAAGGTGTATAAAATATAAAGATTAATTTGGAAAAGTCTTTGGCAGTTTATTTTATAATGGTAAATTTTATTCAATGATTTTGCAACTTCACTCCTAATTAGCTATCTAAGAGAAATGAAAATATCTGTCCCCCAAGTGACCTTTAGCAGTAATATCATAGCAGATTTATTCACATTAGACAACAAAGGGAAATAACCTAATGCTCATGAATAGAGCAGTATATAAACAATTTTATTATGCTCATAATGGAATATTACTCAGCAATAAAATAGGCTAATTTCAAAACATTTTTAATGTGAAAGAATTCAGACACAGAATATTGTCAGTTATTTCATTTATATAAAGCCCAAGGATATGCAATACTAATTAATGTTGGTAGTAATCAAGAAGTTCAGTGTACTGTTGAATGGGGTGTGAGAAAAGGGTAGAAGTGATCAGAAGGAAAATTTTCCAAGCATTATAAAATTATTTGATATTTGGATTAATGTGCTAGTTACACTACTGTATATATTTATCAGAAATAATAAAATGGTAAGTTTGTGTTTAAGATCTTTTCACCTAAATTTGAAAGGAGGAATTTATGATCTGCAACTGACTGTAAAATCCCTGCTTTGTCTTGACTCATCATTAAGTGTAATAAAATGAAGTTTGTCTTCAAGTTAATGATTTTTTTCAGGCAGAAAGTAAAAATCTTAAAATAATCTCATCACATTCTATTTCAAGTGAGGAAAATGAACCCCTGATAAGTTAAGGATCAACCCAAGGTGACCAAGGGAGAAAGAGGCAGTAGAGAGAGAAAGAGAGAGCGAGAGAGAGAGAGAAAGAAGAACATTCTGGTTTTAATCCCAATATCTTAATACTACTATAGCATAATTATTTTAAGTGGTTTAAAATATTCTAAGTTCAAGAAAACATGTAAAGTTGAAATAAAGTACTTGAGGGAAAATTTCAGAGGATTCACAATTCTGTTAGATAACAAAATAGAATTCTAACGTGAAGTCTTGATAGTTAGACTTCATAATTTAATCCAAAACTGTAATTCTGTGATTTCTAAAACATAAACAATAGTATGAAATGGTAATGTTAATGCCTATAATACTTAATTAGTATTAAAAAGTTTTGTATCAGGGGTTGACCAGCACCTCAACAATGCACATTCCTGCTCAGGAGGTGTGAACTGCTTGAGAAAATTAAAAAGTCTGAAATAATCAATAAGAAATAAGACAAAACCAAATATTAGATTTAAAAAACTGAGCACCTCATGGGTCTTCCAGTCTTGATAGGAACTGGAACGAACTGAAAAAGGCCCCAATTCTTTATTTAGTGGGGAGTACATCAAAGGCAAGGATACGGTTTCAGAAAGAGGAGTCTTATTTCAGTGCTTGTTTCTCAGTGTGGCAGGGGTCTTGCAGTGAACAGGTTGATTGGTGTTTTGTTACACCCTCTCTGGGAGGTTGTTTGATCCTAAGGTTGTGAGCTAAGGCAGGGGCCAGGGTGATCTGAATATTCTTGAACCAGGGAATTTCAACCCAGGAGTTCCCAGAAAAGCACGCTCCCAGTCCCTGCCACTCACCGCCCGAGGCTTACGGTGACTTTGGAATCTAACCACTTAATCAGAGCCCCTCCATCCTTTGAGAATAGGGTTTTCAAGATGGCGGCCTAGAGGGTGCCTGCACTTCATGTTGCTCAAAAGAGAAGATATTGAGAGATTTGGGACCAACTCAAAGCAGCCGGGTGAGTCTCTCCCATTGGGGAGGCGTCCCGGATGGGACGGTGGTCCCGGAACGCAGGGAAATTTGTGAAGTAGAGCTGCCGGCAAGACACCCCTCCCCCCGCTGGAGCAGTGAACTCGGACAACTGGGAGCATCGTAGAGGAGGCCGCTCAGCACAGTGCTGGGACTCGGAGCAACCACTGGGGCTCCGGTGGCTGCCCAGGGAAGGAGCAGCGAGGAGAGCTGTGTGGACTCAGA
This sequence comes from Sciurus vulgaris, assembly GCF_902686455.1. NCBI lineage: Eukaryota > Metazoa > Chordata > Mammalia > Rodentia > Sciuridae > Sciurus > Sciurus vulgaris. The sequence continues at coordinate 105,232,798 of NC_136472.1, forward strand.
ACACTGGGGCCTGCCCTGAGGAGGAGGAGGAAGAGCGTGGCCACTTGGATTCGGAGTGACTGCACCAGAGCTACAGGCAGTTGCCAGAGGAGGAGCTGCTCGGCGAGCTGTTTGGACTCAGAGCGACCATTCCTGAACACCAGGGCCTGCCCTGAGGAGGAGGAAGAGGAGCGCGGCCGCTTGGATTCAGAGTGACTATACCAGAGCTACAGGCATTTGCCAGAGGAGGAGTGGCGCTTCGAGCTGTTTGGACTCAGACCACTTCTGAACACCGGGGCCTGCCCTGAGGAGTAGGAGGAGGAGGAGGAGGAGCGCGGCGGGTCATTTGGACTCACAGTGACTGCATTAGAGCTCCAGGCGGCTGCTCAGAGGAGGAGGCGATTGGTGAGTGGTTTGGACTTAAAGCGACTGCTCCTGAACACAGGGGGGCTGCCTGGAGGAGGAGCGCGGTGGGTCGCTTGGTCTTGAGTGGCCGCACCAGGGCGGCTGCCCAGAGGAGGCGTGCAGTGGGTCACGTGGATTCAGAGCCACTCAGAGCGACCGCTTCAGAACACCCGGGGGGTTACCTGGAGGAGGAGGAGGAACGGGGAGGGTCACTTCGACTCGGAGTGATTGCCCAGGGCTACAGGTGGTTGGTGGGGGGAGTAGGAGGCACGCAGTGAGTTGCTTGGACTCCTAGTGACCACACCGGAATACAGGGAGGCTGTCTGGAGGAAGAGGCGTGCAGCGGGTCTCTGGGACTCAGAGCGATTGTACGGGGCCCCAGGTGGCTGCTCAGAGGAGGGGCCACATAGCCAGGGGATTAGGTACAGAGCAGGGTCCCAGGATCTAGGAGGCTTCTGGGTGGAAGAGCCGCACAGAGACACATTTAGGGGCGGAGCGAAGGATCCAGGACTGCGGGCAGATTCTCTGAGGAGGGGCAGCCTAAGGAGATTCATCTGCAAAGGGTGAGGCTCCCAGGCCCAGGAGGTAGGTCTAGGCCCCTGGGAAAGTTGCAGAGGAAGGCAGCCCAGCCCAGGCGGTAGCTGTAAATTGAGGGGAACCTGTAGGAGGGGAACTGACCAGCGAGACCTCCCCTCTGTGTGAGTCTTCCCTGGCAGGTGAGGTTTTCCCAAAAGGACGGTAAAACCAGAGACATAGGCCCAAACAGGCCTTGCCTCAGCCCGCGGCCTAGTTCCCCTTTGGATGATCATTGGTCAACAAGTGGAGGCACCTCTGCCCACTAGCAGGGAATATACCCCACCTGGAGGCCACCACTCCTAGAGAGGCAGCTTCCTTGTGGAGCACCGCATTATCAACTTCCTCCAAGAATTCAGCCTACTGAAGGCTAAGAGGGGATATATATAGCAATCTTCAAGGACATTGTAAGTCAATAGAGGAAATCTGCAATATCTCAGCGGTCCACTGATACCTGAACAATATGAGAAAACAAGGAAAGAAAATGCCGCAAACAAATCTAGATATTACATCAATAAAACCCAGAGAAGCACCCTCCCTACCTTAATGGCTCAAACAAACCATAATTTATATATATCTCCACCAGTTTTGGGTGGAAATCTTTGAAGCTACACATAATGCACTATTACCAATTCAGAGTTTTTTGAGTGCTTTGTATGTGACAGCAGTGTGCTAGATTATTTTCTGGATGGAAATATGAGGCCTGAAGCATTGCTTAGGATCACTTTAAATTGTTTGCCTTTCCTACCCCCTTAATTTTAAGTTACCATTATAGACAATAGTATTATGATATTGTAATATCGTTTTTAAAATATACAGAAATGCAGTTTTGGACTAAACCATGAATCCTAGAAACCAAATTTTGATGTCTGAAAATCATTCTGTTTTTATCTAACAGTGATTTTTGTTGAAGTTTGCCCTGGTTATTTTATTGTACCTTTTAAACAAATTTATAGATTTAGATTTTTGGATGATAGTACTAGGACATAGTATTGAGTATTGAGACACTGAATACATCACCTGTGCAATGAATTTTTCTCTTCAAGATGTGTGATTGGGTAGAAAATAAATGTTTCCCACATAATGAACAGAGCCTGATCTCACTCTGCCTCACTGAGAACGTATGCTTAGATGACTGATAAGGATGAGACCAAAGAATGAGGAGACTTCATTTCTTCTATTCTAACTACAGCTGTTCAGATTGGTAGTAACCCCCAGAACGTGGCAACCACAGCTGCTCTGTGTAGGATCACTCTAACAGCATTCTTAATGGATCTTGCCTCCTCTCACTTCCTCTTTGTGTCAGCAGTTGGACAGCTCCAAAGTTCTCTCCCTTGCTCACCCTGGCACCACCTCTAAAGGGCACTTCCCAACTGGGTGCACACTAATCCCCTGGAACTGGACTTTTGAACTTTCTTTGAAGGGAATCTACAGCAAGAAATACTATACTATACATTGTGACCCAATGAGCACATATGGCATATATAAAATCAAATATACCATCTCATGTGATAATCAGAATAAACATCACACATGCCATACTTCTTAATTCTAATTTAGCATTATAGCCAATAATACTATGACTTCATGGTATTGTTTATGTATTCCCACACTTTTTATTGGTGCATTATAGTTGGGTATTTATCGCGTATTTTTAAAAGAATCGTAGACATGCAGTTTTGTACTATGAAACCTAGATACCAGGATTTGATGTTAGGTCTCCATTTTGTTACCTAATAAATTGAATCACATACAACTTTACCCCTAATATCTTATTCTACATTTTAATGGTTTTATAAATTTAGTATGGATATGTTTAGTCATTTGGGGTAATCATGTAGATGTAGTATTAAATGTATTGGAATTATAATCAGAAGGCCTTTTTTTTACAGACAATAGTAGTCTTATATGTAATTTTTATTCTATTTAATTCTTAAATGAGAATCAGTCACCTGAATTGATTTCATGATCAGCAAAGTATTACAACTTGCTGTCTGAAAAATATTGCTCATGGGGTAGCAATTATATGGGGGTGTTAATCTCAGTAAAATATACTTTTAAAGAATTTCATTAAATTTCACATATAGAGGAGTATAATTTCTTACATTTTAAATGTAAGGAATGAATACACACACACACACACACACACACACACACACACACACTGTACTATGCCATACCCCTAATCAGGGATTCTTATAACAGAGGAGGTATAAAAATAACATGATTAAAAATTAAATGTTAATGCCTCTGCAGCTCCAGTGCAGATAAAATATTTTGTTTTAGCACACATCCTTCTGTGATTAGTTTTTTCCAAAATTATTTAGTCTTGCATTAATACATAAAATAATGACTAGATTTTTAAGCTTTTTTGTATTTTTTTTCATTTTTTTAAATAAAAAAATTATGTCTATTTTGTGTTTTGGAATTTTACACATCTAGGATTAGATGAATGCAAATAAGCACACACATGCACACACACACACATACTCATTTGCTTTGTCCTCTGTATCTGGCTACTGCCAACTCAGTTTCCCAGATTGATGCACTATTTCCACTTTTACTCAAAATTAAGCCCAGGGTCAGGTCATGACATTAAAATCCTACTGGAGAAAACTACCTGTGGAAGTCTCCTGGTAAGGCATCATGTTGGAATCTGATATATCGCTCAGCAAGTCCAGCACAGGCAACAGTTCCTCCTGTATCAAAACAGATCATGGCCTTCAGATGAGCACTCCTTGTACTGGAGGCCAAACTGAAAAACATCAACCTTAAACACTAGGATTAAAAAAAAAATTGGGGTTCTTGCTATAAGTGGAGAGCAGCTGAGCACAGTCCTGAGGTGAGGCCAAACTCTTAAGCAGGTGGTACATTATGGCTGACATGCAAAATTTGGTAGAAAGATTGGCGAGGGCAGTGGGCTGCCTGGAGGCAGTATCCCATACCACTGACATGCACCTAGGGTATGGAGACAGTCCTTCAAAAGGAGCAGCTCCATATGTGCAAGCATTTGACTCATTGCTTGCCAGTCCTGTTGCAGAGTACTTGAAGATCAGTAAAGAGATGGAAGGAGATGTGCAGAAACACACAGAGATGGTCCACACTGGTCTTAAGTTGGAGCGAGCTCTCCTGGTTACAGTTTCTCAGTGCCAGCAGCCAGCTGGTAATAAGTTTTCTGATCTGTTGGCCCCCATTTCAGAGCAGATCCAAGAAGTGATAACTTTTCGGGAGAAGAATAGAGGAAGCGAGTTGTTCAATCACCTGTCTGCTGTCAGTGAAAGCATCCAAGCCCTGGGTTGTGTGGCTATGGCTCCCAAACCTGGTGCCTATGTGAAAGAAATGAATGATGCTGCCATGTTCTATACAAACTGAGTCCTCAAGGAGCATAAAGAGGTGGATAAGAAACATGTGGACTGGGTCAGAGCATACAGAGTATATGGACAAAGCTACAGGCTTATATCAAGGAGTTTCATACCACTGAACTGGCCTGGGACAAAACGGGGCCTGTGGCAAAAGAAGTGTGGCAACAGGACTGGCAAGCAATGAGTCAAATGCTTGCACATATGGAACTGGACCATATGTGCCATCTGGACCCTCTGCTAGATCTGGTCCTCCTCCTCCCCCACCAGGCCCACCTCCACCCACAATCCCCACCAGTTCAGGCTCCGATGACTCTACTTCACTCTCAGCACTGTTTGCACAGATTAATCAGGGGGAGCGCATCACACATGCCCTGAAACACATATCTGATGATGTGAAGATTCAGGAGAACCCTGCCCTGAAAGCTCAGAGTGGCCCAGTATGAAGCAGTCCCAAACCATATTCTGCACCTAAACCCCAAACCAGTTCATCCCCCAAACAAGCCACAAAGGAGCCACCTCTCCTTGAACTAGAGGGCAAGAAGTGGAGAGTGGAAAATCAGGAGAATGTTTCCAACCTGGTGATTGACGACAGAACTGAAACAGGTAGCTCACATATACAAGTGTGTCAACACGACATTGCAAATCAAGGGCAAAATTAACCCTATTACAGTAGATAACTGTAAGAAACTTGGTCTGGTATTCGATGACATGGTGGACATTGTGGAGATAATCAATAGTAGGAATGTCAAAGTTCAGGTAATGGGTAAAGTGCCAACCATTTCATTAACAAAACAGATGCCATGCTTACCTGAGAAAAAATTCCTTGGATTGTAAGATAGTCAGTGCTAAATCTTCTGAGATGAATATTCTCATTCCTACAGAAGGCGGTGACTTTAATGAGTTCCCAGTCCCTGAGCAATTCAAGACCTATGGAATGGGCAGAAGTTGTTCACTACAGTGACAGAAATTGTTGGATAAGCAAAGTGCCAGTGCGTTCTTTGCCCTCTCCCTTCACACCGTGGGATTAATCTGTTATCAATACAGTTCTTTTCTAGATTTCCTCTACCTTTCTGCTCTTAAACTGCTTCTCTGCTCTGAGAAGCCCAGCTACCTGCCTTCACTGAAATATACCTCAGGCTGAGATTTGGGGTGGGATAGCAGGTCAGTTGATCTTCTGCAGGAAGGTGCAGCTTCTCCATATTGGCTCAGCCACACTGCCAGTCCATTCTTAAGAAACTGCGGACCTGGACTGGTACAATTTAGCTTTCAGCTCTTGGAGGTTATTCTTTCAACACACAGTCCCTTGGGAAGAATAAAACAGTCCCAGGAATTAACAGATCAGAATGTGCACACTAGTTATTTTTTTTTCTAACAAGGAGCATGGAGGTAGCAGAAGCTGGTGTGATTACTGATACTTCTTCCAACCAAGCTAATTTTTCACTGTTAACAAGTGAGGCAAGGGTTGCATTGGATCAACATCTAGTCTTCCAAGCAAACTTGTTTCCTGTAAGCATTCCTTTATTCTGCATTCCATCTTGGGTCTGCCTCAATCAAGAGACCGTAGGTTCTATGGTCCCAGCTACAGTAGCAATGCTATGGGTCTTGTACCCTTTCTTTCTCTGGGATTCCTGCTCAGCACCTTCCTAAAGAGATAACTTTAAAAGAAAACATCACGCCATTCCAAGGAATGGGGCACTCCTCCTCCTCCCCTGCTAGGTGCCTGTCATCCACCTTTGCTGCCTCCTTTTGCCTGTTGTGCTCAACAATGTAGGGCTCCTGTCCAGACCATTGAGCGGTGGACTGAAACCTCCACTGCAGGTTGGTTTGGGGTCTTGATTTACATAAGGATCTTGCACAGCATTGCTAATGTAAATTTCAGTTTTCCCCTCTCCCTCTGGTACACACTTGCCAAAATATGCAATTTTTTTTTCTTTTTGGTGGGAGGAGAGATTGTCCTGTGACTTCTACCCATTTCCTAAGGCTTGTGGAAATAAAACTTTATGTACTTAAAGTTATACAAAAAAATAGAATAAAGTTAATACCAAAAAACAAAACAAAACAAAACAAAACAAAACAAAACAAAAACAAAACAAAACTAGGATTACAGTACGGCAGAGCTTCAAAAGACAGAATCACATTTTCCATCTCACTCCAAAGCATGTGATCACTGGAAGAACTTAAGTTAGAATCACTTTCTATATCAGTGATGATTGCATTTTCTTGTGATGAATAATAAAAACAACATGAAACAAAAATAATTTAATGATTAAATCAAGCAAAAATTGATTTGACCCATGCAGCAAGAGCATACCTAAACAATTTAGAACTTGCCCTGGGTCTCACCCATGCAGAGACCTCTTTGCTTGGTCATCCTTAGCACACTGACTTTTGTCCCCATTGTGAAAGCCTTGTAGTCTCCATATGACTGCTTAGGCCTCACATTCACATCGTAGGTAGAAAAGGGGGAAGGGCATACAAGCTGAATAGGAATGTAACTTCTCTCAAGGACACTACATAAGCTGCTTTCTAGGTACTTTTATAGACATATATTGGCCAGAGCATGGCTGTGGCCATTCCCTTACTGCTAGGTAGAGTGTGAAATTAAGAGTTTTTAGTACTTCTCATGTTATTCTTTCTCAAGCTGTATTTTTTCTGAGTGCATATGGCTGACTTTGAGTATATTAATTGCATATATTACTTGAGTCTTTTATAATCCTTTTAGGGATTAATATATGGATACATGAGGAAAAAATTGCTTAGTAAATGATTAAGTACTTTATGTGTGAATATACCTTTCTCATAGGTCTAGAGATTTATATATATATATATATATATATATGTGTGTGTGTGTGTGTGTATAACATCAAAACTTACATACATATTTTATGTGTATACATAAAAATACATATATATAAAACCTATATACTCAAAACCTATGCCAAAGGTATCATTGTGTCTGTGTTATAAATTGAAAAGTGATTCTTAGACAGACTAAAGAAATTGCTTACAGCCTCTTCACCAGTGAGTGGCAAAGCTAAGGTCAGGATTCAGACATAATTCTGTGCATAACCTATGCTGCCTCACCACTGGAAGACAAAACAGGCAAGAGAAAATGTGTATGCACTGTTTATCAGTCTGCACAAAATTTTAAATTGATCATTACTGAGGCACTCAAGCCATTAGGACAATATATTCAGCCAGAAAATTGCCTCCCGTGCCCAATAGTTCATAAGCAAGTTTTGAGCATCTTCCAAGCCCAGCTCTAATATGACAGGGCTTGGATGAGCTGTTGCCAAGTAAACAGCAGGGTTGCATGTTTGGCTGGATTGACTGACTGCTCTGATGTCACTTAGAAACTGCCCGAGGGTAAATGCAGTTCTACTCTTACTACTGTTTCCCAAATCCCAAGTGGACACAGTTCTTGTCAGTACCATTCAAGGCACGGTTTTGGAACAAATCCCAGAGCCACCATGTGGCCACCACCTCCTTAAACTCTTTCCATTCTGGCACATTGCAAGCAGGATTTGTTCTGAAGTGGAAAAGGGAGCTCGAGGTGTTCCCCAGAGGAAGAGATGGTGGAGAGCAAATAAACAAATTTCACTGATATCAAAATAGAACTTGCAGATTTCATCACCAGGGACTTTAGGAACATGACAGAAACTTTTTTAGCAGAGACTCTGAGATGATTTTCACCATACATCACATTGGTTAGGGCATAGAATAAGAGAGTTTTCTTTTGCATGATGTACAACTATTTAAAGTTCTATTTTCTCTGGGGAAAATGAGACTTTGATCTCCTAAAATACAATAAGAAATGGATTTAGTTTAAAAATTGATTGGGTTCAGCATGGATGTGTAAAACAAGTACTAGAATATTAATGTCTTACCTCCTTTAAGAAAATAGCCCTGGGTGAACTCTGTCATTTGAGAAGCAGAAGCTATCTTCCCATTATTATCTAGTTACTAGTATGCTGCTTTCACTACCTGTAATGATCCATTCTCCTGGCAGTATCATATACTGTTTATTCAAGTGACAGGAGAAATGACAAGCATCCTTTCTCTTTGTGGCTAATGCCTGTTGAAACTAATAATTTCAGAATTGAGTGATGTAGGAGAAATCCCTCCATGACATTTTGCAGGGTTGGAGATCATCTGTATCCAGAGCAAAGGAGGGCAATTTGAATTAGTAGCTCTAAATAGAAAGTAGGGATGGCAGGTTATATGTGACCATTAGAGCCCTAGACCTGTCTTTTAGGGCTCTGAAAAGCAGCTGGATTAGCAGAGAAACGTTAAGTATGAACTTATCACTCATATCAGGAATTCAGGGAAAAACTGCAATTTTTTCTTGATGTTGTATGAGTATGTTATTTTGTTCAGTGTTCCCCTAACTGGGGATAAATGGAGAAGAAAAGAATTCTTTACAAAGCCCTCACTTAGCATTTTTTTCAGGACACTAGGTACTTTTCTTTATCCCTTAGGAGACAGGTATTATTACTTACATTTGACAGAAGAGGACGTTGAAGCTATAAGTGGTAAAAAAAAAAAAAAAAAAAAAAAAAAAAAAACTTGTATACAGTCTCAAGATAATAAATAGCAGAGTTGAAACACAAGCACAAATTGAACTAGTTCCAGAGCCATTTTCTCTCCTCTATGTCCTGTTCTCAGATAGGAAAAACTCAATTCATTAATTTCCTCATTGTAATGAATTATCAGAGCTAGAAGGCAACGTTCCTATGGCAGAGTATTTGTTGAAGGCTTCATGTTCTGTGCGGGAATGGCTAAGCTGAAGGTAATTGTGAAGAAGGGTAACAGGGATGTGGAGGAATCTGGACATTTTAGGGAGAAGTCAAAGAAATGAGGGGAGAAGGAAATCTGGTCAAGGAACCTGATGAGTAACTTCTACGTAAGAACAACTGCACAAGGAAGAAAGGTTGCGCGTATTCTGAGGATGGATGTTATAGGAGAATGTTCAGTCCACCAGTGGGTATGATTTATCGTAGTTAGATTATCCAGTTATGAAATGTCATCTATCTCATACGGAGCTGACATAGAGACTAAGCCTTCTTAGAAGCTGAAGAGAGGGCTGCTGCACTGGGGAGAAGATTGGACAAGAAGAACTGTGTTGTCCATCTGCCATTACTCTTTGTGATGATAATTGTGTAATGAGCCAGGGCAGTGCATGGCCTTTGTTTTTGGTGTAGGAATATTGCTGGTGTCAGCAGTCCTGAAGCTAAAAGAAAAGTGATGTTGGAAAGAAGCAGAAAGAAGATGAGTAAAAGAATGAGTTAGTCAAGAAAAAGGCAACTAGAAAAGGGATTCATGAAGATGCTGCCTTACATTAGGTGATTTTGAAAACCAGGATTTAAAAGAATCAGAAGGGAGACTGTCAGGATCAGAGTATCAGTAGATTTTTTTTTTCAGTAGATTATAAAATGGAAAGCAACCTAGATTTTAGGATATATTGAGCTTAATGACCATGTCTTATTCTCCTTATTAAGTCCAGCATCTACCACCTCTTCTTTACACCTAAAAGATATTCTATATTAATTGGAGCTCTCATAAAGAGATCAAACTTAACAAAAGCAAGAATTTCAGTAAAGGGAAAAGAATGTGAGGGGATTGTGTACATTCCATAGAAGAGAACCTTTTATTCTGTGTACACTCCAGCCATTGTGGAGGCAAAAATTCCTGTGGAATATGATCTGGTGCCTAGAAAATAAGATGCTATGGAATCTCTGGCAGGGCGGAAGAGAGAGAGAGAGAGAGAGAGAGAGAGAGAGAGAGAGAGAGAGAGAGAGAGAGAGAGAGAGAGAGAGAGAAAGAGAGAGAGAGAAAGAGAGAGAGAAGGAGAGAGAGAGAGAGACAGAGAGAGAGAGAGAGATGGATGTAAAACTGTACCTGCTGTCTTTAAGCAACAGCACAGGGTAGAAATAAGTATTTTTGTTGAATCATTTCCAGAAAAATATTCCCTGGATTATATTCATGCCAAAATGCATTTTCTATTTATCTGAAATTCAAATTTAACTGGGCAACACTCTATTTCATTTGGTTACTCAAGTCAGATTGGAGTTCAAGAAAAAATTTCATGGTAATAGAGAGAAGGAAAAGGAAGTAATAGAAGATACATAGAGGTTCAAATGGAATTTGTGAATAGAAAGCAATATACACCTATTGCTGGTGCAGAATGAAACATTACCCAACCACTAAAGCTGTGCAATGCCAAGAGGTTACTGTGGTACTTCACTAGCATCCCAGTTCCCACATTCATGAGGTCCAGCAAGGCTCTGTTGAGTCTACTGCCCAGCCTATCTCTCTAGGATTTAGTGCAATAAATTCCAATAAACTGAGGGAATTGAAGTGAATTTCTATTATTGCAATCAAAGAGACTACAACTGCTACAGACACTGTTACTGGCCTGCTCAATATTCATTTCTCCCTTTTTTCTTCTAGAAAAATCCTGATTTCAGTTGGGACAGTTATATGTTTATATGATCTAAATCAAAGATGACAAATAGTTTCATTTTTACTTCCTTTCTTGCAGTTGAGAGGGCTATAAAACATGATTCTAAACAATGAGATCTATGTTGAAGTCTTTTTAGATATAGTTCTGGGAACACTTTGCCTTTCTCAGAGAAAAAGGAAAGATGCTGCTATTGTAGTCTATTCTCTTGCCTCAAATGAAGATTGATAATTTGAATGGAAGCAGCCTTCATATGAATACAAATATAAAAATAAAAGCTAACATACTATATGGCAGTATCATTGAGCAGCTGAAACAGCACCAACAACCACTTTCTGATGATCATATGTTGTATTTTACAGGTGCTTCTCAACTTACAATAGGGTTACATCCCAGTAAACCCATCATAGGTTGAAATTATCAAGTTGAAACTGCATTTATTACTCCTAACCAATAGAACATCCTACCTTACCTAGCCAAACTTAAACATGCTCAGAACACATATTATCTCATAGTTGGGCAAAAACTTCTAACACAGGCCTATTTTCCAATAAAGTGTTGAATAGCTCATACAACTTCTTGAATACCTGGCAACACAACTGTATAATGTCAGTTTCTTATCGTCATAATTGTGTGGCTGACTGGGAGCTGTCAGCCATTGTTGAGTATTATGAGTGTCATAGGGCATATTGCTAGGCCAGGAAAAGATAAAAATTTAAAATTTGAAGCACGGCTTCTACTGAATGCATATTGCCTTCACATCATGATAAAGATGAAAATCATAAGTCAAAACTGTATAAGTTGGGAACACTCTGCATAAGAAAAAGAAGTCCTTATTTGCTCAAGCCACTGAATTTTTTTACTTGCAGCCAAATCTAATTCTTACTGATAAATCAAATGCAAGAATGATCTTAGAATCTAGTGAACATATCAAACTTCAAATTTCACGACAAATCATCACAGAGAACAGGATTGCCCCCTACTGTGCCATGAAGTTTGTGACTTCATAACTCTTCTTAGAATTGCTCCTACACAGAATTGCCTCTCATTCAGCTCCAATTATGTGAATCCTTTCATTAAATTTCATCTCCTTTCTTAGAGACTCTATTATCTAAGCCCACATTGATTTTCTTCCTATTCTGATCCTGATGGTATTTAGAGCCCAAAGGCAAAAATATTTATTTGGGAAAAGAACCTGTGTGTGTGTGTGTGTGTGTGTGTGTGTGTGTGTGTGTGTACCTCAAATAGACAAATTGAGATAAACAGGTAGTCACAAAATATCCCCTGAAGATTTCTAACCATATCTATCCCTATTTTTTTGCTGTTATGTATGCAATATACCATTTGTTGGGTGGGAAACTTCTGGAGGACAAATACTATACTCATACTCCTTGTATTTAAGTGTCTATATGGTGTTTTCTAGGAATAAATATTTGATCAATACTGGTTTTTCAATGTCATCAATATAATGTTGTTGGAGAACATTTGGGGGTGATTTGATAGGACCCATCGCCATAGGGTCCAGGGAACAGGCTAGATGAGGGATTACCAAAATGGCCATGGCCTGAAGGAGAACTAGAGAGAGCAGAAACTTACCAGAAATGTGAGTCTGATCTTCTCTTCTATAAAATTAACTCTTACCATGAAGATTAAAAATAATGTCAGTAAGTACATCCCAAGTGCCTGTGACATAATAGGAACATGATTAGAATTCAGCTTCAATTTCCTAATATATATGCTAACCAAATTATATGCTCTTCAGCAGACTTGAGAAAGAATTTGATTGCAAATTTTTCTTGACAAAATGTATTCAAGGGAAGCACAATTAAATGATAATACATTTAAAATATGCAGCATTAGTGAACATGAGATCAAGTTCTAATTGTCTGTGACCTTGGGTAAATCACTTCATGTCTCTGAAACTCAGTTTTTTGTTTGTAAAGCACAGAAAATGGGACCTGATTTATCTGTCTGGTGGAACTATTACAAAAACCTGTAAAATAATACATGAAAAAATATTTTGAGAATTACAAAACATTCTATTAACTTAAGGGTGGAGAGGGATTATACAGATTGAAGAATCATTTTTTACATTTTAAAAATTCTAGTTTATTGTACATGACAGTAGAATGCATTTATACATTTTTATAGATCACTTTAAGATGTACATTTATTCGTAGATTGAAAATTCTCCAAATTTCAAATGCACATGGAATGATTTAATAAAATTCCAGCACTTAAGAAAGTGTTCAAAGACAAATGAGCTAGACTTTAATTAAATGGAACTGAGATGAAATTAAAACAGAAAACTCATTTCCCTTGAATGAAATGCAAATGCATTTAAATGCACAAAATGGTAGTACTATTTCATTTTTTAAGGAACATGTGTGAAAAACATTAGCCACATTTAGAAGTATCAGTCAAGCTTTCATACCTATCATGCTGGACTGCAGAGGACCAGAGGTCAATGAGTCTAGCTGATATTGGATGTGTGATACTATGATGTGATATATCAAATCCATGATGTTTGAAGAGGTACAGATTCAGACTAAAGGAATAAAACCTTTTGTTCAGTATTGCTTATCACCTTATTTCCAATAATTCTTATAGATATGGTTGTGCTTTTCTTTCTTTAAATAAGGGTGGGGTAAGGTGACAGGACTTGAGACTGAAAAGAAAATCAGACAAACTAGATTTGTTAAAAGGTACATGGCATTAATTGTGCCTGGCCTATTTTCCCACTTGGGTGTTTTCACAGCAATGGTCCCTACACTTACTCCAGTGCTTTTGATATCTCCCTTCTGACACAAGGATCTTACCATCTTGGTAGAACTGTCCTTCATTTTCCCAGCTGGACAGGACTTCTCGCCTTTCTGAACCACTGCAGCAGAAGTCATCTGTGTTAACCATCTAAGCATTTTTCTTTCTCTCCTAATGTAGTATTTCTGTACATATACAATGCCTCTAGTAGATTGCGAACTCTTAAAGGGACTGCTGAATATATTTCTGCACCCCTTCCCCTAGTGTTTCTAGGCCAATGCCTTTAACAAAGAAAACAAACAGTAAATACAGTTGCTTCTGGATTCATCTAAATCTGGTTGTTGTTTTGTTTTGTTTTGTTTTGCTGGATCTCTAACCAGCATCTATTAGTCTGAGATTTATTGGCTCCCATGGGAATCTGTGAGTGATCTTTCATAGTACTCATTAAATGTAGGTCATTACATGCATCTGTCATGTATTTACTGATCAGCTATAATTAGTCTAGTGGATGAATGATCTACGACTTTCAAGAGAACCTCAAAAGAAGTATAGATTCATTACCTCCTTCTCGCCCACATACTACAGAACTTCATCCAGTAGTTCTCAACTTTAGTCACATGCTAGAAAGCTTTTAAGACCACTTCGAGAATTATAATTGATCTGGGGTAGAACCTAAGCATGAATAGTTTTAGGATTCCCTAGAAGATTGCAATGTGTAGTCAGGGTTGATCTTCAATCTCTGAACCCTTTTTTGTCATTGGATATTTGGGTTCTCATGGGCTAGACTGCTGCCTTGACACCACTCTATGAAAGTCCTGACCATTGTTACAAGGTGTTACTAACTGAGACCTTAATTTGGGATCTTTCTGCCTGACACTCAAAACTTTTCCTCAGGTTGTTTAAAGTTTCTAGCACTATATATTCAGTGTCCTCTTGTCCTTTCATCTTAATGGGGAACATAGCTTGTTTTCTTCATATAAACTGGGAACCCAGGGAAGGAAAAGAAATGCATTTACTGTAGCTCTAGGTAAACTACTCCATAAATGGCCACATGTTAATAAAAAAATAACGTTCAAACACATAGTTCTGGCGATAATTAGGATATTTCCTTTAGACAACTAGTGTCATAATGCAGGTGAAAGCAGTTCCTTGTCCATTAGGTTTGATTTCCATGACTCACCAGCAGACTTAAAATTTGATTTTCTTCCCTATTTTTCCCATGCTAAGAATTGACAGCTTTTGGAACAGAAACAGATTTCTGAGACACTGTCAGATATCTTCTGGGGGATGTTTCGTGACTACATGTTTTTTTCAACTTGCCATTTCCTATAATTAGGCAGCACATCACACATCTGATTCTTTGAGAGACAATTTTTGTTGTGTGAATTATCCAGGCTCTTTGTTCCTCTGCCTTCCTGAAGTGACCTCTTTGGATATTTTACTCTCCATTGGCAAGTCTGCCAAAGTGTAAGGCACAGAAGAAGCAAAAAAGAAATCCAGACTTACATGTGTTTCCTTCTCACATTTTATTCATGGCCTGGTAGGTGAAGATAATGGCTTTTATAGTCCAGGTTTCACTCACAATTGTCCATGGATGTAGTCACCCTCACAGTTCACAATACACAGATTTTTTTTCCCATACTATTTTATTCTTTCATAACATTTTTAAATTTTTTTTTATTTTTACAGACTGCATTTTGATTCATTGTACACAAATGAGGTACATCTTTTCATTTCTATGGTTTTGCATGATATAGATTCATACTATTCTGAATCAGGAAGATGTACACAATTTAAACAGATCAATTTCAAGCACTGAAATAGAAGAAGCCATCAAAAGCCTACCAACCAAGAAAAGCCCAGGACCAGATGGATTCTCAGCCAAATTCTACAAGACCTTTAAAGAAGAACTAATACCAATACTCCTCAAAGTATTCCAGGAAATAGAAAAGGAGGGAAACCTTCCAAACTCATTCTACAGATTTTTAAAAGGTTATCTCACTTCATAAATGCCTTTGCCAACTACTTCCTTTTCTTCTTTTACCAAAAATGGCAAGTTATATTAACTTGTAGTTACTCATCCTGACTGAGACTATGAGTTAACCATTATACGAAAAATAGAACAAGAAACAAAACCGTAGGGCCCTGCATCTAAACAGGGGTGGAAGAGTAAGTGGATAAAGGAAAATGTATCTAAATATGAATGTGCGTAGAGCTAGTCACAAAAGCAGTAGAGATCCTTGTATTCCTAAGGTTAGTTGGTGATTCTGATGGAGCATCCACTGGTTGCTTAGTGGGAGAAATCAACTCCAATGAGATGTGTAATAATGACAAACAGCATGACAGGAACATGGCTAAGTGTCTAAACAATCAGGGCAAACCAGTCAAGTAGTAACCTGGGAGTACAAGCTGTACTAGAGACAGATCTTAGAGGAAAAGAACATTCCTTATTTGGAAGAATAAAGCCCAGTCATGAACCATGCCGATCTTCTTATCAATTTTTCTTCTTCCTGGGACATTGACTTTAGAAAAAGTACCATGGCACAGAAATTGAAGATATGGGTTTCAGAGTTAGATAAACAGGGGTTCAAATCCCAATTAGGCCATTTATGAGCTGTGTGATCTTGGTGTCTTTGAAATTGCTGTAGTCCTGGACTAATTAAATTACAAATATTTATTAGCTTCTTTTACTATTCATATTATTCTATCAACCAATAAAGATATTTCTTTAGCATCCTACTATTATCTTTGGCACCAAGTTAGTTAACGGGTCTAAATCCTGAATGCCTCAAGGCAGTTGAATAAAGTGAAAAGAGCAGGTTTTCATGGTCTCAGCCCTACCACTTTCCCCTTTATGCCTTAGGACAAGTTACTTTGCTAGTTTAAGGCTCAATTTTCTCATTTAAAAATGTGGATTATAATGACTACTTAACAATTCTACAAGAGTTAAATGATGATAATATATGCTACATGATTAGCAAAATGTCTGCTGTGTACTGAGCCCACAAAATAATGATGGTCATTTCTACTTTTCTTCTCACAATCTTCTACCCACCAAGAGAGTAGGCTGATTTAGCAGGGCACGTTCTGACCCAAGCATAAGCACTGGGTAAGGACACAACTTAAAGGAAGATTGAATGCACAGACAGGCCAATAGAAGAATTAGAGTAGAACAATGAGGGATGAGACAGTTTTGGAGCTGGCACTCCTGTTGTGGAGGGGTTGAGCAGCCTTCATTATCACTGGGTGAAAGTATTTTAACGATGTCTTACAGGAGAGCATAGGGGAAGGTTCACTTCTGAAGATCTCCTTCCTTCCAAAAACCTTTAAAAAATGTGGGAGTCAATCATCATATGTATCAATCTGTGTATGCTTAGCATGTTTACAAGATATTTAATGCTCAAGAAGCATAATTATCAAGTATTGACCACTTCTCTGGCTACTTTATAAATCTACAGAACACTGTAAAGATGTCTAATGGATGAGAAGAAAGCTAAATCTAATCATCAGAAAATTAATAGGTTGAGTCTGTTAGCCTTTTTATGATAGTGTGTATTTTGTTTATTTAATTAGTATCTGTTACCTTCATTATGGTTAATGCTTCAAAATAATATTGAAAACTGAATGGAATTGACCAAAAAGCTCTGTATTTGTATTTACTCTTTTTTCTCAAGTTTAATTTTTAAACCAACGTCTCCTTTTTTGATGGATTGTCTCTAACAAGGACAGTTAAATAAACAAATTATTAAGCTGAGAACAGACATGCCATCACAGGCCCAACTGCCCAATTTAACCAATCACTGATGAATGTTAGTCATGACATATGACATCCAACTTTCCAAAAAGTAAAATGTCTGCACTGTTTTGTCAATTTTTATGAAGAGTGGCATCTTACAAATGTGCTAAACTCAGATGAAGAAAGAAAAGTTGTAACATGTCTGATGTTTATTTCCTAAGGTCTGTTCTCTTCCCCTTTTCAATAACAACTTTTTTCTCTTAGATTGCACAAATACAGCATGTTGCTGTAATCAGTATCTGCCCTGTATGAACATGCTTTTAGGTATAGGCTGTGGCTATAATACTAGTTATTCAAACCTTCAATTTTTCTTCCATTAAATAACAGCTTTTATTTTAGCATTCACATTGATTCCATTCCAACCTCTTAACATGGTGGAGGACGGGCCCCTGGAGTCTTTAATACTCCATTCCAACTAGGAATTATTTTCAAATAATATATGCAGGGGGAGTTCACTTTCCAAGGGCAAAGAATTAATTCCCTTGCCTTCTTGGATATTAACTTAGCTCTTGCTGAATCAACTTTGGGAAGAGAATCACTTTTCTCTGTATTCAACAGATGTGGTTGGCAAGTAAGATGGTATCTTCCAAGGGCTTTGGAAATATTTTTGCAAACCTTAGGTAAGAGGTATGACAGAACTAAGATGAAGAGCCTTAGTTTACTTCTTAAAGATATTTCCTGAAAGAGCAATAGGTTTGAAGAGTAGGAGGCAATTGCTCCCTCCTTGCTGTTTTGCAAGAAAAAAAAAAAAAAATGCCTTTGGCAAAGTGCTTTCCTAATGTCTCCCTTTCCATGGAAACAACAGAGGAGGATCATGCAATGTCCTACATATACTAAGTTGGGAGAGAAAAATTATTAGAATCTGTTCTGTTAGAGTGCATATTCTAGAAAACATATCCCTGTCCTCGCAAGGGCTATAGCTAATTCTTGGAGTATGTGTTAAACATACCAACAGGTGTGAAAAATTGATGGGATTGCATGGGTACTGATTTTATGCTTACTCCAGAAATAATAAGACTAATGGGAATAGCTAACGTTCCTTAAATTATTTACTGAGTGCCAGTTTCTGGACAAGCCATTCACACATGTGACTCACTCACTACTTCAGCTACATCATGAGGTGAGTGAAGCCCTTCTTTTTTTCAGATGAGAAAACTTAGTAACTTGCAGAAGTTCCTACAATTTAATACCTGCTGGATCTGAATTGGATTAAAATGTATCTGACACCGAATTTTGTACACTAATCCCTTTTCAGGCTAGCCTTCCCATGCAGCCTAAAATACCAGCTCCAAGCTCATACCAGCACCAAGTTTAGTATTTATTAGCTATGGCATCTACTTCTGCAGTGGAATCATAAGTTACAATCTTATTTCACATCTTGAATTTTTTCTCCTTATGCCAGAATGATTAAAACAAAACAAAACAAAAACAAAAAACAATCTTGAGAAGCCACTGAATTGGGCACCAGGAATCCTTGGCTCAGTACCATTGTTTTCCAACACCTTCTAGACCTTGAACCATCAATTTTCAAGTACTTGTCTTTCTGCAGCCCCTATCACTTCAGTTATATCTCTTCTTCTTTTAAAAAAATTCTGACCTTTATTCTTACTTTACTGTTCTCTCTTGTAGCCTTTTTGATCAAATGTTTTGAAAGATCATTCTATACATCTCCATGGCTACATTTCCTCTATTCACTCCTCAATCCACCTTGAGTGTTTGTCAAACCACTGAAACTGTCCTCTCTGAAATAGCTATGACAGTTTGGTCAGTAAATCTAGCTGGATCTTTTCTTCTACTCCCCAGCTTCTGCCCTCCTGCCTTTCCTCTCAGCACCATGTTCTCTCTCTTCCTCCATACTTGCCTTCTCCTCCTTAGTTTCCTTTGATCTTCTACTTCTACTCTCCTTTTAAATGTTGTTTCCATGTGTCCTTAAACACACACATCTTTTTGTGGTTGTCTTATTTACTGCAAAACTTCAATTACTACCAAGCACCTGACTTTGCATCTTATAACGCTACACTGACCACTTTTCATTCATTCATTTATTCATTCAAAAAAAAAACATCGATTAAGCAAATAATCACAAGGCACTGTGCTTGAGTCTGTACCCCGAAGGAATTTGGCATCTGGTAAGGGAGACGTATTCTCAGGGAAACACAAACCAGAAAATCCCTTGATACATGAGAAAATAAGCCCAGGAAGAATTCCCTGTGGGGAGGCAGGAATGATTACAGTCAAATTTCCAGAGATGGCCACTGGTCTCAGTCTTGGTGGGACAGAGTTGGGGACAGAGGAAGAGAGGGTAAAGGAAAGTGAGAAGGCATTCTAAGAAGAGACAATATGAAAAAGGAATGGAGGTAGGCAGTAGCTGCAGTGTTTTAAGAATCATATGGTTTATTTAAGAGAGGAGCGGAAGATGAAGCCATGGGAGGTGTCAATAGTCAGATCATGGAGGAACTTTCATGCCTTGTTGTAGTGTTGGCCTCTGTGTCATAAATTATGTGTTTTTAGTAATCATAGTCAGACACAAGTTCATATAGGACATACCTGTGAGCTTCTGGTTTGTGTTTTTCACTATGTAGCATTTCACTTGCATATCAGTTACCTCAAACCTAACATATCCTTTATATTATTTCCCAAACCATACATCCTGCCCAGATCTCTTCTTTGAAATGTAGATTTTAACTATATCCAGATATCTGCTGGACAACACCACTTAGGTATTCAACAAACAACTTTAATTTACCATCTAACACATATTCCTTAGCTCTGTTGAAACATCACTCCCACCTGCTCATTCAAATTAATACTGCAGCATTATCCCTGATTCCCCCTTCACTCAAAGCCTGCATCAATCTTTCTCATATTTTTCTATCACCCCTAAATTGCACAGTAAAACATATCTCACTATGAGGTGGCAATTTCCTACCAAAAGTACAAACTGTTTTACTTCATATAACTTGGCTTAGAAAGTGAAGCAAAACTTGCATTCTTGAATTTAATTTACAATGCCTTTTGTTTTTATATTGTATCACTTAGTGCTGAATAACTAAACAAAACTCAGTGGCATATAGTAAAAAAAATTAGCTCATCCCTCTGCCCGTTAGTTGGGGGAATTTTCATCTTTATCTGGGCTACCCCAACACATCTGATGCAGCTGGAAGTTGATGGATATGGTCTTGACTTAGCTGGGGAAGCTCAATTGGAATCTCTGTCTTATATCTTTCAAGTGAGGAAGCAGAATTATAACAGCGATGTGGGGAAGCCCTTGCTCATATCCTGCCTACTAACATTTCACCAACCACAATAAGTCACTTGGTCAAACCCAACGTCAGGGGCAATGACATATTCTGCACCATTATAAAAGAGGTAATTGAAAAGTTACTGGCAAAGGTCATGTCTACAGGAATGGTGAAGAACTCAAACCATTAATACAATTCTCCACAAAAATGTTTTTAATGACATAAGCAAATTAATGCACATTTTCCTCTAAAACTGAACATAAACTTGTTGCTTCAGAAGATGGGCTTATTTATTTTATCAGTCTCTTCATTTATAAAATGTGGCTAACAATTTTGAGAAGAATAAATTGCTGATCCCAGAACCTGGCATGTTCTAATTCTTGGCAAATGTTAATAATTATCAATATTATTGCTTCTGCTATATGATTGAAATATGTATCAATATTTCAATACCTCCCTCAGCTGTAATACCTCCCTCAGCTTTTCAAACTTGAACTACTGGTTAACATACACCCTAGGAATTAGCTGCAGCTATGAAACAAATCTAATGAACTTTCCAGATTATACTGTGTTTGTACCTCCTAGCAAATTATCACATATGCCAATTTGAGAAGTTTCTTAAAGGGAAATTATAGAAAACTTTGTACCAAATTAATGGAGGAAATGGAGAATGTTACATCTTCTCCAATATGCTTCGTTAAGCCTGTCTCTTCAGAAATCTGCAAGTTCAGAGGCTCCTGAAACTGAATTTGTCCTCAAGTCAAACAAACCAATACATTTCTGTGAGAAATGAACCACTACTTCCAAATAAATTCTTCCCTACCCACATTATACTTATTAACTTGAAATAAAAAGTAATTTGGACATAAATTCATTATAAATAGATCAATATTCCCCTCTACTCCCTGCTGCAATTTCATTACCCAGGATTGTAACACATTTACTATATTTAGTACCTAGGCCTTCAGTGGTTATGTTCTGTAAATCAATGCTTCACTATATAATCAAACTAATCCCATAATTGAGCCTAATTAAGAACAGCTTCAGACAATTATTATGGAATTATCAGAAGCAGAGATTGAAGAGATTTTTTCATTTATCCCATGTTCTCCCTGCTGGCTAGGGTTCCCTGTAGCTTTTCTTTCTAGTGATATGTCTGGTCTTGTTTTGAAGATTTGTAAGAATTAGGCTGTCTGGGGTTTCTTTGAAACCCCACTTAGAAGTATAATAGGTTTTACCAGATATTATCACATGATATTTATTTTCAGTGGTATTGCCTCTCATCAGTCTTTTTAGATAGGTGCTTTATTTTGGGAGTTGCAAGGCAGTCTATAGTACATTCCTCAGAAAGGGAATGTATAGAGTGACTCAATAAAAAGACAATGCACTGATTTAATGAAAAACAGTCAGATGCAAGTGCTCATACAGTATTTTGTTTCTCCTTCTCTTGATTGTTTCTCTGATCAGTTTCTTCTCTGTCAGGATGCTCCAAGTGGTAATGAAGGTGGATGTCCAGGTTTCCACAAGAGCATCATGGCTCCCAATATCTACATTAACCTCCCTCCCCACTGCCACACACAAAGATGTTGAATTGTTCTGGATTGTTTGAACAATTCTAGCTCATCTTTGATGGGTGGTTCTGATGGGCTAGCCTAGGTCACATGACCACCATTGTAGTAGGATAGGTAAGACCCCTTGATCAATAGCTCCACAGAGACCATGAGAAAGAGAACAGTGTTACCTTCCACTAGGAATGGATAAAGGCAGACAAAACAAGGTTATTTACCAAATTTCTTAAACTTATTCTAAGTTAATTGCAACATCTTCTGCCTTATTTCCTCAGGAGTTGAAACTGTGAAAGAGCTACCTACATAACACAGTCAAAGGGTTTCTTTTACTGAATTCTGAATAAAGAACACCTTGACATTTTGGGCATTCACATGGGTCTGATCTGTTAAAGGATGTGAAAGAGGATATGTCATGTAAGGTGGAGAGGTGAGGAAGGAGAAGCAACTGAAGGAGTTCACATTCCCTTCTAATTCTGAGAACCTGTAGTTGAACAATTTTCTTGGTATAAAAAAATGGACCCTAAACCCAGCTAGAATATAGAATTCCTACCATTCCTAAATTATAATTTTCTCATGAACTTTCCTTTTTTCCTGAGAGCTAAATTTTAATTAAGAGTTGGGTCTGACTTCTGTTGAAAGTAAGTCTGACCTTGTGGGTACAAGAAATTGTTTTGTACAATTTATGTAACTCATGGCAGCTTATGAAACTGCCATGGAAGGGCTGCCCCAGGAGCAGGGCCTGGGGGAGGGTCTTTGAATATTTTCTCCACCTGGAATTCAGCTAAAGAAAAACTGCATCTCCAAACCATGACAGCCATCTACTTGGATATTCTTTCTTGTCAAGAGAAGGAATTCTTAGCTTATACCCTTGTCTTTCTTTTCTCTCTCCAGCAGAGCTACTCATTTTACCACTAATGTTTAAATTTTTTTTCCTTGTACTATCTCTTTTCTTTTCAATGATTTGGCACCAGAGTATAGGAAAAGAGGGAGAAGCAATTGAACTTATTTTTCATCTGTGATTTTTGGAAAAATAGTTCTATCACAAGTGCTTCTAATATACATTGAAAGACATCTGATACAAAGTTAATAACAAATTTCAATGAATAAAACATCAGCCTAGTCCCTCTGCGAGTTTGTCTTATGCATCATTTTCAAAATGTGAGATAAATAAATATTCTGAGAAGGACTAGCAGCTAGGAAAAAATCTTGCATGTGATACCACAATGTTTGCACTTTTAAAATAATGACCAATTCTGAGATATTGATTGAAGTCACATAAGACTGAACTCAGAGATTGGTATTAAGGAATGGGGCTTCTCTCAGGAGAGAGATTTAAATGTCTCCTGAGTTAGCTTCTACTCATATAGTTATTCACAATTTAAAGAGGTATAGTAATATTTAGAATAATATAGGTTACATCTATTAAAATAGATAAATTGTACCTCTGTTTGCTATATTACAAAATACTTTCAAACATCAACCTGTAACTACTGAGCCCAAGAAATAAAGTATCTCACTATTAGATTATTTTGACTGTGCCTGAGGGTGACTGATTTTAACCTTGTTGCATCACAATTATATAACAAAATTCCTTTGAACTATCTTTAAAATCGTGGATGATGACATCATGACTGCTTAGCCCTGCCCCCTCCTCCCCCATTCCATACATATACTGCTTGAGTCCCTTGTAGACATCCTACATACATAGATTCTTGGAATTTGTTAACCAATATGAGAGCCCTAGAAGAATATTAAGAGCATGTGGAACACATATTTCTCCATCCAGTTAATCTTATAACCTAATCTTAATCAGAACCTTAGGCTAAGGACAAGTTTTCCTTATTGCTGAGTAAGTCAATAAGTTATTGAAATCATCTTCTTCTTCCTTGTCTTCCTTTGCATCTCCATATCTAAGAGAGCTTACAGAGTTGGTCTTCCACAACTACTGATTGTTTTCCAAGTGAATTGTACAACAACAGGACTTCTAATCTTGTTTTCATTGGATCTACATGCCTAATGACTCTGCCGAATGGATGAGAAAATCCTGATCCTGGGAAGCATAGAGGTCTCTGCCTATTATGCTGGATGTATTCATGGCCAAAGTCATGACTTTGAAAGATGTTCCTCGCCTGTCTCTTCAATGTGCTCTTACTTGGGAGGATTGAGGAAGAACAGATGAAGCCATGCTGGATAGTGATAATTAGACTCTCTTATTACAATTATTTTTTCTAACGAAATGAGAACTTAAGTGCAAGTCTGCCCTATCTATTATAGTTTTACCACTTAGTACCAAAAGGTGCCTGAGAATTCTCAGTGGTGACTTTACTCCTTGTAGGGGCGTGGGTCCTGTAAAGCTGCCCTTCAATCAGTTAGCCTCCCTTAAATCCAGCTAATCCTATTCCTATTTGCTGAAGTGCTGTCTATTCTGGGCTGGTCTTCATTTTTGTCTAGTCATTTTTAATTTTAGTTTTTATCAAATATATATATTGACAGTTTGAAGAGTAAAAATGTCCATAAGAATTATTTAAAACAAAATTAAACTATAACTATGCTTCCTCTGTCCAAACCATTGCCCATTTCCTACTTGTCAGAGATAACCACTCTAAATTGGTTTGACTGTTAATTTTTTAATCGACCTCCACATTATTGTACCACTTCTTGATTTGGGAGAGGTTTTGGTATTAACAGTTAGAGTCCGCTGGAAGAGGATTTAAATCTCTCACCACCACATTTTGTGCTCTGTTTTTTAGAAAAAATTGTATCATGATTGAACCAGCATTGGATGTTTAGAATGATAATGAAAACATTATTCACAGGCAAGCCTTATAGTATACTAAAATTTCATTTCTTGCATGCATTTTATTTGTTTTCTGTAGGCTAAAAATTGTATTGTATTATGTTTACTTATTTTGCTATGCACTTGGCATCAATTCCTCAGCACAGTCTCTCCAGCTACCTGAAGTCTTCTCCTGATGTATGTAGACATCATCAATTTCATCTTCTTGGAGACATGTTCTCACAGCTTTAGGCCTGGTTCCAATGTGAAATGTGGTCTCAGTGTTTCACAGCAGTCCTCTTGGGTTCTCTCTTCACCATTAACCTGGGGATTTTTTTTTTTTTTTTTTTTGCCTTCATCTTGAGTTCCTGATTCTGATCCTTAGATCCTGTTTCTTCCTTTTTTTCGTGGTCTAATTCCTTGTATTGGGGCACATTTTTCCATGGCTTCCTCCAAAGACTGCTTAGAATAGCAGACATTCTGAGAACATAGGTATGTAAAATTTTCTACTGTCTATCCTCAAACTCAGTAGAGTTTCTGTGTATAAAATTCTATGTTTAAAATGAATTTCCTTCACAAATAAGAAGGTATGGATTTGTTCTAGTTCCCAGTGTTGCTGTTGAAAAGTCCAAAGCTGTTCTGAACTGCTATCCTCCATAAGTGACCTGTCTTTAATCTCTGATAATCTTTAGTAACTTTTTTTTACCAGTGTTCTTAAATTTCAAAATAATACATCTAAATGTGGATCAATTTTCATTTATTGTGCTGACTACTTAGGACATTTAAAAATTCATGACCTTGGATTTTTCTTGAATCACTTCTTGGCTCATTTCCTCCTCCTTTGCACGTTCTTTTATTCCTTTCTTTGGACATGAAACATTCTGAATCAATGGAGAGCTGGTCACATTCATCAAAATCCTGCCTAATGAGTATTGGAATGGGAGCTGAACTGGGAACAAGTGATAAACACTCGACATAATTTTTCACGAAATAACATCACTTTTGGCCAGGTTTTCCCACCCTTAACTATGCCGACCAGTGATTCCCAGGGAAAGACTCTTTGTTAGATCATTCTATGAAAATAATCTTCAGACTTCTTTGAGGGTGGGATAGGGATAATTGTCTGACTTTATAGAATGGTGGGAGAAGCAAATAATCTGAAGATCTAATTGTTTCAACCAGTGATTTTCTTTAGTCTTACTAAAACTAATTCCTAGGGAACCTGCTGTCACCAACTCCTGAGACTTTCATGAATTTGGTTTGTTCCCTGATTTTCTCTATTGTGAAGTCACTTAATGTTCATCTTTTTATTTTTCTTGCTATGATTTTTTTTCCCTTTTTCTTGTGGGCTTTTGAAATTAATAAAAAATAAAACCAACCTTTTATTTTAGTGTGGTTTCCAGGAGGCCACCAAGGAAATGCTATGTATCAAGTTAATTTTAAAATGAAAATAGTTACCTGAGGCAAAAGCTTAACCATGGTTTCATGAGATAATAATCAGAAATGGGCACCAGTGTTTACACAGTCAGGAAATGATCCTTGTTGCATGGATCCAAACCTGAACTCCAGACAAAGGCAGTTAACCTTTTCCAGGAGATGTTCCTACATTAAACACCCAGGTGTATACACAAGTGCATGTGTGCACACACACATACACACACACCTGATGACATCTTTTAAATGCCCATCTCAAAGAGCTCTCATAGAGCAAGAGAATTCAGCTCAGAAATGCTAATATCAGGTGTGTACCCTAATTACTGTGGTATGGTGGTATTTTTGCTTTCATTTTCTCATTCAACAAATATCATTGAGCCTCTACTACATATCAAGCACCAACTACACACTGGGGCAGCCTGAAGGGAATGTGAAGAAAAATTGCAGAATAAGTAATAACAAGAACATGAGAATCTCTAGAGCAAAGAATGTAAAGGATTTTAAATTAGGAAAAGTTCATAAATTTTATCTAATCTCAAATCCCTCATCAAATGTGTATAATAATGTAATATGCAACAATCTGAGGTCATTACCTCTCTCTCTTACCTGTTTAACTAAAGTAGTTTTATATCCAGTGTCCAAATGGTGACTACTTATTGGTTACACCAGTATGATAAAATCAGTATCCTTTTTAAAAAAAATTTTATCAACCAGACACGGTGGTACATGCCTTGATCCCAACAGCTCAGGAAACTGAGGCAGGAAGATTGCAAGTTCAAAGGCAGTCTCAGCAATTTAGCAAGGCCCTAAGCAACTTAGTGAAACCCTGTCTCAAAATAACAAATAAAAAGGCTGAGTATGTGGCTCTATGGTTAAGCACCCATGAGTTTAATCCCTGGTATCAAAAATTTTAAAAATAATTATCATAGACTATTATCATGGTCTTATTTCTTTACTTACTATTACAAACCAAGTTGGAATCCAAGGGGAAGCTGGTTCAGTTCAATGTTCCTGAAAAAAGATAGGGCCTGAGGGTCCAGATCCCAAGTACTAAATTATTTGCACAACACTTTTATTTGCTCTGTGAGTCTTAACATTAAGTGCTGTAAGGCATTCCAGTGCTTGTCTAGCACTATGTGGTTATTCCCTAATAACTTTCATAAATGTCATTTGTCAGTAGCTTAGAATACTACCCATAGCCAGGAACTTTTATTCATACATTACAGAAAATTTAAGTCATCTTTGCTTACATAACTGGAAATATCACAATAGGTAAGAACAAGACTCTAGAGTTAAATTACTTTTGCTTGAATTTTGACTTTGTCATTACTGACTACATAATCATGACCAAATTACTTATTTTTTTCTGTTTCATTTTTCCCATTTGCAAAATTGGGACAATGGTAGCAGGATTAACTCAAGATAATACATGTTAAGCACTCTGAGTGGCATGGACCTTTGTCATGTAATAATTGTCTATAGTCCTTGCTTCAGATATAACATGCAGGCAAAAGAACCAAAAGAATTTCTCTCCTTCCTTATCTCTGTGATATGTGTTTGTTTTCTCCTTTGTTGAAATCCGCATTTCTTTTGGATGTCAAAATAATCTTATTCTTATTATCCCATTTTCAAGATAAGCAAACTCAGGTTAAGATATCAAGTGACCCAGAGCTCACACTTAAATCCAGATCCTTTAATCACAACTCCTGTGCTCATTCTATTACATCAAATGGTCTCTATATGAACATCAAATGACAAGAAATTATCAATTTCAATTTGCACATATTTTGTTTTAATGCAAGGACTTTGGCTCTTGCTTTGAAGAAAATGCTGATAGCAATGACTTCACGCACAAGGCTATAGATAGAAAGATTAGTTCAGCACAAGCCATTGTTCACAACAAGAGCTGGAAGGTTTAGCTCTTGGAGTGGCAGTTTGGCTGATTCAGTTCCCTAAGCCCTTATAATTGAGCCTAAATTTTTGCTTAAGAAGAAACAGGTACATTTTTTGCAAGTAATGTCAATGCCATTCAAAATAAACTGTCAAGATGTATATAGTTTTTAAAATATATGTCCATGTTTAGGTTTTAAATTTAAAGTACACATTTTGCCAAAATATTTGTGAGTATTTTAAAAATACTTCAGTATCTGAAGGACAAGATTTGTTCTGAGAATTTTTTTATTGGTTTCATTGATTTAAAAGTTTAAAGGTATGGCCATGCCTTGTTCTGTGATTCTTATACCTTTTATTTCCTATCCTTCCCAGAAGGAGGGGACTTTATAGCAGCAAACTGCATCAAAGTTATGCTTGGGAAGTGATCAATATTAGTATAAGATAGAGATTTTTGACCTGTCTATACTGATTTTTCTCCAATGTCTACCTATAACACAAGAGGAAAAGAATAACACTCCCCTTGACCCAAAGGGAAGTGGGCAAGAGAATTGGGAACATGATACTTTGCAAAGGAAGGAAAATGGAGAAAGAAGCAAGAAATGCAAAAAGGAAGGAACCCAGGCTCTTCATTGGAAGATGAATCTATGGGTTGAAGACAAACAATGGCAACCCGAAAGTAATATTTGAAGCCATCTCAGTACTCCTAGTGTGATCATGAGTGGCAACTAATAAGATGCATTTTTTCTAATACTAACTATACTATGATTCCAGATACTACACTGCCTAACACAGGGCTATAGAGGCATGATTATTCTGAGCATGAGATGCAAAGTGTATAATATAAAGCAGGTTTTGAGGGATTAAAGACAACCCTGCTCTTCATTGAAATTTAAAAAGTATTTTAAGTATAAATGCACCTACTGTCTAAATGCCTAAATTGCAGTGAAAAACCTGTGTGGAGATAGGACATGAACAAGAAAACACTGCTAAGACCTATCTGAGCTCCTGGATTCTTTGTGAAACTAAAAACTACTCATCCTTTAATGTCTAATACCTCTGCATAATTAGATCCTCCTTCTATATCCTTTGTTTTAAATAATTTATTTTTAATTCATGTAATACATAAATTCCAAAGGACCTTTAAAGTTAAGAAATATATTTTGTCTTTGCCTATTTTGCATTACTTCAGTCTATATATCATTTGTGAAAGTTTCTTGAATATTAAAATATAGATACCTTGCATGCTTTAATTTTTAACTGAGAAATTTTGTCCAGTCATCTAATATAGCCAGAAAACCTTGAAGCTAGTTGTGCCCAGGACCCCCTCACCTCACTCTGCACTGGATGGAGGAATTCTATCACCTTATGGCAGAGGCTTAGATCTGCTAAAAAGGAGGTAGTCTTGAAAACAGTAGAACATCTCCCTATCTTAGGCTATTCAGGAGTTCAGTGATAGTTTGGTGAAAAGCAACTTCTTATTTGGAATTGTTTACTCTTTCTGGACTTTTACATTTTCTGAGAACTCAGGTGATCCTTCCTTGATTTAAGGAACTCTCCAGAGGAACCCACTGAGGTGCTTCTGGCCGAGGAAGCTTGTTCATGCTCTGAGGCAGCCATCTGTTGCCTTTAGCACAGGCAAGCCAGAGAGGGTGAGATGACCCCTGCAGGCCTTGCTTAATAACCGGCTCTGCCCTTTTCAATGTAACATTTCCCAAGTCTGAAGTGACATAAATAAACCAGATTTCTGAAAGCTCAATTTTGGTAGTACAGACAGAATGAAATAAAATATGCTGTGCCATTCTTCATGGAAACATGGGGACAGAAACAAGGAAAAGGGCAATAACTAAAGTCCCTGATCTTCATTTTAATTGTTTGATCTCCTGCCCAAATCTTTTCTAGAGCTTTCTTGATAGCAATGCAGTTGATAGATTCACAGTTTATTTCTACCCTCTAACATCTATCTGAGGTGATGGCAAAGCCAAGTTTGTCCAAAGACAAGTGGAAAAGATGTAGTGAGTAAAAGAAAGAAGAAATTGAAGTCTAGACTTCCAGCTCCTGTGTAATTGAGCATTAGCTGCATCATGTTCGTGTGACTTCCTGCCAAAGCCCAAATCAGGATGTGGGATACAGTTTAAGAGTTTATACGACTTGTTCTTAATAATATTTTTCTGCTTGGCATGGACAGTCTAACTAAACAGAGAGTGTTTTCGGCTAATTAGGTGCATCAACACGTTTCCAGGAAGTGGAAGGTAAAATCAGGACCTTGAGTAATTGGGAGAAGGAAAGGATCCAGCTGGATGGAGCAAAGCAACTGGGAAGACCAACCCTTTGTGTAGGGCAATCATATTCCAGAAGGGCTCATTCTGTGAGTCTGGGAAGGTATCCAGCATCAGTGCTGAGTGGTTTCAGAAAGTCTCTAATATGCAGATCCACTGAGCCTGAGAGAAAGACCAAGTCATGCAGTTGCATCCATCCCTGTTAGGAATCTACTGCAAGTTCTACCTATAGCATCTGCCATGTGAGCTTTATAGCAGACACATGTAGAGAAGCTACAGACTTTAAGCAATTGTCACTCTCTGGACTTGGGGAAACCATACCACTATGTTTTAGATGAGGCGGGGGGGGGGGGGGTTCACTCTTGTGAAAACCCAGTTAACATGGATACTGGGTTCAACTACTTTGTCTTAGTGAATCAGTCCTTTCTCTCTCTTTCAGGAGTAGCAAGAACTAAGACAGTGAGAAGCCAAAGGGAGCTGCTGCTCAGCTAAATCAGATCTAAATGGAGTCTGTTATATTCATCAACATCTCGAATTCCTGGAAACTTGATGAGGCTGCTTGTGGCTGGGAGGAGCAGCCTGGTCCACGAAGAGGACCTGTTTGGCAAGTAGTGGACTGAATCAGAGGAGCAGCACCATGAACAGGTAAACTCAGGCCTTCCCCTTGAATGGGAAGCAATAGAGAAGACAGAAGGAAAAGGCCACACATTAATGGAAACCAGCCATTGTTGTTAGCAACATCCATTGGTCTACAAGGAAACTCAACACTTGGGGCCAAAGATAAAGGGTGCTGTGAGATGGAGTGGGGAAGGTGTTCTCTGATCAACACTCTTTGCATACTAAAAGAAAATAGTCACAGAATCTGGTATCACACTGGCCTTGTGCCAAAGCCGAGCTTAGTCATGTCTTACTCATTTGTGCCTTTGTCATCTAAAGCAAATTAGTTTTTTTTTTCCCTCAGGAACAAAATGAATTTTATAATAACATCTCATCTTAGAGGGTACTTGCAAGGATTAAAGGAAATGCTGTTTTCAGGTGTTTATCACTATGTCCAACACAAAGGAGCACTCAGTAGATCACTGGGGAAGTGGGGGTTGTCATAGTTGTTGCCCAAGAGGAAAAGTATCTCTCATTCAAGGCCAATGTAATTTTCCTCCCAAAGGCAAAGGAAGATTGCAGAAGCATAGTGGCTGATAACCAGTCACACTCCAGATTGTTCACTGTGGCAAAAGCAAAAACAACTGGAACTAGAAAAATAAAGGAACCATTATTTTAAGGGTCTTGGGATATCTTAGGGAAACTCACAAAGGGAGATGCAGGTGGGCCTCAGGAAGGCTGAGTTTTGTTACTTTGTTTTGTTGAAAAGTATTCTCTTTGCCCATTCCGAAAGGCAGCACAGAGCTAAGATGACAGAAAGGAAAAGGGAGATGCCATCATAGCCTGGAGCCTGTCCTTAATGTCTTCTTCTAAGTGTGCTTCATTATCTCTTTTGCTGAAGTTATATGACTGTAAGTGTGGAGCCCTAGCAGCAGATGTTCTTGCACTTACGTTTTATAGTCTGAGCACTCAGAGAATATCTAATCTTTGCTGGCTCCAGTTCTAAACATACTAAGAAAGACAGCGATTGACCAATGGGGACAAAGTAATCACACCATGTCTCTGTCTAGCACAGTTATGGTCATGTGCCCCAGCCTGGACCACTGTGGCCACTGGACAGAATCATGAGAGATCAACATAATAGTTTCCATGGTGACCAGGTAAATGGGGGTGAGGACAGTTCCCAGAAGTGGACTTCTTGGCAGGCAGAATTGGAGAGACTTCAGCCTGGAGTCCGGTCCATGCTGGAAGGGCAATGTGATTGAAGCAAATTCCTTTTATCCCAAATTTTGGATTCTATGGACTGTCATGTCTAGCCCTGCTTTCTTTACAGAGGAAGAATCCATGACCTCAGAGTGGACTTGGAGTTCCTGTAATCATGGATAGGAGATGGGTATTGGAAGGCTGGATCTTTGTAAGAGTTTTTGAAATGAGCCTTTTAGAATCTGATAGCCCAATGTAAACAGCATGAGATTTATGTGTCCTCTATTAATTGATGTAATGTCAAGGTTAAGTGTGGGATTGAGTCTTGGTTATGCCACATCATATGTGTATGACCCAGGGTATATTGCTAAGACTTGATTTCTTCATGTATAAAATAAGAATAACAAAGACACCAGTCATTTAGTGTTGTGAGAACCATGAGAAAACACATTACAGCTTAGTACAATGCACATGACATGGTACCCAACAGACATTAGCTTTCATTGTTTGTATCTTCAAAACAATTTTTATTCAACAGATGGATAATATGCAACCTTAAATTATAGCAGTCAGAGGCTTCTTCCTCCTTCAGAGACAATAAACTCCATGAGGTCAGGGGTCCTTTCTTATTGTCTTCCTGTCACAAGCCCTCCACAGTATTCCCATAGTGGAAGATCTCTAAATGGTCACCAAATAAATATGGAGTGAATAATGACTAGATCAGTGGCTGGTGGCCGTATATGTACTTTCTATGTTCTCATGAAGGACTCTGAAAACAGGCAGAACCCTGGAAACACAACTGGGACATGCACTATGAGCTGCCGTCTTTTAAAACTTTAGATGAATAAGTTCCATTTATTTGTTCACTTAACAAATATTTATTGAACGTATAATATTCCAGACATGGGCCAACCTCTGCTTAAATAGTAGTGAACAAATTCTGGCTTCCATGTTGTTCTTATGAAATATCCTTTGCTAGTACAGGGTTTTGACGCCCTCCTGTGCAAACCCATTAACCTTGACGTGCACCTTCTATTTGATTCTTTGTCTGCCTCACTTTTGGTGAACTTCCTAGAGAAAAATGATCATACATTTTATTTCTGTGGTTTGCTCACTTTTATGTAACAAGGCTCAGTAAGAGTTGAACAAATTAATTTGTAAATGTACAAATGATTTCCTAGGATTTCCCTTGAGAATTCTGGAAACTTTCCATGTATCCCTTCCTTATTGAATCTGCAGACCCTTTGAGTAAGTTGGGAAAAGCAGTGACTTGTATAGATTTCGTCCTTTGAGTCTTCTAAGAATTGCATGAATGACTTGACTGATAGATATGCTCATGATCTTTGAAACAAACAAAACAAAAACAAAGCAAAACCCAGCAGTGAGAATAAAACTTGATTTTAAGAAAATGTCTCCTCTTATCCTCAGTTTTTTTCTTTTCTTTCTTTTCTTTCTTTCTTCCAACCTTAGCTCTTTGCCTTCTAAGCTCAAACTTACATTGTTAATAATTTGAAACAATTGTTTCCATGGAAATAACCTAGCAACTTCCCAGAGCAGAGCAGCTGCCTCAGCAACTTTTGCACACTCAGGTCAGGCATACAACAACTTTGACAAATACAGCTCTTTAAGTGTGATTTTGAGCAGATTTCTAATCAAGCTTGAAATCAGAATTTATATTTTAATGTTTCTGTTTAAAATAAATAATGATCTAAATAATCAATAGGTTACTGTATCCCCTCTAAAAAAGAAATATATGTTATTTTAAAAATTCATCTATAAATAAAACATCCATTATTTTATTAGAATTTTTGAAGTAATGCATGCTTGTTATAAAAATTTTGGAAAACACAACAAGAAGAAGAAAATGTAGACTTCCACCCAAGATAGCAGATTCTGTACTCATTACAGCCTCTTTTCTCCCAACTTTCCAGACACAAGAAAGTAATATTTATAACCACCATCATCCTGCCTCCTTTCTTGGAGTCCAAAGTTTTCTGAATTTTATAATACTAAATTTAACATTGAATATACCGTATTACTTATGGACACTAAATTTTTAATTTGTTGACTCATGAAAGTCAAGTATATTTACCATGTAGTTCATTAACAAATTCCACTTTCCCCTGATTTTAGTAAAAATAGAACATCTATCTTATTTTTTCTAAAATCGGGAGCAACTGCATAAGACTGACAACCAAATTATATTTTCTTCATTTGTGACTGAGCATTTCTATAGCTAGGCAAAATTCCATAGCTTAGAAAATATTAAATCATTAATTGTGATAGCAATCTCATACAGTATTTTCTATTTTCAGCATTCTATAGATGAGGAACCTAAGCATTGAGAAGTAGGTTAAATGATAGAGGTGGTAAGTGGGGGATAGTCTGGATAGTTGCTGGAACACTCTGACCCTGAAAACCTGTTCCAGATGCAATTCTTTTTGTGTTTTATTTTAAGGAAATCACGTGTTTAAAGAGAAACTTTAAGTTCACAGCAAAATAGATCATTTCTCATGTACTCCCAGTCCCCACACCTGTACAGCCTTCCCTACCATCAGTATCCCATACCTAACGGGCACATTTGTTACAGTTAATTTCATGCTTAGCATCCAAACCCCAAACCCAGGCACGGTTCTTGACCTTTCCTTCTTATTGCCTCTTTTTCTACTCCTCTACCCCGTCCCAAGGACACACAACTCTTATCTACAACTATCACTTTTTATTAAAATTTGGAAATTATTACATGTCTATCGTTATTCTTAAATACTTTTTTATCTATAATAAGTCATCATTTATGTCACGGGCAGCTTAAGCTTCAACTCTAGGAATAGTCAGTTAGTTTAATTAAAAATGGACACTTGAAAGAGCTTTCAGCGCATGGTACATTAGAAAGGCCACACTCCAGGGGCAGCTATGACAGCTACACTTATATCTATTACCTGGTCTCACTGGACATGAAAGGCTTGGCTAATTTATAAGACAAATGATAGAAATGGCTTTATTGTTTATGAAAATAGTGGCTTTTTAATTAACTTGATAAATATCAGGAATGGGCTTCCATTAATTAAATCATGGAATCGAGGTCTGGATGTCGCTGAGCCCAATCCCCACACTGAGGTTGGCCAGTGCTGAGCCTGCCTGCCCACCTGCCCCGCTACTGCTGAGGGACACTGCGCCTGCCTCTGTGCTGACTCAATGCATCCTAGCTAGGGATTCCCAGCTCCTTTGGAGGCTGGTGCAGGCACTTTGAATTATTCCTGAGGGCATGGCCATCATCACTGGAAGGGCGGTTCCCTTCCTGAGACACCTACAGGAGACTGGAGGCCCTTTGACAAGTACCTCTATTTACTCACTTATATCCTACACCATTTCCCCATCCTCTTGTTCACAACTAAAAATATTGTAAATAGTAATTGAACTGATCCTGATTATTTTAAAAATGTTAAAGTCTTTATAGGGGCTGTCTGGTTCAGGGCTGCATTTTCTCTGTATTGGGTGCTACTGGTATTGATCTCCCCTTCAAAGGAGAGGTAGTGGAAAACTGCAGGGTCATAATAAGCCTGCAGGGGGCAAACTTCAGTATCTCTGATCTTCAGTCTAGAGGGGAATATATAGAAACAATATGAAAAAACAGGGGAAGAATGTGTCCCTAACAAACAAAGACGCTATTGTAATAGACTCCAATGACAGCATGGCAGTAGAAATGACAGAAAAAGACTTTAGAATATGCATGATTAAAATGATCCATGAAGCAAAAGATGAAATAAGAGAGCAAATGCAGGCAATGCAAGACCATTCCAGTAGACAGTTAAAAAAGAAAATGCAAGAAGCAAAAGAACACTTCAATAAAGAGATTGAGATTCTGAAAAAAAAAAAAAACAAACAAACAGAAATATTTGAAAGAAACAATAAACCAAATTAAAAACCCAATAGAAAGTATCACCAACAGAATAGACGTCATGGAAGACAGAATCTCAGACAATGAAGACAAAATATTCAATCTTGAAAATAAAATCGAACAAACTGAGAAGATGTTAAGAAGTCATGAACGGAACCTCCAAGAATTATGGGATATCATGAAAAGACCGAATTTAAGAATTATTGTGTTTGAGGAAGGCACAGAGATACAAATCAAAGGCATGAAAAACCTGTTAAATGAAATAGTATCAGAAAATTTCCCAAACCTGAAAAATGAAATGGAAAATCAAATACAAGAGGCTTACAGAACACCAGGTGCACAAAACTACAACAGATCCGCACAAAGACACATTATAATGAAAATACCTCACGTTCAAAATAAAGATAGGATGTTAAAGGCTGCTAGAGAAAACTGTCAGATTACATATAAGGGAAACCAATATGGATATCAACAGATTTCTCAGCCCAGACTCTAAAAGCAAGAAGGGCCTAGAACAATATATTTCAAGCTCTGAAAGAACACGGATGCCAACCAAGAATACTATACACAGCAAGACTAACCTTCAGATTTGACAATGAAATAAAACCTTTCCATGATAAACAAAAGTTAAAAGAATTTACAAATAGAAAGCTTGCCCTACAAAACATTCTCAGCAAAATATTTTGGGAAGAGGAAGTCAAAAACAAAAATACAAGTCAGCAAAGGGAGGAACTACCCTAAAGGAAAAGCCAATCAAAGGACAAGTAAAAAACCAAAAATAAGCCAAAATGAGCAGGAATACAAATCATATCTCAATAATAACCTTGAATGTCAATGGCCTAAATTCGATAATCAAAAGACATAGACTAGCAGATTGGAATAAAAAGAAAGACACGAAAATATGCTGCCTTCAGTAGGCCCATCTCATAGAAAAAGACATCTACAGACTGAAGGTGAAAGGATGGGGAAAAACATACCATGCATATGGACCCAATAAAAAAGCAGGGATCTCCATCCTCATATCAGATAAAGTGGACTTCAAACCTAAGTTAGTCAAAAGGGATAAAGAAGAACATTTCATACTGCTTAAGGGAAGCAGAAAACAGCAAGATATAACACTTTTAAATATTTATGCCCCAAACAATGGAGCATCTATGTATATCAAAAAAACCCTTCTCAATTTTAAGAATCAAATAGACCAAAACACATTAATAGTGTGGGACTTTAACACACCACTCTCACCACTGAATAGATCTTCCAAATAAAAACTGAACAAAGAAACTATAGAACTAAATAATACAATGAATAGATGCAAAAATCTATAACAAAATACTGGCAAATTGCATACAAAAATATATTAAAAAGATAGTGCACCATGACCAAGTGAGGTTTATCCCAGGGATGCAAGATTGGTTCAACATCCAAAAATCAATAAATGTAATTCACCACATCAATAGACTTAAAGTTAAGAATCACATGATTATTTCAATTGATGCTGAGAAAGCACTTGATAAAATACAGCACCCCTTCATGCTTAAAACACTAGAAAAAATAGGAATAGTGGGAACATACCTCAACATTATAAAGGCTATCTATGCTAAGCCCATGGCCAACATCATTCTTAATGAAGAAAAACTGAAAGCATTTCCTCTAAAAACTGGAACAAGACAGGGATGCCCTCTTTCACCACCTCTATTCAATATCATCCTTGAAACACTTTTTAGAGCAATTAGACAGACCAAAGAAATTAAAGGGATACAAATAGGAAAAGAAGAACTAACTAAAGCTGTCACTATTTGCTGATGACATGATCCTATATTTAGAAGATCCAAAAAAAAAAAAAAAAAAAAAAAAAAAACTCCACTAGAAATCTTCTAGAACTAATAAATGAATTCAGCAAAGTAGCAGGATATAAAATCAATACATGTAAGTCTAATGCATTTCTATTCATAAGTGATGAATCCTCTGAAAGAGAAATTAGGAAATTATTCCATTCAGAGTAGTACCAAAAACAATAAAATACTTGGGAATTAATCTAACAAAAGTGGTGAAAGACCTGTACAAAGAAAACTACAGAACATTAAAGAAAGAAATTGAAGAAAACCTTAGAAGATGGAAAGATCTCCCATGTTCTTGAATAGGCAGAATTAACATTGTCAAAATGGCTATTCTACAAAGGCACTATACAGATTCAATGCAATTCCAATTAAAATATCAATGACATTTCTAATAGAAATAGAGAAAGCAATCATGAACTTCATCTGGAAGAACATGAGACCTCAAGTAGCCAAAACAATCCTGAATAGAAAAAGTGAAACAGGAGGTATCACAATACTAGACATTAAACTATACTACAGAACAATCATAACAAAAACAGCATGGTATTGGCACCAAAATAGACTGGCAGATCAATGGTACAGAATAGAAGACGCAGAGACAAAAACCACATAAATACAGCCACCTCCTACTAGACAAAGGAGCCAAAAACATACAATGGAGAAAAGATAGCCCATTCAACAAATGGTGCTGGCAAAACTGGAAATCCACATGCAGTAAAATGAAATTAAACCTCTACCTCTCACCCTGCACAAAACTCAACTCAAAATGGATCAAAGACTTAGGAATTAGACCAGAGACCCTGCACCAAATAGAAGACAAAGTAGGCCCAAATCTTCATCATGTTGGCTTAGGATCAGACTTCCTCAATAAGACTCCCAAAGCATAAGAAATCAAAGCAAGAACAATAAGTGGGATGGACTCAACCTAAAAAACTTTTTCTCAGCAAAGGATATAATCAAGAGTGTGAAAAGAGAGCCTACAGAGTGGGAGAAAATCTTTTCCATATGCACTTCAGATACAGCAGTTATCTCCAAAATTTATAAAGAACTTACAAAACTTTACAGCAAAAATACAAAGAACCCAATCAATAAATGGATCAAGGACCTGGACAGACACTTTACAGAAGAAGAGAGACAGGCAATTAATAAATATATGAAAAAGTGTTCAACATCTCTAGTAATTAGAGAAATGCAAATGAAAACATCTCTAAGATTTCATCTTACTTCACTTAGAATGACTTTTTTTTTTAATTGTAAACAAATGGGATACATGTTGTTTCTCTGTTTGTACGTGGAGTCAAGGCATACCATTTGTGTAATCATAAATTAACATAGGGTAATGTTGTTGATTCATTCTGTTATTTTTCCCTTCCCCCCCACCCCTCCCACCCCTCTTTGCCCTCTATACAGTCCTTCCTTCCTCCATTCTTACCATCCTCCTTATCCCTAACCCTAAACGTAACCCTAACCCTAACACTAACCCCTCCCACCCCCTGTTATATGTCCTCATCCGCTTATCAGCGAGATCATTCATCCTTTAGTTTTTTGAGATGGGCCTATCTCACTTAGCATGATATTCTCCATTTCATCCATTTGCCTGCAAATGCCATAATTTTATCATTCTTTATGGCGAAGTAATATTCCATTGTATATATATGCCACAGTTTCTTTAACCATTCATCAACTGAAGGACATCTAGCTTGGTTCCACAATCTGGCTATGGTGAATTGAGCAGCTATGAACATTGATGTGGCTGTATCTCTGTAGTATGCTGATTTTAAGTCCTTTAGGTATAGGCCAAGGAGTGGGATAGCTGGGTCAAATGGTGGTTCCATTCCAAGCTTTCTGAGGAATCTCCATACTGCTTATCAGAGTGGCTGCACTAATTTGCAACCCCACCAGCAATGTATGAGTGTACCTTTTTCCCCACATCCTCGCCAACACCTATTGTTGCTTGTGTTCTTGATAATCGCCATTCTAATTGGGGTGAGATGAAATCTTAGGGTAGTTTTGATTTGCATTTCTCTTATTACTAGAGATGTTGAACATTTTTTCATATATCTCTTAATTGCTTGTACATCTTCTTCTGTGAAGTGTCTGTTCATTTCCTTAGCCCATTTGTTGATTGGGTTATTTGTATTCTTGGTGTAAAGTTTTTTGAGTTCTTTATAGATTCTGGAACTTAGCGCTGTATCTGAAGTATGGGTGGCAAAGATATTCTCCCACTCTGTAGGCTCTCTCTTCACATTACTGATAGTTTCCTTTGTTAAGAGAAAGCTTTTTAGTTTGAATCTATCCCAGTTGTTGATTCTTGCTTTTATTTCTTGTGCTATAGGAGTCCTGTTAAGGAAGTCTGATCCTAAGCCAACAAGTTTAAGGTTTGGACCTACTTTTTCTTCTGTAAGATGCAGGGTCTCTGGTCTGATTCCGAGATCCTTGATCCATTTTGAGTTGAGTTTTGTGCAGGGTGAGAGATAGGGGTTTAATTTCATTCTGTTGCATGTGGTTTTCCAGTTTTCCCAGCACCATTTGTTGAAGAGGCTATCTTTTCTCCATTGCATATTTTTGGCACCTTTGTCTAGTATTTGAAAATTGTATTTATTTGGGTTTGTGTCCATGTCCTCTATTCTGTACCATTGATCTACCTGTCTATTTTGGTACCAACACCATGCCATTTTTGTTACTATTGCTTTGTAATAGAGTTGAAGATCTGGTATTGCGATACCCCCTGCTTCGCTCTTTCTACTGAGGATTGCTTTAGCTATTCTGGGTTTTTTATAGAATGGCTTTTGTCAAGAACACAAACAATGATAGATGTTGGTGTGGATGTGGGGAAAAAGGCATACTTTTACATTGTTGGTGGAGTTGCAAATTGGTGCAGCCACTCTGGAAAACAGTATGGAGAATCCTAAGAAAACTTGGAATGGACCCACCTTTTGACCCAGTTATCCCACTCCTCGGTTTATACCCAAAGAACCTAAAATCAGCAAACTACAGTAACACAGCTACATCAATGTTTATAGCAGCTCAGTTCACAATAGCTAGATTGTGGAACCAACCTAGATGCCCTTCAACAGATGAATGAATAAAGACATTCTGGTATATATACACAATGGAATAATATTCAGCCATAAAGAAGAATAATATTATGGCACTTGCAAATAAATGGGTGGCATTAGAGAATATCATGCTAAGTGAAGTAAGCCAAGCCCCAAAAACCAAAGGCGGAATGCTTTCCCTGATAAGTGGAGGATGAGATATGATGGAGGTGGGGGTGGGAAATGAGAGAATAATGGGGGAACTTTAGAATATGTAGAAGAAAATGAGAGGGAGGAGGGTATGAAAAATGATGGAATGAGACAGACATCATTGCCCTATGTACACGTATGATTACATGAATGGTATGAATCCGCATTGTGTACAACCATAGAAATGAAATGAAGTACCCCATTTGTGTACAATGAATCAAAATGCAGTCTGTAAAAAATTAAAAGCTAGATAAAAAATAATTTAAAAATGAAATCACGGTTATTTAATGTATGTGAATTGACTTAGGTATTTTAGAAACATTTACCATGCTTGAAGAGACTATAAGACTTTAGCAGATCTGGTCTCTTGTACTCTTCATCCTAGATACAGCCAGTGACTGTACAGAAGGATGTCCAGTGAACTGATAAGCACCTATAGTTGCAGAGCTAGAACTTCATGGAGCTTCAAGGATAGGGTTAATTTATCACATTGAACTTGGTTATCAAAGTATGTTTGTTCAGTAAATATCTGCAGTGCAGCAGAATCTTGGCAGAGACTTATTTGATTAGTATTAAGTTTTAACCTACTTGTAATAAAGTTATAGGGCAGTATCTAACCCTGTCTTACTTCAAACTTCTTTTGAAGCTACTGTATTTATCAGTAAAGAACCAAAGAGTTGTGCATGGAAAAATAAAATAAGGTCAGTTTATAATAAGAATAAGAGAAGGTAATTATGAGAAAACTGTGAATGTGAACATTGCTGTTGCTGCATCCATTGTGCATCCCCTGACTCTTATATAAAATCTCTTGTTATTTTCTGTTGGCAAGTTGCTAAAATCCACACACTATTTCTCTGCATGTTTGTCAGAAAGGATTGTCACTGTTACCACAGCACTTTTGCTCCTTCTGGGTCTTGCAGATTGTCCCAAGTGCCTTACCTTATTTTTCTTTACAGAGATAGTTTTAATGATGGTAGTCATTCTTGTGCTTTTCCTTGTAATACAGAAATAACTCTAGGTTTGAAATATCACATGTGCTTCCTTCTTTTGTTCATCTGTAAGACGAATAACCCAATGATGAGCCAGCCCAGTCAAATGTTTGAAGTTGGCAGTTCTTATCTTCAGAGATCCAAGTGCTTGTAATCACTCCCACTACAAAATAGGAGTTTCCTTTCATCCTGTCCCAAACAGTTGTCAAGGAAGGGCCTGATAATCTTGTTCCCACTGAGGCATTATTCCTGCTTTCAAGCAGGAAACGAAGTTGGGAAAGAATAAGCCAAGTTTCTGATGCCCACATTCAGCAAATGTTTGTTGAGAAACCATTGCCTCTTACTTGGGCACAGGTAAAGATTCAAATCCAGAATCTGCCTTTAGGAGCATACATAAGAGAGTGACTTGGTGCCGTTTCTTCATGGCCAATCTCTCCTTCTCTGCTGTTGGATTTGCAGAGCAAAGAAATAGGCATCAAAATCCCATCAAAACTAGCACCCAAGAACAAGCTATAGGAAATTCCTAAAGAAGTGTGCATTATATAAATTCCAGGAACATAGCACATTCGATTTTGTGCATGAAAATATACCTTCTAAACTATCTTTCTCCTAAGCCACTGCTGGGAAAAGTGCAGTATGTCTAAGAAAGGCATTCTTTTGATTCTAATTTTGCTCTCTAAAGTCACACATGACATCCCACTTGCAGGCGCTGCCCCAACAGGCAGAAAGCATGTCCTGCTGTGTTGATAAAGTCCTTTCTCCAGCAACCAGCCAAGCAGTGGCCCAGCTGGAAGGCACCAGCTCTCTGGCTGATTGCATTTAACTGTCGAATGCAAAGTCTTTTGGGAATTGGCACCTCTTTGAACCTGGTTCATGTTTTGATTGCAGAAACCAAAAATAGGTAAGCAATTGTGGAACTCAGGTAGAAAACACTGAAGAGAGAAGGCATCTGCTTTAGCCAGGAGTAGGAGTCTGAGTCTTAACAGATGTGAGTTCCAACACCAGCTTCCTCACCACCTGTTAGTGGGTGTGTGTAGGGTGGTGGAGGAATGCATGGAGAAAAATTTCAGGGTGGAGTACCACATGCTCATATTCTTTAAGATTATCAACTGAGAAAAAGGTTATGAATTCTTACCCTTTAAAATATCTCTTGTTATTCATATATAAGATATCATTACAGTGTGACCATGCAGGCGATTTTTGAAATAAATGCTTGTTACACAAAAGCTTCCTATCTGCAAATAATTATTAAGTACTGGGGTCCCTGACTTCTGTATCTTCTTTCATCAAGGATGCTGATTCTTACATGTTGGATGTTATCCCCATACTGGATTCTTTCTTTTCTCAGTTTGCATACGGTCTCTTTGGTTTTCAGGAGCTGATCCTGTTCCTTCCTTTTCCATCACTTGCCAGGATTGGAAATTCAAATACTGTCTGCAGAATACCCTAGTGCCTGAGTCTCCTATGACTGCCTTTTCATTTTTCTTCCCTGTTTCTTTTTTGCTGTTCTCCATATGGGCCCTAAAATAATAAAATATTGTAGAGAGAATAGAGGGTTTGAAGTAGATAGATTTGAATATCAGCAGTCTCTCTTAGTTGAATGATTTAACCACATCTAATCTTTCTCAACTTCAGGATCTTCATCAGAAAAAAAATGTGTAACTTGTCAGTTGCTGTGAAGTCTACAATAGTTGAAAAGTCTTGAGAGGCTGTGCTTAGTCCATGTTCTTATAATGCTATTCACCTTACCTATTCCTACACACTTCATCTGCTTGTACCCTTCTGATCTGTGAAGCAGATGCCTACTATTTTAGGAAGTACTCATGTCTTAT
Source organism: Sciurus vulgaris (assembly GCF_902686455.1). Lineage (NCBI taxonomy): Eukaryota > Metazoa > Chordata > Mammalia > Rodentia > Sciuridae > Sciurus > Sciurus vulgaris. The sequence continues at coordinate 105,276,927 of NC_136472.1, forward strand.
GAAGCTTATCCCTTGACCCCATGCTAAGAACCTCTCTTTCAAATCCCTTTTTATAGCTCAGAGAAATCTACACATGAGGTAGTATATAGTTGACTTCTTTATTCATCTGTGATAACAAAGATATCCTTCCAAATGCCATGCTCATTCTTTGATGCTAGCTCCATGATTATAGGGAAATGACCTGAGCTCTCTGTACTGAGACTCAGCAACAGACTTTTGGGATGATTAAATGAGTAAATATTGTATCATACTAAAAAATATTTCTTGGCTTATAGTAAGCATTCAATAAATGTGAAATAGTATTACTATTAGTGATAATAGTATTTATTGAGGGGCAAATAACTTCTAATTAAGTAAATGTTCTATTTATAGCATTCCATGCTTTAAAAAAAGACATTTTATTAATATCCCTGGTCTATCTGCTTCCTACATTCTCACCTTAACCTGTCAAGAGATGAAGACAAGAGAAGTCACAGTGTGGAAAGTTCATGATGCTCAATGTCAGAAAAACTGGGTTTCACTTCCTCCTCTGTCACTAAGTAGTTGTTTGATCCTGGGAAGGTGGCCTTGTCTTTGGGATATGAGCATCATCATTGTCTTATCAGCTCACTCTGGGTGCATCGTAGCTCATGGACATCTCCTGGATCAATAGCTACAGTGTGAAGGGGGGCACTTGAGAGTTCAGAGCACCTACCTCTTTCCAGTGCTTCATATTTGGCTGCCTTCCTTGAGTCTGACACTTGAAAAGAAACTCAGTACATTCTAATTTATAGCCCAAACAAAAGGTACTCTTAATTAAAATTTAGAAGCCAATTCCACAGACAATGTCTGGAAGTAAGCCCAGAAGAAAAGAGAGATTATGATATAACCAAATAAACTGTAGAAGTTTTAAAAATGGTTGAAGAGAGATCTATGTGTATCAGTGTAAATCAAGGTAAGGTCATGCAGGGACAAAAGAGGCTAAGAAAAACCGACTTGGGCTTGCAACCTTAGCTCAGCAAAGCTACAGACACATGTGCCCCTTCTAAGTGTTTAAGCAAACACAAGGAAAGATTATCACTTTCTCTTGGCAGGGTTATCTGACAGAAACAGATAACAAATGTAGAGAGTTGTCTACTTTAGAGGCTGGGGATATAGCTCAGTTGGTAGATGGCTTGCTTAGCACGCACAAGGCCCTGGGTTCAATACCCAGAATCACCAAAAAAAAAAAAAAAAGAGATCGAGAGAGAGAGGGATTGCTTTATATGTCCTGAAACAGAATTTAAACACCATTGGGGCCTGGCCAAATTCCATCTCAACAGTACTCCAACTTCATGTCTAATAATAACAGGAGAAACACCTTTCTCCTCTTTGCACAAAAAATATTTCTTTCTCAAGAGACTGTAATTCTTACCTTCTCCTGTCTCAGAGCAGCAGTTGGTGACAAGGTAGTTTCTGCTGGCCTAGAGAACCATACTGAGAACAAAAGGACCAACAATGGAAGCAGCCAGAAAACATGGATAGGCCTAGTGACATAACAGGAAGACATCAAAGAGAAAGTCTTCCTAGGAAGTCATGGTAGGCTATGTAAACATACATAAACTTCATTGGGTTTAAGTCATGGTAGGCTATCTAAACATACACAGCCTTCACTGGGTGAGAAACCACATGATGCAGAAGCTTAGGAACGCCATTGACAAATCTTGGCAAAAAGCAGCAGCCAGAGAGGGGAACAAGATCATTTTATTTTATAGTTATGTAGAACCGAATGTCATGAAAGGTTGGCAGGGATCCTTGTTTTATGGCTGCTTATAAAGACTTATAAATATGAATCAAGCATATGGTTTTTATTAGAATGTGACAGAACAGATGAAATAATGCGTGTGAATGGACTTTGCAAAGTATAAAGCATAAATAACACAAAAAAGTAAGTGTCCTTTAGTACAACTCAGAATAACAAATGATTATGGGTAAAACATAACTGGATGGCATAGAAGGCACAAAGATCAGAATATAAAAATCAAGAGGCCTGAGTATCTTCATAGGTTGTTTTTGGAGATATTTAGAATCTCATGAGTTGATGAGTTTCCAAGGGTTAACATATATTAAGAAATGTTTTAAACTATAAAGCATTATATAAAATGCTTGTTTTGAACAATATATGTGTATATGTGTATGTATCCAGGTTTATTTGTGCATGTATATTTTTAATTGTTGTTATAGGCCTTACCATTTTGACTTATGTGAAAAGTTTATTACATGTCTAGCTACATGACTCAGTCTGAGGGTTAGGCAATGTCCCATAGCAACTCTGAATGTTAAAGATTTCTGTATGTTGTATTGGTCAAGTCAACAGCTATCTTCTTACAAAAGTGACTATGTGATTTGTCTTTAAACAAAACTGGAAGATTCGTCTATTAGAGTAGGTCCAATTTGATGCTACAATGCATTAAATGTGTTAATCTATGTCTTCTTCTGGCCACTCTGTCTTTTGGAAACTCCTCTTGCCACACCTAATCAATGTGATGATGCAGCACTAATTGAGAAGGACACCATGATGTTGACCATACTGACTAGTTCAGTTATGAGCACCTGATCTAGTCTGGGCCAATGAGGTTTTCACCCAAGAGTTTTGAATATATAATTGTTAATAATGAAGAAATTGATGCCTACTGTAACTGCTGAAGTTACTGCTAAAGCTACTGGTAGCTACCATAAAAGAAAGAATTTTTCAGAATAAAATCAATAGAAGAGAAATGGAAAGTGTTTTCATGCCAACATTAGATTCTCTGGACAAGTCATTCCTGAAGTCACATATATCCCTGTAGTTTCCAGATACATAAACCAATTTAATTATTAAATGAATTTGGAGCTGGGTTTCTGCTACTTAAACCCAGCAAGTATCAATATTAAATGAAGGATTAAAATGCAGGTCCCTCATATACTATCAATTTTACAGCTGGTATCACCCCATCAAGTTTCCTTCCTACCCAACATTCAAGGAAAATATAGCTTTCAGAGTAATAATATTTATTTCAGGAAGTCTTAAGGATCTTAGCTAATAATTTAGGGCTCTAAGATCACACACTGCTTTCAATCATCCTCAAAGGGATGAGTTTCATAGAAATTGTGGTTTAGTGCATATTCCAATGTCTTCTTGGGACAGAGTGTGAAATGAAAGCAGTATAATTAGTTATAGCAGTTCTGTTTATACAGTTCAACAAATGAAGTTATTCATTTATGTTGGCTGTATCTGTCTTAGCATATTTAAGAAAGAAAGTTGTTCATACTTTCCTTTGTGGTATGAATAGCCTATAAATCCATATACCAGTTTGGACATACTGTCACTCACTGTGAAGAAGATTCCTGGAACTGACCTGTGGATTAGGAAACCTGGTCTGTGCATGTATTGCAGTGAGAAGTGAGAAGGACCTTCATCACTTTTTACATTTCTTCATGCTGTTGTATAAACATTTGAAATAGTTATATAAGGTCAATGTCCTGGTAGAGTAAAATTTTCATCCTTCTGGAGTAAATACATAGATATATAGTCTACTATTTCATTCATCTCAAAAAGTCAAAATAAGAAGCTGCTGCTTTAAATCTGTCTGGTAAACAGGCTATGTGTTAGCCAACAGGGAGGCACATCTCTGTCCTACTTAGTCAAGAAAAAATTTGGGCTAATTTACATTACAGAAATTTAACCGGTGTAGATCTTACTGGAATCAGTTCTTCAGAGAAGTAATGAAAATAGTTGTTTTTTTCCCCCACTAAATCAATATAAAATCTCAGGACTAGAACTTCCTTGAATTTAGAAAATGTAAACTAGTATTTGAATACAAATTAAACTCCTTGATGACAGGTTGTGAAAAAATAATCTGAAATATAGTACATATTTGCAGAATGCACATAATTTTAAGAATAACTGACCTCTGAAGTCCACTTACGTTTATCCACATTTACCTGTGAGACTTCATCAGTTTCTCCCATTGCTTTCTGTACCAGAGGGATGAAAATTTTCCTGCAGCCAAATCTTCACGTTCTATTTGTTTTGCTTATCTCAATCATCTAGTTTTTGACGCTATGCTTTCATATTCAAATAAAAAGAAATTCCACTGCTTAAATGTTCATATTAACTTGATAGTTGTCCTAGATACATCTGCTTTTAAAATAGTGAAATATGGTCTCCTGAGTGACAAGCCAATAACAGGCATTAGGTACATTTCCAAAGACATTATATATGCTGAACACAGATCCATCCCTCCATTTTTCCATTAAAATGCATTTGAAATGCAAGAGAGAAATAAAATGATAAGTTAGGAGCAAAAATCATTAAGAGGGGGAGGCTTTGGGGTTGGTAGAGGACTCCAATAAGGAGATGTAGCCATGGTGACAGTGAACGACTTGAGACAATGCTGGTAGGTTTTAGGAAGGAGAGAGAAGAGGCTTGGAAGTGAAAGAACAAGGAAGATGCCTACCCTCCTCACACCCTGTGGAAATCAGACTCACACTGCTGTGAGAACAAGAAGGTGAAGGGAGCAGGAAGAGCAGGTTCTGAAGATGAGGCAATTTTGCTGACAACTGACATCAAGTTTTAGAAAACACAATTTAGAGAGTGAGGAGGTGGGAGGGATGGGGTGAGGTCAGATGGGGTTGTGGAGAGCTTGAAGGGGATGAGTAAGAGCTGAGAGGCGCCTTGGGGGCCTTGAACTTCTCACAGTGACTGACAGAAGTCTTCATTCATTCATGAGATGCTCCTAACTTGTGTGATGTTTTAGTAAAAGTATTCTATGAGTTAAATATTTCAGTTCTTTAGTAAGCTTCTAAATACCATGTTGATATTTACTTAGATAATGAATATTAAAGAAATGTGATGCTGTCTAAGAATAGAGCTAGGCATAAGCCATAAAGGTTGTAGAAAAGAGAAAAATGATTCAAATAAGGGTTCTTTTACATTTTATATAGGAAATAGGGGAAAATAAGAAGAACTAGGTATGTGGTTTAAATGTTTGCTTACTTTTACCAAAAAAAAAGCAGGAAAAAATTGAGAAATTAATCATCAAAGGAGTACTCATAAGAGATGTATAGAAATGCACAAAAAGGATTAGAGATGGGAATGAAATTTAGAATACTCTTCTATATCTCTTCATTCAACTATATGTGTGTTACACATTATCAAAAACACAAAAATAAGTAAAAATATATTGAGATCCTAAACTAAATATTGGATGCAAGCAAAACAAAGTGAATCTAGCTTTATATCCAATTTATAACATAACCACAAGAAAAATACATTAACTCAAACAACTTTTAAACTTGGAACTCCTTGGAACCTTAGCAGGATGTATTCTCAAGACAAAAAGAATAATAAAGACATTATGAAGCATATTTAATTGGTTTGTTGCTTATCATGGTCTTGATGTAGTAATTCTGGAATCATTTTTGTGTGTAAATTTGCATACATCTATGCTTTGGGGAACCAAGATTCTGACAAATATGCTGTGGATAAGGTGAGAACAAAAAGTATGACATTAAGATAGGTATTCTAAGTGTCAATATTCATTTGAATACTTATTTCTTCAGTTCTGTCCATTTAAAGGATTTGAGGCAATGAAGTTCCAGTTGCAGTGAGGAGGGATAATAGTCAAATCTTAATTTCTAAGTATCATTCTCACTCCAGAGTTCCATGGAAAAATAAATGGCTGATTTCAGGTGTAGAGCAAGAAAAATACAAAGCCTCATGTTGCACCCAAGAGTAAGAAAGTGCTCGAAGGATTATAGGGACGTATATAAAGGACAGGAGCTGGTTCTCATAGGCCCATTTGGGAATAAGTCACTTAAATAAAGAATGACTGTTGAATTCATGAGTTTAGGGCTGGGGATATAGCTCAGTTGGTAGAGTGTTTGCCTGTGAAGCACAAGGCCCTGGGGTTCAATCCCCAGCACCATAAAAAAAAATAAATAAATAATGAGTTTATAGTGACACTACAAAAAGGAAAGGGAAATAGGGAGAAAGTAAAGCTCTCTACACTATACTAGATCATAAAACATGTATGGCCTAGTAGAATAAGTGATACAATTTAAAAAGCTACATTCTGCAATTAGCCATATAATTGAGTCAACTGAGGAACACCATTTGGTGCAAATTTATTGAAGATTCCTGTTGATCTTAAAGTATTGCCTTACAACTATTTATTGTGCTTTTATAGACATATTTATTAATTGCAAAGAGGATAAAAGTACTTTACAATGTGGACAGATGAGGGATATCAATATGGATGGTCAGATGACCAATGACCAATAATAAACTGACATTATATGCATTCTGATGTGATACGGTAAAAAGGACATGCTACTTTGATAGTGTAGTTATTAAAATAGGAAAAACATTATATTCAATTGTCTTGTAAGAAAATATAAGAAAAATAACATTGGAAGCCTTAAATAAGACAACTGATCTAGGGCTGAGGTCGTGGCTCAGTGGTAGAGTGCTTGCCTAGCAAATGTAAGGCCCTGGTTTGGATCCTCAGCACCACATAAAAATAAAATAAAATAAAATAAAGGCATTGTGTCCATCGACAACTAAAAGATATTTTTTTTAAAAAAGACAACTGATCTAGAGTTTTTAAAAATGTCAATGTCGTAAAAGAACTGGATGAGAGTATAAAGGCTACAGGTAAATCTTCTAGAATAAAGGAAATAAAGAACTATGTTAGCCTGATGCAATGCAATAAAACAATAATTGAAAGAAAGAACAAGAAAGCACAAGAAAATTTAGAGGAAATTGAAATTTTTTCATAGAGATTATGTTTGGATGATATTACGTTACATTTCTTGGGCGTGATAATGGCACTGGAGCCTGTTAGGAGAATGTCTTTTCTCAAGTGAAACAGGTGTGAGTATTTGGGTGTGAAATATGTCTACAGTATTCAAAAGGCTCAGCAAAAATAAAAATGAAAAGAGAGAAAAAAGATGTTAACAATTAGGGAAAAGAGATGACGTGTATATGGGTGTTCATTTTACTACCTATAAATTGTATATTTGACATTTTTCCTAATAAGTTAAGGAAGAAACTCTCAACTTCTTAAATAGGTTAAGTCATATTTCAGCTCAACCACAAAACACTCTGTGCCAGCAGCCTTCAAAATCTTAGCTTGAGTTTGTGATTTCTACTTAATTGGTCAAAGTTGTTTTAATAAACCCACAAGATTGTTTCTGATTAAATTACAGGGAAGAGTCAAATACAAGGAAAATGGCATCTGTGATCCAAAGGGGAAACCAATCTGTCAAAATGTTATTTTATTTTGTATCTTTGTTGTGCCCAGCAAGTTATGTCATTTTGTTATTTTTAATCCCAGTTAGAGAAGTTTAAATTTATTTTAGAAGGACATGTGAAATAAATCCCAGCAGGGTTTGTTCTTATCAATTTATATCTCTAGTAAAGCTGCATTTTGTTCTGTTTAAATGTGTTTTAATTTTTTTAGCCTGAGAATAAAAGTTCCATTAAAAATTAGATGGCAAGTTGGAAGACTGAGAAAGATATACACAGATTCAGAACTTCTCATTTTTTATTATTGCATTACAGCCACACATGTGTAATGTTGGGGTTAATTTTGACATAATCAAACATGAAATATAATTTGCTCCAGTTCTGTCTCCAGTCCTCCTTTCCTTTTCCCAACTCCCTCCCCTATACCCTGTTCTCTGTCTACTGGTCTTTGTTTTATTTATTTACAGATTTTTTTTTTTTTTTTTTAGAAAATTAGGGCTCTACAGATATACATAAAGGCAAAATTCACTATGATATATTCAGATACGTACATGGAATAGTTTGATCAATTTCATTCCACAGTTCCTTCCTTCTCCCATTCCTCCTCCCTCCCCATCAATGCCTTTCCCTACTCCAGTGATCTCTCTCCTATTTTCATGTAATATGCTCCAACTTGTTTTCATATTTTGTATAGCTTCCACTTAGGAGAGAAAACATTCAACCCCTGATTTTCTGGATCTGGTTTATTTCACTAAGTCTGATGTTTTCCAGTTCCATTCACTTGATTTAGTAACAAATACCAAAAATTCATTCTTATTTATGGCTGATTAAAACTCCTTCAACACATTTCCTTGATCCTTTCATCTGTTGACTGATACCTGGACTGGTTCCATAACTTGGCTTCTGAATTGTGTTTCTACAGACATTGATGTGACTGTATCCCTTATAGTACGCTGATTTTAATGAGGAATCTTGGTACTGCCTTCCTGAGTGGTTGTACTAATTTGCAGTCCCAATAATAATGCATAAGTGTGCCTTTTCCACCACATCTTAACCACCATTTATCATTATTTGTATTAAGAACTTCTTGATTATGTTAATGGAAATGGATAAGGGAAGGAAGGATGACGTTGGAGTGACTTGAAAGTTGACTTCTAGAAGAATCTCCTGGTATGGGGGTAAAATGTTCCCTGAATTGTACGGAGTGACCACCTTGCCATTTTGCCCACTTTGGTTTTACCACAAAAAGAGGAAATTGAGACTGGAGCACATAATTTAGAAGGAACAAAGACACCTTCCTCATTTAGAACTAAGTGTTTGATCTCATTGGAGTTGTTTGTAAAAGCTTTTAATACCAATGGGCCCCTGAGCCAAAGGGGGAGCCAGAGATGGAGCCACCAACCAGCTCAGGAAGCCTTTTGTTCTAAGTACTTTCTCCTGGAGGAGTGAACTCAGGACTGGCTTCACTTAGAAACTTGTTAAATACAGGGCTTGAGGCTTCACTTCAATATTTGTGTTTTAACAAGACCCTCAAGTGATTCATAGCGTATTAAAGGCTGAGAAACACTGTTCTGAAAGAAATGACTCTCTTCGTAGCTATTGTGTTATATGTAGAATCACCTAAGGACTCAAAATTATTGATGCTTGATGTGTGTGGTGGGCTGTATTGTTCCTGTCCCTCTGTCCCCAAATTATGCCCAAGTCCTAACCTGGCTCCATCACTTATGAATGTGACCCAATCGTAAATAAGAGCTTTGCAGATGTAATCAAGTTAACAATGAGGTCATACTGCATTAGGATAGATCCTTAATCCAATTGGTGTCTTTATATAAGAGAAAGGAGGGAGAGATTTGGATTTAGAGACACAGAGAAGGAGTAGGCAAGAGAGCTGTGTGGCACCAAAGGCTACAGCTAAAATCAAGGAATGCCCAAGATTTCTGGCAGTCACCAGAAGCTAGGGAGAAGCAAGAAAGGATCCCCCACTATACCTCAACAGAGAACAAGGCCCTTTTGACATCGTGAATTCATTTCTGTTGTAATAAGTCACCCAGTTTATGAAAATTATAGTAGTGCTAAGCAACTTATATATCTGTGTCCCAGAAATTCTGATTTAATTGTTCCAGGATACAGTCTAAACTTTAGGATCTCTAAAAATAGTATAATTCCAACATACAGTCACAGTTGAGACCCACTACTCCAAATGTTCAAAGCAAATAAGAACACAGTTTCCTATATAACTCTGAGAAATAATCAAGGAAATTAGGTAGAAGGGAGGCGAAGGGAGGGGAAGAGGTATGGGGGTAGGAAAGATAGTAGAGAGAAAAAGACATTATTACTTCATTTACATAAATGACTGCATGATCAATGTGATTCTACAACTTGTACAATCAGAAAAATGAGAAATTATACTCCAGTTATATATGATTTATCAAAATGTATAAATGCATTCTACTGTCATGTTCAACTAAGTAGAACAAATTTTAAAACTTTAAAAAAGACTACAAATCAAAAAAACATTGTAACTTAGTGAAGATAAAATATAAATGTTCCAACCTGTTTATTTCTTCAAATTATGCCCAAAATAGTATGCAAATATATAGCCCATAAAATTTATGTATAATAATGCCCATTGTTTTGTGTTGATGATTAATAGGTATTTTAATAGAAAACATAATAATTCAATAGAAAAAGATTGGTTCATTATATCTGCAAGAAGGTCTTCCACTGTGTTTCAGAGACAAACACTCCTATCCATATGGTAGGAGGAAAGTGTTTTGGAGAACAGAAACAGTTCATTAAATTCTAACTTGAAAAGCCAAATCCCTAGTGTCTGGTCCACAGTTCTGATCTTTTCTACATTTATAAAATTTAAACTTAATCTGAGAATGTAGCTATAAATATTTTAAGTACAATATTTACAGTTTTCAAAATTTTGTAGAAACATTGCATAAAAAACATTCAATGTTTTTCTGGTGATTTGCTCTGACATTATGACTCAGTAAAGAAAGAAGTGAAGAACACCACCATAACCCATATTGTATATTGGTAATCAAGGAAGGAAGTTAAAACTGAATGGAGCAGTGATCATGGAAAGCAACGTAAATGAGACGGAAGTCCATTCAATGAGTACAACTTCCACATGAAGTAAACCCTGAGGCTGAATCAACTCTTGGATCAGCCATGGTCACAAATTCGAATGCCAGAACCATGTCTGAGCACCACTTTCTGATTTCTAGTCCAGTAGGGGTTTGAATTTTAAACTCAGAATGCAGTTATCTGCATGAAAGGCCAAGGATGGCCATTTCCATAGTTCAATGTTAGATTTAATGAGAAACCACAAAACTGAAAAACATTGAGGGAAAAAGGTAGATTAAAAAATGGGGGTATAAGAAAGAGAATTAGTAATATAATTAACAAAAGAATAAAAAGGCAAATTTAGAAAAGAATCATCACTAATTAAGTTTAGGGAGGCAAGGAGTTAGGTAAATATAACAACTGTCAGTACACTATAGAAAGAGGAAGGACAGGAGCATTTCCATCATTGTGTGCACAGGCGTGTTTACTAGTTAATAATTGCGATATTCTTCAAAGTTCCACGTTTCTGCATAAATGCTACACTTTGTGTATGATAACAGCAGTAGCAGGAGAGAGAATTCCACAGCCTGCAGTGTATGAGGACGAGGATGTAATTGAGAGGAGCTCTGTTTATCACATGGTGATGGGATTGGGTATCCCCAGTTACAAGAGAAGACAAGAACAAGATGCAAAGATAAAAGCATCAATCAAACCAGAAATAAAAGGGAACTTTGCAATTTCATAAATGGCATGTATGAAAAATGAATGGCAAACATTAAGAGTGAAAAACTGAGAGTCTTCTGCCTAAAATCAGGAAGAAGACAAACATGCCCCATTGTTACTTCTCTCAAAATTGTGCTGGAGTTCCTAGTCAGAGAAATTATTTGAGAAAGAGAAATAAGAAATATTCAAACTGCAAAATAAAAGCACAATCACATCTACATGCAGATGACATCATCTTCCATATAGAAAAATCCAAAGAACCCATCAAAAAATATTAGAACTAAAAGTGAATTCAGCAAGATTGCAGAATACAAGATCGATGTTCATAAATCAGTTGTGTTTCTGCAACTTTCAATGAACAATGTGAAAATTAAACTAAGAAAGCACTGTATTTAAATTAGAGTCAAAAAGAATAAAATATTTAGGAATAAATTTAACAAAAGAAGCATAAGACTTATACATTGAAAACTACAAAATATCATTGAAAGAAGTCAAAGACACAATAAATGGAAAGACATCCTGTGTTTGGATTGGAAACCTTACTATTGTTTAAATGGTAATACTTTTCAAGCTGATCTACAGATACAATGAAAACCCTATCAAAATCCAAGCTGGAATATTTTCAGAAATTGAGAAACTAGTCATAAAATTCATATGGAAATCTAGGGGACCCAAAATAGCCAAAATAATCTTGAAAAATAATAAAGTTGTAAAACTCCCTCATTACAAAACTTGCTACAAGGCTACAGTAGTGATGACTATGTGTACGTACGCAAATAGGTCAATATAATAGACCTGAGAAGTTGGAAATAAGCTCCCAAACCTATGGTCAACTGATTTTTCAATAAGGAAGATGATATAATTTAACAAGGAAAGAATTATCTTTTCAACAAATTATGCTGGGACAACTGGGTATCCACATGTAAAAGAATGAAGTTGGAACCCTACATCTTGCCATATGTAAAAAAAGAAAAAAACTCAAAATAGATCAAAGACCTACATGTAAGAACTGAAAAGATAAAACTTAGAAGAAAACAGGCAAACATCTTCATGACCTTGGATTAGAAAATGATTTCTTAAATATGACACCAAGCCAAAAATTAAACTGGACATTATCACAATTCAAATTTTATACTTCAAAGAACACCAGGAATAAAGTGGAACAACAACCCATAGAATGGGAGCAAAGTTTTACAAATTGTATATCTGATGAGGGACTTATATATAAACTGTATAAAGAACTCCTATGTGGAGAGCCATCCATGTTTAGCAGAATCAGGTTTGGCAGAGCCCTGAGATACAGAGGTGTGACTCCCAGGAACTGGCAGTCATGAGAGACTGTTTCAGATAGCAGAGGAGTAAGTGGCCTTGTGCAGAGTGGTTCTCCCCTGAGGATATGCTAATTCCCTAAGCAAATGATTTCCCTAACTCCATCTGACCCTGTTCCTCACAGAAGAAGCCCCTCCTGGTCGGCCCCTTTATCTATGTGACCATAAATAAAAGTAAAGTTGGGGTCCTCCATCTGGTTGGAGGCCGGATCTGGTATGGCCCGATCTGTCACACCCCCTTCCATTTGAAGAGTATTGGTCTTGTGTTTATTGATTAGTTTATTAGTAATTAATTGATCACTGGCACCTTTGTTCTCCAACAGAAACTCTTCCCCTCATCCACAATGGATGTGGAAACCCACTCCCCACACACTCTTACAACACAACAGTAAAAAGACAATGCAATTTTAGCATGGGCAACAATTTTCTAGAGATTATATGTAAATGGTCAATAAACAAATGGAAAGATGCTCAACAGCATTAGACATTAGGAAGTACAAATCAGAACCATGATGAGAAACGTCTTCATACCCACTATGATTGATATAATGAAAATGATGGAAAATAGCAAGTATTGATGAGAATGTGGAGAAACAGTAATCATCACTGAACTGACAGCAGACAGGAATGTGCAATGATGCAGTCACTTTGGAAAAAATGTGTAGTGGTTCCTCAAAATGTTAAACACAGAGTCACCGTGTGACCTAGTAATTACACTCTTTGCTTTATACACAAGAGAACTGAAAACGCATGTCATGCCAAAGCTCACACACAAATGCTTATAGAAGTATTAATCTTAATAGCCCCAAAGTGTAAATAGCCTAATTTCAATCAACTGATAAATGGCTAAACATAATGTGGCATGTCTATATAACAGAACAAAGGAAAGAAGTACTGATCCATGTGATTATGTGGGTAATCTTGAAAACACTATGTTAGGTGAAAGAAGCCAGACACAAAAGCCCACATATTACATGGTTTGATTTAGATAAAATGTACCGAATAAACCAATTCATAGAGAAAGGAAGTAAATTTGTAGTTTCTATAGACTGAGGAGAGGAAGGAATGGGAAGTGACTGATAATGAGTGCAGGGCTTTTGTTGGGGGAGTGGTGATGGTTGTATAACTCTCTGAATAAACTGATTCTTCATTATTCACTTAAAAATGAATTTTATGCACAGTGGTACACACATGGAATCCCAGAGTCTTGGGAGGCTGAAGCAGGAGGATTCAGAGTTCAAAGCCAACCTCAGCAATAGGGAGGTGCTAAGTAACTCAGTGAGACCCTGTTTCTAACTGAAATACAAAAAAGGGCTGGGGATGTAGCTCAGTGGTTGAGTGTCTCTGGGTTCAATTCCTGGTAACCCCCCTCAAAAAAAATGAATTTTATTGGTATGTGAGTTGTACCTTAATAAGTGTATTACTAAAAAAATAAACATGGGAAGTCCTAACAGTGGTCAGGAAAAACAAAATGCAATAATAATAAAAAGTGAGATGCAAGGTTAAAATCTAGTGGGTGGAACAGCAGACCTATGCACACTTACCTCTTCTGCTGCTTCCCTCTACTAAATACTTGACCAAAGATTATCTACATTAGACTGGAGATGGAAGGTTCATCTGGAGATTGAATGGCCCAAGAGAAAAATAAACTCCTGGCATTTGAGAGTGCATGATAATAATGGTCACTGCTTCATCCCGTTAAGGTAAAGTCTACTTTACAGAAACAAAGGAAACAAATGTGTGCATTGTCTTCTGAAAGATAAGAGCTAACACTCAAGAAATACCTCTCTCCAACATGATAGACATTGGAGTTAAAATGATGGCATGAATATAACAGGAGAGACTGCAACAAAACTCTCTAATCAACAAAATAAGGGCAAAGTACTACTTTAAAAATCAGAATAAATAAGAGGTCTTGAAAATTATAGGCTACAAGAATATCAATGAAAGGACTAGAGCTACAAAATTGTAGTAATCAACCAAAACATAACAAAAAAAAAAAAAAAAGGAAAACAATCTATGAAAAACAGACATTAGAGTCATGGGAAATCAATCCAGGATGCCCAATAATCCCTAGAAAGTGAAAACAAAGAAATTGGAAAATTCAAAATAAGGGTTTGTCTTATGTCAACTTTCCAATGAGATAGACTCTGAAACTCTGAAATTTGCAATTAGTTGTGGATGGGCAATACTTCAGGGAAGACTAAGATGAAAGAGGCAGGATTTGGCAAAGAGTAGGTGAACTGTTCAATGGATGCAGATGAGCAACTGAGACAAGAGCAGGGTGTTTGTCATTCCCACAATAAAGAGGTTTGGATGCAGGCAGCTCCCCAAATTAAGCATGACTTTGGGAAGGCCAGAGAAGGCAATGTTTGGAGTGGGACTCAGTTGTGAGCCTTCAGCAGGACCTCCCCTAACAAATGAAATGCCTTAGTACTTACAGGGGTTCTATGTTACAGGCTAGCATCCCCTATAGATTGAAAGACTAAAATCAAAGAGTTCTCCCAGAAAGCAGATCAAAAAGTTGGCGAGGATGTGGGGAAAAAGGTACACTCATACATTGCTGGTGGGGTTGCAGATTAGTGCAGCCACTCTGGAAAGCAGTATGGAGATTCCTCAGAAAGCTTGGAATGGAACCACCATTTCACCCAGCTATCCCACTCCTTGGCCTATACCCAAAGGACTTAAAATCAGCATACTACAGAGATACAGCCACATCAATGTTCATAGCTGCTCAATTCACCATAGCCAGATTGTGGAACCAACCTAGATGCCCTTCAGTTGATGAATGGATAAAGAAACTGTGGCATATATATACAATGGACTATCACTCTGCCATGAAGAATGATAAAATTATGACATTTGCAGGCAAATGGATGAAATTGGAGGATATCATGCTAAGTGAGATAAGCCAATCTCAAAAAACTAAAGGATGAATGATCTTGCTGATAAGCAGATGAGGAGATATAAGGGGGGGTATGAGGGGTTAGTGTTAGGGTTAGGGTTAGGTTTAGGGTTAGGGATAAGGAGGGTGGTTAAGAATGGAGGAAGGAAGGACTGTATAGAGGGAAAAGAGGGGTGGGAGGGGTGGGGGGAAGGGAAAAAAATAACAGAATGAATCAAACAATATTGCCCTATGTAAATTTATGATTTTTAATTTAAAAAAAAGTCAAAACAGAACATGAGGGGGAAAAAAGAAAACAATAAGAGATCAATCCAGGAGACTAAGTCAAGAGTTCTAGATAGAAAATGGAGATGAGGAAAGTATTAATGATAACTCCCCAAATCCAAAAGATAAAATTTCCAGAGTAAATTCATGTTGTTGAATACTTTCTCTCTCTCTCTCTCTCTCTCTCTCTCTCTCTCTCTCACACACACACACACACACACACACACACACACACACACACACGTATTAACATTATCTTTGTTCTTTTGGAAAGTGATTTGGCAAGTAATTTCAAGAGCCATAAAAAAAAAAAATTCATGTTTTTGACCCAACCACTAGCTTCTAGAGATTTATCTTAAGACTTAAAAACAATAAAAATCATGGTTTAAGAATATATACACTGCTGTTTTAGTTATAATAGTGACAATCAAAACAATCTAAAAAACCCAGCTACTTAATCTATAGCCATTAAAAATGAAAATGAGGCTGCATTACTGTGTACAATGAATCAAAATGCAGTCTGTAAAAATTTTTTTTAAAAATAAATTAAGAAAATTTAAATAGATATGAAAGAAGAAAATGAAAATTATTTGGGGAATTCTACCAAAAAAGGGACACATTTGGCATGATGGCTTACTGAATGGAGAACGTAAATTGTTTATTCCAATTATGACAATGATGTGAAATATATGTGAGTGAAAACTAGGAAAGAATATACATGAGTTAATGTGATTGTATAGAATGGGAAAGACAATAGAATGAGTTGGACATCACTATCCTATGAGCATACACAAATACACCACCCATGTGATTCCACACCATGTACAACCAGAAGAACGGAAAGTTATACTCCCTATATGTATAATATGTCAAAATACATTCTGCTGTTATGTCTAACTAATATGAGCAAATTAAAAAATAGGCCTACCAAAAATAAAAGAATTGTAAAGTTATAAGTAACAGTTTTTCTTCTATGAAATTAATTTTCTTAAAAAACAAAAAAGCCAGGCATGAGGGCACATGCCTATAATCCCAGCAACCCTGGAGACTGAGTCAGGAGCATAGTTGGAGGCCAGCATTAGCAACTTAGCAAGATTCTGTCTCAAAACAAAAACTTTTAGAGAGCTGGGGATGTACCTCGGTGGTAGTGCCCCTGGTTTTAAAACCCAGCACCAAAACAAAACAGAATTCTCTTTGATTTTATTGTAAAAAAAATTATAAGAAATACATTAAATTTCATTTAAAACTGATTATATGTTGGGAATGGGCTCGTAAGTCAGGTAAATTTCCTTGATTTTATTAGTTTTTTATTTCCCTTCCTCAGCTATATCAAATATCTCACATGTGAATCATTCTCTGAATCGCCACTGTAATGCTGTGCTTCAGTCTGAGAGTGTCCCTGTTCTGTAGGCAGGCACCCATACACAGGTACACAAACACACACACCTGAAGCAGGGGCTCATCTGGCTAATCCTAACAAGGGGGCTACTCCTAGGTTTCTATCAAGTTTTCATATGATAGGAGGCCAGAACCGGAATTTGAGCACTTCTGGTTTAATTTGCAGAGTGACTCCTGTATTAAAACACCTACATTACCTCCAATTTTTTTTTCAAATATACAGTGAAATTCAGATTTATTCTTTGCTTATCTTTCCAAACCAAATTTGAGGAAGGAAAAAAAAAAAAAGTAAAAAAGAGGGACTTTGCATTTCTGTCTTCACTATGGAACGTCCTCCTTACTGCTCTATATTAATCCTCACTTCCCTGTACCTGACTGCTGGGAAGGAACAGAATGAGATGGTACAATGCAAATAACTCCTAGACAGGAATGCATTCTGGATGAATAGCAAAGCTTTGAGTGCAATTTGAGGTTAATGCCTACATTAAACAAATATAAGCAGTATCTGGGAATCCAGTTTGTGGTGAGGATATACATGGGAATCTGAAAAGATCACAGTCAAAATCCAAATAGTATAACCAGAATAGAGAGAAATATGACAACTTAAGAATACTGCTGCTGGAAGCTAAAAGAAAATAGAAGGAGGAGGAAAAGCAAGACTGACCTTGTCTGATATCAGGTGAGGGAAAGGCAGAGCCTCAAAAGTATTTGCTGTCATGGTGAGTCATCATCTTTCAGTATGTCAAGTTGGAGCCAACTCAAAGACATTGTTGTAACACACTAAACATGGGTGGCAGCATGCTCTGAATGTTGGGGTCAATCGTATAGCATCTTGCAGCAGTCACTTGAACCATCCAGGTGAAACCCATGGCTCAATGCAAAAACTCCTGCAGACTCTATATTTACTCCCCAGGGATGAAAGAATTGTCTTTGGAATGGAGAAGTGCCCTCTGACTATCCAGTTGGAGAAACCAGCTTTCCCTGGGGGCCTGAGCATTTCAATCATTTTATTTCTGCAATCTACTCTATGTGCTTTCTACTCTATGCTACGGTTGGCCCCAGGAGCAGGTCTGAATTGGGTAAGAAGCCATTTTTATAATGCTTCCAACCAAGACTGGAAAAGAAAGTAACTTAAAATTATCTAGAGGAAAAAAATTCATGCTTATACAATTTCCAGGCTGATGCATTTTATATAGATGGGAAGGCTATAGATATGCATACTAAATACTGCAGACACATCAGTCAGAAATCTAAAGCAAATTTTTAGTGACACTAGGCAGAAAGAGGTTGTATGCAGGAATGAATAAAAAGATGTTGCTATATTAGATGTGATTATTTATAGTAATAGACCTGATCATGTCTAGAAATGTCTAGTTGGTCTCCTCTACATATTTATTGCAACACAGAATGAT
Organism: Sciurus vulgaris; assembly: GCF_902686455.1. Lineage (NCBI taxonomy): Eukaryota > Metazoa > Chordata > Mammalia > Rodentia > Sciuridae > Sciurus > Sciurus vulgaris. Next base: position 105,295,281 of record NC_136472.1, read on the forward strand.
TAAATTTTACAGACCTATTTGATATGTTTATCCCATAAAGAAATATTTAAAGTGTATCAAAACAAAGAGCCATTATGCAATGGGAGTTCAAACATAATTGTATCTACATTCAAACATTCTAGGACTAATTCAAATGTTCTAGGACTAATGACCACATAGGCTAAACCCCTCAACAGCAAGCAAAAGAATTTTGTCATTTTTGTCTTAACACTGTTATGTTCTGAGATTTATTAGAGTCATAAGCCCTTCAAGAAGAAATCAGATATAACAGATGTAACACAATCCAGTCAAATCTACTTCTGTTCTTGTGTTTGTTTATACACTCATAAAAATCACCAGATTAATACCATCCTATAAAGGGAAATAAAACACAGAGCCATGCAGCTGGTAATGTTCAGATTCAACTCAGTTTTGAACCACAACTCATTAATTTCTTTAACCAACCACTCTTCTCCATTTAGTTGTCTAGTGTCCCTGACATTTACAATCCTAGCTAAAGGTACAGTGTGTCCTGGCTGAGAATATACACGGTCTCATCACTTTTCTTCTGAACTACATTTATAATATAAATTTGAGATTTGGAAGGGAAAAGAGATACAAGGAGAATTTAAAAAAGAAAACAACCTTGTATGTACATTCCCAGATATAATTACTGATCTTTTGAGGTGTCCACTTTTGGTCCTGTCTTTCTGGACTTCTTTGTGTCTTCTTTGTGTCTTCAGTTTTTATCATCATTAAGCTTCAATCAAGCAGAACAGGTTTCAATATTTAAATACCAGGAGAAACTTCTTATTTCCTCTAAATCACCAAATGTCGCCACAGAACCTTCTCCCTGCTTCTTCAGCTTTTTCTTGAAATCTATCTGTGTTCTCTCTGATCTTCCTGAAACTGAAAATCTCTGAAGGACTCTTTTCTGCTCAGTGCCTGAGCTGCCTGCTGTACCTACCAGAGGTTCTTCCCTTGAATACATCCAATTAATCCCCCTAGACTGCTATGAGAGGCAAATAGTGCAACAACCTGACTTTTAAATAAAGCTCAACCCACAGATCCCTCAATCAAATGTGACAATCCCAGAAACACAATATTTACAAGTTAATCCTAAATGAGTTTATTTACAATTACCCTAATAAACTAATAAGCCTGATTAAATACATAGGCAACAGACATGAATTTTCAGGCACTGATTTGGGAACTGCATGGATCTGAATTTTCAAACTGTTTTACCCTCTTCTAACTGTGAAAATTACTTAACCTCTGTAAGCCTTGAACTTCATCATCTGGAAAATGAGGATCACCAAAAAATGGAGATTAAATTTTCAGAGCTGCTGTAGTATTATATAGTATATATAAAATACCAAGAAATAATTACAGTTTAACAGAAATTAGTTTTCACATTCCTTTAAAATTACACTGTTAATTAAATGTATAGCCTGTTTTAAAAAATATAATACTGTAATGATACTGAGAATAGAAATACGTATGGCAAGATACTGAAGCAACATGGAGATATAATGACAAACTACTATATTTTAAAATAATTTAAGTGTTTCTTATTATTTAAGGCAATTAGGCATATGTAAAATGACAGAATTAACTTGACACTTTGAAGATTCATGGTGACTGAATATCATGAAATGACTAATCCAATATTTCATGCTTTAATTACAAAATTATTTTCATAGGAGCATAATATCATCAAATATAACTTTGAACCTCATGATCAGAGTTAATCAGCATTAATTTGCCCTAACTATTCTCATAATGATGCGCCTCCAGTGAGGTATCAGCTTGATTCCTGATTACAACCATGTAACCCAGAGAAGGAAGCAAAATGATAGGATCACATAAATCCTACCCAGTAAGACACAAAATAAGACAGAGACCTGCAGTCAGAGAAGGTGGGGATGAAGTAGCAAATAAATACAAATGTCTAGTATAGTTTTTAAACAGGAGATGTTGGTGGGAGAAGGGAGCGATTTGTAAAATGCAACCCATTTTATTTTTCTTGTTATCACAACAACCTGGGATTGGAAGTCCATGAAAACTGAGGCATCTGGTGGGTGAGGGTAGCTATTCTACTGCTGTGTGTGATTGTGGATTTGTCCTTTGATGACATTCACAGAGTGATAGTAGTTAGTTGGAGTGGACAAGAGGGAAGGAACATGGATTCAAAAGAGAGAAAAGGACAGCAAAATTCAATAAAAATAAAAATATTAAATAACAAGGGGAAGGAACAAGGCTATAGACATCTATTATGCTTTGGATATGAGGTGTCCCCAGAAACTCCTGGGTTAATGCAGTAGTATTTGGAGGTGAAGTGATTAGACTGTGAGAGCCATAGCCTAATCAGTCATCCTAGTTTGAATGGACTGACTGGCTGGTAACTATAGGTAGGTGGGGCATGACTGGAGGAGGTGGGTCACTGGGGGCATGCCCTGGAAAGCTTCAGTTTCCCTGTGGCCCCTTTCTACTCTCTGTGCTTCCTGGCCCCCATGGATGGAGCTGATCTCCTATCCCACACTCTTCCACCATGAAGTAGTGCCTCACCTTGGACCCAGAGCATGAACTAAACCTCTGGAACTATGAACTGAAATAAACTTTCCCACTTCTAGATTGTTCTTGTGGGCATTTTGGTCACAGTGATGAAAAGCTGACTAATATCACCTGTAGAACGAACTTAGACCTTGCATTTCTCTTGGCAACCTCTTGCTATCTTTGGTTGCAGTGCATTTGATTCGCCTTCATAGTTTGAAAGCAGAAGAAACAAGTTTGAAACACTGCAAGACTAGAAAGCAGGACCCCAACTTGAGAGGGTGTGCCCTACTGCTTCATTCTGGCAGAGGGTCTAAGAGGGTCCTTGGTGGATAACTGAAGGACAAAGCTGGCAGGACCCACTTCATTCATCTCAAGACCCTTGCCCATTCTGCTCTTGACTGATGTTTCCCTTTTGAACTCTTTGTACTTCTGATGTTTTTAAAGGATATTTGCCCAGAGAGTGGTTCTGAAGAATGAAATGATTTGGGCCATTCATCCTACCAGGGTCTAAGTGACAAGTGTGTTAATTAAGAATGGAAGAAATGCCAGTGGCAAGAACAGATTAGAATAAAAGACTGGTTATTGGGGTAAGCAGGTTGCTTGTCTTTCTGGTCAGGGACTCTGCAGCGTCTGGGAGCTTGACCTATAACAGAGTGCAGGCAGAAGAGACCACAGATAAAAAAAATGTCTCCTTGGGGAAGAAATACGATCCACATTGCTCATCATGAGGCTCTGCCCAGCTGTGTCTGCCATCCCTGTGAATAGATGGTTCAGGTTGGGAGCTTAGCATTTGAGTGGAGATAACAGTCTGCAGGCTCCAAAAAGGAACATTTTCTATGTGACCAGGGCCTACAATGAGCTTCAAGGTGCTTTGCTCCAAAGATACTATAGTTCAGCACCCAGGTCAAAGGACAGACCAAAATGTGGAAAATCAGGAAACAGAAAGCCAAAGGAAATAACCTTCCAATATTCCTGAAAACATCAATCACTTCAAAACCTTGAAAGGATGTGGGAACTGTTTTCTGACCTGGGAAAAGTATGTACACTTAAAGTGAATATTAAAGTTCTAGAGAAGAAAGGACCAAATTTTATTTTGTTGTTTCTATCTTCTTTCTCTCTAAGACAGTCTGAATTCAATGGAGGAAAAATTCACTATATATTAAACAGAATCTCTTTTCTTTGCAAATTGCCTTGAATAGCTTTTCATGATTTTTAACTTCACCAACATGAAATTGGCAGTTGTTTATGGCTTATCACACCTGAGACAAGATTTCTGGAGATAACAAGCTAATTCAGACATGAAGGAATTTCTCCAGAAATACAAGTTTTCTGCCTAATCACAGGGAGATTTATCTTGGCTCTTTCAGAATTGTGCAAATAAAGTGAAAGTCCCAAATAACACTTTCTCCTTTCAAATTCTAAGGAACTTAGAGCTAAAAAAACAGTGTATTCATAATAAGGATAATTTTAAATACAGATATATTTGATTACAAATTATAGGAAAACTGTATGAAATATCAATTCACTCTGGATATGAAATACCTTCTATCTAGGAATTCAGCTTGACATTGTCTTTTGACAGGCAACTCAAAGACCCTGGACCTCTGGTATACTGTAGGTAATGAGTTTGATTTAAAAATGGTGATTAGTATCAATTAAGGAAAAATAAGCTACAAAATATGACATTTTACTTCTGGTTGGCATAAAGTGACCAAATCTTATTATACAATTTGTTGTCACTGTGGGCCAGAGCTGGGTAACTGAATGAATGGCATTCAGAGCTCTGTGTTCTTCTTGCTGTTCTAACAGAGCTTTCCCACAATGGGACTCGCTAGCAGCAAGTTGGAATCTATGCACACTGTTAAATAAACACAAAATGGTGGCAGTTATTCATGAGCACGTAAGTATTAAAGTATTTAGGCTTGAAAGAAGATGTCCCCAAAGTCAGCTTTCCTAAATGTGAAAAATATTATATTTATTCTTGCCAGTTGATCTCTTCTTCGAGGTCAGAGAGGATGTAAGGAAATTTACTCACTGCCTAGGATTTGTTCCTATCCATATAAGACGTTCTGGAAAACATTGCTATTGCTATTGCAGCTCCATGAAATCTGTGGTATTGTCAAATCATGCAAATAATTTGGAATGAGAAAAGGGGGTAAATTTGCCACTTAATGGTATCTCACATTTATTAAAATAGACTATATTCTTGACTCTGTGCTAAGGAAGTTATATGTACTGTCTAGTGCATAAAATAACACAATTTGGTTATAATTATTTTTATCACATAGATGAAAAACAAAATAAAAAGTTAGATAATTTCACAGGTAAGACAGCAAGTGGCAGAATTGGGGACGTAACCCAGGTAGCCCAACTGTAGACATAACTGTAGGTAGCCCTCATTACCATATATCCCTCTTCTGCATCTTGAACCAATTCAGACTACAAAGATTTAAATTATCTCCTATATCATCTGAACTACCCCTTGTAAGTAGACTTCTTATATTAAAATTTACAATGATAATATAGAAAAAACAAACATACCAGCTATCTCCATTTGACAAATGAATTCCCAAACTTCAAATTTTGATTCAAGATTCAGAGACGGTATTTAGGAGTTTAGTGAACTTCAGAAGTTTTATGCAAAATTGTGGTTCCATAGTTTTCTTCATGTTCTCAGAGAGGTTTCGGATTCTGCAATGGTAAATTGCTCCTGGTGGGGTCACCCAGGGAATTTGGAAAGAGAGGAAGGAGGCAGGTGAAGATGCTGTAATATAGAGAGTTCTAGAAACTGCACTAGTGACCTCCATAAAGGAGTCAAGCAAGAGTCGACATCCACTTCTTTGAGAAGATGTAGAGATAGGAGAGCTCACACTTGCTAAGTGCTTTGTATTTGTTAGTGTGCAGAACACAGGGAGTAGATGCCAGAACCTCCCCTTCTGACCCTTTTGCAATATTTCTCCATGCTGATAAGTTGGCTGTGGGTGACATGGGTGGGCACAGGGAACTGATTTATCAACCAGTAATTGTGACACTCTTACCAGCGTCTTTGGCTCAATCATTGTCTTATCCTCCTTAGGGAGAGAGAGGTGTGTGCTGCTGGCATACTTTATTGTCAAGTGCTAGCCACGGAGCTGACTGGTCTCATGGGAGGGCTAAAACCTGAAAATGGAGCAGGACAAACTGGGTGAAGGACAGTGCTGAATGGGATTCTGCAAGGGAAAGAGTGGGAATAGACAGATGTGCAATAAGCCAGCTGCAGGATTGAACCTCAGTGAAAACCAAGAGGGAAATAAGTTTGTCTCAAAGAATCACTGTGGATTCAGACACAAGCATGTGGAGAGCTTCTGATTAAAGATGTAAAGGCTGGTACAATGCCAGGTGGTACTGAGAATGGAGCACAGTGGCAGGGACATGGGAGGCCTCCAGGGTAGAGTGATGGAGACACTGGTTCAAAGCCAGGGAGAATCCCTTCCCTGGCATTTACATATTACCATTTCCCCCACCTCACCTCCCACCATGGTGGTTCTTGCCACTCCTAAAGTGGAAATGAGAGAGAACAGGGACGTTTCACACCTGGGTATAGGTGTCCATCATCTGTAGGGAGCATCTTGCATTCAAGCTGTTGTCCCTGATTCCCACTGTCAGCTGGAGGCTGTTTCCACTTTTTGTGAGTCCTTGTGCCCTGCGTAGGTAGTGACCTGCCCAAGGTCATACAATCATTGTGTAGAAATGATGTGCGGATTTGAGCTGAAATCTGTCCATCTCCAAAGTCTACATTCTCCCCATGCCACGGCACTTCAAATGAGGCCTAGCTTCTGTCAAACACTGAAAAAGTAAACAGAAATGTGCAATGCTGTTCTCACCAAAGTGAAATCGTTATCAACCAGTATTGATTGGTCATTCCAGAGTCTGAGCAATACCCATCCTCAAGCCCCTGGATGCTTACATAGCAGTAAATTGTGTTTAGTGTCACTAAGACAAGTTTCATTTTGATTGCTTCTTGAATATCTTCTTCTAGCGTTAACTCTCTCCTCCTTACATCTGTCGTGAGTGCATCATTAAACACAAAATGTTTTAGAGAAGTTTTAGGACTATGGAATTTCAGGTCTCCAACTGTCATACAAGAAGTCTCTGTGTGGCTAGTATGGAGCACGTATTCTTTTCATTTCTGGTACAAATGTTATGGAAAATGTAACAACAGAAGAAAACAACAATAACAATTACCTCCCTAGAGAATCTTCTCTAGCCTAGGATTCTACAAACAGTCCTTAGAGTTGTCCAGTGAGGGGTCTTGGAGTAGCTCCTCTCAGAAGTTTCAGGGGTCAATTACTTTCCTTTTAGACCAGGTGCCCTGGACGTAGAATATTACATGAAAGCCAACATACAATGTTGATTCTGTCACTTGTTTTTCCTTCATTTTATTTCAAGTGTGCATTGGCAAATACTCGTCTGTATGTGCACATATTTCGATAAATATGAAACAAGGGATAAGTATAAAGAAGTCCTGTAAAATCCACCTTGATCACCACTGTCTGGTTAGTGGTTGCCTCTCTTCCTTTATCACTTAGTTTTTCAGTTCGGTTATACTAACATGATATTTAATTTTGCATTTTGCTTTTATCTGTCAATATTATAGTGTGTTTTTTCACATCACTATATAATCATCAAAGCTATTATTTAGGGCCCATAAAAATACTGCATCAACTGAATGTATCATAATTACTTGCTGAAACCTCCACTTGATACCAGTTAGGTTGTTTCTATTTTTATACTATAATCAGTGTTATGAGTATCTTAAGCTATACAGTAGATTGTTTTTCCACATTTCATTTCTTTAGTTTATGATCCTAGAAATTAAAACACGGGGTTAAAATGCCAAAACACTTTTATTGTGATATTATTGGGAGATAGTGGTTGCTATAAAACAATATATACTTGGGGTCAGCAAAAACTCAAGGGGACTAGGATAAATTACACAAAACTGATATTGCAGAGGGAAGAAATGTACTTGATAACAGGAACACAGGATGTTCACTGAATTGTGTGCATAAAGACTGAATTGTGCTCAACTGTCTTCTGCAATATGTTAAAGTTATAAATACTGCAAAAGGATTAAAGTCTTACGTAAGAACCCTAACAGATACAGAATACCAAATTGCTTTCCTAAAGTGTTCTACCAATTTACAATGCCTCCAGAAATAAATGATGGTGACACTATCTCAGAACCTTCACAAGGATTATACAGTATCATTTTTAAAACTTTGATAATTTAATGAAATACACTGTTCTCCTTTGTATTGATTTCAAAAGTTGGCTGAACTGTTACTATACATTGATTCTGGAATATGCATTTCTGCCCTGTAATTTTTTTCTAGGTGCATCCCCTTTGAATCTACTTTCACCCAGTCTCCCCCAAATTAATAAAGAGCCTACATCTCTACCTCTCAAGGGCTTCACTCGATTATCCATGGTAATGTTTGCATTTTATTTACATTGTCACCTCCTCACAGCATGAGTCTTCTCTCCAGTGTTTTATGTTTTGCAAACTGCTGGATAACACTTGTGATGCTCTATAAATAATAAATAAAAGTCCTGTGGTCCTCCGCCAGCAACCTTTGATCAAGGGCAACATCACATGAATGGACATAAAAAAAGGGGAAGAAGCATCTTCTCAATGGTTTGGCTGCTTGTCTGCAGTGATCAGCCAGGCTGCTGACAGGGAAGCAGCAGTAAACACAAACCATACCAGCTTCCAGTGAAACTCCACGTTTCCTAGAGGGCACTCAGAGTGAGCAAAGTCTGCACATCCAGGGCTGCTGCTCTGAGAGGCCCTGGAATGGGAGGATTCCATTCCCCTTGGTCTTGCCTCTCTTTTTAAATTTGTTCTTTTAAGTTACGCATGGCAGTAGAGTATATTTTGACATATTTATACAAACATGGAGTACAACTTATTCTAACTAGGATCCCAGTATTATGGTTGCACAAGATGTGGAGATTCAAGGTTGGTGTATTTTTATATGTACATAGGAAAGTTAAGTCAGATTTATTCCCCTGTCTTTCCTATTTCCTGTTCCCCTCCCTTCTTTTTATTCCCCTTTGTCTACTCTACTGAACTTCTCTTCTTCCCCTTCCCCACTTGTTGTATGTTAGTATCCACATATCAGAGAGAACATTTGACTTTTGCTTTTGGGGATTGACTTATTTCACTTACTGTAATAGTCTCCAGATCTATCCATTCACCAGAAAATGTCATAATTTCATTCTTTTTTATAACTGAGTAATATTCCATTGTGTATATATACCACATTTCCTTTATTCATTCATCTGTTGAAGGGCACCTAGGTTGGTTCCATAGCTTGACTATTGCGAATGGAGCTGCTATAAATATTGATGTGGCTATGTTACTGTGGCATGCTGGTTTTAAGTTCTTTGAGTATATACTGAGGAGTGGGATAATCAGGCCAAATGATGGTTCCATTCCATGTTTTCAGAGGAATCTCCATATGCTTTCCAGAGCTATTATACCAATTTGCAGTCCCATCAGCAATGTATGAGTGTACATTTTCCCCACATCCTTGCCAACATTTATCATTACTTCTATTCTTGTTAATTGCCATTCTGACTGAAGTGAAATGGAATTCACTCCATTTAATTTCCATTTCTCTAATTGCTAGAAAAGTTGAATATATTTGCATATATTTGTTGACCATTCACATTTCTTCTTCTGTAAATTCCATTCCTTTGTCCATTTATTCACTGGGTTATTTCTTTGCTTTCTTTCCTTCTTTTTTTGGTTTTGTTTTTTGTTGTAAAGTTTTTCGAGTTCTTTATATATCCTGGATACTAATGCTCCATCTGAGGTGCAGGAGGCAAAGATTTTCCTCCCATTCTATAGGGTCTCTCTTCATGCTCTTGATAATATCCTTTGCTATGAATAAGCTTTTCAGTTTGATACCATCCCATTTATTGATTCTTGATTTTACTTCTTGAGCTTTAGGAGTCTCATTGTGGAAGTTGGTTCCTAAGCCAACATGATGGAGAATTGGGTCTAAAATTTCTTTAAGTAGGTGCAGGGTCTTTGGTCTAGTGCCTAGGTTCTTCATCCACTTTGAGTTGAATTTTGTTCAGGGTGAGAGACAGGGGTTTAATTTCATTTTGTTACATGTGGATATCCAGCTTTCCTAGCACCATTTGTTAAGAGGCCATCTTTTCTTTAATATATGTTTTTGGTGCCTTTTTCTAGTATGAGATAACTGGATTTATGTGGATTTGTCTTTTCTGTTCCATTCGTCTACATGTCTGTTTTGGAGTCAATATCATGCCATTTTGTTACTATTGCTCTGTAGTATAGTTTAAGGCCTGGTGTTGTGATGTCTCCTGCTTCACTCTTCTTGCTAAGGATTACTTTGGCTATTCTGGGTCTCTTATTTTTCCAAATGAATTTCATGACTACTTTTTCTATTTCTATGAAGAACATCATTGGAATTTTAATAAGAATTGCATAAATCTGTATAACACTTTTGGTAGTATGGCCATTTTATTTTATTTTATTTTGTAAACAAATGGGATACATGTTGTTTCTCTGTTTGTACATGGAGTAAAGGCATACCATTTGTGTAATCATAAATTTACATAGCGTAATGTTTTTTGATTCATTCTGTTATTTTTTTCCTTCTCCCCACCCCTCTTTTCCCTCTATTCAGTCCTTCCTTCCTCCATTCTTGCCACCCTCCTTAACCCTAACCCTAACCCTAACGCTAATCCCTCCCACCCCCCAGTATATGTCCTCATCGGCTTTTCAGCGAGATCATTCATCCTTTGGTTTTTTGAGATTGGCTTATCTCACTTAGCATGATATTCCCCAGTTTCATCCATTTGCCTGCAAATGTCATAATTTTATCATTCTTTATGGCTGAATAATATTCCATTGTATATATATATGCCACAGTTTCTTTATCCATTCATCAATTGAAGGACATCTAGGTTGGTTCCACAATCTGGATATGGTGAATTGAGCAGCTATGAACATTGATGTGGCTGTATCTCTGTAGTATGCTGATTTTAAGTCCTTTGGGTATAGGCCAAGGAGTGGGATAGCTGGGTCAAATGGTGGTTCCATTCCAAGCTTTCTGAGGAATCTCCATACTGCTTATCAGAGTGGCTGCACTAATTTGCAACCCCACCAGCAATGTATGAGTGTACCTTTTTCCCCACATCCTCACCAACACCTGTTGTTGCTTGTATTCTTGATAATCGCCATTCTAATTGGGGTGAGATGGAATCTTAGGGTAGTTTTGATTTTCATTTCTCTTACTAGAGATGTGGAACATTTTTTCATATATCTGTTGATTACTTGTAGATCTTCTTCTGTGAAGTGTCTGTTCATTTCCTTAGCCCAATTGTTGATTGGATTGTTTGTATTCTTGGTGTAGAGTTTTTTGAGTTCTTTATAGATTCTGGAAATTAGCACTCTATCTGAAGTATGAGTGGCAAAGATTTTTCTCCAACTCTGTAGGCTCTCTCTTCACATTACTGATAGTTTCCTTTGCTGAGAGAAAGCTTTTTAGTTTGAATCTATCCCAGTTGTTGATTCTTGCTTTTATTTCTTGTGCTATGGGAGTCCTGTTAAGGAAGTCTGATCCTAAGCCGACATGTTGAAGATTTGGACCTACTTTTTCTTCTATACGATGCAGGGTCTCTGGTCTGATTCTGAGGTCCTTGATCCATTTTGAGTTGAGTTTTGTGAGAGATAGGGGTTTAATTTCATTCTATTGTGTCGCTGGCTCTTTGCGGTTCCAAAATCCGTGGATATTTGTCACCGCCTGCAGCAACAGCTTGCACGAGTCTTATGGGTGGTGGAGTGGAAACTGAGGCACTTCTATCTTTCTCTTTAGTGCACTGCTTTCTTGTTTATAGAGGATAGAGGAAATGAGATTTACTTGCTTTGAGAGGAGAGAGAGAGAGAGAGAGACTCTGCTTATCAGAGAAAGAAACTTTGCTTAAGAGAGACCTTGAGAGAAAGACAGGCTTTTGCTTAGAGGAAGAGAGGAAGAGAGACTTGTTACGCCTGCTAGCTGCCACCGCCTTTCCCTACTAGCTGCTGCATTTTTTCTTCTGGCTGCTGCCACGCGTGTGTCTTCTTCTCCTGCTTTTCTGCTAATGGCTACTGTGTCTCTGTCTCACTCCGCCTACGCTTATATCACCTCCAGGAGGCGGAGAGCAGGGCCACGCCTCTTAGGCAAAGATTAGGCGAGAGGCTCCGAGCAGGCAATTAGTGCTCGAGAACACATGCGCATACATTGTGTGCGTGGACGAGAAAATCACCTGAGTGTGCTTATGTCAATTAACCTCCTCGCTGCCGATGTGATCAGGCGCCATCCTGGCGCCAACATGGCATAGCCCCCAACATGTTGTATATGGTTTTCCAGTTTTCCCAGCACCATTTGTTGAAGAGGCTATCTTTTCTCCATTGCATATTTTTGGCACCTTTGTCTAGTATGAGAAAATTGTATTTATTTGGGTTTGTGTCCATGTCCTCTATTCTGTACCATTGATCTACCTGTATATTTTGGTACCAATACCATGCCGTTTTTGTTACTATTGCTTTGTAGTAGAGTTGAAGATCTGGTATTGCGATTCCCCCTACTTCGCTCTTTCTGCTAAGGATTGCTTTAGCTATTCTGGGTTTCTTATTCTTCCATATGAATTTCATAATTGCTTGCTCTATTTCTGTAAGGTACGTCATTGGGATTTTAATTGGAATTACATTGAATCTGTATAGCACTTTTGGTAGTATGAGTATGGCCATTTTGATAATATTAATTCTGCCTATCCAAGAACATGGGAGATCTTTACATCTAAGGTCTTATTCAATTTCTTTGTTTAGTGTTATATAGTTTTCATTGTAGAGGTCTTCACTCTTTAGAAAAATTAGGGATAGTAGGAATATACCTTAACATTGTAAAAGCTATATATGTTATGCACAAGGTCAATATCATTCTAAATAGAAAACTGAAAGCATTCCCTCTAAAAATGGAAACCAGACAGTGATGCCCTCTTTCACCTCTTCTGTTTTTTTTTTTTTTAATTTTGATTCATTGTACACAAATGGGGTACAACTTTCATTTCTCTGACTGTACACAAAGTAGAGTCACACCATTTGTATAATCATGCATGTACATAGGGTAATGACGTTTGTCTCATTCTATTATCTTTCTCCCCCACCTCCTCCCCACCCTTGGGATAAAGAAACTGTGGTATATATACACAATGGAATATTGTTCAGCCATAAAGAAGAATATTTGCAGGTAAATGGATGGAGCTGGAGAATATCGTGAAATAAGTGAAATAAGCCAATCCCCAAAATCTAAAGGTCTAATGAGTTCTCTGGTAAGTGGATGATGATACATAATGGGGGGTTCTATTCAACATAGTCTTTGAAACTCTAGGCAGAGCAATTAGGTAACAGAAAGAAATTAAAGGGATAAGAATAGGAAGAGTTCGAACTATCCGTATTTGCCAATGACATGATCCTATATTTATAAGATCTATTTGTATCCCATTAATTTTTTTTTCCTAATTGCTCTGACTAAAGTTTCAAGGACTATGTTGAAGAGAAGTGGTAAAAGAGGCCATGACATTTGTTCCTGTATTTAGAGAAAACTTCCAGTTTTTCTCCATTTAGAATGATGTTGACCTTTGTTGTAGCACATAAAGCTTTTACAGTGTTGAGGTATGTTCCTACTATACCTAGTTTTTCTAGTGTTTTGAACATGAATGGATGCTGAATTTTTTCAAATGTTTTTTCTGCATTTATTGAGATAAACATGTGATTCTTGTGTTTATGTCTATTTTGTGGTGAATTATATTACTGATTTCCATATGTTGAACCAACCTTTCCTTCCTGGTATGAAACCCCCTTGATCATGGTACAGTATCTTTTAAATGTGTTTTTGTATGTGATTTGCAGCATTTTATTAAGAATTTTTGCATCTATGTTCTTCAGGAATATTGGTCTAAAGTTTTCTTTCCTTGATGTATCTTTATCTAATTTTGATATCAGGGTGATACTAGGTTCATAGAATGAATTTGGAAGGGAAAAACTCCTACGTGTGGATGTCTCTGATCTTCATTAACCACAAGCAGAGAGAGCTGGAAACATCAGGTTTTACTGACAACTTTTCCACAATATGTTCCACGATCACTATGTGAAGCAATGGATTAATTAGTTTGATTGTATTCATAATACAGTCATTTCACAATGTATAGGACTATCAAACTATCACCTTGTACATCTTAAATATGCACAATTTTTCTTTGTCTTGTGTGACTTGGTAAAGCTGAGGGGGAAACAAGCCACGAACTTTAATCCATTGTTTTCACTAATTTAAAAAGAAAACAATTTTCTGTTTAGTGTCATGGCTGATTGTTAAAGGGAGCAGTACACAAAGCCCAGGTAGCAGAGACATAAGAGAGAACAGTGTGTACGAGGAAAAGGAGGAAAGTAGAAAAGTAGATGAGAAATGAGATAAACATAACATAGAATGAAAGAACATTGCTGAAAAGGGAAAAGGAGAAACAAACCCTAGTGAAGAACTGAATACAGAACAGGGTCCACGTGAGGAGAGAAACCCCGGAGCCTTGAAAGGCAGTAATGCGCGGCCAGGCCCTCTAGCTAGAGTGCTGCCTCTGTATTTATCAAAAATGCACATATATTGAAATATTTTATACACTGTAGTATTGGGGAACATTTTAATCGCTTGAAAAAGTAGGCAGAATGATATAACTAATGAAGCAATTGCCCCTCCCCAACAGTTAGCAACATATATCCTGATCTGTGTTCATCTCCACTTTTAATGACTGCCTACCTCCTGTATAATTTCCAATTACCTTTCAGACATGGCAGAATTTGAAATATTTCAGGATAAATTTCAGAAAAAAAAATGTATTTTTAAATATTTAACCACAATACTAATACTACAACCTAAAATATAACACCAATTCCTAATAATGCAAAAGCATTGGTTTTCAAGTTTCTAATCATCTCATACACGTAATTGCTTATTTTTTTAAACTTTAGTTATTGTGAATATTGTTTATATCCAAATAAGCCCTATTGAGACTGTCAATGTCTTTTAAGTATACTAACCTGTGGGTTCTCTTTCTAGATCTTTACATTCCTTGGAATTTGTTATTGAAGAAATTGCTCATTTGTCTTGTAAGAATTTCCTACAATTTGGATTTGCTCATTGCATTCCTGTCTGTTATTTAACATGTTTCTCTTTCCTTTGAATTCATAATTTGAGATGTGATGGAATTCATATTTGATTTTTGTCTGATTGGGAGCACAGGGCAACTTCAAAAGTGGTGTTTTGTTGAGCCACCACAACACGTGTAATGTTAGTTTTCTTTATTGGGTTGTTAACTCCTATTGGTGATTAGTATTTGTGTAGATCTATTACTTCAGTGGAGAAAATAAATTGTAATAATCTAATTTCATAATCCCATCTTTATTAGCTGAAAACCTCTATACATATAAAAACTATTTCATCAACTTTTTATTAATTATGATGGGATAGTTCTAATGGAAATAAGAAGATAATTGTTTTATTTTTTCCCAAATTTTCCAGGATTCAAAATAATGAATGAATAACATCCCCCAATAGTGACCAATGAGAGTGTCTTTTATGTATAATTGTGAACCCATGGATTTAATTGTGATTGATATGCTTCAGGGACTTGTATTTCTTATTCATATTGATGCTCAAATTTTCCCATTTTCAAAAGTAGGAGCCTGCTCGAGTTTCCTTCTCAGTCCTTTGGACATAACTTTAAAGTCTTCTATAGCTTTTTTACTAATAACAAGATGTAGCAACCTAATTTAATACATTTCTTGTTCCAAATCTGGAATCAGTTCGTTCTTTAAAAAGACCTGATTTCTTGTAGTGGAATGGAATTTTAATATCACAGTAAGAGTGTTATCACTAGTGAGTAGTTACTATTTTTAAACCAGTAAACAGCTGTGAAAACAATTACTCCTCAAATAAAATGTATCATGCATTCATCCTCACACTTCAGATTTAAATTGAGGAACACAAAGATTTTATTTAACTTTGTACACCTTGCATCTGTGTGTTCTTCTTACACACTAAGAATCTACTTTTTTCTAATTTATCTTTTAATTTTTTACAGACTATATTTTGATTCATTGTATACAAATGGGGTGCATCATTTCATTTCTATAGTTGCACATGATGTAGATTCATACCATTCGTGTAATCATACATGTACATAGGGAATGATGTCTGTCTCATTCCACCATTTTTCATATCCCCATCCCTCTCATTTCCTTCTACATAATCTAGTTCCCCCATTCTTCTCTAACTCCCCACCCTCCCATTCCTATTATATATCATTCTGTACTTATCAGGGAAAATATTTGGCCTTTGGTTTTTTGGTATTGGCTTATTTCACTTAGCATGATATTCTCCAATTCCATTCATTTATTTGTAAATGTCATAATATTATTCTTCTTTATGGCTGAATAGTATTCCATTGTGTATATATACCAGAGTTTCTTTATCCATTCATCTGTTGAAGGGCATGTGAAGAGAAAGCCTACAGAGTGGGAGAAAAATCTTTTCCACACGCACTCCAGATACAGCACTTATCTCCAAAATTTATAAAGAACTTACAAAACTTTACACCAAAAATAAAAAGAATCTACTTTTTAAAAACACTGAAAATGAAAGAATAATACACGAGTACTTATTTTCTGTGTTTCACAATATGCAAATATCAGCCTCAGAATAACAATACCAACACCAGCACCAACACCAAAAACAATTACTGCAAACACTTCAATTTTTTCCCAGTTATTTTTAGTCTTAGGTTGTATTCCTGTAGGAAGTGATGTGAAATAATTGTGTTTCAAGGTCCTTTGAAATAGTTCTCCATGTAGTTATATAACTGAGTACATATTTACTTTATCTTTTTAAGGACTTTTTATGGCACCAAAGTCAAATCTATAAAATCAACTATTCAAATAAGTCCAGCTGTTATCTCTATCCCCTTTATTCTATTCCTTGTGACTCTGTAGGTAATGTTGTTCTTTTTTCTTTTCTCTCTTCCTTCCTTCCTTCCTCACTCCCTCCCTCCCTCCCTCCCTCTCTCTCTCTCTCTCTTTCTTTCTCTCTCTCTCTTTCTCTTTCTTTCTTTCTCTCTTTCTCTCTCTTTCTTTTTCTTTCTTTCTCTCTTTCTTTTTCTTTCTTTCTCTCTTTCTTTCTCTTTCTTTCTCTCTTTCTTTCTCTCTCTCTCTTTCTTTCTCTTTCTCTCTTTCTTTCTTTCTCTCTCTCTTTCTTTCTCTCTTTCTTCCTCTCTCTCTCTCTCTCTTTCTTTCTCTCTTTCTCTCTCTCTTTCTTTCTCTCTCTCTTTCTTTCTCTCTCTCTTTCTTTCTCTCTCTCTCTTTCTTTCTTTCTTTTTTTCTTTCTCTCTCTCTTTCTTTCTTTCTTTCTTTCTTTCTTTCTTTCTTTCTTTCTTTCTCTCTCTCTCTTTCTCTCTTTCTCTCTCTCCCTCTCTTCCTCCCCCCCTCTTCCTCCCCCTTCTCTTCCTCCCCCCTCTCTTCCTCCCCCTTTCTTTCTTTCTTTCTTTCTTTCTTTCTTTCTTTCTTTCTTTCTTTCTTTCTTTCTTTCTTTCTTTCTTTCTTTCACTCACCAGGGATTGAATCCAGAAATACTTAACCACTGAGCCACATCCCCAGCCCTTTTTATTTTTTTTTTTCTTATTTTGAGACAGAGTCTTGGTAAATTGCTTAGGGCCTTGGTAATTTGCTGAGACTGGCTTTGAACTTGCAATTCTCTTGCTTCAGCCTCCTGAGCCACTGGGATTATAGGTGGGTGCCACCATACCTAATTAGCTTTACTATTTTTGAAAAAAACTTCATACTTGCTTTTTTTATTACAATAATCATTTTATAAGACTATTTCTTGTCTCCCCAACACGATCCTATCCCCAACAACAATGTATTCTGGAGAATACTTCACCATCATATATGGGGTTTTCTAATTCTCCAGCTCGCATAGAGCTCCCTGGGTAGATGCATTACTGTTTATCTGCCCAGACCCTCCTCCATGGATATCGGCTATTTCCATCTTGCTATAGCAAACTATTCTGCAATGACTACCTTTGATTGTACATCTTTTTTCATTTTTGCCTATGTACCTTTGGAATGAAATTACTGAATGTCTTAGTACATTTGGGTGGCTATAACAAAATACAAAAAGCCAAGTGACTTGTGAACAACAGCAACTTATTTCCATAGTTCTGGAGACTGGGGAATCCAAGATCAAGATGCCAGCAGATTTGGTGTCTGGTGAGGACCCAACTCAGGACTCAGAGGAACTTTTCACCATGTCCTCACATGGTGAAGAGTGAACTAGCTCCTCTGGTCCTGTTTCACAAGAGCGCTAATGCCATTCCTGAAGATTCCATCTCATGACCTAATCTTCACCCAAAGACCCCACCACCTAATACCATCACCTTGGGGGGTCAGAATTTTAATGTGTACTTTGTAGGTATAAACATCCATACCATGACGCTGGGATAAAATAATTATTGTGCTCGATACTGACCAATTCTCTTCCATTCCCACTACAATAAATATATGAGAGTATCTGTTTCTTCACAGTCTTGTCAAAAGATCATGTAGTTTAAGTTTTAAATGTTCACAATCTAGTAGATAATGGTGTCTCGGTGCAGTTTTCATTTGTATACATCTCCTGATGGGTGAGGGCGATCGTCTTTCTTTTGGTTAAGAGAACTTTGCATTTCTTTCTCTTTGAACTGCCTTCATTTTTCTAGAGTCTGGTCTATTTTTTAGGACTTTTTAAAAATAAATATTTTAATTCTTTGTGATATAAAATGTAAATACTTTCCCCAATTTATCACTTATCTTGGGTTACAGTGTCTTTTTTTGACATGCTAAAATTTAAAATGTGATCTAATTTCTTTCTCATTGCTTCTGAATTATGATAAAATATTTTCTCTGTTTCTGGGTTATAGAGGAATTCATTCATGTTTCCTTCTAGTAGTCAAATTCTATTTTTTTTTTTTTTTTTTGTCCAAAATTTCAGGTCCCTTGGTAGTTTTCCCTTGTTGATAGTTTCATAGTTTTCCCTTGTTGATGCATCTAAATTTATGTATTTTTTTCACGTATATCAATTATCCCAATACTTCCATTACAGGTTGCTATTTTTGATGCATTTTTTTTTTTTTTTTTTTTTTTGGCATTTAGAGTAGTTTTTGTTGTTTTGCTCCAGTGGTTAGTTTTATACTAATATTCTTATTAATCATCTTTTGCTCTCTTTTTTGTTATTATCTAATGATTTTTCCACAATCAACAATGTTGAAATTAGGCAAAACTTCTTTCTCTCCGTTTGATTTTAAGGACTATCCTATTATTCTTAATTAATAACTATAAAACTCTCACTGGTCTCATTCTACCCTCCTGTGTTCTCCCCATCTCTCCTTGCCCTCTTTCAGATAGTCATTCTTTGCCTACATTGCCTTTCTGATGGCTCTATCTACTTTGATGGAGGAATTTAAAGAGATTCAAAATCAATGCTATTTTGACTGCCATTTTCCAGGATTCACACCTGTTTACTCTGTTTCAATGAATTCGATTTTTCAACTTCTCAAAGCAGTGGTCTTGAATGCTCAATTTTGAAAAATTGTGAAGATGCTTTGGTTACCACAGTTATTAATGAATCTTGAGGGCATTTGAAGGGCTCAGGCCAAGGACGTGAGATATCTGCAGGGCACAGAAAAATCTCAGACAACAAGGAATTGTCTCATCTCCCCCATAACTTTGATTGGTCTATTTACTTTTATTTATTTATTATTATTTTTCAGTGCTAGGAATTGAACCCAGGGCCTCTCACATGCTAAGCAAGCATTCTACCACCAAACCATATCCCCAGCTTTGTCCTGTTGAATTTATTTTTGTTGTTGTTGCAGTATTTATTTATTTATTTTTATTTGTTCTTTTTAGATACACATGACAGTATATGTAAGTTTGAAAATTGATAATTTTCAAAACTTGGAATCTAATCCCATCTGATATATAAACTCAAAATATTTTTTGTAATATATGTTGAATTTCCAGGGATATAGCTATCATATAACTTGGGGAAAAACTACACTGTTTTATTTGGAAATGTATCAAGAGTTTTTACCATTCAAGAAAGTTCTGTCACTGATAGCTATCCTACACATGGCATTTGAGTAGTCAGTGTGTCAAACTTGAATCAAAGCGTGTTTGCAGCTACTGAATTCACAGATATTTTTCATGGATTGCATTCTACTTCATCTTGGTTTCTAAGTTAGTCATTTCCCCCATATTTACATGTTGAAATACGTGTCATCTTTTAATGCATTTAATTAACTAGTTAAATTCATTTAATTGCGTTTT
The DNA here is from genome assembly GCF_902686455.1 of Sciurus vulgaris. Taxonomy (NCBI): domain Eukaryota; kingdom Metazoa; phylum Chordata; class Mammalia; order Rodentia; family Sciuridae; genus Sciurus; species Sciurus vulgaris. Next base: position 105,315,283 of record NC_136472.1, read on the forward strand.
TAATTTCTCCTTTTAGTTCTCTCTTAATTATGGATGAAATTTTATTTCATTATAGTAAAGTAAGTATTACAAAATTTGTGTTCTTACAATATGACAGGTAATAAGCCTGACAGGAAAGGAGTGGTGTTTTCCTCTCTCTCTCTCTCTCTCTCTCTCTCTCTCTCTCTCTCTCTCTCTCTCACTCTCTTTCTCTCTCTCTCTCCAATACTAATATCCACAAAGGTGTTGACTTAATGGTGAGAGATACACAAAATACTGTGCACCAGTTCCTTGACCTGTGCTTGGTAGAAGCATAGTCTTTTAAAGTTTTAAAGAATGGTGATCATAAGGAAGCTTGCTGTCAAATCCCCTTCTGTGAAGAAACAAGGAGAAATGAAACAATGACATTACAATGCTAAGGAACAATTATAAACCAGTTAATAATCATGGATCACCTACCAACTATAGAATCAGGTTGCAAACTGGTCAATTTCTGTGATCTAAGACATATATTTATATATGAATTAAAATAAGTCAGTTCACTCAACCAGTAGAACTGGGTATCAAGCACCTAGTTTTACATGACACTGTGTTAGCTATCTTAAGAAAAATGAAATGAACAAAATCATCTGCACCAGTTTGTAAGTAGCCACATTTCTGCAGAATGTGAACGTGATAGTGTTTAGTTCATAATCCATCAGCTTCTTCCTCTGCCATTCTAGCTTGTGTGTGCATGAATTTTAGAAACACCAAGTTATCCTGATTTGAACTCCTCTTTTTGGCTTCCAGGCCAATGTTGCTCTGAGTCAGTCTTTGCTCCTGGGTCACAGACAAGAAACAGTCAGACAATCCAGGAAGATGGTGGGAACATTTTTTTTGAATAAGAAAAATGCTATAAGATTCTAGTCACAAGTGACTGTTAAAGTAGTGTGATGTTGTTGATCAATGACACCAAGATGGATTATCAGTTTGCATTCACTGTGTGGACCCAGTTGATAGATCCCAAAAGATAGTCCATCACCAATAGGATTTTGCCCCTGGTAGCAGCACAGTCCATTCACTTTATGATGTCTGCACAGTTTTCTGACAGCTAAAATTTATATAGCAAAACTCCTTCAAATACATGTCTAACTTTCAGAAAAATATTCTCAGTACTTTAATGCTTAGCAATGGAATAGAACTCTATTCTTGAGAATGCTTACCTTTATTATAATGTATGGAAAGTCACGTACTATATAATATTTCATCAGGACCATCAGCTTCCTGGGGTAAGGAGCTTATTTACTTTGATATTTCCATTACCTAGCATTGTAGACATTAACTAAATATTTATAGAATTGAATGAAGAAATAATTTGTAAGTTCAAGGACACATGGAAAATCTACAGAAAACATTAGTAATGTGGAAATAGTTCCTTGAAACAATTATCCACTTAACAATTCCATGCTGACTTCTGTCTTGTTTAGTTTACTTTCATTTGGGGGTTCTTGGTTGTAGTCACCAAAAATGAATCCCAAACAATACAGATTTATGTCACAAATATTCTGATCATGTATCTTATTTATCTCAACTGTCACAGTTACCTAGAAAGACAAGTGATTTATGTATTAACCTAAATACCTTGAAAAGAGTAAGAGATTTATCCAAGTCCCTAGTGACCTAACCACTAGATGGAAAGATCAGTAAAGCGGTTGCTGGAGTTTATAGGGGAAAGGAACCTGCCCACTTCCAACACCCAGCACTTTATAAATGCTGCCCTGTTTTATCCCCAACTCTGTCTCATGAAGAGGATATTAGAGCACCTGTGTTATAAATAAGAAAAACGGTGGGTTGAAAATTTATACTTAGAATCACAAAACTATAAGTTGATAGGCCTAGAATTTGATCCCAAGGATGGCTGGCTCTATTCCCAGGTCTGCTCTCTGTAACATACCAGCATAGATGGCAGGGGCTGATCTCCATGTCTCCCTGTCTTATTCTCTTACTCTCTTATTGTTTTATCCTCACTCACTTCCATCGTCAATATATTTGCCCTTTTATAATCTTTAAAGTATTTGTGAATGTGTAAAGGGAAAGTTACCCAATAATATTCTATCAAATTGGAATAAATAGTAGTAAACAAGGAAATGCTCAACTTCCCCCTCCCTATTTCCTGAGTCCTAATAACATTTTTAGGTATAATAACCTTGACAGGCCTAAAGTCAGGATAAAGGCGTTCTTTTTAGACAACTTTTTTTTATTTTTATTTTTTTTGTGGTGCTGGGGATTTGAACCCAGGGCCTCGTGCTTATGAGGCAAGAACTCTACCAACTGAGCTATATCCCCAGCCCTGCGTTCTTTTTAAAGACTTCTTTCACCCCAACCTCCACACTGATAGAGAATGCCTCTACCATTGTCTTGGCATCTTACTTCCTATAGCACACTGAGGTCCCAGACTGTGCTGATAAATAAAATTCAAGTAACCTGACTATTATAAAGCAAAATCCAGAAATGCTGTAATTTGACATGGTGGCACTGTATAGTATAGTTACTAGAAAATAAAGGTAACTGCACAAAAAAGAAGAACTCCAAAGATATCCGCCATTATATTTCACTTATGGGTCAAGGAAGCCATATTGAGAAGAGGTACACCTCTTAGAAACAAAATCAGCCCAAGATCTATGAGATCTGAGTAGAGGGCAGATAGCAAGTGAGAAACAAAATGAGAAACAACTGTCAGAGTCAGGTCCTTCCTGACTGGACTCTAGCTGGGGACCTCACAGGGGAATTTAATATTGCTTGGCCAGTATGTAAGTTTTGAGTATCTACAGCAGTTGCTGTCCACATTATTGTATACCCCAAGAACTCATTAGGATTCCAGACCCTCATTTCCACTGGTTGGGATCCCCTCACCCCCAACAGCTCCTTCTTCTCAGCTGTTTGTAGTAAAAGTTCTACTTTATAAAAATTTTTAAAAATGTGTTCTAATTAGTTGTACATGACAGTAAAATGCATTTATACATTTTGATAGATCATACATACATAGAGTATAATCTCATTTTTTGGATTATACATATTGCAGGATCACATTGGTCATGCAGTCTCACATGTACATGAAGTATTAATGTCTGCTTCACTCTATTAAACTGTCTACTTTCAAAGGTCATGACTTTCTGGCTTCAATAGAACAATGAGATATGACTATAATATCCTGTAAACCAATATCATCTTTGACACTTAACAGTTGCCAAGCATTTCTATCTTTTTAAACTTTCCCTTACCTTTAATAATAAAATGTATATCAATTAATCTCCCATCAAACATAGAAGGGAAGTCCTAGTATCTACCTAATTCCCCAGTGTGGACAGAGATTTTTTTTTCAAAGTGCCCACAAGTCACCACTTGGGTTGATTTCTTGTTTTCCTTTCATTCTTCATCTCACTTATATCTGGCCTCACAGGAGGAACTTTTCTTGCTTGCCTATTGTGACCAAAATGTGTACCAAACTACTTTTCTTTGGTTTCCTTAATACGACTAGGACAAGGCAGATACACCTAGCAGAATTCTATTGGACTCTGAGGAAACTGGTGCTATTGCAAAAGCCTCTTTGAATTTATTGGACATTAATGTTCTTAATAATCTAGAGCTTGGCCTTTCTCAGTGGCCCATGCCTACTGCAAGTTCAGTGCTGATCCTTTTTGGCAGCTAAAGGAGAAAATCAGTAAAATTGATCCTGTCTTATTTAAATTTTTGATATTTTTTCATCATGCATTTTTACATTAATATTTTTAAATTGCATTCAAATATTTAATCTATGAGGTTTTGGTTAATCCTTTGAATTTTGCACCCAAAACAAGTGCCTCATTTGCTTTACCCTAGTCCTCGCTAAGTCACCACCCATCTCAGCTCTTTATTGTTTTCCTAGACTTTATCATCCTTAAACTTAATGGTATATTAAACCTATACGGAAGTCTGCAATAGAAATGTCAGAGGACCATTCGGTAGTTCTAAAATGGGCCTTGGGAATATTATTCTTAACAATTTTTGTTAGAATTGTGTCCTCCAAAAGTTATGTTGAAATCCTAACCTTGGCTACTTGTGAGTGTGACCTCACTTGGAAGTAGAATCTCTGCAGATGTAAATTAGATCAGGTCATGCTGGAGTAGGGTAGGTGCTTAACCTAATTCAACTGGTAGTCTTATAAGAAGAGAAGAGACACAGAGACAAACACAGAGAGGAGATTATCACAGCACAGAGAAGAGATGTGATGATGGAGAGTGATTGTATTTATGTAGCTGCATTCCAAAGAATATCAAGGTCTGCCAGCCACTACCAGCTAGAAGAAAGAACATGACCCTGCCCATAACTTGCTTTCACACTTATGGTCTTCAGAACTTTGGGAGAATAAATTTCTATTGTTTTAAGCCACCTGACCTTTGGTACTTTGTTACAGCAGCCCTGGGAAACTAATATAATCACTTATGTCCTATAGTAATTCTGATGTGAACAGCCCATGAACTGGGCTTTGATCTTATCCCAATTTTTCATTCTATTCTGTCTCTAGAAATGTATATATCTCCTTGTTTTATTAATTAGGCAGAGCAATTTAATGTTTCTTATCTTATTTCTTTACCTGTTAGGCCATATCCCAGGACTTATTTTCCCTAACTAAACCATTTCAGGAAGTTCTAGGTATTGACTGAGGTGAGATTTGGACACTTGTCTTCCTGTCTTTACAGCCTGTTTTCTCCCCTCTGCACCCAGCTTTCATCCCACTTATATATAAGGGACCTCCCTAAAAGTCTGCCAGATGGATTTGTCCTGTTTAGAAAGAATTTTTATAGATTTTAATAGTCTTTTCTTAGCTTTCCATCATCTGCTGTGTGAAACTGCCACAGGGTCAGGAAATTACTCTTTATCATAACTTTTTTAAACAGTAACGTTGCATTATGTATCTGTTTTTCTATCAATGACTTTATAGAAATAAAAAATGGCACCGGTGATGCTCCCTTGAAGCACACTAACATAATTTTATAGTCTCTATATTATACATAGTGACTATAACAAAATTGATTCCTTTTAACCACACACTTAAACTTTTTCTTCTCTGAAATTTCTAGGAAATGAGGCCTGTGCAGAGGTTAATTGATAGCACGTAGGTAGGTGCCTCCCCCTGCAAATCTGTGTAAGTTGGGCTACGGAGTTTGGAATGAGGCAGCAGCTACGGCACATTGATAGAAGGATGTGGGTTGCAGGTATAATTAGTGAGCTGCTTCAGTTCCACCTCCACACTCACCTGTCAGAGATCAGGGGAGGGTTGCAGGCGGTGATGAGTTCAGATCCCCTGAGCCCAGCACACATGATGAATCCAGATTCATTGAGGGCTCAAAAAGGTGAACTCCTTTCTTACTTTTCTCTACTTTTTCATGGAATGCCATGAGAACGTGATACAACTTCTCTTTCCTCCCCTATAGAAATAGAAAAGACGAAGAAAATTGAGGTTCGAGATTTTTGCCTGCAATCCCAAGTCATTTATCCATCCAAAAATCATTGTTATTTTCAGGAACTGCAATGAGCATACGAAAATGAGAATAAAGAGTTCCTTCTCTCATGTTTCTAAAATCCAGGTGGCATAGGCCATAAACAAAACCAAACTAATAGAATTGATATGTACTTTAACAGATACATAAGAAAAACACAATGGGAGGGAGGTTACAGAGCAGCTACACAGGAGGGTATTTTTGAGCAGACACCTGAAAAGGAATAAGAATCTGAAGGGCCCAGAAGTTGGGGTTTGGGAGGAAGTTGAGGTACTTTTAAGAAAGCTGTCCAATAAAACTTTCTGTGATGATGAAAATATCCTTTATCTGTACTATTCCAAGGGCTCCATAGCCCTTGGAATGTGGCTAGTATGACTGAGGAACTGAGATCTTAATTTCATTTCCTCTTAATTAGTTTAAAATTAAATCCCTAATGGCTACCTACCTGGATAGTGGAGCTTTCCATAAAAGAGACAATATTTGCAAAAGCACAGAAATCTGAAAGCAGGTCTCCTTGTTACAAAAGATCAGCTGTTTATGGAGATGGGCAATGGACTTGGATAGGAACAGTGGAGTCAGGGATGTGACAGGGCTGAACATATCGGTTGGGGTCAGATTATAAATGACTTTAAATACTAATACCATGCCAAATATATTAGACTTTATCCTTCAGGACTCTGATGCCATGAAAACATTTTTGAACAAGAAAGTGATATGGTGGCAACTTACTTTAGATTATTACCTTGGTTGGCATTTATGATTACTTTTGGAGCCATAGTGAAGATATATAGATAGTAAGGGGACTGTGACCACTTGGATTGTGTCCATTTTTCCCTCCACACTGACAACTCTGGAATTCTAAAGAAGAATATCAGAGTTTCCAAGTATAAGTTTACCCATTGATATCTTCCCCAATATTCTTTAAAGTCTTGAACAATTATGTGGCAAAAGCCTCATTCAATTATTCTCCCAGGATATTAATTCATTGAGATCATACATATCTACATATGGATTTCCTAAATGCAAGGAACTGAGATATTCTTTAACATCTGACTCCCAATCACTCATCATGTATTAAAAGTAAATATTATTTTCCTTTGTGAATCATGAGGGGAAAGCTTTGGATTAATAACCATTTGGCTCCCTTCCAAAATCACTCTTTGACTTTCCTTCTCTTGGATGTGCTTTCTGGCTCTGTTTTTAAAAGAACAAGTCATGGGTATGCAATATAATCAAACATGGCATGGGATACACTTGTCATATGCCAGAGCTTTGTAACAACACCCCAGAGGACACTCTAGAGCCAGACTGCTTAAGACTGCTTCCCATCCCAGTCTGCCACTTCTTAGTGATGTGCACATCAGCAAGTTACATAACCATGCTCTGAGATAGAGGTATTTGTACTTGCAGGGTCATTCAAAAATTGACAGAATTAATATGTGAAGAGTTAGCTCCATTCCTGATCTGTGACAAGTGGTCAATATGTGCTAACCATTTTGATTATAAATCGAAGCTATTGGGTATTCCGTTTGACCATGGCTTCCAAGGCTCCGAAAAGGTATACTCACTAACAGTAACACTTGCTAATTTTTATTTAGACTCAACTCTCTATATATACTTTATCTGCTCTATCTTATTCTAACATCAACCCTATTCAGCAGATACTATCATTCCCACTTTACAGATAGGGTTTCTTCTCAGTCACTTAGGTGTTAAGTCATAGAATCATGACTTGAATTCTCCTGAGAAGCCATCAGTGCCTTGGTACTAAATGAAGCTCCAAGTGTAGCAGAGATTGTATGAGGATACTGTGAGGGGTAAGAGAAAGGGACAAGTCCAGAGTAGCAAATACATTTGAAAGTGTGACCAGGAGAAGAGACTAAGCCAGTAACAAAGAAAGATTGCCTATTTTTCTGGAATATAGGAGACAATTTCATATCCCCCCCAATATAACCATCCTAACTCCATGTTCTAAGGAGATACTATATATATATATATATATATATATATATATATATATATACTATACACATTATATATATACACACATATATATAAACTATACACATTATATATATAAACTATATACATTATATATATATATATATATAAACTGTACACATTCTTAGTTGCAGCAAAAAGTATATTTTACTCATTACTTAAAATTTGGCCACACATCTCTTAAAGGTGACAATGAACACCTTTGCCTCAGAGAACCAGCTGAGAACTACAGCTCTTCACTGCCTGGTTTTCCTCCTAGAACTGGTGTCTGGCTTCACTAAATTCTGGCATATTGCCAGGCTTCAGTCTCTAGGTGGATATTTCCATTCCAAGATGGTCTCACTAGAGTCAGAAATGTATTCATTCCGGCTGGGCACACTTTTCCTGAAGCTTCCTATAGTCCTAACACACCAGCAAAGAGACTGGTGTTCTGTGACTCTTCTTTCTGAGCAGTTGTTGTACAAGAAACAACTTAGCCATTCTTTCCAGTGATTTCCATAGTTAATGCATTCTTCTTTGTAATTAGAAAGGTTATTGCTGTTATTTTTAATGCTCTGCACAGATATTCAGTAGCATCCCTGCATTATAATCAGTCTTTGAAAAGAGCGTTATAAGCACTTCTCTGCGGCTGTTGCCTCACTGAGAACTGCACTGCACCAGCTGAATATGAATAAGCTCCAGTGCTGATGGGTTGCCTTTGTGTAAGTAGGGATGCATGCCAAGTGACAGCTCAAGAATTGCTGGGATGGCTTCAGAATTCCAGTTTGGTGCTACATGTGAGGGGTTGTAGCAAGGGTTATAGATATTTTGATCCCAGAAGCAGGATGGCCCTGTCTTCATGAAACATGCTCTAAGGACTATCTGACAAAGTGAAACCTACTGACTTTTGCTCTGTAGGAACACGACCTGGAATGATCCCATAAATCAGAGATGCTTTTTCCAAAAGTTCCCAGAAAGAAAAGAAAAAGACATTTTCAGCATATTCATATAAGTCTGTCCTCTAAGTGTCTTAGAATAGGAGCAATGTCTCTTTGGAACTTACACACTATTCATATGCACAGACTACTAACTTGTAAAAATGAAGACTGAATCATTTTCATTATTTTTTTTTTATTTAAAAAGACTTTTCATTTCATTGTAATCTGTCCCTGCATTTTATTGTGATTAAATACTGAAAAAGGTATCTCGTCCTTCTTGAATTACTCCCAGGAGCTTAACTGTGGCACCTGCGTGTTGTGGGTATTCACGCCTATGAGGCAGTACGCTAGACAAAGCCTCAGAAAGGCACATGGAGTAATCACTCTTAAATGAGGCTGAGCCTTGGCCGAATGATTTACCACAGTCGACGTGTGTGAAATGGCAGGAGGCCATGATTTAAAAGGTTTAGACTGATTGACACATTGAAAATGTTTTAGGACAAGACAGAGATTATGACAAGATTGGTATCTGATTGTAGTTTCACTTTAGTGGCCCATCAAATGCAACTCCACTAATGCTGATAAATTTAACTCGGAAAAACTTTGAAGAGCCTCTTTCCTCTCCTTGTTGATGTTGATTTTGTAAACCTACTTAAATGAGAAAAACTGGGAAATTGGGCATGACTGTGTCTTCTTCTCTAGACACTTCCTTTCTATGCTTTGACTATTTGACCACACCATGGATCCACTGGGGACACATTTTTGAACTTTAGAAGCTTAGTTTATCTGCTACTCTTTTTCTTGAATATCAGACATATTTAGGAGGTTTCTTTTCCTGTGGTTTATTTTTATTTGTATCAATGTATGTAGTACTTTCAAAAGAAATCATAGAGTTGTGCTAATGGGCACATTTGTATATATTAAACATGCACAAGCACACATATAAAATACATGTATGCATGTATATATTTATGATCCACATACACATACTCACTTACAGAGAAACAAATTTAACTTAGACATTACGGTTTACTGATTCTGTTCATTTTGTCAGTATAGTTTTAGAAAGGTTACATTGTCTCCAATTAGCTATTTGGTGAGTCTTGTGTTGTATCTATATGATATGGAAATAGTTAATTAGAGGATAATATACATATTTCAGTTAGCTGTTTTTATTGAATAGAACAAAAAATGATTGCGTTTCACATTTCAATTGATGGTGTGATATCATGAAATAATTTAAAATAAAATTTAAGCTCACATCTTTGGCCTATGTGATGGTTTAGAGCTCAATAAATCTAAGGAACCCACACAAAGGAGCTGGTGATGTGTCATGCTCTAGCCCCCAGATTGCTCATACATCCCTCTGAGAAATTTGCCTACCAGAAAGACTGTGAAAAGAAACAAATTATGGATTGTTCTTAGAATGCCTAGGGTAGACATGTTTTCTCACATAGAGGGTGGGGAGAAATCAGGTTGAACAATATTTATTTAAATGTTAAATTTATTTTCTCATTCATTTGATAATTATTTCTTGAGCTTCTACTATACACTAGGCACTGTTGAATACAGAGATGAGTAAGGTATTTTCTCTGCCTTCAGGAGCTACACTAGCAAATCATGTGTGTATCTAGATGTGAACCAAGTGTAAATATAGAGTAGGGTGCCAGCCCCCCAGGAGTTTAAACTGTGATAGAGCTATGTTTTTTCAAGGACTTGAAAGAGTCAGGGTCAAAGGTCAGTGGTAGGAGTCCTTAGTATATAGGAGAACGGACAGAAACCATACTGAAGAATGTGAACCACCAGGAAAGCTCACTGAGGAGGTGGGGTGCTAGAAGACCTGGATTTGACAGAGGGTCAGCATGGAACCCAGAAGAGAGGAAAGAAGAAAGAAAGGCTGAGGACACTTAGAAATGAACGTTGTTGTGTTTGGAGAATCGACAGTAGATTAATGTGCTTCAAATGAGATGTCATTGAATTAGAAATTTGGAGCCCAATGAGAGAGGACTTCATGATGTGCTCAGATATTTAGACTTGATTCTCAAATAATGGAGATCTGCTTATGTTTCATCTGAGTTGAAGCTTTATGAACTCTGTGTTTTTCCATGCCCTATGATGACTACGTTCCCCAACCCCTTACCAGTGCTGGAGATGGAACCCTGGGCCCTGCGCATGCTAGGCAAGCACTTGACAGCTATGCTCCATCCCCATTGCTTCTTTTAAAGTATTAGTTTCATATTACAGTAAGAAAAGTTTTAAAAGTTAAATCAACCATATTTACCTTGCTATGAACAATGTGAGGAGAAAAAATATCTGACGACAATGGCTAAGGTGATGAAGATTCTAATGAACTTCCTTCTCCTTTGTGTTCATTAATCCCTGTTTTTACAAATAGGTGAGTACAATTCAACCAGAGAATAATTATGAGCTTCTGTAGAAACACTATAGAAAATCATTTAATTAAACCCACCCACTACCACTTTCCACTCTTCTAAGAATGGGTTCCAGACTCCTCTCTTCTGGTGTATTTCTCAGTTCAAAGAGAAAACAGGATGAACTGTTAGAGCGAAAAAGAAGGAAAGAAAGAAAAAAGAAAAAGAATTTCCTGAAATTAGACTGCTGGGTTGCTTTATCCCTTCTTCTCCATGTGTGTCCAAGGAAGTGAATTCACACATTGTTTTATTAGCAAGATCATCATTATTTTAGAAGTAGACCTCTTTAGGGTATAGTTCCCTGGTGCTTAGAAAATGTTTGTTTGTTTTTCCCCTAACTAATTCACTGTATTATTTTCTTATTTAATTCTGATATTTTGTACCAGCTATTTGGCTTAAATAGTAAGAGTTTCATTAAACCCAACTTGATAAAATTATACTATATTGCCTTGTTTGGTAGTTGATAGTAGTTGACAGCAATAATAACTACTTACTATTTAAAGTTTATTGAGCTCCAGCTGCTCAAAGCACTTTATCCACATTCGATTTAACCTTCACAATCATCTTATAAGTTATTAATCCCACAGGTGGAAAGACTAAAACTTTAAAAAATAGGCAGTGCTTGTTTAGCATGGTGGTATGGACTATAAAAATGACCACAGAAGATGAAACTATGCAAAATAATCTTAATAATCAATGAGAAGCATTAATATTATTCTGTGACCTTTGCAATTTTCCCTAAAACATTAAAACTATATAACTGTCAGTGATAAATTCATAGGGAAATAAAAACTAGCAAATCTAATATTTATTGAATATACTATAATTTAAGAGGTTTATTTATTTGCAAAAAGAAAGAATGAAAGAAAGAAAAGTGGGGTACAGTGTTGCATGCCTATAATCCTAGAGACTTGGGATTCTGAGGCAGGAGGATTGCCATTTTCAGCCTCTGCAAACACTGTCTCAAAAAATAAAAAGGGCTGGGGATGTGACTCAGTAGTAAAGCACCCCTGGATTCAATCCCCAGTACCAAAAAAAAAAAGAAAGAAAAAAAAACTAAAAGAAAAAAAGTCATATCAGTACTACTTCAAACACTGACTGCTTACTTCTGTCACATACTTTATGATATAGAGTGAGCATCTTTTCTCTGGCTTGCAAATTGTCATATTCTCTTCTATGTTTGGATGAACTCTCAACATTTCATCCTTTGCTGTTTGAATGTTGTGAATTATCTCCAATAATTCCTTCAGTGTGAAGATGATCACTGGTTTCATTTCCTCTGGGACATCATAATCTACATCACTACCACTTTATTCATTTAATGTCCCTAAGTTTGCCTTCATGGAGTCTTCCAGGTTGCATATCTGGAGTGTCTTTTGAAGTGGTAGTGTCAACATTCCTCCTACAACTTCATTTGTGTTTGATTCTAATTTTACTTCAAGCAGTATCACTTCTGTTTCTTTGCTGTATTTTTCTCTTTGCTGGCCAGTTCTCTCTTGAGATTATCCAGTTTTGTAAAACATCACTTGAATTTATCATTGGGAGACAAAGAGGCAATGCAACTACACACTTTGCTGTCTCTGTTTGAACTGAATAACACACACCGTGGCCAAACACCAACAGTTTCTGAAAGAAGTGACATAATTGGCACTCATCTTCATGTCTCTCTGTTATTCCATGGTGATTTGTGGACTGAGCAGCTAGTACTGAAGTTTGCACTTTGTGAAATTATTCATAGTTGATGCATGTGGTAACTGAAATTAGAAGCATACAGGTGGGAGATTAGTTATTTAAATTGTAGAAACTAGAGATTTCTGTATATCAGAATTGTGCCAAGTGAGGACTGCCTGCCTGCAGCTGCTTAGGTTGATGCAGTCAGCAGTGACAAGTCCAAGACTCAAACTCAAATCCAAGCCTTTGAGTTCATTCTTTGATCAATGCCTTGCAATTGATTTAAAAGTGCATGTATCCCCAGAAATAGGCAATTTCTTTTTTTCTGGAGGAGGTGTGGGTACAGGAGAGATGGGTACAGAAGGAATTAGAAGAAGAAAAAAGAAGTAGTGATGGAGAGAGAAGATTGAAAGGGGAAAGAGAAAACTGAGAATGAGGGCAAAAAAGAGAAGAATAGAAGAAGAAAATAGGCCAAAGAACATGCAAGAGCAACAGAACAAACAGTAGACCAGAGCAAACGAGAGAAGCAGAAAGAAATAGGAAAGGAGAGAGGAGAGAGGTAAGTTCCTACAACAGTGATGCTATGGTCAGTGTGAAACATTACAACACTGCTCCTGATAAACCCTTTCCAGTCCTCTTTCCTTGCACAAATTCTGAACTCTTTAACTACCAAAATGGTGCCACACTCATTTTTCCTTTCTTTTTGCCTGACACTCCTGATCCAGCAATATCTGTTCAATTATAACACTGCCAGTGGGCATTTGAAATGAGTTTTTGTTATTTAATAATTGATATAAAAGTACATAATGTAAAATAGTCACTCCTTTACAAAATAAATTCCACATGATTAATGAATTCTAATCAAAGAAAACCATCAGAATATAAAGTTATGAAAATTAGATCCATCTTTAGAGTAATGAAAAATTATAAATAAGAAATAATCAAAAAACTTAATTATGTAAACATTTAAAGTCCTAGTATAACAAAGACTAACATAACTGAAATACAAAAGAAAACAAAGACTGAAAATATTGGCAGCAAACTTGAAGATTTGTAGACATTGACAAAAGTGCCTAGACTGAAGCACAAACAAACAAAGGACATAAGACAATTCATTCAAAAGTAAACATAATTACTAAGCAAGCAATTGAGAAAATATTCTAAAACTATTAAAATACTAATAGCAGGGTATCATTTTGCACATGAAATATAAACAAATGTTTTAAGTAAAATCCCTATTCCTGGTCAAAATGCTTCAAAACTATTTTCTGACAAACTGATAAGAACAATTTAAATGTGTTCCACTGTCTTACAAAGCAATTTTGCAATGTATTTTGTGAGATTAAAAAAGCTCATACAATTTGACCTTGTAAAATATTCATGGGAATATCTAAAGAAAAACTAAAATACATGGAAAATAAATGGCCATGGATATTTTCATTGAAGTATTAGTTACAAGGTGAAATTGGAAGTGATAATTATAGAACTATGTGAAATATTATGCAGCCATTATAAAACAAATATAAAAACAAAATATTTATGAAACATGATAAAAGAATAAAACAAAATGCAAAAGTTTATAAATGTCATTCTACGTATTTATTGTAAACATGTGAGACATTCTAAATTTGTAGGCCTTGACTACATAGGCACAAAATTAAAAAGATAGTGTGCAGTTGATTGGTCAGTACAATTTACATTTTTTTTCCTTTTGAAAGTTTCCATAATTTTTTTGTATCATGCATTACAAAATAGTATACTTTGACATCACATTTCTTGGTGAGATCAGACTTTACAGAAGTAGACAATGATCTCTCGTTAAATGAAAAGAACCAAGGAAATGATTGGACAAAAGATGTTTCTCAAGATAAACATGGGAGTAGTATAAAATCCATAATGAAAAGTTCTCTTTCCCTCTGCCTTATCAAAATGGTCTGTCAAAAGACTAGAAACTAAGCTAGACAACCCACAAAAATGAAGGAGTTTCCACTTTTGAAACTCCCTAAAAGAACCCAACATGAAAATACCCCCAAATAACTTTATTTTTTTCATGACATATTTGAGCCACTTGAAGACTCAACTCTAAGCCTGTTAGCAGTGACAGTCATTTCAAATTTCAGATTTTCCCATTTGGCTCAAATTAAACTCTATTAGCAAAAAATAGTAAAACTATTTCCTCTGGATAATCATAAAAGTACCAAATAAAAACAGTGATATAGCTTGGTGATGCAATATATTCAAATCACCTATTTTCTGACTTAGTAATTAATGGCAATGAAATGCATGGAGCTACTGCATAAAAATATTCTGAGACATGTTATGTTTGCAGTCAATTGTTTTATTATCCCCAGTGCCTTAGAGTTTTATGTTATTAATACCAATATATTTTCCATCAGTTGAATCAATAAGGACATGCTATAATGAATGTTTCATGCTCAGTCTCGAGGATAATAGAAAAACTGACAGACTAAAACAACGACTGGAGTTTCCTGCTATTCTAATCTAAGTTCTTAAGGTAGCTGCAGGGTTTTTTATCCAAACAGCGCCTGGGTTGCTGCTTCCATGCCAGCTGCTTCAGTATGGCAGGAAAAGTCTTGCTTTCTAAGGGTTGCAAGGCTGAGCCCCGGTAGGAGGCATCTATAAAGATGCACTATTGCCACAGCAGGAGAAAGATATGGAGGCAGCTTTTCTACCCATGGGAGTGGGAGGACAACATCTTCCAGCAGCAGAGAGATGGAGTTCCTCTCTCTCCCTGGGGAATGACTCAGAAGCAAGTATAGCCAAGCACCAAAAACATGGCTTAATGGCTACCAACTGAACAGACAGAAAATTGCTGTACCTGTAGTGTAATGGTAAGGATGGTAAAGGGTATATAATGAGCCCATGGAGACAGTGCTGAGGTCTGTTCTAGAGACAGTTTCCCAAAGGAGGTGAAAAATAAATGGAGGTTTTAAGAACAAGGAGTTCTGCAGAATAAGAATGGGAAGAAGGAAAGGTCCTAGGGAGAGATGACACCATACAAATTATTCACACAGTGGTGGATAAAGCAGACAAATTCTCTACCCATATGGGTAATAACTAAGAGTATGTGGGGAAGACAAACAATATATAAATATTGGATAAATGCTATGATAAAAAATAAAGCAGAGTAGGGAAAGAGAAGATGGGGACAGATATTTTAGATAAAATCATTGTGGAAGGCCGCTCTGAGAAGGTGACATTTGGGAAAAAACCACATTTGAATCAAGTGAGGGGGTAAGACATTTGAATTGGCTAAGTAATTAATGGAAATGAAATGCACAGAACTACCACATTAAAATATTCTGGGTGAAGAGTGTTCCAGAATGAGAGAACAGAAAGTACTGTTCTGAGATAGCAGCATGCTTGGCATGTTAAAGAAACAGTGAGAAGACCAATGTGACTGACAGGGAAGTGGAAAAGGTATCCTGGATATGGAATATGTAGGGTTCTGTGGACACTGGTAGAAAGGTTTTCTAAAAGATAGTCTCGACTTCTGTGCAAATAAAAGAATGTAGGATGTGGAACATGTGAAAAAACAAGAAGACAACTCTGAATTGATCGCAGTTACCACAAAACAAAGGTGATAGTAGCTTGAATTTAAGACATTGGAGGTCGGATTCAATTTGTTTGTTTGAAGGTTCAAATGGTAGGATTTACTAATAAATTGAAAGTAAGACAGGAGGTGTGTTATAATGAGTGTTTCATTCTCCATTTTGAGGATAATAGAAAAACTGATAACAAGCATCAAGAACACTGATGATGGTATCAAAGTTTGTAACCCAAATAACTAAGTGAATGGTGATATTGTTTTACTGAAGGAGAAACAGAATTGGAGGAGAAACAGAATTGGAATAGTGGGGAAGAGGAACTGGAAATCATGAGTTAATTCAGTTTTAGGTAAATGGTGTTAGAGATGCTGGTTGGACATGCAGAGTTCAACTACTTTTTTAGGATATACAGATTTGGAATTCTGGGGAAAGGTCAAGACTAGAAGGACACATTCAGAAGCCTTCAGATTAGAGAGATTATTTCTAAATGAGCCTGGATATGTCACCTGAGAAGTAAGAGGAACTAAGGAAGGTACCTGAGGAATCAGCCCTAGCCCACTCCTACCACATTTAGAGACTGGAAGAGAGAGGGTTTCCATAAAGACATCTGAAAAGGAGTGGCCAGTGATAGAGCATGAAACCCAAAGTTACCCCAGAAACTAAGTGAAGAAAGTGCTTCTGAAAGAGAATTCATCAGTTGGGTCACTTGAGAATTGACCATTGGTTTACCAACATGAAGGTCTTTGGTGATCTTTGCAATTGTGTGGAGCGGTGGAGACAAAAACTTGACTAAATTGAAAAAAAATGGGAGGAAAGGAAGTAGACACAGAGAATGAGAACAATTTAGTAGGAATTTGTGCAATTACAGAGAGTTGAGAAATGAAGTAATGTCTAGAGCAGAATGCTTTTTCTAGAGAAGTGTTTTTTGTTGTTGTTTTTTTTTTTTTTTTTTTTTTTTTTTTTTTTTTTAAGAGAGACTATCACAGAGTATTTTCTTGCTAATAGGAAAGTAGTTAGGGGAAGTTGTCAAGGGAAATTGATGGTCTGAGGGAATAATTGAAGAATCAAAGTCCTTGAAAATTGAAAGGAGATGAGATCTAGGATGTGAAAAGACAAGCAGACTCTAGACACAAGCAAACCTCCTCCTTCCAAAGCAATAGATGAAAAGGCAGCATTTGCAGGCACAGATGAAGGGAGAAGGGCAGAGCAGCAAATGCCCACTCACTGATGGAAAGGAAAGGAGTTCAGTGAGAATAGAGCCGAAAGTGTAGGGAGGATAGTTGTTCAATGGATGAATAACTCCTTCAGTTATCAACTCGGGAGTTGTGAGATGCTTGTCTTACATGATCATAACTTGGATTTGAAAATGTACTTGAAATGGTGTAATCATAGTCTTCTATTATACCTGCTTTAATAACAACCATGCATAACAGATGGCATGTGTCAGGTATTACTCTAAGCATTTTGCATATATTAATCCATTTAATCCTCACATCAAATCTATAAATTAGGTACTATTATTATTAGTATCATTTTACAAAAGGGAAATCTGAGGCACATACAGGATAAGTAACATACCTAAAATCATATAGCTAGCAAATAGCAGAGATAGGATTTCAATCCAGGGACAAGAGCCCACACTCATTGTTAGTTGCTATATTCTGTCCTTCTGATTAGAAACCATTTCAAAGATACATTAAACCTGTTTTTAAAGCCATGCACCTTCATAGATACTCCTTTACCACCCAAGGTTTATAAAGTGTATTAAATTGAATTAAAATATGTCTGCATATTTTAAGTGTGGTCTAAACATCTCTCCATATATACTAAACTATAAGCTAACTTGATGTTTAACCTGTTCTTGTAACAAGTAGTGGAGTCTCCACCAATCACAGCAGCTGAGCATCAGCTAATCACAGGCAGCCAATTATCAGTTCAAACCAGGTTTAAATAAGTAAATGCTAAGATTTAACCAATGACACTATCTCTGTATCACACTTCTATTCTCTGTATGCCCTTCCCTTTTCTCTGTCTATGAAAGTAACCCACCCATGTGGCAGGGCAGAGCATTTGGAATGGTTTTCAATCTGGAGTACTGCCTATTCTAAAATGGCAAATAAAAGTCCATTAAGAAACTGAGTTTGTTGTAGTTTTCTGTTTAAAAAAATGTGACTGGGGGCTGGGGTTGGGGTTCAGTGGTAGAATGCTTGCCTTGCACATGTGAGATACTGGGTTCGATCCTCAGCACCACATAAAAATAAATAAATAAAATAAAGGTATTGTGTCCATCTGTAACTGAAAAAAATATTTTTAAAAAATGTGACTGGGAAAAGAGGGGTAGGAGGGGTGGGGGGAAGGGAAAAAATAACAATGAATCAAACAACATTACCCTATGTAAATTTATGATTACACAAATGGTATGCCTTTACTCCATGTGCAAACAGAGAAACAACATGTATCCCATTTGTTTTCAATAAAAAAAAAATGTGACTGGGAAATTGGTGATTCCATGGTGATGGAGAGAGCATACCAGCAAGTGTGGCCGTCTACCTTCCCCTGGTCTGGTAAAGACATTTGATCAGACCCTGCTTTCTGAAAGTTCATACTCTTACCTTCTAGGCTTCACTGCCTTCCCTGTGTGTCCCCTTGAACAGCTACACTAAGTTCCCTGAAGTCACCCAGAGCATGAGCTCTTCCTCTAAACTCCTCCACATCTGATTTTCTAAGAATCCAACCAAGCCAAGGGGACCATTAAGCAAACAGGAGTACAGCATAAACCACTGGTACTTGCTGGTGCTCAGTGGTCTTCATTTATTTACATTTCCCAGACTTCTGTGCAGTTAAAGTGAAACCACATTGTTGAGGTCTGGCTGATAGGCTGTGATTAGAAAAGACAGTGACATATGTCAATCTGGATCCAAAGCAATGAAGAGTCATTCTGCTTTCATCATCTCTCTCTTACTTCCTTGGTAATCATTCTTTTTAAAAATCCAGATGATATAGCTAGTGGATGGAGGAGAGCTGCCCAACTCTCATCAGATTTTAGGTGAGTGAGAGATATGCTTTTGGTGGGTTAAGCTATTGAGGCTTTGGAGGTTGTCTGTTGACTGGTGACCCTCAGCTACCAATACTGTTCCTAGGGAGCCAAGCTTCTGCCTCTGACAGAGCAGATGGTGAGAAGAAACGCTTATCCCAGAAGTCACTCAAGCAGTCAGCCAGGGTGGCAGAAATAAAAAAAAAGGGGGGGGGGGGCTTTAGTGAATGGCTGTTTTGTTGAAAGGAACAGAAATTGCCTCAAGGTAGAAGAGCTATTTTAAGGATGACAGTTCTCAGGATCATCTAAGACAAAGAATAAAGTGTATATGGGATGGACAAAGACATACGAAATAAAAATCAAAGAAGTCATGTTCTCAGGAATCACATGGTTTCTCCCCTCTCTTCTTTCCAGTTCTCCTTCTCTCTTGGACTGGTTTTACCTATTTGCACACAACCCCACTCAGAGAGCCAGTCTTGTCTTTCATGAGTGTCCACCATCATCTGATTGGCTCATCTCAAGCTGTCTCAATGGCAGAGTCTTCTGAGAGGGAATTTGCACTTGTTCAGCCAACCTACCTTTGGATGCTGCTGAAGTAGGTAGCATGATCTTTCACCCAGTTCAATAATCCTTGGTCACAGGAATAGATCTCATTATTTTAGAAGTGACTGTGAGGTATGGGCCTAGGCAAATTCAATCAGAAGCAAAGAAGAAATCTTAAAAGAAGTTTTCTATAGAAGAGTACTTTAGGGTGCCTTATGAGAGAATTACTAAAATTGCTAAGAGTTTAAGGGGAGCATTATGAATTAAGGAAGGAAAAGACAGGGTATTAGGAGAAAGAAAAAAGACCAGGCCAGAAGGAGAAATTAATGGAGAAGTGAAGCCCAAATTACTGCAGAATTCAAGAGATGGACCAGTCAGACAACTGCAGGGTGCCAATCTACCATGGCCACTAAAACATCGTTGAACTATATGGGGCCAGTTAATTCACGCTTCCACACATGGCATCCCACACAAGCAGGCAAATATAAATTGTTGCTAATCTATGCGGTGTCATTGAATAAAGTTTTTATAAAGCATATTCCTCAGTAAAGCTTATGTGTCTCTGTTGAGCATTTTTGCAAAGTGCATAGAACAGCTACAACTTCAAACCAGTCCATGGACAGTTGCCTGAGGTCAACCCTCAGAGTCAGCAAAATTTGAAAAATGCCATTATGCCTGACATAGAACCATGTAACAACACAGTGTTAGTTTTTAATATATATTTCAAGTTCTTTAATACATTCCCAAGGAAGGCACTTCTGCATTAGGAAATCACAAAGAAGAGCTGAAAAGAGAACGGAAATACAGAAAAGTGCTTTTGTAGAATTGATTTCACAACAGTGACCCTGCCTCTCCAGGGGGAATGATTTAGTAAATGAATGTGTTTCATGATAAAATAAATATTAATAGAAAATCAGTTTATCTTCACCTCTATTAAATGTTTAGGAAGTATCAGTTTGAAGGGTTGCCAAATTATTAACCCAGCTTGGTCTGACTCAGGCTGGGATTGTATGAAAATAGGAAATAAATCAGTGTCCTGTCCTCATTGATCCTGTGGATAAGGATGGGAAAATGATGACACAAAGTGGTAGATTATAATTGTTACACTGTGTGCAGTGTTAAGATGTCAACTCCTGACTGACCCCAACTTCCCCTGCAAAGGAAGCAAAAGGGGGCACTGTTACTGAAAGACCCGCTACACAGTTAATGACTTAATCATAATATACTTAGTTTAGATTTAAAGACAAAATTTTTGAATGAGGAAAGAACACCATTTCAAGGGACTGTGACATATTTTATCTCCCTTAATCCTCACACCCTCACTGGTAAACAGATCTAAAAAGTTTTCCACACTACACAAACAAACTCCCACAGATACTTAAGAACAGTTTCTTACAAATATAGTAAATTTAAATTTTCCTCTCTTTTCTCTTTCCTTCTAGAATCCTTAATCCCTCTTATCTAGTATTATCTTGATGCAGTGAATACCAGCTTCAATTCAATTTGCTGAGTGTTTGTCAGATTAAATTGAACTCTTTGTGGAAAGTCTACTTATGTGCTGATAAAAACAGAGAATAGAATAGTTGCTACCAGAGGCTGGGAAGAGAGGCATGAGGAGATAGTGGTCAAAGGGTGCAAACTGTAATTAGACAGGAGGAATAAATTATAAGTATTTAAGGTGGCTAGAAATATTAATTAGCTTGATTCAATCATCCCTCACTGTGTACATGTATCATAACATGACTGTGTACCCCATAATTACATATGGTTATAATTTGTCAAAAATACATTTCAAATAGTATGCTGGGTATTATAGGGACCACAATATCATATGAGAGTTTACCATCTTCTAGACAAAATCTCCTCTCAGGCATGGCTGAGAGAGGGACCCTGGAGCTAAACAAAGGCACACAGTAGGAGAAACCAATTGGGCAGACTCTGGGATAAAGTTCAGTGTACCAAAAAGAAGATGGTACCCTAAGGAAAGGCACAGGATGATTGATGCTGGCCAACTTGGCCCCCAGGATCAAGAAGAGTCAGCAGAATAACAAACATTCAGCCAGACAGAGGGAAAGGGCACAAAGGAATTCCAGAGCAGGTGAAGGACAGGCATAGGGGGTTGGAGCCTGTGTCCTGACCCTCAGAGCAGAGAGGCCTAGAGTAGCTATAGGCAGGTATTCTCTGTGCCATGGGAGCTATAGGATGTGTCCACAGAAGCCCCAAGAGCTCGGGACAGAATCTTTGAGAAGCTTATCCTTTAGAGATATAAGGACAAAGAAGCCATAATGAAGAAGACCTCAGAATATTGCAGTTTCACAAAAACCAAATGGAGGATAGTTTTAAGGAGGAGGTATTTGCCACCAGAAAGGGCAGGGAAAACAGAAAATATAGCCACTGGTACTGATTGGCAAGTTGTCAGAGACTTTCTAGAAAGTTCAGGTCAGGGACAGCTCCCTGGCACATGCCATATACATCTACAATGAATCACATTTTATTCTTGAGTCGGTTCATGTGACTCCCACATGGTATGAATGTAAGTCATTTTTTTATTTCGACAGGTACTCAAGCGTGTTTCCAAACAGAATGGTTTTTTTTTTCTTCTAACCTTGCTATTGTAAGAACTCAAAGTCACACATTGAATTTAATTCTTTTTTGTGATCAATTATTTTCTGACAGGGAAATGTCTCAATTTCTATTCAGATCAACTGATGGAATAGGGCTTTCAAAATAGCAACAGATGTGTCTGGGGACCTGCATGTAGTGAAACACAGGGTGGTGGACTGGTCATGGTGGTGTGTGGGGGGCACAGTAGTGGTGCTATTGAGTCTCAGCACATAGTGCCCTCAGGACAGTGTCTCAAAGACAGCCTGCCTGAGTGCATAATGGGAGACAGAGAACACACTTAAATGGAGAGTAGCCTTTACACCTCCTTGGGCTTTTTGGTAGGAGTTCTAAAGTATTTTTCAAAAGGGCCAATCCTTGCCAATAGGTATGACACCTTTTTTAAAAAGTTAGAATGTCTGAGTTTAAATCTTTCCCCATTTCTTTCTTGCTCAGGAATTTTAGGCGAACCTATTAACCTCATTTTTGAGGCTCAGTTTCTGCATCTATGAAGAGAGATAAGAAAATCACATCTTGCAGGTAGGGCTTATTGTTCTTCATGTAAGATATCTTGCACAGAGGCTCAATAGATGGTACTATTGTCATTATTATTGACAAGTAGATCTTTTTCCCTCCAGCCATAATAGATAAAATAGACCAATAAGGGAGAGTGCTACAGGCTAGTAGAAATGGGGAATTCAATGTGTACTGTGAAGTGAAGAAAAAGGGTAGCCATGGAGCTCTGTACATCATTTATAGAAAAGGCTGAGGGAGGATCATAGTCCAGGGACCCACCAGTACAGTTTCCAAAGTACCATATCATTCTTTCCAAAGTACCATATCAGTCTTTGTTTTGATCAATGCTTCCTAGGTATTAAAAAAAATTAAGGAAATAAATAACATAAGTTTTAAATTACTAAACCATTGGTAGGGGAAACTGAATCCACATAAACTGAAGAAAGTTGAAATAAAGAAGCAGTTGAAGTCTGAAATTCAGTCAACAGAAAATAGAATGGAATCTCTACACACCTTTTAGGGTCAAATATGTCCAGTTACTTGGGCATGAATTATGTTGCATATGTTCTGCTTTTCTAGGTAAGGTATGAGCCTCAGAGGCATAACTGCCTTGAAAAATAAGAGGAAAATTATGGCTTTTGAAAGCTGGCCATGCACTCAAGTCTGTTGACATTTGCTCTGTGGTTTTATACACCACTCTGTGAAAACCATGGTTATTTTTCACTATAAATGCCTGAGTAGATGCACTATGTCCACTGGCTTTGGAGGCCAAAGTCAGCCTAAATAACCAAGGGTTTAGATGAGAACCAGTGTAGAGAACAAGAGTGGACTGAATTTCAGAAGTCTAGCTTGGAGTGGATGGTCCTTTTAACCTTGAGAGGTGCTGGCTAAGTGGTCTTGAACAAAACTGGTAAGTGACTCAGAGGTTCAATCTAAGAACAGAACATTTTGGAAGAGAGAGAAAGAATGAAAGCACAAAATGACATTAGTTCATGTCATTTGGTTGCAAGTGAAAAAAAAAACAAAAACAAAAAACCTTCTTGGTCTAGATGTAACAAAGAAAAGCTTGAGATTTACTAGGGAGAAGCTAAAACAAGCTGAGGAATAGCCACTCCAGAGTGACCACACCCCAAGACAAAGTTGCAGCTGATGTCTGTGGCCCATCCTGATGATAGGACCTAGCTCTCAATGCCCCATTTCTGTGCATCTGTTAGTTTATCTGGAGTGTGGAGGGAAGGGCATATTAGCTAAGAAGAAAATAGTCTATAAGGGCCTTTCCCTGCTGTTGTTTCCCAGGTAACACAGCCCAGACTCCTACCCAACGCCACATAGAAAAAGGGAGAAAGAGATGAGCCAGAGAAAGAGAAATCCCACATTGACAAAGTGTCTTCAGCAATTGATGGGTATCCATGGAATGCACTTTTATCTAAAATGGCATTAGGAGACAAGGAAAGTGAAGATCACAAATGTACATCGATAGATGAATGTATAAATAAAAGGGGTATATAAGTCCATGTTCATAGTAGCATTATTCACAAGAGTCAAAAATGGAAGCAGCCCAACTATCCTTCAACAGTTAATGGATAAATAAGATGTGGCATATACAATTAAAAATAGAAGGAAATTTTGATACATACTACAACATGGATGAATCTTATGCTAAATTAAATAGGCCAGACACAGAAGAACATATACTGTACCACTTCATTTACATCAGGTAGTAGCCAAATTCACAAAGACAGAAAATAAAACAGTACTTGCTAGGGGACAGAGGTAAGGAAGAATGTAGAGACAGTGTTTAATGGGTCCAGAATTTCAGTTCTGGAAATGGATGGTAGTAATGGTTACACAACACTTTGAATGTACTTACCACTTTATTCCTAAACTGGCTAACATGGTAAATTTTATGTATATTTTATGTATATTTTAACATAATTTTTTAATGATAAAGAAGCAGAAACCACATTGAATATGTTGCAGAGAAGTGAGCAAAGAGAAAGCAAATGTACATTTGTATATGTGAACGATTTCACAAGAAGTTTTTCTGTGAAGAGAGGACAAATGTTCTTCCTACATCTACAGGAACATGTCATTACATGTCTTCTTTAAATCCAGGCAGAAGGCATTTAGGGGTTTGCATATGCCAATCATTTATTTGCTTTGTTGTGCTTACCATGGTCCACTGAAGAGTCCACTAAAGTACCCCACAAGGAAAAGCCCCAGGACTTGAGCATCTGCCATATAGTTAAGCACAGAACTCCATAAGACCTTTCCTTTTATTTCTTCTTTTTCCCATTAGAATCCTGAAAAATTCAGACACCACAGAGCAATAGGGGAGGTAGCAAGACAGATTTCTAAAAACTGGTCAGCTCTCATCTGGAAGGAGCACAGATTGCATGAGAAATTGAAATTTTTATGTAAGACTGAACTTCTTAAGATGCAACTGTTTTTTCAATGCCAAGAATTAGTAAGAATAGCTATAAAACTGGTCTAAATTGTTATTGAGGGACAGGAGAGGGAATTTTGGCAGATCAGACTTAAAAGGCAATATTGAGATAATATAAAATTGTTTTCAATTCATCCTACTAAATTCAGCTTGCTGATAATAGGATAAGCTTCCATTTAATCTTTACAGCAACCCTAAAGAGATAAAGATAATTATATACTTCCCATATAGAGAAACCAAGGTTCAACTAAGTGAGTTAATTTACCTAAGGTCCTACTGGCAAGTTAAAGGACCAGTGTCTAAAGTACA
The DNA here is from genome assembly GCF_902686455.1 of Sciurus vulgaris. Lineage (NCBI taxonomy): Eukaryota > Metazoa > Chordata > Mammalia > Rodentia > Sciuridae > Sciurus > Sciurus vulgaris. The sequence continues at coordinate 105,340,820 of NC_136472.1, forward strand.
CATATTTCCCTTTAGGCCATGCTTCCTATTTTAATACGATTAATGTATATAAATACCCTTAATGAGCCCACAGATGAGTATGCAAAGGACAGGAATGTGATGACTGTTCCTTCTGGAAAGTCTGGCAGTGACTGCAAAGGAGATCAGTTTGGCCTCCAAAATGAGGTTTTCTGGAATGCAGGATCAAAGGGACTAACATTAAGCAAAGGGTCTGAATCCTTTATAGTTGTATGACAAGTATGTCTAAGTTTCTGAATTTCATCCTCATTTAGTGGGTGATTAAAAAAAATGGTTGGTGTTTTGTGGGCTTGTATGGCTGAAGTGATGGATAGCCCAAACAACTGAGGTCTGTTTTATTCATTCATTAACTCTTAACCACATACTTTTCAGGCTCTTCTCTAAACTTGGCATTTTAAATAGATGACAGATTCTGTTTGTTCTCTATACCACCATATTTATAGCCCTTATCTCTCAAATCCTCACTTTTTCCCTCATTAGATGTCAATGACAGCACCAAGGAAGAAGAAAGGGGGAAATGGGGCCATTATATTGTTTTGTCCTTCAACTGCCTCCTCTGTGTGACTATTCTTGTGCATTGGGGCAAAATCCCATCCACCAATTCTCTTGTTAAATTCAGATTCCTTAAAGCCTAAGGTTTCAAATAGCCCGTAGGTGTTTCTTCCTCTGACACATGTCACCAGTCTCTTAGTAACTGGGTTCAGATCTATTTCCTAATGGCTAATAAAAGAGCCAAGAAAAGCCTTTAAAAGACATTACCACCCTATGTCAGCTTTATTTAACTCTCAGTGCTTTGCCATAGGTTAGTATTGGTAATCCACATCTTCTGATTCTTCTACAATTGAAACCAGTGGTTCTTGACCTTCACAGTATACAAGAATCACCTGGGAACATGCTAAAGCATATTAGACATCTCCCAAGACTCATTAAGTCAGAATCTCTGGATCAGTTACTCACCTATTGGTAGATTATGAAGACCCCAGGTACTTCTAAAATACGGCTCATGTTGCAAACAGTTTTCAAAGCTATGGTTTCTCAAATGCAATTGGAAAGCAGTGCTGGTCAGCAAACTTTGTAACCCATTTAGGATAAGATAAGAAACTCATGCCATCATTGAGAATGTTGTTATGCACACTGTGGTTCAGTGGACATTTTCTTTATAACAAGAGAGTCTCAGTGAATTAAGCAGTGCATTGATTTACCCTTTGGTGATAGCTCTTCATCTTGTCACTGATCTGTAACTAAGAAAAGGGCTGGAGATGTAACTCAGGGATAGAGTGCCCATAGGTTTAATTCCTTGTACTGCAAAAAAGAAAGAAAATTGGTAAAGCACACTTCTAGATGTGTATATGAAAGTGTTTTCAGAGACAACTGGCATGTAGTTCAGCAAACTGAGCAGGAAAGAGCTGTCCTGAATGTGGGCTGCACTGTCCAATAGGTTAGAGGCAAAGTGGAACAAAAAACAGAAGGGGGAAGCTCACATATGCACACATGCTTGACTCTTCTTGAGCTTATCTTGGAAGGAGAGATGAGCTCCCTCACTAGACATTCAACCTGCTGGTAGCTTCCCATCCTCTAGAACTATGAGAAATAAATTTCTGTTGTTTATAAAAAAAAAAAAAGAATTTGAAGGCTGATTTCCTTGAGTAGCCTTCTGTACATATCTTTGGAACATCCAAAAATCTCCTGAATGCTCTACCATTTTTTTTTTTTATTGTGAGCACTTTTGATCCTGGGCATTTAATTCAAACATTTATTATTATGGTCCTGAGTTCTGTGAACCTAGGAGATTATAAATGTATTTTAAAAAGCATATAATTCCAAATGGAACACAGCATGAGCAGACAAGATGAAGACCTCTTGTCTTGATTGGAGGGTTAGGAAGCACTTTACTAAAGAAGTAATATGTAACCTAGCTCTGAAGGAATTAACTTGGTGTGCACATGGGAGAGGGATAAAGCTATATGACACATAATATGAAGGAAATGTTTAGTTATGATTTTAACTCAATATAGATTAGCCTAACTCAAAAAGGAATACACTGAATTGGAAGTCTACCATCTGGCACCAGCTTCCAGGACCAGCTCAGACAAATATCACCAGTCACCATCTGTCTCTTCATCTCTTGACTCCCTTTTCCTTTGTATTAGTATCATTCTTAGGCTGGTCTTCTTTACTTGGTAGAACAGAACAACCATAGAGACAGACCTAAGAGCCTCTGTCTAAGAAAATGAAAGATCTGTCTTCTCTTAGGATTCATCTTTATTGCCAAAGTAGTGCTGTTATTGACCCATACTTTGGATATAATATCCAACTGTGAACCAATCACTGGATTTCACTGATATGACAGTTTGAGTCCCATGCTCCTCCTCTGAAGGAAAGATGGAACTAGACAACAGAAAACCCACTAGACTGGGGAGATACATGTTGAAAAGTAAAGAGTGTAGGTGAGGTACATAGGGGTAGATCAACAGATGTCCATACATGTATATTGATGCCATTTTATACATTTTGATCTTTACCATAAGAGCAAAGAGAAATAACTTGAGCATTTTAAACTGTGAGGGAAAATAATCAGATTTGTACTTTAATATCAATCACCCAAACAGCAGTTGGATGATGGAGGGGGCATAGTAGATTGGGAAAGATCAGTTAGACTTTCAGACTGGGAATAATGATAAATTGGACTAAGAAGGTGAACATACACATAAAAAATGAACAGGTAAAAATAATATCAGTAGAATAAAATAGGTTAAAAACAATAGTAGTTGAAGATAAATTGAATATGGAAAAAGTGAAAAGAGGAGAAAAAGAGAAGCAGCTATAGAGGAGATCAAGAACATGAACTTGTCCATGTTGAGGTTGGGTGCTGCTATGATTGGAGTAAGTTCCTGTAAAGTTCATGTGTTGGAATTTAAAGTCTTCAATGTGGCAATGTTGGGGGGTGGAGGCTAGTGAGAGGCATTTGTGTCATGGGAACAGAGCCCCCATGAATAGATTCATGCCTTTTTTGCACAAATGGGTTAGCTATCACCAAAGCCTGATTCCCTTTCTCTCCTCCTATTTACCCTTTTACCATGATGCCCTCATCACAAGATAAGTAGATTCTGACACCATGCTGTTGGACTTGCCAGCCTCCTGCTGTGAATCAAATAAACCTCTCTTCTTTATAAATTACCCAGTCTCACATATTCTGTTCTAATAACATAAAATGCTCTAAAACAGCATCTTGGAGATATCAAAGTGGATTATGAATAGGGGGTTGGACATATGTCTGTAGAGTTCATAGAAGCTCTACAGGCTGGAGATGTAATTTGGGGAGATACTAATCATTTTCCAGTCAAAGTCATGAATATGCATGAGAATGACTAGGAAGAGTGTAGTGATAATATCTCTTTGAGCCTAGAGGAAATGCAATGCAGTAAGTATTTACATAGTTTTGACCAGAGTCAAAATGATCCTCATTCTTCTCTTAGTTGTGTATCTCCCTTCTGTTCTATACTCTCATCCAACAGCATGCTTCCTAATTTGGCCATTTTAATGGGAATGTTTTCATAGATTATTGTAAATTGCTACGTGATAAACAAATTACAAAGATTGAATATACAGGTATAGAGGTTATTGTTGTAATCAAACAAAGCCTGCAACAGAGTTAATCAGGTGCATATTTTAACGCTATGCATATTTTAATTTTGCTGCATATAAATTAGTCTTAAATGGTATTCAGTTCACAGAAAATGACCGTAATCAGTATTATATAGCCAAACCAAATCAAATTTTTAGTTTTTTTCCTTTTACTCAGTTAGTTCTCCAGTATTCATGAGAGTTATTACTGTTGATTTTTTTTCTTATGGATTGTTTAATCTCACACATGCATGTGTGCATATGCATACCCTGAATCTTATTGAATGATAAGATTACCTTATTCCTGTCACTACCTTATAATAGTATAACAATTTGGTTAAGCTAGGTTGAGGCAGGGTAGAAAATGTCCCAAAGATCATAATGGTTTGTAGCAACAGATTTTATTCATATCTCTGCTCCCACTCTCTCCATATATGTATTTGCAATGTGGCTCTACTCTCCATTGTCTTTGCTCTGAGACCCACACCAGTGAAGTAGTTTCTGTTCAGATCCTACTGGCAACTTTAGCAGATGGAATGAAGAGAGAACATAGATTGCCACGTGCCTGTTCTTAAGGCTTCCTCCTAGAAATGACACCAACCACCCCCATTCATTTTGCTGGTCAATGCAAATTGCAAGGGTAAGAACTAGGTCAAGAAAGATAGTTTTCCTCCAGGGAGGGTGTCAAATATTTTGAAAAAGAGTAGGGTATACTAATGCCACCTCCCTCTGGTAACTTTGATTCCCAGTTGTAAGGGTTTTTTTGCTTTTTGACTCGCAGTCATCATACAAGCCCTCACCAGTATACTTAGAGCATCTGGGTTCTAAAACAATCACACCACAATTTTCTGCTGAGTGTCCTGACTATCAAATCATTTGTGATAGTAGGAATCCTGGGCTATGAAGCTCTGGGTTGGCTGTCCTGAAATCACCATAATGTCAAGGAGGTGACAGTGTGGCAAACCAGAAGGAAAAACAGAAAGCAGTGGAGACTTAGATAAGGAGAGAGAAGACATGGATAGAGCTCATGTTTAGTGTTTGAGGTCAGTGCTAAATAACAACAGGTAGACTATCCCTTTGTATAGCCTAAAATAAACTGAAGTGGTTATTTTTAGAGCATCCCTAGATACAGGATAATTAGAGAAATAAGCATAATATTTCCCATATTACATATATTCTAGCAAGAACTCGAGCTAATATTTAACTCACGTTAGTCTTTATTGCTAACTGTGGGTTGCCTGTCACTATTCTCTATCATTCACTCAACCTTCCTACTCCCTAATTGACCTGTTGGATTCCATGTCTCACCTGACAGACATTTATTTGCACTGCCCCTCTTTTCCCTATACCTACCTTTTGCAAGGGGATGTCCATTTCTTCAGATCCTGGTCCCCCACTTTTTTCTAATGGTCTACAGATAACCATCCCATGGTATAAAGCAACCTTCACAAAGAAAGTTAGGTAAGGAATGGAAAAGGGCATGGTTCTCAACACTTCCCATTACAGTGAATGAATTCCTGTTCAAGGTGATAGTCATCTACATCAATGTTTGGAAGGCAAGTCTCCCAAGAGTGGGAGAGATACTCATGAAGATAGGCAGGAAGGGAGGCTAAGCAATGTCTTGCTGCATGACCATTCTCCTGCCACAGATGATTATTTCTTCTCTCTGCCTCTCCTTCTCCCCCCCACTTCCTCTCTCTCCCTTGATGTGTTTGGGGGGTGGTTGCAATATATCATCTAATAGGTAAGGGTACAAAGCAGGAATTTTGATCCTCACAAATCAAAGTAGGGCCTTGAATTGGACAAGATTGATCTGATTGGATAGAGTGTATCAGACATTATCCTTGGCTACTTTCTTGCAAGGGTTGTCTGGTACAGTTTTTGACTGGTCTTAATTCTAAAATCCCTCACTAGTTTCTGTCCCTGCCAGTACAACTTACTTGGACTTCTCATCTGACCCTTCTAGGATATGTTTTCAGGGCTCTCTACTTCCTATAATCTGAGTATATTTATCAGATTCAGAATAATTATTGAAGGACTTTTGACAGCCCAATTTGTGGCTTCTGTGTGATGCTGACAGTTCTCAAATTTGTCTGGTTTTTCTGTCTGATGCTGTTAGACCTCAACCAATTATCTTTTCATGTACATAGTTAAATGACCTGAACTTTCAAGTCATTGAATCCTGGGGACAGTGAAATTTTGTAGTTGAATTTTAGACACTGTAGACATTTGTTGGGTATATCTCCCCTAGAGATTAATTTATAAAAGTACGCTTTATTAAAAAAAATTACGATTTAGCCATCTTCAAATTAGAAAACCTTGGAATTACAGTGTAAAAATATTCCCATCCATTAAAACAATTTCCATCAATATCAAGTCCTGTTTCTCATCATTTCTGTGATATTGTCCAATTAGGAACAATGTGAAACAAGAAGTGCCCAGAGATGCTGATTCTCATTTTCATTAGTAGCAAAGGTCAGTGCTCATTTCATTTAGTTCCCCTTCTCTGGGTCTGAAACCTAATGTTGCTATGCAATTGAGCAATCAAGTTATACAAATGTAGTTCCTTGGCCATAAAAATCTAAAATGATTGATGGTGGATTTCCCATTAATTTTTAAAGTGCTTTGGTTGCTCCACATTATTAGAACATTGTGTCAAGTCATCTTTTCTGAGGCAGACATTACCCCTCTAATTTCCCATTGATTCTTTAATCTGCTGATCAGCTGATCCATTCGTTGATTTTAGGAAATCATTAGGTAGAACAGAGGTGTTTTGTGATAAAGTATCTGTCAATTTTATTTCACATTGGTATTCAAAAGGTCAGATCTGTTTTTTCCTTCTGAATCTAACTGGATGAAGGTCATATTGAAAGATGCTAGCAGAGGTCACAATGATGAGAGAGTCACCTTAAAAAGCATGAGTCCATCTTAAAAAAAAAAAAAAAGGTCACCCCCAAAACAACCAGACTGTGAAACTCTATATAGTCAGAAAGTTGAGGTTAAACTGCAAGGATCTGGTCAGAATGTAGGTAACTATTTAACTATTTCTTATTTAAATGCACTTCAGTCCTCAGGTCAGGAAAATTCTAAGGAACAGTATGTAGATATTAGCCATGGATAACATGGAAGTGCCTATAGTCAAGTCACTGAGTTTTTACTAGAAGTGTTCTCAAGAGCTGGGCCACATCTTGTCATTTCCCAAATGTGGAAGCTGAGGTCAGCAGGATCAAGATCCAGAGTTAGGTAGCTATATGGTCAGAACATGATGGAGGATAAAGGGTCAGTTCAACAACCTGAAGAGCTTGGTTCAAATCTTAACTCAGTTTTATTAGTTGTACATTGTTTGGTGGATTACTTGACCTCCAAGTATGTTGCTTTAGGGTTCAAACAAAAAGTATTTGTAAAATATCTGGTACACAGAGATTGCTTAATAAATTTAGTTCTCTTCATTTTCCTTTCTGTCTTAGGAGCACAGGAAAGGTAAAGAACATCCCTCTTTCTTGGAGAGCAAAAACTTATTTTTGTACCAACTTTCTATCTCTATTCTATCTTACCACTTTTTCAAAAAGGATGAGTTAGGAATAAAATAGTAATAAGAAGATGGAAATGAGATAATTATAACTCACAATTAGTTTTCAGGAACTGTGCTGTTATGTTTCAAACCCATGAGGAGAGAAGAAATTTCCTGCAAAGAGGAAATGTGAATGGATATCCCTTCTCCTAATCCCTTGCAATACCCCTAAGATAAAACATAAATGATAATTAACAGGGCAACAGAAATAGGGGCTAGAAGATTCAAGAATTTTGGGGAATCTCAGAATGGGATGCATTTTCTTTTTAAAATATATTTTTATTTTTAATTGACACCTAGTAATTATATGTATTTTTGGCATACATTGTGACATTTCAACAGATGTATATAATGTGTAATGATCAGATCAGGATAACTGCATATCTGTCACCTCAGATATTTATCATTTTGTGCTGGGAATATTCAAAACTCTCTCTACTAGTTATTTTGAAATATTCAATGAATTGTCAGTCACATTTATCTTGCTGTGCTATAGAACACTAGAAGTTTTTCCTTCTATCCCCTGTACCCCTTCATATTCTCTGTCTGCTGCCCTCTTCACACCCTTCTCAGGCACTGGTAGCCATGATTCTATTCTCTACTTCTATAAGATCAACTTTTAGCTTCCACACATAAACAAGAATATGCAGTATTCAGAGATGCCTGATTTATTTCACTTAACACAATGTCCATTTATACTGCTACTAATGACAGAATTTTATTTGTTTGTATGATTGAATAATATTCCACTGTGTGTATAGATATCATATTTTCCTTATCCATTTATCTGCCCATGGCCATCTGGGTTGATTCTATATCTTAGCTGTTATGAATAGTCCTACAATAAACATGAGCATGCAGATGTCTCTTTGACATACTGATTTCAATTCTGTTGGATACATAACCAGTGATGGGATTGCTGGATCTCATGGTAATTCTATTTCTCACTTTTTGAGGAAACTTCTTGCTGTTTCCCATAATGGCTATACTAGTTACAACCTCATCAACAGTGTATGAGAGTTCCCAGCCTTTCTCCGTGTCTTCACCAGCATTTGCTATTTTTGCCTTTCTGACAATAGCCTACATTCCTTCTGGGGTGAGATGATACCTCCTTGTGGTTTTGATTTTCATTTTTCTAACAATGGAGTTATGTTGAGCATTGAGTGGAACGTTTTACATTTTTGGCTGTATCTATGCTTCTGGGTTGGGATGGGAGAGTTGCATGTGATATTGTAAACCTTATGGGAAAGGACAGAAATAGAGAACCCAGAGAGTAGCAAATATTGGAAGAACAGAATTCAAATAGACTATAGTAGACTGGTTTTAGGATTAGAAAGGAAAAGATAGGGTTTTATGTCAGAGCCCAGTGAGGTAGCAAAGGGACTAAGCATGGATTCAGAGTCCCAAGAGATGGCATAAAGCCCAATAGGAAAGAACATTTTTCAAAAGAGAATTGAACAAAATAGATCAACCTAGTATAGAAGGTGGGAGTTCCTTAAAGTCAATGACCAATTATTTATCTTTGTATTTTCAAAACTGCCATGAAATAGCTATGCAATCATTATTCACTAAATGAATGAGTGGGTGGATGGGTAGATGGATGGAAAGACTGAAGGAAGGAAGAATAAATAACTCTGGGGTCCAAGGCCTGTGTGGACTTTGAGTGTGTGGCGGGGTGGGGTTAGTGGGGATGGGTAAGTTAGAAAGTCTGAAAAAAAATCCCTATAATCTGGGCCAAATGAAGCAAATAATATACTTGACAAAAAAAAAAAAAAAAAAAAAAAATGCTCTCATCCTTGAGTAAATTTGGTTGGACAATTGACCCATCTCTGTGCTGGGCTTCAGGGAATAGGATAGCCATTTCTACTCTGATAAAGTCAACTGTTTCCCCAACCTTGGATAAACTTAGAAACTATTCCAATTCTGACACCCCCCCACATATCCATGCCTCAACACTTCATAGGATATGGAAAAGTTAGCTACAAACTAGAGCTGATCATTGTGAGATTCAACAAGTTGTTTTATCTCATTCTACAAGGCCCCAGTGTCTTTCCTTCTAGCCTTTCCCATGCACCTGGCACAATTGTGAAACAGATTCATGAACGCTAGGAAGAGCATCTGTAGACACAAGCCTTTGTCTCTTGTTTCATATTCACTGACCCTGTTGTTCTGCACCCTGTTGGGCTGTATCAACACTCCTTTCATGGGTTTCCCTCTAGCTTCTGATTCCTTACATTGGCATCTCCTTTTCCATTGTATCTGCTGAATTTGATAACCTTTCAGCATGAAAATCTAGCCTCACTTCCCATTCTTGCCCCATTTGCTACCAATATGGATGATAATTTAGCTAGTTCCTCATGCCAATAAAGAATTAAACTAGATATAGTGCTCCAAGATAAGCACATGCCTAGCTTAGGGCTATATACTTGTATTCTCTCTACCTCCAAATATTCAAATAGATTGAATTTTTCAAGTTCACATAGATTCATATACTTTTGCAATCATAAGTTTCTACTCAAATGTCACCCCCTGAAAAAGACCTTCCTTGATAGTCTAAAATAGTATACCCTATATCTTGACTCCAGTTCATTTTCTTTACATCTTATCCTACTTGAAAATATATGAGATATGTATGTTTCCTTGTTTCCTGTTTATCATAAGGACTAGAAATTAGTTTTTAGAAATAGTTACTTTGTCCAGTTGTTCCATCATCATATCTCTGACATCTAGAAGAATTTGTCATATAATGAATATCAAATAACCGTTTGTTTAATAAATGAATGACAACCTCAAGCCCATCAAGAAGTGATCCCTGACTGCATAATAAGAAAAGTCAGACCGATCCATCACTTGGTTTGATGATGATCAGAGTTGACTAATTGGCTGTAAAACTTGCAAACAGAAAATAAACCTCAATCATATATAAATATGCAGTAGGATAGTTTTAAATTATTCTTATAAATGAATACTAGAAAACAGCCTAGAAGCCTGCTTCCCAATATACCTTTCCTCAGTAGAGAAACCCTAGTGACAAAATTAATTGAACCAGCTTTTCCCCCTACTCTTTATCTGTCATTAATCATTTGCTACTGACAAGTAGAAATGTAGCTTACTTGTTTTAAATGTAATTCTGGCTCATCTGTTTGAACTAGTAATGATAAACATATATACTTTTTGTATGGGATATCAAGATTTATAGTTTCTTGGAGTCAATATTGATTTCTACTTTACCTGAATCAAATTTCATTTCTTTGGTCAGTATGTTTTGAGAGTTGTCTTACCAGTCACAAACATGTTTTCATTGAGAGTCTAAATTAAGAACTATGTGTCTGTCTTCCCATGGCTCCTGATCATTATAAGGGGATGCATCACATCAAGTGGATATTCCTGCCCTGAAGGAGAGCCGTGGCCTAGCATGGGCATGTGGGAAGGCTCATTGGGACCCATATTCAGATGTGTAAATCATTCCTCTTCATGGGCATTTATTTCTTTATTCAAGTCATCTTCACCTGTCCCTCCAAAAGACACAATTCAGTTAATCATTTCAATTGGAGAACAGCAGTAAATAACACATATATAACCAGTCATTGTTTTGTAACAACAGGGATGGATTCTAGGAAATGCTTTGTCAGGTGATTTTTTACATGGTGTGAATTTTGTACAGTGCACTTGTATAAACTGATGTAGCCATGTGATCTAATCTTATGGTACCACCACTGCAGTTGCAGTCTGTCTTTGTCTGGATGTCATTATGCTGCACATAGCTGTAATGTAAATTGTGAATATCATGGCTACAGACAACAACAATGAAGTCTTCCTACATGGTGAAACAACTAGCAAATTCACAAATCTGGGCTGTAAATGTACATCTACTGTGATAAAAATCTGTGGCTTATTTAAGTAAGGTACACATGAAGTAAAAGAATCAGCATGCAAATTAAAGCTAAATCCAGTTCTCTGTTTTGGTAATACAGTCTCATTTATTCTCTGTAATGATTTCTATTTAGATAAAAACTTCCAAGTTGAAACAACCAATTGGTTATACCCATTAAAAATATAGTATGAAATTAACTGAACAGTGTTCCATGAAAAACAAAAGAGGTTACTCAGTGAAGTATAACGTTCTTAATTGGTATTCCACACATTAACAGCAGAGCCATCACATTCAGGATTCTGGAAGATATATATGGCAACAGCAAAACAGCAACTAGCTTTTAGAGGGAAAACTTGCATTTTCTGACAAAAACACAGAATAGGCTCAAGGACTTAGAAGAGTCTCCCCTCTCTTTTGGTCCACAGCTCTTAGTCCTTGATGGTGAAATCTCCTTTAGGATCATTTGCTCAAATAGGCTTTACAGAGTTTTAGCCCATGATCAGTTTCAGGAAGTTATTCCAGAAATACTGATATTCATAAACAAGTTATCCCTAAGTGAATATTTAAATTGTGTATTGGCAGGAATTGAAAATTTGAGAACAGAAAAGTTGATGAATCATCAGGGTTTCCTGTACTATTGCATTTGCAGTTGGAAATGTATAAAGGCAGGAAAATCTTAATTCTATATGTTGTAAGAGTGAGTTTCAAATATGTAAAAGAGGTTGTCTCTCTCTTTGGCCCATGTGGGGACTTTGTCCCTAAGAGATAGAATTTCACTTAACATTCCACAGACTCCATACAATAGGATGCTCTGTCCTGAAGAGAAGACCCTTAAAACAGTCACTGGGAGGCACTTCCACTAGCAAGAATAACTTTTCCCCATTTGGATGCAGGAAACACAGGATCTGGACAGACCTCTGCCATAAGTCACTGAGTTCCCCATAATCCTCTACCAGCTGGGCTACTACCATCAGAAAGGCAAAAATCATGGTAAGTTATGTTATGTTTTAGGCAAAATGTCTCCATACCCTCATTGAGGGTTTGGAACTCAGAGATGGAGGAAATTCTTTATCCCAATCCCACTGTAACTCTGGAGTAGACATCTCATCCAAATCTCCTTTAGCTGCTATTGTAACCACCCTAACTCTGACTTTTGGAGACCCCTGGGAGATTAGCCTCCCTCAGGGTGAGGGGACTAACTTGGGGATAAAATCCTGGCCCCCTTCCCTCAAGATGGGACAACTTTGCATATGTCTTATATTCCAGAACTCTGGAATCAGTCACATGCTGAGCTCCTAACACTTTCTGATCCTGTTTGACTGGTTTAGTTCATTTTTTTATTACTATAACAAAATACCTAAGGCAAGCTACTTATAAGTAGAAAATATTTGTCTTATTCTGGAAGAGCAAAGTTGAAGGATTGTGTCTAGTGATGGCCTTTTGTTGATGGCATGACATGGCAAGAGACAGGGAGAGTGTGTGTCTATTTTGTTTCCTCTCCTTCTTATAAAATCACCAACATTCAATCATAAGGTCTCCTAAAGTCCCCACCTCCAATAACATAGTCAAATTAAGTTTCTACCATGTTAATCTTAATCTCAACCTCACCGTGGTAATTAAATTTCAACTCATAGATCCTTTGGAATATACTCAAATCATACCTAAGCCATAGTACCCCCATCCTGAAGGTGTTTTCCCAAAGAATATTTTGTCCCAGAGCCTACAGAACCTGCTCTAATACAGATACATTCCCTCCCAATAACAGTTGGGGCAAGAGCAGAATGAAAGTGTTCAACTGAGAAGATAGACATACCTGCACCATTTCCTTTGGAAGAATCTCTAAAAGCCCCCTGGAATTAAGGAACCCACTAACCAAGTTGGCTGCACAATCTCCCTAGTCAAATACAGTCACCAGTGAAACCCAAATGGGCAGTGGCAGCCAGATCTGCACTCCTACACTCTGCCTCCAACACCTCCCAGAGGGTGAGCCGCCATCACATGGGTGGAAAAGACTGTGAGTCAGACTTTAGATGCTCCTCTGTTCTCTCACCACATCAAAGAAGCTCAAAATGGTCTAGAGGTCTAGTACATAAAGCAGTTTAAAAGATACACTTCTATCCTATAGACAACCAAAGCACAAAGATGACATGCACAAAGGTCTTATATTTTCTTATTTTAAAATACAGAATCAGTATAAACTCTAAAATCTGATTTGGGATGGGAAGGATGGATCTGTATTTCCCTGACTAATTGTATTTGTGTGGGTGTGTGTAGGCTGCTGTGGATGGAAGCAGACGGTAGGGGACAGAGTGTTGATTTAGTCAGGGCCCTTTTGACATGCTATTACAGACTCCTTCATGTCTCCTTTCCGGCTCCACATACTCCAACAAATATCTAATGAACTATGTGAAATACTTTCTCATCTTCTCTTTCTGGCCATAAACTCCATGACAGCAAGAAATGTGTCCTATTCATTAAAACCTCTTACCTTCTCAATCCAAGTAGTAATGACTCATCATCAGTGGCTAAAATTCCCATCATTGAATTCAAAGACCAAGCTCCACTGCCAGTTAGCAGTGTGGCTTTGAGAGTTACTTGACCCTTTTTGAGGCTCTATTTCCAAATAAGTAAAATGGGTATAATAGCAGTGCCTGTTTATTATGAAATTAAATTAAACAAATCCCAGGAGGCCTAGTTCCTGATCCATTATAGACACTCAATAATATTGTGTTTGCTATTACTATTATTATAATTTTAATTATTATAATATTAATGCATCACGATTTTATTATTCACAGTCCTGAATGAAGAAAAATGTTGAGCTTCAGTTCCTGCTTATGAACATAGAGTCACACATATATGTGAATATTCTCTACATGGCTCCTTCACAGTTTCCTCCTGTTTTGGTGGTTCTTTGACTGCATCAAACAAGAATCTTCCCACTTAATTTAGATGATTCATTTTTCTTTCCAAATTCAACACTTATTTCTCTGGGGCACTCACCTCTGAGTAACAAGATTTGTGGAGGTCATCTGAGTGGGCAGCTCTCAGTGCAATATATGAGAGAACATTAGCAGACCCAGTGGCCCCAGGCTTCCTGGCCTGTGATTTACAAGTAGAGAAAGCAAGGGCTGCAACTCCAAGTTCACTGTCCCTAAGAGGAAGGTAAATGGCAGCAGAGCTTGAAGCAGAACCTGGATCTTCATTCCTTACCCCTCAGACCATTATATCCCTCCCGTGATCATGTTCATTCATCTCTCACGTGAGTCCCTGCAGTTCTGCCCAGTGCTAAAGGTACATATGCAACAGAATCAGGCCTGAAACCACTGTGAGGTTGGCAGATACAGAAGCTCCTTGTTCACCTATAACACACCAGAACACATTTAATACCAGCAACTGCGGAGTGAGCACATTCCTCTTTTCATCCTGCTCACCAAGCCCAATTGTAATATCTTCAGTCATGGACTTGCCGCATCAAAGCTTCCATTGTCCTTTTCATTATCAGAGAGAGTTTCCTAAGAAGATTCATTAAACATTGAGCTAGAGGCCTACTATCAATTTGGTGTCAAGAGAATGCAAACAAAGCGGGAGAATTTCCAGGCTGATTTGATTGTTAGTGGCCTGAAAACATATGTCATTGAGTATATTTACCTAGCATACATGGGGGGAATTATATACTCATTAATTCTACATTATTCAGAATAAGTTTTCTGAAGCATGACTTCTTTAGCTTGTCTCTGATTGGGAATGTGCTATACTATCATTGCAAAGGATTACATGGGGATGAATATTGTTAACTATTGCATTGCACAAAGCTTAGACACTATTTCTTAGTTTACAGTGTTTTCAACTGTTTTGGAGAATGTCATAGCCCTTGGAATTTAAACCTTCTGAAATACTAAGTAGTATATTCTATATCAATCATTATATAATTTTTATTTTCCTTTAGTATCTCTTATTTGTAAAACTCTTTCATGAAATAGGTTATATTCCATTCTCATGCTTGAAGGACTAAATAGAAATCTTAAGGAAGACAGAGTGACTTGCAGCAACACTGGCTGTGTGCATGGAGGTTTTCAGAAAATTCAAAGCTGGGGCATTGTCTTCATTTTTACACACAGAGAAAGTACAAGTAAACAAGTCTTTGTGGTCTTGTATAGAGCAGCTAAATTTCTACAGTGCTAAATTAATTGATTCATATTACCAGCTCTAATAATCAAATTATTCCTAAAGGTGATAAGTAACTTTTTTTCAGAAGGGTTTCTGCAAAACATTATTTTAAAATATACCCTACTCCCTCTTCAGACAATACTCTAGATTAAAAGCACTCTTTAGTCAAATAAGCTTTAGAATGCCACATTTTATAAATTATGTTTGAATCTTCATAATTCATAACATAATTAATAACATAAAGACTGTGAAGTCCTTTAGTGAAGAGATCTGTTAAATTTTAAATTGCCCAAGTTTATCTGATAAGAAATCCTTTATTGATTTACACTTAAAGTATTACAAAATCAACTATTACAGAAAGCTCTTTTAAGACACCTGTTCATTGTTTCCTTTAATGTGAAGCAGCCATCTCTCTTTACAGAATTCAGGGGAAACAGAAACACTTGAGGAGTCACTGGGCTAAGTAAGAACAGCAAGAGAGCACTTTATCTTTCTCTGACAAAGGGATTTTTTTTTTAAGTTGGCCTTTTTTATTAATTCAGTCTTTTGTGATGAAGGTTAAGTGCCCGAATCCATATTGTCTCTACAGATAGCAGGAACCATTTACTGGTCTTAACTGGTAGCCCCTTCCATCTTCATGCTTCCTTCCCCAAGCAATGTGTGGCTCAGAGGATGACTTCTTGGAGCATGTCTATAGTTACCATGGCTACTCCTGAGCAGGTACTGCCTGAACGCACCTGGTGCTGCTCCAAAGCTTCACAGTCAGCCTATAGATCACTAATGTCCTAGATGGCTCTCCCCTTCTAGTAATATAATTGGATCCATTGCTCATCTGTCATGCCCAAAGTAGAAACAGACAACAGGCCATCTGTTCCACTTCTCAGAGTTCTTCTTCCTCAGCATGAGGCCCCATCTCTGCTATTCATTGTTACCATGGTTAGATGCACCCATGGTAACAATGAACTGCGTGGCCTTGGAGCTGCCCACTTAGCTGTCTGAGTGACACTCTGATTCAGCATTGACTCCTTCTTTGGTTGTGGGGGGTGCTATTCTTACTGAGATCTGAGTGTGAACAAGTAATACAAATGCTATGTATTTCCTGGAGGTGCTTTCCCTGGACTCATTTAATGCATTTTAATGGCTCATGTGTCCTCTGCAAATGGTTGGGTTTATTTTGACCAAATGTGAAAAATAATTAAGACCATTCTAAGCCAAATGAAGTGTTGAAATGTGCTCGAAGAGGACCTCAACTACTACAAATGTCTATTGTCTCTGACACTATATGATAAGGTGTGCTTTATCTGTTCACTTCTACTGAAATGCTCATGCTGGGGCTTTTCCTTCCACGCCACCTCCACCTATCTGTATCAGGAAACCTCTCTCCCTGCCCTTTGATACAGATGTCATAAAAATATACAAGCTTGCCTGGGGTGCACAAGGCCCTGGGTTCCATCCCCAGCACTCCAGCACTGCAAAATTACTTAACTAAACACACACACACACACACACACAAGCTTATGAGAAAGAGGTTGGTGCTTTGAAGGGGCTCAGCAAAGAGCAAAGTCTTCAAGCACCTTGAGCCAACTCATTCATAGGACAAGAGTTTGGTGTTGGTAGGTTGTGGAGAGAAGACTTGTCTACCACAACAACAAGATAAAAAGCTAAGTGTCTTCTCCACTATGGCCATGAGCACTCATCCTTCCAATGGTGATAGGTGAAAAACAGATGTGGCTGAGCCTTTCTTCCTCCTTCTCCCTGTGAGGATCTTCCTGATTTCTAAGACCTGAAAGTGTCCCCTGTACACAGCTGAAACTAATTCTGATTTGAAAACAACCTCTTGCCCCAGTATTCCTAAATATCTATGTGTCAACAATTCATGAGCACTTACTATATTTGTCAGGCACTATGCTAATACCTTACATATATTGTTAAAGTTTGATCTTAATTCCTTCAGGTAGTTTCTATTATCCCAGTTTACATTTGAGTAAATTGAGGATTGCAAAGAGATTCTTATTTACCCCAAACCATGCAACCCTCAGTAGGTGAAGCTGGAATTCAAATTTGTGTCTATGAACTTCACTAGTCATATTGGTAACCTCTTTACTACGTTGCATCTTACTATTCTGTCTGTCCAGGCTGGAGTTGTGGCTCAGTGGTAGAGCACTTGCCTAGCATGTGTGAGGCACTGGGTTCAATACTCAGCACCACATATAAATAAATGAATAGAGTAAACATTCGTCAACATCTTAAAACACACACACACACCACAAAACAACAATCTGTCTGTCCACCTTGTCTCTGTAATTCCAAATATCTCATTACTCAGCTGCTATGTCCAAGGGTTGTTCGATCTGCCAAAATGTTTTCCTGTCATCCCACCTTTTCCTACAGCCACCCCATTCTCTTAGGCCTTTTTCCATCCTCAACCCTTCCTTTATGTCCCAACCTGCTCTTGCCAGGCAGACCATATCCAGTCAAATCCCCAGCCAAAAACATACACTTGCAATGCAAATGCCATGCTGCTAAGAAGCATCATGTTCCACTACCCATGAGAAAGACTCATAATTCTTACTTCTTACATAACACTTTACATTTGGTGAAGCACTTTAACATATTACCTTATTTAATGTGAACAAATAATTGAAGGTTTGAATAGCAAAATTACTCTCTCTTAGGCAGTTCGTATATAAACTGGCAATGGTGACATTCTCCAATAAAGGAGGGAAATATTTGAGCCAAAAATAATGTATGTTTTTTATAAAGTCCTTTAGAGTAATTAGTGGGTTTTCTTTTCTCAGTTCACAGTTCATATTTGCACTTTCATAGACATGGTATGTTTGTATATCACAAGTCTCCTGTTTTATAACCAGGAGCAAGTCTCCGTTAACATTTTTTATTGATCACAATAATTAGAAAAGCCAGTGGTTTAGCAAGTAAACAAATAATTACCTTGAGTTAAAAGCACTCAAAGTTTTTCTTTTTTCTTCCTTTTTTTTTTTTTTTCTCTGTAAGAAATGTCAT
The DNA here is from genome assembly GCF_902686455.1 of Sciurus vulgaris. NCBI lineage: Eukaryota > Metazoa > Chordata > Mammalia > Rodentia > Sciuridae > Sciurus > Sciurus vulgaris. The sequence continues at coordinate 105,359,098 of NC_136472.1, forward strand.
AGGGATTGATTGGGAAAGGATGAGAAAGGAGTGTCAGGGAGGAGAAGGGAACACAGACATGATCAAAGCTCTCTCTCCTCTCTCTCTCTCTCTCTCTCTCTCTCTCTCTCTCTCTCTACATATATATATATATATATATATATATATACACACACACATGTATGGAGATGCCATAGTGAAACACATAAATTTGTACAATTAACATGTGTTCATAATTATAATAAAATTTTTGAGACAACAGGGACATTTGAATATTGGACTTACATATCTGAGGGTAGTAGGAAATACTGACATTTTTGGTATAATTAAACTTTTTAGATATGGATAGTTTTTTTGATTAAAAAATGAGTCTTAATCTTTAAAGATTGCCTACAGAAAAGTTACCAGATGAAATGATGTCACGTTTTGGTTTAACTTCAAAATAATTTGGGGTGGAGGTGGGAAGTGGAGACAGAATGATGAGACGAATTGCCTGAGATGAGAGGAGCTGGGGGTAGGTGTGGGCTGACAGAAGTTGATTGCACTGTTATCTGTACTTTTTAATATGTTTGGGAATTTCATAATGAAAACATAATAAATGTTACCACATAAACACATTTTTAAAGGTAGTGTTTTAAACCCATAGTTATGCTGTTACTCTTCTTTAGTGGACAATAACATTTGGCTATATCATTATAGTAGTAAACCATGTATACTGACTGTTCACCTATGTCTAAATTAATATGCATTCAGATGTCCTCTGTCACACCCCAGATCATCCTGACAGGGTCCTCTTTGTGTTAGGATGGTATTCATTCTGTTTCCCCCATTCAGAGCAACTCCCTAGCATCCTTTTTGTGTTCCTAACAGTTTCAAAAGATTATCTATGGAAATATTTTGAATATGTCTTCTTACCACTTAGAAGCTTTTTGGGGAGGGGGAATTCCAAGACCACTCTCAGGTTCAATAATTTGCTAGAAGAATTCACAGAAATCAAAAAGGCCGTTCATGTTGATGGTTTATGACAGAAAGGGTACTGATGAAAACCAGCAAAAGTAAAAGGCACACCAAGTAAAGTCTTGCTGAAGCCAGGCATGAAGTGTCCAGGTGCCCTCTCTCAGTGGGGACGGGACATCACATAGCACTTAATTCTCCCAAATGATGTGTGACAGCATGTGCAAAATATTGTCAACCAGGAAAACCCATATGAACCTTAGGGTCCAGGATTTTTATTTGGGGTCAGTCACATGGGTGTGGAGTTCCTATAGGTCTGACCTTAATCAAGTCTCTGGCATCCAGAAGTCAGACTGATATAGCTAGACTTAGGAACCAGGTGAACAAAAACAGGCATTTATCATAAATCATATTGTTAATATAAACTATCTGGTACAGTCCAAGGTCTCAGTCATATGAACATACTCTTATCAGGCAGGATAGTTCAAAGGCTTAGAGCTTATTTTCCAGGGCCAGGCCATTCTTTGCCTGATTGAGTGCCCCAAGACTGATGAGTTATTTCTTGACTGCACAGAAACCTGTTGAACAAAACCTTTAATATTGGTTTAAATGTCTCTAGTTAGCTTTATGCTGATTACCTTCATTAATTTAAAGAATACAGTGGACCTAAGGCAGTCCTGGAAGCTGTGGATACAAAACTGGTTAAAACGTGATAGCTCTCTTACTTTAAAAATATCCCTGAGTAGCCCTTTGTAATTGGAGGGGGTGGAGGCAGGAGAGAATTATTACTGGGTAGCTGTTCAATTGTAGCACACATTGGTCTGTTTCTTGTAGATACATCTCATTCTTTAACAACTAAGAATGGTTTCATCTGTTTCATGTACACTTTAGAGAGCAATGAGACCCTTTGTACAAGTGATGTTTTCTATATCATTATGCTCGATTTGATGGAAGCCTGTGAAGAACACAACAGGATATGGCAGAAAGAACACAGTGTCATAATTTCTATATCTGCCACTTAATAGCTGTGGCTTGGCTGGCAAAACTCACAATTCTGGATTCCAGTTTCCTCATGCATACAGCAAATATCTGGACTGTGTAGTTCTTAAGATTCTGTGAAGCCATTAGTGTACTTCGCCAAGTGATCCTGGCTTTCTTCCTTCAGGGGAATCTGATGGGATTGCATCCCATCAAAGTCTTCCTTTGGTCAATGAAATACAAGTGGAAGGACAGGCACCACTCCCAGGTAGGCACCTTAAGAACTCATATGTGATTTCCTGCATATCATACTTTTGCTGTGAGGACTGTGGAAACATCTTCTGAAATGGAAAGCCTATCCCTCTTCCCCCATCAAGCTGCATTGGGCATATAGCCTGAATGCAAAATAAACCTAACTTTTTAAATGAGACACTAATTTGAGGCTTGTTTGTTGCCAAAACAACACAAAATTTGATTTATCCTCGTTGATAGATTCCCCTCAGTCTCAATCCAATCTCAGTTGTTGGATAATGGCAACTGCCTCCAAAGTCGGCCTTGTTATCCAGTCTCACCCCAACTCTCCCAAACACATTGGGATCTTGCCAAAAACTTACAGTTGTTTTTATTTCTGTTAAATTATCTTGGCTTCTTTATCCTTAAGGGATAAAGTCCTTAAGGGCTGCCTCATGTATCAGCCCACCAGACTTTTATGGTCCCATCCTTTTCAAATATCTGGGGCTCCCCAACCCTTAGTCCAAAACATTAATTCTTTGGATGGGAGGACTTCGACTTATACCCCATCCAGTTGGTCCTTATCACTGCCAGTCATATCACTTTCCTAGGGGATGGTTGTTAGGAAAAAGTACTACAAATTATTCTAACTGGGGTGAGATGAAATCTCAGTGTACATCTGATTTGCATTTTCCCTGATTGCTAATGATGTTGAACATATATTTTTGGCCATTTATATTTCTATAGAAATGTCCATTCAGTTCATTTGTTTGCTTACTGATTGAGTTATGTTTGGATTTGTGCACGTGTGTGTGTGTGTGTGTGTGTGTGTGTGTGTGAAAGTTTTTGGTACTTCTTTATATATTCTGAATATTAATCATCTGTCAGAAAAATTACTGGTAAATATTTTCTTCCATTCTGTAGGCTCTTTTTTATGTTATTGTTTCTTCTGCTGTGCAGAAGCCTTTTAATTTGATGCCATCCCACTTATTTTTCTTGGTTTTATTTCTTGCCCTTTAGAGGTCTTATTAAGGAAGCCAATGCCTTTGACTATATGTTTTTCTCTATCAATTGCAGGGTCTGGTCCAATTCCTAGGTTCTTCATTCACTGTAAGTTGATTTTTGTGTAGGGTGATAGATAGGGGTAGAAGGAATATCAGTAGAGGCCAGATAGGGAATCAAGGTGGAGGGAAGGAAAGAAAGGGCAAAAACAGAGGAATAAGACTGACCAATTATGCTTTATGCATGTATGAATGTATCACAATGAATCACAATTTTATGTATGATTATAATTCATCAATGAAAAAATGACACATAAAAATAAATACAAGGAAGATCAGAAGAATAGAGGAAGGAGAATATGGGGAGACAGATGGGAAGGGAAGGAGAAAGCACTAGAAAATGAATTGGAACAAATGATGTCATGTGCATATATTAATATGCCACAACAAACCCCACTATTTTGTATAATTGTACTAATAGAAATATAAAAATGAAATGAAATCCCCAAGTTTAGTATTATTTTAATTGGGGATAAGGAGGAATGATCCATCTTAAGATAATTTGGTGACATTGTGTTTTCTATGCTTACAATATTTCTTCTGTATACTTGAGCAATATCAGTGAAAGAAAAATGTCCCCTCTGGAGAACTCAACCCTGTTGACATTTTGATCTTGAACTTCTAGTGGGATAGGGAAAAACATTGGAATGAACTTGACATAACTTTTCTATGAACACATATGAATACACCATAGTGAAATTTGCCATCATGTGCATTCACAAGATGCTAATTAAAAAAAAAAAAAACTATAAATAAATAGCAGAAAGATCAGTAGAGTAGAGGGAAGGGAAGAGATCAGGGGTGGGAGGAATGGAAGAAAAGGGGAAGTACTTGGACTGGATTAGAAAAAACTGTATTCCATGCTTTTATAAGTATGTCAAAATGAATTTTATTATCATGTATAACTAAAAGATCCAATATGAATAAATAAATAGTGTAAGAAAATTAATTTATGTTGCCTATGCCACCTAGACCAGTACTCCTTTAGGCAACTCTAGCAAACTAATACTTTTGGCTATTTCTTTTCAATAGAAAAAAAAGTGACTAAATTAAGATCAGAATTCAAATATAATGCAAAAATCTATCCCTCTTTTTTGATTTAAGAAACTTAATGAAACTAGTTTATTTCACTATCCCAAGGAAATACTGTGGTAACAAAAATAACAGACATATTTTGAACAATATTAATACATTTAATGCACACACCCAAATGTAGAAGAATGATTCATAAAGGAAGGAGGAAAGTCTGTGGCTTCTTTTCTAGGAAGGAGGTAAACTTAAGGCATGTCACAATTGGCAGACAAAGTGACTAGGAGAACAAAGGTAGAAACTGATGATATGGTTTGGATGTGAGGTGTCCCCCAAAAGCTCACATCTGAGACAATGCAAAAGGGTTCAGAGGGGAAATGATTGCATTATAAGAGCCTTATCAATGGGATTGATTGAGTGGTAACTGAAGGCAGGTAGGGTGTGACTGGAGGAGGTGGGGCATTGGGGGGCATGGCTTGGGAATATATATTTGTATCTGACAAGTGGATAGAGATCTCTTTTTCTCTCTCTGCTTCCTGATCACCATGTGAGCTTCTTCCCTCTGCCACAAACTCCACCAAGATGTTCAGCCTCACCTCCAGCCCAGAGGAATGGAGCCTGCTGTCCACGGACTGAGACCTCGAAAACTGTGAGCCCACAAATAAAATATTTCTCTCCTAAAATTGTTCTGACCAGGTCCTTTAGTCACAGTGGTGAAAAAGCTGACTAAAACAATTAGTGAGAAAATACAAATAAGAAATTCAAGGAACTGTAAGAAAAGAAAAAAATCACCTCGAAGTTAAAGAAATTTAAAAACCAAGGAATGCTGAGATGGTATTCATCAGTATATAAAGGGCTTTAGCTTGTCTAATATCTGTGTTAAGGTAATTTTAGAAACTGGAAGTATTTTTCCATATTTATATGACATCCCAGTTTGTCTTCATATTTTGTGAAATTTTAATAAAAGTAGTACAGAGTTGATCATTAATCTTAATTTGGGTGATAAACTAACATGCTGGCAACACAAAGCTATAAGAATACAAATGGTTATTTTTACCAGAGCATTGTGGTTGAAGACAAATGATTGCCAGGTTGCCTGGGTTCAAATCTTAACCCCGTATCAGCAAGCATGTGGCCTCAGCTAAATTATTCAGTCACCTTTTATTACCTGTTTTATCATCTGCAAAATGCAGTTATATTACCTAATCCATAAGATTAGTTGTATTACCCATCCAAAAGATTAGGTTAATAGACATAAAGTTATCAGAATACTTCCTAGAATAAAGTGAGAACCATACAAATATTCATCATCATCATCAATATGAATCACAAAGAATCTAGGAACTATTAGCCTATTGTCATGGGTGCTGTTTACTTTTGGGAATGTTACCCTGTGACCAGAAAATTTGAGAACAGACTGTGTCAGGTGGGGAGGCTTTTTACAAAAAGATGAAATTATTTTTAAGATGAAATTGAAAGAAGAGTGCAATTGAAAGATAGATTTTCTCAGATCAATATTTTTAAAAAAAGAAGAAAGGGTAACAAATGATCAAATGAGTACCCTAGCTGTATATTCCTGTCCCATGCTCTGAAATAACTCATTTTTAAAAAACTTCATTTATTCTTTTACTCCAGATTCTTCTCAGCAATTTCAAGTGAGGATCAATCATTATAAGCCTGATTTCAAAAAGGAAGAAATTAATTCTTATTTTTTTTTTTTAGCTTACAATTCAGTTTCTGCTCTGAATGTTTTTTTCCCCTGCTTTAGAAAAATGTTAAACTATCACAGAGACTTTTCTCAACAGACCCCTGGATTTAGCCTTGGTTTGTGGAGAGGACTGATTGCTACCCAGATCACGTGCTCAACAGGGAGCATGCATTGACGTGATGGTGGCCCCTCAGGGCCACACTTACTTCCAAGCTTGGGCATCCATTTGCAGTGGGCCTGCCAACACCCAAAGTAACAAACCCCCAAACCAACAAATACGGGGTGGGGGTACTGCTTCAGAAGATTTGTAGGAGAGATGCTGGCAGAAATGGAGGCAGACATTTTGGGGACTTATTTCTAGACCCTATAAGTTTGGGATTTGTCTAAGAATTTTCACTGGATAAATCTGGCATTTTAGATGAGGTGGGCTGGACTACAGGAAAGGTTCAGTCTTGGGGGGAAATAACCTCCTTATTGTTCTCTAACCTTATAAAAATAGCTAAAAATGGAATGGTTTTCTGTATGCCAGGTTAAAAAATAAAAACTCCTTAACATGCATTATTGCATTTATTCCTCCCAATAATCTCATAAGTAATTTTATCACAATCATTTTCAAAAATAAGTCTTAGAGAATTTAAGTAATATTTCGAAAGTGATATAAATAGTGAGGAACAGAGCCAAGAACTGAGACTAGATTGTCTGACTCCAGAACCTAAGCTGCTAAATGCAGTGCTACCCTGCCCTAACTCTCCCTTGCTACCCACCACTTCTCCCTTGGGCTGTTGGTCCTCCACACTGCAACAAGTTTTCTGCCTAAAGCTCAGCTTGCATCAGGTCATTCCTCTGCTTAAGATATTTTTATGACCACCTACTGCCTACTGAATTCCTGAGCTGGCCTTCAAGTCATTATGGTTTGCCTCTCCAAAGTCATCTTACTGATGCTCTGGGCTCCAACCAAACCACATCTGCTACTCCCAACCGTGATATGCACAATCCCCTGGCTCTGTGCCTCTACTTTCGCTGCCCTTTCAGCCTAGAACCTCTGCTCCATCATTTCCACTTGTTGAACAACTGTTACCTGACACCAGTGGTTACAGTAACAACAATCAGTGGTAACGGTTTCTTGAACCTTTCTCTATACCAATTTTATGATCAGACTTCTACCCTATGAGATAGATACTGTTATTATTTCAGTTATATAAATGGGGAAATTGAGGTTTAGTAATACCATCGCTACTAAGTGGACTAGGAAGAATTTGAATCCAATTGGCTGAAGCCAGAGTCTATACTATTCTGATGAGCAGAGACATGCCCAGCTTTGAAGTCTCATGCACCACAGTTGTACACCATTTTGCTCAGCCTTCTCGGTATCCCAACAGAAAAAAATTAGCCATCAGCCTCTGCTCCCCAGAGGGCCCCATACTGTGGGCCTCTGTTGCAAAAACTACTTCACTTTGTTTCCTTTTAGCTGTATCTCTCGCCCACAGGATTCACTCTGCTCGAGGCCATGGCATTTGTCTTTGTGTCCTTCATGAACCTGGTGCCATAACTGGAGCTCAGCAGGAGCTTCCTTGATGTATACTGAATTCATTCAATGACTGTTTATTGAACTCCTACTGGAAGGATCTCACCCCTGGCCTGCAAGCTCCTGTGTAATTGTTCTTATCCTTTTTTAGTTCACACCCCCCTTTGAGAATCTGATGAAAATCATGCATCTTTACAACAGAAAAATGCAACAACCAGTAAAATTTTACACCCTTCTTTATGTGGCTCATGAATTCTGGGTTCAGAACCTAACTGATGTGACTTGAATTATTAGAGAGCTGAATGTACATTGTCACTTAAAAATCAATTCTCTTTTCTCCCACGTTATAAAAATCCAACTGCAGCTACCTTAGAGAAAAGGAGGGGGCAGTGGTGGTGGTTGTTTAGCATAGTGAGTTCAGGAAATAAACAAGCAAATAGAGGTGAGAATTTGGCTCTGAAACAAAAAGGAAACCAGGCTTAAATTTTACCAAGATATGCACCTCTCTGCAGATCACTTTTAGTCTCTAACTAGCTTCCACTGCAACTTGGAGACTGTGCTTGCTGATAGCTCCTGTGTGTCAAGTCTCCTACTAGAGGGATTGGCCCTCCCTCCCTTAATCACAATTTTTTTAAAGATTCCAGGGAAGGATTCTGATTGGTCCACATGAGACACATGAACTCCCAGGCAACTGGTTGTCAAAGGAAGATACGTTAGGCTGAAAGGGGGATATCCTCCCAGATGGAGTAGAAAGTCAACATGGGTTTTCTCACCACTTCACACCTGTTTCTCATGTCCAGCCACCTGCACCCCTTGAGGCCTCATGCAGTCAGCACTCAAAGCTCTCACACTCTATATCCTCCAACCTTCATTCCAGCACCCTCAGAACTTACTGTTCTGTGTGGCAATCCTTTCAGCTCTCAGTGTTTTCATTTTTGAGAGAATAGTTAACTAATCCAGGGAACTGAACTGTGCCAGAGGAAAATAAACAAGAAAAAATTGTCACTCAGGCTGTATTGTTGGGAAAGACAGAAGTAATTTTATCAATCGTCATCTAAATTAAATAATCAGACAAGATCGGTCGCATTCAGGGTGGTATGGCCGTAGACAGAGTTGCCAAAAACATGCGATGGAGAAAAGATAGCCTGTTCAACAAATGGTGCTGGCAAAACTGGGAATCCACATGCAGCAGAATGAAACCAAACCACTATCTCTCACCCTGCACAAAACTCAACTTAAAATGGATCAAGGACCTTGGAATCAAACCAGAGACCCTCCCTGCACCTTAGAGAAGAAAAAGTAGGTCCAAATCTTCAACATGTCGGCTTAGGATGAGACTTCCTTAACAGGATTCTCATAGCACAAGAAATAAAAGCAAGAATCAATAACTGGGATAGATTCAAACTAAAAAGCTTTCACTCAGCAAAGGAAACTATCAGCAATGTGAAGAGAGAACCTACAGAATGGCAGAAAATCTTTGCCACATGCACTTCAGATAGAGCATTAATCTCCAGAATCTATAAAGAACGCAAAAAACTTTACACCAAGAATACAAATAACCCAATCAACAAATGGGCTAAGGAAATGAACAGACGCTTCACAGAAGAAGATGTACAAGCAATCAACAGATATATGGAAAATATGTTCAACATCTCTAGTAATAAGAGAAATGTAAATCAAAACTATCCTAAGATTCCATCTCACCCCAATTAGAATGGTGATTATCGAGAATACAAGCAACAATAGGTGTTGGTGAGGATGTGGGGGAAAAGGTACACTCACACATTGATGATGGGGATGCAAATTAGTGCAGCCACTCTGGAAAGCAGTGTGGAGATTCCTTAGAAAGCTTGGAATGGAACCACCATTTGACCCAGCTATCCCACTCTTTGGCCTATACCCAAAGGACTTAAAATCAGCATACTACAGAGATACAGCCACATCAATGTTCATAGCTGCTCTATTCACAATAGTCAGATTGTGAAATCAACCTAGATGCCCTTCAATTGATGAATGGATAAAGAAACTGTGGTATACATACACAATGGAATATTACTGTCATGAAGAATGATAAAATTATGGCATTTGCAGGCAAATGGATGAAGTTGGAGAATATCATGCTAAGTGAGATAAGCCAATCCCAAGAAACCAAAGGACAAATGATCTCTCTGATAAGTGGATGATGACATATAATGGGGGGTAGGAGGGAGGCAAGAATGGAGGAAGGATGGATTGTATAGAAGAAAGAGGGGTGGGAGGGGTGGGGGAAGAGAAAAATAACAGATTGAGACAATCATCATTACTCTATGTACTGTATGATTACACAAATGGTATGACTCTACTTCATGTACAACCAGAGAAATAAGTTTTACCCCATTTATTTACAATGAATCAAAATAAATAAATTATTAAAAAAATAAAATAAATGATCACCTTAACCCAAAGTAGTTCTAATAAGAAAATTATCTCAGACATTACATATGCTGAACTTCAATGCTACTGATGTAGACAGGTAAGGGCTCCCCTGTCCAATCCCTTGATCAACAGATGAGAGACTTAGGACTAGAGACCCACTTATCTAGGTCACTTGTAAATTAATATCAGAGCCAAGCTGGAGCTCATATGCCCTGACATCCAGTTATCTTTTTCCTTGATGATGCACCACAGATAAATATTTGTCATGGGCCAGTGGGGCCCCTCCACCTGTGTTGTTTCCTCAATGGGCCAAATACTTATTTGAATACTGTCTACAAAAATATAGAGAAGCCTGTATTATGGGAGGCATATGTTATAGGTGTTAGGAGAATGGGCTTTGGAGCCAGGTTCCGAACGGTCATACCTCAGACCTACCTACCACTTACACTCTTGAGACAAGTTAGTTAATATTTCTGGGCTTCAGTGTCTCCATGTATAAAATGAGTCCTCCTACAAATCTTTTATAGTGATAGTCCCACTAAGTGTTTGTGTGTGTGTGTGTGTGTGTGTGTGTGGTTTATATTGCTCTGGTTGTCAGCAAATACACACCACACAGACGCCAGTTAGTATTCTCTACAATGGGTTGTGGAAGAAAAAATTAATTCATGAAAATGTCTTATAATGGTATCCAATGCAGAATAAGTGTTTAATGAATGTAAGTTAGTATAATTAAAGTGAAACTGCCAGGAAAAAAATGGAATGTTTCAAAGGCAAAGGCAATAAAAATTAATTAATTTTCTAGAAGTCAAGTAGTTCCAACCCTTAATTAGCTAGAATTCTTTTCCTAACATGCCTTCTTATGACAACAACACAAAGAAACACTGTTGCCAGGAATATTAAGATAATAAAACAATTCAATGTAAATATCTAAAGTATTCCTAGCGGCCTAATCTACTAAGCGCATCTGCTATGCTTTTCAATCAAAGCTGGCAGTCAGGATAATGATCTGTGTCTCCTTAAATCATGTGATCTCAAAGACAAAGAAGTCATAATACTTGCTATCATTTGAGGACTGCTTGTCAAACAATGGGCAATGTGCTTAATGCTTAACATACATTATGACCATTTACACATCCCTCCACACATTATTTAATCCTCTTACTTAGGGGGTTGTATTTTAACACCTAATATACAGTTAGATATACACTTCACAGATAAGGAAGATGAAAAGTGGAGAAGTAAATTTTCCAAACTTATATAATTGTTTATTGTGGTTAGGACTTGCATACAGATCTTTTTTATTCCAAATCCAGCAATCTGAACATCTATTATAGTCTTTTATTTCTTTTTATTTTTAATTTTTAAATTTTACTTGTTCCAATTTCTTTACTATTAAGAAAAATTTTGACAAAATTTTAATATAAAAGTTTTTCCAGAGTAAAATAGGCCCTTTGGAGAGGGGACATGGATTTCTCTTAACAGTCATTATCTATAGTTCTTCCAAGGTTTCTAACATGCTCCTATTTCCTCCTATTACCACCATTCCAGTGTTGTTCTATTGCCCCCTGGTTGCCATCCCCACATATCATCCGTCATGAGATTCACAAACAGATCAAATCCCCACAATATTCCTTGGACATGTCAGCCACCATTTAATTCAGGAATAACTTCTTGTTCATACCTTTATTCAGCTCGGGAGGGTGAACTTTGCTTGTATTGTCTACTCAGCTAGCTCAGAGTTTCCCTGTTTACATTCTTAATATTCCACTTACCAAGCAAAGAGTGATTCATCTTTTATTTTCAACCAGAACAAAACAAAGGTTTCTCCTTGTTTGTTTCTTACTTATCTAGAAAACGTAACAGATTAGAAAACATCTTCCTAGGTCTGAGAATCTATTTCCCAGTGTTTGAATTCTCTTTCTGCCCACTGTGAGCAAGAAAAGCTGAGAGTTAACTGTGGACACAGGCTTGTAACTCCATAAGCACAGGAAATTCACATATTCATTTCTGTTTCCTCAGTAGAACCAAGAAAAAATATCTTCGTCATGGTGATGAAGAATGTTTATCCAACAAACAAATGAGTATATAAATGTGCATATTAGCCTCTCTGTCACACTGCTCTGTTTCAAAGAGGAAAGTTGTTCCATATGGAAAGACAGGTGATATAATAATAATAATATGATAATAAAAATTTTAAAAAGCACTAACTCAAGTGCTTTCTAGCTGTGTGATCATAAGCAAGTTGCTTGAACTCTCTGACTTGGTTTTCTCATTTGGAAATTGAAGGATTGCATATTGAATCATTCACATTGTTAGAAGAATTGAATGTACTAAGAAATTCTAAAATGCCTGTTTCATAGTAACCTTTCAAAAATCTATTTTGTTTTCCTTTCTTCCTTATTTTGTAAAATTTTCCCCATAAACCTACTGTTTTCTTACATTGATAAATACAAAGTATCATTCACAAAATCCTTTGCAATTTACAGAAAATATCCTGGGTTATCTTTTTGAAACATCACGATAAATCTAAAAGATAAGAAGAATAGAATAAACTCATTTTATCTCAAGTTATAGTTGACAAAACCTATTCTCTTCCAGTTTATACAGTGAGTAAATCATAGTGCCAAGATTCAAATCTAGATCCACTGGAGTAAATTCTGATCTTTCCTGATACTCCAAATAGCTTTTAGAGAAAGAAAAAATCTTACAATCCTCCAGATTAAATATTCTAAATGCATATTTGTGATACCATAAGAGCCATCTGCAGGTTTGGTGCAGGTTTGGTGTCTCTCATTGCAAAAGCACCTTTCATTGGTTGAAAAACCAATTACAGCAATTTTCTACCATTAACACTGGATCTTTGGAAAGATTGCAGCTTATCGTAAGAGCTCTGCATAAAACTCAGAGCTCATCAACTCTAGATAGGACCACCAGCTTTTGTTCTGTGGAGTCCACTGGTCAGGTATACACAATTAATTAGGACTATTTTTAATAAAACTCTAGTTTTTACACATTGATCAAAAGAATTTCACTTCTCTTTCTGATCTTCAAAGGTCTAAGAAGAAAGGGGAAAAACTGACTCTAAGAAAAAGTTTACTTATTTTTAATTTTTATTTGTTCTTTTAAGTTATACATGACAGAATGTATTTTGACATATACGTGCATGGAGTATAACCTTCCCATTCTTGTGTTCATATATGATGTGGAGTTACAATAAAGTTTATTTTAAACTAAAAGGTTATTCCATTTTTTATGAGCTATGTTGAAGTGCAAATGTTTCTTGTACGATTATTATATTATTCACTAATTCACATCTTTCTGGGATGACATTGTACAACCAAATAGATGCTTCTGTACAGAACAAAAAAAACCAGTCAACTCTGAGTCACCTCAGGAAACATTGTTTTAATAACAGCGTATCACCATTATTCAACATCCATTAGATATTTCTGAACATCTTTTGAAATATATTGTTTATGGAGATTTTCAAAGAGCACTGAATTATGCTAAGCCCAGTTTGAAGACAATGATCAATCTGAATTTGACTGACAAAGAAAATGGGAGAGGATGAAGAGACCTTGCATGCAATGCTGGGAAAGATGGCAGACGAAATGGCTCTGGCATCCAGTGTGCTGACCTGCACACCTGGACAGTACTCTTCTTCAACTCTGTTCATCTTAAGAAGAAGTCCCCGTTTAGAATGAAGAAACGGAGGCACAGAGTGACTAGAATTCTGACTGTTCCACAGGGCTGGGAGAAACCAACCTGGGAGAATATCATCCCCCTGAGGCAATTTCAACTCCCCCGTCTTTATCTTACCCCCCACAAAGTAATTCATCAGGAGAAAATCTAGCCACATATCTATTTCAAATCAGATTGTTTTTTTCTTTCCTTAGAAAATACAGGGCATCCTCATGTTTCCCCTGCTGACTTCAGCTCAAAACAATTATGTGACTCCAAATGTTCAGGCACACACAAATTGAAATAAAAACAGATAGGTGACTTGTCTTTAATTTTTGCCACCTGTTCCTGGTGTGAATAGAATTACAGCAATTTCACATATCAGAAAAGTTATTTTCAAATAAACTGAGTCAGACTTTCCCTCACTCATCTCTCTGTGGGCCACAGAATCCTGTAGCTATTATTGTTGAGGCCTTGAGGGTAATGTGTTTCTCAGTGCTGACAGCTTACCTAACGTGATTAAACAGACTGCAAAATCATCTTCCAAAACTGATGAGAAGAAAAATGGAAGCGGATAGAGAAAGTTCACAAAGTCATATTTCTAGACAAAGCATACCAGATCTCATTCATTAGGGGATGAATCTGTAAAGTGTGCTTTATGGTCAACCTCCAAGTGAAATTTGTTATATCAGCCTAATTTATCTTTCAACCCAGCTCAAAGGAATAATAAAAGCAATAGAAAGATAATGCTATGCATATAGTACAAGAAGCCTGAATTATACACAGTATAAGTAGTCCCTCAAGGGACATGAGTAGAGACTTCTACTGCTCTCAAATACCTCTCTGGAAAAAGCAGCCACCCTTATGCTTGAAATTCCATGATTTGAGACTGATTCATATTGTTTAGGCATCATCCCTAAAGATAGTATTCTCCTTTCAAATGCAGGAGTTCCTGGAGGTGGGAAGCAGGAAGTCAGTAAAATGGTAGTGTGGTTAGATCTAGGATACTGTTTTGCTGGTTGATTGACAGACTCCAGCATCCCTAAGATTCTTTGGGCATGCTGAAGATGAGAGTACCTGAAAGAAGCAAGGAGATGAAAACAGAGTGGGGTTATTTTTCACATGAGCATTTTACACCCTATCCGTAGGTATCAATTTTATTAACTGCTTGACAGAGTTCAAAAGACGAAGTTGGCAATAAATAGTGTAGATCCTCACATACAAAGAACAAGATATTAATTTGCAGAAAGAAAATGTCAAGAAATATGGTTTTGTTTACAATCTGTTACACCAATAGAAAATTCTCTTTCCCATGTTGTCTTGTGACAGAAGAAATACGTACTTTCTCCATTCAGATGGAAGAGGTTTTATGACATTCCATTTCTCTGTAAACATATAGTGGCATTGTTGCAAAGTGCTCATTTTTTCTTTTTTTGTTTTTTGCCTTCTGTAAAACAGTTCCAATCTTAGCTGTATAATTCCACTGAAAGCACTGGAGAAAAGATTTAACAGTACCTTCCAACCCTCTCTGGAGTCATCGTTTCTATTTGTTCTTGCTCTGTGGGCTTCTGTTGGTGGTGTTTCAGAGCCTGCAGTCTTGTAGCTAATAACAAATTTGTCACTCCTGTCCCCATCACTCAGACTCCCCCCCACCTCAAATGCTGTTGCTCCTGCCTGTGCCTAGCTCAGAGGTGGCTCTCTGAATGGCTCCAAGGCAGCCTGTCTGAGGGGAGTGCAGGCTGAGCCACTGTCAAGGTATCTGTCAGCCTCTTGGTTATCAGAGTTTATCAGATGGGAAAGATCAAATCGTTCATCTGCTTTTTTTAGTTTTGAATGCTGAGCATCTGGTGTTTGATTGTGTATTTCCATGTAAGAACACAATAATCTTCAAACATTTTGATAGCAAGTAGATCTGTGTGTGAGGGAAAAATGTCTTCCTGCTGATAAATGTCTCCTTAGCTTTGATAGAAGGTGTGGAAGACATCACACGACACCTCAAATTGCCAGGGAAAGCCTAGGCTCATACTGTCTTCAGAGTTCTGAGAATTCAATTCCCAGCCTAATTTACCTCTTTCAATTTGCAAGTGAGAAAGCTGATGCTCAGAAATTGAGGAGTTCCTGATCACCCGCTGAGTTAGGTGGGTGACATTGGAATTGAACTCGAATCAAAATTGTGTCTGCAGTCACTGACTAGAAACACAGGGTAGCCTTGTCTCTGGTGCTCAAGTAGACTAAGAACTCTAAACTCCCCCACATGCCAGTACAAAGATGAAGGATGGCAGTTTGAAGGAGGGTAAACGTTGATTTTGTTTGAAGGCATCAAAATTTGGTCCAACTCCAATGACAACATTCTTGGGAACTAGTGACAAGGATGTTAGATAGCTATCAAGTGTTATCTTTATTATTTAAATCAGCATAGCTAATCAGAAATAAACTAAGTGAGATATAAATCTGAAAAGTATTCAAGTAGGACAAGCAATACTAAGTAAAACTTTAGAGCGGGAAAGCTTACAAAGGATGATTTAGCCATTGAGGAGTTTTTCTTCTAGATGACCAGCACCTAATTAAGTAGAGATGTTGTCTCCTGGCTGGACCCAGAGGTTCAGCTACAAGTCTTGCCTGTTCAAAACTCTCTTCCCTATGCATCAACCATGAACACTCTCCATCAGAGCACTCACCTTCTCCTCCTCCAAGAACTACATCCCATAGTTGGTATGCTTGGAATGGATAATCCGTTAATCCACTAGAATCTCACTTTTGCCAACTACTCTCTTTGGGAATTAGTTGGTAAAAAGTTAGGATGGAGGACTAGAAAGGTCTGGTGATGTTGGGTGAATGAGGAGATGAAGGGAAAGATAAAAACTAATATATTAGTGGCATGTTGTTTTCCAGTCACCTTGCTTAGGGCTTCACGTATATTATTTTATTTGAGCCTCACAATAAACCTGTAAAGAAGCACAGACACTTTATTGACCCCAAAGCCTTTGCCATGGGACGACATATTTATTTATTTGTAAGCTGTGCATGGTATCTTTCTTCCGAAAGTATTTATGTTTTTAGACATAAATAAATAGAGCAGAATTAGGAAGGGAGCGATTGGACTGAAAAGTAAAAAGATAAAATGCAGCTGAGTGCTATGGTGTTCCCTCACAGATTCTGGGACTGTCTTTCCCAGTGACTGATTCAAGAGGCTAGAGGAGAAAGGAAACAAAGCATAAAGTTTCCATTCCTTTCAAGGATCTTAACCAGCAGGAGTTTCCAGAGATAGAAGCTATGATTTCTCAGGATTCTCAGGAGTCCTCAGCCCAGAATGCAGTGTGAGGAGCGGTAGGTTGGGGATGAAGTAGCCCACGGCACTAGAGTAAGTGGGCATATCAGGCATTTAGTGGAATAAGCAAAGATCCAATGGAAACTAGGTTTTGATCTCATATCAAATGCATAGTTGCACTTGAAGCAAGTTTTAGTCAACACCTTTGTTTAGTAATACTCTAGATGTGAAAGTTCTCAGTAAAGTTTCAGGTATGCACATAGGTGCCCATGCAGGTCACAGCTGAGGTGGGTGCTATTGGAGATACTCCATTAACATGAATCCTCATTCTCTATCCATCTGGGACCCAAAAACCTCACTGTCAAAACAGCTCAAGTTCTGCTCAAATAAGGTCTTGGATGTATAAAGATATATCTAATAAACATGGAGGTGGAACCAAAAGAATCCAACTTGCATAGAATAATAATGCACTTCAAAATGGGAAATCCCAAGTCAGTCAGGCAGAGGAACTTGTTCAGCAAAGCTCTCTCAGGAGAAAGGAAACAGTGTTTCTAGATACAGCCTGACGCTGCCTTTGAACTTCCCTCATCCTCCCTTCTAGAGAAGACCCATGGGCCCAGAATATAGAATGCTGAAAGAACCCTTGAAGAAAGTATGTGTGATATTTACTAAGTTAGAAACTAAAATAAGATTATTCAAACACATTTATTTATTCACTTAAAATAATAGTGAAATCTATTCCATGTTAATATTTTTGTAAAAACTAATTTTAATATCCCACATAAAAAATTACTGAGGAAAGTGGCATGTGGTACATTTTGCAAATCTCCACAATGTTGGATGTTTGAAAATATCTGGATTCTCACAACTCCCTCCACACAATCCTTTTAGGATCTACTGTTTTGGTTGATGGATAGGAGGAAATCCTATCTCTTGAAAATATGTACTTTGAAATTGAAGAGCATTTTACTCTTCTTTCCAGAAAACTGTGAACAGTGTTCTTTGACACTTCACCCAAACTCAACAAGTGGCAGTTTCTTACAGGTCATTTGCAGAATCTGAAAACATAATCTTTGAATTTATCATACTTGGTAATGTTAAAAATCTATTAGGCCATCTTGAACTCTGAATGGCTCTTTTACCCACACATGATTTTTTAACATCATGTATTGAATATTTGGAAAATGATGATTCATTGAGCTATGCACACCTTCCAAATGTTGACAACATGTCATTATCTAAATCAAAAAATCACTTATTAAATACTTCTACTCACTCTTTCAGAAATATCTTGAAGTACAAAGAAGAAACCAAGCTCACAGTGGCAGATGCAAGTTTTAATTTTCACTTAAAAGCTAAAAATTTATCATTGGTGACAAGCAAAACAAAAATTGTCAGTTATTTTCCCTGAAGGCAAAGGCTTACTTTGTTCATTTAAAAAAATATCTGCCAAATACACAAATTAATAACTATAAATTGCCTGGCAGACATACTTCCAAGTAAAATATGCTGTTATAGCTAGTCATATTGGTGTATGCCTATAATCAGAGCTACTCCAAAGGCTGAGGCAGGAAGATCTCAAGTTCAAGGCCAGACTCAGAAAAATTAGTGGAATCTGTATAAAAATAAAAAATAAAAAAAGGATTGGGAGTGTACCTGAGTGGTAGAACTTCTCTGGGTTCAATCCCCAGCCCCCACAAAAACTGAGTCATTTCACACACACACAACTGTTTTATTTAGCCTGCAACTTAAATAATTGCTTAAGTGCACCTTCCCCAGAGAAGCATTATATTTCAATGTGCAGCAGAATGCTTTTGTGTATTTCCCATTTTATCACCCAGAATATTAAAATGATACCTACTCATGGTTTAAATTTAAATAAAAATGATAAATACTTCATACCGTTTCATAAGAGAAATTTTTCAGTGAAACTGATATTTTGAATATTTTTTACTGTGTATGGCAATGAAAATGGAATGTTTCTATAAAGTTTGTTGGCACTGCCTTGATTTATACTAAAGCACCAGTGCTATTATCCACCATTGATTTTGCATCATCTGTGCAAATGAAATCTAATGCTTCAATATTACAATGAAAATGTTTTTTACTTCATAGGGCCCCTGAAAGGATCTTATTGAAATCCTTGGGTCATATTGAGAACTGCAGATCTAGGTCAATAGTTCTGAAACTTTGCAACTCACTAGAGTCACATGAGAAGCTATTTCAAATCCTGATGCCCAGGCACAACTGTGACTAATTAAACCAAAATCTCTGGGTTTAGGGCCCTAAGATGATTCTGATATGAAGCTAAGTTTGCAAACCAGTTCTCTTTCATTTAGTTTCCTATAAGACAGCAAATGAAAAATTATAAGAAAAGAGCTCTGAGTCTCCAAGAAGCCCCAAGCTCAATTCAGAATATTGTAGGTATAGGGTGGAATATCCATACAGAGACTTAGAAAACAATTTGCTGGGAAAAGTAAATGAGCAAATACATAGTAACTCTTAGAACAGTTCCTGGCACACTAGAAGCCTTAAATGTCAACCTTTAATATTATCAACTAAATTGCAGCTTTCATTTTCTATCTTTTTTATAGAAATATAAAATGATATATCAAAAGTGCAATTACATGATAAAAACTTCTTGAAAAATGAATATAGAGGCAATGCAACCAGAACAAAAGAGAGATAGTGTGAAGCCTAACTTCATCACTTAAGTTTACATACGTTACTTAAACTTTGGGTCTCAGTTTTTTTATAAAATGTAAATTGTGGACTCAATGATATATGTATATAAAGTGCTTGGTATATAATAGATGATAAATAAGTCGTACATTTTGTAATCATTGTATATAACTCACTATTCTCTTTCAGCCTTAGATTCCAAACTACAAGGTGGATTTAATGGTTTCCACGAAAACATTTCGGAAGGTTGAAATGTCAACCAAAGCTGGGTCTCTAATATGTGTAAAACAGAAATGGGAGAGAATGTGTGCATTATGTACTCCTTGTGCTTCTAGACCTTTCTCTCACTGAGACACCAAAGGGCCTAACACTCATACATTTAAAGAGACTGTTCTTCCTTAAAGAGATGTGTTTTCAGAAGGTAAGGTCCTTGTTAAACTATGCTTGGAAAGGAGGATTTGTGAATCTTGGTTTTCTGTTACCACAATGCCCAGCCTCATAGATGATGGTCTAATAAATTCAGGTTTTAGAGAGTCCATGGTATTTCCTAGTTGAAAGGCTATAGATTACAAACTATAGTGAAAGGGAAGAGGGACAGAAGGAAGTGGAGAAGAAGACGAAGAAACATAACGTGCTTTCTCTCTTGTCTTCAAAGCTGTGTTCACTGTCATTACTTCTGTTTTATAGATGAGGAAATGAAGATTTTGAGAAGTTAATGTGATTTGTGCAGTATATACAGATAGTAAGTGGTAAAACAGATTCATCAGATCTGACTCCAAAGATAGACTGTAAGGCGGCTCTCTATGATAAAGCAAGTAGGGCAGAGAGCAGGAGGCAGTGTGAGGAGGCCACAGGACCAAACAGAGTGCCAGAGAGAAACATGGAACCTTGCAGAGGGCTTCAACAAAAAAAGCCCAACAATACTGTTGAAGTCCTGCTGTAAAATAATCCCAAAAAGGATGAAACAATCAGATGCAGCTACTGCTGTTGTTGCAGGTTTTAGAAAACACCTTAGCTCTGAATTCTCTGTAAAGTCTCACCTTGCACCACTATGTGGTGCCCACCCACCAGTCAGAACTTCCTTTCCCTTCCATATTGCCCACTCTGCCTGCTGTCCTTTCTCTTCCAATCCAGTGTTACACTTCCTCCCAAAGCCCAGGTCAAGTCCTATCTCTTCTGTAAAACTCACATACATGTTCCATTTTTCAATTCATAATTCCCCTAGGTTTTTTATGTGTTTTGTTATTTATTTATATACTGTATTGTCTTGTATTGTTTTTGAATCTCTAAACTGAATTCTTACAGGGCATGGATTCTTCTAATAAATTTTCAAAAATGAAAATAACCTTATTATACAATATTTAGTAAAGTTTATAAATAAAATAAAATATAAAGAAAGAATTATATTCTGATGAAGTTACATCTACCAGAGAAGTAACCATACTAATGTTTGGTGAATAAACTTGCAAACAGTTTATTCTTTACACAGTACCTGTGCATGTGTGCATGTGGGCTCTTGTGTGCACACACACTTCAATGTAAAATTCTTAAATAAATTGGTCCAAATTTTAAAATCTATTTTTAACCTTCTTTGCATTAATAATTTTTATGGATATTTGATGCATTTTATGTTAATAAATATATTGTTTATGACTCTAAAGTTTGCAATTATGTGAATTTTCAAAGGTTTGTTTGGGGGGCTACAGGAGACTACACCCAAAGGCCCTTTCTCTACCACTGAGCTGCATCTTAAGCCCCTTTTTAAAATTTTATTTTGAGATGCGGTATCACTAAGTTGCTGAGGATCTTGCTAAGTTTCTGAGACTGACCTTAGACATGGGATCCTCCTGCCTCAGCCTCCTGAGATGCTGAGATTACAAGCATGTGCCCAGCTGAATATAAAAAGATATATATATATATATATATATATAGTCAATTTCCCATACATGGGCATTTAGGTTGCTTTCAATTTTTTGTTCTTATAAATTTGCTAGGACAAATAATTTATATAAATGCCTGATTACTTTTCTAATAATCTGCTCAGAATACATTCCTAAAAGTATAATTATTGATAGGATTTTATTGTTCAGTTCATGTCTGTTCCCTCTAACACTTGATATAGAACTAAGCACAAAGGATACGCAAGTCAGAAAGCCTAAGGGGATGCGCATGACAGAGCAGGCCTGCAACATGCGAACATTGAGTGCCGAATAGAAATGTAGATCAATTTCTCTGAGGAGGACCTACTAAGTCTATATCCCAACATTTTCTATCTTCCCAGGAAATTTCCTTTGTTTTTCACTTGAGAGTTTTTAATGTTAATGAAGAAACGGAGAAAGTTAACAATTTTCTGGGAAGGAAAAGCTAAAACTACTGGCAATAAACCACAATAAAAAAGAAAGAAAGATTCTTTCTTTGCATTCTAATTGAGAACCTGAATACATTTTCCTCTAGAAGCTCTATTTAACCTAAAATATACCTGACTATGGACATAAAGCAATGTCAGTTCAAATTCATTGCATTGTTTCTACAGAAAACTGCATTAATATCCTGCATCTCAGTAACCTAATTTAAAGGTTAACTGTTAGATGGGGGAAACTTTGTTTCTCTTCTCTACTCTCAACACTCACCACAGAACACTTCAGAGACAAAATGTTGGTGGTATGGTTCTTCAACAAGCGATTCTTTGACATTAACTGGATATCTTACATTTCAGTTCAATTTGGGCACACGGATGCTACCTGGAGGTAGCATCAGAACCCATAGTTAAGGGCTCATTCCCACAAGACCATCTCCACTTAAGATGCCATTTGAAAGCTCAGGCCTCTGGTACTTGCAACTAACTGGCTATAAATTGGGGGTTCTTGTGACCCCTTTCCCAGGTTCTAGATTTCTAAGCATAGCTCCTAGAACTGAGAGAAGTACATTACTTGTATTTATCCGTCTATTATAAAGTTGCAACTCAGAAATAGTCCTGTGGAAGAGATGAATGGACACATATAGAGGAATGGGGCAGGGCTTCCATGCCCTCTGGGGGCACCAGCATGTGGTCCATGTATTCGGCAACCCAAAAGCTGTCAAATAAGCTCCTGTGAATACCTAAGAATCAGATTTCCTGGAGAGACTCACTCACTGAAGAATACATAAACTGTGTTGGTTGGGATTAAGTGAGACTAACCAGGAGGCACCTTGTATAATCTTAATAGCTAAGCATAACTGTAATAATACAGGAAAGAGGTGTCACTTACCCATAATGAGATTGAATTCAAGAAGGCAACATTTGTAAATATTTTCTAACAAAATTATTTGACAAGATTTCAACTATCAACCAAGATGAAGAAACAGGGACCAAATTTGCCTTACCACATGAAACAAAAAAAAAAAAAAAAAAACTGAGCAAAATATTAAAAAAGATAGTTTTTAATATATTTAACATTAAGAAATAAAAGACAGTGATCCCTGAGATTCAAGAAACCAAAGAAGTAAGCCCTCTAAGTATATCAGCTTATTTCTTAGAATTCCCCAGTAGTAGCACAAGGATGGGAAACTGAGAAGATTCCAGAAAGTTCTCTGTATTAAAAAATCAGGGCTGGGAGGATGGGGAAATAAAGAAGGCTCAACTTCAAAACACGAAGCACTAGAGAGGAAAGAGCTGCAGAGAGAGGAGAGTGCTGCAAAGATCTGCAGAGAATCCCCCCCTTAAGTCTTTAGCTAAGCACTGATCAACACCTGCCTGAGAAAAGACTACCCGAGACTAGGGAATAAAACACCCAAAATGATCAAAACACACAATCTCTACAGATCACACAGGGTCAGTCATATTTGTTGTCTTCATTAGCTCAAATGGAAACTCTTATATGTAACAGGGTGTTAGACAGAGTAAGCAAGAATATTTTTACTATCTTAAGTGTCCTCTGCCCCCCCACACACACAGACAAAAATCACCAGGTAGGATTGAACTATTTCAAAGACATAAATTGTCTTTGCTGCATCATAGAACTATGACAAGAGTATATCTAGGAACAAAAAGTACCCAACACCTATTAGGTTAAAATTCACAATGTCTAGTATCAAATAAAAAATCACCTAGCTATGAATGTGATCACACAGCTTATGATGAGAAAAAATAGAAGCCAAATGAGGACAACCCAGAAGTGACAAAGATGATAGATAAGAATAAAATTAAAATAGTCATTAAAACGGTGCTGTGCTTGTTTAAGGAGCTAGATGAAAGACTGGCCGTGTCGATTTGAGATTAGGCATAAAACATGAAACAATGAGATATTACTACAAAAATTTCATAATGGCTAAAATAAAAAGTAGTTACAACACTAAATTCTGGCAAACATTCAGAGAAACTGGGTCACTTACTCATTGCTTGTGTAAATATGAAATGGTATAGTCACTTTGGAAAACAGTTTGCCAGTATGTACTCTTATGCATTTATCCTAGTGAAATGAAAACTTATGTTCATACAAAAACTTTTCAATAAATGTTCATGGCAGCTCTTAAGAGCCCAAACTGGAAGCAACTCAAATGACCTTCAATGGATGAATGGTTAGAGCATTTGTTGTACATCTATATCACAAAATATTATTGAGCAACAAAAAGGAATGAAGTATTGATTCATACGACTTGGATGGACCTCAAGGAAATTATGATGAGTGAAAGAAGACATTCTCCAAAGGTTCCATAACATATCATTCCATTTTTATCATATTCTTGAAATAAAATAATTATACTAATGGAATAAAATGATTGATTCCCAGGGCTTACAGATTAGGGGAGAGAAGATAGTGTGGCTATACAAGTTCAGCATCAGAGAGTTTGGTGGTGGGTCCATACTTTATCTCAACTGTGGAGGTAGTACACAAAGCTGCATGTGATAAAATCCATAAAACTATCTATACACAATGGATGTTTGTAAAACTGAGGAATATGAATAAGTAATGTGGTTTGTACCAAAGTTGGTCCCCTGCTTTAGATGATGTACTATACTTATTCAAGTACTACTCAAGGAGCCTGGGTAAAAGAACATGTGTGAAACTTTATTTTATTTTTTTAAAATAATTTCTCATAAGTCTATTATTAGTTCAAAATCTAAAACATTCTCATAGAGAATACAGAGGTCTAGATGGTTTTAGTAATGAATTCTTTCAAATTTTTGAATAACAATAACAAAATTCACATAAATCCTTTCAGAGAATAGAAAAGAATTGTTCTTGATTTGTTTTATGGCTCAAATGTAATATCAAAATCAAAACCTGACAATGACTTTATAATATTGGAAAATTATAAGCTAATGTCTCATTATTAGATGTAAAAAAAACTAACAAAATTAATCAATAATATAGAAAAGGGGAAATACATCATGACCAATTTGGTTTTATACCAAGAATGAAAGACTTAATAAATCTCTACTATTGAATAAATCACCACACTTACAGAAGAATGAAAAAAATTATGGGACCACCTCAATAGATGCAAAAAAGAATGCAACACAATTTAACACTCATTTATGATTAAAAACTTTCAGAAAACCAAGAAGAACTTTCTCAACACAATAAATGGATGCACCCCCAAAAATCTTTGTCCTGAGTTGTGGGTTATTAAATAATTTGGAAACAAGACAAGATTGCCTATTGTCACCGTTCTTATTCTATATCATATAGAAGGTCCTAGTCAATGTAATGTGGCAGAGAACAGAAATCAAAAATAAATATTAGAGGTAAACATTATCATTTATTACTCACAACATATATATGTAGAAAATCTGAAACAATCTTCAACTAATTTTAAGAATATTTTAATTTGACAAAATTTCCAAATGCATTGAAGGTCAGTATATAGAAATTCTTTATATTCCTAAATAATAAAAACAAATAAATGAAACACAAAATATGAAAGTTTCACCATGTTTAATTGGATCAAAAATATCAACTAAAAGTAAACATAAACAAAAATATGCAAGTTCTCTACACTGAACATATTACTGAAAGAACAACAAAAGCAAAATGTTTGGAAAGATATTCCATACTCTGGGTTAGAAGTCTCGATAGTCAGAAGTTTCAGTAATTGGAAACCCCATACAAATTTCCATTTTAATGGCCAAATGGGTTCTAAAATATTATAGAAATACAAAGAACCTGGAGTAATCAAAGCAAACTCAAAAAAGAGTGGATAGGTTATATTTCTTGATTTTAAGATTTATTATCAAGCTATAGTTATTCAGTGTGAAATTGCCAGAAGGATAGATGAATATATAAATAGAACAGAGTAGGATTCCAGAAATTAACCCATTAATGACAGTAACCCAATTTAATGTCAAGTCTCCACTAACATTTAGTGGGAGAAAGTTCTTAATGATAAACAGTGCTATGCTAATTGAACTTCCAAATGACATCCTTTATCCACAACACCATAATAAAAAATTAATAAGATGGCCCATATACGTAAAGGGAATGATAAAACAAATTTATTAAAGAAAACTTAGGAGAATTTTTTTTTTTTTTTTGTACCAGGGATTGAACTTAGGGGCACTGGACCACTGAGCCACATCTCAAGTCCTATTTTGTATTTTATTTAGAGACAGGGTCTTACTGAGTTGCTTAGCACCTCGCTTTTGCTGAGGATGGCTTTGCACTCAAGATCCTCGGCCTCCTGAGTTGCTGGGATTAGAGGCATGTGCCACCACACCCAGCAGGAGAATATCTTAATGACATAGGGATAAGTAAAGAATCCTTAAACAAAATACCAAAAGCATCTACTATAAAGTAAAACACTGAAAATTATTCGTGATTAAAATTCCAGATTTCTGTTTTAAAAAGTCTGAGAATGAAAAGGCAAACTACAGGATGAAGCTGTTTGTGATACATATATCCCAAAAGGACTCACTTTTAAAATATATTATGAACTGTAAAAAATTATATTGTCCAATTTAAAATGGACAAAATTATGAACACACAGTTCATTAAAGAAGATATCCAAATTATCAGGAAAATGCAAACTAACACCCCATGAGATACCACTACACAACCCATCAGCAGAGCTCATATCAAATATTGTGCCTGGTAGAATTGTAAATTGAAACAATCACCTTGGAAAATGGTTTGTTAGTATCTACTAAAGCTGAGTAAACCACTTTTCTATGACCTAGCTGGAAACCACCCAAACAGCCTCAATATTGAAAAAGATAAACTAGTGTAATTGCACAATGGTATTATATACAATAACACAAAAATACAAATTATGCACTAATGGCACATGTTTCAACATGAAAAAAATCTCAGAAACATTATGCTGAGTGGAAGCAGCCAGATAAAAGAGAGTATGTGCAATATAATTACATTTTTTATGGGGACTAAAAACATACAAAACTGGTTTGTGATTATGGAGATTAAAGTAATATTACATATTGTTGGGAGTTCTGACTGGAGTGAAATGATAGAGCCACCTGGAATACTGTAAATGTTCCATAGATTGATCTGCCAAGTATATATATATATATATATATATACATATATATATATAAAATCTACTTATGTAATTTATGCATATATAAAAATTTTTAAGCTACATGCTTATAATTCCTGCATTCTGCTATTTGTAAATTGTGTCTTCATTTTAAAAACAATATAGAGATGGCTACTTCTGAAGCTCCACTGACCTTGGAAAGATATAAGAAAATATGAGTTAATAGGAGATGCTGTGTTTTTAAATCATGCCTGCAAATAATTTGACACTGCTCTCATCCAGAACTTAAAGCCTAATTCCTTTCCCTTTGGGTATGAATCAAAATGATGATTCAGTTCTGACAAACACACATACAGAAACAGGGGAAGCAATGCTGTATGACCTCCAAACATGAGTTAGGAAACGTGAATGTGACACAGCACCTTGATTGCCCTGCTCTCTGTCCCTCTCCCCTTCTCCCTTTCTCCCTCCCTCTTCCTTTGCCTCCATATTACCTATTAACATCCCATGGGAAATAGACCTGGACAGGCTCAACAAGGAGTCGGTATTAATCCTCAATTGTTTATATTATGAAAATTGTTTATATAGTTTTACTTTTTATTTCTTGGAAACCAGAATTGTTTCTCTTTTGCTACATAATAAATTATCTCAAACTTAGTCACTTAAAAATATCACCTGTTCATTATCTTACAATGCTTATAGGTTAGAAGTGAGGTGCAGCATAATTGAGTTCTCTGCTCGTGGCTGAAATCAAGGTGTCAGGAAGGTTGTA
Source organism: Sciurus vulgaris (assembly GCF_902686455.1). Taxonomy (NCBI): domain Eukaryota; kingdom Metazoa; phylum Chordata; class Mammalia; order Rodentia; family Sciuridae; genus Sciurus; species Sciurus vulgaris. The sequence continues at coordinate 105,386,854 of NC_136472.1, forward strand.
TTCCTATCTGAAACTCACAATTTCCTTCCCAATGTGATCAGTTTGAGGCAGAATTCAGTTCCTTGTAGTTTTAGGACTGAGGCCCCATTTCCTGGGTTTGCTTCCAGATCTAGAGGTCAAACTCATGTCCTAGATACATGGCTGCCTCAACAGCAATTTGCCATATGGCTGTTTGATTTCTTCCTTTGGGCTTGTAGGACACTCAGACGCTTTAGTTTATTTTGATCACCTCACCACATGAGGATAGACCCACCCAGGAGAACCCCACTTTTGAGTAACTCTAATTACTAACCTAATCATGGAGGTGAACTCAGGGGTAAGAACTTATGTGGGCATATTATAGCAGGGAGCCAGTGGAAACATTAGAGTTTTAGAATTCTTCCTGGTGTAGTATACTTTCTCTGAACACAGTACCCATCATGGTTAGTGCAATCACTGACGTGTGGTTAAGGACTGTCAAGATGATTTTATACCTAATACATTTATTATTTGTTTATTTAGGAACTTGTTCTCTAGAACTTCAAAAAGGTACTTCAGACAGATTATAATTAAATTAGTATCACTTTAAAAATGGAAAGATTAAAGGCACATAACGAGGGAGAAAGACGGTATCTGGAAACATCTATCTGAACATGCAACTTGGCTCTGTCCTTAGCTTCTAAAACACAGATGGAAGTAACAAGCTCTTACTCATGACTGTTTTAATTGCTAGAAAAGAAACCATGGAATTTCATGGGAAAGACAAACTATTCTGTCTTGAAAGCTGAAAATTTTTTTTCCAATCATTTTTGAGAGAAAGGAATTTTGAATAATAAGGTCCTCAATAACAGCCTCTGTTTTGTAAAACCTTAGATTTTCTCAAATATGGCATTCAACTCTCTGTGAAAGCCAAGAATATAGAGAACATTGGTCCATAACTCTGTTTCTATTCCAAGTATTCAAGTATTTTAACCAGATGAGAGAGGTTATTATTATAATTTTCCTCCTTAACAGAAGGCAGAACTGAGTCTTAGGCTGGGTAACTTGCTATGATCTAAGGGACAAAGAAATGAATTTCAGAAAACAATGAAGAGCCTATAGTCAATCAATCTCCTGCACATTGTCAGTTATCAGCTGCCTCCTCCAGGCTTTTCACAGGGGCTGAATGTCAATCAATTCCTAACTGAGACCAAAGCAGTTTATGAAAAGGTGCTATTGATTGAATGGAAATCCACATCCTCTATAATCTAGAGGCAAGTTTGAAAGAACTTAAAAAGACAAAGATGATGTTCCACTGTGCAAAGTGAAATGCTGAACTCAGAGTCTTGCTTTATTGTAATGGGACCAACAGGATGGAGTAAGAAAGTGGGTAAAGTGTCAGATGAGATCAAGGATGAAGGGAAAAGCAAATTTATGACATCTGTATGCACTAAGGAGTAAATAAGGCAAAAAAGTAACCGAGCTTCCTTTCAGAGAGAATAAATTGATAGAAAAGGAACGGGGGGAAGACCTCCCAAGGGAAATGAAGTAGAAGTAAACAAAATTATAAATTTGTAGTGCTGCTTTTTCTCACTAGATTAGGAAACAAATATTCAGGTCCTGACTTGGTTACTAAATTTTTAGAGTCCTTGTGCAAGTCCAACCCACCCACCCAAGTTTCACTTTCTTCTTTACTGAAGTGGAAATTCTGAAGATTCCTGACTATAGCTTGACAGAGTTTTAGTGATATTATTCATTCGTTCATAGAACCTTCACCTGACACATTTTATATGTCACAAACTGCTTTAAGTAGTAGGAATACAAGGATAAAAGACCCAATATTTACTTTCATATGCTTTCCTTTCAGAAGACAGCAGGGATAAATACAGAAAAGAGAGGAAAATGTTATCTATGGACAGTTTCCATCCTCATGGTATTTGCAGTCTTAGTAGGTGACAGGAAATGTAATGAATGTCTGAAGAGGTGCCTAAGATAAATGGTGCCATGATGAGTGTACATTCAAAAGGGGTGTCTTGGAAAAGCTGACTCCTCACTTCGATACTGAATGTGTATAGAGGTTGATGATGCACAACCAGAAATAGGCAGAGTGGACAGATGGATGAGCGCATGGAGAACCGCTGGAACAGTGGATGGAGTAAGGCTTCGGCAAGCTCTAGATTCAAATGCAATGTAACCTGCTTAATTGCCTGGGTCATGACAGGTACCTGGCAGGATTATTATGAAGATTGAAGACAATTTTGAACAACAAAATAAAAACCAGTAAAACTTCAATAAACGATGGTTTAGTGATGCTTATCTCAGTGAGAACTTGTACAGGGGCATGAGACAATGAAAAACTATAGCATGGTTTGGAGAGGTGGAACTAAAGTGAGATTACCAAGATTCCAGGTTAGAAATGGTGAGGTCTCATCTTAGGTAGCAGGAACAAGAAGATTGCTTACACCAGGAAGGATATGAAAGGATAAAGTCTCCAGGAATTGGCGAAGGTAGCATCTGCTTAGGCATGGCCTTCTTGTTATATGCTTTTAGTCTTCACAGAGGTAGAAAATAGGGCAGAAGTTTTGCCTGGGGGATTTGGGGCAAAAGACAGGAGCATAACAGAGAGATTAAGAGTTTTCTTTTGTACCTGTTACATTTGAGGTGTCTTTGGATATCCAAAGGAAATAGAAGTTCAGGAATGAGTTCTGAACTAGGGGTTTTATTTTGAAAGTCATCAACACAAAAATAGTAATGAAATTCACAGGGTAGACAAGATTACCTTGAGAGTGCTTTTAGAGGGAGATGGGGAGAAGACTAAGAGGAGAACACCAAATAGCACTTCCAGCAGATTGACTGAGGAAGAGAAGCCTCCTCACAGTGAAGGGAGTCTCCTGGGAGCTGAAGCATGGCATCTTCTTCTTTTCCTTTTCTGGATCCCCAGCTCCTATCTTAGAGTGTCAGTCTTTGGGGCTAGTCTATTGTGCTCCCCTTTCAAGGGCAACATCTTATTTAATCAGCTACCCTCTCTACTTTCTTCTCTCCCTCAACATCCCTAACTTCTTCAAGCAGATTTTAGCCAATCTGATAAGTTACATCACAAGCAAACCCAAAGGAACAGTAAACCAGTGGTATAATACAGGCACCCACAGAAAACAGGCTGGTAGCAATCTGTGCTTGGCAGACTGTCCTCCCCATGACACCTAAAATTCACATAGATTCGTTCTCCCATGTGCATCTCCAGTCCTCGCTAAAGGCATATGGAAAAACAGAGATGAGAAGAACAGAAGGCAGCAAATGGAGTATAAAATGTAGCTGCAACCCTGTATTCTACCCCCTCTTCCAGCAGGAGGAAAGAACAGTGGGGAGATCCAGGAGGTGAGAAGACATTTTAGAGCAGAAGATGATTCTTCAGGCATAGAGAACCTCGAATTCCTTTGTCCCCACCTGGCATACAATGTCACCCTGTTTTCTAGGCAAAACAATAAGATTTCTTTTTAAATTATCACTAGCAAGATCTACCAAACCATCTGTATGCGTGGGACACTCAAGATTCGCAGGTAGAACTACAACCATGTGAAAAAAAAGCCTAAATAGTCATAAATACTAGGATCTGAAAAGTAGATTCCAAGTTGTGCCAGGTGTTCTGGTTATTGTAAAGTGTCTTGTTTTTGAACATGAGTATAGAACCTTACTGCTTGGACATCCCAGGAGACAGCTTGCTCTCTACTCGAATGGGGGCATGTCTTCCTTGCAGATCACTTGAGTACTTCAAGATGGTCTAGTTTGAGAGAGAGGGGACTGAATTTATATCCAGCAATGTGCACATGTGACCATTGGACTCTTTCATCTATGGTTTTTTATAGCAGCTTCTAATCTGTTGGTCCTCCTTAAATGTTTCAGAACCACTGCTTCAGGGAGATCAGACTCTGTCTCCGGTTTGTGAATCCTGAATTGTGTGGTTTCCTCTTTCTCAGGTCTTTCCCTAAGAATTTTATAATATACACTTGAAGCCTCAGACAGTATGTTAAGAAGCTGGTCCAAGTGCTGGCAACTATTTATGCACTTGATAGAGTGTAACCATTAATCATGTATTCCTATAACATAAATTTCACACACAGGATTCTCTTTACCCTAAATTCCTTTTTTTCAGGAAGATTGCCTACAGCTTGGACATATAGATTCTCAGTAATCCACATGGACTTTTGAGAAGTTTCAAGTAGGCCAGTAGTTGATTTAGTTTTGACTGCCAGGTCTGCTATTTGAATTTGGCCAAAACTTACGATGATTACTGCTTCCTCTGATCCTCATAGGTATCCTGGCTCCTACCTAGGAAGATTACTATTCAAACTGTCACTAAAATTGTTGAGTAGTAGTTTTAGAAAACAAGCAATCACAACTATAGAGAAACTGGCATATATCTCAATCTCGCCCAGAATCTATTTTTCCTCTGAAAGGGAGCAAGGGGGACTGATATGCAGGTGATGGAGACATATTTGGAAAGCTGAGAATGGGAAGAGATTATCAATAGCTCACTACCTTTCCTAGAAGTTCTCCTTTCCTTCCTTATTTCTGCCTTCTTTTTTCTCCTCCTTCTCAGTAATTTTCAATAGCAATTTCTGTATGCCAGGTACTTAGCAGGTACTCACTATTCTAGGTATTGGGGATTTGATAGTGAGCACCACAACCTGGATCATGGACTACAGAAGCCCACTTTCTTGGGGTGGGAGGAGATACACAACAAACGATTATAACAATAAACAAGTTAATTTCAGATAGTAGCAGGCGCTATGTAAACAGTAAAATGGATAACATGGTGGATGGAGGATGTTAGAATAGATAGGATTGGGAGGGCGAGCTCCTCTGAAGATTTGACATTTGCACTGAGACTTGAATAACAGAAAGGGCACTCGGATATTTGAGAGAATAAGCTTTCCAGACAGCGAAAACAAATTCAAAGGTCCTGAGGTTATTTGTTGAGTTCAAAAAATAGAAAAGAGGAATGTGTGGCTGATGTGTATTGAAAGGGAGAAGACTAGGTCCATGTAATGGGGAGGAGCCTCATTGCTGTGTGAGACATGCAGGCCAGAGGTCTTGATAAGAATGTGAACTTTAAGGGGTTGAGGTATAACTCACTCTTGCCTAACATGTACAAAGCTCTGGGTTCCATCTCTAGCACTGCAAAGAAAATATTTAAAAAAAAAAAAGAATTTTGATTTTATTCTAATGGAAGGTCATTGAAGGGCTCTAATGAAAAGTGTAATACATTCTGACTTACAAGTTTTAAGATAATTCTAGCAGATAGTTGGAAGAAGGGAGTGGAACAAACCAGTCTCATCATTTCAGAATCATTCCTATTATTAGATTTTAAAGCAATGCAACGAAACCCCCATCCAAATCGTTTGACCATTACCAAAGTTCATCTTCAGCTTCAAAGGACAAGTCTGGACCCCATCAAAATTTAATAGAATATGAAGTAGGCCCCAAAGTAAACTTCCAGAGAGAAATGCTACTTTGAATGTGCACATTCTGGCACATGATTCTTCAAAAATTTCTCCTATTTTAGCCTCACCAGCATTTTAACTCCCACAATATAGTCTCAACCCTCTGCCTCCCTTCATGGCTCAACCTCAGTTGGATATCAGAAGTGCCCAAGAGGCTTTAAAGACTGAAAGCCAGGCTCTACCACTCAGCCATTAAATCAGAAACTGGGGGTGGTCCCAGGATTTTTTTTTTTAAGTCTTCCCCACATGATCCCCTTGTGAGCCAAGGCAGTCACTGTCTCACAAAATGGGCATTTCAGAGCTTCCAATGGTGATGATAAGTGACTTGGGACCACAGGAATCACACACTCCTGCTGCAGAGTCCCTGAAGGGCCTGAGGAAAAGACCATGATGAGCTCCCAAATGACAGGCACATTCTGGAAACCGAACGAACATAAACATACACAGGAGGCCACTCTGCAGTCAGCAGCACGTTGTTCTGCAGTGGGCTGCCCAAATTCACAAATGAAGCTAGAGGACATATTGTCTCTTTAGAGAAATTTTGGGGACCTTGACAAGCTCTATTTAAAAAAAAAAAAAAGTGAAACAAAGGATGATTTCATCCAAAAAGGATGCTTGTGCATCTCACACCGTAAAGATAGATGCCACCCCTGCTCTGAGTGCCTGACATCCTACAGAGCTCAAAATGTAAAAGCTAACACATCTCGTCAAGCTCTAAAATAAGGGAGGCAGCTTTCCCACTTTCTTATTTAGTTCTTCTACATTTGTTATGCTTAGCTGCTAGGTTATAAGAGAAAAGGAAAGAAAGAAAAGGAACAGAGAGAAAATAGTAAAATAAGCCCTAGCAGAGGGAGGGTTGGCATTTTAGTAAAGTGGTATAATCCAAACAAGTTTTCCATTTTTCTGCAGTGGTAATTTGCTTTTGGTTTACTTTTCCATGTTCTGGAAAAATGGACATTGGGTAGACAATGCCATAGAATCATAAACTACTTTTTCATAGTCTTTTCCAAATACTTGGCACTTAATTACATTCTTTCTTATAGGATTGATATTATTTGATCTTTTCAAATCTGGAAAATTTCTGAAGAACACTTCTCTTTTGTAATTTCAACAGCACCTGTTCACAGGTATGAGTTGTTCAGGATTCAAAGATTCCATAGTTGAACAACCCAGGTAATACTTGTGATTCTATTTTTGTGTTACTTATTTCTTCCTGATCCTAATTCCCATCTCTTTTCCTTTCCACCTCTGTGTGCATGTAACCCTGGAGAAGAAGCACAAGACTTGATGTGCCCTCCCTAGAAACCGTGAAATTTCAGGGCAGATTGTCAGGAGTCTTAGTGAATAAGGTACTCTTCCTGAGAATGCTGAGACTGCTTGTATCTAGGTTCCCTGAGTTAAGACCCAGACCCCTGAAAGAAGGAGATGGACCCAATGAGAAGAAAAGTTTAGTGAGTCAATCAGGACCCTAACCCATAAGTTACCATAAAGTTGCTGGAAAAAGAAGTCATAGAAGTTAAGGATGTCCGATTCATGCTACTATATACTCCTTAAATGTACAATATGTCAAAATACATTCTACTGTCATGTATAACTAATAAGAACAAATTAAATAGAATGGCAAAAAAAGAAGTGAAGGATGAATGCCCCCACTCATTTTTAAATGCTAATGTAGATCCCCACAGAAGAATAACCCTAGGCAGAGCACGGCAACCTTTAGCGGGTCAAACTTTTGCAATACTCAGCAGCCTAGGAGTGGGCCACCGGCATCACTAGCTACAATGGAGGAGAGGTTCATTAAAGCTGCCCAGTGACAGCTTTCTTAGAGACACATGGATGCTGCTGCCTGGACTTGTGTGACATGGAAGCCCTTCCCAGAACCTCCTGAGAAGGCATGGGACCATGAGGTTATATCCTTCCCAATTATACACATATTTATAGGAGACAAAAATTAAGCTCTATCATTGATAATGAGATTCACTGGATCCCCAAACCTTAAATCCTTCTGAGGTTTGAAGTTTTGGCATCAGTAAGATTCGGTTTATCACTGTGGTCTAAGAAATAAGCATCAGACACCATCCTGACTAGAAGTTCAAAGAGAGAATTTAAAGATTGTGAGGATTTAATGTGTCAAAAGTCATAGTGTTCCAAAGCAAGAGTCTCTAAATGGATTTCCTAGTTATCAAAATTATCTAAGGGACTTTTAACAATACAGTTTCTGGATCCATTCTGTAACCATTTGCTCTCTAAAGGAGTGAAAGGGGATGAAATCCTTACTTATAAAAGAGTCTCCAGATGATCCTGAAGACATGTGACTGGTTTGGGAACTACTGTTTTATATTTGCCCCCAAATAATAGATTTTCCACTATTAATTAGCAGACACTTAGCCCTTGGTTATTTTGTAACAAAAAAAGTCATTAGTTTTCTGTTAGAAGGTCTTGATCTTAGAAGGTCTTGGTCTCATTGTCAGGGAATACAGAGATCAATATATAATAATCTCTACTTTTGCTACAGAACATGAGCTCCTTGGTAAGGAAAGAATAAAGTGGATGAGTTGTTTTTTGCTCAGTTGAATTTGCCATCATGGGTTCTATGCTCATTACATGTCTGAGACCTAAATGAATATGACAAAAAATGATCTATAATTATCTCAGGTCCTGAGATAATATGTCAATTCTTTTAGCTATTTCTAAATGATTTTTTTCTTTAAATCATAGCTAGATAGAACAAAATTCCATTGCAATCTTCCAAAAATTGTATACATTTTATATATAGTATCTCAATCTCTGTGAATACTGGGAAGAGAACAGAGAGTTTTCCACCAGAAGGATGATAGAAGTTGAAAACAACTTATTAAAAAGGAAGTAGGACATAAAAGAGTACAAAAAGTGTGATAACAATATATGGTTTGATAATAATAGGCCAGGAAAAACAGAAAGCAGAACTCAAATGGTGTGGTAGTGAAATGTGGTGTGGTTAGTTATAGTAGTAGAGAGGACACTGATTGAGTCCTGAATTTACTTCATTCTGCTGTCCTGAGGTGGCACTGTGTTAGTCAACTTTCTGTAACTGTGATAAAATAACCTGAGATAAACAACTTATAAGGAGGAAAGATTGAAACCTCACGGTTTCAGAGGTTTCAGCCCATGGTCCACAGACTCAATTGCTTTGGGACCTATGATGAGGCAGAAGGTCATGGCGGAAGCATGTGCAAGGCAAAGCTGTTCACTTTGGGGTAGCAGAGAAGAAAGTGATAGGAAACAAGGAGCCAGGGTCCTGATATCCCCTTCAAGGGCACACCCCCAATGACCTAACTTTCTATCACTAGGCCCCACCTCCTAAAAGTCACACCACCTTCTACTAGCACCTCAGGCTGCTGACCAAGCTGTTAACATATGAGCCTTTGGGGACATTTAAGATCCAAACCATACCAAATACCTTATTTAAAGCTCTGTTGTTGCATTTTATAGTGGCTAGTGGCTATGTGTCATCTCTCTCTTTCTCTGCTAAGTTGTTAACTGTTTGAGCACAAGGACTGTGTGTATTAGTTTTGGATCCCATTTATTGACTGATGTGTTCTATTCCTGGTACATAGTCAGTCAATAAATGTTGAATGAACAAGTGAAGCAGCTGTAGTCTTGAAAAATATTATCTGTGGAATGGTTTTTGCAAATGAGTTAATAAAATGTTGAACACCACAAATTTGTCCCTAGAATAAGAGGTTTGGAATTTTTCCATGAAAATTTGTTAAACTGTATTTGTTTCTTTTTGCTGTTGTTTTGTTTTTAAGAAAGTTCTGTTTTTTATTAAGCATTTAAGATACTATGTCATAGCTTCTCCATTGCAGTCATATTTCCTGTGTTTGGCCTCTTCTGGTGACCTCACTGCACTATGTGTATAACATGTGGGGCAAAAGGATATACTTATGGGTATTTGTTCCTGGTTCTGTTAATAGTTTTTTTTTTTCTTTTCTCATTATGTTTTGACATTTTAGAAACCAAACTCTGCTCTATACTCTATTAGCCTCTTGCACTGGACTAAAACTGAGATCTAGAACCAAAAGAAAGTAAAAATAGAAAAAATATGTAAGACCAAAATGGCACAACTAGGATAATAACTTTAGCTCATTCACCTGCCAACACCTGGAAATTAAGAGTCAGTCAGTCACCCAAAGAGATCAAAGTACTAGTTCAAAGAGGCAGGAAAGAACAACCTGCCCTTGATGCTCTGCATGTTCCATGACATGCAGTTTTCCTTTCTCAAAGGCATTGCCAGTTACCAGTGTATCAGTGAGCTATTGTCACATAATGAACAACCCCTAAGCCAGGTACACTGTTATAAGCCTGTAATCTCAGTAACTCATGACACTGAGGCAGAAGGATCACAAGTTCAAATCCAACCTAGGAAACTTATCAAGACCCTGTCTCAAAATAAAAAAATAGAAGGACTAGAGATGTAGTTCAGTGGTAAAATGCCTCTGGGTTCGATCCCTAGTATCACAAATAATAATAATAATAATAATAATAATAATAATAATAAATAATAATAATAATAATAGTAGTAAACAACCATTAAATTTCAGTGACCTACAACATTAAGGTGTTTATTTAACATATATGTGACTGACATAGGCTGGGCTGGGCTTGGCAGCTGCAAGCTCTTGATTGGACTTAGGTCTGCCCCTTATGTTTCATCCTCTTGAACTAAATACTACCCTAGGGAAGCTTTACTCATGGCAATGTCTAAGGGACAAGGGAGCCCACACAATCAGGCAAGCCCTGATCACATGGCCAAGTTCAAACTCAAGTAGTGGCAGAGTACATTCTTTTCATGAAGTGGCAGAGGAGGCATTAATATTTTTAAAAGACCAATGTCCACAGGTAGAAGCCTAGCTTGACGCATTCCAAGTGGTAATTGTGTAATTGTGCTAAGAAAGTCCAGGGTAGGTGATTCTCATATTACTAATTCCTGGTCTCTTGTCCCTCATGCATTGGTGATAGGACAGTGAATTAATACTACTTTCCTGGGACATGTTTACAATATATATTAGAAACTTCTTATCTATTGACATAAGAATTTATCGGAAATGTATAGAAACAATTTTATGTAAGCTATCCATCTCACTTTAATGTTAGTGAAATACTTGAAACAACTCTAGGAGATGAGTAGAATGAAGTATGTCACATCAAGGTGAAAGGACATCTTGCTATATTTTAATGATATAATAGCAAAATATTTAATAACATGGAACCATATTACCAAAATACTTGCTTAATGAAAAACATGTTACAAGACAGTAAGTGTAATGTGATCCTAATTCTGTTTAAAATCATGTAGGTATAGGTATTCCTATTAGGATTCTATAGGGATATGATACTGGGAATGTAGAATGTAGTACAGTGGAAAAGCAATTGCCTAGTATGCAAAAAAACCTAGATTTCATTCCCAGAACTGTTTATAGAAAGGATTCTAAAGGCCAGGTTTGGTGGTGCACAACTGAGGAAGCTGAGGCAAGAGGATCATGAGTTCAAAGCCAGCCTCAGCCAAAGTGAGGCACTAAGCAACTCAGTGAAACCCTGGCACTAAATAAAATATGAAATAGGGTTGGGGATGTGGCTCAGTGGTTGAGTGCCCTTGAGTTCAATCCCTGATACTCCCCCCACCAAAAAAAAAAAAGATTTTAAAGAATAGAAAATATAATAAAACTAATTTACAGAGGATTTCCCTCTGAAACCCTTTCTAACTGTGATGGTCTGAATATTGGTATTCACCCAAAATTCATGTTAGAGTTTAATACCTAATGTGACCATATTAAGAAGTAGGGAATTTAGGGAAGTGAGTAAATCATAGGGGCTCTGCACTCATGAACAGGATTGGTACCCTTAGGAAAGAGAGTGACTAGGGTGGACAGCCCTTTCACCACGTGGGAATAGACCAAGGTGCCACCTGGGAAGCAGAGAGCAAGCTCTCACCAGATACTGACTGCTGGCACCTTGATTTTGGGCTTCGTAGCTTCCAGTCTGAGAGAAATAAATTTCTACTACTTTTAAATTACTCTGTCTAAGGTATTTTCTGTCTTTTTGTTTTGTTTTGTTTTGTTTTTACACTTTTTTTTTAAATAAAAAATCATAAATTTACCTAGGGCAATATTGTTTGATTCATTCTGTTATTTTTTCCCTTCCCCCCCACCCCTCTTTTCCCTCTATACACTCCTTCCTTCCTCCATTCTTACCACCCTCCTTATCCCTAACCCTAAACCTAACCCTAACCCTAACGCTAACCCCTCCTACCCCCCATTATATGTCCTCAACCGCTCATCAGCGAGATCATTCGTCTTTAGTTTTTTGAGATTGGCTTATCTCACTTAGCATGATATCCTCCAATTTCATCCATTTGCTGCAAATGCCATAATTTTATCATTCGTCATGGCGGAGTAATATTTCATTGTACATATATGCCACAGTTTCTTTATCCATTCATTAACTGAAGGACACCTAGGTTGGTTCCACAATCTGGCTATAGTGAATTGAGCAGCAATGAACATTGATGTGGCTGTATCTCTGTAGTATGCTGATTTTAAATCCCTTGGGTATACGCCAAGGAGTGGGATAGCTGGGTCAAATGGTGGTTCCATTCAAGCTTTCTCAGGAATCTATATACTGCTTTCCAGAGTGGCTGCACTAATTTGCAGCCCCACCAGCAATGTATGAGTGTACCTTTCTCCCCACATCCTCCCCAACACCTATTGTTGCTTGTGTTCTTGATAATCGCCATTCTAATTGGGGTGAGATGAAATCTTAGGGTGGTTTTGATTTGCATTTCTCTTATTACTAGAGATGTTGAACATTTTTTCATATATCTCTTGATTGCTTGTACATCTTTTTCTGTGAAGTGTCTGTTTTTTTCCTTAGCCCATTTGTTGATTGGATTATTTGTATTCTTGGTGTAGAGTTTTTTGAGTTCTTTATAGATTCTGGAAATTAGCGCTCTATCTGAAGTATGAGTGGCAAAGATATTCTCCCACTCTGTAGGCTCTTTCTTCACATTACTGATAGTTTCCTTTGCTGAGAGAAAGCTTTTCAGTTTAAATCTATCCCAGTGGGTGATTCTAGCTTTTATTTCTTGTTCTATGGGAGTCCTGTTAAAGAAGTCTGATCCTAAGCCAACAAGTTGAAGGTTTGGACCTACTTTTTCTTCTATAAGATGCAGGGTCTCTGGTCTGATTCCGAGGTCCTTGATCCATTTTGAGTTGAGTTTTGTGCATGGTGAGAGATAGGGGTTTAGTTTCATTCTCTTCCATATAGATTTCCAGTTTTCCCAGCACCATTTGTTGAAGAAGCTATCTTTTATCCATTGCATATTTTTGGCACCTTTGTCTAGTATGAGAAAATTGTATTTATTTGGGTTTGTGTCCATGTCCTCTATTCTGTACCATTGATCTACCTGTCTATTTTGGTACCAATACCATGCCGTTTTTCTTACTATTGCTTTGTAATAGAGTTGAAGATCGGGTATTGCGATATCCCCTGCTTCGCTCTTTCTACTGAGGATTGCTTTAGCTATTCTGGGTTTCTTATTCTTCCAGATGAATTTCATAATTGCTTGCTCTATTTCTGTAAGGTACATCATTGGGATTTTAATTGGAATTGCATTGAATCTGTAGCACTTTAGGTAGTATGGCCATTTTGACAATATTAATTCTGCCTATCCAAGAACATGGGAGATCTTTCCATCTTCTAAGGTTTTCTTTAATTTCTTTCTTTAGTGTTCTGTAGTTCTCATTGTAGAGGTCTTTCACCTCTTTTGTGAGATTGATTCCCAAGTATTTTAATTTTTTCGATGCTATGATGAATGGGGTCGTTTTCCTAATTTCTCTTTCTGAAGATTCATCACTTATGTATAAAAATGCATTGGATTTATGAGTATTGATCATGTAACCTGCTACTTTACTGAATTCACTTATGAGTTCTAAGAGTTTTCTGGAGGAATTTCCAGGTTCCTCTAAATATATAATCATGTCATTAGTGAACAGGGATAGTTTGAGTTCTTCTTTTCCAATTCGTATCCCTTTAATTTCTTTGGTTTGTCTAATTGCTCTGGCTAGAGTCTCAAGAATGATATTGAATAGAAGTGGTGAAAGAGGGCATCCCTGCCTTGTTCCAGTTTTTAGGGGAAATGCTTTCAGTTTTCACCATTTAGAATGATATTGGCCATGGGCTTAGTGTAGATGGCCTTTACAATGTTAAGGAATGATCCCACTACCCCAATTTTTTCTAGTGTTTTGAGCATGAAGGGATGCTGTATTTTATCGAATGCTTTTTCTGCATCTATTGAAATAATCATGTGATTCTTAACTTTTAGTCTATTGATATGGTGAATGACATTTTTTGATTTCTGGATGTTGAACCAACCTCCCATCCCTGGGATAAAACCCACTTGATCGTGGTGCACTACCTTTTTAATATATTTTTGTATGTGATTTGCTAAAATTTTGTTGAGAATTTTTGCGTCAATGTTCATTAAGGATATTGGTCTGAAATTTTCTTTCCTCGATGTGTCTCTGTCTGATTTAGGTATCAGGGTGATATTGGCTTCATAGAATGAGTTTGGGAGGGTTCCCTCCTCTTCTATTTTATGGAATACTTTGAGAAGTATTGAAATGAGCTGTTCTTTAAAGGTTTTGTAGTACTCGGCTGAGAATCCAATTGGTCCTGGAGTTTTCTTTGTTGTTAGGCTTTTGATGACCTCTTCTATTTCATTGCTTGAAATTGATTTATTTAAGTTGTGTATGTCCTCCTCGTTCAGTTTAGGTCATTCATATGTCTCTAGAAACTTGTTGATGTCTTCGAGGTTTTCTGTTTTGTTGGAGTATAGATTTTCAAAATAGCTTCTAATTATGTTTTGTATTTCACTCGTGTCTGTTGTGATATTTCCTTGTTCATTCCGAATTTTAGTAATTCGAATTTTAGTTTTCTCCCTCTTTCTCTTTGTTAGCGTGGCTAAGGGTTTATCAATTTTGTTTATTTTTTCAAATAACCAACTATTTATTTTGTTGATTTTTCCAATTGTTTCTTTTATTTCAGTTTCATTGATTTTGGCTCTGATTTTAACTATTTCATGTCTTCTACTACTTTGTGTGTTGGTCTGCTCTTCTTTTTCTAGGGCTTTGAGATGTGGTGTTAAGTCTTTTATTTGTTGATTTCTACTTCTTTTGTTGAATGCGCCCCATGAAATAAATCTTCCTCTAAGTACTGCTTTCATAGTGTCCCAGAGATTTTGATATGATGTGTCTTTGTTTTCGTTTACTTCTAAGATTTTTTTTATTTCCCTCCTGATGTCTTCTGTTATCCATTCATCATATAATAGTGTATTATTTAATCTCCAGGTATTGGAGAAGTTTCTGTTTTTTATTCTGTCATTTATTTCTAATTTCAATCCATTATGATCTGATAGAGTACAAGGTAGTATCTCTATCTTCTTGTATTTGCTAACAGTAGCTTTGTGGCATAAGACATGGTCTATTTTAGAGAAGGATCCATGTGCTGCTGAGAAGAAAGCGTATTCATTCTTTGTTGGATGGTATATTCTATGTAAGTCGGTTAAGTCTAAATTGTTGATTGTGTTATTGAGATCTATGATTTCTTTATTCAATTTTTGTTTGGAAGATCTATCCAGTGGTGAGAGAGGTGTGTTAAAATCGCCTAGTATTATTGTGTTGTGGTCTATTTGATTTCTGAAATTGAGAGGATTTGTTTGACATACGTGGATGAGCCAATGTTTGGGGCATAGATGTTTATGATTGTTATGTCTTGCTGATTTATGCTTCCCTTAAGCAGGATGTAATTTCCTTCTTTATCCCTTCTGACTGGTTTTGGCTTGAAGTCCATATTATCTGAAATGAGGATGGATACTCCAGCTTTTTTGCTGTCTCCGTGTGCATGGTATGTTTTTTCCCATCCTTTCACCTTTAGTTTATGGGTATCTCTTTCTATGAGATGAGTCTGTTGCAGGCAGCAAATTGTTGGATTTTTCTTTTTAATCCATTCCTATGTCTTTTGATTGATGAGTTCAGGCCATTAACATTCAGGGTTATTATTGTGATATGATTTGTATTCCCAGTCATTTGACTCCTTTTTGTTTTTTTGACATGATTTGGTTTCTCCTTTATTTGGCTATTCCTTTGGCTAGTTCCTCCCATTGCTGATTTGCATCATTGTTTTTCATCTCTTCCTCATGGAATATTTTGTTGAGAATGTTGTGTAATGCCGGCTTTCTTTTTGTAAATTCCTTTAGCTTCTGTTTATCATGGAAGGATCTTATTTCATCGTCAAATCTGAAAGTAAGTTTTGCTGGATATAAGATTCTTGGTTGGCATCCGTTTTCTTTCAGGGCTTGGTAAATGTTCCAGGCCCTTCTAGCTTTTAGGATCTGGATTGAAAAATCTGCTGATATTCTTATTGGTTTCCCCCTGAATGTAATTTGAATCTTTTCTCTTGTGGCCTTTAAAATTCTGTCTTTATTTTGTATGTTAGGTATTTTCATAATAATGTGCTTTGGCGTGGGTCTGTTGTAATTTTGTATATTTGGAGTCCTATAAGCCTCTTGTACTTGGTTTTCCATTTCATTCTTGAGATTTGGGAAATTTTCTGATATTATTTCATTGAATAGATTGTTCATTCCTTTGGTTTGTTTCTCTAAGCCTTCCTCAGTCCCAATTATTCTTAAATTTGGCCTTTTCATGATATCCCATAATTCTTGTAGATTCTGTTCATGATTTCTTACCATCTTTTCTGTTTGGTCAACTTTGTTTTCAAGATAAGTATTTTGTCTTCAATGTCTGAGGTTCTGTCTTCCAGGTGTTCTATCCTATTGGTTATGCTTTCTATGGAGTTTTTTACTTGGTTTATTGTTTCCTTCATTTCAAGGATTTCTGTTTGGTTTTTTTTCAATATCTCTAACTCTTTATTGAAATGATCTCTGTTGTCCCGTATTTGCTCCTTTAACTGTTGATTGGTGCGATCATTTAATGCCTGCATTTGCTCTTTCATCTCCTCCTTCAATGCCTGCATTTGCTCTTTCATCTCCTCGTTTGCTTCCCTGATTGTTTTAATTATGTACCTTCTGAACTCCCTTTCTGACATTTCTTCTGCTGTGCTGTCATTGGGTTTTATTGATATAGTATCTAGGTTTGTTTGGGACATTTTCTTCCCTTGTTTTCTCATATTGGTCAGATGTCAGTGGGACTTTGTGATATTGCAGAATTCTTCTATTGGCTTATAGTGTCCCTGTAGATTTCCAGTGTATCACCTTCCTGCCTTCAGTAGCCTGAAGTCTTGGAGTAACTTGATAATGCAGTGCTTCCAAGGAAAGCTGCCCCTAGCCTGCTCCTGGTTCCAGGGCTTGGAGCTGGCTCTGTATGGAAAGGCTCTCACTGGGGGACCTGCTCCGAGAAGCTAGCCTGGAAAGGCGCTTCCCGCCGGAGGGGGCTGGGCTGCGGGCTGCTTTGGGAAGTCCCTGGCTGCCCTGACCTGGTCCCTGAAGCAACCTGCGGGCAGGAACTCGCCGCGCTTCCTCAGGGACTTGAAGCTTGGTTCTGTGCAGAAAGGTTCTCATAGGGGGCCTGCTCCGAGATGCTTGCGGGTCGGAGGTCTCCACTGGCTTGGGGACTTGTGGCTGGCTCTGCGTAGAAAGGCTCTCACTGGGTGGTCTGCTCTGAGAAGCTAGCCTGGAAAGGCACTTCCCGCCGGAGGGAGCTGGGCTGCTTGGGGAAGTCCCTGGCTGCTCTGTCCTGGTCTCTGAAGCAGCATGTGGGGATCAGGGACTTGGAGCTGGTTTTGTGCAGAAAGGCTCTCACTGGGGGCCTGCTCCGAGATGCTGGAGAATCTGGCCCTGTGGGAGGAGCCCACCGCCAGAGTGCGCAGGGCTGCCTGGGGAGGACTCTAGCTGCCCTGCCCTACTCTAATAAGCCACCCGAATCCGGGCCTGCCGCCCGGGCAGTACTTCACCGGGTGGGGGAGACTCACCCCGTGGCTCTATTTTAGTCCGAGTCTCTCCTTGCCTCCCCTTCTTGAATCCTGGGTTCTGGAGTGACTAGAGATGCAGTCACCCTCTAGTCCACCATCTTGGATCTAAGGTATTTTCTTAGAGCAACTTCAGTGGACTAAGATGCCTTCCTTCTCCTTAGCACTAGAAGAATTAAAGGTAATCTGGGAACTATGTTTTCTTGTGTCTATGATGGGTCATAGAATTTAGTTCTTGGCAATAAATGTGAGTCAAAACCATGGTCCACAATTTTTTGCACAAAGGTTCTGTCCTCTCTTCTTGCTGGATGGAATGAGAACGGCTGGAATAACTTGATAGCCACATTGAAGATGACAAAACTGTTACCTCTACCTGAAATGTTCTTAGAACTCTTTTATAAAAGGAAAATTAATTATATAATCTTTAATTCACTCAGTATTAAGTGACTACATCATAGCAGCCAGCATAAACTCTAACACAGAGGGCTTAGTAATAATTTTTATTCTCTTATCTCTGTTTTTCTACATTTTCCAAAATTTCTATTTTAGTTCAATGGTAATGTGTCATTAACAAAAGAAATAATAAATACTATTTTTTTTCAAACCTGGCCAACTTACTCGAAGACATCCTCAAAATAATGAATTACAAATGCTTCAAACAGTTTCCATTTTTTTGTTTTTCTCTTTCATCCTGATTAAATTTACAGGGAAGGAAAGCAATGATGATTTCTGGAACCTGCCAATTCTGTTACCTTCCGCATATTTCTTTTTAACCAAGAAAGTTTGGAAGCTGAAAGTAAAACTTGAGGCTGACTAAACTGGCTTTCACTTTCCTTCTGACAGTTGGATAAGTCGCTTGAACACTAAAAATTGAATCTCAATTTTTCTCATCTGCAAACCTTATGTAACTTTACTACATTGACCAAATGAACATAACAGGGAATAAGAAATATCCCAGGGAATAGCATGTCATTATGAATGCTTTCACAAGGTACAAATTTCCTTTATTTCACGTCCTTTATCTACAAAAATTTGATTTCTAAAACCAAACATTTAATATTGAAAAACTTGTGAACCATACAATTTTGTCTTTTCCACCTTGCATTTTGACCTCTCCATTTCACTCTTCTGGACAGGAGAGTTACAGCATTAATTGTATGACTAAATATACCACCAAATTCCTTTCCCTGTTCGTTTTCCCATTAGGCAGCTGGCCAGTTGAGTCAGGGAAAGAATGTGCTGACAGGCTTTTCAAGGTTAGCACAATATCCCTCCACCCCCTCACTAGTTTATATTTTGCAAAATATAGCTGAGGCAGGGAATTGTGTTGCTCTAGGCAGAAATTAGAGCCTACTTTGTGTAAACACAATTAAAAAGTAGGGAGGAGGGGGAGATGCAAACAGAAAAAAAGCTACAGTCTGCAAAAGCACTGTATGGGAATTTCATTGCATATGTTTTCTAAAAAGACTAGAAATAACAGCATACATACATAATCATGAAGCCCAATTTAAACTCAGTAACTCCTAGGGCCCCATGCAACCTTCTTTTATTCCACACTTCTCCTCTCTCATTAAATGAAATATGAAATCTATTTTAAAGTGCACACACACACACACACACACACACACAATACTTTTAGGTGGTGAACGTTTAATGAAATATTTAAAGACCTCAGCTTCTGTCCCTGTTTTTCTTCTTTCCTTCAGGATTCATATTCTTTTTTCTTTCCCTCTCCTCTCCCTCCCCCCTTCCTTCTCTCCTTCTCCCTCTCTCACCTTTGCCACCTCACTCTCAAATTTATCCATTCCATCATCTCTCATCTCTCTTGACCTCATCCTCTTCAATTGCTGAGGCTTTGTGGTCTTATCATCATCTTCTTAGCATTTTCCTGTCTTGGATATTCCATGCTGTACATAACCCACATTTCTGAGTCTTGTCAAGGTGAATGTGCTGAGGTTGTCAAAAAGATGTGTTCACTTTACTGTTCTCTTAAATTGCCACATTGCATTTTAACTGTCACTTGTATGAATGAGAACTTTAAAGTAAGCTCTCCAGAATTAGCTATCACTGAAGAAGCAAAATAAGGATCTAAAGCAGAAAAGGTTTTTATGTCTGTGTACTTGCTAACAACTGCTTTGAGACAATAATCTTAAATTCTACATGGAATACTTTTCTCTCAGGGAGCATTTATGTTCTTGTGCCAGATATGACTGAAATTATTATAATGAACATTTGCAACTGTAACCTTGTTTTGTGGTTTGGGTCTCAATTTCAGTCACTGAGTTTTCAAAGCTGCAATTCCTAGGAGCCAACTGAGTAATCAAGTATGAAACCTGGGAACTGAGTACCAGTTCAGTTACCAGAGTTCGAGGCAAAGACCATAAAAGACATTCACATAAAGATGCTCGATTGTTATTCAAGTTGAATGACTAAAAGGATAACCAAGCTGGTCACCAGAGAGAGGAGCTCACAACTTGTACGAATGTTGAAGGCTCCTGATTCCTCAGTAGGGCCTGACTTGGGTTTAATGAACAGTCTGCATGAAGCCCTGAGAGAACTGGAAGGGCTGTGGACTGGCATTTACAGAGAAGTGGTAAGGAAGAAAGCAGGGAATAACTCTGTTCTAAATAGGAAGGAAAACCCAGAAAAGTGGATGGAAGTTAGAATTAGTTGTATGTCTACCATCTACTGAAGACTTATTTCGGGCTATGCATCAGCCTAAATGTGTTTTGTGCATTATCTCATTTAAATATAAACAGAGACCCTGCTCATCAGAGTAAAGCAAGAAGGATCAAAAATCAAAAGTCTGGAGAACCCTAAGAGAAACAGGAGCAAGACATTTCATCCAGAAATTTTTAAAAAGGATTTTTAGCAGTTAAATGTAAACCACTAGATAGACAAATGCTTTTCTTTAGGTCAATTCTTGAATAAATATGTACGATAGTTACAAACTATTTCTCACTATGCCAGCATTGGGCTAAGCAGGGAAGCATACCTTATTAAATTATTTAGTCATTACAAGAAGTCAAATATTACAAAGAAACTGGAGTTTTGATAATTCTTATTATTTCTCCAAGGTTCTATAGGTAGGGAACAGCAGAGCTGTAACTTGACCCTGAAGGAATTTTCCACCAGGTTCTGGTCTTTCACCACCACATACCACCTCTGGTGTGTTCTTTTCTCATCCCACCTGAATCTTCTCAGTTGTAGATAACTCTCCTGTCACTCTCATCAACAAATCTGACCTCATACCTAACTATTACTGTTAATAGAAACCAAGATAATAAATATTCGGTTACATTCATCAGAAGAGAAGTCCCTCCTGAGGCATTATTTGATATCATCCTAAACTCAGAACAGACTACAACATTCCTTTACCAAACCTGTCTGTACTTCAGCTCATATCGAACTCTCTTGATGCCAACTGCTTAATGCAAAATCATATAGCTCGACTCTGTGTCATAATATCAGCTTGCATTTCTTTAGCACCTGTCATCCCCATGGATACCAAAGCAAATTAGAGCCATGGACCAACATACATCTCTATCTAGGTGTCTGTTCACCCCTTGGGGACACAGTTTCTTAGGCTCCTGAAGAATTTCCTGACAGTTCTAAAGAAGAATGAAGAAATCTTGTGCTTTATATATCCATTTTAAGCAGAATGAATTTGAAGCTAGAGAATATTATAACTCTAAACAGAACTTCTCAATGCTTTAGAGGTTAAATGTTGTATTTACCATTAAATTCTGGAGATGAAAAAACTATTTTTCTTTGAACAGTAAGCACTGGTTTTCAGTCTAATTCTATTTTCTATATTTAAAAATTTGTTAATTTATTTAATAAGCCTCATGTCTCTCTACTTTCCTGGGTGCTACATGTTCCTTTTGAAAAATGACAATGTTTTCTCATCACAACCTACAAAGAAGTCTTCTCAGTCATAGCACTGTTTACTTTTCAGTTACAAATAATTCAATGTACTTGGAGCACCAATTATTTTAATCACTTGTCTAGAAGCTGGAAGGGGTGGGGGCAAGAATACAGAAAATGAATAAGTTATAATACTTGCTCTAAAGAATTTCATAATATGTCTGTCTCATTCCACGATTTTATGCCCCCTCCCTCTCATTTCCTTCTACATAATCTGAAGTACCCCATTTGTGTACAATGAACCAAAATGCAGTCTGTAAAAAATTTTTAAAAAGAATGAGATCAAGATAAAAGGTTCAGTTTTCAAAAAAAAAAATTTTTTTTTCAAAAGAATTTCATAAGAATAAGGTATTATAAACAAACTATTCCATAGTAGACATGATAAATTTATAGCATACACATACTATTGAGGAACATGGAGGAAGAACAATAAATTCTTCCTAGGTAAGTAAGATAATCCGCAAAGGAGATGGCACATTATTTTCTGACAGTAATAATGTTCAAAGTTTCATGAATCTGTAACTGTCCTTTTGCTCCATACTATCTCTTCAAGGATGCTTATATAGCAAACAGCCTTGGGAGATAGAATTAGTGTCTTCTTCCTGAGTAAAGAGCAGATTGTCATACTTTCCAATCTAATAAAGATAATGGCAAAAGATAGGTGTGCCTCAACCCCCATTATTAGAGTCAGATTCCTTAAACTTGGAATTCTTCAGCTGTGGTATAAAAGCTGAGTAATGCCCATCTTGTCCCCTCTACTTCAGCCCCATGGGTCTTGGGAGGAAAGAAGAGATGATACAAACATTATATGCATAGTCTTTGTTCTGCCATGAGTATTAAAATTCTTTGTCCCTGGCCCAGAAGTCTTGTGTCTTCTGCCAACATCCATGAAACAGTAACATGCTAACTTGTTAGCTGCCATGTAAGGAAAATCTCAGACCTTCACAGTTTCTCACGAATATTCTTTACTATAGGTTAGATACTCATCTAAGCACTTTGTGGCTATTAACTCACCCTTATATTACTGCTTTGATGTAGGTCCTACTATTACCATCATTCCCTTATTACAAGTGAAAGAAACTGAAGCACTGGGAAATTACATCAGCAGTACGGATACAATGTGAATCTGGGCAATCTGACCCAAAGTCCACACATTTCACTGCTTGTCATTGCTATACCCATGCCTGAGAGCTCAGTATTACTCCTGGAAGTTGTAATGATCTACTTTTTGTGGGTCTAGAAGTTTTATTGAGACTTGATTCTTCATTTAAAAATTCTGCTGATGTGGCCAAGATCTATGTAAGAATCTCCTGTGAAAGACTAGAAGCCAGCACCAAAAATGTTTACATAGCCATGGAAATGAAGGAGATTATCTAGGGAGAGAGTTTAGGTGGAGGAGAGAAGTTCATTTTAAAAAGGAAGGAATGGAGGGAGGGAGGGAGGGAGGGAGGGAGGGAGGGAAAAAGGGACAGAAAGAAAAAACCTGACAAGAGGCAGCCTAAAGGTATGAGGAGACCAGAAGCACATTGTGATGGAATAGCTAACTAGGAAAGTGTCCCAAATTAAAGTATCTTAGTCTAGAAAAGCATCATTTGCCCTTGGTAGTGTAAATGTTACTATATCCACTATGGTAGTTTTGGTGGAATGATTATAAAAAGAAGCTAAATTAGAAAAGAGAAAGGGAAACTGATGAGACAACTTTTTCTAGAAATGTGGTTTGAAGGGATGTTAATTACAGGGATATGAGGTTGTGGAGAGTTTCATTTAACTTTTTTTTTTTTAAACTAAGATGGGAAATAGAACATACAGCATGACTCCACACACAGAGATGATGTTTGAGAGAAAAGATAACCAAAGTAAAAATATTCTTTAAAAAAGCACAAAAGGATATGGTGGAGAACTAAAGAACAATGAGGGAGTTAAAAGGAGAGACCTAACCAAGATCTCTAGTTGTTGAACACAGTGTAGGGATTAGAATGGAGGCCTGCACTTCTTTGCCCTTTTCCACAGCTCTTTGGGAATGCCATTTGAATGCATTCCACCGTGTTCTACAACATTGAGACACAGAGAAAGAAGCCTTAATGATTTTGTGACAAGTAGCTTGCTCAAATTAGATTTCACCCACCATTATAACACAGACAACTTTTCAAAGAAGATTCTTTGAAAATATGAATCTAATTAGGAGAAGAGATACAATACATGTCAGGGGTCACTGTAGTTCCAGTTGATTTTTTTAATTCCTGTATTTTCATGGTTTAATGACAGAAGTGGGCTTAGCCAAGCTTTACAGTATACTTTTGCCTCTTCTGCCTGTTATAATTTTCCAACTCATCCATCCTCAAGATACTGGGAAGGTCAGTTGTTCTGCATTGTTTTCTCTGGCCATCCCTATTCATTTATGAGACTTTCACTAGTTTGGTTTTTTTAAACCTATTTTCCAAGCTTCTTCCTCCAAGTTCTAATTGAAATTTAGGAGACTTCCACCAGGCCATGGAGAATATGAAACACGGTATTTCATCTCATCCAGGTACATCAGAGAAGCCAGGCATACTGCAATTTTTTTTTCTTGATGTTTTGCTTATCATGTACATTTGCATCAACAAACATTTTAAGTGTGAATTCTAGGCCACCAATTAAGTTGGGCTGTCCTTTCTCTAGGTTGTGAAATCGTGGTTTAATGATTGTATAATGAAACAAACAAAAAAGATTAAAGCAAAGGATCTTACATAAGGGAGAATGAGTGCTATTCATTTATGCTGACAAGTGGGATGGAGTTTTAATTACAAAAATACTTAACAGTACACAGATTAACTTGCTGTTGTACATCATCTAAAATTAATGAAATAATCACAATGAAAACTCTCACTGTGACAGCTAGCAACTTAATCCTTGTAAATTTTACAAAAAGGCATCAAATTTGCATGTATGAGTGTATATGTGTATGTGTGTATATGTAATGCTATAAAATTTTGTTCTGGTATCTGAAAACAAAGATGGCTTACCTTCATACTTAGCTTCATATACTCCTTTAGGCTTTCAGTTCACTCTGTGTGTGTGCATGTGCATACATGTGTTTTGTAGGTAGTAAGTAGATTCTATTTTGTCTCCTTTAGAAGATAGTAAAAATTTAATGGCAAGAAATCTGGCTTCGTTTCTGATGCCTTCTCCTCACAACTATCTTGTGCAGTGTTCTGTATACACCATTTGCTCAATTCAGCTGTTACTGTTGCAGGAGTTGAAGCCAGGGTGAGAGATGAAGACGCTGGTAGAGACAACAGGGTGGGGAAGCCAAAGTTGACAAAGAGATAAATCACCAGTTTACAACAAAGGGTAACCCAGGAACATTTTGCATGAATGATGGTGGAAGGACTAATTGCATTTCGATTGGGAGTAGGGTATAAGGACAGAAAGATTAAGACTTTTCAGATTAAAAAATTAAAGAATAATATTCAGAGGTTTTGTAAAACATGAACACAATTAAACAAGGCTTCTTGGATATTTTTCTGTGATTTCCAGAAAAGTTTTTGGAAAAAATCTTTGAGATATATCTTTAGAGTAGTTACTGAATAAAATGGTGCTCTTTAAAGTCACTGGCATTTGCTAATTGTGACTTTTTCCAAACACATAAGGAATTAGGATGCTGAATCCATAAGAATAGACATAACCCTGGAAAGTTGTTTCTCTTTAAAGGAAGGGAAATTTCATAGTACAAACCTTTTTCTAGAGTTAAATAAAAATGTGGTAAGACTGAAAGATTTGTGTCTAGGTCTAAATTATATTACTAATATTGATCGTATTAATCTGTGGCTAGGAGTTGATAGCTTTGATCTCTACTACCTATATTTCTAGAGAAATGTCTGCTCAGCAACTGGAACCAGACTAATTACATTGAGATAGCTATCCTTCTGAATAAAATCTTACATTTTTAATTATCAAATATTGAAAGTGAGGGGAAAATTGAAAATGTTTAGCACTTTATCATGCTACTTGAAAAGAGTCAGCTCTAATTATTGGCATCTAGCTGTATAATCTCCATTTCATGGAAGATGACCATGCATGTTCTCTATTACTGATTTCTATCTGCTACTTTGTCTAGTAGAGATTTTACTAATTCATTGACTCTAAGGACAATGACACAGGTCACCTGGATTTAACATGGAAGTTACTACATTTCCTCATAGGGAATTTCTCTACTATTGTAACTGAGCAAGAATGAAATGTCAGGTTCTACCTAGGTATTGTCCTTACACCTAATCCAGTTGTTTCCTAAGTATTTTAAAGTTTTAAGGTGAAATAAAACACATATATTTAAATATGTCTACCTGGTCACACATTATTTTTCAAAAGGCCTCTGGGAAAGCTTTCCAGAATTTTGCACCTCATAGAGAAATTTTTGATGCAATACTCCGATATTATCCTTTCGACAGGAAAAAAAAAAAAAAAGGCATTTTTTTGCTACTGACTTTGCTATTAAATTTAAGACAATTTTTCAAAAGTTGCTAAAATGTCAAGAAATGAGTGTTCATTCACAAATCTCTTTGACTTATTCCAATTGATTTGACCCCCACTCCCTCATAGCACATAAGCACTGCATCGGCATTCTACAAGGAGGTCATTCATATATTAGATAAATGAAAAGTGTCTAGGCATTGATCATATGTCCCATAAGGAGAGATTTTTAAGATTTTACTTCCTCTCACAGAGGAAAAGGGGATAACTTGTAGACTACCATCTGCTCATAATTATATCATGAATAATTAAATATTCAAAGAACCTTAGCTGACATACAAATTTAAGGGAATTTTGTGTTTTTTCAGGGAAGGCAAATAAGTTTCACCTTATAGACACAATGCC
This sequence comes from Sciurus vulgaris, assembly GCF_902686455.1. Taxonomy (NCBI): domain Eukaryota; kingdom Metazoa; phylum Chordata; class Mammalia; order Rodentia; family Sciuridae; genus Sciurus; species Sciurus vulgaris. Next base: position 105,413,115 of record NC_136472.1, read on the forward strand.
AATCAATTGACAGTGACAGATTTAAGTGTTACATGGAGGAAGATTTTGAGGTCACATCTACATTCAATACAAAAGAATGCTTTGAAGGAATACTGCAATTTGCACAGCAGAGTTATGGTCAGGAATTCATTACTCTGAGATAGACACCTGTGGGAGACAATATTGGCAGTTTTCCTAATGTCCAATCAAGTTAAGGTTGATTATGAATATCATTATTGATTATTAGACAAGATCCAAATTTATCTGAGATTATACATGTGTCCAATATGCTACTTAAGAAAGTAATAGAAAAAGAATAAATCATCATAAAGCTTATAATCTTTTGTCCTTGAGATTTGTGTAGCATTTGCTCATAGTTCATCGGTTGTGTTTGGTTAAAAAAATTACACAAATCCAGTCTTCAAAATTTTGCTATCTGATCTATAAGGCAGGATTATGTGTCATGAGAATATATTTATGTTAAAGAGAAGGAATAACTAGGAAAGCTCCAAATGGAGAAATCATTACATGTTTGTCTTTTCTATCTCAAGCAATACATAGAAGAAAACATATGAAACCAATTTTTTTTTTATATCTTGGGAAAAATTTAGAGTATGACAGATCTTAGTGAACAGACTCAAATTTGTTATTAATAAATATAAAAACTTTTCTCTTTTAAAACATTTAATTACAGGTTTCCATCAATGCATAGAAGAAATTTTTCTCATGATTCAGAACAATGTATCTGAATTTCTTATTTTCTGCCATTTTTCCAGAGAGTATTATTCCTTCTACTAAAAGAGACTTGTTGAAAGATTCCAGGATGAGGTATTTTGTTGCTCCTGTTCTACATAATGGGCTTCATTCTTAATTAAATGGTATGTTCTTGTTAATTCTTAGATACAGCTCCCTCTGTATGGGTATAGGTATGTATAAGCTCATTAGATTTCCAGATAGTCCAACAAAAATATACAACGTCTTTTTCTTAATAAATTGAAGTTCCTGATCTTTCTGTGTGGTACTCTACACCAGGAACATGCAAATATTGTCATGCTTTTTCACCTTGCTTAGGATATGGCTAAAAATAAATAGAATTTGGAGACATTAAAAACTTGATATCATTACCTTACGTACACGTATGATTACACGAATGGTGTGATTCTACTTCGTGCACAACCATAGAAATGAAAAGATTTACTCATTTGTGTACAATGACTCAAAATTCAGTCTGTAAAAATATAAAAATAATAAAAACTTGTTATCAAAATTTGATTCTGTGAACTCTGCCAGAATAAAAATGTGTATTCGAGAGCTCCTAATTTATCATATTCCAATCCAAGTCCCAATGAATCAGAACCATGACCTAGTCTATTTATTTTTCTTTGTTTTTTTTTTAATTTTAAATATTATGGCATGTAGCACAAATGATTGGGAAAATAAAGTCCATTGTTTGTTGCCAACAATCTCATAATGTCACAGGAAGGTGAGAAGTTGAAACTCCAAACCTCAGTTCTTGGGATCCAACAAAAGGAAACTTAAAGTCAGAATAAAAGCCATAAAAAGAGAATTTTATAATAAGTGAAAATAAAGTAAGGCTCAAGCAAAAACAGTGAGTCAATCAAGAAATATGTCAAGAAGGAAAGATCAATGGAGAGAGGGTTGTCTCTGAGCAGAGAATGACAAAGGATACAATGCTGCTTCCTAATTTATTATTGTTTGATATTTACCAGGAGAACCAGGTTCCACCTTCTACAATCTTTAGCAATCAGATATTTATCTCCTCCTTCACATCAAGCAGGAAAGTTTGACCCCGGTTGGTCCTCTCTGAAACCATCATGGCGGCCATGTTATTCAGGGGGGTTTCATCTACAAATCAAGGTTATGTTAATGTGATTATTGGGGTCAATGACCAGGCAAACTTCATCTTAGTGTGCCTGTTCTACTAATGAAATTTCCCTTCTGAAATACGTTGAGAAAACTCTACCCATAAATCCTAACTTTACAATGACCTCAGTAGACCCTGCCAAGAGTTAGCACCATTGATCTTTCCTTTTTGACATATTTCTTGATTGACTCACTTTTTTCCCCCACCTCTTATTCTCAGAGTTAATATACCTGTTGTTATTGTACAAGTTACTTGATTTGTTCATGAAAGACAATTTCAAAGAAACCCCATGACTCTACTATATTATTGGTTCACATTTCACTGATCATTACTAACTACTACCTAACAATAAGATGCCACTTACCAATAATTTAGTAAAGCCAGATTTTGTTGGATCACTGAGAATGGATCCACTCTAGGGGTGTCTGTGTGTGGGGGGGGTTCTTTTCAAGGTCTTTCTCTGAAAAAGAAAAAAATTAATTTATAAAGATTCTACTTACTAAATTCTAACCCTAGACTATTGAAACCTTCATAGAAGATTTCTCTTTCAGATGGCTAATCCGATTTGTAATGCATGAGTGCTGCTAACTTGATCTTCGAAGGATATTCTTCACCTCCAAATATCTAAATAGCTCTGTGTATTTCTTGGATTAACTAGATACATACTGTTTTGCCTTGGCAAACAAGAAGAAAAATATCTTTCTCTATCCAGACAATGTGTTTTATCCTCCCAAAGCTACTCCTAATAAGATGAAAATAGCTAACAAATAAGAATTTTCTTTCAAGCAGCCAAATGAATCCCAGGGTGCTAGTCCTTGTCAGAGACTTTAACCTTGAAAGCTGCTCTTCAGCTTCTGTCAATGGTGTGACTGACAGATAAAATATCCTTACAAGTTAGTAGAACCATTTATTCCATTGCAATGAACACAGTATTCTTCCCCGTTATGTGGATTTGCTTTGGCTATAACCAGGAACCCAAGCCCTAGTGGCTCAGCTCTTGAAGGAAAGATGACACTAAGTTATGCCCTGGGATCCTAATGCCAGAAGAGTCCTGGAGACTATTAGGGAAATGCAAAGAAGAGGGGAAATCTGAACCTACCTTTAATTCATACAATGCTTTTCCTACATGAGGCCATGTTAATCTTGTGTATAAAGGAGACATCACAATTATATATGTGTATTATACATATATAAATATTTACATATATACAGATAGTGTATATAATATATATGTATGTATATAATGTGTATATGCTCACATATATAATATTTTCTGGTTTTAGTGTCTATCTATTTGAAGATAAGCCACCTGAGACCCTGGGAAAGCTGTACATTTGTCCAATGCACATTGCCAAAAATATGGCAGAGGAAGGACCAAAACTAGGTGACTAGAGTTCTGGTTCATGCCTCATTCCTTAAATGTCTCTTAAGAGCATGGAAAGTAAGCCATAAATACAACTACTTCAATAATTATACAAACAAGTACTTGTTGAGGACCTACTAAGGACCACACTCCATGTGAGTCACCTCCAGGGATCAGATGATGATGACTATTCTTCCACAGAATTACTTGAGTATTTAACAAGAGATTGGTAGATGAATCAACCAGCAAATAAGACTCCAGTCTTTTTGTAATAATGTTTTCCTTAGCTGATTCCACCTGTCTCCACAGGCTCACTGAGGTTCCATTTTGCCCTGTGTGTGCCCAGAGTAGGGTGAGATAACACTGGGGCCTCAGAAAAACACTCCCTCTTCCTCCTTCCCTAAAGTATCCTCAAGGTATTGTTATATTTACACTCATGTGGATGAAATGCCAAGTTTTTGTTTTATATCCAGTAACCTATTTGAACCTCAGAGAAAACCTAAGAGATAGGCAATACTCTATGGTCCACATGTGGAAATGAAAAGCTTATGTCTTTGGATGGCAATTTTAATTAAATTGCCATGGTCACACAGCTAGTAAGTAGAAAAACCCAGATTCAATTTCACATCTTTCTGACTCCAAAGCCTAAACCCTTCTGCTTTGCACTGTCTTCTGAACCATGATCTCATTTGATCCTCACAGTCATTCTGCAACACAGGAAAGGGAAGAGCCAACCAACTGCACAATACTATGAGGAAATATCCTTCATCTTGATTCCAGTTCAACTAAATCCAATTTTCTTCCTGTATCCTATTGACATAATAATAATTTCTGTACAGCCTCTGAGATTGTACAAAAGGATTTCATGTGCTTAGCTTATTCATGTATAACACCAAAGCTGAAATGCTTTGTCATTTACATCAGCACTTAGGAAGCCATCTGCTATAGTCTTTTCATATCTTGAATCTGAAAGTAGCTGACTATAGCAGCATATCCCTGGATAATTTATGAGAATTGATTAGGATCTGACATTCTTGTACAGTTAAAATGAGGATCCTCATGAGAGAGGTGATAGCTTTATACCCGCTTATTAACAGGGTCATCCTGTGTATTTACATATGCACGTGTGTATGTGTTACCTGAAAAGTACTCAAATGCTCTCGCCACAAGTCTAGAATCTAATGGAAAGTTAACAGTTATTACTTTTGTGATCTTGGACAAAGTCACTTAACTTTTCTTAGTGTCAGCTGCCTGATGATAAATTGAGGATAAAAATAACCCTTGGGATTATTATCAAAATTCAATGAGTTAATTTTCATAACTTCTCAAAAGGTATATTGCACATAAAAGGTATTCAATAAAATTTATAATTTATCCTACAAATATTAAGCATCTATGTCCACAGCATACCAGTTTAGGAATATGATGAATAAAATGAATAAGATACAAACATGAGTTGGATGAATGATTTAATGTTGGTTCTTCATTACAAGGAATCCCATCCTAAAGGAGGCCTTGGCTTAAGGCTCACATCCACAGAGTGTTTCCAATTTTGATTTTACTCTTTAGTTTTAGGAATATACCTTCAAATATTTACAGTTTTTAGAATGTCTTATTTTTTCATCTATTCTGCTTTAATTCCTTTTGCAATGTTTAACTTTTAATATTATCTAATTTTTATTATTTATGCTTTTTACTTTTAACTTCTTTTAATCCTTTTATCTCATACTTTTAAATCTGATTAAAGTTATTCTTTAAATATTTTCCTTTTTTCTACACCATGTATTATGTTAAATTTTACTTCTATTTTTTATTTTTAGTTTGTATCTTACGATATATTTTATTTCTTATTCTTAGATATTTATCTTTATTATTTTATTTTAACCTTCTTCTACTAAAATACAAGTACCTTGAGTTTTATGATTTGCTTTCTTGGTAACAGGCAACAATAATAATAGTAATAATGATAACAGTGGGAGAAGCTTACGGTACAATTAAGAGTAGTTGGAAGCCTATTTCACATCATTTTTAAAAAATGTTACTTTAATTTTTCCATTTTCTCTTTCCAATAGAGTTTCTGGCAAACTGAGAAATTTTCCCAAGAATGGGTCGGGGTTGTGGCTCAGTGGTAGAGCACTTGCCTGGCATGTGTGAGACCCTGGGTTCAAGCCTCGACACCACATATAAATAAATAAATAAATAAATAAATAAATAAATAAATAAATAAATAAATAAAATAAAGGTTCATTGACAACTAAAAAAATATTTAAAAAATTTTTCCCAAGAACATCACTGTGGCAGGGAAGTTACTAGTACCACAGAGAATAGAGAGCTAATGAGGGAGGGAGTTGGGATCCACTCAGGTCTTGAGGGGCTCTAAGCTCTACACTTAACTCACCCTATTGCACTGCACTGCTCAGCCTCCCGGAGGCCATCCCCTAAAGGGACAATCTGACACATTCAACGGTAAGTCATTATATGAAGGCAAATTTTATAATTTTTATTATTCAAAAGCTCACCACTTAGATCAATGGTACAGAACAGAGGACATGGACACAAACCCAAATAAATACAATTTTCTCATACTAGACAAAGATGCCAAAAATATGCAATGGAGAAAAGATAGCCTCTTCAACAAATGGTGCTGGGAAAACTGGAAAACCATATGCAACAGAATGAAACTAAACCCCTATCTCTCACCCTGCACAAAACTCAACTCAAAATGGATCAAGGACCTCGGAATCAGACCAGAATCCCTGCATCTTATAGAAGAAAAAGTAGGTCCAAACCTTCAACTTGTTGGCTTAGGATTAGACTTCCTTAACAGGACTCCCATAGCACAAGAAATAAAAGCAAGAATCAACCACTGGGATAGATTTAAACTAAAAAGCTTTCTCTCAGCAAAGGAAACTATCAGTAATGTGAAGAGAGAGCCTACAGAGTGGGAGAATATCTTTGCCACTCATACTTCAGATAGAGCGCTAATTTCCAGAATCTATAAAGAACTCAAAAAACTCTACACCAAGAATACAAATAATCCAATCAACAAATGGGCTAAGGAAATGAACAGACACTTCACAGAAGAAGATGTACAAGCAATCAACAGATATATGAAAAAATGTTCAACATCTCTAGTAATAAGAGAAATGCAAATCAAAACTACCCTAAGATTTCATCTCACCCCAATTACAATGGCGATTATCAAGAACACAAGCAACAACAGGTGTTGGTGAGGATGTGGGGAAAAAGGTACACTCATACATTGCTGGTGGGGTTGCAAATTAGTGCAGCCACTCTGGAAAGTAGTATGGAGATTCCTCAGAAAGCTTGGAATGGAACCACCATTTGACCCAGCTATCCCACTCCTTGGCCTATACCCAAAGGACTTAAAATCAGCATACTACAGAGATACAGCCACATCAATGTTCATAGCTGCTCAATTCACCATAGCCAGATTGTGGAACCAACCTAGGTGTCCTTCAGTTGATGAATGGGTAAAGAAACTGTGGCATATATACACAATGGAATATTACTCCGCCATGAAGAATGATAAAATCATGGCATTTGCAGGCAAAAGGATGAAATTGGAGAATATTATGCTAAGTGAGATAAGCCAATCTCAAAAAACTAAAGGACAAATGATCTCACTGATAAGCAGATGAGGACATATAATGGGGGGTATGAGGGGTTAGCGTTAGGGTTAGGGTTAGGTTTAGGGTTAGGGATAAGGAGGGTGGTAAGAATGGAGGAAGGAAGGACTGTATAGAGGGAAAAGAGGGGTGGGGGGGAGGGAAAAATAACAGAATGAATCAAACAATATTGCCCTATGTAAATTTATGATTTTTAATTAAAAAAAATAAATAATAAAAAAAAGAAAAGCTCACCACTATGAGGTTCTATTGTTGAGGGGAAGGGGTTTCTTGAGTTGTGTTTGTTTTTCTAAGTGGCTATATTAAGAAATTAGTGATGTTTGTGATGTTCCTCAGCTAAGATGGTTATGTCATAGAATTTTAGGACCTTCATAATGTGCTCATTCACATTCTGAAGCAGATCCAGACTCTTTCTGGGAAAAACCTTGACTTTTTCTGCAGTTATTTCCTAGGCTCCTTCCTTCAGCTTGTCAAGTAACCAATTGTTCAGAAATAGCATAGTTTCCTTATATTCATGATTGCATACTGACCCAAACTTTTGGGTGATTATTAAAATATTAACTGGTAATAACGAGGATTTTTTAAAAAATTATTTTACTTGCAAGTGACAGAAACCCAATTTGAACAAACTTTAAGTAAAGGGGGATGTATAGAAGTACATTATGGCAAATTATATTTTTATAAAGTAGTCACATTGCTGTATTTATCCATTCCCACATGCTCATCTTTCAAAGTGACCAATACTCTCTACCATGGAGTAGGAAATCTATGTTCTTTCCCCTCAAATCTGAGGTAGAGTTTATGATTGACCCAATGAATGGATGATGGCAGAAGTGATAACTCTTAATCCAAGACAAGGTTAAGAAAATATACAGTTTCCATTTGGCATGCTGTTTTCTATATTTTAGAACACTGCCATCGTATCCCAGCTGTGGTGTAGGGGGAACAACTCGTCCCTATTCACTAGGGACTTCCCCAGTTTTAGCATTGTGTGTCTTACATTCTGAAAACTGCCTCAGCCCCAATAAAACCATGATGGTTGTTTATGCTCTACCAATTGTGCTGTGAGGAAGCCCAAATCAAATGAAGAGGCTACATGAGAGTGTTCCAACCAACCACCCTAGCTAAGTAAGGTTTCAGCCAGTAGACAGCCATCCATCAGAAAACATGTGAGTGAATGAGATATATAGTATTCTCTCCCAGGTTTTGAGTCTCCCTCCCAGCTTAGGCAATAAGCATCATGGAGCAGAGGCATGCCATTCATACTTGGCTTCTGTACTATGCATACAATTCTGATCTATAGAAATCATCAGAGGTAGTGGCCTGGGGTTGTAGCTCAGTGGTAGAGCACTTGCCTGGCATGTGTGGGGCACTGGGTTTGATCCACAGCACCACATACAAACAAATAAATAAAAGAAAGGTATTGTGTCCATCTACAACTAAAAAGAAAATAAGAAAAAGAAATCATCACAGATAATAAATTAATATTTTTAATTGACATATAATAATTATATTTATGGCTATAATATGATTCTTTGATATGTGTATACATTGTGGAATGATTAAACCAAACTAGTTGGTAAAACCATCACTTCACTTACAATTTCTGTGGTGAAAATGTTTAAAACTTACTTTTACCAATTTTGAAATACATAATGCATTATCATTAAGTATAGTCACCATGCTGTGTGAGCCTTGGAGTAATTTGTTGCACGGCAGTTGTTAACTAAAACAAGATGTTAAGTTACACAGTGGAAATGTAAGTGGGTATGGAAAAATTGAAACCAGAACACAAATAGTGTCAGGACTATTTTCATATATTCTCTGCTTTCCTTTATGGGTGGTCTTAATTCTTACCCATTACTGATGACAAGCTTTCTTCAATGTACTTTTAAACACTCACATTTTCAATCTTACAATTTCACCCATGAGGCTTAAATCTTAGGTCTTGGAAAATAGCTCTGATTAGTCTGGCCTAGGTCAATCCAACACTTCTGAACTAATCAAGAATAGCTAAAGAAAAGAGGAAGGAGAGGAAATTCCCAGAAAAGTGAAAAATCTGAGTAGATCCTAGGATGCTGAGAATATGAGCATTTTAACTCCATGATCTTAAATACATATTGTCAAACTCTTAGCAGAGGCTTAACTTCAAGAAAAACTATGCATAGACAACTTTCTGAGTATGTACAGAATAATCATTTCTCTGTATTGGGTTAAAAAATAGAGATTCTTGGATCTCACCCCAAATTTATGATTTCTATCATAAAAAATGTTTAAAGTTACATACAAACTTTGGTATCATAATACAAATATGTGCTTAATCATTATTGTGTTTCAGGGGGAAAAAACTTTTCTTAAAGATCTTTTGTAAGATCATTTTGGAAAAATCAGTGGAATAATTTAACATCATTCTCACTTATAAATAATATTCTCCTACTCACTCTGGATAAGTAACAATTTATGCCTAGTGTGCAGTAAAAAGGAAGATTAATTTCTTTTTTATCTTCCTATTTCTTACAAGGGGGCAGGGGAACCTGGTTTGTAGAACATTGTACATTTCATTTTAGCAATAACTTGCGCAACTGAATTATAGCAATGCAGGGGTTTTCTGAGGATATCACAGCTATAGCAGTAAATTAATAATATATAACCTGCCTTTGAAGAACTGCTGTTTCTGCTTTGTTGGTATATCTCTAACACTGACATAGGATCCTAGGAGCTATAAACCCCTGCCTCTACTCTCTTCTTCAGGTCCCCCCAGCCCAACCCCACCAAATCTATACTTCACAGTATACAGTAGTTATAGCCCTTCTCTAAAAACCTATGACAGCCCATGCTACTCCCCTAAGATTTGCAAACAGCCTCCCTTCAATTTTTTAAATGACATTCACATTATTTGTCATAACAAGGCTTGGCTCACATCTCATACCATCTTCTACCCCTTGATTGTCCTGTCCTATCTGCTGTTTCACAAACATTCCAACAGACTTCTGAACCAGGACATATGCACCTGCTCTTTCTCCTATCTGGAGGAAAGACCTTCCCTAGACATTGCCATGAATTGCTTTCTCACTTCACTGAGTTCTCTGTTAGAAGGATACCTCTCTATTTAAAATAGCAATACCCCCCCCACAACCCCGTTGTTGCCATTTTTCTTGTGGTGGTGTTATTTTTCTTGTGGTGGTGTTTTCTTCACAGTACTTCTCAGTACAGTAGCACTTGACATATGGAAGGAACTCATTAAATAGTTCAAGGAAGGAAGGAAAGAAGGAAGGAAGGAAGGAAGGAAGGAAGGAAGGAAGGAAAGAAGGAAGGAAGGAAGGAAGGAAGGAAGGAAGGAAGGAAGGAAGGAAGGAAGGAAGGAAGGAAGGAAGGAAGGAAATGGTAAGATAAAGGCCAGTTAATTTGTTTTACAGAACTAGAATTTCATTGTTTTTGAATGTATCTCATATGCTTACTGAAAGACAAAACAGTCCCTTTCAAGTTCAGTTTCCAAATGTTCTTTAAAATGTGGTTGATTTTATATGTGATATTTTATAGTATTTCTACAAATCAAGTGTTTTAAACCTGTTTTCACTAATGAAGTGCAGTATATTCCCTCAAGGGACTCGGGTTTCCATATTGTTGGAAGCACATCTCTAGAACAGATTATGAGGCAAAGGAGTTCACTTTCAAAACTGTAAAATAAAGGTGAATTATGTAACACAGCTTATCAGAGATTGTCACTTAAATATTGGAGTGGGCCTGGTCAGTAAACCAAAATTTACTGTTCTAACATTCCCAACATATTAGAACATTCCTATGTCTTGTTAATGACACCTCTGGCACTAGCACTTGTGAAGATTATTGGAAAGTTTGAAACATCTTCCAAGAAGGACCTGGAGTTTATATCTCAGGAGGATATATTTGTAATAATATTTAATACCTAAGAACAGTTCCCATATTTTCAAGGGCAGAGAGTTAATTCACTTTGCTATACTCTGGTTCCCAGTGGATTGCTAAACAGGGTGAAGCCTTGGCATTTGCACACTTTGACTATTTCCTGTCACGGTAGAAATCTAATTAGGCTTCAGATACTAATAGGAAGAAAAGTGATGATAATGATGATTTGCATAGCACATGGTGTTGAAGACTGCCCCTAACCAAAAATAAACATTCTTCAAACTAATACCACTAAAGAATAGGTCATATAATTGACTTCTCAAAAGAGAGTATTGACCCTCATTTCAGTTCAGTGACCCAGCAATGTGAATAACACAACTGAGGTCCACAAGTTCAGGTCCAATTATGATTGAATGTTGGCAAAGCTTGGGCCAGTAACTTGGTGCTGGTTGACAGATTAAATCATAGTGTATTATGACTGATGTATAGTGTCAGAGAGAAATCCAGGACAGCAGAACTTTAGTGCAAATTGACAGGTCGGTAAAGATGAAGACGTTATTCTGTTACAACTATGCACTGCTTCTAAATGAGATGTGCCAAAAGACCAAAGACCAGTGTATTAGTCAGGGTTCTCAAGAGGAACAGAATCAACAGGAAGTATGATTATAAAAAGGGAATTTATTAGATTGGCTTACACGACCAGAAGATGGATAGTCCACAATGGCCGTCTGTAGCTGGAGTGCTGGAAGAACCAGTAGCTGCACAGTCCAAGATGCAGAAGGACAAGAAAGATCAACAGTGCTATGTTAGTCCAAGATCAAGGCTTCTGGAAACTACCTGAAGAATCACTGGCAGAGTTAGCTTTGGAAGAGTGAAAAAGTGAGAGGATATCCTCAGATGATAGAAGCAGCAATCAAGAACCCATTCAAGAAGAGTTGAGCTTGCATCTGCATCTGCTTCCTTGTTATTCCAACTTTCATTCCATCCTATTGGGCAGTGTTGCCCAAATTTAGGGAAGGTCTCCACTTCAGTTCACTATCCCCCATTCCCCTCATTCCTAGACAGGTCCTCATTGACACACCCTGAAGCCTCTTAATCATTGGTATCTCTTAATCCAATCAAGTCGACAATTCAAATTAACCATTACAACCAGCTAAATCGGAGTGATCTAGAGAGCATTTTTAAAAGTACATGCTATATGACTTGAGCCTAGAGATTCAAATCCAGTGATTCAAATCCAGAAGATTCAAGTTAGTAGTATGTATTCCTAAAATGTTTTCTAGGTGATCCAATGTCCACATAGGTTTGATTTTAAACCCCAATAAAGAAAATATTTTTTAAAAGGGAAACTTTAATTTCCTTTACTCTCTACAGTTTAACTATAAACAATATGGATGAGGTCTTAAAATATAAAATATTTGATATTTAGCCCCAACTTATGAAATACCTAAATTATATGTATTTTGAAATAACGTACCTTATAAAATTCTTGTAGCAGAATGTAAATATGTAAAGCATCTTCAAAATCAATGATAAAAATAAACCATTCAATAAAAATGACCAAAGTATTTGAATAGGCATTTTTACCAAAGAAGATAGACGAATGATGAATGAACACTTGAAAAGATGCCCAGCATCATAAGTCATTAGGAAAAATACAAATTAAAACTAAACTGAGATAACAGTATATACCTGTTAGAATGGCTAAAAGTTAAATACTGGCTCTACCAAGTTTTGGCAAGGCTCTGGGGGAACTGAAACTTTCATACACACTGGAACTCTCATTCCTGGGAGGAATGTAAAATGGTACAACCTCATTGGAAGAGTTTGGTTCATTTTTCTAAAAACATAAAGTATATACCTACTGTCTTAATTCCATTAGACAGCTATACTGTAAACTCGCTTATAAACAATAAATTTAATTCCCAAGGTTCTGGAGGCTTGGAAGTCCAAGATTGTGGTAGGGTTAGAGTCTGGTGAACATCTTTCTGGCTTATAGATGGCAGCTTCTTGCTGTGTCTTCACATACTGGGCCTCTTTTTGGAGGGTATCAAGGGTTCTTTTATAAGGGCACTGATTCCATACCCAAGGGCAATAAGCCCATGGCTTAATCACTTACAAAGTTCTCACCTCCTAATACCATCACTTTTAGATAAGAATTTCAACGTATAAATTTGAGAGTAGGGATCTAAATATTCAGACTGTCATACCTACCGTATGATCTGACCATTCCACTCATAGGTAAACACTCAAAAGAAGTGAAAGTGTACACCCACACAATGACTTGTACAAGAATGTCCATAGTAACTTTATTTGTAATAGTTGACAACCCAGATGTCTATCAAGAGATGAATATATAATAAGCTGTAGTATATCCATACAATAGAAAGCTACTTAGGAATAAAACAGAATGAATAGTTGATACACACAATAGCATGTGTGAATTTCAAAATAATTATGCTGGATGAAAGAAGACAAAAAGGATGTATACTGTGTGTTTTTATTTATATACAATTCTAAGAAATACAAACTAATGTATGGCGACAGAAAGCAAATCAGTAGTTGCCTCTTGCCTTTATCTTGATTCCTGTCAGTAGAATACAGTGGTTTCAAGTTGGGGCTCTAAAGTCACATAGCAACTGTATGATGAAGTAACCATCACCAAAGAAGGTGGATGACCTTCTTTCTCCAGCTCTGAGAATAGACACATTACCTGACATCTCTCAACAACAATTTAGTTATTTATACAATCAGGATGATAGTGATTCCTATTTCCTAGGGCTTACTTAATGATTGAGTGCAGTTCTGGGTGGAAAGGGCTTAGCACGGTACTCAGAATGAGGCAATAATTCAGTAATGTTAACTGCTCTTAAATGTTCTATGCTATCTTCTCTTTCGAGTGCTGTTGCCCACCCTCAGCATCTGCAGTGGGAACTGGTCAAATCGCCTGAACTATTTAGTATTTGACAAACACATACAATTTAGAATCCTAATCTTGCTTTAAGGTAAAATTTTCCTGTGAGTAATTCAATGCTAAACTCAGCACTGACCAGAGCTTGAATAGATAAATGTAAAATTACCCTTGGTGATTCTTATGAAGACGTATGTAAATACACAGTTGGGCATAGCACAGTTATTGAATATTTAAAATCATTTTGTCCATTACTAATGAATGTCTGGCCAGAATCAATTGCATACTCAAAATCAACAAACTGAGAATATTTCACTTTGAATTCTGAAATAGTAAAGGGATTTACCTCACATTTTATGCTATACCATCTGGAATTTATTAAAGGATTTAGCAATACTGACTCTGAAAACTGTTAAGGACAGAGCAGCATGTTCTGTCAGGCTTAACCTGGGGCCCCCCTGCTGGGGAGACCCACCTCTGCAGAACTATGAAATTAACAAAGTCTAACTTGCGGGTTCCCAGCCTCTCTTTTGATATGTTCACCTCCTCTCTGTAGTTTCTTCTTATTCCCTTTCTTCACCCTCCAGAGCTCAAGGGTTTATAAGCTATTAACTTTTTCTCAGGGAAAAAAAAAACCCTGATATTAACCACTTAAATTTCAGTGTGAACAAGGCTTAATATCTAATCCCTCCTAAGGGAATTTGCATTTTAACAAGAAAAATTTTATATGTAAAATTTCAGAAAAAGACTCCTTGGCTGGAAGATCACTGGAGAGAGATATGGGAACTCACTTTTCTTCCCAAAATCATATTACTTATCCAATCACTTAGACTCACAGGACTGTCACTGTTTCTGAATTCTGAGCCAAGCTTAAAATCGTCTGTTTGCAGAAATTCATTTTCTTGGAAAATTATGGCTTCTTCTTGCATCAAGTGAGAATGGCTGAAAAAGTCTCCTGAGGTCTCTTGGCAAACAAATGCACATAAGTGAAAGGAAAAGCATGAAGTATCCATATTAAATAAATAAATATTAACAGTGTGTACTTGGGGTTTCTAATGTAAATATCAAAGCTTTACTGAAAAATGTTGTGTCCAAATGAACAAAACATCCACCAGAAATGAATTGAAAATACATAAATCTTATGCCACGAAGACCCCTGAATTTTCTATCTTCCAGAAGTTTAGTTGCCCAATGTCATTTTAAGTAGAGTGAAATTACATTTAAATTGCAGAATATGCCATGACTTTAACAAAGTGAAAATACGGTCACATGAAATCATTCCTTGCATTTAATACTATCAGGAAAAATTATATACGGTAATATGTTGCAATCAAATGAAGTTTAACAGGATTCTGGAACCACTTAGAAACATCCTATCACCTCAACTCCAGTGTCTAAGGACCTGCCATGTGCCAGACATTGTTCCAGGTGATGAACTGTCAGCTGGAGATTTAGTACCTGCCTTCAAAGGGCTCACTCTCTGGAGGTGGCAACAATCACATAAATGACAAGGTAGCTTGATGAGTTCTAGAGGAAGGAAAACACAGGACACTGTGGAGACACACAGTAAAAGCTCTTGGGCTTCAATCAAATGAGCAAGACCCCAGGTATGTTGCTCTAAAGAAGGTAAAAGCTTTAAAGGAAATCTAAGCTAGGAACTCAATGCACAAGGCCTAGGCAAGACAGAAACTGCAAATAACATTAATAAAATGTCCATTTCAAGTACAAGGCCTAAGATGTCCATTGAAAATGAGGTAGGGCAGACTCCTGGCTGAGGTCCAAGTATATGAGGGGAAATTGATTGGTAAAGAGACCAGTGAGACAAATCAGTTCCAAGGTCATTGAATGAAAAATACATCAGGGACCCAACTAGTCTTTTTTTTTTTTTTTTTAATTTTCATTTTGGAGCTAGATTTAAAAAAAAAAATGTTTATCTAAATTTGCTTTAGATGTTTAACTTGGGGTATTTACAAAAGCAATACATCAATTCTAACTGATGAGTCCACTAATACAAAATTGGTTAGAAATCATAGTCTTAATATTATCATATGCTGTCATTAAAAGATTACTATATGCATTGCATCTCATGGATTTGCTTTATCTCCCTCCAGCATATACATTTTAGTAGGTCATATTTGCCCTTTGATTCAATGAACTCATCAGGAAACATAAAAATCTTGCGGTGTTGGCTGTCCTTTCTGTTACTATCAAGAGAAAGCTGTGTTCTCACAATGTCTGGTGTCAGGAATAATTCCTCAGTCTAGAGAGTGACAGACTAGATTAAATTAGCTTTGGTTCTTTCATCACTAATTAGGTGGCAAAGCAGATTTGCCTCAGGGCACACAGACATGGACTCTGTTCCCATAGTTAGTCTAATGAAGAGACTGTAGCCCTGGCAAGAGGCATCCTTGCATCATCTGGGGATCCAGAATCTGATGAGATGGTGGGCTTCTAGAGTCTTTGACTTCTAGATAGGTAAGTAGCACAGGACAATTTCCAACAAATGTTTGTGTCCAGGAAATATTTGTAGAACCTGATGTGTTTCTCTGAAGGAAGTTTCTAGAAGCGTATTACTAGATTCTGCCCTTAACCTTGCTAAGTTTCCCATTTTTACCAGTGTCTTACAGAGAGACATGCTCATCCATCTTAAAAAGGCTACGAACTGGGAGATAAAACATTATAGTTGACAAAATAAAGCTTCAGAATTATCCCAAAAAGAGAAAAAAGGTTGACTCTACCTGGCACAATAAAGTTCAACATTATGTGCATATTCTCATACATGGCTATGGAATATTGTGCAATCAGGAAAAGAAGAAAACCTGAGTAGCAATAGTCTGTGTGAAAAGATGTAGATCTTATTCCTGTTGATAAACTTAGAAGGTTTTAGTTTGTAAGACATTCACTGAAACAAAAAGTAGATGATAGGAGATTTTAATGCAAATATGCTATATACATATACAGCACAAGGGAAATGATCTCACCTGGGACACTGCTGACAGAATTTACACAGTTCTAATTGATGTATTTTAAGATACTATATAACAAACTAGAACAGACCTTCTCAAACATTATCATTCATAGAAGCCATCTATGTTAGTAGGACTGACCGAGGACCTGACTGTCTGCATGTATAGCAAGCTCCCAGGTTATGCTACTATTTTGGGGATACAGACCACTTGTTAAATAGCAAGGAGCTAGTGTCGATCCCAAAACCAACCCACATGGGGAGGACTTGGGATGTGAAAATCAAGCCGTGACCATTGTTGAAGGTACTGGACTATTTAACATGGAGTAGATTTACACAGTGGAGCCTTTCTAGTCTTTAAATTTTAAATAACTGTCATGTAAGTCAAGAACAGACTTGTATGCTTGTCACCACATGCAAATGCAGAAGCAAAAAGAGTTACAAAAGGAAGATTTCAGCTAAATATAGCAAAGTATGTCCTAGCAGATGGAGCCATTCAATGATGGACAGCACGGCCTCCTAACCTTGGACATGTCCCTGCATCAGAGGCATGCTCATCCAGGAGGAGCTGGGAGATTACCACTTAGGCATGCAAAATTGAATTCTAACTAGGAGAGAGGACAGAGTTGCTAAAAAACCTAAGAGTCCTTTCAACTCCTCGGTGCTGTGAATTCTGCACTTATATCTCCGTAATGTCTCTTCCTTAATAGTTTTCCCTCAGCCTAGTGTTCCAGGTCCATGAACTTCACTGCAGATTCCTTCTCATAAGAAACTGGATATGAGAATGCTCTGCAAAATATATAATACTATATAAAATAAACATTTATATTGAGACTTTTATAGCACTCCATTAATTTTTTTTTTTTCATTTTCTATACATCTGGTTGTCCTTACTGTGGAAGTTTCTGGGATGGAGACAGTATTTGGCAAACGGGTGATATTCATTTATGAAGAGAAGTAGTGTTTTATAGTAATGAGAATAGCGAAAACCATTCGGTAGCTAAATGTGTATTGATACAAAACAATTGTGGTACTTTCAGCATTTAGAAATTTAGAATAGATTCTGACTCCTAGGACAATTCCATTTTAGTCGACGATGGAATCTGTGGGATAAATTAGTAAACATGTCAAGGTCACTTTTAAACCTAGGGTTGGAGAAAATGTAAGCATAGCCTTTAAAATATCAATGTAACTTTTTCTTGTTTTCTATTGTGTCTGTAAATTGGTTGTCAAGTTCTAGTATTTTTTAAGATCTACATTTCAGGGCAATTTTCAGAGAATTGGCATCCTGAAACATGGTGAAGGCACTTCATTAGACTTATTACAGAAACTGAATCGATGCCTTTGTGCCCTGAGGCAGGACTGCTGCACCATCTAATTAGTAATGGAAGAACCAAAGCTAATTCAATCTAGACTGTCACTCCTGGAACTGAAAGATTGCTTGGCCATCTCCAGAACACAAGCCCTCTCAGAAGTTTATAGTGTCAGTGCCAGCCCAAGAAGCGTGCTGATTCCAAGTCAGTGAAGTCCTCCTCCAACAGCAGTTTTAAACATGGTGGATTTAATGGGAAGGACTGTAACATCCAAGAGCTTTCAAGAGAAAAATACTGTAGGAATACTAAGTTCAAAACAACCTGCCATTTTTATGTTAATGTAAGGGGTCAACTAGACACTGTTCTGGATTTGAGATTCAATAAGTGGTGAAGGAGACTCCATGGATGGGTTCCCAGAAATTGATACTATGCATGGATAGATTTATCTAATAACTCGATACAGAAAGAAAAAACCACCGTTCATATTCAGAAACTAATTTGTTTTCATAATCACCAAGATAAGAAATATCAAAGGTAGATAATCCCTTTTTGTTGAAGAGAACACTGAAATACTGAAATGCAAAAAAAACACACATGGCTTCCTCAAATCACAGAGATGTTAAATGACAGAACCAGGACTACTTTTTTCTCTGAACTTAGTTTTCTTTCCATTGTAGAAAAAAAATTAAGTGTCATATTGTCTTTTAGCACTAAAATAAGTCATTGGATTATGCCTATACATTGCTGGAAAAGAGATATATTTAAATAGCTTTTCCATTAATGCTTTTAATGGAATTTGGTTCCCCCTTTAAAATATAATTCTCTGAGACAACTCAAAAATTTGTTTCATAAATATTCCTGTTTTCTGAGCTCCTACTGTGTGCAGTGCATTTTATGCAGTCCTTTACGTGCATTATTATTTATTCCTCACTAAAACCCCAAGAAATGGGCATTACCAGGCTCAATTTTTAAGCAAAGGAATAATCAGGAAAGATTAACCTGTCAGGAGTAACAACTTGCAAGTGGCAAATGTGGTCCCTCCATCACATCATGCCTTCCATTTAGTATGGGTAGAGTCATTGACTAATTATCAATATCATTGAAAACACATATCTCAGAGTAGAATGGGAACTCAAATCATTTTGAAACAATTTCAAAAACTTAAACTTATTATTTTCACACTTAGCTTAGAATTCATATCTTGCCAGGTATCACTAATCTGTGGTTGTTAAAAGGTAACTATTTCACATACAGTAGATATTTAGTTAGCACATAATATGTCTTTCTGTATAAGGCTTTGAGGTTCTGAATCAAGGAGTAGCAAGATGCAGGGGTAAAATCCACTGTGACTGCATATGCATTGTCCTCCTGCTTTGTGCCTAGCACAGAAAGCTCTGACAAATTTGGAAGGATGGTAATTAGAGGGGAAATTATTGGTGTGATGATTACCTTCTCCCTTTGAGCCTATAAAAATCACACATTCAAAGGAACTCAATGGTCAGGCAATTCAGCGTGTCCACATTCAGTCTCCTGAACCATAAAAAGAAAAAAATAGAATCACTGTAACTCTTTCTCTTGGGATTGTTGTGAAAAACAAATGAAATAATGTATGTAAAATTATTTATAAATTGATAGGTATTCTAAATAGAAGACAACACATTCAAGTATATTTGGGTGATTTCATTTTTGTTAAGCATTTTCCTTTTTTGCTAAAATGAAGAATGTATGTGATGGTTAACTTTATGGGTCAGCTTGAATAAGCTAAAGGATGCTGATAGCTGATAAAACATTATTTCTAGGTTTGTCTGTGAGGATGATTCCACAATAGATTAGCATTTGAATTGGTTGACTGAGTAAAGATCATCTTCACCAAAATTGATGGGACATTATCAAATCCATTGTGGGACAGATAGAACAAAAGGTAGAGGAAAGGCAAATTTGCTCTTTTTTAAATGGGACATACATCTTCTCCTGACCTAGGACAAGGGGGCTTCTGGTTCTTGGGCCTTCGGACTCTGGCGTCTTCCATCAGTGGACTGCTCTGGCTCTCAGGTATTCCAGCAGAATCATAGTGCTGGCTTTCCTGGTTGTCCAGCTTGCAGATGGCAGTGTGGAACTTCTTTGCTCCATGATTGTGTGAGCCAAGTTCTACATTAAATCTCCTGCTATCTGTCTGTCTATGCCTATATTTATATCAGCATCTACATCTATCTTTTTGGTTCTGTTTCTCTGGAGAACCCTGACTTATACAATATGGACATAAATGAAGCAGTGGAAAAGATGAGTATTGAGGGCCAGTCCTAGCAGGTAAGCATCTTACTTGCAATACAAACCTAGGCAAATTATTTAAATGCCTCTCCCCCATTCTATCTCAGTCTGTTTTCTAAGGCTACAACAAAATTTCATATGCTGGGTAATTTATTTTTTAAAAGAGTTTATTTGGCTTGCAGTTTCAAGAGGCTGATAAGGCCAAGAGCACAGCAGAGGCACCTGACAAGATCTGTGTCTTTTCAAGGTTGAGGGGCAAGCAAGCACCAGAAGACAGAGAAAATTGGGTGGAATTCTCCTTTTCATTAGGAACTCATTCTATTAACAAAGGAATCAATCCATTCATAAGGCCAGGGTCCTTGTGACCCAACCACCTCCTAAAGGTCTTGTCTCTCAACACTGTTAGAATGGCAGTTCAACTTCAGCATGAGTTTTAGAGGGGATACTCAAACCATAACAGCCTCTGTGAATTGGGAAAATAACACTTACTTCGACAAAAGCAGATTTAAAGTCCTAACCAAATTTAGGACTCACAGAATATTTACCAGCTGTTCGTTCCCTTCCCATAACTGTGGAATAAATTAAGTAGTTTTTTAAAGCTACTATGATTTGATTCTTAGTTCTCCCTTCCCTCAGTTACAGAGTAATTTGCACTTTTAAAACACCTAAATTTGTTTTGGGTATTACCATAAATAACTAATGTGATGAAAATACTGCATGCTATCTACAACTCCAGCTTTTATTCTCAAAGGGGACATTGGTGATTTTGAAACAGATAAATCTTCAGGTCTATTTCTAAACTAAGAGACTGAAGCTATGTTAATCCTATGCTTTTATCAGGGATTAGAAAAAGTGATTTATAAAAGTCATAGACCAATATATACTAACTGCAATGAAAATTTAAAATGTAATCAATACTGTTAGATTTTTGATGTATGGATTTTGTGTGTGAATGATCTGTATCCATGGAAATGTTTTAAAATTTCTCTAAGATTGATTCATCCTTTCACATTCCTTTTTTCTAGAGTTGATGTCAATAACATTTCAGATGTTTAGCCTTTCATTGAATACATACCACAAAGTAAGATGATACTCAGAATGTTTTTGAGAAGGGCAATAGCCCTTGAATGGCATAGTATTGATGCTTTCCAAACAATGCTCCTATTAGTGCATGCAGATAAACTGTATAGTTCTCTGTGGGAAAGAAATCAATACACTGTGATAAGGAAAAATAACTTCAGGAAACTGATTATTTGTTGTTGGTGGTGGTGGTGATTTTTTTCATCTTTCCTATAATTAGCTGAAAGATTTTATAGCCAATATAATTGTTATCCTACCCAAGTGACCCTTGTGAATTTATTGTAATTCCATTACCTTCCAGCAGGTAGAGATATAGCTCTAGAAATGAGCAGGTTTTCCTGCCAGGACATCCTAAAATGAAACTTTTTTAGGTGGCTTCATATAGGATTCATTCCTAGACTCGGTTGTAGATACTTAAGTTGCCTGAAGTAGTGCTATAAAATTGTGCATATATAAAAAGACAAAATTTGCCCATAAATATGTCTGGAAGAGGATCAGGTCACTTGGTCCCCATTGCAGAGGCTTAATATAAGACCCAATGTTCTACACCTCAGGATCTTCATTTTTACCGTCCCTTTCTGTTTCAAAGGATTACAATATTGTTCTGTATAGAAGTGTTCTATCTTCTTGGAGAAAATGCAGTACATAGTAAACCTGCCCTTTAGTACCTTTCTGTCTATCTAACCCTCACCTTGTGTAGGGTCAGAACAAATCTTCCATAAAAATCTTCCTAATTACATTTGTCAAATTTGCCCTTTCCCTATTTTGACTTTCTAATAAAAAATTTTGCCTACGTAGAAGGTGACATAGAAAAACAATTAAAAATTCATCTTTTAAAAAATTTAGTGCTTTATAATTATACACAAAATATTAGGATTCATTATGTCATATTCATACATGTACATAAAATAATTCAACCGATCTCATTCCCTGGTTACTTTTCTTTTCCCTCCCTTCTTCCCTCCCCCGATCTACTTTCTCTCTTCTACTTATCTGCCTTCTATTCTTATTTATTATTTCAATTACTGCACTATACACATATATATGATTCACTGAGGTACATGTGTACATGTACATAGCATAATTTGGTAGATTTTATTTCCCAGTACTTCACCATGCCTTCCCTAGGTTTGAACCACAACTCTGAAAAAGGCTAGTCATGTGACCTTGGGCAAAATATTTCTATTTATTTATTTATTTATTTATTTATTTACAGTACTAGATTGAACTTGGGGACTCACACCATACTAGGCAAGTGCTTTACCTGTGACCTATACCCTTGGCCCAATTTTCTCATTTTCAAAGTGAAGGTAATAACATCTAACAATGAGATTGCTATGAAATTTTAAAAACTGAATGCAAGTAAAAAATTAAGCTGGGTACCCAGAAAAAAAAAAAACAAAAAAAAACAAAAAAAAACCTTAACACTAAGAATGTGGGAGTTAGTAGTATATAATAGCAATATTATTATATAATACATACTATATATGATGTCTCTGCTAAAGGGAGAAGGAGAATTTTATTAAATATGTGAATGCTACCAAGTTTATCTAACAAAATAGATAATTGCTTGAAAGATTTAGTATGATGAACCTGGATTAATGATAAATTCCTATTATTAGATTTTTAAAAAGCAACAGAATTGAGCTGCTACAAACATCGATGTGGCTGCATCACTGTAGTATGCCAATTTGAAGTCCTTTGGGTATAAACCAAGGAGTGGGATAACTGGGTCAAAAGGTGGGTCCATTCCAAGTTTTCTGAGGATTCTCCGCACTGCTTTCCAGAGTGGGTGCACCAATTTGCAACTCCACCCGCAATGTACAAGTGTGCCTTTTTCCCCACATCCATGCCAACATCTATTATTGCTTGTGTTCTTGATAATAGCCATTCTAACTGGAGTAAGATAAAATCTTAGGACTATTTTAATTTGCATTTTTCTAATTACTAGAGATGTTAACATTTTTCATATGTTTATTAATTGCCTATGTGTCTTCTGTAAAGTGTCTATTTCTTTGTCCCATTTATTGATTGGGTTCTTTGTATTTTGGCATAAAATTTTATTAGTTCTTTATAAACTTTGGAGACAGGTGCTCTATCTGAAGTGTGTGTGGAAAAGATTTTCTCCCACTCTGTAGGCTCCCTTTTCACATTATTGATTGTGTCCTTTGTTGAGAAAAAGCTTTTTAGTTTGAGTCCATCCCATTTATTGATTCTTCCTTTAATTTCTTGTGCTTTGGGGGTCTTGTTAAGGAAGTGTGGTCCTAAGTTAAAATGATGAAGATTTGGGCCTACTTTTTCTTCTATTTGGTGCAGGGTCTCTGGTCTAATTCCTAGGACATTGATCCATTTTGAGTTGAGTTTTATGCAGGATGAGAGATAGAGGTTAATTTCATTTTACTACATATGGATAGCTAGATTGTGGAAACTAGATGCCCTTCAACAGATGAATGGATAAAGAAAATGTTGTATATATACACAATGGAATATTATTCAGCCATAAAGAAGAATATTATGGCATTTGCAGGTAAATGGACAGAATTGGAGAATATCATGCTAAGTGAAATAAGCCAATCCAATAAAACCAAAGGCCGACTGTTTTCCCTGATAAGTGGATGATGATACGTGATGAGGGTCATAGGGGGCGGGTAAGAAGAATGGAAGATCTTTGAATTACATAGAGGGAAATGAGAGTGGGGAGGGGTTGGGGGTAAGAAAAATGGTGAAATGAGACAGACATCATTACCCTACGTACATGTATGATTACACATATAGTATGAATCTACATCATGCACAACCATAGAAACCAAAAGTTGTATCCCATTTGTGTACAATGAATCAAAATGCAGTCTGTAAAAATAAAAAACAAATAAATAAAATTTTAAAAAGCAACAGAATGATTATAGAATGAAGGGGAACACTAACTTACTATTTCTTTTGAAAAGAAGTAAACACAATTAGCTGACTATTGCTTCAATGTGAGTCCACAGAGTAACAGAGCTGCCTCAAACACTGAGATCTTATAAGTATTTGTGTGTTGCCTGGAGGAGAAGCCTGGGGACCCAGGCAAGCTAGCTGAGCCTCTGGTAACTATGCGACGGTCATCTCTCACAATTCTGAGACCAAGAACACCCGCGTGAAGCTGCCCTCTGGCTCCAAGAAGGTCATTTCTTCAGTCAACAGAGCTGTTGTCGGTGTGGTGGCTAGAGGTAGCCAGATTGACAAACCTATCTTGAAAGCTGAGCGTGCCTACCACAAGTATAAGGCAAAGAGCAACTGCTGGCCACGTGTAGGCAGTGTGGCCATGAATCCTGTGGAACATCCCTTCGGAGGAGATAACCATCAGCGTGTTGGCAGACCCTCTACCATCCGCTGAAATGCTCCTGCTGGCTGCAAAGCGGGTCTCTTTGCTGCCCACCAGACTGGGCAACTCTGTGGAACCAAACCTCTGCAGGACAAAGAGAACTAGTCCTGTGGGGCTCAACGAAGTTTGTCCTTTTGCTGTAAAGAAAAAAAAAAAAAAAAGATTTAGAGGAGAAATGATTGGGTTATAGCCTTAACCTAATGAATGAATTATTCCCTGATGGGTTGAACTGAGTGGTAAGTGGAGGCAGGTGGGGTGTGACTGGAGGAAGTGGTTATTGGGGACGTGGCTTTGGGGCATATATTTGTATCTGACAAGTGGAGTCCCTCTCTCTGCTTCCTGATCACCATGTGAGCTGCTTCCCTCTGTCACACTCTTCTCCAGCCCCAAGGAATGGAGCCAGCCTTCTATGGACTAGGACCTCTGAAACCATGAGCCCCTAAATAAACCTTTCCTCCTTTGCAGTTGTTCTGGTCAGGTTTTTTTAGTCACAGTGGTGAAACAGCTGACTAAAACAGCCCATAAAATATGCCCATAACTTCCATGTCTTTTTCTTCCCCACCTTGATGAGTTGAGTACAATTACCTTGAAGTCATGTTTTAAAGAAGGCAGAATTGCAGGAGGCAATAAATCTGATTCCCTAGATGAATGCTTAAAAGAGAGCCACCTGCCAACCAGGGAAGTCCATTACATGAGCAAGCCATAAACTTCTGTTGTATTTGAACCTGTATCATCTTTTGATTTGTTGCCACAATACCTACCATTCCCTTACTAATTTGGCTGGTCCACTTTTTTTATTTTTTGATGAGTGAGTCATATTTCAGGAGGAATATTAGCAAGTTTGAGAAAAGTTTCAGGGACAATTTAAGCTGTTGAGATACTGAAGAATTTAAGAATCACCTGGAGAGCTTTTTCAAAACACATTTAAAAAAAAAAATATCCAAAGTGATTCTGCTGTGGATCCTACATTAAAAATCATTCATTTAGAACCATGGCATGGGTCACTGTTACATTGTATGCATGTATGAATACGCAGCAATGAGTCCTACCATTTCATACAATTATAATGCACCAATAAAAATATGGAGAGAACAACTGTGGCTTGGGGAGAATAAATGAATGAGTTGGGGGTGGTTTTCCTTTGAAAATAGAAACATGATGATAGCCAAAGAAAGAAAGACTTACATTCATACTGGAAGAGAGCTGTCAGAAGCAGTGGATGGAAGTCAGAATAAGGAAGATTAGGATTTATTCAAGGAAAAAGATTATGATAATTATAGTTTCCCCAAAAAGAACCACCTACTTTTAAAGTAGGGGCTTCTAGCTGTCTTGTAGTATCCAAATAGTAGTATATAATAGTAACCTTAACCATCATACATTTAACAATCATTATTCCATCTAAACCTCATAACCACCTTGTGGGGCAGGTCTTTTTATAGATGAGGAAACAAAAACACAGTCATTAAACTGCCTGTCCACTGTCACAAAGCTAGAAAAGAACACAGATGAAACTCCATTTCTCATCTTCAGACTCAGAGACTATTTTTTCCATTATCTGTGGTACATGCGGATAGTCCCTCCCAGACATAAGACTCTATGGAAAAGTTCGGGAGCTCTCAATGGCAGGAACATTACCTTGCCCTCCTTTTGGTTTATACAGTCACATCTCTGAGCGCGTGTAATTAAAATTAAATGGCACCATCCTTCTAGAATAAAAGTGCCACGAATGTAGGCCTTTCCTCTTTTTTGACACAAAACCACTGCCATTATAAATAATGCTATGCACTACAGAAACCATAAAAGGAACGGAGCCCAATCTTCCAAACAGAGGGCACACAAATCCAAGAGTAAGACAACTGAGTCAATATATGCAAGTTACCTTCAGAAATTGCAGTTCTCGGAGATTGTTTTCGCTTCCTCCGGAGCAAGGTAGCAAGTAAGATCAACAGTCTGGTTATTTGAAATGAGAACAAAATGAGCTGGGCTTTGGAAGAATGGAAGGAAGGCCTCCCTACAAGAGCTCTACAGAAAATTCAAGAGCTTGAAGGACAGCTGGACAAACTGAAGAAAGAAAAGCAGCAAAGACAGTTTCAGCTTGATACGCTAGAGGCTGCACTACAAAAGCAGAAACAGAAGGTTGAAAATGAAAAAACCGAGGGCACAAACCTGAAAAGGGAGAATCAAAGATTAATGGAAATATGTGAAAATTTGGAGAAAACTAAGCAGAAGATTTCTCATGAACTTCAAGTCAAGGAGTCACAAGTGAATTTCCAGGAAGGACAACTGAGCGCAGGCAAAAAACAAATAGAAAAACTGGAACAGGAACTTAAAAGGTGTAAATCTGAACTTGAAAGAAGCCAACAAGCTGTGCAGTCTGCAGATGTCTCTCTGAATCTGTGCAATACACCACAAAAAATTTTTACAACTCCACTAACACCAAGTCAATATTACAGTGGTTCCAAGTATGAAGATCTAAAAGAAAAATATAATAAAGAAGTTGAAGAACGAAAAAGGCTAGAGGCAGAGGTTAAAGCCTTGCAGTCTAAAAAAGCTAACCAGGTTGTTCCTCAAACCACCATGAATCACCGAGACATTGCTCGACATCAAGCATCATCATCTGTGTTCTCATGGCAACAGGAGAAGACCCCAAATCGACTTTCTTCTAATTCTCAAAAAACTCCAATTAGGAGAGATTTCTCTGCATCTCACATTTTTGGGGACGAAGAGGTGACTCCAAGCAGATCAACTTTTCAAACAGGGAAAAGAGATACTAATAGTAGTGGCTGTGATAATTGTAGCAATTCTCATCTTTTGGATCAATTCAAAGCCCAGAATCAAGAGCTAAGAAGTAAGGTTAATGAGTTGGAACTACGTCTACAAGGACAAGAAAAAGAAATGAAAGGCCAAGTGAATAAATTTCTAGAGCTACAACTCCATCTGGAGAAAACAAAAATGGAATTAACTGAAAAAGAGAAAGTTTTGAACAGAAATAAGGATGAACTAGTGAGAACAACAGCCCAATATGACCAGGCAGCAACCAAGTGTACTACACTGGAACAGAAGTTGAAAAAATTGACTGAGGATTTGAGTTGTCAGAGACAAAATGCAGAAAGTGCCAGGTGTTCTCTGGAACAGAAAATCAAGGAGAAAGAAAAGGAGCTTCAAGAGGAACTCTCCCATCAGCATCGTTCTTTCCAGACCCTGGATCAAGAGTGCACTCAGATGAAAGCCAGGCTCACCCAGGAGTTACAGCAAGCCAAGAATACTCTCAACATTCTGCAGGCTGAACTGGATAAAGAAAAAACTTAAAACTCTTCAAGTTGTAACAGAGAAGGACATGGTGACTTCTTATAGAGGACACTAGGAATGGAGAATGCAGCTGAGATGGAAAGACCTAACATTTATTGACATCTGATGTATATGACAGACTACCTGAATTGCAGATAGATAATCTATCCATCCACCAACCAAAGTTTGATAGATAAAAAAGAAAAAAGATTCTATTCCTCCTTATGAAGACAAAATGCAATTAACAGTTTAATG
Organism: Sciurus vulgaris; assembly: GCF_902686455.1. Taxonomy (NCBI): domain Eukaryota; kingdom Metazoa; phylum Chordata; class Mammalia; order Rodentia; family Sciuridae; genus Sciurus; species Sciurus vulgaris. The sequence goes on from NC_136472.1 coordinate 105,441,318, forward strand.
AGTATTCTTCAATGTCTTTTAAAATAGGTTTACAAATGTGTAATTGGAAGTTTTTGGTTTTGGTATAATTAAGAGGAATATTCTATTGGCATTGTCTGAGCCTTGCTTTTATTGGATGTTTTGTACTTTGCTTAATCTTTTCCCCACTGATGGATATTTAGGTTTTCAGCATTTTCTTATTCACTATAGCACTATTTGTAATATCTTTGAGCAGGTATCTGTGTATGAGGCAGGTTTCCGGATATGAAATCATTGACTTGAAGGGTATGTTTTCTAATGTTTGATAGATACTGATGCATTGCCATCTGAAAACTTTGCAGCAGTTCATTCTCCTCCAGGCATAGTTGAGGACCTGTTTCCTCCCATTCTGGCTAATAGGAGATAGTCTGATTCTTAACATTTTGCCAACTAAGATATAAAATATGTCATTGTTTTAATTCATACTTCCTTCATTACCAGTGAAGTCAGTTATTTCAAGACCATTTGTATTATTTGTCTGTAATTCTGTTTCTATTCATTATTCATTTTGCTTAATTCATTTATGTTTTTGTAAATTGAATCCTAAGTGTGTTTTATGGATTGTATTATGAACATAATTTTTATTTTTATTTTTTTGGTACCGGGGATTGAACTCAGGAGCACTCGGCCACTGAGGCACAACCCCAGCCCTATTTTGTATTTTATTTAGAGACAGGGTCTCACCGAGTTGCTTAGCACCTTGCTTTTGCTGAGACTGGCATTGAATTCATGATCCTACTACCTCAGCCTCGTGAGCAGCTAGGATTACAGACGTGTGCCACCACGCCCGGCATGGACATTTATTTTTTTATTCTGCTAAATATATTGAAAATATAGTCAGTCTTCCATCTCTGCAGATTCCATATCTGTGGACTTGAATATCAAAAATGGAAAATATTCTTTCTGTAGCATTGGTGTTTGAACTCAGTGGCACTTTACTACTGAGTCATACCCCAGTCCTTTTATTTTGCTGGTGCTGGGGATTGAACCCAGGGCCTTCTGCATGTGAGACAAGCACTCTACCAATTGAACTATATCTACAGGCCCTACCCCAACCATTTCTACTTTTAATTTTAAAAACTTCTCCCTAAGTTGTTGAGACCGGCCTTGAACTTGTGATCCTCCTGGCCCAAGTAGCTGAGATTATAGATGTGCATCACCACACCTGGCTCAAAAATAGTCTTGAGAAAGTAAAATTCTAGAAAGTTTCAAACAGCAAAACTTGAATTTGTCTGTGCACTAAGTGCTATGCTGAATCCACATGAATGAAGTGAGGTGTAGACGTGCCCTGCTATGACTCCCCACATCACAGGTCCTGTCTCTGCAGCACTCCTTCTTTGAGGGTTGCTTGCATTGCATCTGGTTTACACACTCTATACTTAGGCCTGCAATGTATACTGAACCCACACAGATTTTTGTCCTTGTCATCAATCCTTGAATAATATAGTTGAACAACTATTTACATACCATTTACATTGTATTAGTCACTGTAAGAAATTGAGAGGTGATTTAAAGTGTATGGGAGTGAAGGATGTGCATTGGTTAGATATGCAAATACTACAGTGTTTTTTGTGAGGGACTTGTGCTTCTGAGATTTTTGGTACCCTTGCTAACATTGAAGGACAATGACTGTATGGTCTTCCAGTCCCTTCTGTCTTTACTTTTTTCTTGTTTTCTCTAAATTTATATCTTTCTTCTGTATGTTGCTCACCAGATGATGTTGGAAGCTCACATTATGGTGTTTTAATTTAGGTATTTAGTTGTGACATGTATTGGGTCTCCATCAGAATAGATAACATCAATTCTTATACTCCATGAACTTTTTTATTATGAGAATAATGGGTATTTTTTAATTATAAAAATTACATATTAGAATGGTAAAATAGGCAAATAGTATTCTTCCAGAATTTTTCTATGTGTATTATTAGTACAGTTCTTCTTAAAAATACAAATAAAGGCATAGGACGTGAAAAAAAAAAAAAAAAAAAAAAGAAATTGCAGTTCTCTTTTTAATACTACTCTGTAATGTTAAGTACACTGGATTAAAATCCAGGAGACCTCTTGTCTAGTTTGAGATCTGCCACCTGCCTTATTTGAGAAGCTAGCCGAGTGTCTCAAGCTCTGCATGCTCTGACAACTTTACCCAGGAGCCAGGCAATGTTTATCAGTGGCAGGTGACACCACAATCGAACACAGCTAGACTTTCTCTGCCTTCAGAATCAGATCAAGACTTTATATTTAAGAACCAAAACTGTACAGGGAATAGTAAAGCGAGGCACATGTCTAAGAAAATATTAAAGAATGAATCCAGAAAAATTTACTGCAGGACACTAGATGAGATTCATATATCAGTATCTGTGTTTAAATGAAAAATAAAAGAGAGGGGATACATACAAAAGGCATAAATGACATGACAACCATTTGTAATCAAATATTATTTGGATCCCAGTTTTAAGCTCTAGGAAAAGAATATTTGAAAGAAGAGATTATTACTGATTTGATTCATTTATATAAAGTTCAAATATAAACAAAACTAATCTCTGCTCTTAGAAATCATATTAGTGCTTTTGTCTCATGACCTCTTCCCTGGTTCTGTGGGTCTGTTACAGTGAGAAGACTGGGTGGTCTTTACAGTGCATTTTATCATTTATTATCACTCAGTAAAAAGTGTTTAAAATGAGATAAGATGTGTGTGCTGTATATATTAATAAAGTTAAATTATGAGTTAAATGAAAAAAATCATCAATACGTTTTAGATTTGTCAAGGAAGTTTTTATGGAAGGATAGAATCGTTCTCATTGAGAAAAAGTAGTTGCTCAGGAAAACTAGACACGAAAGACCTAGGGTATATAGCATGTGTGAAAGTAGACATAAAAGCCAGAAAGTTGAAAACTGGAGAAAAGTGAATTTGAGGGTGCTGTATGCATTGAGAAGGCATAATATAGAATAGAATGCAGCATAGACAGCTGTGGGAGCTGGCTCTCACTCTGTGTTTGTTTGATAAATTGAGTTCATTGGTATGAGACTGTCCTACCATCCTCCACCAGAGGAATATCTTGGAAAGAGTGCTAGGAGCAGAGATCCTCCATCTGTCAGTACCCTCCACATGCTCATCATGTGTACGGATGGATAATTTCTAGGACTTCTAGCCTGACCGTTTGATTTTAATTTTAATTCTTGAGCTATAGATAGATGACACTGGAATTTTTTGCTCAGAATACCAGGTTCTCTTTCCCCCAGCAAGTCAGCACAGTTTATGGCAAATAATAAATTCAGCAGTTTCCCTTTGCCATTGGAACTTTCTTTGACGCATGTAAAGCTGGTGACTCAGAACTCTAAGCCTACGTCAAGGGTATGTGGCTGCAACAGAAGACATTTCAACAAGTCCTGAAGATAGAAAAACAATCTGCACAAGGTCTGATTCAGACAAGACAAGTCATCTGTCACCAAAGACCTTCTTCTGATCCTAGGTCTGCTGATATCAGATAAGAAGTAAAGGACCAAGAAGGCAAAGAGGGCCAGGGCCATGCTGAGATAGTTGGAGGGACACAGAGTTTTCAAGGGCCTCTGTGATAAAAATTTGAGACTCATCGCTAAAGAATTGAAATGGTCATGATTGTACCTTGGAAGAGTTGTGTATTTACAGACTGGGAAGAGGGGAATGGAAAGTTGTTGCTAAGTGGGTTCAGAGTTTCAGTATGGAGATGGGTGGTAGTGATGGCTGCACTGCATAGCACTGTGAAAGAACTTAATACCACTAAATCCAATGGTGCACTTCAAAATGGTTAAAAATGACAAATTTTTGTTGCATTTTAATACAATAATATGTGTATATTTAACACAATAAAATGCACTTACAAAAATAATTTTAGTAATGCATAACTTGTAAAAGAAAAAAATAGAAGCTGGTCAACCAATGTCATACCTAACGCAGGCCTGTTTTTTATTTTGCTTTTTGGGTTTTTTTTTTTTTTTTTTGGTCTTTTGTTGTTTGTGTTTTATATTTTATTGGTGGATATTAATTACACAGAACAATTGGTTTCCTTTTTCTTTGTGGCATATCTATACATGCATATAACACATTTTGATCAATTTCATTTCCTGATACTTCCCCTTATCCCCCCTCTCAATCTCCTTCCTCTATACTAATAGGCTCTTTTCTACATTCTTAATGTCCATTTATCCTTTTATTTCTTTTTATTTTTCCTTTCCCTTTGGCTTCCAAATTAGAAAATCCATATGAAATTTGTCTTTCTTGCATCTGATGATCTCCAGTTCTACCCATTTTTCTGCAAATGACATAATTCCATACTGCATTGTGTATATATCCAACCTTTTCTTTAACCATTAATATGTCAGTGAATACCTAGCCTGGATCCACTGCTTGGCTATTATGAATTGCACTATGATAATCATAGCATGCATATATCTCTAAAGCATGCTGACTTTAATTCTCTCAAATAAAATACCAAGGGGTGGGTATAGCAGGGTCATATGTTAGGTCCATTTTTAGTTTTTTGAGGAAGCTTCATGCTAATTTCAATAGTGGCTATAATAATTTGCATTCCCACCAACAGCTTAAGAGTTCCTTTTGCCCTATATCTTCACCATCATTTATTGTTATTTGTGTTCTTGATAATTGCTATGCTGAGTAGGATGAGATAGAATTCAAATGCAATTGTGATTTGCATTCCCCGATAGTTAAAGATGGTGAACATTTTTTCATATAATTCTTGCATCTTGTACCTATTTTTAATAGCTCAGAGCACAGGCTCTGGAATCAGACTAATAGTTTCAGACCAGGACTTTTAAGCTTTTGTCAGTTCTGTGACATTAAACAAGTTACAGAATTGTTCTAAAGCTGAGTTTCCCCATTCATAATATAGTTAATTATAGTAAGACCTAGGATTGTGGATAGGGATAAATAAAATAATCCACATAACCTTCCTTTCATAAAGTGAGTGCTCAGCAACTCTTTACTATAATATAATTATCATTATTTTGTCACTGTTATTTGATGACAAATAAATTCATACATTACTGACTAGCATTAACATAAAAGACTTCCAAAAACCCCTCCGGAGGAGAGAAAGCAAAAGAGGACACACTTAGGAAATTTATGAAATGTCGACTATAATGCAATGCTGTGATAGATACGAGGGAAAAAGAGAACAGATCACAAACAACAACACCACACACTCTGAAGAAGTCAGAAATCTCACTAGGGAAATGAGGTAGACACATAAAAAAGTTCAATGTGCCAAACTATAGCAATATACAAGCTCTTCACTGAGGCCACAAGTGAGAATAAAACGACCTTCTGTGATTAACGGTGTGAACACCGTGGTGTTCACAGGCATGTGCTTTGGTGCCAGCCACATCTAGGCACAAATCCTACCTCCACCAGTGCAAGTAACTTAATCTTTCTGAGCTTCTGTGTCCTCATCAGTGCAAGAAAGATAATAATAGTAACTATCTCAGAGAGTTGTTTTGAAGTGTAAATGAGATTAATGCATATAAAGAATTTAGACCAGGATGTAGTACGTAGTAAGCCATCCATGAAAATAACCTTATTTAATCACAGTCCAATGTAGTGAGCACTGCTTACTCTTGTCTTAAGAACTAGGCTCAAAAAGGTTAAGTGGCTTCCTCAAAGTTTAGCTAGTACATGACAGATCCAAGAATTCAACCAGACTGTAGGCCTCCTAATCCAGTGCTCTAATCCACCTACGCATTACCAGTGTCCAGTGAGTACTGGAACAGCAGTTGAGAAGATAGTTAAAACAGTGTCAGTGGAAAAATAGAAAAATCTTTATGAATAAAGTAAAAAATAAAATCAGGAAAAACAAGGATATTATTCAAAACAATGTTACTGAAAATTTGCCTGACACATACTCTCTTAAACACTGCATACCTTATCTCATTTAATCTTTACAACAACCCTTGGATACTTTTATATTAATCCCATTTTACCAATGAGATAACTGACATTTAGAGTGATTCAGAAAACATTATAAGAAAATAAGTGTTAGACTTAATTTTCTAAAACTTGTAAGCATAATTTGATTTTGTTTAAATAAATTTTATATTTAGGCAAGAACCACAAATTTAGAACAAAAATAAAATATTATTGACTGTCACAAGGTTAGTGGGATTTGAACCCAATTCTGTCTGATATCTTAACCAAAAAGGGGAGCCCACTAGATAAGATAAAGAACATGAGTTCCTTACATATTATATGGATAAACAGCAAATCTGGGGTCTGAAATAAGTAGATCAAATCCAGGGAGAAGGAATAAAGGTGGGGAGGAGACCCAGGGAACAAAGAAGAAATGAAAAGTGTAATGTCCGCAGACAGGTGGTGTGGTGTGGTTAAGAAGAGAAGTTAGTTTGCTTTGTTCTATTTAAATAAGTAGACCTTCACTATCACATTCCTTGATTTTCATAAGTTTGGAAAATAATGTTCTTTCTTATAGACACAACTTTTTCCTAAGAATTTGATTTTCATTTCTGTGTTTAACTCCTGTAAGATAATTATATCCTGAGGGACCCAAGAAAAGTTTATTTACCTCATCAGAGGAAATGGCTTAATCCTAAAGCTAAATGGAAACTGACTCACTTCAGAATCAATAATGGCAATGACCAAGGTCATAATGGTGTATTTGATGGTCAGAGTCTTTGCCACCCATTAACAAAACACTAAGATAAAGGCTCAAGGAGGTCACGAAGAGCCACCCAGAAAATATGTTTGAATAAACGGCTCTATAGGTCTCTGAGCTCATCTTCATGAACAGAAGTCCTTTAAGGGTAAGGGCCAGCCTTTGATTATTGTGAATTTAAATTAAATTAAATGACCTAAGTATAATTTGTTGTAGAATACAGAAGACATATTTGTTTAAATTAAAATATAGATTTCTATATTTTATAGAGGTAAGTTATTAACTAACCACTCATCTGTGAGTCCCTCAAAGAACAGTCTTATATCTGACCAATCTCTTTTACAGAACAGTGTCTAAACACAGTAGAAAAAGGGACTGAGATCAATCTTCTTGTCTGAAGCCTGAGAAATAAAACAAGGCCTCAGACATAGCCTATGTTCTCATGAGACTGCACAAGGGTGAATTGAGCAGGAAACTCTACTCTTACTTTTCCCCAACTTTGGTCCCATGCCCCTTGCAGTACAGCACCAAAACCACCCAACCCTCCAGATACTCTAGACCTTCCAAAAGCTTGATCAATAGATGCCAAAAAGCTGCATGGGAAGAACCTTCCAGTCTTGTTGAGAAACAGTGATGTGTGTGGACATGAGCCACTTTCTGAGGATGTGCAAGCTGATAAATTACTTCTCAATCAGTCCAGTGGTCAAGTATCATCAGACATCCAGGCCTTTCTCTGTTGGCACATAAAGGAAGTTACATGAAATAAGCCAGACACAGAAAGACAAGAAACTATAAATTCTCCCTCAAACGTAGAAGTTAAATAAGTTGATTTCATATAAGTAGGGAGTAGCATAGTGGTTACCAGAGGGTGGGAAGTGTAGAAGGGTTAGAGAGAGGTTGGTGATTGACCATAAAAATATAGTTAGAATGAATAAGTTGTAGTGGTCTACAGCACAGTAGGGTATCTGCCGTTAACAAGCATTTATTGCATATTTCAAAATAGTTAAAGGATTTTGAATGTTCCCAGCACAAAGAAATGATAAATATTTAAGAAAATGAATATGCTAGTTACCCTGATTTGTTCAATATACCTTGTATATTTATGTCAAAAAACATACTATAAATATGTACTGCAAACTACCCATAAATATTTAAAATTATTTTGTCAACTAAAAATAAAATTTTAAAAGACTACCCCTTATAGAGAAGGTGAATGGCCCAGATAAAATTACTAGTGCTGATCAGTTAGAATCCTTCACCTAAATAATAAAATTATTATTTATGTTTGTCAAACAATAAAATAGTATTTATACCTCTCTTTCTTGGTTATGTCATCTGATCAGTAAATTAGAATTATCTACTTCCTAATAAAGACACAATCTTAAATTTTGTAAATATAATAATCTGGCACATCCTGAGCCTATTCATTGGGAGCATTCAGGAGGAGGAAGAGGAGCAGGTGACCACAATGGATTGGGAAGACATCTCCGATTGTCTACGAATACCAAAGTATAGAAATTATGAAACTGTATGCTAATCAAAGCATGAATTTGAAAACCAAAGAGCACAGCACATTGACCAATGGATGTATAAGGCCAGCACCTGCATGTTAGCGCTCAGGCACAAAGATGTCGACCATTTCTTTAAGGTTGTACAAGTTAGGAATTTGAAGAATGCAGATGAGGTTTATTGAGAAATACATGTAAATGCACTTAATTGAGTTTATAAGAGCCATCATATCAAAGAGGATATTTTGTAAACAGGCCTATTCCACTCTAGAGGAATCAAAGGCAAAAGAGACTTATAATCTTTTGCAACTAAAAAGAATTTGATTCCCAAAGTACCTAAAACAGCCACAGTGGTGCACCCCTGTGACCTCAGGGATTCAAGAGCCCAAGGCAAGAAGATGGCACATTTAAAGTCAGCCTCAGTAACTCAGCCAGGCCCTGTCTGAAAACAACAAATAAAAAGGACTAGAGATGTACCTCAGTAGTAAAGTGCACTGGCTTCAATTCCCAGTACCAAAAAAAAAAAAAAAAAAAAAAAAAAACTACCTAAACCAAAGGTCAAGGTTTGACTTTTCTTCTGTGTCTGTGATGAATTCAAGGTCTTTACCACCTTTTTAATTACAATGGCATTTAGCCAAGATATTATATGTCGATTATTGGATGTTGCCCCAAATTATATAATTCTTTATATATACTAATCAAGGTTATCAATTAGAGGTTAGTTGCTTTTTTAAAAGTATCTGATTATGTAATTATGTTCATTTATAACTTGTTTGAGTTTGTTTTTAAAAGGATTTGTCTTGTACCAAAATAATCAATTGATTGATGTGCTAGTCCCTCTCCATGGGCTGCTCTTAGGGAGAGTTTGATTATTGACTCAGTGTGCCATTGTCAGTCATGATTGCTCCCTGGGTAATAATGTTTGAGATGTAGAGACAATATCTAAGATAAAATAAAACAACTTGTGAAAGTCTAGGCCAAGGGTACAGGAACTTCCTTATACAAATCTGGATTTACGGCTTCCCTTGAAGAGATAAAAACTCTGACAAGGCCAAGTCCACATTCCAAATTATAATAACAGGCCACAGCCAAGGAACAGCTTCTCTTGAATAATGTGAGAACTCGCCAGCTTACCTCCATCCTCACAAGCCAAAATTAATATTACTGACCTGGCCCTGAAGACATTTGAGTTTATGATCCCTGGTATAATCTTATAAACTCACACCAGAGTTCCAGGAAGCATCACAGATGCTTAATGTTCTTGTTTTTTAGAGAAAGGATTTATTTTATTACTTTGAAATAGACTCTTGTTGCCTTTTTGAAATGTTTTAGTCCTTTGAATTTTAGCTAGTAGTTGGAATACCGACAGTACTAATTTGTCTTACTGAGCTACCTTGTTCTATCAATTTTACTTTGGGCATACTGTAGAAAGTAGATTTGAGAATTTGTAGACTCTAAATCCTAATTCCTATTACCAAACCTATAAGTTTTGTTCTATCTTCTGGCATAATCAAGAAAGAAAACTGGCACTGGCTTATGAAGAGATTGAAGAAAAGCTCATTGGTAATGACAATAAACACCTCATGTGCCTAGTTTATCATCAAAGCAAGACATTCAATGACATTCCAGAATTAATGGTATGACCTATAAGTTATTGTGAAAATTAATGGAGTATGTATTTCAAATAAAATCCATTTAGTAAATGAAAAATGTTTTAGTTCTACACCATTATCCTCAAAGAGATATAAACCAAAATGTAGGAACTGCTGTACTCAAAAGAGAAATGAGAATCACATTGCTGAGCATGGAGGCTATGTTAGTGTCATGGTAATGACATAGTGACCCTGTCTATGCAAATTGATGCTTTGAATGCCTTTATGATTCAGTAAAAGTGAGATCATTGGACAAACCTCTTGAAAGAGGTTTGCAGGATTAAGAACTTCAGATGCTATCATTTTCCCTCCTACTTCCATTTTGAGGAAAAAATATTTGTGAATTAAGTAGTTTAAAGGATAAGAAATCTTGCTTAGTTTTCCTCATTTGGGGATTTGCCCACATCCCTGAGAGGTACTGTAAGCAATCAAAAACACAAATATATAATCAAATAATCCCTGTGTATTAATATTAGAGGCAAATCAAGAAAATAAGTCGAAATACAAGAGGGTTTTGAATTCTTGAATATGTCCATATAAAGATATTGCAAAATTGTAATGTTCCTCCTTCGAGATAATTCCTGGGGCATTTTCATGCCTGACCCAGACACACCTCCTACATAAGTGTCTCTCTCCATTCAGTGTCATCTCTACTCAACAGACAGGAACTGGGAAGTTCACTCAAGCATCTTAATGACCTCAAGTTGGGTGGCAAGATCCTGGGGGCTTTTTCTGAGTCATAGGGAAACTACTGGAGGGTAACAGTCAGAACCTCACAAAATGAGCAAGTGTGAGATGAAGGCAACACCAAAGGGGAGAATTTCTCACTGTTTTCCAAGGCAGTGGTCTTTTATCTTCTCCACTTCAGTTCATTTTGTGACTATAATGCCGACCAATTACAGGAGTCATTTAAACTCTAAAGAGAGAGAGAGAAGAATTGTACCTTGCTAAGTAATCTTAGGCCCAGAGCTTTGATCATACTTCAAAAGATAACATCTCTTACCAAGATCATTCTTAGCTTTATTGTAGGCACAGGACTGATCTGCCAACAAGACAATGACATGATTCCAAGGTATCATGGAGAGTCTTCCTGATGGCTGGTTTCTTCCCTCTTTCCTTCACCTGGAATATGAAGGGGCCCACCATAAAGTTTTCACACTGCTATAAAAGAGTGAGTTGAAATGAGAATGTTTCAAAAGGGAAAGGAACACGAACTTGAACACACACACTCAGAACCAAAAGAATGGGGTCATTTGATACGGTAGGTGAGTGGGTTCAGTAAAAATTAGGAAGCCAAAAGCCACTAATGATGCATGTGTCCCTCAACAGTGAGGGACCTAAGATGATTAGTAATTATTCAATCACTATAGAGTAAGTGTAGGTTTCAAGCTCTAGAGTTCAAAACATCTAACTTTAAATCCTGGCTCTTTTCCATATGACTTTGGGATTTCAGTTACTTTACTTCTCTGCATTTCGGATTTCTCATTTCCACATTTCCCTTAATCACATCTAACTTTTGTGATTGTTGTAGAGTTGAATGAGATAATGTGCCTTAAAGCACCAGATACACTTTAGTTACCAGATGGATAGCAACTATTATCATGATCATTTGTATTGTTAATGAGTAAATGAGTGATCACTCAGAGTTCCTTTTCTCTTTCTTCGTTATCCCTTTAACATTGGCCTGATGGTTAATGTACTTCCTTTGAGTTCATTTCCATCAAAGTTAAACTCTTTCAGATCCTATGACTTAGGCAAGAGTAAAATAGGTAAATAACAGTCAGAAAAGGAAGTATTTGGCAATCAAAAAAGTATGCACATCCAATTGGGTGAGGTATGTACCTGGAACATGTTCCAAACTGCATGTGTAATAAGATAGGGTTGCTTCTCTAAAAGAAAAGTCATTCCTCCTGAGATGCAAAATGAGGCAAGCTTTAGGGAAAAGAAAGAGAAGAATTTCCTGTGCTCTCAGGATCAGAATTCTGGGATTAAAGGAGAGACTGGTTCCTGGCAGTGAAGAAGGCTGCTGACAACCACTTAGGAACCGTCCCCTTTGACACGTCTGGTGGGATGTGTATGGATGTATATATGTGTGCTTATGTATGAACTTAATATGCCAGAAACCCAAGAAACAGTAACACTGGGGCCCTGTCCCCAGTAGTGTAGATTCCAGCAGCTGAGAGCCAACCTCAGAAAGCAGGACTTCCTCTGGCTTTTTTGTTCAGTGGACATTATTACTTAGGCTTCAGAATTTCCAGATGCCAGTCATAATATGCCACCTACTCAGGACCAGGTCTCACAGCTCTTCTGCTGGTATACAGGTGATACCCACTTGCTGGCCTGATAATGTCTCAAGAGTGACACCATGTGGCAGTGACAATAACCCAAGACTCCCCAAACCACTAAGTAGATTTCTGGTTTTCTTTGTTTCTGGTTTGCTTTCCTTGATATAAATCTTTGGATTGAGTAAGACCCTAAGATCTTTGTCATCAGGGAATGGAGTATCCAGAGATAAAAGAAAAATCTTATTATAATCAATGAGATAGAGACTTAATGACCTAATTGGATTATAAAAAGAAAATGTGTTTGTATGTTGTGTTCCAACTGGAAATACCAGCTGGACAGGTGGTGGGAGACTCACCTGCAGGCTTAATGACAGACAATAGGTTGTGCTTCCTTCAGGGACCAGGAAGCATAGTAAGCAGTAATAGGACACTAGGCCAGTCAGGAAAGCCAGGACAACAGGACCCCTATGAACAGATCAAATAAAGTGACTTCGTCAGGCAGATCAGCACTCAGTTAGTCCCTATGGTCCCTGTTTCACAAGACTGGGGATCAAGAAGAGATTTCAGTTTTGGGTAGCACAGTAAGGCAATAAGGACAAGAGAAAAACAATTCTAAGTAATTAGGACCAGAGGCAGGATAAGTTACTAAGATAAAGACCTCACACACAGCCTGGGTCAGACCACACTTATTATATAACAAAGCCAGGTTCTGTTTCCAGAAATAAGATGCAGAGACCTTCATTCATTCGCTCAAATACACACTGAGCCCCACTACGTGCCAGGCATATAGCAGCATACAAAACTCCATGTTCTCAAGGAATTTGTACTCTATCAGGGGAGATAGACAATAAATAAAATTCAATTTAAAATATGTAACAAATGGTGATTAATGCAATGGAGAATAATAAAGCAGAGAGGAGAGACAGGGCATGATGGGGACCAGGGGGAGATTTGAAACAGGAAGGCCAAGGGAAGCCCTCTCTAAGAAGGAGGTATGGAAGCAAAGACACAAAGGACATAAGAAAGTGAGCCATGTGGCCATCTGGGGGAAGAGCATTCCAGATAGGGGCAAAAGCACATAGGCAAGAGCAAAGTGGGTCTGCGTGGGGAATTGCCAAAAGGCCAGTATGGCTGCAGTAGAATCTGTGAGGGGGTAAATAATAGGAGAAAAGGCCCAAGAGTTGTGCAGGCAATTGTGTGGGTCTTGTGGGCCATACTAAGGGCCTCATTCTGAGTTGAATGGAGGTTAGTGGGGTCTCTAGACAGAGGTATTAAGATGAGACCATAGGGGACACAAGGCAAAAGTGGGCAGATAGGTCAAAATTCCATTAGAGCCACCCAGTAATGGTGGCTGGGACCAGTACATCTGCATGAAGGTAGTGAGAAGTGGCTGGGTTCTGGGTGTGCTTTGAAGGTAGAGCTGACAGTTTCCTGATAGGTTGGCTATGAGATAAGAGAGAGAGAGGACACACAAGCATGACTCCAAGTTCACTGCCTGAGACATCAGCTAGATTTCAAAGAGGTCAGGCTGGACCATATACCCCCACCTATTCAAGGATTTGAGTTCCCTCCTAAGCCCACAAAGATGCCAGGTACCTGAATGCAGGCAATTGAGTTTGATTACAAGCTGTGAGGGTGAGAGAAAAACAAAGAAGTCATCACAAAATCTCTGTTTTAGGTCCTCTAAAGTCAATGGAACTCTGTCTCCCAGGTCACACCTGCTGTTTCGAGATACCAATATCCTGAGACTACCAGCACATGTAGAGTCAATTTATATTGTTTTCTTCGTTCTTACTTATCATCAGAGGAGTAAAGGAATCTCAAACACACACAGTCTTCAGAATAGAGCATCTCTTTTAAAAATTAAAAAAAAGGGCTCACATGTACACATGCTTCATACATCCTTCATGCCTGCTAGCTTAAGAAATCAGAGGTTCCGCTTACCAATTCAGTTTGACAGCTACTTTATAACCACAATTCCTCCATAGGAAGGGTCACCTCTGAGAAATTTAAGATTTCCTGTTTACATTTTACACATTCTGGAAAGGTAAGTCAATTTTAAGGTTTTCTGTTTACATTTTACACATTCTGGAAAGGTAAGTCAATCCACAAAGATGCTTTGCTCTTGAGATCTCCAGGGACTTTCTTACAAATATATGAGTGTTCTCTGTGCTTTGGGGTATGCTTAATAGTCACCCTGTTATCTTCAATAGTTTATTTTTAATGAAATGCTGACATTTTAGCATCTCCTTGCATAACTGCATTCTAGGGTATCTGTCAAGAGTGACAGCAATTCAAGAAAGCGTGGAAAATAATCTGCCTGTTATCAATCCTGTCTTCAGTTTTTGTACAAATTGCTATACCCTTGAAACTAATTTTAACTGGCAATGGAAAATCAATACAAATAACAAGAGATGGTTTAATCTCTTTAGGTATGTTGTAACTCATATCACTGCACGCATATTCATTCCTTTATGGATATGTCAGAAGTTCCAGAAAGAAATGCAGAGTATGAAGAAAACAATATCTGTATCCAAATAATTGGCAGGAATTCTACCGACAAAAGCAAAATGTCCTTCAGGGGCATGTATGACAGTCACACTGTGTGATAGAATAAGATTTGAGTGATTTGTCTTAATAAATTGTGCATACAGCAACCATGTGTCTCAGATAACAAAAAAAGTAAGTACCATGGGTCAGTCTGTTTTAAAGTGTGTACCCCAACACTGTACCCATGTTGGCAATCTTGTATCAGCGATCTTTGAAAAGCAACAGATTCCACGTGGCTTTCTCCCCTACTGTAATAAAATTTGCTTCTCTGTTGTAATGATCAAGTAAGAGAAATCTTTGGTATAGTCACCTACTCTGGGTTCTAGAAAATTCAGCATCCACTGTTCCTTATGGACATAATACATTTTTTTCTAGTACTACCAAGGATTTATATGAAGTAAAATGCTTAAAATTCACATCTTCCATCCCTTTCAGAATTTGTCATTGTCCTAAGAAGGCTTCAGAAAATTGTCAAAAGATAGCCTGGATACAAGTGAAATATGTGAAATACAAAAGGATGAATATTGTATAATTCCACTTACAAGAGGTACCTAGACTAGGGAAAATCATATAGAATAAAGGTTGCCAGGGGCTGGGTAGAACAGACATGGGGAATTACAGTTCAATGGGTACAGAGTTTCGTTCAGTATGACAAAAATTTTGGAAATAGTGATAATGATTGTAAATATTGTGAATGTAATTAATGCCAGTGAATTTTACATTTGAAATGATAATTTTTATGCTATAAATAGTTACCACAATAAAAAAATCATTTAAAAAATAGTCTGAAGATACTACAGTGGAATTTTCCCTTCCACCCCCATTAACAGGGGTTTTTCCCTCCAGCTTCCAAAAACTAAATTAGTACTGTCTGCATTAGAAAAGAGCTCTTTCCACATGCCAGAAAGCAGTGGAGGTATTTGTGCTCTTGCTTATAGATTAGAAGGAAATATGGTTCAGAAATTTTCTCAGTATTCAGAATTTATATATACATGCATAAATTATTTAGTACCTCATAATGGAAACCATCAGTTATTTGATCCACCCATCCCCATCTATGATCTTTCTCCCTAGAGAGAACCACTTTTACATGATTCTTCTGGTAGTTAACTGCTAACCTCTAAATAGTATGTTTAAGTCACTCTTTCATGCTGTATCATTTTTACTGATTATTTGTAACTTCCTGCTCAAAGACATGAATGATGGCTCATTTGTACTACCTCCCACTTTCTCTACCCTCTACTTCCTAATATAGTTACACCACTGTTCTCAGTTCCTCCCACTAATCATCTCAGAAACTTCAGATGTTAAACCTCCATTTTTATTCACCGTTTCTCTTGGCTGTCCATTTGGAGCTGGGATTTCAGTGATTCTCTCTTCTCTTCATCCTCCACTCCCTCCTTTGCTTCCTAACATCTGTCAGTTCTAGCTTCACCTTTATGAGGTCAAGGCTAATAGCGGTTATAATGGCAAAATCTTTTATGCTTTCTTTATAAGTTCATTGCACAAGTTGAACACAATAAACCATGTTTATATTGTTGTAATCAGATAAGTGGTTGTTGCAGAGCCACTAGAGTATGTTAGGAGTATTCTTCTCTGAGATCCTAATGCCATAACCCCTCTGACACATTAGGAAAATTTGTAATCTTCAGGGCAAAAAGATTCTCCCACTTTATCCTTAGCAATAGCTGAAAATCACAATTAATTGACTGCAGTTTTGGATCATAACTGTCTTTCTAGATTGGTTGGTTAGTTGGTTGATTTTATTGAAGTTACTGATGGCGTTTTCTTCTTGCATCCTTATTTAATGATACCCCAAAGTTGCTAGGATATTCGAAGTTTCAGGAATCATTCCCTAAACTTTCTGGTCTATTGTCTTCTCCATCACACACTTCAGTGACCCACCTGGCAGTGCTCTCCATATTTCTGCTTCTGTGGGAAATCAGTAATTTTCTCAGCATGCTGCACAAATGCTTTTACCCTGAGTTCAACAGTTAGAAGCATCATCTGCCTGAAATTTTCACCTGTTCTCAAATTCAGCTCTAATCCCTCTAAGGTTGTATATGATGTTTTTCTTCTTTGTGGGTAGCGACAAGTCTTCTATTTTGTTTCTATGTTTGTTTCTATGACTGTATCAGGATTTGTGATGGTCTACTCTCATTTTGAAATGAAGTATCTTTCCTGATAAAAACTCTCAACAAATCAAGTGTAGAAGAAATGTACCTCAATATAATGAAATCCACATAGGACAAGCCTACAAATAACATTATACTCAATTTGGAAAGTTAAAAACTTTTACTCTTAGACTAGGAACAAGGCAAGTCTGTCTGTCCACACTCACCATTTCTATTCAGTGTAGTACTGGAAGTACTAATCAGGGCATTGGACAATAAAAAGAAATAAAACAAAAAGAATAAAGGAAAATTGTCTTTCTTGACACATGATAAAATCTTAGAGAAAACCCTAAAGATTTCACACACACACACAAAAAAATGCTAGAATCAAAAAGCAAAGTTAGTAAAGTTGCAGAATACAAAATCAACATAGAAAAATCAGTGACTATTCTAGACAGTAACAATGCACTATCTAGAAGAGAAATAAAGAAAACAATCCCATTTGCAACAACATCCAAAAAGATAAAATATTTAGGAATGAATTTAACCAAGGATGTAAAAAACCTATACATTGAAAATGATTTAAAAATGCTGAAATAAATTAAATCAGATACAAATAAATGGGAAAATATCCCATTTTATGAATAGGAAGACATAATATTTTTTAAATAGAGACATTACCCAAAGCAATCTACAGATTTCAATGCAATCCTTATGAAGTTTGCAATAACCATTCTATATAAATAGGGAAAAAACAATTCTGAAATTCATATAAAACCACAAAATACCCTGAATAGTCAAAGCAATCTTAAAAAAAAAAAAAAGAATAAAGCTGAAGGCATTACACTTCTTTACTATAAAATATACTGCAAAGTTATAATAATCAAATCAGTATAGTACTGGCATTAAACAGATCAGTGGAAGAAAAAAAAAAAAAAGAGCCTGGAAGTAAATCCATGCATTTATAGGCAATTGATCTTCAGAAAAGGTGCCAAGAATACAATGGGGAAAGAACAGTCTTCTATAAGTAGTTTTGGAAACACTTGATATGTACATGTGGAATGAAATTGGAACTTCATCTTACACTACACACAAAAATCAACCCCCCAAAATTAAAAACTTACATTAAAGACCTGAAACTATAAAACCACAAATACTTCCAAACATGTTTTCTTCTTATATCCTGTGATTTCATCATATCCAAAGTTTCTGGGCTCATTTCCTAAAGTTTTTAGTCTATTATCTATTCCATCACATAATTTTACTTCAGTGACCTACCTGACAGAGCTCTATGACATTGATCAAAGACCAGTAAAATGACCCCAGAAGCATAGCTAATAAGATCAAAAACAGACAAATGAGATCACATCAAACCAAAATCTCTGCACATCAAAGGAAAACAATCATCAGAGTAAACGGAGCCTACAGAACAGGAGAAAGTATTTTCAAGCTGCACATCTGATACAAGGTTAATACACAAAACATATAAGGAAGTCCTGCCATTCAATAGTAAGAAAACATTAACCCAATTTTAAAATGGGCAAAGGACCTGAAAAGACACTTCTCCAAAAAAGACAAACAAATGGCAACAATTATGCAAATAAATGCTCAAAATCACAAATCATCAGGGAAATACAAATCAAAACTACCATGAACTACCATCTCACACTTGTTTGGATGGATTTTAGCAAAAAACAGCAAACGAACCGAAGATACAACAAGTGTTGGCAAGGATGTTCTGAAAAGGTAACAGCTGAACCTTGTTGGTGGGAATGCAAATTTATAGAAGACAGTATGGAGTATCCTCAAAAAACTGGTAGACCTATGGTATAATCCATCATTCCCTCTACTGAGTATATACACAAAAGAAATGAAATCAATATGCTAAAGAGACATCTGTACTCCCTTGTTTATTGCTACACTATTCACAATAGCCAAGATATAAAATTTTGATCTGTTGAAATACAGCTGAATGAACTAAAAAATGGAATAATATTCAGAGGGAAAGTCATTTGCAACATGGATGAATCTGGAGGACATTATGCCAAGTGGAGTAAGCCAAGTACAGAAAGACAAATACTGTGTAATCTCACTTACATGTAGAATCTGAAAAAGTTGAACTTAACAAAAGTGGAGAGTAAAATGGTGATTAGGAGGGCCTAGAGCAGGTGGGAAATCGGGAGATGTTGGTCTGAGGTTGCAAAGTTTAATTAGACAGAATGAATATGTTCTGGAGGTCTATCGTACAGCATGGTGATAATAGATAATAATATTGTAATGTTTACTTAAATTACCAAGAAAGTAGATCTCAAATGATCTTACCACAAAAACATGATAAATATGTGAGATGATAGATATTTTAATTAGCCTGGTTGTGGTAATAATAATTTCACAATGTGTGCATACATCAAAACATCCCATTGCATACCATGAATATGTGCAGTTTTTCTCAACTAAAAATAAATATTAAAAAAATGAAGCAACAAGTCCATTACATAAATGAATAGACTTGTTACTTGACAAGATTCAAAGTAGGGCTAGTGAGCAAGACAATCCAAAAAGCCAGAATGACCAAAAAATCATATATAGATACAGATACAGATATAGATGTAACATTCTTCTCTAATCATCTTTTTACCCACACCCAGTGACTATTTCTTTAATGGGTTGTTTCCTCCATCACACTTTTAACACCCTCAAAACTGTCTAATTTGTCTGTTTACTCAAAGTTTATTTCTCTATCAGAGCCCAGGAGCTCTTTTCTGTCAGGTTCTCTGTTGTATACTTTATGCCTAGCACACTATTAGACACAGAAGTAGGTGCTCAGTGAGTACTGCTTGGACGAATGCATTATTTAATAGAGAAATGAATAGAAATGCTATATCTCTACCATTGTAATCCCATGAAACTATTGGTAAAAATTACAAACATAAGAAAAATTAAAGTGGTTTTATGTCTAGAGAATTTAGCATGCTCACTACTTTATAATATTTCTTTTTGTAACCACAGAAAGCCCAATCTTTGGACTCCAAATAAAAAGAAATGACAACTTTTAATTGGATTTAATTATTGTCAACCATTTCAAAAGGGACAGATCATCTCACCTCTAGGTGAGCAGAGTCCACAAATAGTGACCAGGTCATGTTCTCAGAATCTGACCTTGAAAGAATCTTTCACTTCCCCACTTAAGGTACTATTTGGACTTTTAAAACAATGCAAGGGACAAAACTTTAGCAGGAGAGGACTAAGAAATAGATACAAGTATTATCAATCAAACAATTGCTTCAAATTCTCAGCTAGATAATAAAAGGAATTTTGTGGAATGCCTCTTTCGACCTAAAAATGTCTCTTAGAGTCTGAATTTTTCACTTACAGTTTTGTGAAAATAATTATTTAATTAAAGACCAGGCATGGAAAAACAACTTTATTGTGACCTCCTGCCAAGTGTTTTATTCCCCTAGAACACTGGCTAGCCAGTTTTGTAATCTCAGATTAAGTTCGTCTGTTGGTGACATGATAATTAAGGTAATTCATTGTGATCCACATCTCTTTCATTGCCTGTATACAAGTCGTATTCCAAGGAGCAGGCCTCCTCCTGTTCAGTTCAACAAACATTTATTGCTTGCCTAATTTGTATTGATATGATATCATGCAAAGCCTTTCTGTTCCCAAAACAAAATATCTTAGGTCTTTTCGTTTCCTGTTTCCACTTAGAGTGCTTTATCCTGTAGTCAGTTTTCTCCTCACCACTTCCAAAGAGTGATATTTTGTAAACATTTCCCAGATAATCTGTGGTAAAACTATAAAGTGGAATATTATTCAGCACAAAAAAGAAATGAGCTTTCCATAATGGTTGCACCAATTTACATTTCCACCAGTAATGGATGAGGGTACCTTTTTCCCCACATCCTCACTAACATTTATTTTTGCTTGTATTCATTTTTTCTAAATTTTTAAATTTTTTCTAATTAGTTGTACGTGACAGTAGAATGCATTTAGACATTTTGATAGATCATACATAAATGGAGTATAATTTCTTATTTTTCTGATTATACATATTGCAGGATCACATCAGTCATGTAGTCATATGGTTACTTGTATTTTTGATAATTGCCATTCTGACTGGAGTGAAATGAAATCCAATGTAGTTTTGATTTGCATTTCTCTAATTGCTAGAGACGTTGAACATTTTTTCATACATTTGTTGATTGATTGTATATCTTCTTCTGTGAAGTGTCTGTTCAGTTCTTAAATGGAACCACCATTTGACCCAGTTATCCCACTTCTTGGTTTATACCCAAAGGACTTAAAATCAACATACTATAGTGACACAGTCACATCAGTGTTTATAGCAGCTCAACTCACAATAGATAAACTATGTAACCAACTTAGGTGTCCTTCAACAGATGAATGGATAAAGAATATATGGTATATACATGATGAAATATTACTCAGCTTTAAAGAATAAAATTATGGCATTTGCTGATAAATGGATGGAGTTAGAGAATATCATGCTAAGTGAAATAAGCTAAACCCAAAAAGCCAAAGATGGAATGTTTTCTCTGATATGTGGAAACTAATTCACAATAAGGGGCAGGAGATATAGGGAAAAACAGAGTTACTTCATATTAGGTAGAGTAAAGGGAGGGGAAGGGGAATAGGGGTAGGAAAGATTGTAGAATTAAACAGACATTATTACCTCATGTACACGTATGATTGCATGACTGATGTGATCTTACAATATATATAATCAGAAAAATGAGAAATTACATTCCATTTATGTTTGATCTATCAAAATATATAAATGCATTCTACTGTCATGTACGACTAATTAGAACAAATAGAAAATTTTTAAAAAATGAAATGAGCTATCAAGCCATGAAAGAACATGAAGGAAGCTTAAATGCATGTTACTTAAGTGAAAGAAAACAATCTGGAAAAGCTACATACTGGGAAATTCCAACCATATGACATTCTGGAAAAAGCAAAACCAAGAAAACAGTAGGAAGAAAAAGGAAGGTGTGAATAGGCCAAGCATAAGGATTTTTAGGGTAATTAAAATACTCCATATGGTACAGTGATAATGGGTCACACTTAAGGTTGAACCCATAAGATTGAAAACCCTCAGGGTAAACCCTAATGTACACTCTAGACTCTGGGTGTGATAATAATATGTCAGTGTATGCTGATTGAGTGTAACGAATGTACTATTCTGGAGCAGGATTTTGGTAGTGAGAGAGATTGTGCCTATCTGAGATCAGAAGATAAAAATGGGAGCCCAGAAACTTTCCACTTTGCAATTTTGCTGTGAACTAAACTTCTCTATAAAAATAAAGTCTATTAAAAAAAATTTCCAGTGTTCCCAAAATAAGTAATCCCACTGTATGACTCTATTTGGATGTTTAGAACATAGTAGTAAAGGGAATGTTATATGTAATTCAGTCTTGATTTATTTTTAATTCATCTTCCTTCTATATACACAAATGTGGTGCAAATGTGGTGCAAATGTGCCCTGTCTTTGCACAAGCACATACCGCTCAATGCCTTACTGACAGCCAGAACATAGAATGTATGTTCTTGACTAAATTTGTCATTCTGAACTCTAACCCAGCAAACTTAAAAGTGCCAAAAGTGCTTGTAAGTCACTAACCTCTGATTAATTAATGTGCAAAGAAAGCACAATCTTCCAAATGTTAAAAACCTTTGGACTATTCTTTTTTTTTTTTTTTTTTAAAGGTAAAATTCAATTTAATCATATTTTAAGTCAAAAGAAAGTCTCAGGCTTAAGGCATCCTGTAATGAATGCTTTGTTTTTGTTTTTTTTTTTGTTTGTTTGTTTTTTTTATTTATTTATTTATTTTTTTTTATTGTAAACAAATGGGATACATGTTGTTTCTCTGTTTGTACATGGCGTAAAGGCATACCATTTGTGTAATCAAAAATTTATTTAAGGTAATGATTAATCAATAAGTCAACTAACCCAAAAAGGACTTTATATTACTAGCCAAAGCAGTAAGCACTATAAATTAGAAAATGGCGTAGCTCTTTTCACCTTGTGAGCCTGAGACATAGCCAAGAACCAATAGTTAAAAAGATCACCAGTGCCCAACCATTATTCTCAGCAAACAGTAGGGCCAGGAGATACATTTGTACAATATGATACCATATTTGCTTAACAGAGGAAGAAATGTGCCCAAATTTCACATAATCAGAATCCAGAAATTAATATTGCAGTTTGGAAGTTGTTAGATTTCCACAACTAAATTATGGATATGAAGTATAATGTGGGACTCCCACATCCATTTCCTGTTTCTATGATTTACCATCTAATTGGCTCCTGAATCAACCACTTGGAGCCCAACACCAAGCTGTGAGACACATGCTAGGGTGGTAGGGTTTGCCAAAAAGCAATCTCACAGTATTCTCCTGAAGTCACTGGAAGTAGATTTGTTTCTACTGATTAAAGGTGGAGTGAGAAGCCCCCAAATTATGTAATAGAGTAAGAAGAAAAAAAAAAAAAAAAAACCTCAAAACCTCTAGATTTCTAACCTGGCATAGTGTCCACTGAATCCACAGATTTTCTTCTTTTTTTCCCTCAAATTGTATTAAGTTGAATATTAAGGATTTTTATGAGTGCATTATAATTACACAAAATAGTGTAATTCATTGTGATATATTTGTATATGCACACAACATAATTTAATCTCATTCCCAGTACCTCCCCTTTCCCTCTTCTACCTACCCCTGATCCCCATCTACTCTACTGCTCTCCCTTCTGTTTTCATGAGGTCTCATTTTATCTTTTTTTCCTCTTTAGCTTCCACATGAGAGAAAACATATAATGTTATGTTTTTCAGTTGCACACATTTTCCTGAAAATGACATAATTTTGTTCTTCATGACTAAGCAATACTCCAATCACAAGGAGATTTTCTTAGGTTTTGTTAGTTGTAAGAATAAAAAATCATTCAAATAATTGCAAGGGGAAGTGGATCTGGGCATTGGTGCATGGAGGAAATATTCTATAAGAGTTCAGAAATTCAGGAAAATATGAACAGCATGGCCTCAGCGGGAATGAAAGCTAAAGCATCTAGACGTTTCTGATACTGCGATATTTGATCTTCTTTCTAGTACAACTAGAAGAGGGAAACAAATCCTCTCTGGAGAATTCCTTCCTCAGATCAGGTCTCAACAGATTTTTATAGTCATGAGAAAAAAGCATCATTAATAATAGCAAACGTGGGGTGGGTGGAACGTTCATATTTTCCTGCTGGAGTATAACAATGGTGTAACTTACTTGGAGATCTGTTTGGTCCTCTCCTATAACATTAAACAAATACATCTTGGCATGTCCACCCTCAGAAATGTACTCAAGAGAAAAGAAAATATGTCCTCCAAAAGACTTGGACTTAAATGTTCATTGCAGCTTTATTCATAATACCTTCAAACTGGAAATAACCTGTATGTCCTCCAAACAGATAGATAGAATAAACAGATTTTGCTATAAACCTACCATGGAACACTACTCAGCAGTAAGAAAGGAATGAATTACTGATAAACACTGCAATGTTGTACTTAGTGAGAGAAGCCAGAAAAAAAAAAAAAAAAAAAAAAAAAAGAGTACATCCTGTATGATTCCATTTATATGAAATTCTGGAGCAGGCTAAACCAATCTAGACTGTCAGAAAGTAGAACAGAGGTTACTTTGGGTAGAGAGTGGGTGGGGAATTAGCTGCAAATAGACTGGGGATGGGAATAATCCTTATCTAGATTGTGGTGATGGTTACCCAGGTATAGACATATGTCAAATTTTATCAAACTATAAAGCTTAAAATAATTACATTTTATTTCATTTAAGTATGACACAAAATATTCTTTTTAAAGAAAAATAAGGTTTTTTGAAAAAATTTTAAAAGGAAGAAAATTAATTACTTTATCCTTTCTGAAATAACATAGTATATGTCCCTTGGTTCTATTTCAGATTTATCGCAGGTTGCTGTACAGAGTTTTGAGGAGAGAATTTTTTATTTCTTAATACTTAATGCTAAGATTAGTGATATTTGATGTAAATTATACTCCTAGAAGGAATAAGTCTTTCTTTCAACAAACTAGACATTAGCCTTTTGCCCTCCAGTTTTTTTCCTAGTAATTTTTACCTTTAGGAGAAAATACAACAACAAAACATATATTGTGAGAAAAGTCCCTGGAGCAGAGACAAACCATATATTTTCAATCAAAAATACATCTGAAGAGTTATTCAGACTGCAGCACTGGTTTGCAAGGATGTTGCATTTTCCCTCTGAATATTTTAGGTGATCAGTATTCTAAAAGCAGAGCAGATCTGCAATAGTACTGATCAAAACACATAAATCTTTTAATTTATATGAATTGAAGTTGAATATTTTATTACTTATAGAGAAATACACAAATTTACTGAAACTTCCAACAATATAGATTGGGAGTTTTAAACAAACGATCTAATTTCTATGCTACTTTGTTTTTATAGCATATGCTTCTCAGGCATTTATTTTAATAGGGTTCTTATTACCATTGTATTTGTTTTATTTTAAATGTTATCAGATTAATTTATTCTCTGCAGCATTTGTTCTTAATCACGAATTCAGAAATCCAGTCTCCCAAGGATCAGGTACCTGCTTTGTAAAGGCTACTTTTTACAAGTCTTTCCCAGAACTGCCAGTTCCCAACCAGGAGGTCTGTCCTAATCTCAAAGGCCATGCTCTCTAACCTATGTGCTGTGCCATCTCTGAACTATTACAGTAACATTCAGGACCAGCACACATGAAATATTAATGTGCACTCTGGCTCCATGTGCCTCTCTACACAAATTGAACCCAGTGGACCTCATTCTGCTTGACCTTCTGCCAGGTCTCCCATGTTGATCCACACCCAGGGACACATCCTCTGTCTGCTTTTGCCCTGGCTTCCTGGCTGCTGAATGGTGCCAGGGGAGTCAGAAACCCCACGTAGCATGGAACACTACCAATCCATTCCCTCTCAGCTGGGCTCATCTTCACTTCTTTGTTCAAAATCCAGTGACTATTCTGACCTTCCACTCCTTCTAGTTTCTAATGGTAGGCTTACTTATTCTCTATAACGAAAAAAGGAAAAAAGAAGAAGAAGAATTTTACAAGGAAGATAAATTTAGCATGATATTATTAACTTTCACCTCCTTCTAAGAATTTCTCTACAATTTTATTCTTTTCTTATTCTCCCACTCCTTCCTAAACTTTATGTCCTCAGTGTCCCTATCTGCCTCTCAGTCTCTTGTGTCTTTGTCTCTGTCTCTTAGGCACATACCTTCAATACTTTCCTCTCTCCTACTCTTTCCCCGAATACTTCTTTTTTATAATTAAATTTATTTTTAACTGGTGCATAAGAATTGCCCATATTAATGGGTACCATGATGTTTTGATACATGTGTCCATTGTATAATGTTTAAGTCAGGCTAAACATATCTATCTCTTCAAATATTTTTCATTTCCTTATGGGGAAAATCTCTAAAATTCTTTCTTCTGACTTTTGGAAGTGTACAGAAAAATATTATCAGTTGTCACTCTGGTATGCAGTAGCACACCAGAATTTTTTCCCATCTAACTCAATACAACTTAATACACTTTGATCAACCCTTGCCCATCTGCCCCTCCCCACTACTTTTCACTCTCCACTGCTACGAGGTCAACTTTCTTAGATCTCACATGAGTGAGATCATGTGGTACTTGTCTTCCTGTACCTGGCTTATATCATTTAACATAATGATATCCAATTTCATTCATGATGTTCAGAATGCCAGGATTTTATTTTTTATTGCTGAATAATATTTATACTGTTGATAGGTACTCATTTTCTTTATCCATTAATCATTGTTGGACACTAGGTTGTTTCCATTTGTGGCCTTTAATGAACATGGGAGTACAAATGTCTCTTCAACATAGTTATTTCATTTCCCAATTCCCAGTAGAGATATTGTTGGACCATATGGTAATTCTGTTTAATTTTTTGAGGAAGCTCCATACTGTTTTCCACAATGACCATATTAACATACAGCCCAATCAACACTGTATAAGGGCTCTCTTTTTCCACATCCTCACCAGCACTTACTATCTTTACTCTTTTTGATAATAATCATCCCTACTGGTATCTCCTTATGGTTTTGATTTGTAATTCCCTGACGATTAGATATAACATGACTTGGTTTCTTTTCCTAAAGAAATAGTGTCCTACTTCACACTCTATTCCTTTTTGATCCAGACTATTATTACATATTTTTTATTTACATTTCTCTCTTCTTACATGGTATTTTAAGATATTCTATGAGCATACCCAATAATTTACTACACTATTTTCAAACTACACTTGGTGAAATTCCATTTGTTTTTCAAAACCCAGTTCAAATACAACTTCCTCCATGGAGACTTAATCCCTTTGACAATTTTCTTTAAAATTCCTTTATGTCTCCTTGTATGTATGTATAATATGTTTCTAATACTCTACTGTCACGTGTATCTTAAAAGAACAAATTTTTTAAATATTTCTAAAAATGGAAAAAAATTATGTCTACTTTATGATCTTTACACAATCTGTCTTGTTTTGCTGTTGTTGGTTTAAATACCCTAACTACGCTGCAAGATTGAGTGTAGAAGTGACATGTCTTGCTCATATTTGCATTTTTCATGGCATTAAGCCTTATACAGAATAAGAGTTTGCTATAGTCAATTTTTAATTGTTGCTATTAATACAAAGCACTAAAGAATATTCTACGAGGGAAAAAAATTCATACTAATTAACTGCAGTTTATTTCTGTGGCTTTAAATCTTTTTAGGTTATAGACTTTTGAGAATTGATTGAAAGCTATGGACTTGCACGGAGTTCAGAAGTTCCATAAAGTCATTCATGAGCTCCAGCTGGGAACTAGTGGTTTTAATTATTTGGATGATAGCAGTGGTGATGCTGGTGACTATAAATGTGCGATCAATTATCTCTACAGAATGAGAGATCAAGTTGCCCCCAGTCTGGGGAGAAGCTCTTCCTGGGGCCTCAGGGGAAAGGGAGAACTTGCCTTTGAGAATCGTGCCTTTCTCCATTTATCATAGAGACTAACACAAAAGCAGGAGATAAGTTAATCTGAGCACAGGTCTTTCAAAAGCAGCACATACCCTGTGTGATCACCAGTTGCTGAAGATGCAAGTGAAATAGTTCTAAAAATAGCTGACATCCCAAGGACTCAGCTAGAACATCTGACAACCATTTTTTAACCAGTGTTCTTATATTTGAATTATTTAATCTTCTGATTGAATTGTGAGTCTTCACACCAGAGTAATATTTTTTTCTTATTTTATACAGTACAGGTTGTACTCCCAGTATACAAAATTAATAAATAATAATTAAGGAGATTAAAGAGCTAAAAAATTTAATTTTTCAGTATTATTTACATAAATCTGACACTGAAGGCACAGGTCTGTTGTGAATGTGTTTCGGACAAGTTAACTAGGGATATTGGTGGTATTCAAATGTTATTATGACAGTAATTCAGCATCCCTCTGAGAAATGCAATTTAGTAGAAGTACAGAATATAATTACTAGGTATCCCAAAGCTAATTGCCTAAACAAAAGCAAATATTTCATTATTTGTTATAATAATCACACATTTTAACAGTAGTAGTCTATCTTAGGACTTTTTAATAGTAATTACTGTCCCCATCTGCCTAGACAGTAGTGAGATAGTCAAGGGATTTTTCAAATATCTGTGTACAACTCTTAAGTCAGAAATACATTGGACTTTCTACTTATTTTGTATATTCCTTCAATATTAGTGTTCTTGTTAATTAGCATCTTACATTGAGGATCTTAAAATTTACAAGGAGTTTTTGTATACATTGTTATATGATCCTTATCCTTTGAACTAGGTTAATTAGGCATTGTGAAGCATAATCTAAACTATAAAAATAAGATACGGGGTGCTATGAAGTGAATTTGTACCTACTCACAATTCTTACATCAGAGTCCTAATCTCCAGTGTGACTATATTTGGAAATAGGGTCTTTAGGAAACAAGATTAAATGAGACCAGAAAAGAAAGGGGTTCTGATCCTGTAAGATTATTTGCTTTATAGGAAAAGAAAAAGAGAAATCTCTCTCTCTCTTTCTCTCTCTCTCTCTCCCTCCCTCCCTCCCTCTCTATCCCTCTTTCTCTCTCTCCCCCTCTACAGGGGATCCCAGGGAGAAGACAGCTGTCTACAAAGGCAGGAGAGCCCTCCCCAGAACCGGTGCTGGAACCCTGCCCCTGGACTTCCAGCCTCCAGCAGTGTGTGAGACTCTGTTGTTTGGACTACCCTTCCTGTGGTATTTTACTATGGCAGCCAGAGCACTAGGACACAGGGAATTTTCCCCCAAAGTCTCTTCGGTTTTAGTACCAAATGAAGAGCCCTGATGCCTCTCTCGTTCCAGTTCTATTTCCACCAAATGCATCATCTCTTAAGAAATCATTGACAGGTTGGGAGTGATTTATTTTAGCTCAAAGGGTTACATGAAGGGCAAGAAATAAATTCACACTATCATTAAAATGAAGAAGTCATTGCACAGGGAAAAATAACCCTTTAACTAGAACAAATCCTTTGGCCTTTGAAAGACATAATGTTCTAGTTTGGTTTTCCTTCATATTTCCTTCTTATGATTTTGGAAAGGAAATTGTCAAGAGAACCATTCTAGTGTGCTCTGAAATCTCCCATGAACTCTCTCCGCTCTGCAGCTCCATCTAAGGTAGTCTTCCTGCCCCAAACACCAGCCATCCCAAACTAATAATTAAACAAACAGGGCACCTCAGGTGAATCTCTGCTTCTATTACAAGGATAAGCAATACCTTTTTAGGTCAAATGTGAGAAGGCATATTGGACTCAGGAGAGGGATTTTAAAGCCCCATACCTGTTTTGTACTCACAAGAACTGATGAACAGAGAAATCTGAAATATGGTAGTCAGAATGTACCTCTGAGTTTAAAAACTGTTCTGTTATTCTTAAAATGACCACGGTCATGTACTAGATGCTTGGTCCACAATGTGGTCACACAGAGATGGAGGAATCTTTAAGAGGTGGAGCCTAATGGAGAGTAATTAGGTCAAGGGGCAACCCCCTCAGAAAAGACTGATGCTGTTCTGGAGGAGTGAGTTAGTTCTCTCCAAAGCAGGTCATTATAAATCATGGCCACTCAGTGTGCTTGGCCTGTAGTGCATATAATCACTTTCCTCTCTACTTTTCTGCTATGTCATGATACAGTCAGGGAGGCCCTCACCAGAGGCTGAACAGATTCCAGATGCCTGATCTTAGACTTTCAACCTCCAAAACTGTGAACTAAATAAAACTCTTATTTATAAAGCATCTTGCTTCAGGTATTTTATTGTAGCAACACAAAACAGACTAAGAAAGAATGTGACTGAACAGAATTAAAAAGTGAGTTAATGTAGAATTGGTGGAGCTATTAGAATGTTTTGTCTTTTAATTAATAACTTCAGCCAATATTTTAAAAATTATAGTTGAATCAGTTCTGTTATAATGTAAGGTCATTTCTCCTTGCACAAATTCAAATGTTATAATTTGAAATGGATTTTAAAGATTTCATGAGATCCATGTGACCTGAGAAGTCTTCTTTCTTTTAACTCTTATGTCTTAAGTGGTGGCAAACCCCATTCTTGAGATACCACTAAGCAGAGTAGGAAACTCATTTGAATATCAGAACTCCACTCTCCATCCCCTCCATGTACCCACTTGCTCTTCCAATACTGGAAGAGTACAGAAGCTACTGAATATCTTTTTTTTTAAAGTAATTGGCCTATAATAACATGGGAATGGAAGTACTGGAAATAGAATGCAAAGATTGGAGGAATTTTTAGACCTGGTGGGCAAGGGAGAAGGAGGAATAAATAAATGGCGAAACCATTGTGGGTGGATGGAGTAATCCTAGAATAACTGTTTTGTAAAATTCCCTGTCTAGTTTCACAGTATCTTTATCTCTGTACACTTTCCATGATCACTTTGGACTTTGTTAGGCTCCTGTACTTAGTGATTCTACAGCCACTTTGTGCCCACTTCTTTTTAGTATGCAGGCATTTAGAACATAGACTTGTTTGAAACGAGGCTCTACCACTTATTACTCATATGACTCTGAGCAAACAATTTATCCTCTCTAAAACTTCATTTCTTCAACTGTAAAGAATGGCACCTACCTCATAGGTTGTTTTGAAAATAAAATTTCAAAAGGCATGACAAGTGATTAGCAAATTGACCACACATATCACATATCCCCATGGAATGTTAACCTATTATTATTTTTAATGCAAATCACATTGTATTTTAATGGCTGGTTCATGTGTATCCTCTGCTATAATTTGAGATCTGCTAAGGCAGAGAATGTGCTCAATTGATTTTTGTCTACCTATATCTAACATGGTTCTTGGCATGTAGAAATAGAAAAATAAATCAGTCAGCAAGGATTCATTGAGAATTATAGGAATAAATGTTAAAAGTAGTGCAATAGGGCCCAAAAAATACAATCTGAGAGCTAATTAGGGTTTTTGACCAAAGGCCTCATAGTTTAGTCATTCATTTATTCAGTCAGTCTGTCAACATATCTCCATTGAGGCAAGGGTGGCACTCAGAAAAAAATGGCCTCTGCCTTGCTTTTGCTATTGATCCTGTAGGAAGGAAAAATCATTGAAAATTTTTAAGCAAGGGAGTGATGTAATCAAAGATATGTGATTGAATTGGAGACCAAAGATGAAAGATCAGAGTATAATAAGGCATTCATTAAATTATAAAAAAGAATTTAGGAGTATCATAAAAACTCTCTAGTACAGGTAGATATAGTCATCTGTGGACTCTTTGGTCTGCAAATGTGTCATTTGACCCACCAAGAGTTTTTTCAAACTGTGTGAAATAGTTTTTGTCTCTAGATGGTCCAGGAGCCCTTCAAGTACCCCAGAGCCTACCATTACCTACTATCATACAGTGGACCCCTCCTGACTCCCTGATAGGCACTAAAGAAGAAAAAAGAATGTCCTGATTTTCCTCCTTCATACTCAAATGCACCCCCAGGCCATGTAGCTCAGAGCCATTCCTACTATCTAGGCCATATTTACTTGTACATTCAGCATTTACACACTCACATATTTGTACTTTTTAAAATTTTGTCAGATGCAGATATCTAAGAAACATATTTTTCACTTTTTCATAACTAAATAAAGTTTATATTTCATAACCTCTTTCTAACTGGTGGTAAAGCTGGTCAGTTAAAGATTATCCTCCCTTTCCTTCTTTTCCTAGAAGTTAATTTAAAATGCTAGATGATGAGCTAACATTGTGGACTGTATGTGAGTATTCAGAGAGGGGTGGGTTTGAGGCTCAACCATGTCATTAGCCTTGAGGGTCATGGGTTGAGAAGGATTCCTCCAAGGCCTGCAGACAGGATCATCACCCTACATAAGAACCCACTGGTAAGAACCCATGTCCTTTCTGACTGGGAGACTCCTCCTGGCCTCTGCACTCTCCATGCTCACTAGCATTCATGCTTCCCCAGGTGTGGGGGTATTTCCATGACCCCTTACTGCCATGACTTGTCCATGCAGGGCTCAAGTCACATGCATGTTGCAGAATTCCATATCTGTCTTCAGATCTCTGCACCTTACAGAAACTTCTTATCATCTACCACACTCCCCTTCAGCTCTTGGAACTGTCGTGTGGTGAGAGGTGCCTGCCTGTACCTCATTCTCTTGATTCCTAATTTACTCCTCACTACTATCACTAGGGAATCTTTATTTACTCATACTCACTTATCACCAATTCTTCAACGCCCACTGCTTATATCAGAGTCCTGCTCTTAATGTTCAGAAGATCTAGGCTCTTCAAATTCAATACTCTCCCACATTTTGTTTTAAAACTATTATCTGTATCAGGGGCTTCAATGTCTACTTTGACACTCAAAGGCTAAGCACTGAATTATTCCCTTCTGAATTTTGTAATAAGGCGTTATGTGTGACTAGCCCTAGCTAATCATCAAGGTGAAATTAGAAGGGGTTGTGCAGATGGCCCCAAAGGACAAGGCAACTGATACTCAATATGTTATCTTGATACATATGCATATTTTTAAAATAAAATTTTCCTATTCTTTCCTTACCTAGATTCTTCCTCCAAATACACACAGATATACAAAAACCCAAGGTGCCCAGAAAAGTCAAAATGGTTTTCTAAGCTTACTTTGTCCTTGTCAAGAAGGAAAAGGAAAGGAACTAGTACTTGCTAAGTGCCTGCTCTTTGTGCCAGGCACTTTGCTAGTTGCTGTTAAATAAATTACCTTATTTTTTTAAGGATGAAAAATGACTTGTTTTTACATTGTCCCTAAATGTATTGTTGGTAAGTTTTCTCTATCCCATCACTGAAGTTATGGTTTGGATCTGGAATGTTCCCCAAAGTCTCATGTGTTAAAGTCTTGGTCCCCAGTACAGCAGTGTTCAGAGATGGGACTTTTAGGAAATGATTAGATAATTACCTCATCAGTGGATTCATCCATTGAAGGGCTTATAGCTGAGTGAACTTTTGGGAGGTCATGGAAACTATAGGAAATAAAACCTGGTTGGAGAGAGCAGCAGCTTGAAGGCATGCACTTTGGGACTATATCTTGTCTCCAGCCTCTTCCCTTCCCCTATCCTCTCATCTCCTCTCCTCTTCTCTTCTCCCTCCCTGCCCCACACATGATGAGCAACTTTCTTCTGCCATACCTTTCCACCATGATGTTCTAGCGTTAGAGCCAACCCATCACAAACTTAAACCCTAAGCCAAAATAAAACCTTTTGTTTTTCTCAGGTATTTTGTCATAGCAACAAAAAGCTGACTAGCAGAAAATTCTGCCATGAAGAGAAATCTTACCATTTAGTAGAATGTCCTTGAGCCAAAGCTCTTCATGACTTTCCTTCCAGATTTCATTTTCACTGCCCTTGCTCAAGTTTATCATTGGAATCAGGAACAGTTATTCCAAGAGGGATAACTAGCCCCTTGACCATGTTATCTGGAGAACACCAAGGCATACCGCCATCACACTAGAGCTGAACTTGAGGTCAGTTTAAATTCAAGTTAGACTCTAAAGCTACCTCAGAGCCAAATGGGTATGAACATAAGTCTTAAATACAAAATTAATGTAATCATTAAGAATGGCCTCTGATCCATATGTCTTTCATTCATTCAAAACATATTTAAGTGTTTATTCTATTATGTACTAGAAATCCAGTCATCACATATGCAATGCCTATCATTTAGCAGTTTCTCAGATGTTTTGTATGGTCCCAGGTATATCTGTTTCATATATAAAAACAAGCATTAAACCATTAAGCAAAAGCTTTAAACAACTAAGTAATTCTTTTCATCTAAACAATGCCTCCCCACAAGATATACCAAAATTTTTTTCATTGAATTTTTTTTCTCCCATTGAATTAATTAGTTTTCTGATTTAAGAATGGATGAATTGACAATGACTTTGACAGATGTGATGAAGTCCTGGGCTGTATTGTACCCTTTGCAACTACTGGAAAGATTCAGATCCAACACCAGAGATCAGTAAGGAAGAGTGTCCTGCATTCCAGCCAGAGTTTGAAAGGACATTGTTTTTGTGGCAGGAGGTTTCATTAGACTTTATTATTTGGAAGCCCCATAATTAGTTTACTATCATCTATTTAAGTGAATGACTAACATTCCTGAAACAAAGGATAGGACTGAAGTTTATTAATGCTGCTGATAGCATTTTCAATTTGAGGTTTGCAATTATAGACACTTCCTTTTATTTAAAACAAATGTCAGTCAACAAAGAGTTGTTGCTCTTTGATAAACTTGTGGAATTTCACTAATCATGTTTAATGATTTATATCTTTCTTAATGGTCCAAGGGAAATAATTTTCTTTGAAATCCATACCATAATTAAATTAGTCTCTTGAGTACTC
This sequence comes from Sciurus vulgaris, assembly GCF_902686455.1. NCBI lineage: Eukaryota > Metazoa > Chordata > Mammalia > Rodentia > Sciuridae > Sciurus > Sciurus vulgaris. The sequence continues at coordinate 105,476,097 of NC_136472.1, forward strand.
ATGCCAAGCAACTCTAAAAACGCCTTCCTACTTTCTAATCTTATTAACTGTTGTTCTATTTTCTCTCTTGTTTTACTAAGGAAGATTTTTATACATAAGTATATATTACATATGTGTATAAAACCATCATTATCATCTAAAACTTTCAATATGAGTTGAGTTGTGACTATATCAAGCAATGTAGAGCAGAGAAGTGAGAAGATACAAGATATAAAACCAGAATCAGTCAAACCAGGCAAATTGCAGGCTTGTATACTAAGATCACAGAGATCTGGAAGCAAAGGACCCATGTTTAATTTCTGGTTCAGTCTCTTATTCACAACATGTGTCAAATTCCTCACTTGGGTTTTTTCTCCACTGTGAGATGGAAACCATGTCTGTTTCACAGAACTTTTGTGGGAATAAAAGAGTTCATTAGTGAATGTGTGTCCTATGTGACAGTGGCTGCACTACTCCAGGAACATAGTCCATACGAAATAAATTTTTCTTCCTCCTTTTCTACCTTTCTATCTCTCTTTCCTAAGCCCTGTGAGGGTTTAAGAGATACAGCAATTTTTTATTTCAATTTAGAAAAAGAGACTCTCAGAACAGTTAAGTTCCTGGAAGGTAGTGAGAGCACAGAAAGTGGTTGTGTGGATGAGTGATGGTTTACAATATGAGGCAGGGTGAGGGCCAGGCCCAGCCCCCAGGCTGATGATGATGTGTGAGAATGAGTTCACCTCTCTAGTGGGTGACCTGGCAAAAAACAAGGCAGGGCCTCCATTTGGCAGGACACAGAGATACTGCATAGAAATCAAAATCACGTAAGGGCAGAATGCCAGGACTACATCTTAGAGCAAAGTATTACTTAAAGTACACTTTAAGGACAAAAAGAACCCCTGTTCCCAAGATTCACACACATGGAGGAGAGATTGGGGCTTGGGAATGAGACAAAAAACCAACGTGGGAACTGAAATGTCCCACTAGGGTCAGACTGGCAGCTAGGCGACTCAGTATCAAATCTCACAATAGGACAGGACTGAGTCTGCAAGTAAGAAGTCTAAACAGTCCCAGATCTGCAGCAGAACTAGAAAATAATGTAGGTCTGGAAAATATGTGTTCCGATATCAGAGGTCTAACAAACAGACTTGGATGTAACTATGTCTTCTAAGGTCTTGCAAAAAATTAAAGACAATGACAGCAGTACTTCTATAGGAGAAGATACTAGTCATCTGTTAGCAAAATCAATACCTAAAATTTTAATTCTCTTGCAAGGAGAGGCTAAACTCCATGGCAGGGTAGTGGCAAGGAGGGGATGTTGCAGGAAGTGGAGGTTTGGAAGCTATTCGGGTAACATGAGAGACAGATGTGGATGAGTAGTACTCTTTAAATATGAAATATAGGTTGAGAAGGCATAAGTGCAGGAAGAAGATTAATAAGTACAGAAGATTTAACTGATTTGTATAAGGACAAAGGATATGAAAATAGTAGGAAAAGATATAAGAATTAAGGTAATCCAAACATCAAAAGGCATAAAATATGATAAGTTCAAGGTAGTCCAACCACAGAAACGGATTCAACTTTAATTTTTTCTAGGACTGATAGCAATCCTTCAGTTCTATGGTGGCTGTCTTCCTCAAATTCTTATCAACTCTTTAAAGGCAGCATATTGGCAGAGGGGCAAAGATAATACATAATGTATTCCACTCATCCCTGACCCCCAAAAGAATAGCTTGAATTACATTCTAGACTGCCTTTCCATTCATTCCTAAAAACAGAGCCATGTTCATGAAGGTACTAATTGGCCAGTTAACAAAAAATACGTATGAAATGGGCATCAATTTTATAGTAGAAGCAGTGTGCCTGTGTTTAAAATGACCTCTTTAGAGATGACTTATAGTAGGTATTTAAGAAAGGTAAGAAATTCCTGGTTAAAGGTATGGGATTTTTATTCTATGCATTATTTTAGCCAGGTATGTGAAATAAATTCTGGTGAGACCTGCCAGGGCCTTCCCACTCGGGCTCCATAAATAAGTGTGTAAGCAGAATGTTTATTTGGGTCAAGAAGCAAAGGCACTAAACTAGAAATGTGAAAACAAAGCTTTTAAACCTAAGCCCATAAACTAAACGAATGATTTTTGCTGAGTCTTCTAACCTCTTCTTTCTTCCATATTTTTTCATCTGACCATTCCCATCCTCCACAAACCCTCTAAATTGTAACATGTAATACCTTACCTGGCCTCAACCCCTAGCAGGTAACTGTTATTTTGAACATCTTCTATGATCTCAGAGAGAGATTTTCCATCTTTCCAGAAAATTGATTTCACAACTTATTGCTGAAGATAAAAATCTCATAAATTAAGAAATAAGTTTATTAACTCTCTTACATTCAAAGATTAGTGACTGATTTGTTATATATAGTATTCAAATTTTTGTGAACAGATTATGCCCAGAATAAATGCTACGTTCTGAGATACAATAAATAAGGATTCTGCTTTTAAGTATAAGACAGAGTTCCATGGAAAAGCCTGTAAAGTGTGTGAACACACTTTTTATATTGTTTTTAAAGCATTATAGACTTGCAACTGATTGCCAAATAAAAGCAGTGGATAGAAGTCACATTTATCTTTTGTGCATCTATCTTTTTATTTCCGTTCTATAAGAGGAATTTTTTTTAAAGTTCACACACTCAAATGCGCAAAGAAAGACTAGACCCCAGATATTTCAAAAACAGTTTGAAAGATTGGGATCAGGGAATGAATGGTAAATGATAGCAAAACAAGGAAAGCTGAAGCCTTGGCTTGCAAAGAGTAATACAAAATGCTGACAGTCCCCAGGAAAACAGAAACGGGGCTGAAAATAGGAGAAATTATTATAAAACTGAGGAATAAGTTAGAACCCTGCCTCCAGTTTACACAACCAGGCAAATTCCCCTCCCCAGTTCCAACAAAAGGCAGGCTATGTATTCTCTGGAGAACTAAAAAGAGGGATGCCTTGAGCCAGAGACCCAGACAGGGTCAAGGGTCGAGATGAAAACAGACATTCAGGGAGAAGTCTGTATGCCCTTGTCTGCTCTCAAGAGGCTGTCAGACAGGTTTGTACCTTCCAGGAAAGACAGAGGGGACTCCTCCCAACCAGCCAACAGCAGAGACCATCAAAAGCAGACTGACACAGGTTTCCCAGTGAAGAGCAGGGTCTCTGCCCAGCCATCCCCACTGAACCCACCTGTCCAGACATCCTGCCTTTCTGCTTTTTAGTGTCTTGATCTCAAAGAAACAGTGAAGAAACAGCAGGCATTCGAGGAAAGACTCTAAAAATATTTTTAGTTAAAAAATAGAATCTTGAAAAATGAGGCAAAAATGAGGAAACATTTTTGTTCGAAAACATAATTGAAATCCTCAAAGATATTTCTCCTAGAAATTAAAGAATATAATGAGTAAAGTGAAAATAGAGAAACTCAAAGAGAATTTTGAGAAAATTTCCTAGATGGTAGAACAGAAAAACAAAAGAGGAAAGAAAACATGAGGAAGTTAGAGGATCCATCCAGAAGATGACACAGCTGAACAATGAGAGTTTCAGAAAGAAAACAGAGGAACTGGAAGAAAAGAAATGATCAAATTATCAACACAAGAAAATTTCAAAGAAAGAAAAGACATGACTTTGAAGACCAAAAAAACTGAAAATTGGAAAAGAATCCTAGAAACTTTAAGAGAGAACATTAAAAAAAAAAAGAATTGGGTTTAAGAATGCTGCCAGACTATCATGCTAAGTAAAATAAGCCAATTCCCACCCCCCCCAAAAAAAAAAAAAAAAAAAAACCAGAGATCAAATGTTTTCTCTGATATGTGGAGGCTAACCCACAACAGGGGAAAGAGGAAGAATAGAAGTTCAGGGGATTAGACAAGGGGAGATGAAGGGAAGGGACATGGGATAGGAAGAGAAAGACACTGGAATTAATCTAGCATAACTTTCCTATGTACTTTTCCTATAAATACACCACAGTTAGTCTTACCGTCAGGTACATCCACAAGATACTAATTTAAAAAATAATAACTATGGGTAAATGGCAAAAAGCTCAATAGAGGGAAGAGAAGGGGAAGGAGAAGTACTGTGGTCAGAATTAGAATAAGATATATTCCATGCTTGTATAATTATGTCAAAATGGAATCTATTGTCATGTATAACTAAAGAGAATCAACAAAATAAAATAAAAATAAATGAAATCATCATACTACAGTGAGGCAATCATACCCACGTTTATAGCAGCACAATTCACAATAGCCAAATTGCAGCACCAGCCTATCAATGGATGAATGGATGAAGAAAATATGGTATATATACACAATGGAATGTTATTTACCTATGAAGAAAAATGAAATTATGTCATTTGCAGGAAAATGGATGAAACTTGAGACCAATGTACTAAGTGAAATAAGCCAAACTCAGAAGGACAAGTTGTTTTAGTCAGCTTTTCGCTGCTGTGATTAAGAGGATTCAATTAGAACACCTGTAAAGGAGGAAAGGTTTATTTGAGGGCTCACAGTTTCAGAGGTCTTAGTCCATAGAAGGCCAGTTCCATTCCTCAGGGCTCCAGATGAGGCTGAACATGGGCAGGGGCAGGGGCCCGGCAGCGGAGGGAAGCAGCTCATATCTCGGTGATCAGGAAGTACAGAGAGATTCCACTTGCCAGATACAAATATATAACAAAGCCATGCCCCAATTCCCTCCTCCCCCAGCCACACCCTACCACTACAGGTACCACTCAGTTAATCCCTATCAGGGGATTAAATCGCTGACTGGGTTAAGACTCTTACAACCCAATAGTTTGTCCTCTGAACCTTCTCGCATTTTCTCACATGCGAGCTTTTGGGTGACACCTCACATCCAAATTGTAGCATAAAGATTGTATGTTGTCTCTTATATATGGAAGCTAGAGATGAGAAAGTAAATAAAGGTAGCAGGGATCTCATGGAAATCAAAGGGAGTTCACTAGAGGAAAGAGGATGAGGGTGGGGTGACAGGATGGGAAGGTGCTGGGGGTGATATTGGCCAAATCATATTGTTATATTGTGTGCATGCATGAATATGTAACAATAAATCCTATCATTATGCACAACTATAATGCACCAATAAAAAAATGTGGAAAGAAAGAAAAAAAAAAGTGTGTCAGACCCTATACCAATAACATTGGAGGTAAGAAGCAGGACAAGGGCTGGGGAGATAGCTCAGTTGGTAAAGTGCTTGCCTTGCAATCACAAGGCCATAGGTTTGATTCCCAGCACCACAAAAAAAAAAAAAAAAAAAAAGGGCAGGACAAATTACCCTGAAATTCTGAGAAAAATTATTTCCAACTAGAATTTTACTTTGACCTCACTACTAATCAAGTAGGCAGGTAGACAATCTTGTTAGACTTGAAGGTGTTGAAATATTCTACTTTTACTTTCACCTTTTCTCAAAAAATTAGTAATAGAAACCTAGGAGTTTTTTAAAGTTTGTTTTTGTTTTTGTTGTTGTTTTTCAGCAGCGAGGATCAAATTCAGGGCCCCTGCACATGCTGGGCAATTCCTCTACAACTGAGCTACATCCCCAGTCCTACAAACTATTATTTTTAAGTTAACTACCTAAAGACAATAGATGATTTTTAAACTATTACTTCATATTTTCAAGCTAACTGCACTCCCATCACCAACATCTATTTTATTCCTTTCTTCCTACTAACAGTATAAGTCATTAATAAGAAAAAATAGTACCATCTTAATGTTTAAATTGGTATTGCTATTTTGGTAAAATTGAGCATTTTCCGTGTTTATTAACCACTTAGATTTATTTAATCTTTTTTTTTTTTTTTTCCCTGAATGTTGTATGAGAGGGACCTTTTTATTTTCCCTAAATGACTGGCACATGTCATAGCTGTTTTATAATTATCTTTTATAAACTAGGTGCTTGTGCTTTCTTATTATTTCTATTGATTTGAAATTTTCTAGCTGCATCCATTTTTTTTTTTTTTTTGGTGTTATGAATAACATCAAATAACTTCTCTTGAAAAGTTACTGGGTTGCATATTTTCTGAAAACTAGCATACAAAATAACATCGATTAGTTTAACAAATATGTAAGGTATGCCTCGCATGTGACAGGAATTTGTTTTTCTGCTCCTTGCACATCCGAAGACACATTTTTATGGGTCCAATTTTGTTGTTCCTTTGTAGAAAATTCCTTTTTGTGCTATTGTTAAAAAGAGTTTTGTCTCTCTATACTTGGATGTTAATATTTCACTAAGCTAATGTCTGCCTGTGGATTTCCTTTGATACATCTCGTTTGGAACCAGATATACCAGTATCTTGACAAAAAATAGGTATATTCAAAAATCACTGAACCCACCCCCAATGGAAAGCACTAGGATGGGATTTGAAACTATCACTCTCTCAGTTCTAAATGCACTCCCTCCCCTTCTTGTGACACTGACATGGCAAATCCCCAACCCCAAAAGAACTCTCTCAGCAAGGCAGAATTCTTACCTACTGTTTTAGTCAGCTTTTTTGCTGCTACAACTAAAAGATCCAACCAGCAGAACTGTAGAGGAAAAGTTTATTTAAGCGTTCACAATTTTGGAAGCCTTAGCTTACAGAAGGCTGGCTCCATTCCTTGGAGCTCAAGGTGAGGCTGAGGGAAGTAGCTCACATGATGATCAAAAAGCAGAGAAAGACTCCACTCACCAGATACAAAATGTATACCCAAAGCCACACCCCAATTCCCACCTCCTCCAGCCATACCTTACCACTTTAGTTACCACTCAGTTAATACTTATCAGGGGATTAAATCACTGATTGGGTTAAGGCTCTGGTCACACAATCATTTCTCCTCTGAACCTTCTTGCATTGCCTCACTTGTGAATTTTTTGAGAATACCTCACATCCAAACCATAATACCTACCCTCTGTCTGTACTTCAAACTATTTTTGTTCCTAATGCATTTACAACCTCAACAAACTGTTCTCTCATGTGGTTTACTCTAGGCAAGGCTATTTCAGAAGCAGTGACCACATTTAGTTGTTTTCTTTCTTTTTTCCACCTTTCTCTTCGATCAGCACATTGCACAATGCCTGGCACACGGTGCAGCAATTTTTTTTTAAGTTGGAGAATAAAGTAACTGTAAGCTACTTGCTGCATTACAATATTCAGCATTATTGTTGAAAATTTTTAACACTTAAGGGTTTCCATTTCTACTCTCTAGAAGCTATTCTTAATCTGAGGAAATCTCTAAGGAAATGTCAACTCAGTTCATTTATCACAGTTTTTTAGGTGAATAGAAAATATAAATTGAAAAATTACTTTTATGAGTTATTCATTCATTCCAGAGGTCATGAGTACAAACCACAATGGTAGCAGTGTCATATTGTGGTTGAAAGCTCTGACATCAAGCTTAGAACTAGTTGTATCTCTGTCACTCACCATGTGTCAGGATGCAAATTGTTTAACTATTATTAGCTTCAGTTTAATCATCTGTCAGTTGGGACAGTGTTTATCTCAGAGAGTTGTGGAGCCCAAGGTAGTGCTAGGGTGAAGTGAGCCAATGGGTTTATGAAAAGATGTTCAATATCATTAAACATCAGGCAAGTGCAAATAAAAACCACAAGGAGATATTACCACCTGTCTCTTAGAATGACTGCTATCAAAAACAAAACAAAACAAAAAACAGAAGATAAAAAGTACTCATGATGATGTGGAGAGATTGGAACCCTTGTCCACTACTTTTTCTTTCCACATTTTTTTGTCCCTGCATTATAGCCAAACATAATGATGGGTTGTTTTTACATATTCACTTGTTCACTACTTTTGAAAATGTAAAATGGTATAGCCGCTATGGAAAATAGTTTGGAAATTCATCAAAAAATTAAACAGAACTACTGTGCAATCCAGTCATCTAACTTATGGGTATTTATCCAAATGGATAGAACACAGAATCTCTAAGAGATATTTGCCTTCTTTTGTATACTGCAGGACTATTCATAATAGTCAAGAAGTGGAAGCAATCTAAATAGCCATTGACAAAGGAGTAGATGAAGAGCATGAGTTATACACACATGTGAAATATTATTCAACCTTTAAAAAGAAGAAAGTTCTGAGCTGGCTGTGGTGGCACACACCTGTAATCTCAGTGACTTGGGAGACTGAGGCAGGAGGATTGCAAGTTCAAAGCCCAGCCTCAGCAACTTAATGAGGCCCTAAGCAATGTAGTGAGAACCTGTCTCAAAATAGAAAATAAAAAGAACTGAGGATGTGGCTCAATGATAAAATGCCCCTGGGTTCTATCCAGGAGGAGGAGGAAGAGGAGAAGGAGGAGGAGGAGAAGGAGGAGGAGGAGGAAAGTTCTTTCATGTCCAAGAACATGGATGGAACTTGAGGATATTCTGTTAAGTCAAGTAAGCCAGTCACAAAAGGGCAAATACTCCTTGCTTACACTCACATGAAGTATCTAAAGTAATCAACCTTATAGATACCAAGAGCATGACAGTGGTTTCCAGGGACTTGCAGGAATGGAAAATAAGGAGTTACTGTACAATGAAAATAAGATTTCAGTTATGCAAGATAAACAAGTTCCAGAGATCTGCTGTACAACATTTTGCCTCTGGTCAGCAAGAACATATAGATCTCATGTTATGTTTTTGACAATTTTTTTTTAAATTCACTTCAATGGATCATAAATCTAAATGTAAGGGATAACCAAAGCTATAAAATTTTTAAAAGAAAACATAAGAATGAATCTTCATCACCTTATGTTAGGGAAAGCTTTCTTACACCAAACTACAAGTGTCAAAGAAAAACTGGATTTCATCAACATCAAAAACTACTCTTATTCCAAATTGTACTATCAAAAAGAGGAAAAGACACCTAAAGATCTTAAGAAAATATTTCCAAATCATAAATCTCATTAGAGGCTTGTGTCTAAAATATATATAAAGAACATTTGCAGCTCAATGATAAAAATATAAATAACCCAATTTTTAAGTGAGCAAAATATATAAATCAAGATTTTTCCAAAAAGAAAATATACCAATAACAATATGGCAAATAATTGCATGAAAATATGCTGAACATTTTTTCCATTAAGGCAATTCAAGTCAAAACTGCAATTAGTTAGCACTTCACACTGACCAGAGCTTCTCTAATAGTAATACTGAAGATAACAAGTGTTGATGAGGACATGGAGAATTTGGACCTCTGCTGGTAGTAGTATAAAATGGAGCGACCATTTTGGAAAGCAATCTGATAGTTCCTCAAAATGCTGAATGTAGTGTTACTATTTGACCTAGCAATTCAACTCCTTGGTAACATCCAAGAGAAGTGAAAACATATATCCAGATGAGTGTTCATAACAACATTATTTACAGAAGTCAAAAAGTGGAAGCAATTCAAATGTCCATCAACCTTTGAATGTATAAATTCAATACGGTGGAGTATCATTCAGCAACTGGAAAAGAAAAGTTGTGATAGACACCACAGTGTGGATGCTATAGTTTGGATCTGGAACATCCTCCAAAGGCCCATCTATTAAAAGCTTATTCCCCAGGGTGGTACTATTAGGAGGTGGTGGACCCTTTAGGAGGAATATCCTTAAATCCTTGGGAGTGTGCTCCTGATGGTCAATGATGGGATTCCAGTTGGTACTGTTTCTCTTTTGCTTCCTGGCATGAGGTGAGTAGTTTGCTCCACAATGTGTTCCCCCTGTTGTCATCCAGCAAACTCATGATAGAGCCAAAACAATAGGTCCACCAATCTTGTTTTGGAATCTTCAAAACAGCCAAAATGAAACTTTTATCTTTATAATTTAATTATATCTGACATTTCATTATAGTGATTGAAAGCTAACTAACACAATAATGAATCTTGAAAACAATATGCTAAAGAAAGAAGACAATCACAAAAAATCATATAGGGCATGATTTTATGTATATAAAATGTATAGAATAGGAAAATATAGAGACAAAGTGGATTGGTGGTTGACTAGGGTTTGGAAGTTTGGGGAGGATTAAAGAATGACTGCTAATGAATATAGACCTTTTGAAGGTTGATGAAAATGAAAATGTCCTAAAACTGATTGTGATTAATGCACAACCTTGTGACTATACTAAGGACCACTGAACTGTGTACATGAAAAGAATGGATTGTACAGTTCATGAATTATATCTCAATAAAGTCATCAAGTAATTTAAAAAGGTACTTTTATTCCAGGCCATGAGCATATAAGGCCAGCAGAAGTTACCTTCACAACCTGAAATTGAGCACTTCCTTCAATTTTGTGCCTTTTGCTCCTTTCCTAGCCTCACTCTAGTCTTGGCCATGGCTATGTGAATTAAACATTACAAAAAAGATTCTTAACACAGGTACATACCAAAAGCTTAGTATGTTTTGCAGGTCTGATCATTAAATATCAGGAACTTGACAGTCTCTGGGCATATGAAGATAATAATAAATATATTGAGTACATGCACCAGTCTTTATTCCAAACACCTATGAAGATTAGGTCATTAGTCCAAGTGTATAAACTAACAACTGGCACAGTTTGTAAGAAATCTGCGGGCAGCTTGGATCCAGAATACTATATTAAACTACATCATCAATAAGTGGATAAAAATTAGATACTATTTATTTTCATTAAGAATTAATCTCAAACCATAAAGATGTTCATCAAGACTATAACAGCATAACATAGTAATGATGAAAAATCTCATTGGTTCACATGGAATGATAAGTCCATCTGGAAATTTGGGCAAGACTTCAGAAAGTGTTCATTTCTTGCTCTAACACTCTCAGGTTTACAGGTGAAAGAGAGCTTGCTGGGTGAAGAAGGTAAAGGTCATCCCAGGAAGGGTGAAAGTGAGCAAAGGCAGAGCTGGAACCAGTCTGACAGGTTCAGGAAACTGAGCATTTTGCTGTGGGACCTGAAGAGTGGCAAGATGCAGATGCTTAGAGTTATGCTAGAGTGGAGCTGGGTCTCATGGGCTTTCTAGACCACACAAGAGTCTGAGCTTTCTCCAAAAGGCAAGTGGGAGCCAGGAATCCCTTAAACAAGGGTTCAACATAATCAGATAAAAAAGGGTCTTTCAAAAGAAAATTTAATTTATTTGATTACAGAATAATAGACAAATACTTGGTGCTTTTCAAACCAAAGTTTGTTTCTTGTTTCTTGTTCAGGACTATTTCTTAACTAATACCACAGAAATTTACTTGCTCTGAAACTCCCTTGTTGAAGTCCTTAAAAAAAGATCAAGTTTCCCTTTGTACATTCATGACAACTGCTCTTGTCATTTATTTCACACAGTTAATATATATTATATGGTTTCATTTTTAAATGCAATAGAAACCATACAAAATAAAAAGTAAAAATAAAATAAACAGCATACCTGTTCTTGCATCATTTTGTTAAGCATTCCATTTCAATCTCTCTCCCTTCCCCAGATCTTAGTTTCAAGTATCATTTAAGTAAAATTAGTTTAGGGTCAGTAACACTCCAGTTTTTTATTTGTCTTAAACTTTGCATGTGAAAGACAGTAGTTGAGTAAATGGATTTTCTTGGGAGTATTTTAGGGAAAAACTCTTGTTTATCTGTTTAGAATTTCTGGCCTACATACTTGGCTGCAGATCAAATAAGGAGAAACCTTTCTGTCAAAGCCACTCATAAACAACAGCTCAATCTCCAGAAGGGAAAACACCATCCCCTAAGAGTATCTGACCTTCTACAGCTAGTTTCCTACATTGTCAACAATAGAAAGCTGGTTCTGACACCTCCCTCACTTTAGACAGCTGGCACAGAGGGACCAGACAGAACTGTACTATTTGCGTCAATTTTTGAAAAGGAATTTGTGGTGTATGTTCTCCAACTTATCACAACTGGTATTGCCTGGCTAATGTCCTCTCTTTCATTTCATTATTAGACCTTAAATTCTTTACTTACAACTTATTCTAGGGTTGCTTCTTATAATCCACGTGAGATACAGAATGGAGCCATGCAAGAGACAGCAATTTATTTCAGTTATTCATAATGGCACTTTCTCCATCACTGAAGAATTTAAAATATTCTTTGGAGCAGAAAATATGGCACATTTTATGTATTCATAGATCACTGGACTGTGGAATTTAAGAGGAAGCAAGGAGTCAAGGATGTTCCAAGGTATTTGGCCTGTGCAGTGCGTGAGTTGGAAATTATAGAGCATTTGGGAACTAAGAGAGTAAAGGGAGAAAATGTTGAAAAGACAAGCCATGGTTAAATTGTGAAGTATCTCATACTTCGCATTAAAGAATTTGGACATTATCCTGTGGTCAGTAGGCTTTAAGCACAGAAAGTGATACAGCAAGCTTTCTATTCTCTAAAAATAACCCTTGGAAGCACATTCAGCATGGAGTAAATGGGGCAAGAGTAGAAGATGAGAGATGACTTAGGACAATATTGTAATAGATCAGGTGATATAATGAGAGCCAGAAAAGAATGTGGATGGCAAGATGATCTTAGTGTCTCCTGACCTAAAAATGAGGTTACTATAGACACACTAAGCAAAGGAGATAAATGACCTTATGGGTCAAATGTTGGCAAGCAGTTTGCATTGTGTCCAGATTTATCACCTGATCAATGTGTTTCTTGCCTACACAGTTCTAGAGATATATCGATGACCCCTCTTCAACACATAACACTTCTCAAGAGCTATACCACTAGTTAGGTAACAGGTCAATACTTTGCCTAGACTCTGGTTTAAAATTATTTTAGTTGGGACTGGGAATCAAAGTAAATGAGTGCTAGTCCTTATTTGGTCTCTGGCTAAATCACTTCATTGTTTTTGACCCTGATATGCTCATCTCAAAAAGAGGGAATTTGATTAGATGTTCGTTTCTATCAAAGACCTGAATTGTCCAACACTTCACTGCTGCAGAATAAAGACCTTGTTGTAATATTAATTGGTTATCATCCATATGCATTACTGTCCTTGCATCTAGGCTTCTACTCAGTGAGCATCTTCAGGCATATGGTATATGCCAAGACTGAACACACTTTGAACTGAACCTTTTGTTTAAGAGTGATGAAGTAGTAAATTGCCTTTATTTTTTAACTTTATCTTTTGCTGAACGAGAAAAATAATATGCAGGTAACCCTTTACATTTTTGTCAGTATTCTTATATGAACACTTCAAGTCAATGATGAATGTCTTCGAGCAGCAAAAGTTATTGTTTATAGTTTATATGTAATGAATGACTTGACCTCATCTTTCTTGCTAAATAATAGAGCAAAAAGTTTCTGTAATTTTTTAATTGAATACTGGCTTTTTGCCTTTTTGTTTTAATTGACTTTATTGACTAGAAAATTTTCAGGTTCACAGTAAGTTTGAAAGGAAGGTACAGAGACATTCCAAATATTTGTCTCTCCACAAAGATCCAGCCTTTCTGTCAATCAAAATCCCTCACCAGAGTGGTGCATTTGTTAATAGTTGATAAACCTATAGTGACAAATAATTTCACCCCAAATCCATAGTTTACACTGGCATTCAATTTTCTTATTGTACACTTTAAGGGTGTGGACAAATTTATAAAGGTGTGTTTCCACCATTTTGGCATTCAACCAAGCATATTTATTTCCTAAAAATCTATGCTCTTCTGTTCTTCCCTCCTTCCCCTCAACCTCTGACAATATGTGATCCTCTTACTATTTCCACAGTTTTCCCTTTCTAGAATGTCAAATATTAGCCTTTCAGATTGGTTTCTTTCACATTTTTTTAAATAGCATGGACTTGAGGTACTTTTATGTCTAATCATGACTTACTAGTTCATTTCCTTTTAGTGCTGAGTAATATCCCTTATCTGGATAGACCATAGCTCATTTACCCAACATGCTCTGAAGTGTGTCTCTGTGACCTCCAAATTTGGGCACTATCAATACACCTGCTGTAAACATTTGTTTACAAGTTTTTGCGTGTCTTTAATATTCTTAGATAAATACAAGAGTGTGATTGCTAAATCATACGGTAAGAGTATGTTAAGTTTTGCACTCCCAAACTGTCTTCTAGAGTAACAGTACCATTTTACATTCCACCCCAGGATGAATGAGTTTGTGTTGCTCCACATCCTTGCTGGCATTAGGTATAGTTAGTGTTCTGAATTTTGGTCTTTCTGATAGGTGTGTCAGGTTATCTCAATGTTGTCTTAATTGCAATTTTCTAATGACAAAATGTTAAGTGTTGTCTTTTCCTTATGCCTCTTTTCCATCTGAATATCTTCTTTGGTGCAGTATGTGTTCAGATTTTTTGCCAACTTATTAATCAGATTGTTTTTCTTACTGTTGAGTTTTAAGAGTTTTTTGCTTATTTTAGATATGTTGAAGTGCTATGTATACGTCTATGCTTATTGCAGCACTATTCACAATAGTCAAGGTATAAAAACAACCTAATTATCAACGGCTCAATGGATAAAGAAAATGTTATATACACTATTTAGCCATTAAAAGAAGAAAATTCTATCATTTGTGACAACACTCATGAACCTTGGGGACATTATGCAAAGTAAAATAAGCCAGACACAGAAAGACAAACACTCCATGATCTTACTTACATGTGGAATCTGAAAAAGCTGATTTCATGCAAGTTGAAACTAGAATTGTGTGTGTGGAAGATGAGATGTTGTTCAAAGCAGGTGAAATTTCAGTTAGATAAGAGGAATAAATTCAAGCAATATAAAACATGGTGACCATAGTTAATAATATATTGTATTCTTGACAAATGCTGAAGAGGGATGTGTTCTCACCACAGAAATGATTATGTTAAGCAGTGCATGTTATGGAGCTAGAGCTAGTCATTCTACAATACACATATACTTCAAAACATAATGTTTCACTGTAAATTCATATCACTTTATCTGTCATTTAAAAAATACTAAAAACCAGGCCTGATGGTGCATGCCTGTAATCCCAGTGGCTCAGGAGACTGAAGTAGGAGGATTGCAAAGTCAGGCTCAGCAACTTAGGCCCTCAGCAATTTAACAAGACCCCGTCTCAAAATACAAAATACATTTAAAAGGGGTGGGAATGTGTCTTAGTGGTTGAGTGCCTCTGGGTTCAATCACCAGTACCAAAAACAAACAAACAAACAAACAAACAAAAAAATAAAATTAGATAAAAATATGAATAAATAAAACTGATTATTGGTAGAGTTGGATTAATATCTACCACATTTGTTATTCTTTTCTATTTGTTGCTTTTGTTCTTTGTTACTCAGTCAATGAAAAAATCAAATGTGGCATATTCATCCATGGAATATTATTTGGGAATGAAATACTGAGACATGTTATAATGTGGATGAACCTTAAAATCATGCTGAGTAAAAGAAGCAAATCAAAGAAGAACACACATTGTATTATTGCATTTCTATGAAATGTTCAGAATAGATCTATCTATAGAGACAAAATTCTCCTGGGATTGGCAGGAGGCAGGAATGGGAAATGACTGATATTGGAGAAAAGTTTAAAAGGGGAATTGATGAAAATGTTCTAAAGTTGATCACAGTAATGGTTCCAAAATTCGGTAAATATACTCAAAAATTTAATCATACACTCTAAATGAGTAAATTGTATTATATGTGGGTAATATATGTATATATTTGTGAATTTTTATTAAAGATAAAAATGTTTTATCACTGCCAACTCCTTTACACATACGTACACCCTTTTCTATTACACACATGCACACAAACATATATACATACATATACAAATGTTGGCAAAATTATACTTACCCCTCATATCTTTCTATTCTATTCTATTCTATTCTATTTCATTAAAAATTATCTTGCCCTATGTTTTGGTTATATATTATTGTATAACCAAACTTAGAACTTAAAACATGTTGTGTTATTTTAGGATGTCCTGTGTTGGTTCTTGCTTAGGGATTTTTATGCAGTTGCAGGCATAGATAGGATGGGATTGCAGACATCTGGAGATCCAGCTGTTGCAGATTTCCCCAAGGACTCACTCAGATGGCTGGCAGTTGATGCCGCTGTCAGCAGAGCGCTCAGCTCTGGTTGTCAACTAAGCGGCAACATTCGACTTCTCCATATGGTTCAGGTGCACACAGCTTTGCCTCTGGATTCCCAGAGAGACTATCCCAACAATGAGCTTTCAAAGAGACCTGACTGGAAGCTACAAGTTTATGACCTAACATCTGAAGTACCAGAATGATACTTCTGCTGCCTTCCAATGGACAAACAAATGACTCAGCCAACCCAGATTCAAGAAGAGATGCAGGCTCTTCTTTCTCAATGAGAAAGCCAGAGAATTTGTGACAATATTCAATTGATCAAATTCATTCCATTGATTTTAACACTCACGAACAGATCAGAACCTGTAGTTTGAAACATGTTGCTTTAATCTGATGAGGTAATGTCTCCTTTCATACTAACATTTCTTGAATCTGTGAATTAATTACATCTCATATCAAGCTCTGAGGCTACTAATTTCTTCCATTCAAAAATAGGGAAGAACAAGATGGAAAGTAAGAGGCGTGGCAAGGTCTGATGTCTATGTTCTGATTCCTGCCAGGAAGGACATCACACTGTCTATTCTTTTACCTCCTTGCTATTTCATTTGGGTAAGGTAAATTCAGGGTAAAGGATTTTCTAAAGGGCCACATGGAATGTGAAAAAGCGTGTGTGAAAGTCAGCAGTGACCAACCTTGGCCAGTGCTGTGTGTGTGGTAGAAGGGAGTTTATGGATCTTCGATGAGGCTGAGTCTAAAAGATTCTTTGAGAGACATGAATCCATTAATGTTCTCTGGATGTGGATGGCAATGGAAACAACATTCTTAGTAAAATATGTCACCTATAAGCAACTGAAGTGTTTTTTCTTTTTTTTCAATCCCTATGCAATAGTATCAAGGTGTACCCTTGTCTCGATTTTCAAAGGAGTCCATTAAAACTCCAGTAGTACTTGCTATGAACAGATGTTCACTGTTTCCTCAGCATAATAACGTGAGACTGAGTAGAGGGCAACAGGGTCATTTTAAAAGACAAAATAAAGGGTGGACAGAAACAGTGTGAATTTGTGAAACAACTACAATTTTGCTGAACCAAGTAATTTGAAGAACTGATTTGCAATCCTAGGTAAGCTGCTATAGTTGATCCTAATTGTACCCATATGGTTAGCTACAACATGAACCTAATCTTAAGGGTTGGGAAGAAAAAAAAAAAATGTTCTCTTTTTTTATAATTTTATTCTGTCGGGTGTTATGAAATGTTCCTAAATGGACAGTCAACTTCTAAATGACCATGTAATTCCCCATCTCTTCATAGCAGGGAGAAGAGTATAAATATGCAAAAGCTGTTCTATTTCATGGTTGCATGGATACCAAGCAGATGGGTAGATGAACATGAAACTGTTCTTTATAAACACACAGAACCCCTGTCAATCCAAGCTGTATCCATCTGGCTCTGCAGCTACAACAGTGCTTTACCCAAAAGAGGCAAAATGAATGTGAGAGAGAGCACTATGGAAAGAGAAAACTGGTCTTTCCAGTATAATTAATATTAAAATTATAAAATGATTCCTAATTACATAAACTTTGGATTACAAACTCCTGGAGATAAACTAGCTACTGAAGATTTTTGGATAATGTATTTAAGTGGCCAGTTTAATATTTCCCACATATACTTATTAGTAAGCTACTTAAAGATTCTTTTGTTTAAATCTATAAAATGAGAGATTATGTTAATATTATCTCTTAGAGTTTTGAATACAATGTTTGCAAAACTTTTTGCATAGTATCCGGCACATAGAAAATGTTCAATAATTATAAAAAATAATTCTAGTAATTTTTATTATGATTTTTATCTCAAAACTACCTCCTCTTCCTGGGAAAGAAATTTGCTTTTTTACCTTTTCATTCCACTTTCTTACCAAACACCATGTACTCTTCATTGGTCTTTGCTTTTCAATCAGTACAAATTCATTTTCTCTCCATGGAATGTCACTGTTGTCCAGTAGGCCCAAAGGAAGGAAACTCAGATATCAGGGGAGAAGCAGTGTCTGAAAGCTCTTTTTCAAGGAGACTGCCCTCTTCCCCTTTTCTCAAGTGTCACCCTGGCCTCAAGAACTGTTAGGTCATTAAATTTTTCTTTTGCATTTCACTTATTTAAATGATTAAGACTTGATGCTCTCTGGCTATGTAGCTGCATATATTTAGAACTAAAGATAACTTGGAGTTCAAGTGGCTCTTTCTCCTCCATCTCCCTCTTACCCATCACCTGCTCCCAGCCCAGCCCCCAGTCCCCTGGCTTCCATGCAAAATTCTCTTCTACACAATTCTGGCAGATGGCTCCCTGCTTGTGTCTGAATGCCCCTCTGCCTTATGAGGTAGGCCACTTTATTTTTAGACAGCTCTCGTTGTTACAGGCTTCTTTTTTTAGCTGAGCCCAAATCTAGCTCTTTTTTAATAGTCTTCTTTATTACTTCTGGAGTATGAGAAAGAAAAGGAGTAAATCAAAGTATTCTTTCACATGCTGACCTTTCAAAAACTTGAAAAACATTTATTCTGTCTTCCATTACTCTGACTCCAGCAGTACCATGCTCTGATCTTTCCTCTTATATATGTGAAACACTTCCCCAGAATTTTATTGCCCTATCACCCTTTTCCGAAGTGCACTTTTACCTATGTTATATCTTTTTTTTAATATGGCACCTATGGTTTCAAGCAGTATTCTACTTATGACTTCACTAGAGAAGGGTAGAGTGGGGCTACACTCCCCTAAAGAAATGTAGTGCTTCTCTTCACTCCACTGAAAGGGCTTTCAGAGCAACTTCATTTTGTAAGTAGACGTTAACAGAACACAAGTGTCCCACATATAAACTGCTTCAAGTTAGTTGTACTTCACTTTTTCTTTCATTATACAGCTGAATTTTAAGTACAATTGTCCACAGAGACATCCATTTAAGGCTTCACAGAATGATTTATAACCTGTTCATAACTAAGTCTTCATTATTTTCTTGCTTGAAGGTGTTCAATAGCTTTCTCATTATTTAATCCTCTCCTAACCCTTAATTCTACTATCAAAATTATCTTCTGAAGAACTAGTCTGATTATATCATTTTCCCATTTAAAATTACCCTTTTCCTCTTTGTCATCCAATTCCATAAAAGTTCTATAGATAGAAGCCAGAAGATCTTTGGATTCCTAGAAGACAGATATACTGAATGTCGTATGGAAGGAAAATGCCATTGCTTTCAACAGGTTAAGAAGCAAGAACTGAAAAAGTTCCAAACACTTTTCAGCTAGAATTGAGAGGAGGTTGGGACTGGAGGGGACAAAAGAAAACAGAGAAAGTGGCTTCCAGCAAAGGCACTGATAAACAATACTGATACTGGATTATCCCCAATATAAGACATAGGAGGGCCCTAAATCAGCTGAATCCTGGTCATTTGTATCATCTTCCCTGCTCTTGGTTCCAATTCACACCACTGTCAGTCAATTCAGGCTGCTGTAACAAAATAACATAAACTGGGCAGCTTTGATAACATTTATTCCTCACAGTTCTGGAAGCTGGGAAGTCCAGTGTCATGGTGTTTGTACAACCAGTGTCTTATGAGAGCCCTCTTCCAGGTTCACAGGTGGCCATGTCCTTGTAGTATCCTGGGAGAGAAAGAAGGAGGGAAGTGCCCTTGTCTCTTCTTACAAGGGCACTAATTCCATCATGAGAGTTCCAAACGTATGACCTATGATTTCCTCCCAAAGGTCCCATGACCAACTACCATCACATTTAATTACCATCACACACGTGCATTGGGAGGGACACAAACATTGACTCCATAGCATGGCCTTTCCAGTACCATCTCCTACTGCTTCTTTACATGGAATCTTGTTCAGCAATACTGAATTTGAAGACTCCTATATTTTCAGAGTTTTTTCCAGAGGTCACCTTCTCTGTTAGTCATAATGTGGTGTGTTTTTAATTCACAGTAAATACATCTGGAAGCTAGAGACATTTCAGTTTCTTGCTCTGCCACTTTCTGGTTTTGAGACTTGGGAACATTTTTTTTTTTTTTTTTTAACCTTCATTCTGAAATTTACTCCTCTTAAAACTAGAGAAAATATAATACCATATAGGGCTTTTTGTTTCTTTTTTTATTGGTTCTTTTTTAGTTGTAGAACAATATAATCCATTTTGATACACTTACACAAGTATGGGATATATCTTATTCTAGTTAGGACCCCATTCTTGTGGAGGTACATGATGGTGAGATTCACTGTGATGTTTTCATATAGGAAAATTATGTCAGATTCATTCCACAGCCTTTCCTTTTCCTATCCCCTTCCCTTCCCTCCCTTCCCCTTTGTCTAATTTACTGATCTCTTCTTTCCCTCCCCACCTTTTTGAGGGTTAATTTCAACATATCAGAGAAAACATTCAACCTTTGGCTTTTGGGGATTGACTTATTTCACATAGCACAACAGTCTCCAGATCCATTTACTGGAAAATGTTATAAAGTCATTCTTCTTCATGAATAATGCCCCATTTTGTGTGTGTGTGTGTGTGTGTGTGTGTGTGCGCGCGCATATACTGCATTTTCTCTATATATTTGTCCATTGAGGTGCACCTAGGTTGGCTCTATAGCTATTGTGAATTGTGCTGCTATAAACATTGATATGTAGTATGCTGAGTTAAAACCTTTGGATATATACCTAGGAGTGGAATAGGTGGGTCAAATGGTGGTTCCATCCATGTTTTCCAAGAAATTTCCACACTGCTTTCCAGAGTATTTGCACAAATTTGCAGTACCACCAGCAATGTATGAGTGAACCTCTCTCCCCACATCCTCACAACATTTATGGTTCCTTGTGTTCTTGATAATTGCCATTCTGATTGAAGAAAGATGAAGTCTCAATGTAGTTTTAATTTGCATTTCTCTAATTGCTAGGGATATTGAACATTTTTTTCATAAATTTATTGATCATTCATATTTCTTCTTCTGAGAAGTTTCTGTTAAGTTTCTTTTCCACTTTTTGATTGGGATTTTTTGGGTTTTTTTGTTATTTGGTATTAATTTTTTTTTAATTTCTTATCCTAGAACTTAATGCTGTGTCTGAGTGAAGATGACAAAGATTTTCTCCCATTCTGTAGGCTCTCTCTTCATGCTCTTGGTTGTTTCCTTTGATGTGAAGAAGTTTCTTAGTTTGATGTCATCTCATTTATTGATGCTTGATTTTACTTTAGGAGTCTTGTTAAGGAAGTCATTTCCTGAGCTGATATGTTGGAGTGTTGGACCTATATTTTCATCTATAAGGTGCAGGATTTCTGGTCTAATACTTGCATTTTGAATGGAATTTGTGCAAGGTGAGAGATAGGGGTTAAATTTCATTCTACTACATATGGTTTTCCAGTTTTCCCCACACCATTTGTTGAAGAAGTTATCTTTTCTCCAATGTGTGTTTTTTGTGCTTTTGTCTAGTATGAGGTAACTGTATTTTTGTGGGTTTGTTCTACATCTTCTATTCTGTTCCATTGGTCTTCTTGCCTGTTTTGGTGCCAATACCATACTGTTTTTGTTTCTATAGCTCAATAGTATAATTTTAGGTCTAGTATTGTGATGCCTTCTGCTTAGCTCTTCTAAGGATTATCTAGGTTATTCTGAGTTTCTTATTTTTTCAAATTAATTTCATGAATGATTCTTCTGTTTCCATGAAAAATGTCATTGGAATTTTTATGGGAATTGCAAATCTATATAACACTTTTAGCAATATGGACATTTTGACAATATTAATTCTGCCTATCCAAGAGCATGAGAGCTCTTTCCATCTTCTAAAATCTACTTCAATTTCTTTCCTTAGTGTTCTGTAGTTTTCACTGTAGACATCTTTCACCTCTTTTGTTAGAGTGAGTTCCAAATATTTTCTTTGAGGTTATTGTGAATGGGATAATTTTCATAATGTCTCTTACAGTTAATTCATCACTGATATATAGGAACACAATAGATTTATAGGCTTTCATTTTTTATTCTGCTACTTTGCTGAATTTATGAGTTCTAGAAGTTTTCTGAGCAAGTTTTTTGGGTCTTCTAAATATAGAAAAATGTCTTCAGCAAATAGGGATAGTTTGAGTTCTTCTTTTCATATTTGTATATCTTTGGTTTGTTTGTTTGTTTTTGTGGTGCTAGGGATTGAATTCAGGGCCTTGTGCAGGCAAGGCACACACTCTATCAACTGAGCTATATCCCCAATCCTATTTGTACATCTTTAATTTCTTTCTTCTGTCCAATTGCCCTGGCTAGATTTTCCAGGACTATGTTGAATAGAAGTGGTGAAAGAGGTCATCCCTTTCTTGTTCTATTTTTTAGAGGGAATGCTTTCAATTTTTCACTATTTAGAATGTTGGCCCTGGGTTTAGCATATATAGCTTTTACAATGTTGAGGTATGTTCCTACAGTTTCTAATTTTTCTAATGTTTTGAACATGAATGGATGCTGTAGTTTGTCAAACACTTTTTCTGCATCAGTTGAGATAATCATGTGATTCTTGTCTTTAAGTCTATTAATGTAGTGATTAAGTTTATTTATTTCTGTATGTTGAAGCAATCTTGCAACCCTGGGATGAAACCCACTTGATCATGGTGCACTATCTATTTAATGTGTTTTTGTAAGCAATTTGCCAGTATTTTATTGAGAATTTTTCTATCTATGTTCATCAAAGATATTAGTCTAAAGTTTTCTGTCCTTGATTTTTCTTTGTGTGACGTTGTTATCAGAGTGATATTAGCTTCATAAAATGTATTTGGAAGGGTTCCATCCTTTCCTCCTTTGTGGAATAATTTGAGGAGGGTTGGTATTCTTTCCTCTTTAAAGGTCTGGTACAACTCAGCTGAGAATCTATCTGTTCCTGGGTTTTTCTTTGTTGGTAGGCTTTTCATGGCTTCTTCAATTTCATTACTTGAAATTGATCTTTTTTAATTTTTTTATATCTTCCCAGTTCAATTTGGGTATGTTATGTGCCTCTAGGGATTTGTTCATGTCTTCAAGATTTTCTGGCTTATTGGAATATAAATGTTCAAAATGTCTTCTGATTATTCTTTATTTCAGTAGTGTCTGTGGTGATAGTTCCATTTTCATCATGGATATTATTAATTTGTGTTTTTTCTCTCTTTGTCATGGTTAGCTTGGCTAAGAGTTTATCGATTTTGTTTATTTTTTTCAAAGAAGCAACTTTTTGATTCATTGATTTTTAATAATTTTTTAAATCTTGATTTCACTGATTTTGGCACTGCTTTTAATTATTTCCTGACTTCTGATAATTTTGGTATTGGTCTTTGGTGTTCTTTTTCTAGGGCCTTCAGGTGTAATGTTAGATTATTTATTTCATATCTTTCTATTTTTTTAAAGTATGAGCTCCATGCTATGAACTTTCCTCTTAGAACCACCTTCATAGTGTCCTAGAGATTTTGGTATGTTGTATCATTATTCTTATTTACTTCAAAGTATTTTTTTTTATTTCACCCCTGATTTTTTCTGCTATCCATTCACCATTCAATGGTGAATTATTTAGTCTCCAGGTATAAGAATAATTTCTATTTATTACCTTATCATTGCTTTCTAATTTCATTCCATTATTATCTGATAGAATGCAGAATATTATCTTTATATTTTATATTTGCTAAGAGTTGCTTTGTATCATAAAATATGGTCTATTTTAGAAAACGTACTGTGTGCTGCTAAGAAGAAAGTGTATTCAGTCATTGATGAATGAAATATTCTATATATGTCTGTTAAATCTAAATTATTAATTGTATTTTTTAGTTCTATAGCTTCCTTATTTAGTTTTTGTTTGGATGATCTGTCTAGTGATGACAGAGGCATATTAAAGTCACCGAGTATTATTGTGTTGTGGTCTATTTCATTCTTGATATTGATGAGGGTTTGTTTGATGTGCATACATGTCCCCATTATTTGAGGAATAAATATTTATGACATTTCTTATTGTTGTATGACACCCTTAAGCAGTATGAAATGACCTTCTTTGTCTATTCTGATTAACTTTGGCCTGAAGTCCACTTGATCAGATATGAGACTAGAAACCCATGCTTGTTTATGAGAGCCACATAAATAATAAGTTTTTTTTTCCCATCCTTTCACTTTTACTCTGTGAATGCCTTTGCATTGGAGGTGAATCTCCTGAAGACAGCATATTGTGTCCTCTTTTTCAGTCCAATCTACCATCCTATGTCTTTTGATTGATGATTGAGTCCATTAATATTCAGTGTTATTATTGAGAGATGATTTTTATTTATGTCTACTTTTTAAGTCAAATTAGATTCTCCTTTGATATTGTGGTGTTCTATGCATTTTTACCCTTTGCTGGTTTTCATTTGTAGTCTACATTTCTTCTTCATGAAATATTTTACGAAGTATGTTTTGTAATACTGGCTTTTTAGTTGTGAATTCTTTTAAGTTTTGTTTATCATGGAAGGTTTTTACTCATCTTCAAATCTGAAGCTTAATTTGGCTGGATACAGTATTCTTGGTTGGCATCCATTTTCTTTCAAAGCTTGGTATATATTATTGTAAGACCTCCTCGCTTTTATGGTCTGGGTTGAAAAATTGGCTGAGATTCAGACTGGTTTACCTATAAATGTGACCAGGCATTTTTTTCTCTAGTCACTTTTAAAATTCTATCCTTATTCTGTATGTTAGGCCTTTTCATAATAATATGCCTTGGAGTGCATCTGTTGTAATTTTGTATATTTGGAGTCCTGTCTGTCTTCTATATTTGATTTTCAATTATACTCTTAAGATTTGGGAAATTTTCTGTTATTATTTTATTCCTTTAGTTTGTACTTCATAGCCTTCATCTATTCATATAAAGAGTCTTATATTTGTCCTTTTCATGTTGTCCCATATTTCTTGTAAATCTGTTCATGGTCTCAACATCATTTTTCCATGATCAACTTTATTTTCAAGATTATGCACTTTGTCTTTATTGCCTGAGCTCTATCTTGCAACCAGTCTGTTCTATTGGTGATACTTTCCACTGAATTTTTAATTTAGTTTATTGACTCCTTCATTTTGAGAGTTTCTGATTTTTCTTCAGAACTTCTATCTCCTTATTGAAGTGATCATTCACTTCTTTTATTTCTCTCTGATTTCACTCCTTAGGCCAATTTTTATCTCATAGATCAGTTTAACAATAAACTTTCTAAATTCCTTCTCTGATGTTTCCTTCACACTGATGTCAATGGAATCTGTTGTTGAGCCATTCTGATTTGTTTGGGATGTTTGTTCCCTTGCTTTTTCAAACTGTTTTTGTGTCTGCCCCTCTATTCAAATGGATCTGAAGTAGCAGAGCTTCTACTTCATGAGCTTTAAGTGACCCTGTAGGTTTCCAGTGCCTCACAGATTAGGGGGGATTCAAATAATAGCAACAACCTATGCATATAATATATAGCACTAAATTAATTACTTAGTTTCTATTATGACATCTACAATGTTAATTGACACAATAAACATAAATGGTAGGATCCGCAATTTCTATCAGTAAAGACAGTAGGTAATCATGAATTATATCTGGAATAAAATCAAAAAATAGGTGTTATCTATGGCTTCTACTGTATTAATTGTCGCTATAGCACTAGTGGTGGGGTCTGGCATTTTATAAACCAATTAACATTAAGAGAAGTTAAGAATAGAGTTAATTAAGAGAAAGAAGAAGAGATCAAATAGTAGAAAAGGGCTTGCAGTTTCAAAATAGGGCAGATGCAGAAACAAAGAAAGATGTTTATGAGGGAGAGGAGAAAAAAATAGAAGTAAAAAAGAAAGAGTGAAAGGGAGAACAATAGAGCTTGGCTGTTAGCAAGAGAAAAAGGAAATAGAGGTGTGAAACAGACAATACAAAACCAAACCAACATATGCTAATCAAAATCCCTACCCCTCAAAAACAGACTAAGGAAAAATAACTACCTTCAAGAAATCCTGGAAATGAGGAAACAGAAACAAATATGTCTATGTAAAAAAATATCCATGAATGTCTGTGCCAAACTGTCTTTCTGTTTCTCAGCTACCCTTTTTAACAGAATGGTGTGGGGTAAGAAGGGAAGTGCTCCACTCCTAGGGTATAGATGTTGCTTGGTTCTGTGAGATGAATTTCCGTAGGTAGAGCTCCTGGGGGCTGGACTTAGGTCTAGTATGGCCCCAGGAGTTTTATTTCATGGGGAGTTGTCAGGGAATACTAAACCAACAGTACCTCTAGGACTGTACTGCCAGAGTCTCCCCAGGGTTCCACTCATGGGATTGGGAAACCAATCCTTTGTGGTTCTCAGGTACTGCCCTTCCTGGCTTCCCAGGGTCTGTCCCTAAGCACTGTCACACTTGCCCACTGTAATTCCTGACCTGCTACTGCTGATTCTGCACAATTCCAGACTCAAAGAAGGGGATGGAGGTGGAGTCTCCCCATTTTCCCAACCTGAATTACCCCCAGGCAAAATACTCTCAGTGCCAGAAATTTTTCGGATTTGCTAGGCTCAATCTAGATCCCACAGCTGGCATCTACCAGAATGATGAATTGGACTCAGCCTCAAATTCACAGACCTGACTTACCTGTCTCTTTCGGCGTCCCTGCAGCATGGTTGTCCCAAGATGGCTTCTGCCTCAGCTCACATGCACAACTGGAAAACCCGTGGTGTCATTCATGCACCATTTTAATAAACCAAACAGCCTCTGAGTTGGGCCAGGGCAGGCTGCTCCTCCAATCCGGGATTCTCCATGCCAAGATTGTCTGCAGCACTTCTCAGCCTTTTATGACCTTGTCCCTCCAGGATCACAGCCCCAATATTGTTCTTTTCCTTGTTTAGTGCACGCCAAATTTCCAAGTCTCCAAGGTTCTCTGTCCAATGTTGAGTATAAGTAAAGTCCCTTTTCAACCACCTCACAGAGAAGTGGTATTCCCACTGCTTGGGTCCCAAGTCATGGAGCTGTGAGAAATGCCTCTTCCCTCCAGTCTGTGGTCTGAGCCCCATATAGGGCTTTCATAATAAGGATTAAATGATGTGACATATATGTGGTGAGCATATGTCAGATTTTTAAGTGATCCAGCATATTATTATTTATTTTATTTTTTAGCACCAGGGATTGAACAATCCACAGATGCTTAACCACTGAGCCACATCCCCAGTCCTTTTTATTTTTATTTTGAGACAGGGGCTTGCTAAGTTGCTTAGGGCCTCACTAAGTTGCTAAGGCTGGTTTTGAACTTGTGATCCTCCTGCGTCAGCCTCCTGAGCTGCGGGGTTACAGGCATGTACCATGTGCCAGAATCTAACATATTTTGAACACCCGTGTCTTGCATGGAGAGTATCCAGTCTTGAATATTCTCTACTCAAGGCAGAAATCAAGAACTGTCCAGCCTCATGACAGCTGTACCAGAGACACATGGACCAACCATATCTACTTATTCACTCATGACTTCAATCCTAAAGACTTAGCTTGAAGGAGGAGGTTTCTCATGGCAATCATCTTGATGATGATGCTGGTGCAGACACATGGCATTTGGGGCCTGAGGGATCAAGGTTGAATCCCCAGCCAGCAGTGTCAGCTGTGATGATGACTCTACTTTTCACTGGAGCCAGTTCTACAACCTGGAGTTAGATGTTGCTCTTAGAAACTCAGTCTGGCTCTTCAAACAAACATGACACAATCTTCTTAATAAAACTCCTTTTCTGCATCATCAGTTGCTTGCAACCATGACTTCCAAGTAATACAACAAATTAGCACACTTAGAATGGTCCTGAGCATAATGGAAGTGAACACTGAAAGTACTTTCCCTGTGATGCCGGCCCGAGGACAGTCATTCCTAAGTGTCTCAGAATTCTTCAACAAATCTCCAAAAGATGTCTATCACTGTGCAACAGCACAGCAATGTTCTGCATTCCTGTTTTGTTCATTCCTGGCCTGAGCCTCTGTGAAGGCAGGAGCCATGTCATTCACCTTCCAACCTCAGTGCCCACTTGAGGGCCTGAAAAGTTGTGATGTTCAACAAATGGAACTGAGTAAACCATTCAACCACCCATGACTCCACCCAACTGGATTTTACCAGCTCACAGTCCATTGTTTTATGTAATAAAATGTCATGAGAAATTTTGTCAAACACTAGGCTGAAATAACATTGCTGGGACTAGCATTTCTACTAACTTATCAACAGACAGGAAAAAAACAGAAAAAATTTATTGGTCAAGACAGGTTTTAAACACAGGTACATATACATATTTTTTTCAACATGAAAACTTTACATTCTTCTTTTAAAAAACCTGAAGGTATCCAAAAAGTTATTAAGATAAAACAATAATAAGTTATAATCTTACTATACAGATATAATCTACTCTCATTTTATGTATTCCCTTTCAATATTTTCTAGATGTATTTTACATAGCTGAGATCATAAAATTATGTTTACAACTTTATATTCTATGGTTTGATTAAATTTTTTTCAGAGTTCTTTTTCACCTCCTAATATTCTTTGCAAATATGTCATTATATCAATTATACAAATTCATTTAATTAAATTATTTTTGAAACTGTACTCTCAAAGTCATAGGGTTCTTCAGATTTGCTTTTGCAAAATTCACTACAAAGAACCAGGGAGATTTGGGGTGGGTGGATACTCTCCAGATTTTACTGTCCTTAGAACAGATCTACTGAGCATCTTAAACCTTAAGATTCTAAGAAGATTTTGTTCAATGGAAAAGTCTTCTATTGATTTCCTAAAAAGTTTGAAAATCACTTATTTAACAATCCTGTATTGTTTAACATTGAGGTTATTTCAAGGTTTTTGATAATATAAATAATCCTTGGATTAACTACTTTCACTTATCTATATTTCTGAGAATTTTCTTGAAACACAGCCCTGAATTTTGAATTAATGGAACCAAATATATAAGCCTTAAGGCTCAGAATATATATTTGCAATTTGCTGTCCAGAAACACACTAATTCATCCTCCTGAAAATGTGAAACATCACCAAACTCTAGCACTATTATAATACTTTAAAATATTTGTCCTTTAAAAGGCAAAACATTGCATTTGATTACTAAACAGCTTAAATGGTTTTTTAACTCTATTACTCAATTTATTCTTTTGTAAATTCATTTCCTCTGTGTAGCTTTTCACCATTCATCTATTGAGTCTTAATATTTTCTTATTTATTTACTTACTTATTTACATAGTTTGCATATAAAGTCAGAATAATACCTTTTCTCTCAGTTGTACCAGAGACTTTTTTCCTTCTTATATAGTTAATTTAAATAACTTTTATTAAGGCACAACTTCCATATGATAATAGTTTGATGAATTTTGAAAAATACACACACTGGGATAATCATCAACACACTAATGATAGGGATTGAATGTCTGCACCACCCAAGTTCTTTTCTCTTCCTTTCCTGTAAAGTGCCCTTCTACCCTGATCCCCAAGAGCAAATTTTCTCTGCTTTCTGTCATGATTAGATGGATCAGTGAGTATTCCTACTTTGTGTCTGTCTTCCTTCATTAGAATATTGTAGAGATTCCTCTATGTCATCACATGTATCCATTGCTCATTATTTTTTATTGTTGAGTTCTATCATCTTGTGTAAATATATGAATATTTTTTCCATTCACCTTTTTGGTGATATTGGAGCCATTATGAATAAAGCCATTTTTTAAAGTTTTGTATACAGATCTTCCTGTTAACATACATTTTCATTTCTGATAACTTAATATCTGAAATGGAAATAGTGAGTTATATGGTTATCATTCATTTAACTTGATAAGAAACCATCAAACTGTTTTCTGAAGTGGATACACCATTTACACTCCCACTAGCAAAGTTGAAAGGTCCAATGACTCTTCATTTTCAACCACACTTTCTAAAACTATAAGCCTTTTAAATTTTAGTTTTTCTTTCCTTTTTTGGGGGGGGTACCAGGGATTGAACTCAGGTGCACTGGACCACTGGGTCACATCCCCAGTCCTATTTTGTATTTTATTTAGAGACAGGGTCTCACTGAGTTGCCTAGCACTTTGCTATTGCTGAGCTGCCTTTGAACTCGTGATCCTCCTGCCTCAGTCTCCCAAGCCACTGGGATTACAGGTGTGCACCACCACGCCCAGATCTCTCTTGTTTTAACTTTTAAAATAGACTTCATTTTTAGGACAGTTTTAATTTTACAGAAAGAATAAGAAGGTAGTACAGAGATTTTCCATATATTCTATGCCCATTTCTCTTTATTAACAACATAGTGTGTTACATTTATTACAATTTTTATTGGTTCTTTTGGGTTATACATGACAATAGGATTCAGTTTGACTTAATTTTTATAAAAGTATGGAATATAATTTGTTCTAATTCATTCCCCAGTACTTCCCTTTTCCCTCCCCTCCTCCCTGCCCCTTTCCCTTCCCTCTCTACTGATCTTTAGCTTTTCTAGTGTGTGTGTAGTAATATCAGATTCTGATTTAAAATCTACTTTTTCTAATGACTTCTAATGTTGACTTCCTTTGCATGTATACAAATGACCATTAACCTATTAACTATATTTATGGATTTTTTTCATTATTGTTGAGAAGGAAGACATCTTTACACATTCTAAGAGTCCTATAACATATAATTATATTACATATATAAGTAATATGTAATACATTTTTCCATTCTGTGGCTTGCTTTTTCAGTTTCTCAAATTTGTATTTCAAGTAATACAAGTTTTCATTTTTATACTCTAATTTTCCATTTTTTCCCTTTATTGTTCATAAATTTGTGTCCTAAGAAATCAGTGTCCGACCCCAAGGTTGTGAGGACTTTCTCTTCTGTATCTTTTAGAAGTTCCAAAGTTTTAGATTTTATATCTATCTCTATGATTGATTTAATTTATGTGAATGGCATGGGACAAAGTCAAGGCTTATATGTTTTAGTGATAAACAATTTTTCCAGCAATATATTTTATACAATTATGCTTTCCCCATGGAATTACCATGGCACTTACAGGGAATAAAATGACCATATGTGTGGGCGTATTTCTGAACTCATCATTCTGTTGCATTGGCCTATATGTCTATATTTAGAAAAAACTATGCTGTCTTTATTATTTTAGTTTCATATAGAATCTTGAACCCAAAAAGTGGAAGTCCTCCAACATTGTTCTTCGTTGTTAAAATTGCTTTAAAATACTTTGGATCCTTTGCATTTTTATATAAATTTTAGAATCAGTTTATCAATTTTTACCCAAAAAAAACCCCTGCTGCAATTTTTATTGAGGTGGATTAATACCTATAGGTCCATTTGGGGAGAATTGATATTATAACAATATTGAGCCTTCCAATCCATTCACAAGCCTCTTCTGGCCTCATAAAAATTACTTATGAACATTTTCCACTTGCTTTTCTTCTGAAACAATTCATGTAGAATCAGTATTATACATTCTCTAAATATTTGATAGAACTATTCAGTGAAGTCATATTGGTTGGCCATTTCTTTTTTTTTAAATTTATTTTTATTGTAAACAAATGGGATATATGTTGTTTCTGTTTGTACATGGAGTAACAGCATACCATTTCCATAATCATACATTTACATAAGGTAATGATGTTTGAATCATTCTGTTGTTTCCTTCCCCCCACCCCCCACCCCTCTTTTCCCTCTATACAGTCCCTCCTTCCTCCATTCTTGCACCCATCCCACCCCCCATTACGTGTCATCATCTGCTTATCAGCGAGATCATTCGCCCTTTGGATTCTTGAGATTGGCTTATCTCATTTAGCATGATATTCTCCAATTTCATCCATTTGCCTGCAAATGCCATAATTTTATTATACTTTATAGCTGAGTGATATTCCCTTGTATATATATATACCACAGTTTCTTTATCCATTCATCAACTGATGGACATCTAGGTTGGGTATTGTCTGGCTATTGTCTGGCTATTGTGAATAGAGCAGCTATGAACATTGTTGTGGCTGTATCTCTGTAGTGTGCTGATTTTAAGTCCTTTGGGTATAGGCCAAGGAGTGGGATAGCTGGGTCAAATTGGGTCCATTCCAAGTTTTCTAAGGAATCTCCATACTGCTTTCCAGAGTGGCTGCACTAATTTGCAACCCAACCAGCAATGTATGAGTGTACGTTTTTCCCCACATCCTCCCCAACACCTATTGTTGCTTGTGTTCTTGATAATCGCCATTCTAATTGGGGTGAGATAGAATCTTAGTGTACTTTTGATTTGCATTTCTCTTATTACTAGAGATGTGGAACATTTTTTCATATGTTTGTTGATTGCTTGTAGATCTTCTTATGTGAAGCGTCTGTTCATATCCTTAACCCATTTGTTGATTGGGTTATTTGTATTCTTGGTGTAGACTTTTTTGAGTCCTTTATAGATTCTGGAAATTAGCGCTCTATCTGAAGTATGAGTGGCAAAGATATTCTCCCACTCTGTAGGCTCTCTCTTCACATCGCTGATAGTTTCCTTTGCTGAGAGAAAGCTATTTAGTTTGAATCTATCCCAGTTATTAATTCTTGCTTTTATTTCTTGTGATATGGGAGTCCTGTTAAGGAAGTCTGATCCTAAGTCAACAAGTTGAAGATCTGGACTTATTTTTTCTTCTATAAGATGCAGGGTCTCTGGTCTGATTTCAAGGTCCTTGATCCACTTTTTTCTCAAAATATGTATTTTTTGATTTTAAGATTTGGAAAAGACAATATCTATACTTTTTTTTTTTACTCGATGATCATCCAAATGCTCTATTTATTTTGATTTTCTTTTTATTATTAAACAAATGGGATACATGTTGTTTCTCTATCTGTACATGGAGTCAGGGTATACCATTTGTGTAATCAAAAATTTACATAGGGTAATGTTGTTTGATTCATTCTGTTATTTTTTTCCCTTTCCCCCCACCCCTCCCACCTCCCTCTTTTCCCTCTATACAGTCCTTCCTTCCTCCATTCTTACCACCCTCCTTATCCCTAACCCTAAACCTAACCCTAACCCTAAACGTGACCCTAACCCTAAGGCTAACCCCTCATATCCCCCCTTATATGTCCTCATCCACTTATCAGCGAGATCACTCGTCCTTTAGTTTTTTGAGATTGGCTTATCTCAATTAGCATGATATTCTCCATTTCATCCATTGGACTGCAAATGCCATAATTTTATCATTCTTCATGGTGGAGTAATATTCCATTGTATATATATGCCACAGTTTCTTTATCCATTCTTCAACTGAAGGGCGTCTAGGTTGGTTTCACAATCTGGCTATAGTGAATTGAGCAGCTATGAACATTGATGTGGCTGTATCTCTGTAGTATGCTGATTTTAAGTCCTTTGGGTATAGGCCAAGGAGTGGGGGAGCTGGGTCAAATGGTGGTTCCCTTCAAGCTTTCTGAGGAATCTCCATACTGCTTTCCAGAGTGGCTGCACTAATTTGCAACCCCACCAGCAATGTATGAGTGTACCTTTTTCCCCACATCCTCCCCAACACCTATTGTTGCTTGTGTTCTTGATAATCGCCATTCTAATTGGGGTGAGATGAAGTCTTAGGGTAGTTTTGATTTGCATTTCTCTTATTACTAGAGATGTTGAGCATTTTTTCATATATATGTTGATTCCTTATACATCTTCTTCTATGAAGTGTCCATTTCCTTAGCCCATTTGTTGATTGGATTATTTGTATTCTTGGTGTAGACTTTTTTGAGTTCTTTATAGATTCTGGAAATTAGCGCTCCATCTGAAGTATGAGTGGCAAAGATATTCTCCCACTCTGTAGATTCTCTCTTCACATTACTGATAGTTTCCTTTGCTGAGAGAAAACTTTTTAGTTTGAATCTATCCCAGTTGTTGATTCTTGCTTCTATTTCTTGGGCTATGGGAGTACTGTTAAGGAAGTCTGATCCTAAGCCAACAAGTTGAAGGTTTGGACCTACTTTTTCTTCTGTAACGTGCAGGGTCTCTGGTCTAATTCTGAGGTCCTTGATCCATTTTGAGTTGAGTTTTGTGCAGGATGAGAGATAGGGGTTTAATTTCATTCTGTTGCATATGGTTTTCCAGTTTTCCCAGCACCATTTGTTGAAGAGGCTATCTTTTCTCCATTGCATATTTTTGGCACCTTTGTCTAGTATGAGAAAATTGTATTTATTTGGGTTTGTGTCCATATCCTCTATTCTGTACCATTGATCTACCTGTCTATTTTGGTACCAATACCATGCCGTTTTTGTTACTATTGTTTTGTAATAGAGTTGAAGATCTGGTATTGCTATACCCCCTGCTTCACTCTTTCTACTGAGGATTGCTTTAGCTATCTGGGTTTCTTATTCTTCCAGATGAATTTCATGAGTGCTTGCTCTATTTCTGTGAGGCACATCATTGGGATTTTAATTGGAATTGCATTGAATCTGTATAGCACTTTTGGTAGTATGGCCATTTTGACAATATTAATTCTGCCGATCCAAGAACATGGGAGATCTTTCCATCTTCTAAGGTTTTCTTTAATTTCTTTCTTTAGTGTTCTGTAGTTCTCATTGTAGAGGTCTTTCACCTCTTTTGTGAGATTGATTCCCAAGTATTTTATTTTTTTCGATGCTATTGTGAATGGGGTAGTTTTCCTAATTTCTCTTTCTGAAGATTCATCACTTACATATAAAAATGCATTGGATTTATGAGCATTGATCTTGTAACCTGCTACTTTACTGAATTCACTTATGAGTTCTAAGAGTTTTCTGGTGGAATTTCCAGGTTCCTCTAAATATATAATCATGTCATCAGTGAACAGGGATAGTTTGAGTTCTTCTTTTCCTATTCGTATTCCTTTAATTCCTTGGTCTGTCTAATTGCTCTGGCTAGAGTCTCAAGAACGATATTGAATAGAAGTGGTGAAAGAGGGCATCCCTGCCTTGTTCCAGTTTTTAGGGGGAATGCTTTCAGTTTTTCACCATTTAGAATGATATTGGCCATGGGCTTAGCGTAGATGGCCTTTACAATGTTAAGGAATGTTCCCACTACCCCAATTTTCTCTAGTGTTTTGAGCATGAAGGGATGCTGTATTTTATCGAATGCTTTTTCTGCATCTATTGAAATAATCATGTGATTCTTAACTTTTAGTCTGTTGATATGGTGAATGACATTTTTTGATTTCTGGATGTTGAACCAACCTTGCATTCCTGGGATAAAACCCATTTGATCGTGGTGTACTATCTTTTTAATATATTTTTGTATGCGATTTGCTAAAATTTTGTTGAGAATTTTTGCGTCGATGTTCATTAAGGATATTGGTCTGAAATTTTCTTTCCTCGATGTGTCTCTGTCTGGTTTAGGTATCAGGGTGATATTGGCTTCATAGAATGAGTTTGGGAGGGTTCCCTCCTCTTCTATTTCATGGAATACTTTGAGAAGTATTGGAATGAGTTCTTCTTTAAAGGTTTTGTAGAACTCAACTGAGAACCCATCTGGTCCCGGACTTTTCTTTGTTGTTAGGCTTTTGATGACCTCTTCTATTTCATTGCTTGAAATTGATTTATTTAAGTTGTTTATGTCCTCCTCGTTCAGTTCAGGTCATTCATATGTCTCTAGAAACTTGTTGATGTCTTCAAGGTTTTCTGTTTTGTTGGAGTATAGATTTTCAAAATAGCTTCTAATTATGTTTTGTATTTCACGCGTGTCTGTTGTGATATTTCCTTGTTCATTCCAAATTTTAGTAATTTGAATTTTCTTCCTCTTTCTCTTTGTTAGTGTGGCTAAGGGTTTATCAATTTTGTTTATTTTTTCAAAGAACCAACTATTTATTTTGTTAATTTTTCCAATTGTTTCTTTTGTTTCAATTTCATTGATTTTGGCTCTGTTTTTAACTATTTCCTGTCTTCTACTACTTTTGGTGTTGGTCTGCTGTTCTTTTTCTAGGGCTTTGAGCTGTAGTGTTAAGTCTTTTATTTGTTGATTGTTGATTTCTACTTCTTTTGTTGAATGCGCCCCATGAAATAAATCTTCCTCTAAGTACTGCTTTCATAGTGTCCCAGAGATTTTGATAGGATGTGTCTTTGTTCTCGTTTACTTCTAAGAATTTTTTAATTTCCCTCCTGATGTCTTCTGTTATCCATTCATCATATAATAGTGTATTATTTAATCTCCAGGTATTGGAGAACTTTCTGTTTTTAATTCTGTCATTTATTTCTAATTTCAATCCATTATGGTCTGACAGAGTACAAGGTAGTATCTCTATCTTTTTGTATTTGCTAACAGTAGCTTTGTGGCATAAAACATGGTCTATTTTAGAGAGGGATCCATGTGCTGCTGAGAAGAAAGTGTATTCGTTCTTTGTTGGATGGTATATTCTATATATGTCAGTTAAGTCTAAATTGTTGATTGTGTTATTGAGATCTATGGTTTCTTTATTCAATTTTTGTTTGGACGATCTATCCAGCAGTGAGAGAGGTGTGTTAAAATCGCCTAGTATTATTGTGTTGTGATCTATTTGATTTCTGGAATTGAGAAGGATTTGTTTGACGTATATGGATGAGCCAATGTTCGGGCCATAGATATTTATGATTTTTATGTCTTGCTGATTTATGCTTCCCTTAAGCAGTATGTAATGTCCTTCTTTATCTCTTCTGACTAGTTTTGGCTTGAAGTCCACATTATCTGAAATGAGGATGGATACTCCGGCTTCTTTGCTGTGTCCATGTGCATGGTGTGTTTTTTCCCATCCTTTCACCTTTAGTCTATGGGTATCTCTTTCTATGACATTAGTCTGTTGCAGGCAGCAAATTGTTGGATCTTTCTTTTTAATCCAATCTGCCAGTCTATGTCTTTTGATTGATGAGTTCAGGCCATTAACATTCAGGGTTATTATTGTGATATGATTTGTATTCCCAGTCATTTGACTCATTTTTTTTTACATGATTTGCTTTTCCTTTATTTGGCTATTCCTTTAGGCTAGTTTCTCCCGTTGCTGATTTGCATCATTGTTTTTCATCTCTTCCTCATGGAGTATTTTGCTGAGAATATTCTGTAATGCCGGCTTTCTTTTTGTAAGTTCCTTTAGCTTTTGTTTATCATGGAACGATCTTATTTCCTCGTCAAATCTGAAAGTAAGTTTTGCTGGGTATAAGATTCTTGGTTGGCATCCATTTTCTTTCGGGGCTTGGTAAATGTTGTTCCAGGCCCTTCTAGCTTTTAGGATCTGGATTGAAAAATCTGCTGATATTCTTATTGGTTTCCCCCTGAATGTAATTTGATTCTTTTCTCGTGGTCTTTAAAATTCTGTCTTTATTTTGTATGTTAGATATTTTCATAATAATGTGCCTTGGTGTGGGTCTGTTGTAATTTTGTATATTTGGAGTCCTATAAGCCTCTCGTACCTGGTTTTCCATTTCATTCTTCAGATTTGGGAAATTTTCTGATATTATTTCATTGAATAGATTGTTCTTTCCTTTTGTTTGTTTCTCTAAGCCTTCCTCAATCCCAATAATTCTCAAATTTGGCCTTTTCATGATATCCCATAATTTTTGTACATTCTGTTCATGATTTCTTACCATCTCTGTTTGGTCAACTTTATTTTCAAGATTAAATATTTTGCCTTCAATATCTGAGGTTCTATCTTCCAGGTGTTCTATCCTATTGGTTATGATTTCTATGGAGTTTTTAACTTGGTTTATTGTTTCCTTCTTTTCAAGGATTTCTGTTTGTTTTTTTTTTTTTCAGTATCTCTAACTCTTTATTGAAATGATATCTTGCTTCCCATATTTGCTCTTTTAACTGTTGATTGGTGCAATCATTTAATGCCTGCATTTGCTCTTTCATCTCCTTGTTTGCTTCCCTGATTGTTTTAATTATGTACCTTCTGAACTCCCTTTCTGACATTTCTTCTGCTGTGCTGTCATTGGGTTTTATTGATATAGTATCTAGGTTTGTTTGGGACATTTTCTTCCCTTGTTTTCTCATATTGGTCAGATGTCAGTGGGACTTTGTGATATTGCAGATTTCCTCTGTTGGCTTATAGTGACCCTGTAGATTTCCAGTGTATCACCTCCCAGCCTTCAGTAGCCTGAAGTCTTGGAGTAACTTGATAATGCAGTGCTTCCAAAGAAAGCTACCCCTAGCCTGCTACTGGTTCCAGTACTTGGAGCTGGCTTTGTATGGAAAGGCTCTCACTGGGGGGCCTGCTCCAAGAAGCTGGCCGTGTGGGAGGAGCCCACTGCTGGAGTGCGCAGGGCTGCCTGGGAAAGACTCTAGCTGCCCTGCCCTATTCTGATAAGCCACCCCTATCCGGGCCTGCCGCCCAGGCCGAGCTTCACCCAGTGGGGGACACTCACCCCGTGGCTCTATTTTAGTCCTAGTCTCTCTCTCAATGCCTCCCCTTCTAGAATCCTGGGTTCTGGAGTGGCTGGAGATGCAGTCACCCTCTAGTTCGCCATCTTGGATCACCCCGTGGAAAGAGCCTATGGCCGGAGGGGGCAGGGCCGCCTAGAGAAGTCTCTGGCTGCCCTGGCCTGGTCCCAGAGGCTGTTTGCAGGTCAGAGTTCTCCGCTGGCTCGGGGACTTGTGGCTGGCTCTATGTAGAAAGGCTCTCACTGGGCGGTCTGCTCCAAGAAGCTAGCCTTGAAAGGCACCTCCTGCCGGAGGGAGCTGGGCTGCTTGGGGAACTCCCTGGCTGCCCTGTCCTGGTCCCTGAAGCTGCCTGTGGGCCGGAGCTCACCTCGCTGGCTCAGGGATTTGGAGCTGGTTGTGTGCAGAAAGGCTCTCACTGGGGGCCTGCTCCAAGAAGCTGGAGAAACTGGCCATGTTGGAGGATCCCACCACCAGAGTGCATAGGGCTGCCTGGGGAAGACTCTAGCTGCCCTGCCCTACTCTGATAAGCCACCCCGCCCTACTCTGATAAGCCATCCCATTCGGGCCTTCCGCCCAGGCTGAGCTTCACCCAGTGGGGGAGACTCACCTCGTGGCTTTATTTTAGTCCGAGTCTCTCAATGCCTCCCTTTCTTGAATCCTGGGTTCTAGAGTGACTGGAGATGAAGTCACACTCTAGTCCACCATCTTGGATCCCCTTGATCCATTGTGAGTTGATTTTTGTGCAGGGTGAGAGATAGGGGTTTAGTTTCATTCTGTTGCATATGGATTTCCAGTTTTCCCAGCACCATTTGTTGAAGAGGCTATGTTTTCTTCAGCTGTTTCATCGCTTGCATATAGAAATGCTTTAAATTTATGCGTGTTGATTTTATAGCCTGCTATTTTGCTGAATTCATTGATGAGGTCTAGAAGTTTCCTGGAGGAATTTTTTGGATTCTCTATATATAAAATCATGTCATCAGCAAATAGTGACAACTTAAGTTCCTTTTTTCCTATTCGTATCCCTGTAATTTCTTTAGTCTGCCTAATTGCTCTGGCTAGAGTTTCAAGGACAGTGTTGAATAGAAGTGGTGAAAGAGGACATCCCTGTCTTGTTCCCGTTTTTAAAGGGAATGGCTTTCAGTTTTTCTCCATTAAGAATGATGTTGGCCATAGGCTTAGCATAAATAGCCTTTACAATGTTCAGGTATGTTCCTATTATCCCTATTTTTTCTAGTGTTTTGAGCATGAAGCGGTGTTGTATTTTGTCAAACACTTTTTCTGCATCAATTGAAACAATCTTATGATTCTTATCTTTAAGTCTATTGACATGATGGATTACATTTATTGATTTACAAATGCTAAACCATCCTTACATTCCAGGGATGAACCACACTTGATCATGGTGCACGATTTCCTTAATATGTTTTTGAATACGGTTTGCCAATATTTTGTTAAGGATCTTTGCATCTATATTCATTAAGGATATTGGTGTAAAATTTTCTTTCCTTGATGTGTCTTTTCCTGGTTTGGGTATGAGGGTGATATTAGCGTCATAGAATGAGTGTGGTAGGGTACCCTCCTTTTCTATATCCTGGAATACTTTGAAAAGTATTGTAATGAGTTCATCTTTGAAGGTCTTGTAGAACTCGGCTGTGAATTCGTCTGGTCCTGGGCTTTTCTTGGATGGTAGGTTTTTAATGGCTTCTTCTATTTCATTGCTTGATATTGATCTATTTAAATTGTGTATGTCCTCCTGGTTCAGTTTGGGATGAGCATATGTCTCTAGAAATTTGTCAATGTCTTCGGTAGATTCTATTTTGTTGAAATACAGATTTTCAAAGTAGCTTCTCATTATGTTCTGTATCTCAGTGGTGTCTGTCATGATATTTCCTTTTCCATCATGAATTTTAGTAATTTGAGTTTTCTTTCTCCTTCTCTTTGTTAGTGTGGCTAAGGGTTTGTCTATTTTGTTTACTTTCTCAAAGAACCAACTTTTTGTTTTGTCAATTTTTAAAATTCTTTTGTTTCAATTTCATTGATTTCAGCTCTGATTTTAATTATTTCCTGTCTTCTACTACTTTTGCTGTTATTCTGTTCTTCTTTTTCTAGGGCTTTGAGCTGTAATGTTAGGTCATTTAGTTGTTGACTTTTCATTCTTTTCTGGAATGCGCTCATGCAATGAATTTTCCTCTTAGTACCACTTTCATAGTGTCCCAGAGATTTTGATATGTTGTATTGTCATTCTCATTGACCTCTAAGAAATTTTTTATCTCCTCCCTGATTTTTTCTGTTATCCATGTTTCATTCAATAGCATATTATTTAGTCTCCAGGTGTTGGAGTAATTTCTGTTTTTTATTTCATCATTGATTTCTACTCTCAGTCCATTATGATCTGATAGAACACAAGGCAGTATCTCAATTATTTTGCATTTCCTAAGGGCTGCTTTGTGGCATAACATATGGTATATGGTCTATTTTTGAGAAGGTTCGATGTGCTGCTGAGAAGAAAGTGAATCTGCTCGTTGATTGATGGAATATTCTATATATGTCTATTAAGTCTAGGTTATTTATTGTGTTATTGAGGTCTATGGTTTCTTTGTTTGGTTTTTGTTTGGAAGATCTATCTAGTGGTGACAGCAGTGTGTTAAAATCACCCAGAATTTATTGTGTTGTGTTCTATGTGATTCCTAAAATTGAGAAGGATTTGTTGATGTACAGGGATGCACCATTGTTTGGGGCATAAATATTTACTATCGTTATGTCTTCCTGATTTATGGTTCCCTTAAGCAGTATGAAATGTCCTTCTTTATCCCTTCTGACTAACTTTGGCTTGAAGTCCACTTTATCTGATATAAGGATGGAATCTCCTGCTTTTTTACTGAGTCCATGTGCATTGTAGGTTTTTTCCCTAGTCTATGGATGTCTTTTTCTATGAGATGAGTCTCTCACAGGCAGCATATTGTTGGTTCTTTCTTCTGAATCCATTCTGCCAGTCTTTGTCTTTTGATTGATGAGTTTAAGCCATTAACGTTCAGGGTTATTATTGAGATATGATTTGTATTCCTAGTCATTTGGCTTATTTTTGGTTTTTTTGTTGGCTTGGTTTCTCCTTTGAGTGGTTTTTCTCTAAGATAGTTCCTCCCTTTGCTGACCTCCATTGTTGTTTTTCATTTCCTCCTCATGGAATATTTTGTTGAGAACATTCTGTAGTGCAGGCTTTCTATTTGTAAATTCTTTTAACTTTTGTTTATCATGGAAGGATTTTATGTCATCTTCATACCTGAATGTTAGTTTTGCTGGGTATAGTATACTTGGTTGGCAACCATGTTCTTTCAGAGCTTGAAATATGTTGTTCCAGGTGCTTCTAGCTTTTAGAGTCTGGGTTGAGAAGTCGGTTGCTATCCGTATTGGTCTCCCCCTATATGTAATCTGATGCTTTTCCCTCGCTGCCTTCAAAATCCTATCTTTATTTTGAATGCTAGGCATTTTCATTATAATGTGCCTTGGTGTGGATCTGTTGTGATTTTGTGCATTTGGTGTTCTGTAAGCCTCTTGTATTTGATTTTCCATTTCATTCTTCAGGTTTTGGAAATTTTCTGATATTATTTCATTGAATAGGTTGTCCATTCCTTTGGTTTGTATCTCTGTGCCTTCCTCAATCCCAATAATTCTTAAATTTGGTCTTTTCATGATGTCCCATAGTTCTTAGAGATTCTGTTCATGATTTCTTACCATCTTCTCTGTTCAGGCAACTTTATTTTCAAGATTAAATATTTTCTCTTCATTGTCTGAGGTTCTGTCTTCCAAGTGGTCTTGTCTTTTGGTGATGCTTTCCATTGCGTTTTTTTTATTTGGTTTATTGTTTCCTTCATTTCAAGGATTTCCGTTTTTTTTTTTTTTTCTTTTTCTTTTTCTTTTTTCTTTCTTTTTTTTTTTTTTTTTTTTTTTTTTTTTTTTTTTTTTTTTGAGAATCTCTATCTCTTTGTTTAAGTGATCTTCTGCTTCCTGCAGGTGCTTTTTCAGCTTCTTGGTATTTTATTCATTGCCTGCATTTGCTCTCTTATCTCATCCCTTGCTTCATGAATCATCTTAATCATGTATAATCTGAAGTCCTTTTCTGAAATTTCATCTACCATACTGTCATTGGATTCTATTAATATAAAATCTAGATTTGTTTGAATCATTTTCTTCCCTTGTTTTTTTCATTTTGTTCACATATCTTCCCCTCTAGCAGTGCAGATCTGGGGTATTGCAGATTTCTCCCTATGGGCTTATAGTCACCCTATAGGTTTCCAAAACCCTTTCTTTAAGGGGAGATCAATATTAGCAGTGCCCAATTCAGACACTATGCAACCCTAGAACAAATAGCCCCTATAAGGACAATAACAAAATTGTCATAGTAAACAGAGTGAGTTCAAATATTATCTTCAGCAAAACAAACAGATTTGCAATAAGGTCTGCAGTTTCTAATGGAGGACAAAGAGGATGCAGAGGTATGTAGAATGTGGCTCTTAATGAGATAAGAAAAGAATATACAGAAGTTTTAGATACTAGAAAGGGTGAGAGTGTAATCAAAAGAAGTTGGATGTTAGCATGCAAAAAAGGGAGAAAAAGACTCTGAGGGAACAGGTGAACAAAAGGAAAAGAGAGCAGGAAAAGTAAAGAAGTAAAAACTTAAACTTTTTCAATAAGGAGAAAAAAGAAAATCTACAGTATAACAGTCATATAGTAATGAAACCTCCCAGAGTTCAGTAGCCTGATGCATGAGAGGTACCTGACAATGAGCTTCAAGCCTCCAGCAGGCGTCTCAGGATGGGTTTTGCCCCACCTAAAGATCAGAGCTATGGCTTCCAGGATTATCCAAGAT
Organism: Sciurus vulgaris; assembly: GCF_902686455.1. Taxonomy (NCBI): domain Eukaryota; kingdom Metazoa; phylum Chordata; class Mammalia; order Rodentia; family Sciuridae; genus Sciurus; species Sciurus vulgaris. Next base: position 105,519,289 of record NC_136472.1, read on the forward strand.
GGCCGCTCTGGCTTCAAAATGTATTGGCAAATGGGGAGCTGCATCTCAGGGTGTGGATGTGGTCAGCTGGAGGTCCTGGAGGCGGCATGCGGTTGGTCCGGCAGTGGTCCTGGAGGTCCGGGTGTGTTTGGTGTGGTTGCGGGATCCTGGAGACCAGGTGCAATCAGCTGGTCTGGGGTCCCAGTAATAGGGTGCAGTCAGTTGGTCTGGGGGTCCTGGTGGCAGGGTGCAGTCATTTGTGTGAGGGTCCCAGAGGCAGGGAGTGATCGGTCGGGCTGAGGGATCCTGGAGATGTGGCTCATTCAGTCCGGCCAGGGGTCCTACAGGGCCTGGCTGTTGTCTCAAAATGGCGGCAGCCACATGTAATCAAACCTGCAGGTACTGTAACAGTAACAGCAGGCAGCTGGTGCTCCACTGGCGGTCAGTGATCAGTTTGCTGACTGTTGTCGGACCATCGGGAGGTGATCCTCATGAACATTGGGTGATGGATAGGTGTAAGGTAGGCGATGGACTGGGAGAGCCTGGCAAATGGCGGATGATAGATGCCTTACAGTGAGCAATTTGCACTCAAAAAAGGCGTTGATATTTTGGTAGACTGCAGGTCATCACAGCAGACAAATGGGGTAAACACCAGGGGATCGATAAGCAGCAAAAACTGCCTCACCAAGAAACGGATATCCTCTGCTTGAAACTAGAGTTACCAAGCGACAAGGAATGCAGGCTCCCTCTAGTCCGCCATCTTGTCAGAGCAGTTAGCCATTTCTTTACGGATGATATTTATATTTCTAAGTATAAATCAAATCTTTTAATGGACTTGAAAGCTATGAGGTTCTCTTGAATCTATCCGACTAATGTGTGTTTTTAAGGAATTTGCCCATTTATGTAGGTTGTCAAACTTATATCATGAATATATTCATAATACTTTCTTATCATCATTCTAATATGTATAGGTTCTGTAGTGATATCTCCTCTTTTGTTCCTTAGGTTGATAATTTATGACTTTTCCCTTTTATTCTTGACTAAATAGCTCTAATTTTGTCAGCTTTATTGTTATGTTCTTATGCTTTTGTTTTCTCTATTTTCTAGACTTATTATCTCTAATAGTATTTATTTTTATTTTTCTGAAATCTACTTTGATATTAATATAGTCACTTCAGGTTTCCTTCGATTAGTAATTACAAGATATGTAGTCATCAATCTCTTTACTTTTATACTATTCTTGTCTTTATGTTTAATTCTTGTAGACCACAAAAAGTTGTGTCTTCCTTTTCACACAATTGGACATTCACTGTTTTTCATTGGAATATCTTTGTGAAGTCCAGTGTGTATCTGATTTGACTCAAATACAGTAAGTACAACAAGGTGTACTTCTGAAGTCAATAATCTAGTTTATTCTGGATGAATAATATTTATCCAAAAGTATGAAATAATTTATTAATTCACATTCTTTATAAGTAGTCACACAAGTGCATTTTAATAATTTTAGATAGTCTCTACCAAAATACATAGAACTACCATAAATTCTTCATATCCTAGAATCACCAACCATGTTTATTTCCAGCCACATGCACCAGAGTTCAAACATTATAACAATTCTTTCATCAATTATTGTAATGGCATTGTTTTGAAATTTTAATAATCACATTTAAGATGTTTATTATACAAAATCTTCTGGTGTTAATATGCTTAAGTAAATTAGATTCTTTGTGGTTTACAAACTTTGTATTACTTAGAGAACAAATCATTTTTCCCATTAATTTTCCATGCCTTCTTTCTTATACATTAAAATTTTACTTCTGAGTTCTTTCTGATGTTCTAGTTATCTTTTTGTTCAGTGTGGTTCTGGTACTACATCATTTCAATTATTATAGTCTTATAATTTTTTTTATGTCAAGGAAGAAAACCTCTTCCAGAAGGTCTTCTTTTTTTTTTTTTTTCAAAATTGCTTTTGGATATTCTTAATACTCCTTCAGAAGATTAAACTTCCTTAATTTTACATTGAAATGACATTAAGATACTAAATAAATTGTAAGAATGGGCATCTTATAAATATTAATTCCTCTCATCAAGTGATATGGCATGTTTATCTAAATATTCAAGTCATCTTTTGTGTCACTTAATAATAATTTGCTTTCCTGCTCTTCTAGGTTCTAATTCATTTCTTGTAAGCAGGCACAAGATTATGTTTGGTTGCCCTTGTAAAGGACATGGTTTTCATATAGTTTCCAATTTTTCACTTCAGGTATATAGAAAAATGATTGGTTTTTATTTATTTATTTTATATTATAAATACTACAAATTTTGTTTATTATATATTATAATATTATAAATCTTGTTTGCTGACAATCCTCTTTCCAAACCTAACCAAATGTATTCCACCTAATATTTTAGAGATACCGGACCCTCCAGGTGCTAAACTACATCACTATATTCTTACCCATCACTACATTTTTTTTTTTTGGCACATTTGTAAACTTTGTGTTTTTAAAATGTGCCCTAAGCCCTAATATTTTCTTCAAAATCAAGCTCTGATCTCTTATTATGGCTTCTAGGCAAGGCCCTTTCTGTCTCAATACTGGTCTGCCTTTCCAGTTTCTTCCCACAACATTTTCTCCTACACATCTTCTGCTCCACCTACTCAACCAGACACTGTAATTCTTTCATAACTTGATTATATATTTTTGCCTGCCTGTGATGCTTTTTCCTATTTGATTACTGGGGAATTCCTATTCATTATTTAAAGACTAACTCAAATGTCACTTCCTGTCTACATCTGTCCCTGACTCAGACAGAATTAATTTCTCTCATCTTTATTCCCCTAGAGATACATACATACCTTCATTTTAATACAGGTCACATTATATTACATTTATTTTTTCATGTCTGTCTCCCCTAAAGAGGCTGTGGCTTCCTTGGGAGCAAGAACAATATCTTACTTATCTTTGTATTCTCAGTATTCAATATATATTTATAGAATAAATAAGTGGGATGATTAAACATTTAATTTATGATTTTTTTATTTAAGTAAAGATCATTAAATTATTATTTCTGTAATGACCCATTTTTTTTCCATTTAGAATTGTGGTATTCTCCCCTTTTCATTTATTTGAGGCATATGACATTCTCTATGATTTCGAAAAGATTATCACTCATAGATCTGGTGTCACATCTGAAGTCTCTCCACTGGCCTTTAAGATAATGTATCTGGAGTTAGAACTTACGTTATTTTAGAGTAAAGCTCTAAGTATCTCCCAATCTTTATTTTTACCATCTTTGCCTTAGGTATCTTATGACATGAAATTTTCCCTTTTTTAATAGGAAAACAATCTTACATGCTGTAAAATGAAAGGAAAGTGAGAGTTCAAACCAATTAATTCAATTATTTGTTCAGTATATATTTATGAAAGTATAACTCAAGAGATTATAGTCTCTCTGCAGCAATAGGTATAAATACCAAGACACAGGCACAGCACAAGACCTATGCCAGAGGCACAACATGCTGCCGTGGGGAAACAGAAAGCACAGTTTTTTAGCTGGCAAAACTGAAGAAAATTTCTTGGAGATAAATAGATCAGGCTTTGGTTTGTAAGTTCACAAAATACAGGAATAAGAATATTCCAGGAAAAAATAATTCAGTCTTTCTTACCTGCAATTTTGAAATATAGAAACATTTTTGTTAACAAGGATTTTCATTGATAAAGTAGATGTTGGTCAAATAACATTTCAAAAAAGAAATCAAATTTTCTAATACTTTCAGTTTCAGCAAATATCTTTATTCAGTTGCCCATCCTACTATCCCCAGTCTCCAGTCAATCTCCAAGGCCTGTTCAATCTAAGTCCTAAATATCTCAAATCTTTCTGTCATTCATGATGCCTATTGCCACCACCTAAGGCCACCTCTTTCTACTGACTCACTGACACAGCCACCTAGCCAGTCACATCCATTCTTGCCAACTCCAAACCACTTCTCACACAGTACCAGAGTTAACTTTTGTTAAGATTCTCATCATGTTATCCCTTGGCTTAAAACCCTTCTGTGTTTTTCAACACAATGGGCTATTGTGGTTTCTTCTTCATATGCCTGTATTTTTTAATAAGTGAACATAATTTTTAAGCATGCAAATTGTTTGGAAAGCAGTGAGTAATAGTATAAGATCACAAGCTTTAAAGTAAGAGAGGCTAGGCTGTGTCAAAGTCACTTGAAATGCGTGTGAGCTAAGCCAAGTTACTTGGCCTTTCTGATCCTCTATTTTTCCCATCAGTAAAGTGGAAGTAATAATAATTTCTATGTAACACACTATTACAGAGATTAAATGAAACAATGGATGTGAAAAGAATTCTGCAAACTGTAACCCATCTTGTAAATATTACTTAGTAATGGCATCCTCACCTAATAGAAAATATCTGCCATCTGGTTAACATATACAATATTGCTCAGGACAGTAAAAGTCAGCATGAGATAATTCTTGGAAAAGAGCCCAAGTTCAAGTATAGGAAGAAATTTTTTAGTAAGTTACATTTCATATACAGGGCATGAGGCAGTTAAAGGTAATGGAAAAAAATGAACCAAATGCAAATTTTTAAAGAGTAAACAGCAAAAAGGCTTGATCATTTATTTCTAAAGAACCTAGTAATATACTATATTTTTCCTCCTAATATTTTCTGTTTTATGACTTATTTGGAACATAGCACAATGTTACTGAAATCTTAGAATGACTCATAAAAATTTTAATATCACTGTCTGTATTTTTGCCAAACAGTTGCTATTTTCCTTTAAGTGGGCTATTTCAAAAGGTTTGTTCCATTCTGAACAATGATTTAATACTATTGAAGGACAGGTTTCCTTTTCTAAAGGACTAATCCTCAATTTAATAATGAAATTCAGTGAGGAAAAATTAGGGTTTACTTAATGGAAATTAATTTTATGGCTTATAAAGAAAACAGAAATGCATTTACTTTATCAAACAAGACAAGGGTACTTGGAAAATCTTTTCTCTGTGTGACATGAATATCAAGCAGTGTGAATTGATGAAGCAGCATTTAGCTAACTGCGCTATTTTTCCCGTTTCATATTCTCTGCCTTTAATTCAGGTAACAGTGGGAAGCTGGAACGTGGCCATTTTCCTACACATTCCCCTGATGCGGAAGCCAGTTTTCACTGTGGTGAAGGAGTTCCTCTACTGCCATCTAGTGCTTTTGATGAAGGGATTCACCAGGTCTAGTCAGATGAGCTGGTTTATATTTAGTTTAGAATGTGGGATGGAGGGAAATGGAGGTGGGGGTGGCAGAAAGCAAAAACTTTTTGAGATTGTCTTTTGAATTAATTAGTAAGAGATGCTGAGTCACAGACAACACGCTAGGGGCTTCTGAGCTAGATGCTTCAGGGAAAGTTGTGGAAAATCAGGTATCAGGGACACTAAAGTTCAACCAGATTCTTGAAGTTTGTGAAGGAAGATTGTATTTAGGATAGCAAAGGGAATGGATCTGAATTGAGCTATATGTACACAATAGCCAAGCTGACTTTTCTGGAAACTGTGTTTAGCAAAACACTCTTTATCAAAAGTATTCCATTTGTCAACAAGAAAGACCTGCCTTCTCTCCCTCTTCTAGTATTCCATTTCGCCATCTCACCAGCTACTCTAAGAGTCCCTCCCTCTCCCGGCAAATTCATGTACTCAGGCTTATTCTTGATAGAATTCAGAATCTAAATAATCCCTATTGAAAATGCTTTCAGAGGCCATCTATTACCACCATCATCTGGGTCCTTTGACTTTTATGGGAGACACTTGTATACCAATGGAATTTCAGGCTTAAAAGAATGAGAAAGGTTGGGGTTGGCAACCTTTCATTTCTTAAATCTTTTCATATAAGCATTTTAAAATGTATGAGCAAGCCAGTTGCCATGGCACACACCTGTAATCCCAGGAGCTCAGGAAGCTGAAGCAGGAGATTTGTAAGTTCAAAGCTAGCCTCAGCAACTTAGTAAGGTCCTAAAGCAACTTAGATGGACCCTGACTCAATAAAAAATAAAAAGGGCTGGGGATGTGGTTCAGTGGTTAAGTACCACTGGGTTCAATCCCAACACACAAAATAGAAAAACAACAACAATCATAAAGTTATTCAGTCCAGAAAAACTGGAAGTCACCTGACATTTTCTTCTCCCTTAAGTCTCTCATTATACCCACAAACACTCAATCTCTAAATATCTCCTAAAATCTCCTTAAAATCATATGCCTGCTCTATTACCATTAACATTACATATAACAAACATACACATAGGTGAGGTACAATCATCATTTACCTATTTCGTCTCTCACATCCAATATTCATTTAGCAGCTTGAATGATTCTTTGTTTAAAAAAATCTTGTTGCAGTATTGCTTAATACTCTTTCTATGGTTTTCTTGGATTTTAAAATAAATCCAATTTTAACAGAACCTAGAAGTGCCTATCTAATGTGATTTCTGCCAGTTCCCCAAACTAATCTCCTGTCAAGTCCCCTCTATCTGTCCCTACATCAAAGACACCAATCTTCTGTCTTCTCTCTGTTTCTCCAAATAGCCAAGCTCCTTGCACCCAAGGACCTTTGAACATGCTCTGTGTTCTCACGTCGTGCACTTCTTCACTTTACTTCTATACTATCCACGAATCATTGGTATTTAACATTTATCTACAAGTCCACACTTTGAATTCTATGAAGTCAGATAATAAGTCTGTCTTATGTACTTCTATACTCAGGCCAAAATATGCAATTAATAAATATCTGCTGAATGAACTAGCAATTATTGCTTCCAGTGAACAAATGGGATAAACAACAGGGGATAGATAAGCAGCAAAGACTGCCTCACAGAGAAACAGATATCCTCTACTTGAAACCCGAGTTGTAGAGAGACTAGGAATGCAGCCTTCTCTAGTCCACCATCTTGGATCCTCTCTAAAACTTTAGGTGGTTTTAAATATGCTTCCTGCTTAGTCAGCTCCTTAAGGGCAAATAGCCATCAAATTTTATCAAGACCTAATTTTGGAGACCTTTGCAGAGATGACTCAGACATGACTTTACAACACAATGACAATGGATACTGTAAACAAATAAAAACAATACAACATTTAGAAGTGTCATTTGCAACAGATGTATGGTTCTTTGGAAATGGGAGAAAGGGGTTAGTACAACTTGACTGAATCTAGGTAGACAGGGAAGATGAAATTCAAATTGAAGTTTTGAAGGACAAGCAAGAGGTCCCAAGTTGCAATTTTGTGAAGGACAGTCAAGGAAGTGAGGTCAGAGATGGGGGAAGAGTGCAAAAATTTTGACATAGGAAAAGGACATGTGATCCATGTTCCCACAGGAAGCACCATGACAGCTCATTTAAATGCATGCAGTAGACATTTAATTAACACTTTGTGATCTGACTTTGGGAGAATGGAGAGATGTGGAAATAATACATATTGTATCTTGCTAAAGAGAATAAGAAGATGGGCATGGTGATGCACACCTGTAATCCCAGCAGCTTGGAGGCTGAGGCAGGAGGATCCTGAGTTCAAAGCCAGCCTCAGCAAAAGCCAGGTTCTAAACAACTCAGTGAGACCCTGTATCCAAATAAAATACAAAATAAGGGATATGGCTCAGTGGTCGAGTGCCCCTGAGTTCAGTCCCAGTACCACTCCCCCCTAAAAAAAGTCAAAGTAAAATACCAAATGGAATGATCTTCCTTTCATCTTTAACATTCAACAGCACTGGAACCATTCACTATACATAATACTACTTCAAGAAAATGCCCAATGAAAATGTCATTTCTGAGGCTTCTTATGTGATCAAACCATGTTATGTTTGAAAACTCTCTGAAATAGGGTTCAGAGCTCCAATCAATTATTCACAAAATTAAACCGAAATCTCCTGCCATGAACACCACTCTATAGAAATGCTTTCAAGTTGAGACTTCTTCCCTCCCCCTAAACATCCCACCTTCCAATGTCCAGTACCACTGGCCTGAGAGGACAGGAGGGTGGCATTCTCTTAACTCACTGCTAACACTTCCTAGCCAGTCCTCAATCACCCTCCCTTGAGAGTTCAGTCATACCTGCACATCACCAAACACTGCTCCTTGGCATTCTTTTATCCAAGAATAGAAACCATCAGATTTATCTGCTTTTGAATAAAAACATATATCCTGAATAAAAACATAAATACAGATAGAATCAATTAATTAGCACTTCAGAAATCTTGCCCAACCCTAAACTGCTTTTACTTTAGAATGAAGTTTCAGGAAGCAATTCCTTGTTGTTTCATCAATTTTTAGAGAATTGAAAATATTAGCAAACAAAGTCAAGTTTTTGTATTTCAAGAAGAGAAATGTTTGCTACTACATGTGCATTCTCAATTGTCTAAATAAGAGTCAAGGAATATCACTGAATTGTTGTTTATGGGGGGAATGAAGGAAGGGAGCATATATTTGCAAAGATTCTTATTCTAAAGTAGCAGATTGAGCCTCTAGGAGTAGGATAAAGAGCAAATTACAAAAGTTTGATGCTTTGCTTATGTCATGATTTTAAATAAACACAAAATTATTGAAAACCACAGTTATGGGTATCCTAGATAGAGAATGTGACATATTTCAGACTTGCTTTCATGTGGTTTGGTCCTTCTGTGTTTCCTGTTTATTAGTGCAATTTATTACGGAAAGCATAAGATATACTGCACTAAAGCCTGGACGAGGATGTTCAAGTTCTGTTTGTGTCCACATGTGAGAATTATGTTGTGTCCGTGACTCTTGGGGCACGAGTGGTTGCCCTTCTCAGATCCTGATGCACATTCCCTTTTAACAGACATGTACCTTTGACAATGTGGAATGAATCTCAGAAGAAGCGGAGGAAGGCAGGAGCCCTCCAGATCTGAGAGGACAATTTAGCACACAGGAGAGGTTTAGACTGGGAGTCACAGGCATGGTTGCCAGGCCCAGCCCTGCCCCAGCTGTTTGTAGGATTTTGGTCAAGTCCCTTACAAAGCGGAGGCTGCTCCCAGTGGGAGAGGGCTCCAAGACTCCCTCCAGTGCTTCCAATATTTAGGCTGGAACACACCACCCCAGTCAAGATTTACCCTTCATCTGGAACCAATGGCTAAGATGGAGGAACATTTTCATGATTTAAGATGCTATTCGGTTGTAATAAAAAAGTAATTTTGTTTCTTCCAAACCTCCAGATTATTATGGAGATTTTTCTGCAGAGTCTTATTTTTAAAAGGCATTATGTACATCAAGACTGACATAGCCATAAGGAATTGTAGAAATTTTAATATCAGTTGATGGGGATAAAAAACTAAAATTTCCATATTTAAAACTGTCAGATGACTTTTAAATAGGTAACATTAAATCACTGTCAGAAATGTTCAGTATTTTCTCATCTCATATGATTGTTTCTTGATAGAGGAAAGCGGCAATCTTGTTTGTTAGAGTACGTGGTCATTTTAACACTTTGTCCCCAAGCTTGTGGCAAAAGTGTCTGTGTGTGTGTGTGTGTGTGTGTGTGTGTAAGAGACAGAGAGAGAGAAGCAGTAGCAGAAGCAAGGTCGGTAAGTATCTCCAAAGGGAATTTTTTTTTCCAAAATTGCCCAAAACTGTATTGAATTTTTGTTCTTTTTCTAATGACACATAAAGGAAAATATTTGGAATAAGAAGCAGGTCAAAACAATCTTTTGTTCAAAGACTTTCCAGTTACATTTCTGTGTGTGTCCATAGTTTTTATAGTGCAGCAGTTAGAATTCCAACTGTCAGAATTCAATTTTTTTTCTTTCATCCAATGGCATGAGAAAAAAGTAACAAATATGTAATTCTACCTTAGTCGTCTGAGGCCAAATACATAAAAAAGAAAACTATTAAAACTTTGTAATGAAATCGTTCTAATGTCTTTTCAGAATGTAAAGTCCTATGAAAAAGATGCAGATCTCACAGAAATACCACTTCTGAAAGAACCATAGAGATCGTTTGTAAAACAAACCATTGCTGCAGACAGTCTCGTACTTTCTAGTTTACCATCATTTTCTCTAACAGATCCTAGCACTGTTCCTAATATATACTAGGCATAGATATTTCTTGATTGAGGGCTTGCTAAAAGTAATAAAAATCCAAGTGTAATTAGCAAAAGCTAGTTCATCTAATAAGTTCTAATTTTACCCAGTTAGATGAAGAAGAGTGACAATTCTTGCAAGAGAGAGAGGAAGGGAGGAGGGGGAAGGAGGAAAATTATCTTCATCTAATTTTTGAAAAATACACTTAGGTAACTTTTATGTTCCTAGGTTCAAGAAAGAGGATAGAACTAAGAAAAATTAGTGCCTATTGAGTATCTACCATGTGCCGGACACTTTGCTAAACTGTTATTTTTTTAAATCTAATACATAACTACTTCAATTTTTCCTGGATATAAGGATGACTTAGAAAAATTAAAATCAGAGAGAATAAAAGAAAATAAATCTTTAAGTTAATAGCAAACCCTACTGAGTCTTACATCTCAAGCCAGAATACTCAGTCATGTATAATTTCCTAAGATTGTCCACACCAAAGTAAACTTTAAATAAAGTATAAAACTTTCCTTAATTAATTAATATAGTTAAACTTTGGAGTTAAATAATATTAATTACAGCCTGTACATTTTTTCTTAGGCATTTAATTCTTTAAAAATCAATCTTTCTAGTAACTTTCAAAGCCTAATTGTTTTAGAGTTTGGACAAAAAGAAAAAATGAATAAAAGCTAAACTCTACCTTAATCAGGCTCCTAATGTTAAGACACTGCCATCATTCTATGGTAGGAAATATAAATTGCAAGGGAAGCAATAAGAGAAAAAATAAGTAACAAAACACTGGGTATAAATTAAAATGTTGATAATGCTTATTTCTGCATGGTAGGATATTAAGTAATTTAAATTTCTCATTTTGTTTACCTGTGTTTTTATTAATTATTTATATTGCTTAGGTAAATAAAAAAAAAAGGAAAACATAAGAATTAAAAATTAAAAGAACTAGACGACATGGAGAGCCACTGCACAGAGAAGAATGTCATCCAGGCTTATTCTTCCAATGGTTAAGGGTTTTGACAAAAAGACTGGAAAAAAAAAAAATCCTAAGACAGAAAACAGACATACACACACACAGGCTTGAATGCAGGAGAAAGAAAACGGAGAAAAATAAGGCCAAATGTTTCACTCTTCTACCGCACTAGAAACTGGACAGCTGCAGAAAAGGAAAGGGAACAATGGGGATTTTGAAACCATTTCCTCTGACGACATCTTTGTCTTCAGCTGGCCTAAGTGCAGCAAGGGCTTCAGTGTTTTTGCTTCAGATTATTTGCACTTCCTAATTTTAATAACTTTTTCCATGTTGTCAGGTGGAGTAATGTCCTTGGTCTTCTCTCAGTTTCTACAGATAGCTCTGTTTCATCACATGGCTTTTGCACATGCCATTCCATGTGGAATAATCTATTCTCCCATCCTCTAACTAGCTCCAAGTCAGTCTCTGGGTATCAACTCACAGGTCACCTCCTCTGAGCTTTTGTTGATCATCCTGATGTCAAGCAACAGTGGTCACACCACTGTGACTTTCACACTGCCCTCCGTTTTATTCCTAATTCAACTCCTGCATCACTGCCTTTGTGATCCTTCACCCAATTTGTCATGACTCCTTGATTGCTAATCTTTGTCTGCCTCATTAGTACATTACCATATCTGTCACCACAGTTGTGTCTCTAACTGACATGTGGTTAATGGTCAACAAAAATTTGGAAGATAAATGAATGGTCTCATGGCAAACCAGTATAGTACACAAAGCGTAATTTTTAGCTCCATTTCATAGGTCAGAAAATCTCAGAGGTGCCTTAGTGACTTGCCCTAAATCACACAATTAAAAGTGTAACTTAGGTTCTTGTACTCAATCCAAGGTTTCATTTAGATGGTCTTCAAGTTAGGCAACACTGCCCTTTGAAAATGACACTCTGTGATTCTGCTTTTCCATCTATAAAATAAAGAACAGAATAAAAAACTTGGCTCATGATTGTTAGAATTGCATAAACTACTACCAAAAAGTACTTTGCACTGTGCCTGCTATAGTTTGGATCTTGAATGTCCCCCAGAGTCCCATGTGTTAAAGGTTTAATCCTAAGAGTGGCACTGTTGGGAAGTGGTAGAAACTATGAAGGGGGAGGCTAGTGGGAGGTTTTAGGTCACTGAAGGCATGCCCTTGAAGTGGATTGTGGGACGCCTGTTTTTTCTTGTTTCTGTATGTATCCCAACAATAAGGCAAATGGTTTTACTAAGCCACACACTGCTGCCATGATATGCTGCCTCCCAATATACCAGAGGCCCAAAAGCAATGGATCTGCTTGATACATAGATTGAAATCTCTAAAACTGTGAGCCCAAGTAAACTTTTCATCTTTATAAGTTGATTATCTCAGTTATTTGTTACAGTAATGGAAAGCTGACAAACACAGTGCCTGAAACAAACTAACACACATGGGTGAGTTCTTATAATTTTTATTGCACTATGTGGTTCAACTCAGGACTTTCTCAGTGTTCCTCTATTTTTTTTTTTTTTTTGAGTACCTCTTTTCAAAAGCATAAATGTCTCACATGTCCTAAAAATAAAGATTATGTTTTAAAATAATCACATTAAAGGAATGATCATTTTAAGTCAAACCATATCTAAATCCCACCTTGGGGCTAAGACAAGCACCCTTTCCCTCCCCCTCCTCCCTCCTCTACATGAGAATCACCACTCTAAGGAAATAAAGAGTCTCAGCCTAACAGTGAATTCCAAAATGTCAAAGCCATGGACCCAAGTAGCATAATAACTTATGTAAGTTTGCCAGTGTAGGAGAAATAGCAGAAGAACAAAACTTCTGGAAACTAGTGAAAGGTGTTTGGGTAAGGACTCCAGGCAAAGGAACCATGTGACCCTGGGAGCTGGTGGACACTTAAGGAACTTTAGTCATGTGACAAAAGTCATGTCTGTTACTGGCTCTCCAGTACCACAGAACAATAAAGAGGACTCCAAGATACGCCTGAGCTAGGTTGAGCCCGAGCTGTCTGGACAAACTGCTATGAATGATCTTAACTTCTCAATTCTTGAAATTCAACAGCCTTCAATTCCACATTTAGGGATTAGGACTTACAATGTATTTCCATTGGGAAATACCTAATTTCGTGGAAAAACAGAAGAATCTGATACTAGATCACAGATCTTGATGGCAGTACTGCTGAATTCTTAACACGTTTGGGATGGGCTCTTCTCAGGAGAGGTGAGAAGTTTTGTTGCTCAGAAGATAAAAGAAAAGAGGAGGTGGGGTGTCAAAGGCAAGAGGGCACCTCACAGTTGTGCAACCCTGTGACTATTTACCAGTCTCCTGAGTCCCCCTGCCCGGGAGCTGTGGAGGTTGACTTGCTTCGTAAACCTTGAAAGTGCATTATGAACATTTATGAATGATGAAAAGGCTCTATTTTCTTTAATTTCTTTGTTTGGCCACACAAGTCTTCAACCACTAGAGGGAACTGCTTCATCAATTGTGCCATAAATCGACTATAAGCCTCCACATTCCAGTGCCTGTGACTATAGTGATATCACTTTGTATCAGTTACCTCAGAAGCATAAATCCACCATTAATCCAGTCATCACTCCTTCATGACCTGCAAAATATACTCTCCTGACCTCAGAGCTATGAGGACAGAAATTCTTCAGGTTGCTAGGATGAGATCCCAGAGACCTGGTTCCTTTCCACAGCCTATCTCCTGGCTCTGCCTCTAGGCAGCCAAGACTGTCCACTATTAAGGTGAGTGGTAAACTGAGAGGGTCCTCTCAGATAATTGCACCAATAACCAGCTTGAAAGTATGACCCCCTTCCTCCTCCGAGAAGAGTACTCATTTCCAAAAAAATACCTCACTAGGGGCTAGATTACATGAAACAGGAACCTGGAGAGGATACTGGCTCAGCAACTTCCTGAAAGCCAAACAGCCACTGTGCTCTGTGTCAGCTAAGACCCAGATTTCATGTATGTGCCAACTCAGGCCCCAAACTTCAGCCCTCCTTCCCTGCTACTACTGTACAAGCTTCCCTTTGTACCTGGAAGCCACATTGAGGAGCAAAGCAATACAGAGGAGATCCAGGAGGACAGTGGCAAGGGCAAGAGGAGGGGGGAGATTCTTCAAAGGAAAGTATGGTCCTAAGAGCTCAAATTTTGAATCAACTCAATTTAAAATTCTAGGTAATTAGACCAGAATTACATTCTAAATCAGAAGAAAATTGAAGTGGCAGAATTAAAGTTGTTTCCTCGATTTTAAAAAGTTAATCTCTCTCTCTCTCTCTCTCTCTCTCTCTCTCTCTCTCTCTCTCTCTCTCTCTCTCTCTCTCTCTCTCCATGCAAATAGGGTTTATAAAAATTGAGTTCAATTACAAAGTGTTTTTTTAGAAAAAGAATTGCATATTTACACATAAGAGGCTGAGAGCTACCTAACTGCCTAAAGATGGAGTTCTGGAACAGACTTTGAAGAGTATCTAATCCAATTAACATTGTATTGAGAGGGAATATGAGAAATGGGGGAGCAATAATCTCAGGATCATGTTGCCAGTTACTAACAGAGCCAGGACACAATTCCACACCTCCAAGACATGTGAGCATTCAAAATCAAGAATTATTTTCTTCTGTACTAATTGATGATGGAATTTACTGGGTTCAGTAGATGTTGCAGTTTCAGATTTACAAACACAAATAACTCCTTTGCCCTTGGAACAAACCAGCCATCAGTGACTGCATGAGGCCCTGCCTCCACTCTTTGCTCTCAATGGCAATCCCCTTTGCTGTGACTTTCAGTTTTCTACAGTGCCAGCCAGTCGTGACTGGTTGCAGCATCTCTAACAAAATGTGTTAGATTCTGTTGTAAGATCCCGTGGTTCTATTACAGAACTAAAAATAGAACTGTGTTGTATCATCTGATATTTTCAGATGATCAGCTACACCATTCCCCTCCTTTCTGAAAATAACAGACATGAGTAGATTTTAAAATTCTGTTATTTGAAAAGGCCAATCCAGAGAACAATAGTCATTTCACAAGCAAACCTAGAATCAATTGTGTACATTCAGCCCATTGCCCCAACACATTTGCCCTTAATACTTTTCTCTAGCCATATTCCTTTGCCCTATTTTTAAATTTTATTAATAATCATGTATTTTGCAATTTACATTACACAGAGGGACCATGAATCAGTGAATTTTGCTTTTATCAGCTTCAACCAAACTTTTATTTGTCCATCATCAAATTTTTTTGACCAAATTGTGTAAGGCAAAATGAAAATAAAAGGGGGGAATCCTTTTATTGAGGATGTAAAGTACTATTCCTATCACATAAGTAATTTATTTTGCATAGTGGCTATAAGCATAGAGGACAGCATCAAATAGACATGTTAGTGATGCATTTTTTACTGTTCATGTGGATATAACCTGAATTTAAGGTCATGACAAAACTTGATTTAGTGAAACAAGAATGAGATTCAGCCTCATAAAGATCAAAAAACATATTGCATATCTTCTTTCAGTAAATATTTCAATTTTCTTTTTGTATACATTCACCCAGATAAAACAACCACAATAACTTTTTGCATGTGTGTGTTGGGATTAAACCCAGAGCCTATGCATGCTAAGCATATGTTCCACCACTGAGCCACACCTCCAGCCCCCATAATAACTATTTTTAAACTGAAATATATTAACATATTGCTCACTCTCCAGAAACTAGTAAGAACCTACAGAACCTAAATAATATTACTCATTGGAAACATGAATTGAAAACCTGTATCAATACAAAACCAAATTTAAGATCCTGACCCGGGATAGTAGCCCTTTACTCTTGGTAAACTATAAAATGAATAGATCTCCTCCCTTTGTGTCATACACTCCATTTAGGGGCTCTCTTGGACAGTGATTGTATTAAAATATACAACATTATCTAGAACGTAAGTCAGAGTAACCCACAATTTCTTTCCTTTGTGATTCTTCACTTTAAAATTACAAGTTCCAATTCATTTCAGATTTTGACTGATCTGTACTTTGTTTAGCTCTTTTAAAAAAAAATCTATATTCCTTGGCTGTTTCTAATCAAGGAAGTGAATAGATATCTTAGCAAGAGAGGGCCTGAGGAAGATTGCAAGCATTATACTATGCTTTGTTGAGTGGGTTCAGAATAGTTTAAAATATATTATCATAAAAACAGATTGACATCAATAGCATAATTGCTGCATGAATAATCTCAGAACAAGTGAGACCTTTCAAGGCTTTTTTATTGTAAGCCATCATTATGTTCACCACATAAAACAAATGCCTTCTGGGATTTTTTAAACAAGTCTCAGCTTTCTCTAGTTTATATTTCTTGGTTCCAACATAAGATATCTAAATGATGAAAGATGCTAGCTGTTCTGAATATAGGGATAATTCTGTACATAGTCATTGGTGATTTATTCAGTTAATGTAAGAAAATTGCATATGTAATGAAATATTGGTGAGCTAGTCCTCATTACCATCATAATATTTGGCACCAAAATTTAGTAGTGCTTTCTGTTTTTTGATGCCAATGAGCATTTTGACGTTACTTAAAGGCCTGTAATCGTACTAGATGAAAGGAATAATGTGAACCCAACTTTACATATAAGAAATAGAGTCACAGAGATTAAGAAAAAGACCCAGACAGATTTTTTTAAATCAATGGTAAAATGAAAATAGGCCTAGACTCCCACAACTGCAGCTGTACTGGATGTGGCCTTGTAAGGGAACAGAAGCTCAGTAATTAGGGTTCTGATTTCCACAGATGTTTTCACTCACTCTTCTACCCTGCCTTATCTTAGCACTAATGAATGCAGTATTAACTTGCAATTGACAATTGAAAACTAAAAAGCTTTTTTCAACTCTTTAGGGCAGAAACCAGTTTTCTCCTTTTCTCTGATTTTCTCCACATTTCATGAAATGTGCAAGTAAAAAACGAGGTCGTGGGTTGGCCAAAGTTAAAGAAGTTTCTTTACTTCCAGAATTTCCAGTCTTTATTATGTTGATACATATTGCAAAACTCCAACAGGGAAATGTTAGTTGCAAATTTATGGGCCCACAAAAAAAAAAAAAAAAATCTCTATTTCCTGGGTGTGGGAGGCAGAATAAGGTCTAGTTCCTGGAGCTTTAAATGGCAAAGGGGAATTAAGGTAGCAGATGAAATTAAGGTTTTTAATGAGCAGACCTTAAAATAGAGAGGTTACCCTAGATTACCTGGGTGGGCATAATATTATCATAATGGTTCTTAAAACTGGTATCAGGAGGCAGAAGAGAGCCAGTTTCAGAGAGATGCCACATAAGAAACCCTCAATCTGCCATCGCTGTCTTGGTAGATGGCAAGAAGCAAAAAAATGTGGGCAACAGACAGAAGCAAGAAAGGGAAGGAAGCAGACTGTCCTGACAGCCCCTAGAAAGGAAGCACCTGCTCACATCTCAATTACATGCCCCTGAGATCCATTTCAGACTTTTCACCTTCAGAACTTTAGGGAAGTAATTTTGTGTTGTATCAAGCCACCCCAATTGTGGTCATGTATTATAGTAGCACAGGACACATATTTGTATTCTATGAGATCTCCCAGGTGCAGTTTGTTACACTTAGGGAAATGTTATTCTACCTGGAATAGGAACCCACATCAGACTGGCAATTAATTAATATTACAGACAGAATAATTCATTTTTATTACATGAAAATCATTGGTACTTAATTATGTCAACCAATCTGAGTGTGTATATGTTTGTGTGTGTGTGTGTGTGTGTGTGTGTGTGTGTGTGTGTGTGTGTGTAAAGTATGTTCCCTACAAAAATCTAAGAAGAGGCTTTTCAAAACTTGAGGTGTAATATTTGTACATTTTTATAGGGTACATTGTGGTACTTCAATACATGTATACAATGTGTAATGATCAAATAAGAGTAACAAGTATTTTCATCTCTTCACATTAGTCATTTTTATATGTTGAGAATTTTGTACTCTTTTCATTATTTTGAAATATATTACAGGTTGTTTAGCCAGTAGTTGACCTCACTGTGTCAAAGAAGGACCAGAAGTAATTGTTCCACCCTGTGTTTTAGTGCCCCGTATTGAATTTCTATCCTCATCCACGCTTCCCATTGCAATCTCTAGTAACCACTATTCCATTCTGTTCTTTTATATGAAAACATGTAAATGGTCAACAAATGTAAACATGCTACCACAAAAGAGTGAGAACAGGTGGTATTTGTCTTTCTGTGTCTGGATTATTCCATGTAAGAGAACGACCGCCATGGTGTTCCATCCATGTTGCTGCAAATGGCAGGATTTCGTTCTTTTAATGGCTGAATAACATTTCACTGTGCATATATACCACATTTTCTTTTCCATTCATACACCGAAGAGCTCCTGGATAGATTGCATATTTTAACTATTGTGAATAGTTCTGCAATAAACATGAGCATGCAGGTATCTTTTTAGTATAATGATGTCATTTCCTTTGGATATATATATGCAGTAGTGGAATTGCTGGACCATACAGTAGGTCATTTTTAGTTTCTTTGAGGAATCTCCATTCAATTTTCCATAATGGCTATACCACTTTGCATTCCCATCAACAGTGTATGAGTTTCCCATTCTCTGCATCCTCATTGGCATCTTTTTTTTTTTCTTTTGTCTTTTTGATGATAGCCATTCTAACTGGGGTGAGATATATCTCATTGTGGTTTTGTTGCATTTCCATGATAATTAATAAGGCTGAGCATTTAGCTGACTGCTTACATGTCTCTTTTGAGAAATGTCCATTCACATCTGCCCATTTTTAAATTGTACTGCATTTTTGTTGTGCTTATTTGGTTTCAGCTTTTTCAGTTTTTTTATATATTCTAGATACCAATTCCTTGTCAAATGTACAATTTATAAATATTTTCTCCCAATCTGTAGGTTGTCTCCTAGTTCTGTTTATTATTTTCTTTGCTGTACAGAGGCTTCATGCTTTAATATAATCCCATTGTTTACTTTTACTTTTGTCACCTGTGCCTTTGGTGCCTTTCATAATGATATTAAAATATCATTGCCTGCACCAGTGTCTTGAAATTTTTCCTTGATTTTTTTTAATTTTTTTTTTTTACAGACTGTATTTTGATTCATTGTACACGAGTGGGGTACATCATTTCGTTTCTATGGTTGTACATGATGTAGATTCATACCATTCGTATAATCATACATGTACATAGGGTAATGATGTCTGTCTCATTCCACGATTTTTCACACTGTTTATAGTAATTTCATAGGTAATTACTATGTGGTTATTTCTCAGGTCTTCGATTCGTTTTGAGTTTTTGAGTTGATTTTTGTATATGGTAAGAGGAAGACTCTAGTTTCGTTTTTCTGCATGTGTATGTCCAGTTATGCCAGCACTGCTTATTGAAGGGACTGATGTTTTCCCCCTGAATATTCTTGGCACCTTTGTCAAAAATCAGTTGACTATACAAACATGGATTAGTTTCTGGGTTCCCTATTCAGTTCCATTGGTCTATGTGTCTGTTTTTATGCCAGTACCATGCTGTTTAGTTACTATAGCTTTGAGTGTGGTTCAAAGTCAGGTATTGTGACGCCTTCAACATCATTATTAGTTTTTATTGTTTTGGGGCTTTTCTCAGGATCGTTTTGGCTATTCTGGATCTTTTGTAGTTCTATATGAACTTTGGGATTTTTTTTCTATTAATATGAAGAAAGTCATTGGTGTTTTGATGGAAATTGCACTGAATCTAAGACCACTTTGAGTAGTATGGTCATTTTAACAATGCTGATTCTTCTACACCATTAACAGATTATCTTTCCATTGTGTATGTGTGTGTCCTCTGTAATTTCTTTCATCAGTGTTTTATAATTTTGATTGTAGAACTCTTTCACTACCTTAATTAAATTTATTCCTCAATATTTTGCAGCTATTTGTGAATGAGATTACTTTCTTAATTTTTTGCAGTAATTTCATTATTGATATGTAAAAATGCCAATACTTCTGTGTGTTGATTATGTATCCTGCAACTATACTGAATTTGTTTATAAGCTCTAACAGTTTTTGATGGAGTATTTAGGTTTTTATATGTATAAAATCATGTCATCTGCCAACATGAATAATTTAACTTCTTCCTTTCTAATTCAGAGGTTCTTTATTTCTTTCTCTTGCCTAATTGCTCTTGCTGAGACTTCCAGTGCTCTATTAAATAGAGTGATAAAAGTGGATGTGCTTGTCTTGTTCTCAGTCTTAGAGACCTATTTTCAGCTTTTCACATTCAGTATGATATCAGTTGTGGGATTTTCATATATAGTCTCTAGTGTTTTGAGGTATGTTTAATCTTATTAAATATCTTTTCTGCATCTATTGAGATAATCATAGGATTTTTGGCCTTCATCTGTTTTTGTGTTATATCATGTTTATCAATTTATATACTGAACCATCCTCGCATCCCTGGAATGAATCCCACTTGGTCATGGTTTGTGATCTTTTTCATATGCTACTGAATTCATTTTGCTAGTATTTTATTTAAAATTTTGGAATCTATCTTAATCAGGCATATAGGTCTGTAGTTTTCTTTTTTTGGTTTTATCTTTGTCTAATTTTGGTACTGGGGTAAAGCTGACCTCAAAAAAAAAAAAAAAGAGTTAGGCAGGATTCCTTCCATTTAATTTTTCTGAGAATGTGTGTTTCTAACAACTGCCCAGGTAGCACCATTGCTGGTGATCTGTGAAGCACACTCCAAATAGCAAACTAAAAAGAGGACAATGCATGTTGCACTCTGCATAGTTCCCTGCTCTGGAAACTTTTCTGTTCTCACAGGAGAGCAAATACACCTCATGCTTTCAGAACCATTATTGATCTTAAGCAGAAGATATTAAAGCAATTTCAGTTTAATACTTAGAAGACTCGGCTTCCAGTTCATACATTTTTAACTATAAAATATATTCCCATGAAAGATAATTTGTAAAAAACAGAAAAATAATAATTTTAGTCATCCACAACCTCAGCACAAATAAGCCCTATGAATACTTTAATGTATTTTCTCCAAATCTTTTTTCTCTGTGGAGATTCTGTTTTATGTTTTTAAAGTCATTAAATACCTCAATTTTTAATTGGGAAAATGTGGGCAAAAGCTCCTAGTGTGGGTTTCTGTGAAGGAATGGGTGAGACAGAGTAAGCAGATTTAACATTGGCTAGTTTAAATAATTTCACGTGGACTTTGTAATATAGGTGTCTGGGATCTGGTCCCATGGTGATTAGGGCAGGAGACTGCTGGTCTCCTAGAATAAAAGCTTGGGGAAGGAGGTAGTGAGTGTATGGGTGTTGCTTGGCTGGCTCACATATGAAAAGTCCACTCACAGGCAAGTTGTTTGCTCTACCTAGGAATTAGTCAATCTGGGATAGTCAGTTCATTTGGGATTAGCAAGACCCCAAGATGTTAAAACATCCAAAATATAAAATATTAAAGCATGATTAATGCAAAACAATGCAAGCAAAGTCTTGGGATGTACTGAGGGTTTGGGCTTCTCCTTTTACAATGTGATTGACCATATTGAGAAGAGCTCAAGTAGCCAGAACTGCAGAACATCCAGATGTGGAGCAGACCTGAGAGGCCAGGAGCTAGGCCTGGCCCAGCTAACGTTCAACCAGAAGTGAAGCCAAACCCCAGCCAACACACATAAGAGAGAAATTGATGCTTATTGCTTCATGTCTCCGAGATTTTGTAGTCATGATATACAGCAGTATCTTGGCAATAATTTGATATGGTAGAAATTAGTGCTCAAGGTGGGGAGCTGCCATAAGAAAATTTCAAAATACATCCTATCTATCAACTTTAGGACTGGGAAGCAGGCAAAAGAGTTATTGTTCTAGAAGGTTGAGAAAATGTTGATTCTTGTTACAGAGTAGTGAAACATTTGTTTTAACTGTTATGTTCAATAAACTAACGGAAAATGAATCTAATAATGTGGTCGGCAAGCAAGCTTCCAGGTCCTATGCTGATAGGGTATGTGAATAGTTAATAATTATATTATATTTGAAAAGTTACAAAAAGAGATGGGTTCATAGAAAAGCATGGCTGATTTGCAAGCACAATTGAACATGAATAAATAGAATCCAGAAATCCTAGATTTCGCAGAAATGAAAAATTAACCTGTATCAAGAAATTTTCTGTCAGCTTGGACTAAGAATGACTATAAAATCTGAGACATAAAAATACCTCTGGATTCTTCTTCCCCCAACTTCTCAGGAAGCACACTAAGAAGGTTGCTTACCAAACAGGCCATGCCCTCTATAGAAGCAGCCAAAGGGCATTTGGACAAAGAAAGATTTCCCAAAGACTGGTGCCAAGAGCCATGGAAATAAATGAACTGGGGTTTGGGGAGTTTACCCAGCAAGCTGTGAAGGAGTCTAATCCAAGTACATTCCCTTCCTCAATATCTGGGAAACTGGATTTCCGAATTGCCATAACTTCATGACTGCTGTGTGCATACCGTTCTTTCCCTAGTAGAATGGGTATCTTGTTCCTGTTCTACTATTGTATGCTGGATATAGGAGAAGAAAACACTTGTTTTTAGTTTAAAGGTCTCTGGACTGAGAGAAATCACATCAAAAGTTGACGTAGTTTCCAAGATACCCCCTGTTCTAGGCTGATACAATCAGGGAATAAGATTTTTGAGGATCTTGGGATAGAGATGAACACAAGTGGGAAAGATTATGAATAATAGTGATGGACAGTAGACTGTAATAGACTGAATTATTGTGCTAATTCTTTATTCCCCTGTGTTGGAATTATACATAGCACATTCTTACCATGTTCTCATGACCCTCAGAGGGGACTTTCCTACCCCTTGACTTTAGGCTAGACCATGTGACTTGTTTTGGCCAATGAGAACATAGCAGACATGATGTGAACCGATGCTCGCAGTGTGTCATAGGGTCACGCTTGATCTTCTGCATTTCCTGAGTCTGCCATGAGAAGAATTTACCCTGGATTGCAGATATACCTTCAACCTGGGCTGCAAAATTAATACAGTCCCCAAATTAAGATGCTTCAACTTAAGATTTTTTGGCTTAACATAGTATAAAAGCAATAGAAATTGTACCTTTAATTTTGAATTTTTATTTTCTCCCCCAGTAAGATACTCTCTTGAGAGTCTAGGCAGTGGAACAAAAACAGAAGCTGACAATCAAACATAATGGTCATAGAAGAAGCAACCAACACCATACAGTGTACTGTGTAATTAAGCTATCATGTTAAGAGAGTTTAGGTATATTAAATGCATTTTCAACTTATCATAAACTTAACACGATCTTAAATCAAGGAGTTTCTATACCATACAATATACCTGAGCCCAGAGCTGCAACCAAGGCCAACTTACCTGAAGCCAAAAGCAGAGCCCCACCCTTGCTAACCTGCCCACATATGCATGAGAAATAAATGTGCGGTTTTAATATTGTATCACCCAGATTTAATGTGTATTTGTTATACAGATGTATTAAGTCAATAGCAGATTAAGACAAATATTTCCCCATGTCATTACATATTCTTTAAAAAGCACTTTTGTAAATATGTCAATTCCATAAAGTATTTTCACTTAAATAGTCATTCCCTGATTTTGAAATATTTAGGTTTTTAGTTTTTGTCAGTTTTTTTGTTTCTATCTTTTGCTTCTTTAACAAGGATATTAGTAATATATTGATGCATAAAATTTTTTTCGTACTTTGGTTTATTTTGGTAGAATTAAGACTGGATAGTAACATTCACTTCGTAGGAAAACTATGAGGAATAAAAGATTTAAAATACTATATATGAAGTGCTAAGCATATTATCTGTTATGTAGTAAGCATTGATAATGATTCTTATTCTTATTTTTTGTTGTAGTCTTAGACATTGGAAATTCAAAGCTCTTGACATGAAGTACAAAGTTGTTTTCCAGAGTTATACTGATTTCCACTGTTGATAGCACCATATTAGTTTAGTTTTGGCACACCATCAAACAGCTGTGTTTTTTTAACCTTGGTTATTTTGACAGATGAGAAGTAGTCTCTCAGTAATACTTTAATTTTGTAGCTTTGATTGCAAGTGAGATATATATATATATATTTTTTTATGAGTTGTCTAACCACTTACATTCTCTCTTCTGTGAATCATCTTTTAACATAACTGCTTCCATCCAGTCATGATGCTGGTCTTTCTCTAGGCTATTAGACTCACCTGATGCCAAAGGCCTAGCTGCTTTCTGTGCTGTGTAGCATGGTGGACACATGAGACTACTGCTTGTATTTCTATTGCCACATGCTAATAGGAAAATATTTTAGATATATTGGTTTCAATAAAATATATTTTTAGATTTTATTTTATCTGTTTCTTTTTGTATTTTAAAAGTAACTACTAGAAAATGTGGGGGGATTCAAGATGGCGGACTAGAGGGTGGCTGCGTTTCGTGTTGCTCCAGGACTCAGGACTCAAGAAGAGGAGATATAGAGAGACTTGGGACCAACTCAAAGCAGCCAGGTGAGTGTCTCCCACTGGGCAGGCGTCCTGGACGGGGCGGTAGCCCCGAAAGCAGGGATCTTTGCGAAGTAGAGCTGCCGGCGAGGCGCCCCTCCCCCCGCCGGAGCAGTGATCACAGACAACTGGGAGCATTGGAGAGGTGGCTGTTCACCACAGCGCTTGGACTCGGCGCAACCCACCCGGGCTCTGGGAGGCTGCCCAAAGGAGAAGGTGCTCGGTGAGCTGTTTGGACTCAAAGCGACCACCCCTGAACACAGGGGGCTGCCCAGAGAAGAAGGAGAAATACGGGCCCGGCACCTCGCTTGGAATTGGAGCAGCTGTGCCAGGGCTCTGGGCGGCTATCCGGTGGAACAGCGTGGTGAGTGGTTTGGTCCCAGAGCATCTGCTCCTGAACACAGGGGGGTTGTCTGGAGAAGGAGGAGGAGCGTGGCGGTGTGCTTGGGCTCGAAGTGACTGCACCAGGGCTACGGGTGGCAGTCGGGACAAGAAGGTGCACAGTGAGTTCTTGGGACTCGTGACGCACCAGATCTCTGGGTGACTGCCTGGTGGAGAAAGAGGTGCATGGTGGGTCACTTGGACTTAGAGCGACCGCACGGAACAACAGGTGGCTGCCGGAGGAAAAGGCGTGTGGCGGGTCACTGGGACTCGGAGCAATTGTAAGGGGCTCCAGGTGGCTGCTCAGAGGAGGGGCCGCATAGCCAGGCGAAAAGTGCAGAGCAGGGTCCTAGACGGCTTCTTGGTGGAAGAGCCCCACAGACAAACTGAGGAGCGGAGCGAAAGCTCCAGGACTGCAGGCAGCTTCTCTGAGGAGAGGCAGCCTAAGGAGATTCGTTTGCGAAGGGTGAGGCTTCCAGGCCCAGGAGGTAGGTCCGGGTCCCTGGGAACATTGCAGAAGAAGGCTGCCCAGCCCAGGCGGTAGTTGTGAATTGAACGGAACCTCTGGGAGGAAAACCGACCAGCGAGACCTCCCCACCGGGTGACTCCTCCCTGTCGGGTAAGGTTCTCCCAAAAGGACTGTAAAATCAGAGACACAGGCCCAAACTGGTCTTGCATCAGCCCACATCCTACTTCCCTTTTGGATGACCATTCATCAGAAAGTGAAGGTACCTCTGCCCACTAGCAGGGAATATACCCCACCGGAAGGCCACCA
Organism: Sciurus vulgaris; assembly: GCF_902686455.1. Classification (NCBI taxonomy): domain Eukaryota; kingdom Metazoa; phylum Chordata; class Mammalia; order Rodentia; family Sciuridae; genus Sciurus; species Sciurus vulgaris. Next base: position 105,545,014 of record NC_136472.1, read on the forward strand.
CCCCTAGGGAGTCAGCTCCCTTGTGGAGCACTGCATTATCAACTTCCTCCAAGATTTCAGACTACTGAAGACTAAGAGGGGATATAATAGAAATCTTCAGGGATATTATAAGACAATAGAGAAAATCTGCAATATCACAGTGGTCAACTGATACCTGAACAATATGAGAAAACAAGGAAAGAAAATGCTGCAAACAAATCTAGATGTTACATCAATGAAACCCAACGAGAGCATGGCAGAAGAAATGACAGAAAGGGAGTTCAGAATGTACATAATTAAAATGCTCAGGGAAGCAAATGACGAGATGCAAGAGCAAATGCAGGCACTGAATGATCGCACCAATCGACAGTTAAAAGAGCAAATACAGGAAGCAAAAGATCATTTCAATAAAGAGTTAGAGATATTGAAAAAAAACCAAACAGAAATCCTTGAAATGAAGGAAACAATAAACCAAATTAAGAACTCCATAGAAAGCATAACCAATAGAATAGAACACCTGGAAGACAGAACATCAGACATTGAAGATAAAATATTTAACCTTGAAAACAAAGTTGAACAAACAGAGAAGATGGTAAGAAATCATGAACAGAATCTACAAGAACTATGGGATATCATGAAGAGGCCAAATTTAAGAATTATTGGAATTGAGGAAGGCTTAGAGAAACAGACCAAAGGAACGAACAATCTATTCAATGAAATACTATCAGAAAATTTCCCAAATCTGAAGAATGAAATGGAAGATCAAGTACAAGAGGCTTATAGGACTCCAAATATACAAAATTACAACAGACCCACACCAAGGCACATTATAATGAAAAGGCCCAACATACAAAATAAAGACAGAATTTTAAAGGCCACAAGAGAGAGGAATCAAATTACATTCAGGGGGAAACCAATACGGATATCAGCAGATTTTTCAATCCAGACCCTAAAAGCTAGAAGGGCCTGGAACAACATTTTTCAAGCCCTGAAAGAAAATGGGTGCCAACCAAGAATCTTATACCCAGCAAAACTTACCTTCAAATTTGATGATGAAATAAAATCCTTCCATGATAAACAAAAGCTAAAAGAATTTACAAAAAGAAAGCCAGCATTACAGAACATTCTCAGCAAAATATTCCATGAGGAAGAGATGAAAAACAAAGAAACAAATCAGCAATGGGAGGAACTATCCTAAAGAAATTGTCAAATAAAGGAAGAACCAAGTCATCTCAAAATAAATAAATAAATAAATAAATAAATAAATAAATAAATAAATAAATAAATAAAATGAACCAAATGACCAGGAATATTAATCATATCTCAATAATAACCCTGAATATTAATGGCCTGAACTCATCAATCAAAAGACATAGACTGGCAGATTGGATCAAAAAGAAAGATCCAACAATATGTTGCCTGCAAGAGACTCACCTCGTAGAAAGAGATACCCATAGACTAAAGGTGAAAGGATGGGGGAAAACATACCATGCACATGGACTCAGCAAAAAAGCTGGGTTATCCATCCTCATTTCAGATAATGTGGACTTCAAGTCAAAACTAGTCAGAAGGGATAAAGAAGGACATTACATACTGCTTAAGGGAACCATAAATCAGCAAGACATAACAATCATAAACATCTATGCCCCAAACAGTGGCTCATCCATGTATGTCAAACAAATCCTTCTCAATTTCAGAAACCAAATAGACCATAACACAATAATACTAGGTGATTTTAACACGCCTCTCTCACCACTGGACAGATCTTCCAAACAAAAATTGAACAAAGAAACCATAGATCTCAATAACACAATCAATAATTTAGACTTAACGGACATTTATAGAATATACCATCCAACCAAGAGTGAATACACTTTCTTCTCAGCAGCACATGGATCCTTCTCTAAAATAGACCATATATTATGCCACAAAGCTAATGTAAGCAAATACAAGAAGATAGAGACACTACCTTGTATTCTATCAGATCATAATGGATTGAAGTTAGAAATAAATGAAAGAGTAAAAAACAGAAGCTACTCCAACACCTGGAGATTAAACAATATGCTATTACATGATGAATGGATAACAGAAGATATTAGGAAGGAAATTAAGAAATTCTTAGAGGTAAATGAGAACAAAGAAACATCATATCAAAATCGTTGGGACACTATGAAAGCAGTACTTAGAGGAAAATTTATTTCATGGAGCGCATTCAATAAAAGAAGTAAAAATCAACAAATAAACAACCTAACACTACAGCTCAAAGCCCTAGAAAAAGAAGAACAGACCAACACCAAAAGTAGTAGAAGACAGGAAATAGTTAAACTCAGAGCTGAAATCAACGAAATTGAAACAAAAGAAACTATACAAAAAATTGACAAAATAAATAGTTGGTTCTTTGAAAAAATAAACAAAATTGATAAACCCTTAGCCACTCTAACAAAGAGAAGACGAGAGAAAACCCAAATCACCAAAATTCGGAATGAACAAGGAAATATCACAACAGACAGGATTGAAATACAAAACATAATTAGAAGCTATTTTGAAAATCTATATTCTAACCAAATAGAAAATTTCGAAGACATCAACAGGTTTCTAGAGACATATGAATTGCCTAAATTGAACGAGGAGGACATACACAATTTAAATAGAACAATTTCAAGTAATGAAGTAGAAGAGGTCATCAAAAGCCTACCAACAAAGAAAAGTCCGGGACCAGATGGGTTCTCAGCCGAGTTCTACAAAATCTTTAAAGAAGAGCTCATTCCAATACTTCTCAAAGTATTCCATGAAATAGAAGAGGAGGGTACCCTCCCAAACTCATTCTATGAAACCAATATTACCCTGATACCCAAGCCAGACAGAGACAAATCGAGGAAAGAAAATTTCAGACCGATATCATTAATGAACATTGACGCGACAATTCTCAATAAAATTTTAGCAAATCGCATACAAAAATATATTAAAAAGATAGTGCACCACGATCAAGTGGGTTTTATCCCAGGGATGCAAGTTTGGTTCAACATCCAGAAATCAATAAATGTAATTCACCATATCAATAGACTTAAAGTCAAGAATCACATGATTATTTCAATAGATGCAGAAAAAGCATTTGATAAAATACAACACCCCTTCATGCTCAAAACACTAGAAAAAATAGGGATAGTGGGAACATTCCTTAACATTGTAAAGGCCATCTATGCTAAGCCCATGGCTAATATCATTCTAAACGGTGAAAAACTGAAAGCATTCCCCCTAAAAACTGGAACAAGGGAGGGATGCCCTCTTTCACCACTCCTATTCAATATCATTCTTGAGACTCTAGCCAGAGCAATTAGACAGACCAAGGAAATTAAAGGAATACGAATAGGAAAAGAAGAACTCAAACTATCCCTATTTGCGGATGATATGATTATATACTTAGAGGAACCAGGAAATTCCACCAGAAAACTGTTAGAACTCATAAGTGAATTCAGTAAAGTGGCAGGTTACAAGATCAATGCTCATAAATCCAATGCATTTTTATACATAAGTGATGAATCCTCAGAAAGAGAAATTATGAAAACTACCCCATTCACCATAGCATCGAAAAAAATAAAATACTTGGGAATCAATCTCACAAAAGAGGTGAAAGACCTCTACAATGAGAACTACAGAACACTAAAGAAAGATATTAAAGAAAACCTTAGAAGATGGAAAGATCTCCCATGTTCTTGGATAGGAAGAATTAATACTGTCAAAATGGCCATACTACCAAAAGTGCTATACAGATTCAATGCAATTCCAATTAAAATCCCAATGACATACCTTACAGAAATAGAGCAAGCAATCATGAAATTCATCTGGAAGAATAAGAAACCCAGAATAGCTAAAGCAATCCTTCGCAGGAAAAATGAAGCAGGGGGTATCGCAATACCCGAACTTCAACTTTATTACAAAGCAATAGTAACAAAGACGGCATGGTACTGGTACCAAAATAGACAGGTAGATCAATGGTACAGAATAGAGGACACGGACACAAACCCAAATAAATACAACTTTCTAATACTAGACAAAGGCGCCAAAAATATGCAATGGAGAAAAGATAGCTTCTTCAACAAATGGTGCTGGGAGAATTGGAAATCCATATGCAACAGAATGAAACTAAACCCATATCTCTCACCCTGCACAAAACTCAACTCAAAATGGATTAAGGACCTTGGAATCAGACCAGAGACTCTGCAGATTATAGAAGAAAAAGTAGGTCCCGATCTTCAACATGTCGGCCTAGGACCAGACTTCCTCAACAGGACTCCCATAGCACAAGAAATAAAAGCAAGAATCAATAACTGGGATAGATTCAAACTAAAAAGCTTTCTCTCAGCAAAGGAAACTATCAGTAATGTGAAGAAAGAGCCTACAGAGTGGGAGAATATCTTTGCCAATCATACTTCAGATAGAGCACTAATCTCCAGAATCTATAAAGAACTCAAAAAACTCTACACCAAGAATACAAATAATCCAATCGACAAATGGGCTAAGGAAATGAACAGAAGAAGATGTACAAGCAATCAATAAACATATGAAAAAATGTTCAACATCTCTAGTAATAAGAGAAATGCAAATCAAAACCACCCTAAGATTCCATCTCACCCCCAATTAGAATGGCGATTATCAAAAATACAAGCAACAGGTGTTGGCGAGGATGTGGGGAGAAAGGTACACTCATACATTGCTGGTGGGGCTGCAAATTAGTGCAGCCACTCTGGAAAGCAGTGTGGAGATTCCTTAGAAAACTTGGAATGGACCCTCCATTTGACCCAGCTATCCCACTCCTTGGCCTATACCCAAAGGACTTAAAATCAGCATACTACAGAGATACAGCCACATCAATGTTCATAGCTGCTCAATTCACAATAGCCAGACTATGGAACCAACCTAGATGCCCTTCAATTGACGAGTGGATAAAGAAAATGTGGTATATATACACAATGGAATATTACTGAGCCATAAAGAATGACAAAATTATGGCATTTGCAGGCAAATGGATGAAATTGGAGAATATCATGCTAAGTGAGATAAGCCAATCTCAAAAAGACAAGGGACGAATGATATCGCTAATAAGTGGAGGATGACACATAATGGGGGGGAGGGAAGGGTTAGTGTTAGGGTTAGAGTTAGGGTTAGGGAGGGGGGCAAGTATGGAGGAAGAAAGTACTGTATAGAGGGTAAAGAGGGGTGGGAGGGGTGGGGGGAAGGGGAAAAAATAACAGAATGAATCAAACAAAAAAAAATAAAATAAAATGTAAAATCCACATGTATTAGAATGAGGAATCCCATTTTGGTAAATACAATAGAAATAAAAATACTGATGTTGAAAAGGGAAAATATTTTGATCATAAAGAATTATTTTAAAATCAGCATATTTAGAATGATTTCCTTGGTTCCAAGTACTACTAAGACCAGGTAACTCTAAAGAGCTCTCTTAAATCAGAAGACAAGGCTAGACCTTGAAGGGCAGCTAAAAGTCTTTTCCATATGTCTTCATTAACATAGACAATTGTAGTTGAGAATGATACTTATGCTTTCCCTCTTTAGTGCCTGAATTTTAGGTGCCAATGTACGTAGCTAAGAGACTATATTTTTCAAATCCCCTATATAGCTGGGTGTGACTACGTGATTAAATTACAGCCAATGAGATATAAGTAGAAGTAACCTATAGAATATATCTGTAAAGAAGTCTGATTCTCTTAGAAGTGCTATTACACTTTTTGCCCTCCACCCTTTCTTCCTTCCTGGAAGCACAGGTAAGGTGACTAGAGATCATAGCCATTGATGATTAACTGACCTTGAGACTAGAAAGCAGTTCAAAGGAAGGTAAACAAAAGGGGCATGTGTCCCTCATGACCATGGAGTGCCATATTAGCCATGGACTGTCCACCTCCAGACTTATTTTACATGAGAGAAAAAATAACCTTCATTGTATAAGCCACTATAATTTGGCATTTTGGGTTATAAGCAGCTGAATCTAATTATAATTGATAATACCCTAATGTAATGTTAAATGCAAAAAAATAAGTCACTGTTATCTGAAGAATATAAATACAAATGTTTGTTTACAGGAAATGAGCCAGTAATTCAGGAGGATGGATTAGTAAAAATACATAAATAATAGATAATGGAGAGGACTTGTTATATTGGTGTTTTCAATCATAATGCCAGAAGGTGAATCCTGAACACCATAATCCTAAATGTCAAAATACCAAAAGAATAAAATCTCGAATGTTGACATTCTTAACACTGGGGGGGGCATAAAAGATCCATAAAAAGAGTAGGGAGAAAGGCAAATTCTGGAGAAGGGATTAGTGCATTGTTGGTGGTACACAGGATACTTACATCATGTAACAGAAGGAATGCCTCGTAATCTGATAAAGCATTATTTTTAATCTATCTTCTGTTTGCAGAAGTTGGGTGTGAGTCTGAATTGATGGAGGTGGAGAAAATCTGCCATAATTGAGGGCAGGCAACATTCAATCAGCCAGTACTGGAAAGACCAAGTACAGAAGGTGAATTGATCTGTCTTTGGGAACTAAATTAGAGTTTTCTTCTGCTGCCTTGTATATCAGAACTTGAGGCTCCCCAGGCTTTGGACTCCAGGACATACATCAAGGATCCCTGAGTCCTCAGTCTTTGAGGCACTAACTAAAAGTTACACACACCATCAGATTCCCTGGTCCTGAGGCCTTTGGACTTGGACCAAGTCAAATCTACCAGGATCTTGGCTATTCAAACAATGGCATTAGTGGTTGATAACCCATCACATTTTTGGAACATCTTGTCAAAAGACTTAGGTTGTCTGTCACAATATTTCAGATGACCATAGTTACAAAACTGGGTGCACACAATTACCAATCATAGTGTTATGCATTTGCATATTTTGCTTCTTGAATTATTTTTATACATATTGTTCATCTGCTCATAATTCTTATGCCTTTGTAACTGCCGTTAGTTCATGTTTGCAAAAATGGATGTTATTATTGCCTGTTATGTAAGGTGACTTGTGAAGGGTTGTCATGTTTTTATGTTTTTGAAATAAAAACCCTTTCAAAATGTAAAAAAAACAAAAATAAAAAAATTAAAAAAAAGAAAAAGTAAGTCCTGATCTTCAACATGTCGGGCTAGGACCAGACTTCCTCAACAGGACTCCCATAGCACAAGAAATAAAAGCAAGAATCAATAACTGGGATAGATTCAAACTAAAAAACTTTCTCTCAGCAAAGGAAACTATCAGTAATGTGAAGAAAGAGCCTACAGAGTGGGAGAATATCTTTGCCAATCATACTTCAGATAGAGCACTAATCTCCAGAATCTATAAAGAACTCAAAAAACTCTACACCAAGAATACAAATAATCCAATCGACAAATGGGCTAAGGAAATGAACAGACACTTCACAGAAGAAGATGTACAAGCAATCAATAAACATATGAAAAAATGTTCAACATCTCTAGTAATAAGAGAAATGCAAATCAAAACCACCCTAAGATTCCATCTCACCCCAATTAGAATGGCGATTATCAAGAATACGAGCAACAACAGGTGTTGGCGAGGATGTGGGGAGAAAGGTACACTCATACATTGCTGGTGGGGCTGCAAATTAGTGCAGCCACTCTGGAAAGCAGTGTGGAGGTTCCTTAGAAAACTTGGAATGGACCCTCCATTTGACCCAGCTATCCCACTCCTTGGCCTATACCCAAAGGACTTAAAATCAGCATACTACAGAGATACAGCCACATCAATGTTCATAGCTGCTCAATTCACAATAGCCAGACTATGGAACCAACCTAGATGCCCTTCAATTGATGAGTGGATAAAGAAAATGTGGTATATATACACAATGGAATATTACTCAGCCATAAAGAATGACAAAATTATGGCATTTGCAGGCAAATGGATGAAATTGGAGAATATCATGCTAAGTGAGATAAGCCAATCTAAAAAAGCCAAAGGACGAATGATATTGCTAATAAGTGGAGGATGACACATAAAGGGGGGGAGGGAAGGGTTAATGTTAGGGTTAGAGTTAGGGTTAGGGAGGGGGGCAAGTATGGAGGAAGAAAGTACTGTATAGAGGGTAAAGAGGGGTGGGAGGGGTGGGCGGAAGGGAAAAAATAACAGAATGAATCAAACAACATTACTCTATGTAAATTTATGATTACACAAATGGTATACCTTTACGCCATGTACAAACAGAGAAACAACATGTATCCCATTTGTTTACAATAAAAAAAAAGAAACCAGAAAAGAAAAAAAAAAAAAAGAAAATGTTAAATTTCATATTTCTGTTAGACAGCTCTAGTTAAACCTTTGAGTATCACTTGCTCTGAAATTCTCTGGTGTCAAAACTCTCACTGTCCTCACCCTCTTGTTGGGCTCTCCTCTTATTGCATGGTCCTTTTTCCTGTGATCTGTTGTCAAACCTTTTAGATAATGCTGCTGAGTTCAAATCTCTCTCCTCCAAGTCTCTGCTACATCTTACCTCCTCCTAATTCACTTTCCATCCTGCTGTGATGAATCCTCCCACATCTCACAATACATGTCGATATTCATGTATATATGCCTGGATGAAATGGCAAACTAGATAAGAATTTTAAACCCTACATATGATTTAAACAGATTATATTCACTATTATGTATATGTTCATATTCTATTTTTGTATCTTAATTATATAGATAATATATGTTTATATTCTATGTATTTTTTTAATCATTCGAACATGAATTTTTCAATGCTGAGTTATTTTATATTATAATATTGAAAGGCCACAAACACACAAGGTTAATAAACAATCTCATATGTTTTGCAAATTCCCCTGCCTCTGCCCACACTTTGCAATGCAACCCTAAATCCTCACAAACCACATTACTGAAGACAATCAAAGGTTATGCCTGTAGTCCCTAATGCTCAAAAGTTTCCCCAACACCAGCTCTAATTAACCAAAATGTCAGAGACATTTACTCATAATTCCTGGGGATTTTTTAGTCTACAGGGTAAGGTGGGTATTGGTTAATTTACCTGGCTAGGGTAGAATTTTTTTTTAAAAACAACTATAAATGATTTAAGAAGAAGCATTCTGTAATGCTAATGCCAGGTAGAATTCTAAATGTATTGAAAAGGATTAGCATAAGTGACTTGGAAATTCAACCTCATTTTGTAGTTCTATGATCTTTCTTGTTGTCTGAATTCATGATCATGGGGTTAATTTGCCCTTGGGAAATATCTGTAACACTTCTTCCAGTGCTCCTGACCCAACCCATACCCAGCATGCTTCTTATCCAGCTCCCCTGACATCCAGAGCACACAGGGAATTCAAACCAATTTGGATATGTAAGCACGTGTAATAATAAGCTCAAGTGGACTCTTGGGGTGTTCTCCAGCTGCTGCTCAGCTCCCTGCAACTAGTTTTCTATGTACCTTTGAGAGATGCTGAGAACAACCTGTTGGCAGTTAACCTGTTAACAGTTTAGCCTTTGTCTGTTCATACTGGCTATGAGCCCAGCTCCAAGGAGCTACATAAAGGTGATGAAGGAACTATTTCCTTCCTTCTAAGACTCAGTGGAGACACACTTCCCCAGCTGAGGAGGGGTATTGGACAGGCTTTGAATCAGTGTATTTTTAAAACATTCATTATTCTGACAATGGAGTTCCATGAAATTAGCTTTTATTCCTTTTATGCAAGTCAAATAGAAATTTCCCCAAACACATTAGAGCACCAGAAAGTAAATAACTATTGCCTTGTTTTATGCATATGAGAAATTTCTGTGAAGATGCCTAAATATTTTGATTATTTTAAAAGTAGATGAGCTGATGTATTTACAACATCAAAGTACTTTTCTGATTGAAACTGTTTCAAAATTGCTACATAAAAGGTAGGACATTCATCTTAAGTAGCAATGTGAAAATGGTTGCTTTGGTATTCTGAGGCTTTCAGAATCTGATTTAAATATCAGAGTGATCAATTTGGTGGGTGTGAGGGAAGGGCCTTGCTCTGGATTTAATAGTTGTACCAAATGTAAAATTATCTGCTGTACCTAGTGGGTATGTAATGATAATGAATAATACCAGAAAATTTAGAATGGCAATGTTCTTTCACCTACACGGTCTCATTGAATCTTCAAAGCATATGTCTGGGAGATTGAGACCATTTGCATTTATTACTGATGTTACTGAAGATGAGACTTCCTTCACAGTTTCTTATAAAGATCTAAGAATAGCTCATCTTTTGAGTTTAGTCATATCCTCTCAGGTCAGAAGTCCTGCAGATTGAGCTTGAGCTATTTTTAGGTGGAGTTCCAAAATGCAGTTGCAATTCAGTGTCAGAAGTATATGCCTTTTTAGTTCAGCAGTTGGTGGTTTTGCTTCATGCTCTTCTCCATTTCCAAACTCCTGGAACAATAGCATAAGGTGTTTGAGACATTGCTTATAGTTTGGATCTTATGTGTGGTAAAGGCTTGATCCCCAACATGGTTTTTTTGGGAGGTGATGGAACCTTTAAGAGGTAGGTTCTAGTGGGAGGTCTTTAGGGTTAGTGTGCCTTCAAAGGGGATAGTGGGATCCTGGTTTCTTCTTTTCACTGTCTTTTCATCCTCTGGCCAGGAGATAAGCAGTTTTGCCTTGCCACATGCTACCACCACGATGTTCTGCCTTGCCACAGGCCCAAAAACAATGGTGCCAATCAAACCTCCAAAATTCTCAATTAAAACAAACCTTTCCTCTTTAAAAGTTGATTATCTGAGATATTTATTGTAGTAATGGAAAGCCACTAACACAGCTGGATTTTTCATGTACTCCATCTCTCCAAAGTGATTGTAAGCCCCTTGGGTTTTACAGTATATAAAACCTTAGCGCAAGGTTCTGGACAACTAATATCAACCAAGGTTCCTTGATAGTTTGGTTCTGTAAAATTTCAGAGTCCACCATAATGCATTATAATATTGACCTCAATGCAGAAAACCAGGAGTCACTAAGGACTGAGACACCCTAATTAGTCACTAACAGAGGAGAAATTGGAGCTGAGCAACAGTCAGGCATAGCCAGGAAGAGAAGTAAGAATCCCCCATTAAATGACTTGAGAGTTCAAGAAAAGAAGCACAGTTTATAGTTTGGTTACTATTATTTCTTCAGAATCTTTCCAAGCATTTTCAAAGTTAGAGGACCAAAGCCCTTTTTCTTAGCATCTGACCAACTGCTGCCATCTGCATCAGAAGTTATCCCCATGGTTTTCCTCATCATTGCTGGCAGCACAAACCTCCTGGCTTTGCCTGACAATGACAACATTATAGAATCTTCAATTTAGGGGAATGCTTTAATGTAAACATCCTAGCCCATACCTAATTGTCTAATTTTGTTGCCACAAGAATTAAGAATGTAATGTGGTTGTAGTCATCATTATTTTGGTACTTTTTTTTTTTTTCTGGTCTTTCCCCCCTTAAAAGGAAATTAAGGAATTCTTGATTCATTGCTTCAAGGAGGCACAAAGCTGGTCAGAAAGTAGAAATAGCCAATGAGAACTTTTTGTCTCTTGTGTTTTTAAAGAGCATGATATGTAGACAAAATATGTGGGAGGAGCAGAGATCAGAAAGAATCATTTCCTCCACTCCCTGCCTAGAACAGGATTCTCTGAGATTGATGATAAAGAAAAGAGGAGGCAATGAGAGTAGACAGAATGATGGATTCAGAAGCCATATTCTCTTCTTTATGGACAGTTCCCCAAGGGAGGTAACAATATGTCAAAGAGAAGATGACTTCATGAAGAGTCCAGAGATACTGGTCATCACCTCATAAAGAGTCCTTCCCGTAAGTGATACAGCAAAAGGTGTGTGAGCCTCCAGTCCTAAGGGCCATGCTGCAGGTCAAATGTGTCTCAGGGTAATTCAATGGGAACGAAGGATCAAAGGACAAGAAATCTTCCCGCTCCCTCAATTTGCAGGCCAAGGCACTGTATAAATCCTCCAGGGCCTTTGTCTCAACCCCAGGGAAGAAGGCAGAAACCAAAAATGATCTGAGATTGTTACCCTCAGATGCCGGCACAAAGATTAAACATCAAATTAAATAAAGCTGGGTGTAATGGTGCACACCTGTGATCCCAACTACTCAGAAGCCTGAGGCAGGAGGCTCTCAAGTTCAAGGCCAGCCTGGGCACTTAGTGAGACCCTGTCTCAAATAAGAAGGGCTGGGAATGTAGCTCAGTGGTAGAGTACCCCTAGGTTCAATATTCAGTACTGAAAAAGAAAGCATAAAATTAAATTGAGTAAGAGGAAATATTAGGTTTATATTTCTAGATCAGTGAAATATATAGACTGTAATTCATAGGTCTACTGTACAGATAAAACACATACAACATTTAGCACAAAAACGTACTCAATAAATGTTATTTATATGATTATTGGTGATACTATGAGTAAATTGAAAGTCCACTATAAAATCTGAAAGATACTTTCAACTTGTCAGTTCACTTCCATGTTGTTCACATATATCCAGATAGGAAAAAAGACACATTGGTTTGCTCTTTCCTCTTTTAAAAAATTCATTCTTAAGAAAAAAAGAATGTTAAAGACACATCACTAGGGGAAAGAGACAAAAAAAAAAAGATGACAGAGGTTAAATCTTGGTTCATTCCACAGGAAGTAGTACTTGTCTCTATTTCATCCAGCACACTGACAATTTCTTGGCAAAGTATAAGAAAATATACACATTCCTATTAAATATTTCATTCTGCTAGATTTTATCATTTATTCTAGCTGTGCTGTTTCTGAGTCTCAATTTAAAGAACCAATATTTTGTTTGCCCACACAACATATTAGCTTAAATGTAATCACTTTATGATTTTACTTCTTCAACAACTTTTTTTCCATCTCACTTATTCTCCCATTTTACCATCTCAGCAAATCTCTCATTTTTAGATCATGGGGTACATCTGCCTTTTTCTCTGCTACTCCCCGAGAGCTGAGGGCTGCTGGAGAAAAATCCCTGATTGGGGCCGACTGGTGTCACAACCAAAGCCTGGCTTCCAAAGGCAGCTGGGCCCTTAGCTCTTTGCAGAAGTTTCCTACCAGCTCTCTTCTGATGTCCTCACCTCTAGTTCTCAGTCATCTTTGCGAGCTCTTTTCCTTCTATTTTTAAATATTTGTGCTCCCTGCATTCTAACTTTGGCTCTCATTCAACACACTCCTCCTGAGAAAACTCAGCCACTGTGTTACTTTTAACAACCACACAAGCTAATGATTCCCAGATCCTTGTCTCTGGTCCAAGGCCTTCTGAGCTCCATGTCTGTACATTAATAGACATTCTCACCTGTGTCATTAACACTTTTAAAACACAGGTCCAAAAATTAACTCCTTTTTTTTTTTTTTCACCCCATCCAGAACTGTATTTTTTATTTTAATAAACACTGTGACTATTGTGGTTTGCATACCTGGTCAGATCTCTGCCCTATGCTCTCTAGAATGTTTAGTTCTAACCCATGTTCATTAGCAAGTGATGATATTGCCTATTTCTTCAATAAAGTGAGAAAAACAATATGCCTGCACCTAATTCATATTCAGTGAATGTTTGCTAAATAAGTTAATCACTTCCATGTCCATTGGCTTAATTAATCTTCTCAGAAAAGAAAATGAATATAGTGAAAAGACTTACACTTAAGAACTAGTGCCAACCCTTTAGAATCATTCTTTCCTTTCCTAACCGTTCACTAAAATATCCGTTTAATATTTCACTTGGGGTGAACATAAACTAATTGGTTTATAATTCATGAAAAGTTATGAGAATAAGTAGATTCTTCCTCCTGTCCTTTTTGGAAATCAGAATACAAGCAGGCCTCTGTGTTAAGGTGTGGGCACACTCATGCTAGGTGATTTCTCAGAAGTTGTCACTTGTGGCTATACAACCCTTTTGTCCAATAGCCTATGACATGATTTAGGCCAACATGGCTAATATGCATTCATTTGCATAGCTCTCTTTCTATTAATGTCAACTGGTTTAGATAGCTTTCAGAGTCTTATATTCTTCCTACTGTATTTATTCTTCCCTTCTCACCGAAACACTTCTCTTGATCAAGAAGGAAAAAAAATTAAAACATCAGTTCAATGGTTCTGGGTTGTTGTGTTTTTTTTCCCTAATTTTAGTTAACACTGCACAATTTTCCTTAAGCAGTAGGAATGCCTTACTTTTTTTTACTTAAAAAATTACTTTCAAACTCCACTTTTGTTGTCCTTTGTACTTTTTGCAAACCTCCACTCTGTGTTCCACTCTCTCTGAGTCAGTTTTTCCAGGTTCCTAATTCCATTTCTGCTTAGTTTTCTTTCTCACTGTCTGACCTATGATCATATCATATTAAAATCTCTATTAAAGTGTCAATAACAACATGGGCACATAACAGGTATTGAGCATTTATTATGTAGTAGGCACATCACATTTACTCTTAATTTCACAATAACCCAGTGAAATGAGTATCATTGAAATCCCTTTGTTTTAGATGCGGAATAAGACTTAATGAGATTCAGAACTTTCCCAGTGTCACAGAGCTGATATATAGCAGGGCCATGGGCTGAAGCCCAGGTTGGAATGCCTGAAAACCAAAAAGCCCCATTGCCCAGGCTTATTCTTTTTTCTATGTTAAAATTACTATGGGAAAGAGCTCACAAACATGTCTCCAGAAGCCACATAGGAAATGCACATGACTGAAAAAGGGCCAAGTTTTTACCTGGTAAACATGTTGAAATGATCTTTGTTTCCACAAAGTAAATATTTCTCCTGATTAGTTGGTTGGTTTGTTGGTTGGTTGGTTTTAATTCCCACTTTTAGGAGAGACACATAAGGAGAAATATTTCTCCAAGTATATCAAAAGTAATGATACAAGCTTGGTGATAAATGGTAGTGAATACACTGGTCAGGAAATCAACAAGTAGAAGCACTGTGCTGAGCTGGAAAGCATGTTTCCAACCTCAGTGGTTCCAGGGCACAAATCCCTGGCCAGCAGTAGCAACATCACCTGGGAGCTTGATAGCAATGCAAACTGAGGGACCCATCCTATACCGGGTAGATGAGAAACTTCAACATAGGGCACAGCAATCTGTGGTTTCACAAGTCAAGGGTTACAGATGATTCTGATACATGCTCAGGTTTCAGAAATTCTGCTGTCCCTGTAGGAAATACCTCCCACTTGGCACCAATTTGATTGTTACCAAGTGGAAAATATGGACCGCGGTTCATCAGAACTTCCCAAGTTTAAAGGGAAATTAGGAGTCTCAATTATTTTCATTCTATTTTTAAATAGTGCCTAAAATATTACTAATACTGTATGGGCTCAATAAAGCATGTGTAGGCTAGTTCTGTTCTACAGACCACTGGTTAATGACCTCATGGTAAAATCTAAGTAATTTTTGAGGGTTGGTGTTGTGACTCAGTGGTAGAGTACACGCTAGGGCATGTGTGAGGCACTGGGTTCAATTCTCAGCACTGCATATAAATAAATGAATAAAAGTGCATCAACAACTAAAAAAATTTAATAAATAAATACATAAATAAATCATTGTAGACATTGGTATTTCTTTATTAGTACTTATTGAAATCTCAGTTGACCCAACAAATTTGTCTCCTTTTCATTATAACCATTGATGTTCAGAAAAGTGATCTACTCATTTTGCAATAACATTTGATGGAGTTTGTTTTGATCAAAGTTTTTTTACTTTGCTAAGAATTATCAAGATATGATTCATGTTTGAACCGTAATTTGAACTACTATGGAACAAAACATTGGCTCTAAGGGTTAAACCAACATTTGCGAACGAACATATTTTGTAAAACTCTTTTTTTGTTTAAATAATGGTGGTGGTGGTGGTGGTGGTGTGTGTGTGTACATGTGTGTGTTTAGGACATGTTGAAGACTTTCAAGTTAATTAAATCAAATTCTGTGTTTTAATCAGCTCATTAAAGGGCTCTATCCATTGTATGATTTCAAAGTTGGGCAAATGCCTCTGAGAACCTATCAAGGCAAAGGGCGTGGGGAAGAGTGTCCATGGAAAGGAAACATAATGCATGAAGGACCCAAATAGAAAGGTTAGCATATTTCAGAATGTAAGATTGCTGAGGGAAATTGCCCAGTATAAGGCTGGAGAAGTGGAGAAGGACCAAATTATGGAATGCCTTGAAGACATCACTATCACTAAGGATTTGGAGTTACTATGAACACAACGGGGAACTACTGACATTTATCAATCCAGTTATGATTCCCTAAAAACTTAATCTTTAAAAGACCAGTTTGCTTGTACTATGGAAACTCCATGGAAAAGAGGAGATGTGAAGCAGATCAGTTAGAAAGGTTCTATGAGTCCTGGTGGGATGTGGTGCTGTGGTGGTAGTGATAAAAATGAAGAGAGTTACACAGATTTAGTAAGTCACAGAAAGTTGAATCAACGTGGCTTTGTGGTTACAGTCAGAATTCAATAAACCAAGAGGCCTCTATGCCAAAGCCTGTCACTGGAATAGGTCTGCAGTATTCATGCTCCAGCCTGTTCTGACTACACAGGCTGGTGCTGCGTAAAAACCCAATATTCTTCCAGCTCCCTCGACTTGCACCTAGACCAGTTGTGGTTTTACAGACCTCATACTCCACATTGTATATCATATACTAACTTGAGAAAGCAACTGCCATTTATAACCTCTTTCTTAAATGAGATTGTGCTGAGTTGTAAAATAATCAACCTTTCTGGAAAATAGCCTATTTAAAAGTTAAATATTCTTTGTCCTTTGTTTACTATGAGACTCCCAGATTTAGAACTCCCAAACTATGTTCTCTTTATTAATTCTAATAAGGTCCAAGCCCTTAAAATTAATTTTTTTACATCTTATTTCCCTTATGAGAACAAGATACATTAGCATGATTTGGTCAAATGGACCTGATAAAGGTCTTCCTGCCCATTAGTCAATCTAAGCCATAGTCTTGACATTAAGCCTACACTGAAACACTGACTTCACATTAATAATTTAGGGCTTCATGTGTTCCCTTAGAAAAATGAACTGAGTCAACATCACATATTCTTATACTTTATTACCATAGTAATGAGAATGTAATAAAGGAACTCCCATAGTCTGCTCATTTCTTTTAAGAACTGGGAATTCAGGATCTCAAATGCCTATCAAAGGAAGACTATGGCACATCTAAATAAAAGGAAATACTAGAGTTGGAAATATGGGCAGAACATAGGCAACACAATGCCTAATATGTATCTTTTGAAGTATAATAATCATTTAGAAATTATTCATCAACTATGAACTACTTTTTCAGCCTGGCAGTGACTATGTGGGGGTTGATCAATACAGTATATACTTATTCCATTAAGTTAAAAGATGAAATGTGGATCAAAACTGAGAATAATACATTTGTGTGGTCCTGGGTAATGACATGTGCTTTCCACTCATTCCTGGACTCATTCCATTTTTTTTTTTCTAGCTTCCTTTGCTTAGGTAAGGCTCAGATTTGTGACTTCATCCCTTCTTTTCTCATGGGCTGTCTTTTGCTATAAACCTAAGTGGAGCTACCCCTGGTTTAGTGGGGTTGAAAGAGAAGTAGGTGGTAGTGAGAGTGGCAGCCTCCAATTATTCCAAGGTAAAAAAAAAAAAAAAAAAATGTTAGCTAGTGTTCCATTACTACTATATCTCCCCGGATTATTAAAACAGATTTGAGATTTAGAATTAATGTTGGGAAAGTATTATCTTTATATTAGATATAGAAACTGCATAGTAATGACGAAATCTGTAGGCAAAAATCATCACCTCTCTGGATACTGTTCCTTAAATAGAACATTCTTGGTTAATGCTTAGTTACATTATAATCAGTAACCATAGCAGCGTATGGATTTGAATATATGCTGTTAAATTCCATATAATTGGCAAAATGTGAAGTTGAATTAATGTAATTTCGTGCTATTTCTTTTTCTGCTCAACAAGGGTAAGTTGATGTGAAGTTGGACCCCCTGTAAAATAGAACTGGAAATTTTTCTCTTGCAAAGGCTGTGGAGAAGCAAACTGAGTAAAGCAATTGAAATTTATATCTGAAAGAGATAGTTACCATATGTGTGAAAAATCTCTAAGACAGGTACTTTACCTAAGTTACAATATTTATTTCTCCCCAAACCTTCTGAGGCTTAGGTATTATTATCACTACTTATGGATAAACTGAAGATTAGGAATGTAAGTAGCTGAGCAAAGGTCATGCAGCTGGTGAGTGAGAGATGCAGGGTGCAAACATCAGTGTATTTCACATTAATATTTCAAACTCCAAATTCTGAATTCCTTTCTAGGACATTTAGTTGCCATATGGGCCATTTTTCAGATGATAGAAACAATCATTTGTTTCCTCCATCATTTTACATATGAGAAAACCACAGCTCAGAGTAATTGTCTTCCCCAAGTCATAGACTTACTTAATGCCACAGAACTCAAACCCAGAACTTCTAAATCCTTTTCCTGGACTCTTTCCATCATGAAGGTGACTGTGACATCCCATTAAGTTCAGTTCCTCATTTTTTAATATGTTATTTGAAATCTTTGATCACCATTAGCTACTTAATCTAGCTGATGTCCAGGGTCACCCTACCTCTTAAAATATAGACAAGACTGATTCTTGTCTTCAACACATGATATTGAAAGTCCAATTTCCTCCCCACAATTTCTGTACGTTTCTCCAGAGCTTTTGCTCTCCTGATCTCTCTTCCTTCAGCTGACTTCTTGCTCTCCACCTGGCATCTTACAGTATTTTCCTTTTTGCCAACTATGTTCTTAAACTAGTAAAAGACTACTTTGCTTAGTTTGACACACAAACAATGAACAAAAAATAATTTGCGTAAAAATTGCATAGTCAATTTTATGGAGCTCAGAGAAGTATTTTGCACTGTTGGTCCATAGGCAAATAGAGCTGAGTAATAGTCAACCCTGTATTATAAAGTCTGTTGGGCAGGCTGTCATATTGCTCAGTCATTCTCTCTCCTGTGTTCTCTCCCTCATTAGTAATTTTGTTTTAAATGCAAAGTAATTCTACCCTCCTCTCCTTCCAGATTCTATCATGAGGTAATTTTTTTCAATCCCAGATTCCCCCTCTAGATATTTTCTTATCAGGAGTGGTGGTGCTTGCCTATCGTCCCAGCTACTTCAGAGGCTGAAGCAGAAGGATCACTTGTTCAGGATCAGCCTGGAAAACACAGCAAAACCTGTCTTTAAAAAACAAAAAAAAAACAAAAAAAAAAAACACTTTTTTTTTAAGGCCATTTATTCCCAAAGCAAATTCTACTTTAACTATTTAAAAGAAAAAACAAAAACAGAAACAAAAAAAAACAAGTAGGATTTTATACTTTTACTACCCACAAACCATACCATGTGTTCTGAGAACTACACAGGGGGATAAAAATCAGCTTTGAAAGACAAGTTAACCTAATGAGGAAATAAATACATTTAACTCGAATTTCTTGTTCAGTTTATCAGCCAATGAAAACAATGTGACCATGTGGCATTAACGATACAATCTGCTCAACATACCTACCACCCAGAACCCTTTGTTTACACCCTGACAGATTTGAGGAAGGCCAAGCTAACAAAAATCCAACTATCACAATTATAAAAACTAGGTAACCTACAATTGGAAAGATGTCTGAAAGCCAAAGAAGGGAGAATTACTAGAAGACCATAGGCCAGAAACAGCTGAGGTTTCAGTCGCTATTTAGGTTTCTGAACTTGAGTCACCAGGGTTCAGTTCTAACAGTTTCCAAGTATCTGTTTAATCTATTTAGTTTTACAGAAAAAGAAAGAGGGAAAAAGAAGAAGAAAGAAACATATAGGGTTTCTGGGGTTTCCATTTCTGACCAGATGGAAAGTATTAACATTTAGAAAGTAACTGACAGTGGAAGTCCATCTAATTTCATGTTACTGTTTTTGTTATGAGTGAAGTCTGTGAAAGAGCAGTCTGCAAAGCAATTTTTTTTTATTAAAAATCATAAATTTACATAGGGCAATGTTGTTTGTTTCATTGTTATTTTTTTTCCCTTCCCCCCCCCCCCCTCCCACCTCCCTCTTTTCCCTCTATACAGTCCTTCCTTCCTCCATTCTTACCACACTCCTTATTCCTAACCCTAAACCTAACCCTAACCCTAATGCTAACCCCTCCTACCCCCCATTATATGTCCTCATCCGCTTTATCAGCGAGATCATTCATCCTTTAGTTTTTGAGATTGGCTTATCTCACTTAGCATGATATCCTCCAATTTCATCCATTTGCCTGCAAATGCCATAATTTTATCATTCTTCATGACAGTAATATTCCATTGTATATATATGCCACAGTTTCTTTATCCATTCATCAACTGAAGGGCATCTAGGTTGGTTCCATAGTCTGGCTATTGGTGAATTGAGCAGCTATGAACATTGATGTGGCTGTATCTCTGTAGTATGCTGATTTTAAGTCCTTTGGGTATAGGCAAGGGAGTGGGATAGCTGGTCAATGGTGTTTCCATTCTAAGCTTTCTGAGGATCTCCATACTGCTTTCCAGAGTGGCTGCACTAATTTGCAACCCCACCAGCAATTATGAGTGTAACCCTTTTCCCCACATCCTCGCCAACACCTATTGTTGCTGGTGTTCTTGATAATTGCCATTCTAATTGGGTGGAGATGAATCTTAGTGGTAGTTTTGATTTGCATTGTCGTCTTATTACTAGAGATGTTGAACATTTTTTCATATATCTGTTGATTGCTTGTACATCTTCTGTGAAGTGTCTGTTCATTTCCCTTAGCCCATTGCTGTTTGATTATTTTGTATTCTTGGTGTAGAGTTTTTTGAGTTCTTTATAGATTCTGGAAATTAGCGCTCTATCTGAAGTATGAGTGGCAAAGATATTCTCTACCACTCTGTAGGCTCTCTCTTCACATTATCTGATGTTTCCTTTGCTGAGAGGAAGCTTTTTAGTTTGATCTATGATGCTGTTCCAGAAGTGCTCCATCCCTTGTTCACAATCCAAAATGAAAAGAGATCCGAAATTCTCCAATTTTTGACTTATCAAGTTTTCTTGCAGCGCCATTAGGTAGCAAACGTGAAATGAACAAGTGTAAAGGCTTTTCCTAGTCATCCCATTCATGAAGTAGTCATGTTTTTCCTGGAGAAACCACAAAATGTTGATTATGGGGAGCTGCTCCACCCGCCACCAAGGGAGATACATAAAATATGGAATTCGGGACCATACCTTTCTAAAGTCTAAGACATCTTGGGTTCTTGGTTTCTAAACAATCTTCTGGCCCAAGGTTTCAGATCATGGATTTACGGGTCTACATCAGACCTACTAGAGAAACTAAGGGCAAAGTGAGGGAAAATGGAGGAAATTTATATGCTTCCTAGGGTCCTATGTTCAGAAGCACCTAATCGAAACTTGTGGTCTGTTCGACAAAGAGAACATTAGATATGGAAACTGTGCTGTAAACGTGTAGAACCATGTAGAAGTTATGGCAAGTGAAATATGAGGAGACCCTGCTCACTCCTCTGGCCAAGGCCAAATTTGCCAACTGAGGTCTTTGGCTCAGCCACTTCTACCTAGGTAGACTGGGAGGCCAGAACATAAGATCTTTTACACTTTTGGTGCAAGTTTTTTCCATGCTCCTCCTTTTATTTTACAAAATATGGCCATTTAAGTCTTTAGGTTTTTTCAACATTCATTTAATTTTCAGGTGAAAAAAAAAAAGGATTACTTAAAAGAAATAAGAGTTGGGGATTATAAGGTATTATGAAACATTTTGCATTTCTCAAACTTGACTAGATATCAGCATCACATGGAAGATTTTTTTCAAACCACTGATCTGTAAACCCACCCAGCCCCGATGAACAAGGAGTGCCAGAGGGGTTAATACTTAGGCATGTTGAAGTTTGCAGTGTTGTGGGTAATTTTTTTTTCGGGATAAGTATTTGACCCCAGGAGTGCTACTACTGCTGAGTTAAATCTCCAGCCTTTTTTTATTTTATTTTATTTTTAATTATTATTTTATTTACACACAGCATTTTGATTCATTGTACACAAATGGGGTACATCTTTTCGTTTCTATGGTTGTACATGATGTAGATTCACACCATTCATGTAATCATATATGTACAAAGGGTAGTGATGTCTGTCTCATTCCACCTTTTTTCATATCCCCCTCCTCCCTCTCATTTGCCCTCTATGTAATCTAAAGTCCTCCATTCTTCTCTCACCTCTCACTCCCGAACCCCCATTATATATTATATCATCATCCACTTATCAGAGAAATCATTCGGCCTTTGGTTTTGGGATTGCCTTATTCCACTTAGCATGATATTCTACAATTTCATCCTTTACTTGCAAAATGCCATAATTTTATTCTTCTTTATGGCTGACTAATATTCCATTGTATATATATACCACATTTCTATATACATTGATCTGTTGAAGGCATCTAGGTTGGTTCCACATCTAGTTATTGTGAATTGAGCTGCTACAAACATTGATGTGGCTGTGTTACTGTAGTATGCTGACTATAACTTCTTTGGGTATAAACTGAGGAGAGGCATAACTGGGTCAAAAAGTGGGTCCATTCCAAGTTTTTGAAGGAATCTCCACACTGCTTTCCAGAGTGGCTGCACCCAATTTGCAACTCCACCAGCAAACATAAAAGTGTGCCTTTTTCCCCACATCCATGCCAACATCTATTATTGTTGTGATTTTTTAAATTTATTTTTATTGTAAACAAATGGGATACATCTTGTTTCTCTGTTTATACATGAAATAGAGGCATACCATTTGTGTAATCATACATTTACCTAGGGTAATAGTTTTTGATTCATTCCATTATTTATTTTTCTCCCCCCCCTCCCCCCCTCTTATCCCTCTATACAGTCCCTCCTTTCCATTCTTGCCCCCACCCACCCTCCATTATATGTCATCATCCGCTTATCAGCGAGATCATTTGTACTTTGGCTTTTTGAGATTGGCTTATCTCACTTAGCATGATATTCTCCAATTTCATCCATTTGCCTGCAAATGCCATAATTTTATCATTCTTTATGGCTGAGTAATATTCCATTGTATATATATACCACAGTTTCTTTATCCACTCATCAATTGAAGGGCATCTAGGTTGGTTCCACAGTCTGGCTATTGTGAATTGAGCAGCTATGAACATTGATGTGGCTGTGTCTCTGTAGTATGCTGATTTTAAGTCCTTTGGGTATAGGCCAAGGAGTGGGATAGCTGGGTCAAATGGCGGGTCCATTCCAAGTTTTCTAAGGAATCTCCACGCTGCTTTCCAGAGTGGCTGCACTAATTTGCAGCCCCAACAGCAATGTATGAGTGTACCTTTCTCCACACATCCTCGCCAACACCTGTTGTTGCTCGTATTCTTGATAATCGCCATTCTAATTGGGTGAGATGGAATCTTAGGGTGGTTTTGATTTGCATTTCTCTTATTACTAGAGATGTTGAACATTTTTCCATATGTTTGTGGATTGCTTGTAGATCTTCTTCTGTGAAGTGTCTATTCATTTCCTTAGCCCATTTGTCGACTGGATTATTTGAATTCTTGGAGTAAAGTTTTTTGAGTTCTTTATAGATTCTGGAGATTAGTGCTCTATCTGAAGTATGATTGGCAAAGATATTCTCCCATTCTGTAGGCTCTTTCTTCGCATTGCTGATAGTTTCCTTTGCTGAGAGAAAGCTTTTTAGTTTGAATCTATCCCAGTTATTGATTCTTGCTTTTATTTCTTGTGCTATGGGAGTCCTGTTAAGGAAGTCTGGTCCTAGGCCGACATGTTGAAGATCTGGACCAGACTTCCTCAACAGGACTCCCATAGCACAAGAAATAAAAGCAAGAATCAATAACTGGGATAGATTCAAACTAAAAAGCTTTCTCTCAGCAAAGGAAACTATCAGTAATGTGAAGAAAGAGCCTACAGAGTGGGAGAATATCTTTGCCAATCATACTTCAGATAGAGCACTAATCTCCAGAATCTATAAAGAACTCAAAAAACTCTACACCAAGAATACAAATAATCCAATCGACAAATGGGCTAAGGAAATGAACAGAAGAAGATGTACAAGCAATCAATAAACATATGAAAAAATGTTCAACATCTCTAGTAATAAGAGAAATGCAAATCAAAACCACCCTAAGATTCCATCTCACCCCCAATTAGAATGGCGATTATCAAAAATACAAGCAACAGGTGTTGGCGAGGATGTGGGGAGAAAGGTACACTCATACATTGCTGGGGGGCTGCAAATTAGTGCAGCCACTCTGGAAAGCAGTGTGGAGATTCCTTAGAAAACTTGGAATGGACCCTCCATTTGACCCAGCTATCCCACTCCTTGGCCTATACCCAAAGGACTTAAAATCAGCATACTACAGAGATACAGCCACATCAATGTTCATAGCTGCTCAATTCACAATAGCCAGACTATGGAACCAACCTAGATGCCCTTCAATTGACGAGTGGATAAAGAAAATGTGGTATATATACACAATGGAATATTACTGAGCCATAAAGAATGACAAAATTATGGCATTTGCAGGCAAATGGATGAAATTGGAGAATATCATGCTAAGTGAGATAAGCCAATCTCAAAAAGACAAGGACGAATGATATCGCTAATAAGTGGAGGATGACACATAATGGGGGGGAGGGAAGGGTTAGTGTTAGGGTTAGAGTTAGGGTTAGGGAGGGGGGCAAGTATGGAGGAAGAAAGTACTGTATAGAGGGTAAAGAGGGTGAGGAGGGGTGGAGGGGTGGGGGGAAGGGGAAAAAATAACAGAATGAATCAAACAAAAAAAAAAATAAAATAAAATGTAAAATCCACATGTATTAGAATGAGGAATCCCATTTTGGTAAATACAATAGAAATAAAAATACTGATGTTGAAAAGGGAAAATATTTTGATCATAAAGAATTATTTTAAAATCAGCATATTTAGAATGATTTCCTTGGTTCCAAGTACTACTAAGACCAGGTAACTAAAGAGCTCTCTTAAATCAGAAGACAAGGCTAGACCTTGAAGGGCAGCTAAAAGTCTTTTCCATATGTCTTCATTAACATAGACAATTGTAGTTGAGAATGATACTTATGCTTTCCCTCTTTAGTGCCTGAATTTTAGGTGCCAATGTACGTAGCTAAGAGACTATTTTTCAAATCCCTATATAGCTGGGTGTGACTACGTGATTAAATTACAGCCAATGAGATATAAGTAGAAGTAACCTATAGAATATATCTGTAAAGAAGTCTGATTCTCTTAGAAGTGCTATTACACTTTTTGCCCTCCACCCTTTCTTCCTTCCTGGAAGCACAGGTAAGGTGACTAGAGATCATAGCCATTGATGATTAACTGACCTTGAGACTAGAAAGCAGTTCAAAGGAAGGTAAACAAAAGGGGCATGTGTCCCTCATGACCATGGAGTGCCATATTAGCCATGGACTGTCCACCTCCAGACTTTTTTACATGAGAGAAAAAATAACCTTCATTGTATAAGCCACTATAATTTGGCATTTTGGGTTATAAGCAGCTGAATCTAATTATAATTGATAATACCCTAATGTAATGTTAAATGCAAAAAAATAAGTCACTGTTATCTGAAGAATATAAATACAAATGTTTGTTTACAGGAAATGAGCCAGTAATTCAGGAGGATGGATTAGTAAAAATACATAAATAATAGATAATGGAGAGGACTTGTTATATTGGTGTTTTCAATCATAATGCCAGAAGGTGAATCCTGAACACCATAATCCTAAATGTCAAAATACCAAAAAGATAAAATCTCGAATGTTGACATTCTTAACACTGGGGGGGGCATAAAAGATCCATAAAAAGAGTAGGGAGAAAGGCAAATTCGGGAAGGGATTAGTGCATTGTTGGTGGTACACAGGATACTTACATCATGTAACAGAAGGAATGCCTCGTAATCTGATAAAGCATTATTTTTAATCTATCTTCTGTTTGCAGAAGTTGGGTGTGAGTCTGAATTGATGGAGGTGGAGAAAATCTGCCATAATTGAGGGCAGGCAACATTCAATCAGCCAGTACTGGAAAGACCAAGTACAGAAGGTGAATTGGTCTGTCTTTGGGAACTAAATTAGAGTTTTCTTCTGCTGCCTTGTATATCAGAACTTGAGGCTCCCCAGGCTTTGGACTCCAGGACATACATCAAGGATCCCTGAGTCCTCAATCTTTGAGGCACTAGCTAAAAGTTACACACACCATCAGATTCCCTGGTCCTGAGGCCTTTGGACTTGGACCAAGTCAAATCTACCAGGATCTGGCTATTCAAACAATGGCATTAGTGGTTGATAACCCATCACATTTTTGGAACATCTTGTCAAAAGACTTAGGTTGTCTGTCACAATATTTCAGATGACCATAGTTACAAAACTGGGTGCACACAATTACCAATCATAGTGTTATGCATTTGCATATTTTGCTTCTTGAATTATTTTTATACATATTGTTCATCTGCTCATAATTCTTATGCCTTTGTAACTGCCGTTAGTTCATGTTTGCAAAAATGGATGTTATTATTGCCTGTTATGTAAGGTGACTTGTGAAGGGTTGTCATGTTTTTATGTTTTTGAAATAAAAACCCTTTCAAAATGTAAAAAAAACAAAAATAAAAAAATTAAAAAAAAGAAAAAGTAGGTCCCGATCTTCAACATGTCGGCCTAGGACCAGACTTCCTCAACAGGACTCCCATAGCACAAGAAATAAAAGCAAGAATCAATAACTGGGATAGATTCAAACTAAAAAGCTTTCTCTCAGCAAAGGAAACTATCAGTAATGTGAAGAAAGAGCCTACAGAGTGGAGAATATCTTTGCCAATCATACTCAGATAGAGCACTAATCTCCAGAATCTATAAAGAACTCAAAAAACTCTAAGAATACAATAATCCAATCGACAAATGGGCTAAGGAAATGAACAGACACTTCACAGAAGAAGATGTACAAGCAATCAATAAACATATGAAAAAATGTTCAACATCTCTAGTAATAAGAGAAATGCAAATCAAAACCACCCTAAGATTCCATCTCACCCCCAATTAGAATGGCGATTATCAAAAATACAAGCAACAGGTGTTGGCGAGGATGTGGGGAGAAAGGTACACTCATACATTGCTGGTGGGGCTGCAAATTAGTGCAGCCACTCTGGAAAGCAGTGTGGAGGTTCCTTAGAAAACTTGGAATGGACCCTCCATTTGACCCAGCTATCCCACTCCTTGGCCTATACCCAAAGGACTTAAAATCAGCATACTACAGAGATACAGCCACATCAATGTTCATAGCTGCTCAATTCACAATAGCCAGACTATGGAACCAACCTAGATGCCCTTCAATTGATGAGTGGATAAAGAAAATGTGGTATATATACACAATGGAATATTACTCAGCCATAAAGAATGACAAAATTATGGCATTTGCAGGCAAATGGATGAAATTGGAGAATATCATGCTAAGTGAGATAAGCCAATCTAAAAAAGCCAAAGGACGAATGATATTGCTAATAAGTGGAGATGACACATAAAGGGGGGGAGGGAAGGGTTAATGTTAGGGTTAGAGTTAGGGTTAGGGAGGGGGGCAAGTATGGAGGAAGAAAGTACTGTATAGAGGGTAAAGAGGGGTGGGAGGGTGGGCGGAAGGGAAAAAATAACAGAATGAATCAAACAACATTACTCTATGTATAAATTTATGATTACACAAATGGTATAGCCTTTACGCCATGTACAAACAGAGAAACAACATGTATCCCATTTGTTTACAATAAAAAAAAGATACCAGAAAAGAAAAAAAAAAAGAAAGAAAATGTTAAATTTCATATTTCTGTTAGACAGCTCTAGTTAAACCTTTGAGTATCACTTGCTCTGAAATTCTCTGGTGTCAAAACTCTCACTGTCCTCACCCTCTTGTTGGGCTCTCCTCCTTATTGCATGGTCCTTTTTCCTGTGATCTGTTGTCAAACCTTTTAGATAATGCTGCTGAGTTCAAATCTCTCTCCTCCAAGTCTCTGCTACATCTTACCTCCTCCTAATTCACTTTCCATCCTGCTGTGATGAATCCTCCCACATCTCACAATACATGTCGATATTCATGTATATATGCCTGGATGAAATGGCAAACTAGATAAGAATTTTAAACCCTACATATGATTTAAACAGATTATATTCACTATTATGTATATGTTCATATTCTATTTTTGTATCTTAATTATATAGATAATATATGTTTATATTCTATGTATTTTTTAATCATTCGAACATGAATTTTTCAATGCTGAGTTATTTTATATTATAATATTGAAAGGCCACAAACACACAAGGTTAATAAACAATCTCATATGTTTTGCCAATTCCCCTGCCTCTGCCCACACTTTGCAATGCAACCCTAAATCCTCACAAACCACATTACTGAAGACAATCAAAGGTTATGCCTGTAGTCCCTAATGCTCAAAAGTTTCCCCAACACCAGCTCTAATTAACCAAAATGTCAGAGACATTTACTCATAATTCCTGGGGATTTTTTAGTCTACAGGGTAAGGTGGGTATTGGTTAATTTACCTGGCTAGGGTAGAATTTTTTTTTAAAAACAACTATAAATGATTTAAGAAGAAGCATTCTGTAATGCTAATGCCAGGTAGAATTCTAAATGTATTGAAAAGGATTAGCATAAGTGACTTGGAAATTCAACCTCATTTTGTAGTTCTATGATCTTCTTGTTGTCTGAATTCATGATCATGGGGTTAATTTGCCCTTGGGAAATATCTGTAACACTTCTTCCAGTGCTCCTGACCCAACCCATACCCAGCATGCTTCTTATCCAGCTCCCCTGACATCCAGAGCACACAGGGAATTCAAACCAATTTGGATATGTAAGCACGTGTAATAATAAGCTCAAGTGGACTCTTGGGGTGTTCTCCAGCTGCTGCTCAGCTCCCTGCAACTAGTTTTCTATGTACCTTTGAGAGATGCTGAGAACAACCTGTTGGCAGTTAACCTGTTAACAGTTTAGCCTTTGTCTGTTCATACTGGCTATGAGCCCAGCTCCAAGGAGCTACATAAGGTGATGAAGGAACTATTTCCTTCCTTCTAAGACTCAGTGGAGACACACTTCCCCAGCTGAGGAGGGGTATTGGACAGGCTTTGAATCAGTGTATTTTTAAAACATTCATTATTCTGACAATGGAGTTCCATGAAATTAGCTTTTATTCCTTTTATGCAAGTCAAATAGAAATTTCCCCAAACACATTAGAGCACCAGAAAGTAAATAACTATTGCCTTGTTTTATGCATATGAGAAATTTCTGTGAAGATGCCTAAATATTTTGATTATTTTAAAAGTAGATGAGCTGATGTATTTACAACATCAAAGTACTTTTCTGATTGAAACTGTTTCAAAATTGCTACATAAAAGGTAGGACATTCATCTTAAGTAGCAATGTGAAAATGGTTGCTTTGGTATTCTGAGGCTTTCAGAATCTGATTTAAATATCAGAGTGATCAATTTGGTGGGTGTGAGGGAAGGGCCTTGCTCTGGATTTAATAGTTGTACCAAATGTAAAATTATCTGCTGTACCTAGTGGGTATGTAATGATAATGAATAATACCAGAAAATTTAGAATGGCAATGTTCTTTCACCTACACGGTCTCATTGAATCTTCAAAGCATATGTCTGGGAGATTGAGACCATTTGCATTTATTACTGATGTTACTGAAGATGAGACTTCCTTCACAGTTTCTTATAAAGATCTAAGAATAGCTCATCTTTTGAGTTTAGTCATATCCTCTCAGGTCAGAAGTCCTGCAGATTGAGCTTGAGCTATTTTTAGGTGGAGTTCCAAAATGCAGTTGCAATTCAGTGTCAGAAGTATATGCCTTTTTAGTTCAGCAGTTGGTGGTTTTGCTTCATGCTCTTCTCCATTTCCAAACTCCTGGAACAATAGCATAAGGTGTTTGAGACATTGCTTATAGTTTGGATCTTATGTGTGGTAAAGGCTTGATCCCCAACATGGTTTTTTGGGAGGTGATGGAACCTTTAAGAGGTAGGTTCTAGTGGGAGGTCTTTAGGGTTAGTGTGCCTTCAAAGGGGATAGTGGGATCCTGGTTTCTTCTTTTCACTGTCTTTTCATCCTCTGGCCAGGAGATAAGCAGTTTTGCCTTGCCACATGCTACCACCACGATGTTCTGCCTTGCCACAGGCCCAAAAACAATGGTGCCAATCAAACCTCCAAAATTCTCAATTAAAACAAACCTTTCCTCTTTAAAAGTTGATTATCTGAGATATTTATTGTAGTAATGGAAAGCCACTAACACAGCTGGATTTTTCATGTACTCCATCTCTCCAAAGTGATTGTAAGCCCCTTGGGTTTTACAGTATATAAAACCTTAGCGCAAGGTTCTGGACAACTAAGTATCAACCAAGGTTCCTTGATAGTTTGGTTCTGTAAAATTTCAGAGTCCACCATAATGCATTATAATATTGACCTCAATGCAGAAAACCAGGAGTCACTAAGGACTGAGACACCCTAATTAGTCCACTAACAGAGGAGAAATTGGAGCTGAGCAACAGTCAGGCATAGCCAGGAAGAGAAGTAAGAATCCCCCATTAAATGACTTGAGAGTTCAAGAAAAGAAGCACAGTTTATAGTTTGGTTACTATTATTTCTTCAGAATCTTTCCAAGCATTTTCAAAGTTAGAGGACCAAAGCCCTTTTTCTTAGCATCTGACCAACTGCTGCCATCTGCATCAGAAGTTAGTCCCCATGGTTTTCCTCATCATTGCTGGCAGCACAAACCTCCTGGCTTTGCCTGACAATGACAACATTATAGAATCTTCAATTTAGGGGAATGCTTTAATGTAAACATCCTAGCCCATACCTAATTGTCTAATTTTGTTGCCACAAGAATTAAGAATGTAATGTGGTTGTAGTCATCATTATTTTGGTACTTTTTTTTTTTTTCTGGTCTTTCCCCCCTTAAAAGGAAATTAAGGAATTCTTGATTCATTGCTTCAAGGAGGCACAAATCTGGTCAGAAAGTAGAAATAGCCAATGAGAACTTTTTGTCTCTTGTGTTTTTAAAGAGCATGATATGTAGACAAAATATGTGGGAGGAGCAGAGATCAGAAAGAATCATTTCCTCCACTCCCTGCCTAGAACAGGATTCTCTGAGATTGATGATAAAGAAAAGAGGAGGCAATGAGAGTAGACAGAATGATGGATTCAGAAGCCATATTCTCTTCTTTATGGACAGTTCCCCAAGGGAGGTAACAATATGTCAAAGAGAAGATGACTTCATGAAGAGTCCAGAGATACTGGTCATCACCTCATAAAGAGTCCTTCCCGTAAGTGATACAGCAAAAGGTGTGTGAGCCTCCAGTCCTAAGGGCCATGCTGCAGGTCAAATGTGTCTCAGGGTAATTCAATGGGAACGAAGGATCAAAGGACAAGAAATCTTCCCGCTCCCTCAATTTGCAGGCCAAGGCACTGTATAAATCCTCCAGGGCCTTTGTCTCAACCCCAGGGAAGAAGGCAGAAAACCAAAAATGATCTGAGATTGTTACCCTCAGATGCCGGCACAAAGATTAAACATCAAATTAAATAAAGCTGGGTGTAATGGTGCACACCTGTGATCCCAACTACTCAGAAGCCTGAGGCAGGAGGCTCTCAAGTTCAAGGCCAGCCTGGGCCACTTAGTGAGACCCTGTCTCAAATAAGAAGGGCTGGGAATGTAGCTCAGTGGTAGAGTACCCCTAGGTTCAATATTCAGTACTGAAAAAGAAAGCATAAAATTAAATTGAGTAAGAGGAAATATTAGGTTTATATTTCTAGATCAGGTGAAATATATAGACTGTAATTCATAGGTCTACTGTACAGATAAAACACATACAACATTTAGCACAAAAACGTACTCAATAAATGTTATTTATATGATTATTGGTGATACTATGAGTAAATTGAAAGTCCACTATAAAATCTGAAAGATACTTTCAACTTGTCAGTTCACTTCCATGTTGTTCACATATATCCAGATAGGAAAAAAGACACATTGGTTTGCTCTTTCCTCTTTTAAAAAATTCATTCTTAAGAAAAAAAGAATGTTAAAGACACATCACTAGGGGAAAGAGACAAAAAAAAAAAGATGACAGAGGTTAAATCTTGGTTCATTCCACAGGAAGTAGTACTTGTCTCTATTTCATCCAGCACACTGACAATTTCTTGGCAAAGTATAAGAAAATATACACATTCCTATTAAATATTTCATTCTGCTAGATTTTATCATTTATTCTAGCTGTGCTGTTTCTGAGTCTCATTTAAAGAACCAATATTTTGTTTGCCCACACAACATATTAGCTTAAATGTAATCACTTTATGATTTTACTTCTTCAACAACTTTTTTTCCATCTCACTTATTCTCCCATTTTACCATCTCAGCAAATCTCTCATTTTTAGATCATGGGGTACATCTGCCTTTTTCTCTGCTACTCCCCGAGAGCTGAGGGCTGCTGGAGAAAAATCCCTGATTGGGGCCGACTGGTGTCACAACCAAAGCCTGGCTTCCAAAGGCAGCTGGGCCCTTAGCTCTTTGCAGAAGTTTCCTACCAGCTCTCTTCTGATGTCCTCACCTCTAGTTCTCAGTCATCTTTGCGAGCTCTTTTCCTTCTATTTTTAAATATTTGTGCTCCCTGCATTCCTAACTTTGGCTCTCATTCAACACACTCCTCCTGAGAAAACTCAGCCACTGTGTTACTTTTAACAACCACACAAGCTAATGATTCCCAGATCCTTGTCTCTGGTCCAAGGCCTTCTGAGCTCCATGTCTGTACATTAATAGACATTCTCACCTGTGTCATTAACACTTTTAAAACACAGGTCCAAAAATTAACTCCTTTTTTTTTTTTCACCCCATCCAGAACTGTATTTTTTATTTTAATAAACACTGTGACTATTGTGGTTTGCATACCTGGTCAGATCTCTGCCCTATGCTCTCTAGAATGTTTAGTTCTAACCCATGTTCATTAGCAAGTGATGATATTGCCTATTTCTTCAATAAAGTGAGAAAAACAATATGCCTGCACCTAATTCATATTCAGTGAATGTTTGCTAAATAAGTTAATCACTTCCATGTCCATTGGCTTAATTAATCTTCTCAGAAAAGAAAATGAATATAGTGAAAAGACTTACACTTAAGAACTAGTGCCAACCCTTTAGAATCATTCTTTCCTTTCCTAACCGTTCACTAAAATATCCGTTTAATATTTCACTTGGGGTGAACATAAACTAATTGGTTTATAATTCATGAAAAGTTATGAGAATAAGTAGATTCTTCCTCCTGTCCTTTTTGGAAATCAGAATACAAGCAGGCCTCTGTGTTAAGGTGTGGGCACACTCATGCTAGGTGATTTCTCAGAAGTTGTCACTTGTGGCTATACAACCCTTTTGTCCAATAGCCTATGACATGATTTAGGCCAACATGGCTAATATGCATTCATTTGCATAGCTCTCTTTCTATTAATGTCAACTGGTTTAGATAGCTTTCAGAGTCTTATATTCTTCCTACTGTATTTATTCTTCCCTTCTCACCGAAACACTTCTCTTGATCAAGAAGGAAAAAAAATTAAAACATCAGTTCAATGGTTCTGGGTTGTTGTGTTTTTTTCCCTAATTTTAGTTAACACTGCACAATTTTCCTTAAGCAGTAGGAATGCCTTACTTTTTTTTACTTACAAAATTACTTTCAAACTCCACTTTTGTTGTCCTTTGTACTTTTTGCAAACCTCCACTCTGTGTTCCACTCTCTCTGAGTCAGTTTTTCCAGGTTCCTAATTCCATTTCTGCTTAGTTTTCTTTCTCACTGTCTGACCTATGATCATATCATATTAAAATCTCTATTAAAGTGTCAATAACAACATGGGCACATAACAGGTATTGAGCATTTATTATGTAGTAGGCACATCACATTTACTCTTAATTTCACAATAACCCAGTGAAATGAGTATCATTGAAATCCCTTTGTTTTAGATGCGGAATAAGACTTAATGAGATTCAGAACTTTCCCAGTGTCACAGAGCTGATATATAGCAGGGCCATGGGCTGAAGCCCAGGTTGGAATGCCTGAAAACCAAAAAGCCCCATTGCCCAGGCTTATTCTTTTTTCTATGTTAAAATTACTATGGGAAAGAGCTCACAAACATGTCTCCAGAAGCCACATAGGAAATGCACATGACTGAAAAAGGGCCAAGTGTTTACCTGGTAAACATGTTGAAATGATCTTTGTTTCCACAAAGTAAATATTTCTCCTGATTAGTTGGTTGGTTTGTTGGTTGGTTGGTTTTAATTCCCACTTTTAGGAGAGACACATAAGGAGAAATATTTCTCCAAGTATATCAAAAGTAATGATACAAGCTTGGTGATAAATGGTAGTGAATACACTGGTCAGGAAATCAACAAGTAGAAGCACTGTGCTGAGCTGGAAAGCATGTTTCCAACCTCAGTGGTTCCAGGGCACAAATCCCCTGGCCAGCAGTAGCAACATCACCTGGGAGCTTGATAGCAATGCAAACTGAGGGACCCATCCTATACCGGGTAGATGAGAAACTTCAGCATAGGGCACAGCAATCTGTGGTTTCACAAGTCAAGGGTTACAGATGATTCTGATACATGCTCAGGTTTCAGAAATTCTGCTGTCCCTGTAGGAAATACCTCCCACTTGGCACCAATTTGATTGTTACCAAGTGGAAAATATGGACCGCGGTTCATCAGAACTTCCCAAGTTTAAAGGGAAATTAGGAGTCTCAATTATTTTCATTCTATTTTTAAATAGTGCCTAAAATATTACTAATACTGTATGGGCTCAATAAAGCATGTGTAGGCTAGTTCTGTTCTACAGACCACTGGTTAATGACCTCATGGTAAAATCTAAGTAATTTTTGAGGGTTGGTGTTGTGACTCAGTGGTAGAGTACACGCTAGGGCATGTGTGAGGCACTGGGTTCAATTCTCAGCACTGCATATAAATAAATGAATAAAAGTGCATCAACAACTAAAAAAATTTAATAAATAAATACATAAATAAATCATTGTAGACATTGGTATTTCTTTATTAGTACTTATTGAAATCTCAGTTGACCCAACAAATTTGTCTCCTTTTCATTATAACCATTGATGTTCAGAAAAGTGATCTACTCATTTTGCAATAACATTTGATGGAGTTTGTTTTGATCAAAGTTTTTTTACTTTGCTAAGAATTATCAAGATATGATTCATGTTTGAACCGTAATTTGAACTACTATGGAACAAAACATTGGCTCTAAGGGTTAAACCAACATTTGCGAACGAACATATTTTGTAAAACTCTTTTTTTGTTTAAATAATGGTGGTGGTGGTGGTGGTGGTGTGTGTGTGTACATGTGTGTGTTTAGGACATGTTGAAGACTTTCAAGTTAATTAAATCAAATTCTGTGTTTTAATCAGCTCATTAAAGGGCTCTATCCATTGTATGATTTCAAAGTTGGGCAAATGCCTCTGAGAACCTATCAAGGCAAAGGGCGTGGGGAAGAGTGTCCATGGAAAGGAAACATAATGCATGAAGGACCCAAAATAGAAAGGTTAGCATATTTCAGAATGTAAGATTGCTGAGGGAAATTGCCCAGTATAAGGCTGGAGAAGTGGAGAAGGACCAAATTATGGAATGCCTTGAAGACATCACTATCACTAAGGATTTGGAGTTACTATGAACACAACGGGGAACTACTGACATTTATCAATCCAGTTATGATTCCCTAAAAACTTAATCTTTAAAAGACCAGTTTGCTTGTACTATGGAAACTCCATGGAAAAGAGGAGATGTGAAGCAGATCAGTTAGAAAGGTTCTATGAGTCCTGGTGGGATGTGGTGCTGTGGTGGTAGTGATAAAAATGAAGAGAGTTACACAGATTTAGTAAGTCACAGAAAGTTGAATCAACGTGGCTTTGTGGTTACAGTCAGAATTCAATAAACCAAGAGGCCTCTATGCCAAAGCCTGTCACTGGAATAGGTCTGCAGTATTCATGCTCCAGCCTGTTCTGACTACACAGGCTGGTGCTGCGTAAAAACCCAATATTCTTCCAGCTCCCTCGACTTGCACCTAGACCAGTTGTGGTTTTACAGACCTCATACTCCACATTGTATATCATATACTAACTTGAGAAAGCAACTGCCATTTATAACCTCTTTCTTAAATGAGATTGTGCTGAGTTGTAAAATAATCAACCTTTCTGGAAAATAGCCTATTTAAAAGTTAAATATTCTTTGTCCTTTGTTTACTATGAGACTCCCAGATTTAGAACTCCCAAACTATGTTCTCTTTATTAATTCTAATAAGGTCCAAGCCCTTAAAATTAATTTTTTTACATCTTATTTCCCTTATGAGAACAAGATACATTAGCATGATTTGGTCAAATGGACCTGATAAAGGTCTTCCTGCCCATTAGTCAATCTAAGCCATAGTCTTGACATTAAGCCTACACTGAAACACTGACTTCACATTAATAATTTAGGGCTTCATGTGTTCCCTTAGAAAAATGAACTGAGTCAACATCACATATTCTTATACTTTATTACCATAGTAATGAGAATGTAATAAAGGAACTCCCATAGTCTGCTCATTTCTTTTAAGAACTGGGAATTCAGGATCTCAAATGCCTATCAAAGGAAGACTATGGCACATCTAAATAAAAGGAAATACTAGAGTTGGAAATATGGGCAGAACATAGGCAACACAATGCCTAATATGTATCTTTTGAAGTATAATAATCATTTAGAAATTATTCATCAACTATGAACTACTTTTTCAGCCTGGCAGTGACTATGTGGGGGTTGATCAATACAGTATATACTTATTCCATTAAGTTAAAAGATGAAATGTGGATCAAAACTGAGAATAATACATTTGTGTGGTCCTGGGTAATGACATGTGCTTTCCACTCATTCCTGGACTCATTCCATTTTTTTTTTTCTAGCTTCCTTTGCTTAGGTAAGGCTCAGATTTGTGACTTCATCCCTTCTTTTCTCATGGGCTGTCTTTTGCTATAAACCTAAGTGGAGCTACCCCTGGTTTAGTGGGGTTGAAAGAGAAGTAGGTGGTAGTGAGAGTGGCAGCCTCCAATTATTCCAAGGTAAAAAAAAAAAAAAAAAAATGTTAGCTAGTGTTCCATTACTACTATATCTCCCCGGATTATTAAAACAGATTTGAGATTTAGAATTAATGTTGGGAAAGTATTATCTTTATATTAGATATAGAAACTGCATAGTAATGACGAAATCTGTAGGCAAAAATCATCACCTCTCTGGATACTGTTCCTTAAATAGAACATTCTTGGTTAATGCTTAGTTACATTATAATCAGTAACCATAGCAGCGTATGGATTTGAATATATGCTGTTAAATTCCATATAATTGGCAAAATGTGAAGTTGAATTAATGTAATTTCGTGCTATTTCTTTTTCTGCTCAACAAGGGTAAGTTGATGTGAAGTTGGACCCCCTGTAAAATAGAACTGGAAATTTTTCTCTTGCAAAGGCTGTGGAGAAGCAAACTGAGTAAAGCAATTGAAATTTATATCTGAAAGAGATAGTTACCATATGTGTGAAAAATCTCTAAGACAGGTACTTTACCTAAGTTACAATATTTATTTCTCCCCAAACCTTCTGAGGCTTAGGTATTATTATCACTACTTTATGGATAAACTGAAGATTAGGAATGTAAGTAGCTGAGCAAAGGTCATGCAGCTGGTGAGTGAGAGATGCAGGGTGCAAACATCAGTGTATTTCACATTAATATTTCAAACTCCAAATTCTGAATTCCTTTCTAGGACATTTAGTTGCCATATGGGCCATTTTTCAGATGATAGAAACAATCATTTGTTTCCTCCATCATTTTACATATGAGAAAACCACAGCTCAGAGTAATTGTCTTCCCCAAGTCATAGACTTACTTAATGCCACAGAACTCAAACCCAGAACTTCTAAATCCTTTTCCTGGACTCTTTCCATCATGAAGGTGACTGTGACATCCCATTAAGTTCAGTTCCTCATTTTTTAATATGTTATTTGAAATCTTTGATCACCATTAGCTACTTAATCTAGCTGATGTCCAGGGTCACCCTACCTCTTAAAATATAGACAAGACTGATTCTTGTCTTCAACACATGATATTGAAAGTCCAATTTCCTCCCCACAATTTCTGTACGTTTCTCCAGAGCTTTTGCTCTCCTGATCTCTCTTCCTTCAGCTGACTTCTTGCTCTCCACCTGGCATCTTACAGTATTTTCCTTTTTGCCAACTATGTTCTTAAACTAGTAAAAGACTACTTTGCTTAGTTTGACACACAAACAATGAACAAAAAATAATTTGCGTAAAAATTGCATAGTCAATTTTATGGAGCTCAGAGAAGTATTTTGCACTGTTGGTCCATAGGCAAATAGAGCTGAGTAATAGTCAACCCTGTATTATAAAGTCTGTTGGGCAGGCTGTCATATTGCTCAGTCATTCTCTCTCCTGTGTTCTCTCCCTCATTAGTAATTTTGTTTTAAATGCAAAGTAATTCTACCCTCCTCTCCTTCCAGATTCTATCATGAGGTAATTTTTTTCAATCCCAGATTCCCCCTCTAGATATTTTCTTATCAGGAGTGGTGGTGCTTGCCTATCGTCCCAGCTACTTCAGAGGCTGAAGCAGAAGGATCACTTGTTCAGGATCAGCCTGGAAAACACAGCAAAACCTGTCTTTAAAAAACAAAAAAAAAACAAAAAAAAAAAACACTTTTTTTTTAAGGCCATTTATTCCCAAAGCAAATTCTACTTTAACTATTTAAAAGAAAAAACAAAAACAGAAACAAAAAAAACAAGTAGGATTTTATACTTTTACTACCCACAAACCATACCATGTGTTCTGAGAACTACACAGGGGGATAAAAATCAGCTTTGAAAGACAAGTTAACCTAATGAGGAAATAAATACATTTAACTCGAATTTCTTGTTCAGTTTATCAGCCAATGAAAACAATGTGACCATGTGGCATTAACGATACAATCTGCTCAACATACCTACCACCCAGAACCCTTTGTTTACACCCTGACAGATTTGAGGAAGGCCAAGCTAACAAAAATCCAACTATCACAATTATAAAAACTAGGTAACCTACAATTGGAAAGATGTCTGAAAGCCAAAGAAGGGAGAATTACTAGAAGACCATAGGCCAGAAACAGCTGAGGTTTCAGTCAGCTATTTAGGTTTCTGAACTTGAGTCACCAGGGTTCAGTTCTAACAGTTTCCAAGTATCTGTTTAATCTATTTTAGTTTTACAGAAAAAGAAAGAGGGAAAAAAGAAGAAGAAAGAAACATATAGGGTTTTCTGGGGTTTCCATTTCTGACCAGATGGAAAGTATTAACATTTAGAAAGTAACTGACAGTGGAAGTCCATCTAATTTCATGTTACTGTTTTTGTTATGAGTGAAGTCTGTGAAAGAGCAGTCTGCAAAGCAATTTTTTTTATTAAAAATCATAAATTTACATAGGGCAATGTTGTTTGTTTCATTGTTATTTTTTTCCCTTCCCCCCACCCCTCCCACCTCCCTCTTTTCCCTCTATACAGTCCTTCCTTCCTCCATTCTTACCACACTCCTTATTCCTAACCCTAAACCTAACCCTAACCCTAATGCTAACCCCTCCTACCCCCCATTATATGTCCTCATCCGCTTATCAGCGAGATCATTCATCCTTTAGTTTTTTGAGATTGGCTTATCTCACTTAGCATGATATCCTCCAATTTCATCCATTTGCCTGCAAATGCCATAATTTTATCATTCTTCATGACAGTAATATTCCATTGTATATATATGCCACAGTTTCTTTATCCATTCATCAACTGAAGGGCATCTAGGTTGGTTCCATAGTCTGGCTATTGTGAATTGAGCAGCTATGAACATTGATGTGGCTGTATCTCTGTAGTATGCTGATTTTAAGTCCTTTGGGTATAGGCCAAGGAGTGGGATAGCTGGGTCAAATGGTGGTTCCATTCTAAGCTTTCTGAGGAATCTCCATACTGCTTTCCAGAGTGGCTGCACTAATTTGCAACCCCACCAGCAATTATGAGTGTACCCTTTTCCCCACATCCTCGCCAACACCTATTGTTGCTTGTGTTCTTGATAATTGCCATTCTAATTGGGGTGAGATGAAATCTTAGGGTAGTTTTGATTTGCATTTCTCTTATTACTAGAGATGTTGAACATTTTTTCATATATCTGTTGATTGCTTGTACATCTTCTGTGAAGTGTCTGTTCATTTCCTTAGCCCATTTGCTGTTTGGATTATTTGTATTCTTGGTGTAGAGTTTTTTGAGTTCTTTATAGATTCTGGAAATTAGCGCTCTATCTGAAGTATGAGTGGCAAAGATATTCTCCCACTCTGTAGGCTCTCTCTTCACATTACTGATAGTTTCCTTTGCTGAGAGAAAGCTTTTTAGTTTGAATCTATGATGCTGTTACCAGAAGTTCTCCATCCCTTGTTCACAATCCAAAATGAAAAGAGATCCGAAATTCTCCAATTTTTGACTTATCAAGTTTCTTGCAGCGCCATTAGGTAGCAAAACGTGAAATGAACAAGTGTAAGGCTTTTCCTAGTCATCCCAATTCATGGAAGTAGTCATGTTTT
The DNA here is from genome assembly GCF_902686455.1 of Sciurus vulgaris. NCBI lineage: Eukaryota > Metazoa > Chordata > Mammalia > Rodentia > Sciuridae > Sciurus > Sciurus vulgaris. The sequence goes on from NC_136472.1 coordinate 105,585,734, forward strand.
TCCTGGAGAAACACAAAAATGTTTGATTATGGGGAGCTGCTCCACCGCCACCAAGGGAGATACATAAAATATGGAATTCGGGACCTACCTTTCTAAAGTCTAAGACATCTTGGGTTCTTGGTTTCTAAAACATATCTGGCCCCAAGGGTTTCAGATCATGGATTACGGGTCTACATCAGACCTACTAGAGAAAACTAAGGGCAAAGTGATGGGAAATGGAGGAAATTTATATGCTTCCTAGGGTCCTATTTTCAGAAGCACTAATCGAAACTTGTGGTCTGTCGACAAAGAGAACATTAGATATGGAACTGTGCTGTAAACGTGTAGAACCATGTAGAAGTTATGGCAAGTGAGAATATTGAGGAGACCCTGCTCACTCCTCTGGCCAAGGCCAAATTTGCCAACTGAGGTCTTTGGCTCAGCCACTTACTACCTAGGTAGACTGAGGAGGCCAGAACAGTAAGATCTTTACACTTTTGGTGCAAGTTTTCCATGCTCCTCCTTTTATTTTACAAAATATGGCCATTTAAGTTCTTTAGTTTTTTCAACATTCATTTAAATTTTCAGGTGAAAAAAAAAAAGGATTACTTTAAAAAGAAATAAGAGTTGGGGATTATAAGGTATTATGAAACATTTTGCATTTCTCAAACTTGACTAGATATCAGAATCACATTGGAAGATTTTTTTCAACCACTGATCTGTAAACCCACTCCAGCCCCAGTGAACAAGGAGTGCCAGAGGGGTTAATACTTAGGCATGTTGAGTTTGCAGTGTTGTGGGTAATTTTTTTTCGGTATAAGTATTGAACCCAGGAGTGCTCTACTGCTGAGTTAAATCTCCAGCCTTTTTTTATTTTATTTTATTTTTAATTATTATTTTATTTTACACACAGCATTTTGATTCATTGTACACAAATGGGGTACATCTTTTCGTTTCTATGGTTGTACATGATGTAGATTCACACCATTCATGTAATCATATATGTACAAAGGGTAGTGATGTCTGTCTCATTCCACCTTTTTTCATATCCCCCTCCTCCCTCTCATTTCCCTCTATGTAATCTAAAGTTCCTCCATTCTTCTCTCACCTCTCACTCCCGAACCCCCATTATATATTATATCATCATCCACTTATCAGAGAAATCATTCGGCCTTTGGTTTTTTGGGATTGCCTTATTCCACTTAGCATGATATTCTACAATTTCATCCTTTACTTGCAAATGCCATAATTTTATTCTTCTTTATGGCTGACTAATATTCCATTGTATATATATACCACATTTCTATATACATTGATCTGTTGAAGGGCATCTAGGTTGGTTCCACAATCTAGTTATTGTGAATTGAGCTGCTACAAACATTGATGTGGCTGTGTTACTGTAGTATGCTGACTATAACTTCTTTGGGTATAAACTGAGGAGAGGCATAACTGGGTCAAAAAGTGGGTCCATTCCAAGTTTTTGAAGGAATCTCCACACTGCTTTCCAGAGTGGCTGCACCAATTTGCAACTCCACCAGCAACATAAAAGTGTGCCTTTTTCCCCACATCCATGCCAACATCTATTATTGTTTGTGATTTTTTAAATTTATTTTTATTGTAAACAAATGGGATACATCTTGTTTCTCTGTTTATACATGAAATAGAGGCATACCATTTGTGTAATCATACATTTACCTAGGGTAATAGTTTTTGATTCATTCCATTATTTATTTTTCTCCCCCCCATCCCTCCCACCCCTCTTATCCCTCTATACAGTCCCTCCTTTCCATTCTTGCCCCCACCCACCCTCCATTATATGTCATCATCCGCTTATCAGCGAGATCATTTGTACTTTGGCTTTTTGAGATTGGCTTATCTCACTTAGCATGATATTCTCCAATTTCATCCATTTGCCTGCAAATGCCATAATTTTATCATTCTTTATGGCTGAGTAATATTCCATTGTATATATATACCACAGTTTCTTTATCCACTCATCAATTGAAGGGCATCTAGGTTGGTTCCACAGTCTGGCTATTGTGAATTGAGCAGCTATGAACATTGATGTGGCTGTGTCTCTGTAGTATGCTGATTTTAAGTCCTTTGGGTATAGGCCAAGGAGTGGGATAGCTGGGTCAAATGGCGGGTCCATTCCAAGTTTTCTAAGGAATCTCCACGCTGCTTTCCAGAGTGGCTGCACTAATTTGCAGCCCCAACAGCAATGTATGAGTGTACCTTTCTCCCCACATCCTCGCCAACACCTGTTGTTGCTCGTATTCTTGATAATCGCCATTCTAATTGGGGTGAGATGGAATCTTAGGGTGGTTTTGATTTGCATTTCTCTTATTACTAGAGATGTTGAACATTTTTCCATATGTTTGTGGATTGCTTGTAGATCTTCTTCTGTGAAGTGTCTATTCATTTCCTTAGCCCATTTGTCGACTGGATTATTTGAATTCTTGGAGTAAAGTTTTTTGAGTTCTTTATAGATTCTGGAGATTAGTGCTCTATCTGAAGTATGATTGGCAAAGATATTCTCCCATTCTGTAGGCTCTTTCTTCGCATTGCTGATAGTTTCCTTTGCTGAGAGAAAGCTTTTTAGTTTGAATCTATCCCAGTTATTGATTTTTGCTTTTATTTCTTGTGCCATGGGAGTCCTGTTAAGGAAGTCTGGTCCTAAGCCAACATGTTGAAGATCTGGACCTACTTTTTCTTCTATAATCTGCAGGGTCTCTGGTCTGATTCCGAGGTCCTTAATCCATTTTGAGTTTAGTTTCGTGCATGGTGAGAGATATGGCTTTAGTTTCATTCTGTTGCATATGGATTTCCAATTCTCCCAGCACCATTTGTTGAAGAGGCTATCTTTCTCCATTGCATATTTTTGGCACCTTTGTCTAGTATGAGAAAATTGTATTTATTTGGGTTTCTGTCCGTGTCCTCTATTCTATACCATTGATCTACCTTTCTATTTTGCTACCAATACCATGCCGTTTTTGTTACTATTGCTTTGTAGTACAGTTGAAGATCTGGTATTGCAATACCCCCTGTTTCACTCTTCCTGCTAAGTATTGCTTTAGCTATTCTGGGTTTCTTATTCTTCCAGATGAATTTCATAATTGCTTGCTCTATTTCTGTAAGGTACATCATTGGGATTTTAATTGGAATTGCATTGAAGTTGTATAGCACTTTAGGTAGTATGGCCATTTTGACAATATTAATTCTTCCTATCCAAGAACATGGAAGATCTTTCCATCTTCTAAGGTTTTCTTTAATTTCTTTCTTTAGTGTTCTGTAGTTCTCATTGTAGAGGTCTTTCACCTCTTTTGTGAGATTGATTCCCAAGTATTTTATTTTTTTCGAGGCTATTGTGAATGGGGTAGTTTTCCTAATTTCTCTTTCTGAAGATTCATCACTTATGTATAAAAATGCGTTGGATTTATGGGCATTGATCTTGTATCCTGCTACTTTACTGAATTCACTTATGAGTTCTAAGAGTTTTCTGGTGGAATTTCCAGGTTCCTCTAAATATATATTCATGTCATCAGCGAACAGGGATAGTTTGAGTTCTTCTTTCCCAATTCGGATCCCTTTAATCTCTTTGGTTTGTCTAATTGCTCTGGCCAGAGTCTCAAGAACGATGTTGAATAGAAGTGGTGAAAGAGGGCATCCCTGCCTTGTTCCAGTTTTTAGGGGGAATGCTTTCAGTTTTTCACTGTTTAGAATGATATTAGCCATGAGCTTAGCATAAATGGCCTTTACAATGTTAAGGAATGTTCCCACTATCCCTATTTTTTCTAGTGTTTTGAGCATGAAGGGGTGCTGTATTTTATCAAATGCTTTTTCTGCATCTATTGAAATAATCATGTGATTCTTGACTTTAAGTCTATTAATGTGGTGAATTACGTTTATTGATTTCCTGATGTTGAACCAACCTTGCATCCCTGGGATGAAACCAACTTGATCATGGTGCACTATCTTTTTAATATGTTTTTGTATGCGATTTGCTAAAATTTTGTTGAGAATTTTTGCATCGATGTTCATTAAGGATATTGGTCTGAAATTTTCTTTCCTTGATGAGTCTCTGTCTGGTTTAGGTATCAGGGTGATATTGGCTTCATAGAATGAGTTTGGGAGGGTTCCCTCCTCTTCTATTTTATGGAATACTTTGAGAAGTATTGGAATGAGCTCTACTTTAAAGGTTTGTAGAACTCGGCTGAGAACCCATCTGGTCCCGGACTTTTCTTTGTTGGTAGGCTTTTGATGACTTCTTCTATTTCAGTACTTGAAATTGGTCTATTTAAATTGTTTATGTCCTCCTCGTTCGGTTTAGGCAATTCATATGTCTCTAGAAACCTGTTGATGCCTTCAAAATTATCTATTTTGTTGGAGTATAGATTTTCAAAATAGCTTCTAATTATGTTTTGTATTTCAATCCTGTCTGTTGTGATATTTCCTTGTTCATTCCGAATTTTAGTGATTTGGGTTTTCTCTCGTCTTCTCTTTGTTAGTGTGGCTAAAGGTTTATCAATTTTGTTTATTTTTTCGAAGAACCAACTATTTATTTTGTCAATTTTTTGTATTGTTTCTTTTGTTTCAATTTCATTGATTTCAGCTCTGAGTTTAACTATTTCCTGTCTTCTACTACTTTTGGTGCTGTTCTGTTCTTCTTTTTCTAGGGCTTTGAGCTGTAGTGTTAGTTCGTTTATTTGTTGAGTTTTACTTCTTTTATTAAATGCGCTCCATGAAATAAATTTCCCTCTAAGTACTGCTTTCATAGTGTCCCAGAGATTTTGATATGATGTTTCTTTGTTCTCATTTACTTCTAAGAATTTTTTAATTTCCTTCCTAATATCTTCTGTTATCCATTCATCATATAATAGCATATTATTTAATCTCCAGATGTTGGAATAGTTTCTGTGTTTTACTCTTTCATTTATTTCTAACTTCAATCCATTATGATCTGATAGAATACATGGTAGTGTCTCTATCTTCTTGTATTTGCTAACATTAGCTTTGTGGCATAATATATGGTCTATTTTAGAGAAGGATCCATGTGCTGCTGAGAAGAAAGTGTATTCGCTCTTGGTTGGATGGTATATTCTATAAATGTCCGTTAAGTCTAAATTATTGATTGTGTTATTGAGATCTATGGTTTCTTTGTTCAATTTTTGTCTGAAAGATCTGTCCAGTGGTGAGAGAGGCGTGTTAAAATCCCCTAGTATTATTGTGTTATGGTCTATTTGGTTTCTGAAATTGAGAAGGATTTGTTTGACATACATGGATGAGCCACTGTTTGGAGCATAGATGTTTATGATTGTTATATCTTGCTGATTTATGCTTCCCTTCAGCAGTATGAAATGACCTTCTTTATCCCTTCTGACTAACTTTGGCTTGAAGTCCACATTATCGGAAATGAGGATGGATACTCCAGCTTTTTTGCTGAGTCCATGTGCATGGTATGTTTTTCCCCATCCTTTCACCTTTAGTCTATGGGTATCTTTTTCTATGAGGTGAGTCTCTTGCAGGCAACATATTGTTGGATCTTTCTTTTTAATCCAATCTGCCAGTCTATGTCTTTTGATTGATGAATTCAGGCCATTAACATTCAGGGTTATTATAGAGATATGATTAATATTCCTGGTCATTTGGTTCATTTTTTAAATTTTACTTATTTATTTGTTTGACACAACTTGTTTCCTCCTTTATTTGATAATTCCTTTAGGATAAATCCTCCCTTTGCTGATTTGCTTCTTTGTTTTTCATCTCTTCCTCATGGAATATTTTGCTGAGAATGTTCTGTAATGCTGGCTTTCTTTTTGTAAATTCTTTTAGCTTTTGTTTATCATGGAAGGATTTTATTTCATCGTCAAATTTGAAGGTAAGTTTTGCTGGGTATAAGATTCTTTTTGGCATCCATTTTCTTTCAGGTCTTGAAAAATGTTGTTCCAGGCCCTTCTAGCTTTTAGGGTCTGGATTGAAAAATCTGCTGATATCTGTATTGGTTTCCCCCTGAATGTAATTTGGTTCTTTTCTCTCACAGCCTTTAAAATTCTGTCTTTATTTTGTATGTTCGGTATTTTCATTATAATGTGCCTTGGTGTGGATCTGTTGTAATTTTGTGTATTTGGAGTCCTATAAGCCTCTTGAACTTGATTTTCCATTTCATTCTTCAGATTTGGGAAATTTTCTGATATTATTTCATTGAATAGGTTGTTCATTCCTTTGGCTTGTTTCTCTAGGCCTTCCTCAATCCCAATAATTCTTAAATTTGGCCTTTTCATGATATCCCATAGTTCTTGTAGATTCTGTTCATGATTTCTTACCATCTTCTCTGTTTGTTCAACTTTGTTTTCAAGGTTAAAGGTTAAATATTTTGTCTTCAATGTCTGAGGTTCTGTCTTCCAGGTGTTCTATCCTATTGGATATGCTTTCTATGGAGTTCTTAATTTGGTTTATTGTTTCCTTCATGTCAAGGATTTCTGTTTGTTTTTTTTTTCAATATCTCTAACTCTTTATTGAAATGATCTTTTGTTTCCTGTATTTGCTCTTTTAACTGTCGATTGGTGTGATCATTCAATGCTTGCATTTGCTCTTTCATCTCATCGTTTGCTTCTCTGATCATTTTAATTATATACATTCTGAACTCCTTTTCTGTCATTTCTTCTGCCATGCTGTCATTGGGTTTTATTGATGTAACATCTAGATTTGTTTGCAGCATTTTCTTTCCTTGTTTTCTCATATTGTTCAGGTATCAGTGGACCGCTGAGATATTGCAAATTTCCTCTATTGACTTACAATGTCCCTGAAGATTTCTATATATATCCCCCCTTAGCCTTCAGTAGGCTGAAGTCTTGGAGGAAGTTGATAATGCGGTGCTCCACAAGGAAGCTGCCTCTCTAGGAGTGGTGGCCTTCAGGTGGGGTATAATCCCTGCTTGGGCAGAGGTGCCTCCACTTGTTGATCAATGGTCATCCAAAGGGGACCTAGGCTGCGGGCTGAGGCAAGGCCTGTTTGGGCCTGAGTCTCTGGTTTTACCGTCCTTGTGGGGAAACCTCACCCGGCAGGGAAGACTCACCCGGTGGGGAGGTCTCGCTGGTCAGTTCCCTCCTAGAGGTTCCCCTCAATTTACAGCTACCGCCTGGGCTGGGCTGCCTTCCTCTGCAAAGTTCCCAGGGGCCCGGCCCTACCTCCTGGGCCTGGGAGCCTCACCCTTCGCAGATGACTCTCCTTAGGCTGCCCTTCCTCAGAGAATCTGCCTGCAGGCCTGGAACCTTCGCTCCGCCCTAAGCCTGTCTCTGTGTGGCTCTTCCACCAAGAAGCCTCCTAGATCCTGGGACCCTGCTCTGCACCTAATCCCCTGGCTATGCGGCCCCTCTTCTGAGCAGCCACCTGGGGCCCTGTACAATCGCTCTGAATCCCAGAGACCCGCCACAGGCCTCTTCCTCCAGACAGCCACCCAGTATTCTGGTGCGGTCACTAGGAGTCCAAGAAACTCACTGCGTGCCTCCACCTCCACCAACCACCCGTAGCCCTGGGCAATCAATCACTCCGAGTCGAAGTGACCCTCCCCGTTCCTCCTCCTTCTCCAGATAACCCCCGGGGTGTTCAGGAGCGGTCGCTCTGAGTGGCTCTGAGTCCACGTGACCCGCAGCACAGGTCCTCTGGGCAACCGCCCGGAGCTCTGGTGCGGCCACTCAAGACCAAGCGTCCCACCACGTTTCTCCTCCAGGCAGCCCCACTGTGTTCAGGAGCTGTCACTTTAAGTCCAAACAACTCACCACTCGCCTTCTCCTCTGAGCAGCCGCCTGGAGCGCTAATGCAGTCACTTCGAGTCCAAAGGACCCACCGCGCTCCTCCTCCTCCTCCTCCTACTCCTCCGGGCAGGCCCCGGGGTTCAGAAGTGGTCAGAGTCCAAACAGCTCGCCACGCAGCCCCTTCTCTGGCAACCGCCTGTAGCTCTGGTGTAGTCACCCCGAATCCAAGTGGCCGCGCTCCTCTTCCTCCTCCTCGTCCTCAGGGCAGGCCCCGGTGTTCAGAAGCGTCGTTCTGAGTCCAAACAGCTCGCCGCGCAGCTTCTCCTCTGGCAACTGCCTGTAGTTCTGGTGCAGTCACTCCGAATCCAAGTGGCCACGCTCCTCCTCCTCCTCCTCAGGGCAGGCCCCGGTGTCCTGAGTCCACACAGCTCTCCTCGCCACTCTTCCCTTGGGCAGCCGCCGGAGCCCCAGTGGTTGCTCCGAGTCCCAGCGCTGTCCTTAATGTATTTTTGATTTGCATTTCTCTTATTACTAAAGATGTTGAACATTTTTTCATATATCTGTTGATTGCTTGTAGATCTTCTTCTGTGAAGTGTCTGTTCATTTCCTTAGCCCATTTGTTGATTGGGTTATTTGTAATTTTGGTGTAAAGTTTTGTAAGTTCTTTATAAATTTTGGAGATTAGTGAAGCAGGAGGTATCACAATACTAGACCCTAAACTATACTACAGAGCAATAGTAACAAAAACAGCATGGTATTGGCACCAAAATAGACAGGCAGACCAATGGTACAGCACAGAAGACACAGAGACAAACCCACATACAGTCACCTCATACTAGACAAAGGTGCCAAAAACATACAATGGAGAAAAGATAACCTGTTCAACAATGGTGTTGGAAAAACTGGAAATCCATATGCAGTAAAATGAAATTAAACCTCTATCTCTTACCCTGCAAAAAACTCAACTCAAAATGGATCAAGGAGTTAGGAATTAGACCAGAGACCCTGCACCAAATAGAAGACAAAGTAGGCCCGAATCTTCATCATATTGGCTTAGGATCAAACTGCCTTAACAAGACTCCCAAAGCATAAGAAGTCAAAGCAAGAATCAATAAATGGGATAGATTCAAACTAAAAAGCTTTTTCTCAGCAAAGGATACAATCAGTAATGTGAAAAGAGAGCCTATGGAGTAAAAGAAAAGCTTTTTTTATTTTATTTTAAGACACAGTCTCACTAAGCCTAGGCTGGCCTTGAACTTTCCATCCTCCTACTTCAGCCTCCCAAGTAATTGGGATTATAGGTGTGTGGCACTGCACCAGGCAGCCCCAGTTCATTTTTTTAGAGATAGAAAAATATCGTTTACCCATTTCTATATAAGGAATGAAAGTGCCTAAAATCCAGAAAACCCAAAGAGGGGGAGTGAGTTACACTTCACAGTTCTTGTTTTAATCACATGTGCTAACCACACAAATGAAGTTTCATTTCTGCAGAAACTATCGGTTTCTTTTTCATCCTTATTGTTTATAATCACAGATACATAAAATAATTTTCAGCCAAATTATTTCATCTTCTCTGTTCCTGAGGCCATTTATGAACCTTCAGGAATTAAGGGAGTGTCTTATTTTATGTCAGAAAGAAAATAACCTTCACAGAAATTCTCTGGTGCGTTAGAGGAAATTTAGCAGAATTGCTGTCGTAAGTAGGAATTGGACCTCTTTTCTCTTCCTTCTGCTGGAATATATATGTAATAAATTTCACATTCCTCTTATGTATGACTAAGCAATTTTATTCTTTCTTCTTTCTGCTGAACCACCTCAAAATGAAGAAAATAGTTTAAGCTAATCTCTCTCTTACCTTTAAAGTATTCTCCACAAATGCTGGGCCAGGGGTGGTGTGGCGGGTGTTTGTTTTTGTTTTACTTTATGATGTTTATCATCGTAAGTGTTTGGCTTCTTGGTAGTAGCTGAAGGTTCCACATCTTCATCTTGCTACTTGGGAGAAACTGCTAAATGGGATCTATATATTTTTTTTGATTCATTGTACACAAACGGAGAACAATTTTTCGTGTCTCCGGTTGAACACAATGTAGAGTCACACCATTCGTGTAGTCATACATGTACATAGGGTAATGATGCCTGTCTCATTCCAGGATTTATAATCTTCATGTGTTTTTCAATCAAACATATCTTCCAAGCTATCAGTCATTTTTCTTTCTCCGTTTGGACTTGCTTTTGCTTTTTCCTCCTCCTGGTCTCCACAGAGACTGCCTGGATCCTCAATTTAAATTGGGTTTATTATGAGTGAAGTGTGTAACTGGGCAGTTTGCAGAGCTATGAAACCACAGTTGGGGGTGGGGAGTCTTGTTTGTCAGAACACCATGCTTTTCTTTCACAGCACACACCACACTTTAAATATCCGACGTCTATTTTCCTACCAGATGGTAAAATATTTAAGATCAGGACCCAAATCTTTTTTTTTTTTTTTTTTCATCGTGATTTAGTTTGGTTGTTTTGTATTTATTTTTTGTTTGTTTTTGTTTTGTACTTTTGGGTCGGTTTTCCTTGGGGGAAATAGGACTTTTGCTTCTCCACATCCCCCTTTATTGCTATGCATCCAGTCATTGCCTAACACTAATGCATAGTGGCCAATGAATAAATATTTGCTGAATCAGTGAATTAAATATCCCAGAGACTCAACTCAGCTGGGACCACTGGATTTTTTCATCAGACAGTCACTGACAACTTTATGAAAAAGTGTCAGTCAAATCAGAGATGGCTAGAAAGCAAACGGCAGAGAGGACTGAGGCCGGGATGGAAGCCCAGAGAGAGGCTATTGCATTCACCTTTGTATAACAGGACTTGTGCTTAGTGGTAAAGACAAGTGTCCAAACTGCAAGACCCTGACCAATGAGTCATGCTTATCATGAGCATTTATTTCAGAGTTGCACATGCCATCTTTACAAAATTGTGATTCAGAACGAACACCTTAATGGTGCTTTATTTGCTGTGGCAAATGCTTAATTGCAGCTTGTGTTGTTGGCATTTATTTAAATGTCAGGAAAACTCTCTCCTGCAGATATTAAATTTTATAATTAATCATTCATGAAGCCTTCTTTAATCAACTTTTCCTTAAGTATTTCAAATTCTTGTCAGGCCCATTCATTTTCCCTGTGATGATCTAAATATGGTTTTAGGTGATAAATTGACTTATGTTCTCCCAGTGCACATTTTTCTTAAGAGTTTGAAAACATTTGTCTACATTAATCTGAGTTATCATGCAGTGGAGCCCAAGCCACAGTAAACACAGAATAATGGGTAGCATCTGTCAACACTAATGGCAAGGGATGTCAAGCATTCTTGAGCCCCTTGCATTTTCATGACAAGTAAAATAAATTGATCCACACATTCAGTGAGTCAGTCAATCAACACTTGTGTGAGTGCCAACCATGACTCACATCTCGTAATCAAATGACATATATCACACTATGTCCGCTATCATGGCATTTATAGTCTAAGTGGAAGGACAGACACGAAAGCAAATTGGAGCAGTAAAGAGTTACAGCAGCTGTAACAGAGCAAATGTAATTGACAGGAAAATGTTGGAGTTTGGGGTAATATGAGAGTCAGAATGACTTCCTGACTTGAGCTGTATCTTTAAAACTAAGTAAATAAGGTGGGGCTAGAGTAGGGAGAGTAATGCATAGTGGAGAGGGTGGTCCAGGCCTGATGAATGAATAGAGCAAAAGCTGGATTAGTCAGTTTACCATTACTGGATTAGACTACTTGAAATAATCAACTTATAAAGAGGTAAAGTTTATTTTGACTCACGGTTTTGGAAGTTCCAGTTTGTGTTTGGTTAGCCTTATGATTTTGGGTCTGTGGTGAAGCAGCATTTAATGGTGGGCAGCATGTGTAGATTAAGCTGCTCACAAAAAAGAGGAGGAGGAGAAGAGACAAAAGTCCCATTATTCCTTTCAGGGCTAAACTTCCAATGGACTAAAATCTCCTTCTAGTTCTAATCTCAAAGTTCCACTATCTCCTGATAGTGCCAAGTTGAACACTAAGCCTTTAACACATGGGCCCTTGGGGCATATTTGTGATCCAAACTATAACATTGGCTCAGAGGCATGAAACGCCAGAGCCCCTTAGACAGGCTGGACATTAGGCACCTGCAGTGTATTAGACACCTGCTGGACATTAAGCATGAAGGAGACCTCAGGGAGAAGTGAAGTTTGATAGATAATCAGGCACCAGGTCCTGAAGGGTATGGTGTGTCGTACTGAGCAATGTGGATCATGTCCTCTTTCAGTGTAAGTCTCAGAGGCTCTGGAGTATTTTAAGTAGGAAGGGACTTATAAAACATGTATTTTAGAGAGTTCCATTCTGGAAGTTGTTTAAAGATTGGATTAGAAACTTTGGGACTTGGAGACATTTTATTCATTTCTTTAAACATTTGTAAGTGCCTTTTAAGGGCTAGATTCTGTTAAGTCCTAGCAATATAGCAAAAAGTCAAAGAGATAAGATCTCTGATCTCATTGCACATTCTAATGGGCAGACAGACAATAACCAGACAAGGGAATAGACAAACAAGAAAAATAGATGATAATGTTAAGCACTGTACGAAAATTCAAATAAGCCCATATCAAAGTTAGTGTCCAGAGGCTACTTGAAGACCTCTCAAAACAGAAACTGAATGACAAAAAAAGAAAGTCACTCTATGATTGAGGAGAGAACATGCCAGGAAAATAAAAACTGGAGAAAATTTCCTGTGAGAAAATTTTGGCAACTCAGGAAATGGAACAAAGGTCAGTATGATCAGTGAGTAGTGAGCAAGGAAGAGAGGGGTGGGTAATGAGCCTTAGTTTAAGTAGACACAACCAGAACTGAAAGGCCATGTGACCCCTAGCAATCTCCTATGAAAAGCACCTGTAACCAGGATGTCTTTGTAGATGGAGTTTAAAAAGGACTTGCTAGTATGTTAGATATGAAGAACATAAGAAAAAGTGGAATCTCAGAACACAGCTGAATGTTCGGCATGTTAAGAGACGGGTGGCAGTAGTGTTTATGGAGGAAAGAGCAAATATGAGAGAGGAAAGTGAGTTTTCCTATTAGCCCATTTTCAATTTAAGATAACTATTGTATCCAAGTAGATGTGCATGAGTGGAGTTCCAAGGAGAAGTCAAAACTGTTCATCAAGATCCACATCGTGTGCAATCATAGAAATGAAAAGACATACCCCATTGTGTACAGTGAATCAAAATGCAGTCTGTAAAAAAAAAAAAAAAAAAAAGATTTGAAAAATCACTACTATGTAGTATTTCTAAAACTCTGGGACTAGGTGGGGCACCAGGGAGATGGTATATTTGGAGAAGAGGAAGGTAACCAAAAACAGTCTGTGGATGATGAGAAGTTCTAAATATGGTTTTAGAAAAGGAAGGAAGAAAAGAAAAATTACCATGGCATCACAGAACCCAAGAGAAGGGTGAATGGCTTTAGAGTGTAAGCAAAACGTGGGACCCATCATAACAGGCAGCACTGCTTTCCAGCAACCTTGTCTGCTCAGGTCTCATTCATCTTTTTAACCTTAGTACTTATGGTCATATTTAGCACAGGAGAGTGACAACAAAAATCTTGAAGATTCTAAAGTTCAGACAAGAAGTCTAGGTTGACAGATTATATAGATATAGGAATTTCCAGAACTGAAGTCATGGGATTGGGAGAGTGAGGTCACCCAAGATTGGTAGAATGGAAGGAGAACCAAGGGCAGACAGAACCTAGCTCCTTACAGCATTTAGGAGACCATGGTAAAAACAGAAAAGGACCATTAATGGAGACAGGGGTGGGCCAGGGAGCATGGTTATGGGGGTGGTGATTTCCAGATCTTTATGAACAGTTCTGACTTCTCCTGGGAACTGTAATCATGTACATCCACTTGCCTACACTGCTACAAAGAAATGAAGGGTCCAGTAGTAGATAGCAAAGAACAGGAGCACGAGGTGCACAGAGAGGAATTTGGTTGTAGAGATGAAGAGACAGGAAAGTGGTAAAGTAGGTGTGGACTTTTCTCTCAGGAAGCCTTTCAGGAGGTTGGGAGGGTGCAGGATCTCAGGAAATCTTCAAGTTTGTGGGAAGGAGTCAGTGGAATCAGAGATTTAAAATGCAGGTGGCTCTTGGTGGGAATGTAAAACAATGCAGCCACCAGGGAAAACAATATTGTAGTTCCTCAAGAAAATATAATCCAGGAATCCCATTTCTGGGTGTAGATCCAAAAGAATAAAAAGCAGAATTTTGAAGAGATATTCGTATGGTGATATTCACTGCAGCATTATTTATAATAACCAAAAGATGGAAATGACCAAATGTCTATGGGAGATAATCTCTTTCACCAGAGATTGATGAAAGAGATCTGTCTTGCTCTGAGGCTGGAGAAAAGAGAGCAAAGCAGAGACTGAGGAGGATAAGTTTGCAGATATTAGAGGAAAAACTGAGGCAGCACTCTTTCTATAAACCTCAGTATTTGAATTGCCACTAGAGGTCTCAGCAAGAGTGAAGGAGGTGGGCAGGAGTCACTCCATTCCCAGTTATCCATGATGGTGTTTGAGGAAGACCAGAGAGCACTTCCACAGAAGAGTCAATCTTGTGCTTGCCTTCCCTTCTCCTACTGGACATTTTCATCTAAGTGTCTGATGTGTTGTTATAGTCAGTCATTGAATAATGGGTCTCATTTCACAAATCAATATAAAATCTTGTATTTGAGAATATTCAGATTTATATGAAACTCAGTATCCAAATCGGTGCTTCTGTTGTTGTTTGGTTGTTGTTGTTCTGGTTACATAGTATCAATAAAATCATGATTTCCAAAGACAGGTTGTTTTGAAAACTGGTTTATTTGTTGACAGGTCACCTGCAATCTCAGGATGGTTTTAAGTAATCTAATCTAGAAATATAAAGAAAGAAGATTAGAAACTTTTATTTTAGATTTGAATCACTTACAACAGGTGAGAGATGCTTTCCATCTTTCTACATTGTCAGAGCACTTGTGATATACAAAAAGCCCCCAAGATATCTGCAGTGCAGTATCATGGCACAGTGGCCTCTGCTGCCCACCTGATTACTAATGCCAACGAGAACAGGAGCAGAACAGATGTACCCAAACCTCACCTGGCATTTAATTTATCCTAGTGCATACATATATTAATATTGCTTTTGCTTATCAAATTTTATGCACTTCCATATATGCAGTTTTGAATTTTTAAATGAGCAGTGCTGGGCAGTGACATTTTTAATTAAGGAAGCTTTACAGGCATTTTGTTGTTGTTGTTTTAATCATAAATATTTCAATATGTATTTCTAAAATCTAGGAACTCATTAGGAACTCATTTTTTAAACCTAACAGTACCCTTATCATATCTAAAGAATTAATAATCCCTTAATATCATCACATGCCCATTAAGCATTTAAAGTTCCTCATTTTTTTTCATAATTTAAATGAGGATCCAGATAAGCTCTACACATGCAATCGGTTGATGTGTCCTGTAAATGTCTGTCAGTCTTTAGGTTCCCATTCCATCTCTCTTCTTCTTTCTTTTGCTCTTCTTCTTCCTCCTGCTCTTCTTTTCTTTCTTCTTTAGTTTTTCCCCATTCTCTTTCTTTTTTATCAAAATTAAAAATTAAGCAATGGGCTAGAAACTGTGCTAGGTCTTTGTATTCGTTTGCTGGGTCTGCCATAAAAAATATCACAAAATGCATAGCTTTAACAACAAAATATGTATGTACTTTCTGGAGCATCAATAGAGCTTATTTACAGTTAAGAAGAAGACCAAATATATCACCTTTCTACCTCCTAAACTGGAAGCCACTTTAAGGCAGAAATTGGTAACAGTCATATACGGTT
The DNA here is from genome assembly GCF_902686455.1 of Sciurus vulgaris. Taxonomy (NCBI): domain Eukaryota; kingdom Metazoa; phylum Chordata; class Mammalia; order Rodentia; family Sciuridae; genus Sciurus; species Sciurus vulgaris. The sequence continues at coordinate 105,601,361 of NC_136472.1, forward strand.
TGCTAATTATATAATATATTCACCATTCCACAAATGTATCTTAGGTGTCTGTATGTGGCAGACACTGTACTGGACACTACAGAAAAGGAGAACAAGTATGAATCCTCCCTCAAAGACGTCCTCTGAGGGAGGAGAATGTGTCAACAGACAGCAGAGCACAGTGTACCCAAGCAAGGTACAGGGAAAGGCCGCGTCCTCACTTCCCTCAAATATTCCATGGATAAGCTCAGGGGTGTAACCTCTAGCTGTCACTTGGGCACAAAGCACAGAATGTACCCTGGTTTGAATTTAGAAACTACTAAATTAAAAATTAGACTCATAAGGAAGTTGAATATTCAGAATAACAGCAGAAAAGAGCCAGTGTTGGGAAATGATTTTTCAGAATCTAATATCCTTTCTCTTTCATTAAATCCCAGACAACTGTGCTGTGGAGCTGATTGTGCAGCATTTGAAATAGTCCAACTTTATGTCCACTGGGAAATCATCTTTGGATGGCATAGGTAATACTGAAAACATATATTAGCTTTTGAAATAAAAAATGGTAAGAGAGGTAACCTTGTAGCTATTAGTGTTTAAAGGTTTCCACTTAACAGTTTCAAGTTAAAAGCTACCTGGCAGGATCTTAATCTCTAAGTGAAATAACTAAGGGACTAAATAATCATTAACAATATAATATTTAGTTTTAGCAAATTAGTAAATAATACGAAAGAAAATGAGTAAACAACAATCATATAAAAAGGCAAATGACTATCAAGAGAATAAGGAATTGCAGTCCAGATGTCCCTTAGTGTGCTTTAAATAAAGATAGAAAGTCTTGTCTCTCTTAATAAAATGTCATGGACATATCAGGGCAAAAAAAAAAAATGTGTACAAAAGTAGGAATTCTGTTGATGTTTCATGAGGAATGGAAGCAAATATTCTCTAAGTCCTAAAATTTAGCAATCTCCCTACTTCCTGAAGCCAGGAAGTAGGAGGCATTCATAGGACAATGTTTGGAGTCACAGTATGAAGTAAATCTGCATTGATAAAAATACGTGACTATCAGTGGAGGCTCCTTTCCATGCTGGCTCATGGAGACCTATTAATCTTGCAAATATTTGACACTGATGACCAAGTAGATGTGAAGATAACAAGACAAGCAAAAGAGTGATGAATTAATCATTTTCTGTGGGTTAGAGCTTATGGTTTGATACGCACATAATTAAAAAGTACAGACATCACTACAGGAATGTTCCCTTCTCCATCTCACAATTTTTCTCATCTATTAGGTCATTTCCAAAAATTTATAAACACAGCTTTGTCCTTTTTCTTTCACAGCTTGATCTTTATCACCTTTTTAAAATGCCCTCTTTGGACTCTCCGTCTTCCATCATTGGCTGCCCATTTCTCTGTTCTCCTCCACACAAAACTTCTTCCGAAATTTGGCTACTCACCATCTACAATTTCCTCCTCCAATTTTCTGCTACAACTCTCTAGTTAAGCTGTTGCCACCATCACGCTCTAGCATTGCTTTTGCAAGGTCAAGGATACTCTCTGTGCTGCAGAATCCCTTGGTCACAGCTCAACCTTCAGCCCATATGATGACTGGCAGCATTTGATACAGCCGATTGTATTCAACTTCTCAGAAACACTTCCTTCTTCTAAGGTTTTCTTTAATTTCTTTCTTTAGTGTTCTGTAGTTCTCATTGTAGAGGTCTTTCACCTCTTTTGTGAGATTGATTCCCAAGTATTTTATTTTTTTCGAGGTTATTGTGAATGGGGTAGTTTTCCTAATTATTCTTTCCAAAGATTCATCACTTATGTATAAAAATGCATTAGATTTATGTGCATTGATCTTATATCCCGCTACTTTACTGAATTCACTTATGAGTTCTAAAAGTTTTCTGGTGGAATTTCCTGGTTCCTTTAAGTTTATAATCATATCATCAGCAAATAGGGATAGTTTGAGTTCTTTTCCTATTCATCTCCCATGTTCTTGGATAGGAAGAAATAATATTGTCAAAATGGCCATACTACCTAAAGTAGTATGCAATTCCAATTAAAATCCCAATGACGTACCTCACAGAAATAGAGCAAGCAATTATGAAATTCATCTGGAAGAATAAGAAACCCAGATATCTAAAGCAATCCTTAGCAGGAAGAGTGAAACAGGGGGTATCGCACTACCAGATCTTCAACTCTACTACAAAGCAATAGTAACAAAAATGGCATGGTATTGGTACCAAAATAGAAAGGTAGATCAATGGTACAGAATAGAGGACACAGACACAAACCCAAATAAATACAATTTTCTCATACTAGACAAAGGGGCCAAAAATATGCAATGGAGAAAAGATAGCCTCTTCAACAAATGGTGCTTGGAGAATTGGAAATCCATATGCAATAGAACGAAACTAAACCCATATCTCTCACCATGCATGAAACTAAACTCAAAATGGATTAAGGACCTCAGAATCAAACCAGAGACCCTGCATCTTACAGAAGAAAAAGTAGGTCCAGATCTTCAACATGTCGGCTTAGAACCAGACTTCCTCAACAGGACTCCCATAGCACAAGAAATAAAAGCAAGAATCAATAACTGGGATAGATTCAAACTAAAAAGCTTTCTCTCAGCAAAGGAAACTATCAGCAATGCGAAGAAAGAGCCTACAGAGTGGGAGAAAATCTTTGCCATTCATACTTCAGATAGAGCACTAATCTCCAGAATCTATAAAGAACTCAAAAAACTCTACTCCAAGAATTCAAATAATCCAGTGGACAAATGGGCTAAGGAAATGAATAGACACTTCACAGAAGAAGATCTACAAGCAATCAACAAATATATGGAAAAATGTTCAACATCTCTAGTAATAAGAGAAATGCAAATTAAAACCACCCTAAGATTCCATCTCACCCCAATTAGAATGGCAATTATCAAGAATACAGACAACAACAGGTGTTGGCGAGGATGTGGGGAGAAAGGTACACTCATACATTGCTGGTGGGGCTGCAAATTAGTGCAGCCACTCTGGAAAGCAGTATGGAGATTCCTTAGAAAACTTGGAATGGAACCACCATTTGACCCAGCTATCCCACTCCTTGGCCTATACCCAAGGGACTTAAAATCAGCATACTACAGAGATACAGCCACATCAATGTTCATAGCTGCTCAATTCACAATAGCCAGATTGTGGAACTAACCTAGATGTCCTTCAATTGATGAATGGATAAAGAAACTGTGGTATATATATACAATGGAATATTACTCAGCCATAAAGAATGATAAAATTATGACATTTGCAGGCAAATGGATGAAATTGGAGAATATCATGCTAAGTGAGATAAGCCAATCTCAGAAAACCAAAGGTCGAATGATATCGCTAAGAAGTGAATGAGGACACATAATGGGGGGAGGGAGGGGTTAATGTTAGGGTTAGAGATAGGGTTAGGGAGGGAGTAAGAATGGAGGAAGGAAGTACTGTATAGAGGGTAAAGAGGGGTGGGAGGGGTGGGGGAAGGGAAAAAATAACAGAATGAATCAAACAACATTACCCTATGTAAATCTATGATTACACAAATGGTATGCCTTTACTCCATGTACAAACAGAGAAACAACATGTATCCCATTTGTTTACAATAAAAAAAAATAATAAAAAATAAAGAAAGAAAGAAAGAAAGAAAGAAACACTTCCTTCGCTCGGAATTCATGACAACATATTTGCTCCCTGCTTTGCTAGTTTATCATCTTCTCCAAGCCAGGGGCTTGACTGTTGGAGCTCTTCAATTTCTATACATGTTCACTAGTGGGAACAATGGTTTAAAATACCATATATGTTGACAACTGCCTTTAGAAATTCTGGGCTCCTTTATTTTACATCTACTCAGCAACACTATGAGGATGTCTAAAAGCTATCTCAAAGTTAATATGAATCTTCCTGCCACCCTCAGGTTTAGACTACCCAAAATCTTTCCCATCATATTCAGAATCATCCCTTCTTCCACTTGTTCAAGTCCAAAGTCTCAGAATTCATTTCTATTTCCTCAAATTTCAAGGATTCCCCCCCTTTACTTTTCTCATATGTAAACGGACCTACCAAATGTCACAGATTCCTTTGAGGAAGAACCTGACGCCACAAATGCCACAAGTCTTCCTCCCAGCCTTCCCCAAAGGGAATGTGGCCACTCACCAGGGTGAATGTGTTCTATTCATTGGAAATACCCAAACTTTTCTGGGATTACTGAAGACTGGCTCCAAGTTGACACTCATTCCTGGGAACACAAAATACCATTGTGGTCTACCAGACCAGAGGGGGATTTATAGAAGTCAGGTGATGAATGGAATTTTGGCCTAAGTCTCACAGTGGGTCCACAAATTTACCCTGTAATTATTTTCCTAGTACCTTAAGACTTAATTGGAGCTGACATTCTCAACAATCCCCAGATGAAGGTCTGAATAATCTAACATAATGACTAAAACCATGGGCTCTTAGAGCTAGCTTGCCTTGACTCAAGTCCTAGATGTGACAATAATGGTGTAACCTTGGGAAAACTAATTAACTTTGCTGCATTCAGTATTCTAATCTTTAAAATGGAATAAAAATATCACTTAAGGATGGTACAAGGGTTAAATAAGTCACTGTCAAATGCTTAGAACAGTATCTGTACACAGTAAATGCTATATGAATTGTGGGTTAAGTACATAAAATCTTAATCCCTTTTTTTATCTCATACTGTCCATCTAATCAGTCAGGAAATCCCTTTGTCTTTACTTTCAAAACATATGTAAAATCTGACTTTATACCCCTTTCACAGTTATCACCATAGAGTGAGCTACACAGTCTCTGACCTGATTATTGCAGTAGCCCCTTAACTGACCAGGTCCTCCAATGACTTCTGGGATGATATTTGAGTTCTCTCCTCCATATTCACTCCAACTGTCTACTACTGGCTATTCTTCAGATACTCTAGGCTCACTCTCACCTTTGAAAGCAACTGTCTTTGTACTGACTATTCCTTCTATTAAGGTGCTCTTGCCTCTAATATGTTCATGACTCAACCTTCCTTAATGTTTTGCTCAAATGCCACCTTCTTAATAAAAAGATCCTGACCCACTTCTGCTTAAACTTCAATTGTACCCCCATACAAACTCCCAATATCCCTTTTTCTGCTCTATTTTAATAGCATTTGTCAATTTCCAAAAAGTGTAGAATCTATTCCATTTACTAAATCCCACCAAGGATCATGAAAATATCCCAAAGTATTAATGTTCCACTAGAAGAAAAGGCTGTGGATGCCCAAGTCACTGCTTGGAGCAGAATTGTCCAGGAGAACCTCTTGACCAGCACAAATGCATTGGCCTTTGCAGAAGCAAGGACTGATCATTTGCCAGAAAGTACATTGCCAGTTAAAAGGAGCACAGGTTACTGCTTCCACCTGGCTTTGCCAACACTCAAGTGCATCTTCCACTGCTCAGCTATTATCTCAAAGGCGAGTATAGTCATACATAGGGAAAAGAAGGTAACAATAGCATCCATAGTACCCAGCAACCAGAGAGAGGGTAAAAATAAGCAAGATATTCAAAACAGGCAGCTTATTGTGAACAAGAGCTGCTGGAGAGGAGAGATAACAACTTTAGACTTTAAATGAGATACAAAATAAAAATAACAATAGCACTCAAAGAAATTCAGTTCCAATATTGGGGGTGGGAGGACAGGCTCTCAAATTCAAAGAGGGAGTTTTTTTTCTTTCCTTACAAAAAAAATTACCGATTTCAAAGATGAATTGAAGGGGCTGTTAGTCTCTGTTGGGTATTGAATGTGTGCCTGTAAGATCAAGCAAAAGATCTATCAACACAGGAAGCAAAAACACAAAGGGATGAAAATGATGAGAGAAATATTTTAAAAGACTGGGAAGACAGATGCAGAGACCAAACCTGTGAATAATAGGACTTTCAGAGGGGAAAAAGACGCCGATGTAGGAATGTGTTAATTAAGGAAATAATAGAAGAAACTTTCCCTGGCTTGAAGAAAGATTCAATTCTGAAAATTTAAAGTGTCCATTGAGTTCCAGGTAGAATATATGAGGGGAAATGTTTTAAAATCAAAAACCACTTAGACATATCCTGGCAGAGTTCCTAAATTCAAGTATAAAAATATTTTCAGGTTGTTCAACATAAATGATGTTACATACAAAGGAAAAACTAACACAAACAAGATTGACACAAAAGACAGAAGAATTATCCTCACAGGAACTCAAGACTCCAACCTCAAATCCCACCTCCAACTGACAGCACCACAGTTCACCTGTTCAGGCAAAAGATAGGCATGCACAAAAATGGAAAGATTCAGGGCTTATGTCATCCCCATATGCCATCTAAGATCATACTTCAGGGAGGACTCTGAGACAGCAAAAGCAGAGAGAGTCCCCAGTGGGACACAAAGTGGTAAGGAAACAACTTTGAAAATGAGAGTCAGAATTTGTACTATAAGTACCAAATAATGATTATACAAATAAAGGAAACATTCCACAAGGGAAAGGTTACAAATGCCTAAAAACACTAAATTATCTGACAAAATCTTAGAAAGGGCAGAGGAAGTGAATAGAGGATGGAAGTAAGAGTTTCCTTAAGGTTTTCTCTGAGATAAGCATAGGGAAATGAAAGCATTATACAAGTGGAAGACAGCAGTGAGGAAAACCATCACTTTGATGGAGAGCTAGAGTTCATACCTTGTTTTCATATTAAAAGCAGAGAAGTAAGTGGTCCCATAAGAAAGAACAGAATGGGGTCAATAGAAGAATGGTAAAATGTGATGTATTCTCTATACTTAATAAGAAATACGGAGAGAATTTATAGTACTTGATCAATGCACCAACATTAAGGGAAAAATGAGAAAAACAACATAAAATAAAATGTATGCATGAGGTAAGATGAAAGATATAAAACCAAAGATATCCCCTATTCTATTAAACGTGAAAGATTTTAAAGTTGGACATTAAAATCAAATGTATCTTGTCTTCCAAGCACACTTAAAGCAAAGTGCTTTCTTAATATTGAAAAAAAGAGAATAGGCAAACAGATAAGTAGAAAATGTCTCTTTCTAAAAGGAAAAGGACAGATGATGAGGAAATCAGTAGGACCATAGTTACTAGCCAAAACAGCATTGGAAATTAAGAGCATTCAGCAGGACAAAGAGGAAAGTTATAAAACACAAGAACACCATTTACCAAGGAGGTGTTAACAGTCATAAATCTGTATTCACCAAATATTCGAAAAGCTAGACATATGTAGCAAAACCTGTAAGAAGTCTTTTCAAAACTTAAGGCACAAACCTTGATTTTTATAGTGGGTTGTTTGGATAATGGCTTTCATAATATCGCTCTCCTATTTTGATTTATGCCCGTGTTCAGTATAGTTGGCCAGGTTTGTTTTGATACAGACCCTCAGGTGCAATTAGACTTAGGAGGAGAATGCCTTTTTAGAATAAGTCTAGTTGTAAGGGTTCCCACCTCGTCTGCCTGTCTTGAAAGTTGGTGATCTCCTCACTACACTCTACCACCTCTACGGGCCCAGATGGATCCCAGCAAGAGGAGCACAGGTCCCACAGAAGCTGGGAGTGGCACAGAGGATGCCTGAGGACCGTGCTGAGGGGATGTTCGGCTGATGCAGTATGGTCCAGGCTGGTCCTTCCAAGACAAACCAAAATGGAGAAGGTCTAGGTTATGCAGAGAGGGCTTCTGACCCCCACGTGGCATTCTCCTTGCCTCATGTTTTGTACTACAGGAGTAAGAGAGATGGGAGTCCTGAAGAGAGACCTAGAGGAACTCTGTCTCATCCCTGGACCACTCCCCAGATTCAACCCTAGAACTTGGCAAACACTTATCTCTCTTTAGTTCTTCAAGAACAACATGTTTTCAACATGCAATATGTACACCACCCTGTTCTGAGTTGCTTTTTCTCTTGCACTTTTCCAACATTTCCCTCAGTCTGAGAGTGTACCAAATTCTAAGACTCATATTTGGCATCAAGTGCTACAAATTTGGGGATCATCAGGCAGTAGTCTGTGAGCAGTGCTGATCCATGACATAATTTCATCAGGCTGAGGCAAAAATTATAGGTGCAGTGAAGCGAGGGCTTTTGCTTGTTTTTGTTGTTGTTGTTTTTTTTTTTTTTTTTTTTTTTTTTGTTTGTTTGGTTTGGTTTGGTTTGGTTTGGTTTGGTTTGGTGTTTTTGGTACTGGAGATTGAACCCAGAGCCACATCCCCCAGCCCTTTTTATTTTGAGACAGGTTCTTGCTAAGTTGCTTAGGGTCTCACTAAATTGCTATGGCTGGCATCACATCTGCAATCCTCCCACACCAGCCTCCTGAGTCACTGGGATTCCAGGTGTGCACCACCACTCCTGGCTTAGAGTGAGGTTTTATGAAGTTTAATCTATCCATCTTTAAAATCATTCTTTATGTTGACATAACAACCTTCCTTTTTTTTTTAGCTTTAAAGTAGTATTTCTTTTATGACATTTTATGATAAGATTTTTTTATGTTTGGAAAAATTAAAAGTTGACAACTCTATGACCCCCAGAGAAATTAAGGTCTGAACGGTCATGTGATGTATCACTCTGTCAACTCAAACATATGGAATCCTGTGTTCCCTATAGTTTCCTTTTTGTGGCTCTAAGGACTATTCATACTAAAAAGACATAATGCAGTATTTCTGCAGTTACCTCTTTCTATTTGCAAATACATCTTGGCTGGCAATACAAATGGTCTAGTTATTCAAGGAGCCAGATTTACTATGGAGGAATAGGGGCTTCACTGTGTAGAGTCCCACCCTAGGCGACTGGAAAAAGGTGCTGATTTTGCAACGCATTGCTGAGCCTGATACTTCCTAACCCTTTTTAAATCCCTGATGAGGTCTGTGGGCACACTGCCAATTCTTGAATAAGCCTGAATTCTTGATCCTCCACATACTCTACTGAGAAAGCTCACCATAATCCCATGTCATTCCAAAGGAAAGATTCTCAGATACACATTTAGCAATCATTACAAATATGAAAAATTTGACCTGAATCTGTCTTCAAAATTCAAAGGAAGAAAAGGAAAATTGGAGGTTATGATTTTGCCAATACCACGCCAAAGAGAGTTTCATCTTCATGCTTTTATCCTCCAGGTTTTTTTTTTTTTTTTTTTTTTTTTTTTTTAATGATTTCTAATGTTATCCCTGTCGTTTAGCAATTAAAATTTTAGGGGGTTTACTTTAAACCCAAGCTGAATTTGGAAGTTTGGCTCAACTGAGGTGGCCTAGTTAAGACTGGCAATTCATTTCTTTCCACCACAGGAAAAGCATGGGATAGGGAACTTGGATCTGTCTGATAGCAAAAATCTGAGTTTGAATCTTAACTGAAAGTGGTTTAGTAGTTGTGTTACTTTCAGTAGGTGTGTTAACCCCTCTAAGCCTCAATTTCATTATTTGTAAAATAGGTATTATAAGACCAACAGCATGTAGTTGTTATGTAGCCGATATAAAGTACTCAAAAAATGATAGTCTTATTTTCAAAAACAAATCCAAGGAGACATCAAATTTTAATTTCAGATAAACTTATGATGTCTTTCTGCTTTTAATATTAAAACAAATTTTAAATATTACATATTTTAAATATTTAAATATTTTATATTTTATATTTAAAATATTAAAACAAAACAATTGGAAGAACTTTGGGAAGGTAATCTTCTTCTCAAGTTGGTGAAGAATTGCACAAATGATTCTAGACTAAAAAGTGTCTTTTGCCTACTCAAATGCCAACTATCCACCTTGTCAAACAAGATCCCTAAGTTCCAATTTCACACCACTGTTGCTTTAACCAAACAGTCTCCAGAGCCTGGTGCTCCAGTGCTGAGTCATTATTGACTCAGAGGTCTATAATTACCACTACTTGAATCACTTGGAGTTTTCTTTAGTGGTTCCCTATCTTTCTCTAGAAGTTTCAATTAAGCCTGACCCTACAAAGGGAGTGATATCTGACAAGTTCTCTTCCCACATTAATGGGACTGCTAAGACTCTATGACGTACATGATACATTTATAAGAAAGAACAGTCTAAAAATAATTGTAATGTATTCTCATTCAATTCACTAAATAACTGCTATAACTTGAAGACAGCAAGCAACAGTCATCAGTTTTCTCTAAGAGCTTAGGGAATGTCAGTAAGAAATTGAAGTGTTCTAAATAAGGATACCACTCTAATTCCTTACAAGGTAAATTAGAAAGCATACTTTTTATCAAAAATATTTTTTAAAAAGATACAAGTAGATGACATTCAAAATCTAAATCTCATTTGGTAGGAACGATTTAACAATAACACTCAGGAAGATAGGTGCCATGTCAAAAGCCACTGAACTGTGAATGTCAGTACATGAAATACTTTCAGTAAGAGATTTACTGAAGAAATCGGGAGTAAGAAATTATGGACATAATGCAGAAGTAGTCAACACAGAATCAACCATGCTAACAATAATGTACAGTAGCAAGGATAAGCCAAAAGTCCTTTATATTTGCTTTTGTATTATTGTTTGCTGTAGATTTATCTTTCTAGCTTTATTATCTGACCAAGAGAGAAAGATACTCAATAACACCCTAAAGGTCACAAAGAACTCAGGGGAATGAAATTTTGCTGAAGATAATCTACACAATATGGTATCTCTGTAAGAGTATAAGGTGTGACCTGGACCACCAGCTAGTAGGGAGGCCAGTCACATAGTTCATGGCTCTGCAACCTGTTAGCATCCCTGCTGTAGGTAGCCCAGGAAGAAGAGCCATTGCAGCACTCCTACTCACTCTAATTACTCCCCTTCCCTGCCCACACATCCCACCCCTCTGGAGCCATGATGATTAAAGGATTGAGGGCAATAGGCCTTATAAAAGAAGCATTTTCAAATCTGGGGAACAAGTCCAAAAGGAAGCTTATGAATCAATGAAAAGGTGAATGAGCTGAAACACATGCTGTGAGTGATCAAATAAAAAGAATTTGCAAAGAAATCTTATCAAGGGACTAGAGTATTTCTGATTCTTAGGAGGGAGAGGAAATGCAAAAAATAAAAATAAAAAATAATGTAATTTATGCAAGATTCTCTTTAATCTTTTGAATTTTAAAGAAGTGACAGATCTACTTCAAATCTTTCGCCCAGAAACAGACAAAAATCATAAAAGTAAAATAGTGGAACAAATTCTCAGTGTTGAAAATGAGCCATGTTGCCAACACCCTACCAGTTGGAAAACTGATCTGAATCTATAGAAGTGGAATAAGATCAAAAGATCTCACTGAAAGCCAACTCAGTTTAACTGCCCAGGAAGTGGCACATCACGGCAAGACCTTAAGCAACTTTTGACAAATTTAACCAACAGTCCCTACTAATGAGGGATGAGAGCAGAAAGGGAGGCAGCAGCAGATGGACAGATACACAGATTCTCCGAAGCTACTGGGGCAGGGCGGCAAAAGCAAGCCATCAGAAAACTTTGCAGCAATTTAGCTGCCTGACCTGGTTTTTAGTAGCAGCAGGGGTTATGCTGACATCAGGAGCGCTTTCCTAAAGTGAGAAGAGAGGCAGGCCCCGCAATCTCACTTTGAAAGGGCAAGAAAGACCACGAGAAAAATGAAACCACTCCTCAGAGAAGCTTTTTTTCCATTGGAATTAACTATGGTATATATTGGAGCAGGGCTGTCGT